>NC_136067.1:378628269-379828269 GCF_964261635.1 Lissotriton helveticus
TCTTCCATGTAGTCTCATCCTTGAAGTGTATCTACTCCATTTGTTCTCCATCCTCCCAACCTCCCGTCATGTGTAACTTTGTTACGTGGAACGTCAGTGGTCTTGGAAACTCCGGTGAAACGACAAAAGGTATTGTCACATTTATCTAAACTTAATTCCCAAATTGCTTTTCTTGAGGAAACCCATTGTACAGATGTGGAATTGCTAAAATTGAAACGACAATGGGTGGGCCAAGTAGTTTTTTCTCCTGAATCTAACAAAAAGGGAGGTGTTGCCATATTGTTTCATAATGCTTTACCAGTTCAAATTTTGGCTTCTCAAAATTATGATGATGGTCGATGGGTAATGGCAAAGATTGTGATTCAGGACAAGACATTTGTTTTGCTTAACATATATGGTCCTGTTAAACCTGACCCCAAATTTTGGAATGATGTTAAAATTCTTCTCTCTTCAATTGATTGCCCTAATATCATAGTTGCTGGTGACGTTAACCAATGGTTAGACCCTTACTCAGATAGATTGTCTAACTGCAAATTTCAACCTGACAAATCTCACAAATCTTTCCAGTTATCCATTGTCTCTCGTCCATTGTTTGATGTTTGGAAAACCTGTAACCCAGATGTGCTTTAATACACCTTTTTCTCAAATATGCATCACACTCGTTCTAGGATTGATTACATTTTGGTTAGCAAGTCTCTACTTCCCTCCATTCAAAAATCGGATACTGGCTTGATTTTTATTTCTGATCACGCACCCGTTTATGCTCCTCTGGATCTGTCCCTTACTTCCTCCAAATTCAATCGTTGGAAACTTAGCACTTTCCTATTATCTGATACTGTTTTTATCAAAGAGGTCACCACTTTTATTAATGAATTCTTTACCTTTAATAATCCACTTGATACTTCTATCCCTAATAACTGGGATGCTTTTAAAGCTGCCCTATGTGCTTTCACCATCACCTATGTTTCTAAAAAGAAAAAGGCCACTAGGAAAAAATATGAGGATCAACTACAAAAGATCAAGGGCTTAGAACATACATATTTTACTTCTAAATCTCCGGAGTTCCTTCATAATTTAATTGTAGCAAAGACTGAACTTAATAAATTAGTGACTATTGAAGCATGTAACATTTTGATCAAAATTAAAACTAAATATCATGGAGGACAAAATAAAGCGGGGAAAATGCTAGCAACTTATCTAAAAGTTAAGTCTGAACGCAAATCTATTGGCCCTATTCTCAACAAATCCACTAATAAACTAGTTTCATCGGATGAAGATATTGCTGACGTTTTTCACAACCATTATCGATTTCTTTATTCTGATGATACTTTCCCCTCAACTCAAAATTAAAGCACCTTTTTTTCTGGTCTCCCTTCACCGCCCTCTCTTCCTGATGAGTTTGCTGAATTGGAGAAAAACATTACTCTTCAGGAAGTGATTAATGCCATCCACTCTTTGAAGAAATCGAAGGCACCTGTCCCTGATGGGTTACCTGTTGAATTTTTCTCCTCTATTCACTAATTTTTTCCCCCCAAATTATTACAACTTTATAATTATTTTATTGAATAAGCTAAAGCCTCTGGGTCTTTTATGGATGCCTTAATCATCATTATTCCTAAACCTGACAAGGACCATTCCTATTGTAAAAATTATCATCCTATATCATTTGATTAATTATGATTGCAATTTTTTTTCCAAGATTCTTGCCTCCCGCCTAGATAGCATTATCCCTTTATTGCAGAGGTCTTCAAACTTTTGGATGCAGAGACCCCCCTGTCGACATTTGCAGGTGTGAGGACCCCCTCATGACAACAATTTCCCTACCTGTAGGCAGAATCTGCACATGCATCAAACTCCAGCTCTGGTCCAGGCAGCACAACAAGTTTTGGTCCCAGAGCAGCAGTGGGCAAAAAGCCTGGATTCCTGGCTCTGCCAGTGCCGCAGGTTAACAAATGGTTTCCTAAGCCTACATACTCAGGGGCATATTTACAAGCCCCCTGCGCCACCACTACGTCACTTTTTGTGACGTATTGGTGGCGCAGGGGACCCCTCCATATTTACAAGGAGAGGAAAAGCCACCCTGCTTGACTTTTCCTCTCCTCGTAAATATGGCCCCTTCACATGCAGCACTGTGCGTGGAAGGGGAGTTCCATGGGTGTTGCTGTGGGCGTTCCCACGCAACACCCATTGAACAAGACATCTCCATATTTACGCAAAATCGTAAATTTGGAGATGCGTGTGAATGCTACGCCACCCTAGAGGTGGTGTAGCGAGGCGCAACGAGGAGAAATGTTTTAATTTCTCCTCATTTTTTCCTCTTTCAATGCGTGTTGCATTCTACAGCAGGCATTGAAAGAGGAAAATGCCTGTAGTGATTGTTTTTGTGCAGGAAGGTGCCCCTTCCTGCACAAAAACAATCTCCCCACGACGCAGGCATCCTTGCACCATGGTGCAAGGGTGCCGGCGCATGGCTGAAGCTTGTGCACCAGCGCAGGGGAAGGACAGAGATGCGACATATTCTTGTAAATATGTCGCATCTCTGTGCTTTCCAAACTAACAGAGCACGGCGCAGCAAAATGATTTGCTGCACCATGCTGTGTTACTTATTGTAAATCTGCCCTAAAGTGCTTTAAAATTTTTACAACTCCAGTACATCCACAGGACCAAATTCTCACGAGTGCCGAGATGCAATGGGACTTGTATATAATGTTTTTATAAGATAAATAGAAATTGACAAAAGTGAAAAACATTTTGGGGCAGATTTACAAGCCCCTTGCGCCACTTTTAACATGGGAAAAGTGACGCAAAAGTGGCGCAAGGGGCCTGTAAATCCATCCCTTGGTGTACAGAAAAAACCTTTTGAGATGCTTGAATGTCTTTTCTGTTCTTGGTTAATTTAATTTGTTGTTGACCTGTGACATTCTTACCTTCCTGGAGTTTTATTCACAGCTGCTGTGTGATAAAACTGTTTAAATGTAAGGAATAGGCAGAGTGGCACGCCAGCTGCAGAGGACGGACTTCCCGTGAGCTCCGTTGTGGACGAAAACGCGGATGCCGTGAGGTCCTTTCCTGCCGTTTTTTGAACGGATTTTCTGGACGGCAGTGGCGTCGGAAGGTGTCCTGACTACGAGGAAGCAATTATGCGGTCTTTTCCAGCGGCGGACCGGCAGTTATTTGACCCGGTAATCTGAACTTCTTCTCAACTCGGGCGGCCGCCATTTTGTTTCCTGTTTGCCGCGAATGTCTCCCTCCACCTGTTTTAACGCTGCGCTTCTTCCTGCCTAATGCTGGTGACTTTCACGGATCGTTGTGGCATGGCTGTCAATGTTTTAAGCAGTGTTTAACCCTTTTTGGGTGCCCAATGCCTTTTACCTCTGGTTTTTGCTGTCAATACGCTTACTGTGAAGAGATATGGCCGCCATTTTAGGATTCATACATGTGCAGTACTACACTTCTTTTTGAAAGTCTCTCATGTACCTGCTTTTGAGACATCGTATTGGAACTTCTTTGTTTTTATTTTTTTGATTGAGCTCACGTCCTTTGCCTCCTGTGTCTTCCAGCGCTCTCAGCTCTCTGCTTTTATATTGGACATGTTTTTCATTTATGGGTGGAGAAACCACGGCCGCCATTTTAGGAGCTACTAGGTCTAGTCTTCATTGTGCCTCTACTTTCTTCCTTTGGTGACAGCCTCTTTAGAATGACTTTGCCTTTGCGAACTGCCATCTTATACTTGTACTGGCTTCCATTGATGCTCTCTTTTTGCGCTGTGGTTCTTATTACACAGTATTGCTGGTTTTCTCTTGCTACTTTCAATCCAGTGAGGGTATCAGCGCTCAAGGGTAGTGCGTTTTTGGCTGCTCCTTTTTGTTGCTTCATTTTCAGCCACGCTCTGTCTGCCCCTCTTACTGCCTAAGCATCTTTAGGCCAGTTCATTGGATCCTGCTGTTCTCTGTTGGTACCTACCTGAATACGGCAATTTGACAGGCGTCCATCATATGGCAAATAATTCCACCTCTCCTAAAATGTCACAGACTGGAACCAAACCTAAGAGGCCTAAGAATGACCCGCCTTCTCCTATTGCATCTTCTTCTAATCCTGTTTTGGACTCCATTCTTGAGGAGGTGCGTGGTCTCCAACCTTTTATGTCCGCTACTAATGCAAAACTTCAACAAATTGAAGAGCGCTGGGTTGTTATGGAGGGCAAAGTTTTGAATCTGGAACAGCGTGTGAGCGATATTCAAGATGTCTCAACTAAAATTCCATTGTTGGAATAAGAGATCCTCAAACTCAAACTCCACACCGAGGATTTGGAAAATCGTTACCGTAGAAACAACCTACGCGTTTATGGTGTTCCGGAAAATTTGGAGGGTCCTGACATGGTGTCCTTTATTCGTAAATTTCTTCAGGAACTTTTGGATCTTCAACCAGCTACGCACCCTCTTAATATCCAGAGGGCCCATCGTCTTGGACGTATTAATTCCAACTCCTCCAAACCACGTGGCATCATTCTGCTGTTTCTCGAATTCACAGAATTAATGTCTGTCCTGAAAGCCGCCAGGATCAAACGTCGTCTCCAGTGGTCTGGTCATAACATTTTTATCTCACAGGACCTTTCCTCGGCTACGAACGCACAACGCAAAGAGTTCTTGAATCTTCGACCGTTAATGCGACAACAGAATATTCAATATGGAATCCTGCATCCCTGTTTCTGCAAGATCACGCATAATGGACGTACCAGATCCTATGATGATCCGCGAAAACTTCACGACTACCTTCTGAGTGTCTCTCCTTCCAATATGGACACTGCTCATTAATGTTTTCTCTTCCTCCCTTTGTTCACTGTTGTTCTTCTACTCTTCCTGACCTCTTTTGCTTCTTCTTCTTTGTTCTTGATCTACTCCTTGAGGTTTTGTCCTCACATCCTAGTGTGTTTCCTTTTTGTATATGTCCTGTTCTTTGGTAGCTCATGGGCTGAGTTCTCTCTCTGGCGCATCTTCGCCTCAGATGTTTTGGTTACTTTCTCCATGTCCGTTCAGACCTTTGTGCCTTGATCTGTTTACTTCTTCTCTTTCTCTCCTCCTCTATTTTTTCTCTTTCTTTCTTTTTTTCTCTCTTTCTTTTTGGTTTCTTTGCTTTTATTCCCATTTTCAATGTTATGCTATTCCCGAGCGATCTCTACTTCTCCTTTTGTTTTTCATATTGTTATTTTCTGCATCGATGGTTTTCTCTGGTCTTGGTATTGTGAACGTTTTGGGAACCACCTTTTTCGATTACTTATGCATTTTTTGTCTCCCCTTTTGTAGTGATCTCCTTGCCATGTGTCTCCTCCACCTGTCACCCATCCTCCCCTCTTACCACCATGTGTAATTTTGTCTCGTGGAACGTGCGAGTTCTTGGTCATCCTGTCAAGCGTCAAAAGGTATTGTCTCATTTATCTAAATTTCATTCACAGGTTGTTTTTCTTCAAGAAACGCATTGTTCTGATGTTGAATCGCTTAAGCTTAAAAGACAATGGGTGGGCCAGGTTGTGTTTTCGCCTGCTATTCAAAAAAAAGGAGGTGTTGCTATACTGTTTCATAAGGCTTTAAATGTTCAAATTGTTTCATCTAGTAATGATGCTGAAGGACGTTGGGCAATGGCTAAGGTTGTCATTCAGAACAAGACAATGGTATTACTTAATATATATGGTCCTGTCCGCCCTGATCCAAAGTTTTGGAAAGATATAAAAGTTCTAATTTCGTCCATAGATTGCCCTGATTTTATTGTTGCTGGTGATTTTAATCAATGGTTAGATCCTTTCTCAGATAGATTATCCTCCAGTAAATTTCAACCTGATAAATCCCATAAGAGTTTTCAATCTGCCATTGCTTCCCGTCCTTTATATGATTCTTGGAAAATGTGTAATCCAGATTTGCTTGAATATACTTTTTTTTCTAATGTTCACCACACCCGCTCAAGAATTGATTATCTTATGGTTAGTAAGTCTCTTTTGCCCTCCATTCAAAAGTCTGTCATTGGCTCTATTTTTATCTCTGATCATGCTCCTGTGTATAGTACCCTGGATCTCTCCCTTATTTCCTCTAAATTCAGTCGTTGGAAATGTAATTCTTTTCTTTTATCTGATGTCATTTTTATGAAAGAAAGTGTGAGTTTTTTTCCTTTAATAATCCTCTGGACACTTCCATTCCCATCACTTGGGATGCTTTTAAGGCCTCCTTTAGAGCATTTACTATATCCTATGTTTCCAAAAGAAAGAAGCTAAATAGACAAAAATATGAAGATCAGCTTAAAGTGATCAAAAATCTTGAACATTCTTATTTTTCATCTAAGTCCTCCTCGGCTCTTCAGGAGCTAATCCTAGCCAAAACTGACCTTAACAAAATTATCACCAATGAAGCTTGTCACACCCTTCTTAAAATTAAATCTAAATTTCATGGAGGCCAGAATAAAGCAGGGAAAATGTTGGCAAATTATTTGAAAATTAAATCCGAACGCAAAACGATTGGTCCGATCTTTAATGACTCTTCCAAGAAACTAGTCACTTCTGATGAAGACATTGCCGAGGTATTTCATAATTATTACCAGGCCTTATACTCAGATGATACACACCCCTCTGAAGCGAACTTATCCACATTTTTTGAGGGCCTTCCAGCTCCCCCTTCCCTTCCCATGGATTTTGCTCTGTTGGAATGGGAAATCACTCTACAGGAAATTAATACAGCCATTAACCATCTTAAAAAATCGAAAGCTCCCAGCCCTGATGGTTTACCTGTTGAGTTTTATTCCTCTTTCCAATCTTTTTTTGCACCTAAACTCCTTCAATTATTTCATTCATTTATATCAGATGCCAAAGCCTGTGGGTCCTTTTTGGACGCTCTCATTGTCATTATTTCTAAACCTGATAAAGATCACTCGCAATGTAAAAACTATCGCCCCATTTCATTAATTAATTATGATTGCAAAATTTTTGCTAAAATCCTTGCCTCTCGTTTAGAGTCTATTATTCCTTCTTTAATTAAAACAGATCAAGTGGGTTTTGTGAAGGGTAGACTTGCTGCTGATAATGCTCGTTTGTTTTCAATGTCATTGCGCAGGCTAAACATGTTAAAGTCCCATTTCCCTTGACGCTGAAAAAGCTTTTGATCGTATCAATTGGCAATTCATGTTCCCTACTCTTAAATGGTTTGGTTTTGGTCCCTCTTTCATTTCCTTGGTTCAATTGCTTTATTCTTCCCCTCGTGCCAGTATTTTTGTTAACAACCAATTTTCCAGATTTTTTTCATTGAACAGAGGCACGAGACAAGGCTGTCCCCTTTCCCCTTTGTTATTTATTTTATGTCTCGAACCTTTTTTAGAGCGTATTCGTTCCAATTCTAATATTACTGGCCTTATGCTTTCCTCTACAGAAACGAAACTGTCTGCATATGCAGATGATGTCCTGATATATATGTCCAATCCGGAATCCTCCCTTCCACATTTTTTGAATGAGGTCAGCTTGTATTCCTCCATATCAGGTTATAAACTTAACTTATCCAAAACGGAAGTTCTACCCCTTAATCCACTCTGCTTCCAGTACATGTTTAATAATACTGATTTCACATGGTGTCCCTCCAAAATTAAATACCTTGGTATATGGTTTTCTTCCTCACTAAAAGACACCCTCAAATTAACCTTTGATTCATTAATTAACAAAATTCAATCCCTTCTTCAAATTTGGTCCCCCTTATTCCTTTCCTGGTGGGGTAGATTAGATACTATTAAAATGATGATTACCCCACATGTTCTATATATTGTTTCCATGCTCCCTTTTAAAATTCCTAAATCCTATTTTACACGAATCAACTCTCTTTGTGTAAAATTTTTGTGGAATAACAAACATCCACGCATTGCACTGCACAAGTTAATTCGGCCTAAACAAGAAGGTGGTGTTCGTTTTCCTGATTTTAAATCATACCATTCTGCCTTTTTGATCAAACAGTCCTTTTCCTTGGCATATGATTTTGTTGATATCCCTGTGCCTAAGTGGGTTCTCCTAGAACGTTCCCTTATCAAAGATTTCTCATTTCAGCATATTGTTTTCATGTCAAATTGCACTTTTCTATCCAAATGTCCCATTTTAAAATATTCCCAATTTCTACTACAAACTGTTTTTTCTTCTACTTTATCCCCTCTTCAATGTTTCCTAGCCTCTGTGGTGTGGTACAACACATTCATTAGATACAAAGGTAAATCATTTTACTTTAAGCATTGGAAGGAAAAGGGTATCCTATTTGTACATCAGTTTTTTGTTGATTCATCCCTTATTCCCTTCCCAACATTGCAAAATGTATTTCATTTGCCGTCATCATTTATTACTGAATATACCATTATAACATCTTACATCCAATCTCACCTGTCTTCCCTCTCCCCATCTCTTTCTGTTCCTTCCTTCACCCCCACCACTCCCCTGTACCCTTTATTTTCTACTCAACTACCTAAAGCTGCACTTGTATATTCAATTTTGTTATCTAATGTTTCAGAACGTTCTAAATCAAATGTAGAGATTGTTTGGGAGACTGACCTTAATGTCTCCTTATCTATTGCATTGTGGGATCGTTTATGGTCCAGACTTTTTAAAATATCTGTTGCTGCACGTATTACGCAATCTTTACTCTTTATATATCATAGAGTGGTTATTACCCCGGTTAGCATCCATAAGTTCTCTCCAGTTTCCTCACCTTTATGTTGGTCATGTTCCAAGGAACCTGGTACTCTTAAACATCAACTATATGACTGTTCACCTGTTTTCTCATTTTGGACTGAAGTATGGACTATCTGCATGCCAATGTTTTCTTTTTCCTCCCCGTTATCTCTACTGAATGTGTTTTTAGGTTCCTTATCTGATTATATTGTAATTGTATCCTATTCTGCTAAGTTATTTGACTTGTTTCTTGCTCTTGCATTTAAAGTTATTTTATCGTGTTGGAAGGATAACTCTAAGCTTTCTGTCCACACTTGGTGGAACTTTATCTGTGATGAACACAGGATCTCTATTGCATCCTCCACCTCTGTCCCTTTAAAAATTAAATCTGATCTACTCTGGCTTCCTTTCACCTCATACCTTTCTTCCAATCCTCCACCCTTATTACGTGTAGTTAATCCCACGTAGTAATTCTTCCTCTTCTTTTTCTTTTCTCTTTTTCCTTTTCCTTTTTTTACTCTCCTCTCTCTTTCTTTCTTTTCTCTTCCCCTTTCCTTACTTTCTCTTTCTTTATTCTTTTCCCCTTCTCCGCTAACACTTTTTTATGATTATTTATGTCATTTAATTGCTATTTACCATTGTACTTTTTACTAATTATTCATGACTTGTTTTTCTTTTTGTATTACTTATTAAATGCAAAATAAAAATTTCTTAAACAAAAAAAAAAAACTCGGGTGTGCCTGAGATAAGACTCCAGACTCTGCCCAGCCCACAGCAGCTCGAGCTGCACTGCAGCAGCCCGGGCTGAGACAGACAAGGAGGAGGGGGGCTGAAGCCCTTGTAGTTCTATGGGCCTGGGCAGAAGTTTGACTTTGAATGCGCGACCTCCTTTGTATCACTTCACGCCCCCCCTGGGGGTCGCGCCCCACAGTTTGAAGACCCCTGCTTTATTGATTAAAACTGACCAAGTAGGATTTGTGAAAAGTAGACTAGCTTCAGATAATGCTCGAATGTTTTCTAATATTATTTCTCATGGCAAAAAGTTCAAAGATCCCCTTGCAGCCCTCTCTTTAGATGCTGAACAGGCGTTTGACCGTATCAATTGGCAATGTATGTTTCAAACTCTCCAATGGTTTGGTTTTGGGCCCTCTTTTATTTCTTACATTAAGCTTTTGTACTCCGGTCCCTGTGCCAGTATTTTTGTTAATTACCATTTTTCTAAGTATTTTGCTTTATCTAGAGGTACAAGACAAGGATGCCCTCTCTCTCCTGTATTATTTATCCTTTGTCTTGAACCTTTTTTGGAGCGTATTTGATCCAACTCTCAAATTACTGGTTTTAAGCTTACCTCCGTTGAAACTAAAATATCTGCTTACGCGGATGATATCCTGATTTATATGTCTAATCCTGTTGAATCCCTTCCACATTTTATGAACGAAGTCCAACTTTGTTCTTCTATCTCCGGGTATAAACTTAACTTATCAAAAACAGAAGTTCTACCTTTAAATTCTATTTGTTACCAATTCATGTTCAATGATACTAATTTTGCTTGGTGTCCCTCCAAAATTAAATACCTTGGTATCTGGTTTTCATCATCCTTAGCTGACACACTTAAATCCACATTTAGCGCATTATTGACAAAAATCCAATCCCTCTTACACCTATGGTCACCCTTATACCTTTCATGGTGGGGCAGATTGGATTCTATCAAAATGATGATTACTCCTCATGTATTGTACACTGTATCTATGCTTCCTATTAAAATCCCTACTGTCTATTTCTCTCGCATAAATTCCATATGTGTAAAATTTTTGTGGAACAATAAACACCCACGTATTGGCCTCAACAAACTTATTCAACCTAAAAATGAAGGCGGTATTCGCTTTCCTAACTTTGAAGCTTATCACTCAGCTTTTTTGATTAAACAATCCTTTTCAGTAGCTTATGATTTTTTGGATACTCCTGTCCCTAGATGGATTCTTTTTGAACTTTCCTTATTGGAAGATGTTTCCTTCCAACACGTCCTTTTTATGTCTAATTGCTCCTTTTTGTCCAAAAATCCAGTTTTGAAATACTCCCAAACCTTACTACATACTACATTTTCTAAGGACTTTTCTCCCCTCCAATGTTTTTTATCCTCTAGTGTATGGTATAATAAATTTCTAAAATATAAAGGCAAATCTTTTTACTACAAATATTGGAAGGAAAAAGATATTTTTTTTGTTCATCAATTTCTACACGATTTTTCTGTTATTTCCTTCCATGAATTGCAATTACAATATCAGGTACCTTATTCTTTTTTACGTGAATACTGTATCATTACTAATGCCATACAATCACACTTGAATACTTTTTCCCTACCTCCTGTTCCACCTTCTTTAACTCCCTACACACCTCTGTACCCTTTATTTTCAACACATAGACCCAAAGCCGCCCTTGTATATAAACTATTATCACCTACTATTGCTACTCGGTCTAAGTCAAATGTTAAGACTGCTTGGGAAAATGATTTATCTGTTTCCCTACCTGTTCTAACTTGGGAGAAACTGTGGTCTAAGTTATTTACAGTCTCTGCTGCTGCACATATAACTCAATCCTTGTTTTTTGTTTATCATAGAGCTGTTATTACTCCTGTTAGCATTTGTAAGTTTTCACAGACCTCTTTCCCACTTTGTTGGTCCTGTTCTAATGAATTGGGAACGTTAACACATCAACTATATTACTGCTCCTCTGTTTTATCTTTTTAGAACTCAGTTTGGAATGTTTGCATGTTAATATTTAAATTTAAAACTTCTTTATCATTATTGCATGTTTTTTTAGGATCTTTATCTCCTGACATAGACGTTGAACCCTCTGTAGCACGACTGTTTGACCTTTTTATTGCTTTAGCTTTTAAAGATATTTTATCATCTTGGAAAGATAACTCTAAATTATCGTTGCTCACTTGGTGGAATTTTATTTGTGATGAACATAGGATTGCTACTGTTTCTTCTTCTTCTGTCTCTCAAAAAATCAAGACTGATCTTATTTGGCTTCTCTTTTCTACTTACCTTTCCTCTAATCCTCCTTTTCATTAATTCTTTCTATTTCTTTCTCACTTTATTAATCTTTACAGCATTTCGTTTCTTTCTTTCGTTTCTTTCTTTCTTCTTCTTTCCTTCTCTTCCTCTTTTCTATCTCTCTTTCTTGCTATCTTATCATTTCTCTTTCTTCTACTTATCACCTTATCTTTATTATATGCCAGTTTGTTTTATTTATTTTTGTAAAGATAATTATACGTCTTAATTTGGCTTTTGCTTTATATTTGAAAATCTCAATAAAAATTTCATAAACAAAAAAAAAAAAAAATTTATACTTGATGTAAAAATAAGCACAATCGCATGACCTATGACTTATCAACACATTTCTTGTTGTGCTATACACTATGACTAGAACTATTAAATACTGACAGTTTTGGTTATAAATAATTTATGATCCATGTGCTGTTTTGTGTTATGTAACACAAAAAAGGCAATTCTACTCAATAAGAACCAGGGCTTTAAAACAATATCAGAAAGAACGGTGGTTCTTACAGGAATTATAAGTGTGTAATAGATGCAAAAATAGGCACAATCGCACAACGAGACTGTTGCAGTGTCATGGTTCCTGGACCCTCCCCCCCCCCCTTTCCCCCACTTGCCTGTTGTCCGTTTGGAAGTTGTGGACGCTTGTATGGGTCTCAGCTTCCTCACTTCCGGCCTCGGCACGTTAGCAGTGCAGTCGACGGCCGGAAGTGTAGCCACGTCATCAGCGCTTCCGGGGAAGGTCGCTTATCAGATGCGACTTCCCGGAGGAACGGCACTTCGTGTACTCTCCACGGCGTGTTTCGGGAGCTGACCGCCATCCCCAGTAATCCGGATACAGATCGCTCAGGAGCGCTTGTCCAGCATCCGGTTGCTGCATTCTTTCTCCACAGACTCCGTGTGTGGCAGATGCTGTTCCTAGGAAACGCGAGGGGTATGTAACGCTGAAAGCGCTTTTGGGACTTATTACTGTAGCAGCGCAGGAGCGCCTTGACTTTCTTTGTGTTTAGCGCAGGAGCGCTTGTATCTTTGACAGCAGCGCAGGAGCACCTTGACTTTCTTTGTGTTTAGCGCAGGAGCGCTTGTATCTTTGACAGCAGCGCAGCAACGCAGGAGCGCCTTGACTTTCTTTGTGTTTAGCGCAGGAGCGCTTGTCCGTCATTTGTAGTAGCGCAGGGGCGCTTGCCTTTCCTTTCTATTAGCGCAGGAGCGCTTGCCTTGCCTTGTAGCAGCGCAGAAGCGTTTTAGTTATTGTTTCTGGATTCCTTGCCATAGAGCGCAGGCGCGCTTATACTCCTTTCATTTCGTTTTCCATGATGGTAGCAGGGCCTCTATCAGAGAATAGGAGGTAAGCTGTTTCCCATATGAGTGTGTGGTTGTATGAGATTGCCGAGCAAGCGATTTATTGGTAATCTGTGTTCCCTTGTCTCCCTGTCCAGTTGGTGCCCCGGGTCCACCCAAGAAGAGGGACGTCCACCACTACCTGCATCCCCAACATTCCGGTCCTAGACTTTTGGCTACCATCTTCACTCCCACCCTTATCCTGGTTTGTTCCTTACCCAGAACAGGGTAGGGTGTGTGTGGGGGCGATAGCTCGTGTCGTCTCTGCGAGAACTCACCACAAGAAACAGGTGCTTGTGGGGAACCGGACATGGAGGATGTAGATAAAAAAAAGCAACTCAAAGTACTCAAACACTGGTTGTGGCAAAAAGAATAATAAACAAAGTGCATAGTGTCTCACATGAAACGGAACAAGAAAATAAACTGGTAGGGACAAAGCACTGTTGTTTTCAGGGAGCTTCGCCTGCCCACTGACACCTAAAAACAGTCTGAGCAATGGATGCCAGAAATCAGCGGTGAAACTCACATATGAAACGTTACGGTAGGAACCCGGTTTTAGACCTGTAAGGTGTCAAGAAACCAGATGCAAGCATGTATTTTATTCCTGTGAGAAAAGCAAGTGACCCGAGTGTACGGCGAGCAACTCTGATAGGCTTCAGGCAGAGGAGAGGGCCATTAGTTTCAGGGAGGTCTGTGACTACGAGAGACTCGGGAGGGGAAAAGAACTCAAATTGTGAGAGTCTTAGGGCTGGGAAGAGGACTGTAACTCTGAGAGGCCTAAGCATGGACATCAATTCACAGAACAACTTGCGGTAGCACAAGTAACATCACACGCTATATGACCCCTGTGTGACATCACGGGAAGTGAAGCCATGCAATGTTTGGCCTACTGGAGCCACTGAAATTGACAAAGTGGAGTAAGATTAGTCACATATTTGGCAAGACGGTGAGACCTAAAAACGGAGAAGGAAGGCATGAGCAAGCCAAACAGCAGCAGTCGGTATGACAAAGAGAGGCACATGTCGGTTTTTAAATGGAAGAAGTGCCTTCCCATTGAGATATTTTGTTGTCAAATTCTTACTTTAAGATATTGTTAAACAAGCATTGGAAACTAAAAGCGATCGCGGGTGTGTGTGTGCGCGCACATTCAGCTCTTTGTCAAAGCACATACTCGTGCTTGTGGAACGCCGCTGCGCACTCCCGTAAGCTGTATGCCGCCACAAGCACGAGTATGTGCTTTGAAAAAAAGCTGCACGACGGCTAAAGGTCTCCTGGTCAGTGCATGTGCACTGCGTAGGCGAGACCTAAAGAAGTGAAGTGAAGATAGCCAACGGCTGACCCATTTCCCCATGTTCTCTGTCACTGTGCCAAATAACAATTACAAGACACAACAACAGACCATTGGATAAGGAGGGCTGGCTGTAAGTAATTATATAATACATAATAATTTTGGTAAAAAGTAAAATTATTGGCTAATGCGAAACCTTAAAAAAACAAGCATTGAAAAAACCAATAGGTCTCGCCCACACGAGGCATAGTTTTTGTCAATGTTTATTAGATATGCTGTGCAGCACTGCGACTGCTGTACAGCATTACTGAACGTTTCAAAAAAAGCACTATTAAATGGCCATTGCTTTTTTTTGTTATAGGAGGACAACACGGACAATGGAGGTAGTGGTGGTCAGGGTAACATGGACAATGGAAGGAGAGAGGACGAGTGGGGACGAGGCAAGCCAACACGGACAGCAAATGTAGGAAGGGAGGGAGAGTTGGGGGCAAGCAAGATGGCCAATGAACAGAGGGAGGGTTGGGGTTAACCAACACAGGCAACAAATGAAGGGAGGGAAGGGTACAAGCCAACACAGCCAATGGAGGGTGGAAAGGTGGAGGCAAGCCAACCCAGACAAAGAATGGCGGAAGTGGGTTGGGGCAAGCATGCACAGACATTGGTGGAAAGCCAACATGGACAATGGAGGGAGAGAGCGTTAAGGCATGCAAACATGAACAACGTATGGAGGGAGGGGGTTGGGAGGAAGCCAACACAGACAAGGGAGAAACACAGAGGGGGCAGATTTGCAAGAGGGAACATGCCAAAAAAGATGCACTCTGGTAGAGTTCTTAAGTCCAAATAAAAAAGGTGCACCTAAAAAAAGGAGCAAAGGAAGAACACAAGTTCCCAGACAAGGGACAAACATATGAAGAGGAAGAAAGCCTACGGCAGCTGACTAATAAGAAACAAGCAAATGAGTGAAGATGAAGCCAAGCAATTTTAAGTAAAGGATCGACTCTTAGCTCACTGATACAAACAAAAGGTCTCGAATGTCTAGACAAGGTTAAAAATAGAGCGAATCTCAAATGTGCTGCAATATAAGACTTATTTTTTGTATCTCGATAGTGACCAACCTCGCAGAACTTGCACATGGAGTCCTGCTCTCATCATGTTGAATTTATTTCTTTGCACGCCCAAACTACAGATAAGTCCTCAATATGTTTCAGGTCCTTTATGCAAATGGTTGCAGCAGTTTTTAGCATTTATAATATGGAAAAGCTCACTTTGCAAAAGCATAATTAAACCTTGATCAATATTAATAAACTTTACTATCTTTGAAAACATAGGATCAAAGGGGGCTGCTTGGTAAACTCTAGTTAAAATTTCCAAAATTAATACCCTAAAATGAATTTTGAATTCCTTTGGGAAAGTGTGCCTACATCTTTACCGGAATAGCGCCATTGCATGACTCAGATGTTTATGCCTGTGCACGGAGAGAGTAGATTATGAGCAACCGTGTATTATGGTTCTCTAATGTGAATATTGGGTGGTTCTGGTGACGCAATGATCAACAAGGGGCATAGCGGTTATAATATGTTATATTTATTTGTATCATGTGCTAATAACCTGTGAGGTTATCCAGGCACACCGCAGGTGGGTAGGCGGCTGTTCTCTCAAGCGAGAATTTTTGAAAAGCCAGGTCTTCCACTTCTAGCAGAACTCAAGAAGTGGTGAACAGATGTGATGTGTGTCGTTTAATATTTTGGGAAGATGTACGAGAAGATGCGACCTTCGACTTTGTTTTTGTGTATGCCGGGTACATGTGCTAGTGAGAGTCTGACTGAGCAGAGGTGCCTGAGAGATTGGTGGAAGAGAATGCAGCTGTTGAGGTAGGCAGGGACAATGTTGTGTAGTAATTTGTATGTGTGTGTGTGAGGAGTTTGAACCAAGATCGTTTGTGTATAGGGCGCCAGTGAAGTTCCTTCAGAAGTGGAGTGATGTGGGTGTAGAAAGGTAATTTGAGGATGAGTCTTGCTGCAACGATTTTGATGCTTTAGAGCGTTTTCAAAGCTGTTTGGTGATTCCTGCGTAGAGTGTGTTGTCGTAGTTAAGTATGCTGGTTATCAGGTCATGTGTGACTTTTTTCCTCGTATTCTCTGGTAGTCACTTGAAGATTTTTTGCAGCATCCTCAGAATGTGGAAGCAGATGGAGGTCACTACGTTTCCCTGGGCTGTCAAGTTGAGCTTTTCATGTAGGATGTTTCAAAGTTTCAGGTGTGGGGAGTGCGGGTTTGTGTGGAGCCAAGATTTGATGGCCATCAGGTGGAATCCCAAGCAGAGGTTATCCTTCCCAAGATCACCACTTTAGTTTTGTCTGAGTTGAGCTTGAGGCAGATGCATCTGATCTAGATGTCTTCTGTGGTCAAGCAGGTGTCTGTCAGGGAGAGTATCAGTTAGGTGTCATCTATGTAGTAAAGTATGTTGATGCCGTGCGAGCTGATGAGGTTGGCCAGTGGGGTCCTGTAGATGTTGAAAAGGTCGGTCTGAGACATGATCTTTGGGGGGAAGCCACAGATGAGGTTCTTAGTTTCCGATATGTAGGATGGCATACTGAATTTTGTGTTCTTGCTGTGAGAAAGGAGCAGATCCAGTTGTGGGTGGAACCTTGGTTGCCTAATACATGTAATCTTCTGATCATGGTGGAGTGGGAGACCATGTTGAAGGCCATTGAGAGATTGAGCAGGATGAGGACTGGTGTTTCTCCTTGGTCTAGGATCATCTCAAAGTCTTCTGTTGCTGCAATGAGGGCAGGTTTGGTGCTGTGATTGGGTCTGAAACTTGATTGTGTGATGTCTAGGAGTTGGTGTGTGTCAAGGTAGTGGGCGAGTTGCTTGTTGGTGGCTTTCTCCATGACCGTGGCTGGGTAGGGTAGAAGGGAGAAGGGAGATTGGGTGGTAGTTTGATAGCTAGCTGGGAGAGGTCTGCTGACGGTTTCTTTGGAAATGTGATGACTGCATCATGTTTCCAGGCCTCTAGGAACATTGTGGTGGTGAAGCAGGTGTTCAGGATGCTGGTGAGTACTTTGCTGATTGAGGAGGTGCCCATGTTGTAGATGTGGTAGAGACAGGGGTCCGTAGGTGCCACAGAGTGGTTGGTTCCCATTATGTTGGCTGTTACTTCTGTGGTGATTGTTTCCTATGTTGTCAGCATGTTTCCGAGGTGTTTAGTGGGTAGGCTGGAGGCGATGCTGCAGGGGTGCTGGTGGAAGGTCAAGGTAGCTGTATATGGTTTTGATTTTGTTGCTGAAATATTCAGATAGGTTATCACATAGGTCTAGTAAAGGGGTGATTCTGTTTGAAGTGGAAGCTGATGTGGTGAAGTCTTTGACGATTATGTAGATTTCTTTACAGCTGTTGGAGCCGTTATCAATGTGCTCAGCTAGGGCCTTCTTCTTGATTTCTCTTATCTACTGGTGGTAACTCCTTAGTGCTGCTTTCTACGTGTCTTTCTCAGTTTCTTTTTTTTTAAGAACCTTTATTTGTTACCTCAAGGAAATACACGTATGGGCCTACAACCACCCCCGCCGGCCGCTAGTCAAGTTGTAAGTACAGCGACGCAACATAGGAGAATACAGCAACCCGAAAATCAGGGTCTAACAATAGTCCAGGATATAACTTGCAATCGAGCATCCAATACAAAATTCAGGATTCGAGAAGGTTCATTTTATAATAAAGAAAAATGCAGAATCAGTGTCACACGATCATATAAGGTCCTACAATAGCTAGCATAAAGCAGGAAATCCGCAAATAGTGCAAATACGTGCGAAGTATTAGGGGTAGGGCAGACAAGTCAGGATAAATGTAAATAACAAACACGTTACGCCATAAGGTTGCGCCCCACCCCTCAAAACGAAACATACTGTAGGAAACATGAAAAACGGTGACACCAAAAGGAAAGACAGACAAAGGGCCATAGAAACAAGGAAAGGACAAATTAACAAACCCCATCCCCCTACCCCCCACCCCGCATCCCTGCAGAAGGCCACGGCCTATCCCCCCCCAGCAGCATGCCTGTCGCCCTAAATAGAGACCCGAAATATAGAAGAAGAGAAGAGAGAGAAAAAGAGGAGAAAAAAGAGGAGAAATGGAGGGAAGAACCATCGATCTAGCCACCCGGCCCCCTCCCCCACCACCGCGCACAGTAAACAGTCTAGAAGCAAGGTCAGGATAGCAATGGAAAACAATAATCTTGAATAACACAATCAATAACATTCCCGCTGAGTGTCCCCCAAATCACCGGCAGCCAACAATAAGTTCCATCATGTCCTAAACGATTTCACCCCTGGCCTTTTCTATCAGTAGTACCAACATACATCCACTTATCAATCGACACACAGAGCAGCGTGGAGGGTCCAAGAAGTCCTGGCAGACCGAGCAGTGTTATTACTCCATGGGACCTCGGCCCCCAAAACCCAGTCGAATATGAATAGCGGAAATCCAACTGTGTCTGCAGCAATCCCGAAAACACCTTCCAGTTCGAACACAGTCTCGCCAGCCAGGGAAAGAGAGTCACACCATCCAACAAGCGCTGAAACGCCGCCGGGGCAGCCCAAACCACAGAACGACGTTGTGCACCCAGCCGCCGAGCAGACAAGGGCCCCGACGAGGCACCCGCATGTACAACAGATCTGTCCGAAGCGATCTCATGAGCCGGATATTCCGGCGTCTCCACGAACCGGGGTGTAGCTGGAAAACCCATCACTGACGCAGAGGCAGGCACATCGGCGCTTCCTTGAAATTGAACTATGTCCGTGTGGAACGGCGGTACAACAATGGCGGCCATCCGTCTTCCCAGATCTCGGGCGTCTCGGAGAAGGGTCATGTGCAGGGTTGTAAGCGCCGCCAATATATCTCTGGACGTGGGCATCATCTCGTGTCGCCAGACCTCAGGACTCTCTCTCACAGCGGTTTCTCTGTCTGGAAGTGGTCTGCACAAGAGGGTGCCATCCGCCATCTTAGCTGATCCGGCCTCACCCTTCTCCATCTCACCTTGGGACCGGCCCCACACCGGGGCGCAACAGGATTCACCACGGGGACCCCAAAGGTCAGGGTAGGCTTCGCAACAAATGGTCACCAAAGGGCTAAACAAAATCTCCGCCGCTCCCCGTGAGCCGCCCGTCAAGTCCGGGAAAAGTCAGTAATCATGCCCAGACACAACACTGGAGAGGGGGCCAGGTATCGCGCACTCCCCTCGACCCTGCTTTACCGCACACCTCACAAGGCACTCCGCTAGATGCATTGGGGCAGCACTGTCGCCAGCGGCCCATCGGACCATCGGTGCCCTCCTGCCGACTCCCACCTCCACCAGTGGCCGCTGTTGTCACAGTCGCGGCCGGCTGTTCGCCTCACTCGACACCCCGGTCCCAGCTCCGTGAAGGCCACAAAACAGGCGGGGACATTTCCACGGGTCTGCCGCACGTAGAAGCCTCAGAAGCATACGGTGAGTGAAAGTTATCCTTCATCTACTTAAATATGTCGTTGCGACTCAGGATATTTGCCAGGATGTATGTGCGGGGTGAGAGGGCTCACGGAGCCGAGCGTCTAAGCAGCCATCTCGGTCGCCAGCTTGGCTCCTCCCTCCTTTCTCAGTTTCTTAATAGTCCATTCTCCATTTTCTTTCCAGTTCTTTGCAGTGTGGTTTGGTTAGGCGGAGTTCCTCAGTGTATCAGCTAGTCTGCTTCTGGGTTCCCTTTTGATTTTTCTGTTTACTGGGAGGCAGGGAATTAACACATTCTGTGATCCACTCGTCAACCTCGTTGATGTCGTTGTTTAGGTCACCAGTGGGGTGGGCTGGTTCATTCACAGGGTGTTGGACCAGTTAGATTCCAATGAGTTGCTCCAGTAGATGGAAAAGGGGTTATGCTCTCTGTGGCTGTGGTGCAATTAACATTTTTGAAAGGTTATCACAATTTCTCCTCCCTGTGTACGTTGGCAGTCCTGTCATGTGATCTTGCATCCTATTGGGATGGCTGTGGCCATCTTGGATGCCGATCTGTGGTCAGCCACATTTCCATAAGGAAGATTAGGTCTGGAGAGTCATTGTGCAGGATATCTCAGATTTCTGTGGCGTCTTTGCTGTGTGAGCTGGTTTTGATGAACATGCATGATAGTTTATATTCAGGTTTGTATTTCCTAGTGGGAGTTGGTGGTGTGCTGTTTGTAGGTTGGGTGAGTGTTGGTGGTTTATGTGTGGTGGGTGGGTTGCTGCATGCAAAGCGACAGTGGGTGTCCCAGGTTGAGTGACCAGTGGAAAACACCACAGAGTAATGTAGGGGTAGATGGTCTAGTGTTCATGGTGCTGTGTGCGGTCAAAGACAAGCGGGCACAGATGGATTTGCCTTTGGGGCTCCTGTGACGCATCCACTCTGTACGACTATAAAGTAGGCCCTCGGAGTGCGAAGGATTGTAGGGGGTGGTGAGCAGGACTTAGCGGGTGCACAGGAAGGAGCAGAGGCTTGAAAGGGAGTAGGTATTGAGCTGGGGGAGGGGAGAGGGGGCGCAGGAGTGGGAAACAGTGTGCGGGAACGGGGCACCAGAGATGGCAAAGTGGCACAGGAAAGTGACAAGAGGCAAAAGTCAGAAAAAAGGCGAGAGAGCAAAGAGTTAAAGGCTGAAAGATGAAAGATGAAAAAGGCAAAACGAGTATTGAGTGAAAAAGGCAGAAAAGGTGATTTTATCGAGAAAGCTGTGCCTTGACACCGACAATCAGACTATCTAATGTGGAATGAAGATGCTTGAAAGATTGGCTGGGGGCACCCAGTTTGGAGGAAAGCCAAAGAGAGGAGAGGATAAAACTCTGAAGGTGCTAGCTTCTGATTAAGTAATTGGGGGGTGGGTAGACATTGTTAAAGAGGCTTAGGTAGGTTCTATTACGAACGCATAGACCCAAAAAACAGCTTTTTGCCCAGGTTTCAAGGGGAAATGCGACTTGTTTACAGAAGCCCAACTGTAAGAGGATTTGATAGTCTCTGGGTTCTGGGAAGAGAATGATTGTCCCTTACATGCAGGGCTTTCTTCAAGCAGTATCAAAATGTCCAAGCAGTATGGCTGCAGCATTGGAGCACCCCAACTGGAATGATGAGTTGAGCAAAGCAGGTGAAAGTGAATACCCAGTGTTCAAGCACCTTATGATTTATACTCACTGCCTATGACCTTTGATGCACAGCAAACTGTTTTGCACAAGATGTGGCCTCCAGCCCCCATGCCAAGACCGAGTATAATCAGATGTTGTTGTTCATGTCCATAGGCAATGTGCTTCATTCTCTGATTATCTTGCGTAGCCTCCAACCACACTCTGTGCCTGGCACCACAGCCCCCAAAATCTGTTTTACAATGGTCTCAGCCATATCTAGTTTGCTGTGAGTGTAGCTCTTGGCCTCTAGCCAGTTGTCATAACCTAAGAATTCACTGGCCTGACCGGCTCTGGGTTCAAGGCATGACCTCTGGTCACATCATGCACCCTGCCTCCATGTCATCAAAACCTGCTTGCGTATGTCTTTCGCCCAACTGCCATACACATAAAGTTGTAGCATCATTCAGTTGGAGCGTAGAGTCTGTTTCATAAATTCGGAATTAATGGAAGAGCAGAATAGAAAGAAAATGTTCTATCAGTATAGACAATCCCTTTTTGGGTGTTTTTAGCAATTTTGTTTTAAATTGAAAGACTGGAATTCGGAGTATTTTCAATCCGTAAACTCAGTTTTTAAACTGGTTGAAGAAAAAACTGCATTCCCGCTCCCCTACAAAAAAGATCGAGATAGAAGTGTTGGTCATGATCATCGATCACATACAAACAGTATTCAGGAAATTGTTCCCTATTAAGGACTGCAAGTCTGAAGTCATTGCAGAAGATGAC
Organism: Lissotriton helveticus; assembly: GCF_964261635.1. Taxonomy (NCBI): domain Eukaryota; kingdom Metazoa; phylum Chordata; class Amphibia; order Caudata; family Salamandridae; genus Lissotriton; species Lissotriton helveticus. The sequence goes on from NC_136067.1 coordinate 378,650,537, forward strand.
ATAGATCTTTAATTTGGGATTAAACCTCTATGCAGTTCATCTTCTCATGGCCACAGCCAGGGGTTTTCCATCTTTTCCTTCAGAAGCCATTGAGGTAGAAATTTGAGGCTTAAGTGTATCACCTCCATTAACCTGTGATCCCCCCTGCCTCACCAGCGAACCGTTGCAATGGCATTAGTGATGGGTTTTTTAAATGCAGCGGGCTAATGCGGGCCACATCCCTCCCTATAGATTACTTCTAAGCTTCAGCTTGTGGGGATTACTGGGCTACAGTGTTTTGGCTCATCACCTCTGCCCCAGGAAACACATTTTATTGCTGCATTGTACAAATGGTTTCTTTGATATAAATTCTGATGTTTGTTTCCTCTAATACTTTGGGGCAGATTTATGATGACTGGCGCATCCCCAGGGATGCGCCAGTAATTTTGCGCCGCTGCTCCGCCACCCATGGTGCGCCGCATTTACAATGCGGCGCACCATGGGGCAAAAACGGCACAGATGCGTGACGCATCTGTGCCGTAAAAGCGGCGCATTGCTGGAGTTGCGTCGCAAGCGCGACGCAGCTCCAGCAAGGCTCGGGGGTGCCCTATCTGACCAATGCTGCGTCAAGACCTACGCCTGCTTCAAGCAGGCGCAGGGTTTTGACGCAGCATTGGCCTGAAAGTGGCTGAGTGAAATCTTATAGATTTCACTCAGCCACTTTTGCGAGGCGCACCTGCCCCGGAACGCCCACCCTGCGCCGGAACGCCCACAAGTGGCGCAGGGCTTTACAACGTGACGCATCTGCCTAGATGCGTCACGTTGTAAATGGGTCGTAGGGATGCGCCACGTTTATGCTGCAGTTGCGTGACGCAAACGTGGCGCATTACCAACATAAATCTGCCCCTTTGTGTCATGGTTCCAAAATGTTTGAGAATTGTTTTAAACCAAGGTTCATGCGTATGTACAATGAACATATACATCTGAGAATCACATACCATTCTTTTTTATTTGTCATTTATAAAAAAAATTATTGAGTGGATTACAAAAAAGAAAAAGAGAAACAGCTCAATCGCATAGTACAGTTTAGACCGACATAACGATCAATTCCTGCATACATAAGTAAATCAAAAGTGCGATGACAATAAAGTGCAAATAGTGAGATATGAGAAAACAAGACTCAGCAACTTATATCCGAACTAGTAATTAGTTCATATTTATAATGAGAAACTGCTAGTGCAATTGGACCAAGGTGCTATCCTTGCTGTATTGAAAGATCCATCAGAAAAGTGCGGATTCAATATCAATACAATGCTAAAATTGAAACACCTGAAGTATTGATGACATAAGAAGCGTCACAACATATAATCAATAAAATCATCTGTTCCAGAATACATCAATAAAGTGCTAATGCTATAGAAATAAAGTGCTAATGGTATAAAGCCAGGCAACATACCATTCTTGAATTTGCATACACATTATAGGATCATGAATCTCGAAAATGCAAGGGTGATCACAAATCACCCATTGTTTTGATGATGCACACTTGCATTTGTTTTTTGTAATTCAAGAGCACCCATATTCCTGTGAGAATCACATGTCAAATTCAGTATTTCACATGGGCCTAGGCGAGTGACGTTATTCTAATGCACCTGCTCAATTGAGAATCAGAAGCAGCTGTACTCTGACATGCAAGTGTATTCGAGTACCAAAAGAATGGTATTTTGCCCGTATTAGACATACGCATTTTCAAAAGAGCTCTTAAAGTGAAATCCTTATGGGTAGTTAATTGTATGGTGTTATTCAACTTTTTATTTATTTATTCTTTCAATTCCAGAGTATTTTTGATTCAATTAACATTGGTTAGGGACAATTAGTCTGTGCTGATAAACCTGAATGTTGTAATATATTGTGAGTTTTGCTTGCTTCCAAGAAATCAGCTTGATCCACAAAGCATGTTCATCAGGAGTGTTCCTTCACCAAGAACCTTTCTCATCCGAGGCTCAGGAGGAGGATGGATGAAGAGCTAATGGAAACTGTAATTAATTTTGATGACTAGGTCGAGTCTGGGAGGCGTAAGCACTGCTCTGCTAGGCATGCTGTATTCAGGTAGGGCCTTGAAGCCCTGCCCACTCTCCGTCCTTATTTTTCATTGGCTTCTGTAATTGTCCTTTGGAAACTGTGGCTTCTCATTGGTCAGTAGGCTTAGTATTCCCTCCTTTGTACCGCCTTGTCTCATTTTGTAACCTCCCATGGAGTCACCCCCTGTTACCTGTGTTGTTGCTTGGTAGGCTTTAATTACAGCCACCGAGCACTATTTCCTGAAATAACATTGTCCTGCCTGCTTTTGCAGGCAGGACAAAATCTCTCCTAACGCCGAACACAATGTACTAGGTCTCGCATTTGAGAGAGTATAAGCTATTGGAATTGTAAATGACAATGCCTTTTATTTATCTGTTTTTAAAACAAAACATAAATAAAAGGCATTGTCATTTACAATACAATAGCTCAAACTCTCATAAATGCGAGACCTGTTGCATTGCAAATGCTTAGTTTTTTTGCCTACTGAGACTTTAGCAACAAAAAGTACAAAATTATTCTGAGTAATTTTTGTTTTGAGATACATGAACTTAGCAATAACTCTAACACTGTGCATACATACAGCCATGGCTGTTGGTAAGGTTAATAATCACCAACAGTCAATTTGTGTGTAATTGTCATCTACTATACAGAACCACTTGCAATTACAAACCCAAAAGTCAACACCTTAGGTTAGTTTATTGGTTTATGGCAGACTGTTTACTTTCCCGGTAACATATCAGTAAGATATTGATAATGTAATAAGAGGAGAGCTCACAGGGTACGTTCCCTCCAAAAAGCATCAAGGAACATTGTCATCACCATCTCTGAAGCAATGCACTGCAGGTTAATGGTCAACAAGGAAACACATATTAACATAAACCTTTTTTTACTCTTCTGATAATGCTACTCATTAAGCAAATCTACTGCAGAAGCTATTAAAACGTGTAATAAAAACGAACTGGGAATTAATGCTCACGCCTTCCAGAAAAAAAAAGTTTACAGATAAGAAAGCCTGTCTCTATCACTGGCGCATTTCTTAGAAAGGATAATACCTTCAAGGTTCTGGCTTCCAGTTTATATTGCACTTTAGGGTGAAGCATTCACAACTTTACCTAGTCAGGGAGTTTTCAGTAACCATACATGAGGATTTCTTTCTAAGTTCACAATCATCGACGGTGACGTGGCATGCCTTTGTGATATGCTTGGTTGGGGCATTTCTACGTAATTCATAGAGGAGACATTAAAAAGCCTATAAAATACTTTCATGAAAAATAATGTCAAACAACTCATTTGTTTCAGATCTAGCTATGCGATGACCAGTTAGTTACTTGAAAGTTTGGGAAAACCCGCAATTGTGGATATTCTCAGCCTCCTCTTAAGCCCCTTCATGTGCTGGAAACGGCCAGTCTTGCCAAAGGTAAAAGAAAATCCATCTCCAAAGTGGGAATGAAACAGCCTCAAAATTACTGGTGCTGTATTGTTTCCGCACAGATAAACTTATTTTTATTTTATTTTATTGCATGGAAAGTGTCCGGCAACACGGTCCGGAAGGCAGAGAGAGAAAAGGCTTTCACTACCTCTGCAGCTTTTTGGTTTTTAGAGCAGCAGCAGGTGGAGGAGAATTTTAATTTGGCAGCGCAAAATTAAGGGCCTCGTTATGATGGCGGTAGGACAGCCGTTCGACCCCCACCGCTACGGTCAGGTGACGTCCGACAAAGAGTCGTCGGTCCTACCTGCCCTATCACGGTACGGCCACCGTACAGACACACGTAAAATCCCTTTTTCTACTGCGGCTTCTGCTGCGGCTCGGAAAAGGGCCATAGCACAAGCTGTAGTAGAAAATGCTAATTTTTAAACATCCATGCACTGTGTGCCATGTACTATGTGGTGCTTGGCACACGGTGCATGGATGTTTGGGGGGCACCACAAGTGCCCCCCTGGCCACTTAGCAGTGGCCCACAGGGGAGAGGGGCCCTGCTTGAGGCCCCTACAGTCCCTTTCCTGCTACTTTTTCATGGCTGTGGGACCGCCATGAAAAGACAGTTGAAAAGGGACATCCTATTCCTCGCAGCAGTGCCTGCGCAGGCACCACCTCCATTGTAGTGATTAGTGTTCCACCGCCGCCCCGACAGGCTCCTTGAGTCTGTTTGAGGCGGTGGTCTTTCTCCCCCGACCACTGCACTCCAACTGCTGGTACTGTAATCCTGCCATCGTACCACTTCCTTAGATGTTGGTGGGACCGCACTGACAGTTTGTCAGTGGCTGTCCCATCGACATCATAATGAGGGCTCATGTTAGAATTCTCTGATTGATTCCTGGGAGCAGAGCAAGTGCATCAAGCAGAATATACTATGGACGATGAGTGTCCTCAATTGAATTTAGAAAAGCTTCAGCCTTCCCACTATTTTTTTTATTTTTTATATTTGTTTATGAAATAAATAAAATATTTAATAATTTATGTATTTGTTTGATAAATTATTGTTTCTGTATTTTTTTGTATTGTTCTGCAGTTCAAATCATCAAAATGCTTAGGCCGGTTTACAGTAATGATTCAGTGGTGGTCACCGTATCACAATAATGATTCACTGGGGGTCCCTGGGTTCTAGTAATGATTAAGTGGTGGTCCACAGAAGTCAAAAGGTTAAGAGCTACTGATCTAGTATTCCAATTTTCAAACCAGGGTTGTACAGCTTGCACACTGCCTAGTTTGCCAATAGGAATGAACATGTAATGTTACAACGCCATCATTTACATCGCGGTACGTTACATCGCAGTTGTTACAACGCAAGTCGTTACAATGAATTGCGCTAGAGGCGCTGGACTTAGGAATAGTGTGATTTACTATTCCAACTCCAGCCTACGTAACAGTAGGGAAGGTGTAAATAGCGCCATCCTGAGCAAGTTGTTGTAACGACTTGCGTTGTAATGACCGTTGTAATGACCACAATGTAAATGTATCGCGGTGTAACAATAGTGTTGTAAAGGTTGTTCGCCATAGGAATGCACTTTGCGACGAGCCCTGTGTACTAATAGTTTGCATTGTAAATTGTCTGTTTGCAGGTAGTTGTAAAATAACCTGCCTAATAAATATGAATGAGGCAGGTTGCTAGCTGCAACTCTCTGTGCTTGGCTGAGAATATAGGAATGGAGGCCTGCAAAGGACTGCACCTCCATCCACGCATTTGCATTTCCAAGTGGGAAACCTTTCTTGAAAAGCAGCCTGTGTCCCTTAAACTAGTTTCCCATTTGGGAAGCCACCAGGAAGAGCAGGCAGTGGGCCTTATCCACCTAAGGACACCGATTCAGAAAAGGGGGTGGTGATGAACAGAGTGTCTGAATTAAGCAGACCACTCTTACCCAGTCCAAAGATCAGGGCTTGATCCATCACCGTTATTTAGCTCACTGCCCCATCCCAGCTCAGAACCTGGCTATATGCAAATTAGTCTGTCCCTGGCCCAGTGCATCATGGGAACAGGGCAGACCAAACTACCAAGCCAATTCTTCACCAGAAAGGATACAAGCTTCCGGGGACCGGTTTCTGGCATTTCAGCCTCGTCGACCCGGCTTGCTTGAATCCCGATGGAGCAGTGAGCAAGGGACTCATGTCTGAGTATACCCTGCCACACCTATAGTGGCCAAAAACGATTCAGAAAAGGGGGTGGTGATGAACAGAGTGTCTGAATTAAGCAGACCACTCTTACCCAGTCCAAAGATCAGGGCTTGATCCATCACCGTTATTTAGCTCACTGCCCCATCCCAGCTCAGAACCTGGCTATATGCAAATTAGTCTGTCCCTGGCCCAGTGCATCATGGGAACAGGGCAGACCAAACTACCAAGCCAATTCTTCACCAGATGTGAGTCCCTTGCTCATTGCACCATCAGGATTCAAGCAAGCCGGTCCGACGACGCCTGAAATGGCAGAAACCGGTCCCCGGAAGCTTGTTTCCTTCCCAGTATAAGAATTGGCTTGGTAGTTTGGTTTGCCCTGTTCCCATCATGCACTGGGACAGGAACAGACTAATTTGCATATAGCCAAGTTCTGAGCTGGGATGGTGCAGTGAGCTAAACAACGGTGATGGATCAAGCCCTGATCATTGGACTGGGTAAGAGTGGTCTGCTTAATTCAGGCACTCTGTTCATCACCACCCCCTTTTCTGAATCATTTTGTCCACCACAAGCGTGGAAGGGTATACTCAGATGTGAGTCCCTTGCTCATTGCACCATCAGGATTCAAGCAAGCCGGGCCGACGACGCCTGAAATGGCAGAAACCGGTCCCCGGAAGCTTGTTTCCTTCCCAGTATAAGAATTGGCTTGGTAGTTTGGTTTGCCCTGTTCCCATCATGCACTGGGACAGGAACAGACTAATTTGCATATAGCCAAGTTCTGAGCTGGGATGGTGCAGTGAGCTAAACAACGGCGATGGATCAAGCCCTGATCATTGGACGGGGTAAGAGTGGTCTGCTTAATTCAGGCACTCTGTTCATCACCACCCCCTTTTCTGAATTATTTTATCCACCATAAGCGTGGAAGGGTATACTCAGATGTGAGTCCCTTGCTCATTGCACCATCAGGATTCAAGCAAGCCGGGCCGACGACGCCTAAAATGGCAGAAACCGGTCCCCGGAAGCTTGTTTCCTTCCCAGTATAAGAATTGGCTTGGTAGTTTGGTTTGCCCTGTTCCCATCATGCACTGGGACAGGAACAGACTAATTTGCATATAGCCAAGTTCTGAGCTGGGATGGTGCAGTGAGCTAAACAACGGTGATGGATCAAGCCCTGATCATTGGACTGGGTAAGAGTGGTCTGCTTAATTCAGGCACTCTGTTCATCACCACCCCCTTTTCTGAATCATTTTGTCCACCATAAGCGTGGAAGGGTATACTCAGATGTGAGTCCCTTGCTCATTGCACCATCAGGATTCAAGCAAGCCGGGCCGACGACGCCTGAAATGGCAGAAACCGGTCCCCGGAAGCTTGTTTCCTTCCCAGTATAAGAATTGGCTTGGTAGTTTGGTTTGCCCTGTTCCCATCATGCACTGGGACAGGAACAGACTAATTTGCATATAGCCAAGTTCTGAGCTGGGATGGTGCAGTGAGCTAAACAACGGTGATGGATCAAGCCCTGATCATTGGACTGGGTAAGAGTGGTCTGCTTAATTCAGGCACTCTGTTCATCACCACCCCCTTTTCTGAATCATTTTGTCCACCACAAGCGTGGAAGGGTATACTCAGATGTGAGTCCCTTGCTCATTGCACCATCAGGATTCAAGCAAGCCGGGCCGACGACGCCTGAAATGGCAGAAACCGGTCCCCGGAAGCTTGTTTCCTTCCCAGTATAAGAATTGGCTTGGTAGTTTGGTTTGCCCTGTTCCCATCATGCACTGGGACAGGAACAGACTAATTTGCATATAGCCAAGTTCTGAGCTGGGATGGTGCAGTGAGCTAAACAACGGCGATGGATCAAGCCCTGATCATTGGACGGGGTAAGAGTGGTCTGCTTAATTCAGGCACTCTGTTCATCACCACCCCCTTTTCTGAATTATTTTATCCACCATAAGCGTGGAAGGGTATACTCAGATGTGAGTCCCTTGCTCATTGCACCATCAGGATTCAAGCAAGCCGGGCCGACGACGCCTAAAATGGCAGAAACCGGTCCCCGGAAGCTTGTTTCCTTCCCAGTATAAGAATTGGCTTGGTAGTTTGGTTTGCCCTGTTCCCATCATGCACTGGGACAGGAACAGACTAATTTGCATATAGCCAAGTTCTGAGCTGGGATGGTGCAGTGAGCTAAACAACGGTGATGGATCAAGCCCTGATCATTGGACTGGGTAAGAGTGGTCTGCTTAATTCAGGCACTCTGTTCATCACCACCCCCTTTTCTGAATCATTTTGTCCACCATAAGCGTGGAAGGGTATACTCAGATGTGAGTCCCTTGCTCATTGCACCATCAGGATTCAAGCAAGCCGGGCCGACGACGCCTGAAATGGCAGAAACCGGTCCCCGGAAGCTTGTTTCCTTCCCAGTATAAGAATTGGCTTGGTAGTTTGGTTTGCCCTGTTCCCATCATGCACTGGGACAGGAACAGACTAATTTGCATATAGCCAAGTTCTGAGCTGGGATGGTGCAGTGAGCTAAACAACGGTGATGGATCAAGCCCTGATCATTGGACTGGGTAAGAGTGGTCTGCTTAATTCAGGCACTCTGTTCATCACCACCCCCTTTTCTGAATCACCTAAGGACACCAACACGATTTCCAAAGCAGAATCTGCCCTGTGGGGGCACCTCCCCTCTGCAAATCAGATGCCACCCGTTTTGAGATGTTGGTATTGCAACCACACTTATGTAATCACAAATGATTGATAATCCCTTTCGGAATCACAGATAGAAGGTGGACACCCCTTTTACACCACCTCCTAGTTGTGATTCGCAAAAGTGTCTGAAAAGCGTTGCCTTTTACAAGTCAGAAAGAATCTTCTGATTCGTAAAAGGGTTCTTGGAGATCGTAGAAATCCCTTATGCAGTCACAAAGGGCTTTGTACATCCGGGCCCTAAGTCACTGGAAGAAAAATGATTGGAAACTCCTGCAGTAGGAAATGCATGAATTAGACTTTAGTACATTCTCTCCAAACAGGTTTGCATGAGTCACCAGTCATCAAAGTTCATGACCTAGGAACTGCGATCCCTTCTTCCTGATTGGGTAACATGAAATGGTTATGTACTAGTGCATCCATTCTGTCAAAGATTTTTGTTGATTCATGATGACTTTGATTTACATACAGAATCAATATATGAATATACATTAACCATATAAATGTTCGGCATTGCTTACGCTCAACACTATTATCTGAAAGCCTGCTACTGTGCCTATTCCTGTGCAGAGCTTGTGTGCCATTGTTAAAATAACCTCTTGTAAGTAAGTATCACACTGAGGCGAGATGTCTGATTAGGGCGTTGCCAAGACAGTTCTCACGATTCACAGGGGAACAAGGTATAAAAGAATCCATGTTTTAGTTACTCGGAGAGGACATTCTGGATTATTGGGAGACCTGTGCCAGTTTCCTGGGTGCATCCCCCATGAACTCTGAACATTGACTCCACAAAGAGTGCACCACTGCTCACCAAAGGAGGGGTAATGAGGAAACATTTGCAGCATACCAGCAGAAAGTTAAACGCAGGCTCTTATTAGCACCTGATAAAATGTTGGATATCTTCTATTTTTTTACGTTTTTTTTATATTTGTCTCTGCTAATTTGTTACTAATTTTCACCATTAAAGATTCACGTCCTTTGTGATCTAGATTAGAGTTTATTAACGAATTGTAAAATGTTATAAATGCATTTGTGGTTGTCTTTGATTTCTCAGAGCAAACTGAGGATCCTAAATGTCTAGATGTATCTTAAAGAGTCTCCGGTGTGTTCCAGGCTGTCTCCATCCTTGTGAACTAGGCTGCAGAGAGAGAGACCCCCTTCTGTTTTCCATTCTCTGTGAATTCACTCTCTACAGTGCTAAGGGAAATCTAACAAGCGTACTATAGAATCTGTTAAGAAGACACTGTCAGGTAAGGTTTGAAAGTATTTATTCAGCCATTGCCATCCTGGAAGGCTACAAGATCACCCGCTGGGATCGCACCAACGGAGTAGGAGGAGGAATCGTCATCGTCCACAAGAACACCCTCAGAGTCTCGATCAACACAGACGACACCCTCAGCACCTCCGAACACCTGCACTTCCAGATCCACACTGACCCCAACACCACCCTCAGAGGAACCCTTGTCTACAGACCCCCCGGGCCCCGACCACAGTTCGCCGACTTCATCAGCACACACGCCCACGCCTCCATGGACTACATCCTTCTCGGGGACCTGAACTTCCACCTCGAGAACAACAACGACACCAACTCCAACACCCTGATCGACAACCTCGGACTCAGACAGCTCATGACAACACCCACCCACGCCGCCGGCCAAACGCTTGACCCCATCTTCTCCGCAAGCTCCCACGTCTCCTTCAACCACACACCGAACTCCACTGGACCGACCATCACTGCATCCACTTCGCCTTCAGGAAGCCCACCAGGCACCACCACACCCAACAGATGCCTCGCCGCTGCTGGAGCAAAGTCACCGAAGACCAGCTAACCAGGTGGAGGAGTGTGGCTCACTGATTAGAGCGGCAGACCCTGATGCAGAGGTCTGGCCCGGGACCAGGGTTCAATTCCCAACGCGGCAGGGTCCTGAGCCCAAAATGTCCACGGACTCGATAATTCTCGCCTCGGTGCCTATTCTAATCATGGGGTCCCACACTGCAACTCTGGGCAATAGTTGCTTAATCTCCACTACGGCGGCCCACCCGCTGCGGGATGCCTGGCTTTCACCCTGGGGATACCCAGTAGGGGTTATCTCACAGGGAAAAAGCCAGGACGGGTTCCCAAGGCAAGCGCCATGATGCCTTCGGGTGATACGTGCGCTATATAAGTCGCAATACATTTACATTTACATTTACAACCACCACCCTCGCCCAGAGCCCACCCGCCGACCCCACCAACCCCGACACTGCCGCCCGCAACTTCAGACAGTGGATCGACGACTGCACCAACACCCTCGCCCGCTCAAGAAACCCTCCAACAGCCACACCAGCAAGAAAGCCACCTGGTTCACCGAGGACCTCCAGGCCTCCAAACGAAAATGCCGAAAACTGGAGAAGAACTGGATCTGCGAACGAACACCAGACAACTACACAGCCCACAAGAACGCCACCCGCAGACACCATCACCTCATCAGATCCGCCAAAAGGGCCTCACTCAAAGACCGCCTGGATAACAACGCACACAACAGCAAAGAGCTCTTCAACATCATGAAGGAACTCTCCAACCCCAGCTCCAACACCAATGACATCCCACCTTCGCAAGACCTGTGCGACTCGCTGGCCACCTTCTTTCACCGCAAGATCGCCAACATCCACGACAGCTTCAACGTCACAACCGCCCGACAACCACTGAGACCTCCGCCCCCACGACCACCACCCGCACCATCCGCCTGCTCTCCTGGACCAACATCAACGACGAGGACACCAGCAAGATTATGAACACCATCCACTCCAAATCACCATTAGACCCATGCCCACACCACATCTTCAACAAAGCCAGCACAGCCATCGCACCCCATCTCCGGAAACTAATCAACATCTCCTTCAAGACAGCAACCTTCCCGGAAAGCTGGAAGCAATCCGAGATCAACGCCTTACTCAAGAAACCCAAGGCGGACACCAAGGACCTCAAGAACTTCCGGCCCATCTCCCTGCTCCCGTTCCCGGTGAAGGCCATCGAGAAAACCGTCAACAAACAACTGACCCGCTACCTCGAGGAGAACAGCATCCTGGACCCGTCCCAGTCCAGGTTCTGCAGCAACCACAGCACCGAAATCACCCTCATCGCCGCCACCAATGACATCAGGACCCTGCTAGATGACGGAGAAACAGCGGCCCTCATCCTCCTGGACCTGTCAGCCGCCTTCAACACTTTCTGCCACTACACACTACGAACACACCTACACGACGCCGGGATCCAAGAGAAGGCCCTGCACTGGACCACATCCCTCCTCTCCGGCAGAACACAGAGCATCTGCCTCCCCCCTTCCGCTCCAATGCCACCGAGATCATCTGCAGCGTTCCCCAGGGCTCATCCCTCAGCCCAAAGCTGTTCAACATCTACACGGCACCTCTCACCCACGTCGCCCGACAGCACAACCTCAACATCATCTTTTACGCCGATGACACCCAGCTGATCCTCTCCCTCACCAAAGACCCTCACACCGCCAAAACCAACCTCCACGAAGGAATGAAGGCCGTCGCCGAATGGATGAGGAACATCCAACTGAAGCTGAACTCGGACAAGATGCAGGTCCTCATCCTCGGTTCCACCCCTTCGTCCTGGGACGACTCCTGGTGGCCAACCACACTGGGAACAGCTCCAACACTCACCGACCACGCACACAACTTAGGGGTCATCCTCGACTCCACCCTCCCCATGACTAAGCAGGTCAATGCCGTCTCCTCCTCCTGCTTCAACACCCTCCGCATGCTCCGCAGGATCTACAAATGGATCCCCACCGAAATGAGAAAGACGGTCACCCACGCCCTTGTCAGCAGCAGGTTGGACTACTGAAACGCCCTCTACACGGGAACTTTGGCCAAACTCCTGAGACGGCTGCAATGCATCCAGAACGCCTCTGCACGTCTGATCCTCGACATTCCCCGCCGCAGTCACTTCACACCCCATCTGAGAGACCTGCACTGGCTCCCCGTCAATAAGAGGATAACCTTCAGGCTCCTCACCCACAACACCGGACCAGCATACCTCAACAGACGACTCAGCTTCTACACCCCCACCGCCTGCTCCACCGGCCTCGCGCTCGCCGCAGTCCCCCGCATCCAAAGAATGACTGCCGGCTGCAGATCTTTATCCCACCTCGCAACCAAGACCTGGAACACCCTCCTCACCCACCTACGGCAGACCCAAGACCTGCTGACCTTCAGAAGACTCCTCAAGACCTGGCTCTTCGAGCAGTAGCACTACCCCCTCAGCCCCAGCGCCTTGAGTAGTGCGCTTTACAAGTGATATGATTGACTGATTGATTGATTTATGTCTAGTACATTTAGTCTTACACTTTTACTCAGAAGTGTAGACTTACGTGCTTCCATTCCCTGAAATGGGGTGGAGCCAAACTTACGAGTGTAAAATTACTACTGCCAAAAAGAAGCAGTAGTACGTTCAGCACCACACAAGGCCAACCGCTGATATGGCAACACACTCATAGAAAATAAAGGAGGAAGGAGGAATACACCTTCCCATAGGAAATAATGTTAAAGGAAATTACATAATTTGAAATAGTTAAAAATATAAGTATTTTTTCTATTTAATTTTCTGTTCAGAAATAAATCGTTTTATTTTATTTTGCATATTTTAATAGCCTTTTTTCAATTTAAAATTACTGTAACACTAATTAATTCTAAACATCACTTTTATTACTTAAGAATTACTAAGAAATACAATTTTTTACTTTATGTGGGATTTATTTTAATGTAAACTGCAGAAAAATAATGTTATTTTATTTTAATATATTTTAAAAAATTAAATATTCAATAAAGTTAACAGTGCTGTAGGTTTTTTTGTTTTGGTCTATATTTACAATAAATATTTAACACGTTTCCAATCATAGCATAAAATATTTGTACTTTTTTTCAACTTTAATAATTTTTTTGACTTTTTCCTATATCATAAATTTAAAAGAAATCCTGTCTAAAGTAAAAAAAAATATCCTTTATTATGTATTAAACATGACATGATGTATAGAGTTTCAGATTCAGATTCAAAGAACTTTATTCGGTTAAAAACAAATAACCATAAAAGTAACAGGCATAAAAAAAAAAACAGGTTACAGTGATTACAACTCTCAATGGGTGTTCAGTGAGGGAGATCAGTAGACAGTTATACGGTAGGAAAAGATTTATACTGTTTCCAATACCGTTTGTTTCCGTAATTTAACAAAACTTTTTAGGAATTTTAAAACCACAGTTACAGTTAAAACCGTATCCATTCTCTGGACCTCTAAAAAAGCTGGGCGGCATCTGGTTAAATTCATATTTTTTAAAAAAGGGACGATAATTTCACTACGGGCGGCACTATAAAATCTGCAAAAGAAAAGGATGTGGATATCTGATTGTTGTGAATTGCCATCACATGGGCAAGTGGGCAATATACGTTTCCATGAATTCATACTGGGAAAAGTCACCAATCTAAAAAATATACAAAATCTAAATCGGGTTAAAAAAAAGCGGTCATAGTTTGTCATGGGCAGAGATAGGTATGGCTGTATGGACTTAGACTCACATAGGGTGAGGAGGTGTGAGTGTACTGAATGTTTCAAAGTTTCAACTCTCCTTCTCTTATCCTCAAGATGGTCCAGGCAGAGGACTTTCAAAGTGCTCCTTGAGATGCTGTCCATTGTAGATGGATCCGAATAATAAGAATAGCACCCAATGTCAGTCAGGAAGCACTTAACATATCCCAGCCACTGTGATCGCTCCACGTGGTCCAGGCTGAGGGTATCCTGTAATATGGCCCGGTTCATGACGCATTCATTTGTGGTCCATACCCTGTGCCACAACAGGATAGGTTGAATTTTGATAACGTCTGTTATGTGGGGTTGAGCAAGTTCAGCGTGACAATTAAATGTGGCAACACACTGTGGTACTGCAAGGACTTCCCTCATGAATTTATTTTCCACCACCTGGATCGGTTCAACATTTGCATACCCCCACAAGCCTGAGCCATACATAGCCACTGATAAGCATGTTGCTTTGTAAATGGTTAACATTTCTTTTATCGGCTTTCTGCCCAATTTTCTAACAAAGTTCTTTAAATCCATGATCGTTTTCATAAATAAAAGAGTTCTGGCCTTAATTGCACTTGTCCAAGAACCTGACTCATGGAATAAAATGCCCAAATAAGAAAAGGTTGAGGTATTGTATAATGGAACATTATTTAAAAACATCCGTTTCATCAGTTTACCTGATTTAGGACCACAGTTCATTGTAAAAGTTTTACTACAATTTACTTGCAAGTCTAGGTTCAGCATAAAGTTCTCAAAACTTACTACTAGTTTTTGCAGAGCTTGAGGTGTACGTGCCATAAGCACAGCATCATCCGCATACATGAGCGCAGGGATTGCCCTCCTCCCCACCCTGGGCATATCCCTGCACTCAAGCAGCAGATGATGCTCAAGCCCATTAATGTAGAGGAGGAAGAGAAAAGGTGCTAAAACACAACCTTGTCGCACTCCACGACCCACACTGAATTGTCTGGAGCATTCGCCCCCTCTACCGTAGCGAACTGAAGCTGTGGCTCCACTATAAAGTTCCCTCAGGAAAGAGATGATGGTGTTGTCCACTCCCAAACCTTTCATTACTGCCCACAATTTGGCATGTGACACGCAGTCGAACGCAGATGAAAGATCCACAAAGGTAAAATACAAGCGTTCCGACTTAATCCTAGTATATTTATGTTGCAGTAACATCAAATTTAGGCCTTGCTCGATTGTGGCAATCCCTTTTTGAAAACCATATTGCAAGTCGCTCATGACTTCATTTTCCTCCGCCCAGCTTTGGAGTCTTGCCAACACTATTCGACCCAAGATTTTTATTGAGGAATCAAGAAGGGAGATTGGCCTATAGCAGGCACAACTGTTTCTATCCCCCTTCTTGTAAATAGGGACAATGACAGAGGTGAACCAGGAATCTTTTAAGCCCCTTGCTAAAGTCGCTTTGAAAAATTGTACCAACATTGGGCCCCAGATTTCAGGATTTACTTTAAATAGGTCCGCAGGGATCCCATCAGGCCCAGCTGCCTTTCCTCCTTTAGTTGCTCTTAAGGCAAGCAATACCTCGTCAAGTGTAACAACCAAGTTTTGACCTGGTTGTAAGTCCAAGCTGGTCTGAGGACCTCCACTACGGGTATCATCCTGAGCCTTGTAAAGATTGGAGAAATGATCCACCCAATTATCCTCATTTATTGCGATCTCAATTCGCGCCGTGTGAGTTTCATAAGGGAAAGGGGTGTTAATTACTTTCCAAAATACGGCGGGATTTTTGGTTTTTGAAGCCTCGCAGAGTGAGTCTAATGCCTCCTTATTTAACGTTATTTTCCTTACTTTAAGTGCCTGGTTATATGCAGACCTACACATTCTTATTTCGCCTGTATCCCTGGGGCTTCTGTGTACTGCATGTTTTAGATTTTTCAGCGCTCTAGTGCATGCATTATCGAACCAACTCTTGGATCCCTTACCTCTACACTTTGACTCCACCCTTAAGCTACTCTTTATGTTTGTAGCAATAATACCAAAGTGCTCAATTATTTGATCACTACTAGAATTATGTCCCAAACAGGTCAAAAAGCTAGTAGAGCACGCCTCCCAGAGTTCCTTGAAGAATGTTGCGGGGATTACTTTGCTCCAATTAAGTGTATACCCATTTTGTCTCCCAAGAACCACATCAACCGCTGCCTCATCAAGTGGCGCGGCCGTAGATGGGTCTGGGAGTAGTTCTGCTACCTTAAGGCATTGTGGGAGATGATCACTTATGGGCAGTAAGATATTTGTGACCCCCAGAACTCTATGATTAAAATTACTAGAGGCGATAATAAAGTCAATGGTTGACGCCAAACCTCTACCAACAAAGGTCGGGACAAAGGGTGTGGGTTTTAACGCTATTTCATTAGCAAACCCCAAGTCAAACATGAATAATAATTCGTTCAGCAGATCCCCCATTAAAGTGTGATCGAAATGGGTCAGGTTCATATCTCTCTCTGTCATTAGTCCACATAGGCCCTGACTCCCTTTGGAACAGAGTGAACAGTTAAAATCCCCCCCCCATAAAATTACTAGATCTCTGTCGTTTTTATCTACCTCTAACTGAACTACCTCCTTAAGCTGCTTCATCGCAACCACAATATCTTCCCTCGGGACATTATTATAAAAATTGATAATAATCACCTTTGCTCCTTTAAGATCTTTAAGAACTATGAGCTGGAAATATTTGGAATGTAAATGACATTGGAACTGTTTAATTTTAAGGTGGTTTGAAACAAACGTAGTCAAACCCCCCTTTGCCCTTCCAAAAGGGCCTCCAATTGCTGGGGTAAAAAAGGTCCTGTAGCCGTTTACATGGATGGGGTCTTGGGTCCATGTTTCTTGCAGGGCCACTATATCCTGGCCGCTTATTACAGACTCCCAAGCTGGGTTTGTAATTTTTTGCCTCAACCCAGCTACATTCCAGAAAAGCAGTTGACAAAAGTCACTCTTCACCTGTATAGAAACATTACCTATCTTTTCTCTACTCCCATTATTGTCACCTACAATAGGCTGCATCTGCTCCAGAAAAACACTGTCACAAGGTGTCAGCCTATCGAGAGTGCAAGTCTTATTTAATATGGGAGGTTCTTGAGGTAACTCAGTGGGGGCCTCAATGGTATTAGGGGGAACCCCATCCCTTGTGGAAACTTGAGAGGCTGGGAGAAAGGGCTTTTTCCCAGCCACAGATACTATGGGAATCTGAACTTGCTGTCAATCTACCCCGTCCAAACCGGAAAAGATCTGATAACGGTTTTGGATCGGTAGATTGTACATATGTGGTAACAGTCCTCTATTGTTCCATGGTCTGCCTTGCATAGGGGTGAGTCCCAAGTATGGAGGGTAATGATTACTGGGGGGGAGATATTGATAGCCCTGATAAATGTTTCTGGAATAAAAGTCCTCCGGCCTCTGAGTGTAAAGAGAGGGGCCTTGATCACTTGCATAACCAGAACTACCCTGCAAAGACTGTAGTCCCCCAGACCCAGCCCTATCCCATGGTCTTGCATTTCCAAACCCCCGACGTTGATGGACTGGCTTCTTAATAAGCTGCCTGTCCCTGCCCCAGTTATCAAAATTTTTTGGGGGTGCATAGGGATAAAAATAGGAAAGAAGATGTGTAGAGATGGAATCGCTGCTACTAGCATCGAACCAATCCCCAATGTGCCTCACGGCCCTATGATCCTTAAAATTGATGATTATAACATCACCAATTTTATCCTTTGGCCTGGCTCCCACCCAGTTAGCGCGCCTTAGACTTATAATTTCGCCATTTATTGAAGCAGGTAACGGTCTATTATCACGGAGCCAGAAGACAACCTTATTCCGTAGTGCTCCATGATCTTCCCATTTTCCTGCAGGTAGTTCTGGGACCCCTGCCATTACAATGACATAGGGGGCAGAGTCAGGGGTTAGATCTATAACACGATTAGTTTTAGTTTTTACTGGAGCACTGGCCAAAACATTCCCTTTACTTGACTTAGTCGTTTGTAAGTCCTTACTACCACCTTGATTTTGAGTTCCCCCTAGTTTGGGTGTTTGCTCCTTAATTACTGGAGCCGCCAATTGGGGTATGGCCATCTGTGGGGATGGAGTTATTAACGTAATTGCAGGGCTACCCGCTCTTACCCCCTCTTGCCTAGATTTCTGTTTTTGTACAGGTACCAGTGTAGTTAGTGCTGGTGTTATGGGTACTAGCGTTGGAGGGGGCCCTGTTACTGTGGGTTTGACAGGTGGGTTGGTTCTTAATAGAGGGTTCACCTTAGATTTTCCTAGCCCCTTAACCAGGTCAAATAAGAGGAGGGAATTCTGATCAACCTTCTTCTCTATTTGATCTAGATGATCACACATTATAATAGTCTTATCTAGGAGTGGTTGCATCGCACCCCTGATAAGTTCTGCAAATTTGGCCATCATGGCCGCCTCACATCCTAGAGTTTGGCCGGTTTGTGTCTGGGGTGCATAAACAACCCCTCTCCTTATTTTATGTGCTTCATTTCCCAATGGCTCGCCCCCCCTTTTTTTGCTATTTGTCATAATAAGGGGGAATGTAGGGGACATGGGCGATGGGTCAATGGGGAGTTTCGGGGACCCCGATAGCCTAGCACTATCAATCCCAGTGAGTAAGTCCAATACAGATGAGCTAGTAGGTGTACTAGACAACGGGTGCTTACTTATCATGGTGGGGTCATTAGAAGACCTTTCAATGTTATCGGTGACCCCTGAGTGTGATAGATCGATAAGAAGCAAAGAATCACTGGGGCGTTTAGGCGCAATGACATCCCCCATTTCTCCTGGACTAACTAATCTAGTGTCTGTAAATACTGATGGAGATCCAAACTCACCCCCCCCTCCTTGTATACTTTTATAAATGTTTTTCCTTTGCTTCCCCCTACGTCTCACACGGGCTTTCTTAAATCTTCGTGGGGATTCCTTTGCTACAGGCTCGTGTATTTCAGAAGAGCCTATACCTGTCCCCGCGAGGACTTGGGCATTTGAATCCTCGTCGTTCTGACCCGCATGAATCATGGCAACTACAATCGTTGCTTTGCGTGCAGGGGCAGGGGGCTCCTCTAACAAGGGTGTATCTGTCACAATAGATGGAAGCTCCGGAGTGTTTGTAGAAGGAAGCTCCAATCCCAAAGACGCCCTTCTGTTACTATTAATTTGGGCAACCTTTTTGATTAAGAAGTTATCCATGGTTACCAGTTTGGAGGGCATAATATAAGATAGTTTCAGGCTTAAATTAGTGAGCAAAAATAGTATATAAGTAGTGATATCGAACTCACATGTGTAATATACTAGTATCTAACATGAAGCGGTAATGGAAAGGGATATAGCCCCGGCCCGGCTCCCTCGGTCCCCGGAGGGCCACAGAGGGCCCGCCCTTGTCCCGGGCTTCTCCCGGCGCCCTCCCGCGCGCTCCCGCGCAGCGGGGTCTACGCCTTCTTTAAATAACTCCCTATTAGGAAGTCTGGCGGGTGGGCGGGGCCGGCAGGGAGAGCAGCCCAGCTGTTCCCAAGGGCGCGCCGGGACTCCTGGTCCTTGGAGTCCCAGCCAATGCTCGCAGCCCTGCCGGTTGCCCACTAATTGCCCCCAAAGGTCTTAAAGCTATCGCCTATGTCCAGGGGCGATGCGGGACCCGCGAAGCGGGTCCGGCGAGGTCCTGTAGTGCAGACTTCACAGGAGCAGGAAAGCTTGGAGAAACGCTGTTTCCACGAACAGCGCGGTGTGGGAGGGAAAGCGCTCGGTCCCAGGTGCAGCCGCCCTTTAATTCAAGAGCGGGCGGGCGGGGCCGGCAGGGAGAGCAGCCCAGCTGTTCCCAAGGGCGCGCCGGGACTCCTGGTCCTTGGAGTCCCAGCCAATGCTCGCAGCCCTGCCGGTTGCCCACTAATTGCCCCCAAAGGTCTTAAAGCTATCGCCTATGTCCAGGGGCGATGCGGGACCCGCGAAGCGGGTCCGGCGAGGTCCTGTAGTGCAGACTTCACAGGAGCAGGAAAGCTTGGAGAAACGCTGTTTCCACGAACAGCGCGGTGTGGGAAGGAAAGCGCTCGGTCCCAGGTGCAGCCGCCCTTTAATTCAAGAGCGGGCGGGCGGGGCCGGCAGGGAGAGCAGCCCAGCTGTTCCCAAGGGCGCGCCGGGACTCCTGGTCCTTGGAGTCCCAGCCAATGCTCGCGGCCCTGCCGGTTGCCCACTAATTGCCCCCAAAGGTCTTAAAGCTATCGCCTATGTCCAGGGGCGATGCGGGACCCTCGAAGCGGGTCCGGCGAGGTCCTGTAGTGCAGACTTCACAGGAGCAGGAAAGCTTGGAGAAACGCTGTTTCCACGAACAGCGCGGTGTGGGAGGGAAAGCGCTCGGTCCCAGGTGCAGCCGCCCTTTAATTCAAGAGCGGGTGGGCGGGGCCGGCAGGGAGAACAGCCCAGCTGTTCCCAAGGGCGCGCCGGGACTCCTGGTCCTTGGAGTCCCAGCCAATGCTCGCAGCCCTGCCGGTTGCCCACTAATTGCCCCCAAAGGTCTTAAAGCTATCGCCTATGTCCAGGGGCGATGCGGGACCCGCGAAGCGGGTCCGGCGAGGTCCTGTAGTGCAGACTTCACAGGAGCAGGAAAGCTTGGAGAAACGCTGTTTCCACGAACAGCGCGGTGTGGGAAGTGGTCTATATTTACAATAAATATTTAACACGTTTCCAATTATAGCATAAAATATTTGTACTTTTTTTTCAACTTTAATAATTTTTTTGACTTTTTCCTATATCATAAATGTAAAAGAAATCCTGTCTAAAGTAAAAAAAAATATCCTTTATTATGTATTAAACATGACATGATGTATAGAGTTATTTAAACATATTTAAATTATAGTTTAATAAAAAACCACCTCACTCTATTTTTATACATAAAAAATTAAAATATTTTAAGCTAAAATAATACATCTATTTTACTTTTAGACAATTCTGTAACTTTAAATAAAAAATTCTTTATATTTTTACCTTCAACTTTAATTATTAACTTTCATTCTAATTTTTACCTAATTTAAATAATTTAATTTAATGTTAAGTTTCCTTTTTAGTCCCCACCTCCATTATTTTCTATAGGAGAGAGTTGCAGTACCAGAGTTTGCCATGTGGGGTCCTGGACTTACTCCTGCTCTGAGCTACAGTGCATTTACTATTGTTTTGGGTCCTTTTTAGTTGTAGTAACTTTAGAATAGCTGTTTGTGGGAGGGTGCATGCCCTCCATAAACCCCTCCCTAACATTCCATAAGCTCCACCTTACTCCTCTGTAAACTTCTCCCACATAGTAGTGAGTATGCCCTGTGGGATTACCACAGAACTGTTTACTTTATCAGGAGATTGCGGCTGCTGAAAGCTCTGGGGAAAAAGAGGAAATATTGAGGAAATTGGATCTAAAATGTGATTGCCCCGGTAACTCCTCACTTCTAGGGTGTTCTTCGGGGCCTCACTTGTAATTCCCCAGTAACTCTATCCCATAGAGTTACTGGTACCCTGGTATCAGTAACTCCAGGTGGCCAGAGTTCCCAGGTAGGATTAACGGGCCACTCACAATGAGAGCTTACATGTCCCTGAGGCAGGAAAAACATTTAAAATAGGTTGAGTAGGTTAGGTATTTGTGCACCCCTTTGTATATGTGACAAAAGAAGTTATTGTGTTTTGTAGAGTTGATGTATTTTCCAGGACAAGAAACAGGGGGACATTTCTTCAGATTGATAGGAATGGAAGGCAGGTGGTTGATGGTGAAACTGAAAGTTGACAGTGCAAAATATTGGTGGGTTTATGGGTCAAGTATTGAGCATATCGTGCTTTTAGAAAACTTAGCTCTGGCACTTGTATTAGAACAGCTTGGAGACACAGTAATATAGTTTTGGGCCCTCAGTGGGATAGTCCATCTATGTGTATCTTAGCAAAAAAAAAAGAAAACATGTCAGATGCTTAAATGTTGTTAGATAGTCTTACATTGAACACATACACTCACCTATATCCATTAGCCAGCAGGGAAGTAGCAATAAAGGTAAAGAGAAGAAAGTAGAAAACAGGCAAAACAACAACATAAACCCTCTGTTCCCCAGCCCCCAATAGGGCCAAGGAATGTGAGCAGACAGTCTATTGGACATGTAAAGTGAGACGCTCACTCAGATAAAGCATCCACTCCTCCCGAGGGGGCTCATCCAGCTTTGCTTAGCCTGTACAGATCCAAGCTGACTCCAGGGCCCTTGGTTGATTCTCCAGCTTGTGTCTGTGAGCCTTATAGCTGAGTGTGTCGGTCATTACTATTTACATTTTTAAAATGAAGAATTTGTTTGCCAAATGCTCATGAACATTTTCTCCATACACGGGAGCTCCCATAGTCGAAAGATACAATTCCGTTTTTCCAGGGCCATGTCTCCGCCCCACAGTCCCACTACCATTTGTAGTGTTGCACAGAGAGCCATTGTCATCTCCCTGATTAAATGTAGTGGGTATGTTAGCCTATTGTAGATATGTGCCCTGAATAACGACCCCAGAATATCGATGAGTCGCAATATATAGAATAAAATATTGAAAATATTGAAATAAATCGACATGTAAGTAGGTCTGGGTTTTATACATCTAACTCCACAGAAATGTACCTACTTTGTACATATATCTTTGAGGTATGTAGATGTGGAGTTAGGAATAGTAAATCTATACCTCCCTATATGAACTTACATTTCAGTATTTTGTACCTCAATATTTTTGAAACGCAATATTCTGTAGTATACAGTAGTGCAATCCTATTGGGCAGGCCTAGTAAAATGTAGGCTGGGAATCTTGAATTTTGGACCCCAAATAATTCCATTGTCTAAGGCATTATCCCAATAACGAGTGAGCTTGCAGCTCTCCCAAGGAAGATGAAGAAGGGTGCCTGTGGACCCACAACCTTCCAGCTGAGCTCAGATATATTGGGGTTCCATTTACTTATCACTTCCAGAGTGTAGTACGAATATATATCAATCAATCAATGCTTTATTCGACAATACAAGTCATAAAAGCAAATATTAAATACAGGAGTACTCATACATATGCAACCTTATATAGAGCATAATAAAACAGTATAAAGTAGAATAAAAGCATGCATTACAAAATATCATCAATAAATAAATACAAATTTGTTAAGAGGTCAATTTAATAGCCTGATCCTCTATTTACATATAGAGATCGGAAGAAATACAACAGAATAAAACAAGTTCTTTTACAGTTCAAGGGGCATATGTGGAGTTGTAAGGGTGAACAACACTCATGTATTTACAATAAGTAAACATGGACAGATGATGTGATGACTGCTTGAGCAGTACAAAGCATGTAAGTGTAATCAAGCAGCACTTATCAATGCCTTTGAGCGAATTATCTACATTTCACCCACAAACTTTGCAACAGCACATACAGATACCTGGTTCGGATCTGATCTAAGCATCCTGAGGGCAGTTTGGCTACAGCAACTGACTGTTCCCATGAGGCACAGGGTCAGACTGATTTGCATATGGCCATGTCTAAACTGGGGTGGCAGACTGAGCTAAAGAATGGTGATGGATTAAACACAGATCAGTTGACTGGGGGTGAGTGTTTGATTTGCTCAAACGCTCCGTCCATCATCCCCTTTTATATCGCTTTGTTCGCCCTAAGTTGGCAGGGTATGCTTAGACGTGAGTCCCTTGCTCACTTTACCACTGAATTCAAGATAGCCTGGCTGATGAGGATTATGAATCCGAAACTGGTCCCAGGATGCTTGCTTCCGGTCCAGGGAAGACATGGCTTGGCAGTTCGGGCTGGACTGTTCCGATGAGGCACTGGGTCAGACTGATTTGCATATGGCCATGTCTAAACTGGGGTGGCAGAGTAAGCTAAAGAATGGTGATGGAATTAACCCAGATCAGTTGACTGGGGGTGAGTGTTTGATTTGCTCAAACGCTCCGTCCATCATCCCCTTTTGTATCGCCTTATCTGCATGCACAGCAACGCTTGCAAGTTGTTTGGGTTAATCACGTTCAAGGATTGTTTTTGTGAGAGATTGTTTAATGTACGCTGGAAGGCTTTCGTGAGCTTCGTCAAGATAAAGGCTGGAACATGCGAGATTGGAGAGGGGACGTGGGAACTCCTTCCTGCCATGGAATGCTTGCTAGGAAGTTGGCCAGTTCTGGTACGATTCCTTTGGCTCAGGGGGGGAAGGTTTCTCTCGAACCTTCTGGTGTGTTTTGGGATTATAAAGCTGAGGGTTGTTGACTTAGAAACTGGGATTTTGGCATCCGAATGGGGACAGGCGCGTCTACTTCAGCACAGAATCCTGGTTGCTGAGGCTCTTCACCACCATGCTGTTAATCCCCCGGTCAGGAGTGGGCTAAGATGCAGTGTTTGCAACAGGTGAAGTGTTGAGTATTGACTAGTGCCATTGCGATGCGTAGTTCCAGTGGCTGTGGTCATTTGAAGTGTTGAGTTTTGATTATTGCCATTGGGATGTTTGACCAGTGGCTTTAATCATTTGAGGCGTTTGAACTTTGATTATTGCCATTGTGATGTGTGGCCACTGACTTTGATCATTTGAGGTGTTTTCTTTGTGATGTGTGAGTGAGTCGAGGTGCACATCCAAAGTAATCATTTGATGTATTCAGTGTATATATCTTTCTGATCTCTTGCAGGACGTCCCATTATATTTGCTTGAGTCTTAACACATAATATTTGCTGCTTGTTTATTCATGCATTTAACTGTTGCATTTATCAAGTGTGTTATTATTGCTTGCATATAAACATATATATCTCTATGTGTGTTTGAAAGTTCTGCATTTGGCATCTGGGAAAGCCTTTCTGTTAGAGAGCATTGTGTAAAATAAAACCCAAAGCCTTATTCTAAAAAAAGAATCTTTGCATTTTGTACAATAAAACCCTTTTCTAAAGGTGTTGTTTGTTTTGTGTTAATGTCTCCTGCTTCGTTGGGTTTGAGCCACCGTGTGGAAGATTCTGTATTATCTGAAAGGCAAAGCAAAACAAGGCCCCATAGCTCTGAGCCATAAAAACAGGCACCAATAGCTGTGGCATCATAAATTCGTAAAGTCAGCGCAATGGGTTTTGTTAAGGAGATATTGTACTCTCTAATTAAGACTCCTGTTATTTGCCTGTGCTTAACAGTTAGCAAATCTAGCTGAGGTTTCCATAAAAGATTCCGGGAGATGGCCACTCCCAAATAGCAAAAAATCTTTACACTATCAAGTGGCTCGCCCCCTAACTCAAGTTTCCCTTTAAAAGATCTATGCTTATTAAAAAACATTATCTTAGTCTTTGCACAATCGATCTCCAAACCTCAAAGGGAGCAAAATTCCGAGAAGCAATCTAAAACAAGTTGCAGACCGCTCAGGGTTTTTGGAAATCAATAGGGTGTCATCAGTGAAAAGAAGAATTGATGCCCACGAGAGAAAGAGCATCAGTATGTATGGAGCACAGGTAGGAACCAACATCGCTGAGATAAAGCAAAAACAATGTGGGTTCCAGCACACATCCCTAGCGAACATCCTTTGTAATAGGGACTCGGTCTGTCACCTGTCCTTGAGAACTCCAGCGGACCTGCGCAAAATTCCCCTTGTGGAGACGAATCTGGAGAAACAAGAGTTTGTCATTTAGGCCTAGGCTATTCAGGACTCGCCAGAGCTGGTCACGCGGGACCAGATCGAAGGCGTACTTAAAGTTGACGAAGGCAACATATAATGTTCCCCTGCGGACTGTCACAACTTTCCATAAAGTAATAGAAAGTGGAAGTTTTGATCAACTGTAGACACCTTCTTCCTGAAACCCACCTGAAAAGGGGAAATAATAGCCTTTTCCTCGATCCACGTCTCGATTTTGCTTAAGATCAACCAAGCAAAAACCTTCTGTATACAGTTGATCAAACAAATTGGCACATAATTCGAAGGCACAGATCGTTCCCCCTTTTTATATATTGGGATGATATCTGCTCCCTTCCATGAATCAGGGAGTGGGGCAATGTGCGATTGTATATGCCAACAAAAGAATGTATTGTGCCCATATAGCTGTTTCATACAAAACAATGTCAGCCTGTATGCTGTCCAAACCAGGGGCTCTACCTCTGGTTATAGCACTAAGGGCTGACATAATGTCACTCATGATGACCAATCAGTCATTTATATCAATATTATCTTGGTTGCCCTTTTCAAAAACAATTTTCTATTGGTATTACGGTGCCAGAATAGAGACTAGAGAAATGCTTGTTCCATGATTGTGGGCTATATTGATGTGCACTGGATCCACAGGTATATCCCTCCTTCATACAAAGGTCCAGAAACTTAAGGTGTCCTTTTGAGAGCAGGCCTATTGAAGATCCTGCCATTTAGCTTCATCCCACTCCTTCTTGGTCATGAGCTGAGCCCTTTTGTATCTCTTCCTGGCCAAATGAATATATAACATTTTACATGAGGAGTTCCCTATCACAAATGCATTTAGTTAATTTCAGACAGGAATTGTTTATTCCCATCTTTTATCAGTAACCATTTTTCAGATTAAGTTAGCTGTCGGGAGGTGACAGGTTTAACTGAGTTCTGGAGAACTTAGGGGCCGATTACGATGGCAGTGAGACCGCCACTGACAGCCTGTCGGTGACTGTCTCACCACAATCGTAGATAGGTTTCCCACCCGCCATATTACAATGGCGGGCGGTGTGATGGAGGTTGGAAACACCGAACGCCACGCATCCAACAGGCTCCTTGAGCCCACCGATGCGGGGGAGGGCCTTGCAATCCCTGCAATAATGGTGGTGCCTACCAGGCACCGCTGTAGGGATTAGGATGTCCCTCCCCGCCAGCCGTTTCATGGCGGTTCACCCATCATGGAAAGGCTGGCTGAAAGGGATATTGGGGGCCCGTAGCGGGCCAACCCCCCCCCCCTGGCCCTTGATGTTGGGTTTAGGGGGGCACAGGTGCCCCCCTACATATGCCTGCACAATGTGGAAGGCACCGCATAGTGCAGGGATATGTCCCCTATTTCTAGTACTGAGGCCTGTGCTGCAGCACACAGCACCCCCTGCAATACATGAGATAGGCAATGCAAACGCCTTGGAGGCGGTCACATTGTAATAAGGTTGACGGGACCACCGACAGCAAATGGGGCGGTCCCGTTGTCCAATTGGGTGGCAAGCGGACGAAAGACTGCCCGTCATCCTAATCACCCCTTAATGTCTGATTTGCAGATAATGCATTCTTTCTCTCTGGGGAATCCCGCATTCATTCTATTTTTTAAGAGTTAAACTCCAGCAGAGTCAAACAGGTAACAAATTCTTTTGCAGCCTCTCTCTTCCCATATTGCGTAGCAATCTCCTGTGGTGGATGGGAACATTTCAGGGTTTGAAAGAATTTGTGTGAGCGGCGAGGGGGAAATTAGTCAGGCTCACTGCCCTCGCACCCCAGACCACGAGTGTAGCTTTGGTCACTAGTGAGAATTAAAGCCTCCATGCCTAATGCCGTTTGTTTACCCAGAACACTTTACAGATGTATGTGATTGCAATATGTTGGTTGGTGAAGCGCCAGGGCTTTTTCGATTCTGATCTGTGCAGCTCATGCATATATCAGAGTTATGTGGTCGTCTAGTATCTATTTACATCATGTATGCCCAAGCCCCCTTGTCAGGGTATCTATGTGCTCTTTCTTGCCCATTCTATTATTTATTTATAAGTTTTGTAGAGCGCTAGCTGGACCCAAGGGTATCAGAGTGCTTCACAGCAAGTACAATGATGCGCCTTACCGGCGGAGGCTGAAACCACAGTTTATAAACTTAAGAGCATTACAAGCAAAATTACCATACAGTTCTTGTGGTCAAACCGGAGGGTCGCGGCTGAGGGGTATAATACAGAGGAGTTAGTTTGCTGATAGCGAGAGGGGTGTCTATCAAGTAGGACGAGGTGTGGTTGGAGATCCCGGTGGATATAGTTCTGAGACGACTGTTTTTCGACCACAGCGAGGATGTGGTGTGGTGTCGCACTCTTTCCGGAGTATCTTGTGTTCTTATCGTTAAGTTCAGGAGCGTTCTAGGAAGAGGGCTTTGAGTAGGGTCTTGAATTCCGGAAAGAAGTGGTTGTTCTAATGTGGGGGGGGACGGAGTTCCGGATCTTGGGTGCATTTCCCGCAAAGGATTTAGTTGAAGTTTTGTGTTTCCGAGATTTCAATGAAATGAGAAGGAGCGTGTTGGAACTTCTGAGATTCCTGGACTGGCCGGCCCTTTTGAGTTTGGTGGCCAGATATTCTGGTTTGCCTGTGTGAAGGGCTTTGTGCGTAAGGCAAGCTGGCTCGATGTTCATTTGGGAGCCATTTCATCTCCTTGAGTGCGGGAGAAATGTGATTGAATTTCTTGGTTCCTGTGACCATTCTTGCTGCGGCATTGAGGGTGGTTTTCAGGGGACCGAGGTGAGATTTAGCTGTCCCGGTCAGGGCTGCGATACCATAGTCAATTCCGGAGAGCACCAGTGCCTGAGTGGCTTGTTGAAGGTCTTTTGGGGGAAGGAAGGGTTTTATTTTGTATAGAAGTTTCAGATTAAGAAACACGCTTTTTGCAGATCTGGAGATGTGTTTTTTCATGGTCTAGCTTGGGGTCTAGGGTGATACCCAGGGATTTCACCCAGTCCATTGGCATGAGGGTGCCATTGAGGGCATCGGCGGCTTTAATCCATTCTTCGATTTGGGGGGTTTCATCTCTGTTGGAGATGAGTAGAACTTCAGTTTTCTCTTGAATGAGTTTAAGGTGGTTCAATGAGAGCCATTGTTGAACCTCTTTGAGCGTGCCATTTAGTTTGTGCATGTCGTCCATTGAGGTGGTTTCCAGATAAAGCTGAGTGTCATCCGTGTAGAGGTGGAAGGGGATGTTGGAATTTCTGAGTAGTGTGGTGAGGGGTTCCATGTAGATGTTGAAGAGTTGGGGAGAGAGTACAGACCCTTGTGGGACTCCTCTGATGACGGGCAGTGGGTCGGATTCAAAGTTTTTAATTTTTATTCTTTGCGAGCGGTTGTGGAGAAAGGAGGAGAACCAGTTTAGGACCGTCATTTCAATGCCTGCTCTTTCTGGAAGGACTTTGAGGAGCAGGGTGTCATCAACTGTATCGAAAGTGGCCGATAAGTCTAGGAGAATGAGAAGGCGGCGTTTGTCTGAGTCAAGTGATTTGTGTAGATCGTCTATGATGTTTAGGATTGCGGTTTCAGTGCTGCAGCCCTTTCTGAATCCTGATTGTTGTGGGTCTAGGAACTTGATGTTCTCCAGGTGTTGGGTTAGCTGTGGAAGAACACATCTTTCCAGAATTTTGGATAGGAGAGGTAGGTTCGAAACGGGTTTAAAGTTGTTCATATCCTCCGTGTCTAACCCTGTTTTTTTTAGAAGCGGACAAATGAAAAGCTCTATGGTCTTCAGGATTTTCTTGAGGGTGCATGGTTGTGGTTGGAGTGGGAGGGTCTGAAAGATAATGAGTATCTTTATCCAGGTGTTCATTTTAACCACACAATGCAGGCCAGCCATGAGATACCAATGCCATGCCAGGATTGGGTACCTTTCTGATTTGAGAGAGCAGCTCCTTATAATTGATTTTAGCCGCTGTTGTGGGCGATGTTATCAGTTTGATTCCCAGATGTGGGACTATCTTGGGATCCCATTTGAAATAGATGTAGTCCTTGGAGAAGATCTTGCTGCTCCTGTGGAGTGTTTCTATTCAGTACTATACATTTCTGGAGTTTGAAACTATACCCAGACACTGCCCTGAATTTCCTCACCTCTTTTATCAGTGCTGGGATTAATATAATTGGTCAGGTACGCAGGCTAAGATATCTTGTACATGCAAAGCTTGTGGGTCTCCAGACCGGTTTCGATTTTACAAATGGATTGATTTTTTTTCACTGTCTTTGCCATTGGCATAATGTTTAAGACAAATCATTGGTTTTCCACCAAAACAAATATTAAAAGAAGAAGCCAAGAAAGAGGACTTAATTTTCCACACCCATCAGCCCAGGAATTGACATCACTGGATTTCCTATCTTCCGTCTAAACAGGAAGTGACATCACTGGTTTTTCACCCATGGCGCTATGCGCTCCTTTTTCTTCCCAGGGACTACTTAATGGCAGCTTCAACGCGGATGAACATCGAATGCTCCTGTGGTGCATCAATGGCAAGCCTGTCCTCGCCGTCTGTGCTTGGACCACGCCCAGTGACAGTAATCCTGCTTCTCCTGTTACCCACTGCTGCACTCCTCCGTGCTCTCAACCCCAGCCCCAGCACCTCGCACTGCTGCCACACCACACAACACAAAAGTGGCATTCACATGTGCCTCATACAAGTTCTCATGCACTCTCCCACACACCAGCCCCAGCACTACTGGGCCAACAGTACCCAGCACTCCAATTGCTCATACTCACACAAACCAGCTACTGCGCACATTCACACAGAGCAAACACCACCCACACAACACCCCACACTTTCGTACATATGCCTCAGCATCCTTTCACTCACCAAACACGCTACAGAGATAGGGGACAGTTTGCATGGCCACTCTCCAGATCTGCTGTTCCTCATGAAAACATGGCTGAACACAAGCATGATGGCAATTACAGAGTGACAAGGGATTGGGCTGATAATCGCATGTCAAGGTTAAGTCGCACTGGACCAGGGACCCGGGGGGCCAGGTATCGCTATGAGTGCTGCTTATGTTGTAATTTACGTTATTTGAAATACTGCTATTCCAGAGGGTTCTGGCTGAGATTGTGCGCTATATGACAACTATTGATACGATTGTTTGTAAACCGCTATGTTGCATTTTGCATTCCTTTTACACAATCCTGTCTATATGCTGCAGGAGTCATGTCTCTTTGTTTTGATGAAAAAATCAATAACGTATTTTTTTTTCAAATGTGCAAAAATTGAAAAATATATTTTACATTTTTTCAAAAGTTATCAAAGTAAAAATTCAACAAATAATAACAGAAAATATATGTAACAAATATTTGGAAATGTTTTGGAGTCTGGGAACATTAGATTTACTGCTGCCACTTCAGTTTACATAACAGTAGGGAATGTGCAGGACTAACTATTCCCATTCCAAACAACAAACTGTAGGGAAAGTGTTAAATTTACTATTTCTACTTATGTCAACGCAATAGTGGAGAAAATGTACAACTGTGGAGGGGTAAGATTTACTATTCCTACTTCAGCCTGTGCAACAATAGGGAAGGTGTTGGACTTCTATGCCCCTACAAACCAAGCATTCCCACTCCCATTAAGCAACAGAAGGGAAATCTTTGGAGGGGCTACATTTACTATTCCTCCTCCGGTCTCCGCAACGGTAGGGAAAGTGCTGGACTTCGGAACGGTTACATTTATGATTCTCACTCCAAACAGAGCAACAGTAGGGAAAGTGTTAGACTTTGGAGGAGTTAAATATTTTATACTCCCACTCCAAACATCGCAACAGAAGGGAAAGTGGTGGACCTCAGAGAGGTTGAATTTATTATTCCCACTCCAAACAGCGCAATAGTAGGGAAAGTGTTGGACTTTTTAGAGGCTAAATTTACTATTCCCACTCCAGACACAGCAACAGTAGGGAAAGCTTTAGACTTTGAATGGGTTACATTTACTATTCCTACTCCATCAGCATAACAGAAGGAAAAGTGCTGGACCTCGGAGAGGTTACATTTTCTTATCTCACTCCAAACAGCGCAATAATAGGGAAAGTGTTGGGCTTCGGAGGAGGAAGATTTACGATTCCCACTCCAGTCTGTGCAACAATAAGGAAAATGTTGGACTTCGGATGGGTAAATTTACTATTCCCACTTCAGTCTGAGCAACAGTTGGGAAAGTACTGCCCTTCAAACACATTACATAGTTGAATAATGCTATTAATTTTGAAAAGATGTTAAACTCTTAATATAAACATTATTAATTAACATAAAAAGATTGAAAAAACAATACAACTATTTTCATAATTAATAATCAATTAAATAATTAATGTTCAAAGAAAAGGTAAATATAATTAGAATGTATTAGACAATTTATATAATTACTAATTAAATAATTAATTAATGATTCATTGTTAAGTATTAATTCATTAACTTCCCACTCTATACCCCTACAAACCTAGCAGCCCACCCCTAAAATAAAGAAGTATAGCACAATTTACATAATTGAATAATAAAGTTAAGAAATCATTAATAATTAATTGGTAATTCTTACTTAACTTCCCACCCACCCTTTAACCCTACGAACACAGGAACCCGCACCTAAAACTGACCTCAACTGTTCTATCCAGCCTTGAGCGGGAGAACCCTGAGTTTGAGGTAGAAGATGTGTCTGTCCTGGGAGAACTGTCTGAGTTATGGTGTTGCATGCTGCAAGAGGATCCTCTCTGGCAGACTTCTGTAAGGCAGACAGAGAATAAGTGCTCTACACTTTAAGGCCTTTGGGCGTAGGCAGGAGCTGAGGCAAATTGAGACACTGGTGGTTCCTTCAGGATCTAATGGCAGGTGGGTACCTTATATAGTAAGCCTATGGACCCAAAACCTGGGGCAGTAGGACGGCTGAAATTATCCAGGGCAACTGGACCTTCCTACTGGTGTTAGCTCACACCATTCACATGTCTAGATATCTGGGGCAGACTAAATCCTTACAAAGGTTGGTCAATTACTTTGTAAGGAATTCTAATTTGCAGTTCACTGTCTTTTTTTTTTTTTTTTTTTTTTTTAAGTTTGAAGTTTATTGAAATAAAAAAGAGGCAAGAACAGAACAGAAAATGAAGAAACAATCAAGAGTTATGAGAAACATGAAATCATTCTTACGTATTAGCGAAATTAATGGAGGAAAAACTTATGCATAAAACATAGAAGAGGCATTGAATGAGAGGAGCATAGGGGGATGAGGAAATATCACAAATTATAAAAGCATAAAAGTAATATGGTAAAACAGTAGATGTAACGATAACATAGTAAACAAAATAAAGTAATGTAAGGCATTCATGGTGGTTTACAAACTTCAACATTACGTATTGGAGATGAGGGAGGAGGCCTAGCAACTTTGGATAAATAATCAGTGAGGGGAAGCCATAAAAGATCACGTTTGATTGCTAAAGAAATAGGAGATACAAAATTAGTGTCAAGTCTGTGATTAAAACAGACTGCGTTCCACCAAGCAGCAAAAGAGACATCATTAGCTTGTTTCCAATGTGATGTAATATGGTGGAAAGCAATAGCTATACAAAGATCAAGTAATTTGTGTTTGTGATAGGAATCTGCAAAAACAGGAGAGAGGGAACCTAAGAAAATGTGTGTAATGGAGAA
This sequence comes from Lissotriton helveticus, assembly GCF_964261635.1. Taxonomy (NCBI): domain Eukaryota; kingdom Metazoa; phylum Chordata; class Amphibia; order Caudata; family Salamandridae; genus Lissotriton; species Lissotriton helveticus. Next base: position 378,683,831 of record NC_136067.1, read on the forward strand.
TGGAATTGTGAAATTGAAAATCTTTTGTAATTGGGACCAAACTAAGTGCCAGAAACGTAACACAGGAGGGCATTCGAATATCATATGGTTCAGATCAGCTAAAGGGGATGAGCAGGACCAACAAGTAGATGGAATGTCTGGGGAAAAGGATGACAGAAGTAATGGAGTGAATAGTGTACGATTGTAAATAAAGAATAAGGTTTGTGTGGTATTTGCAGCTCTGGAAGTACTCTGAATCTTAGACCAAATTTTGTCCCAGAAAATGAGAGACCACGTGTGAGATAAATCTTTTTCCCAAGCCAACTCAACTTTAGATTTTGTACGATCAACAGAGGATTGTAAAGATTTATAAATAAATGAAGCAGAAAGAGATTGGCCGATAGCATTAGAGATCGAAAAATTTGTGGTAGGAATAGAGTTAGTTGGCGGGAGCGAAGAAAGATATTGGGTAAGGGATGGAAGCAGTGATAAATATTGTTTACGGGATAAGGAAGGTAGGGAAAATTGTGTTCGGAGATCGTGAAAAGAAAGAGGCTGATTGTCTGAGAGAAGTTGGGAGACCCATTTTAGACCGAGGGAGTGCCAGGATTTCCAATATAAGGAACGATTACGGATTTTGAGGAATTTATTATGCCAGATAGGTTGGGTGTGAGTGGAGGAGGCAGATGGGTAAGTAGATAATAAATATGGACGAAGAAGAGAGCAAGAGTGAGAGATGATAGGGGAACATAAGGACGATACCTTAGAGGTAAAGGATAAAACTTCTTGAAAGTCGTAAGGATGAAGTAAAGAAGATTCTAATGTGAGCCACAGGGGAGGAATGCGAGGAAGATCAGATGAGAGCCACCGCATGGCTTGCTTTAAAGAAAAAGCGTTGTGATATGATTTAAAATGAGGGAATTTGACACCACCGAGGGATTTATCTTTTTTCAGAGAAGAGAGAGCTATCCGAGATTTTTTGCCTTTCCACAAAAATTTTAATAGAAGGGAGTCTATCGATTTGAAATAATGATCTGGGATACGGATAGGAATCATGGAGATAGAATAAAGTACTAGGGGCGCTAGCATCATTTTGATGGAGTCCAGTCGACCCCACCAAGATAGGAAAAGAGGATTCCAACGAGTTATCGACGCAGTGATTTTATTAGAGAGGGATTCGAAATTAAATTTAAGAGTGTCTGGAATACGGGGAGCAAACCAGATACCTAAATATTTAATCTTCGTGGGTTGCCAAGAAAAGCCAGAGGAGTCAAAGAGATGTTTCTGACATAAGGGGTTTAAGGGCAGAATTTCGCATTTATCCGTGTTGAGACGATAACCTGAAACGACGGAAAAAGAAGAAACTTGATGAAGAAAGGAAGGGAGAGTAGTTTGAGGATTTGAACAATAAAATAAAATGTCATCAGCGTAAACAGATAATTTAGCTTCTTTCTGAGGGCCATAGTGAAAACCAGAAATTGTGTCATCGAGTCGAATCTTAGTTAAAAAGGGTTCTAAGGCTATAATAAACAAAAGAGGGGATAGGGGGCACCCTTGACGTACCCCTCTTTGAAGAGGAAAATAGTCGGAACACATACCATTTGCAAAGATTGAAGCGTGGGGGCTAGAATATAGTAAAGATATCAGAGATATGAATTTAGGGGGGAAGCCAAACCATCGGAGAGCTTGAAACATAAAGTCCCATCCTATTCTATCGAATGCTTTTTCAGCGTCTAGGGAGATGGCAGCAAAGGGGGCAGAAAGGGAGGGAGCCCTACTCAAAATATTGAAGAAGACACGAGAATTATCTGATGATAGGCGACCTTTAACAAATCCGGATTGTTCAGGGCCTATAAGTTCAGGTAATAAGGGATCTAATCGGAGAGCTATAATTTTGGCAAAGATTTTATAGTCAGTGTTTACTAGTGATATGGGACGATAATTTTTGCAGAGGGTATGATCTTTGTCGGGTTTAGGTATTAAACAAATCAACGCTTCTTGGAAAGTACCTTGAGAGGAGCCAGAAGCCTCAAAAGCTTGGAATAGCAAATGTAATTTTGGGAGAAGAATGGAGGAAAAGTGATGGTAAAACTCAATGGTAAATCCATCGGGTCCTGGTGCTTTACCTCGACGAAGGGTAGAGATTACATGAGAGATTTCTGATGAGGTAATGTCCAAATCTAATGAGGGAAAGTCAAGATGAGAAGATTCTGGAGGAGGGATGTCCTGAAAGTATGTAAGAAGGTCATGAGGGTCTGGAGTAGATTCGGGAGTGTAGAGATTTTGGTAAAAGGAAACAAATTGAGCTAATATGTCTTTATCCTTAAAGAAAGATGTTCCATTTGGGCCTTGTAAGGATTCAATTTTCATTCGTTCTTTACGTATTTTAAGATAATTAGCTAGGAGTTTGCCCATCTTGTTCTGTCCGCCATAATATCGGGAGTTGCATTTTAGAAGGGAATTTGAGGCTGCGTTGGTGGTATATTTATTAAAATCAAATTTAGCAGAAATTAATTCAGAAAGGGAAGAGTCAGAGTGTGAGTTATAATAAGCATATTCCAGTTTCTTAATTCTATCTAATAGTTGAGTTGACTTAGAGATTGATTGTTGTTTCTTCTGTGAAACAAAATTAATAATAAATCCTCGTGCAGCTGCCTTAAACGAATCCCAAATCATGACAAAGGAAGAGTCGGGAGGGCGGTTGAGTGTAAAAAATTCAGTAGAAATTTTTTTAAATTGGGTGCAAAAATTAGAATCAAGGAGTAAAGAATTATTAAATCTCCAACGGCCTGAATGAGGGGAGTAGGGGATAAGGTCAATGTCCACAAAAACGGGAGCGTGGTCCGAAATGAGGATGGAACCTATGTCTGAATGAATGGCGAGTTGTGCTAATGGTTTGCTGAGGAAGAGGTAATCAATTCGTGATTGAGAGTGATGAGTGGGGGAATAGAAAGTATATTCTCTAAGGTCTGGGTTACAAAGCCTCCAAATGTCAACTAAAGCATTATTCTGTATAGAGGAGATAAACTGGGTATGCATTTTGGAAGGAATAAATTTAACTTTTGAATTTCTATCTATAAAAGGGTCAAATACTTGGTTGCAGTCACCGCCAAGAATAACATATTGATCATTAAGGGTAACAAGTTTATCCGAAATAGCAGGCCAGAACAATTTATCAACACCAGTAGGGGCATAAATATTGAAAACAACCAGCGGTATTCTATCTATAAGAAGATTAACAATAACCCAACGACCATTAGCGTCGCACTCTTCAGATACAATTGAAACATTTAACTTTTTATGACAAAGTATAACTGTACCATTTTTCTTACCTATAGCAGGAGAATAAAATACGTGACCCACCCAACATCGCTTAAGTTTATTAGCCTCCAAGTCTGTAAGGTGGGATTCTTGAAGGAGGGCTACATCTGCTTTGAGTCTAGTCAAATGCGATAAAACTCGTTGGCGTTTAATGGGGTTATTTAACCCCTTAACATTCCAGGTGACTACTCGGAATGTAAATTAGCAAGAGAATGATATAAAAGAGAAAATGTAGTAGGAATGAAGTTAAGAAAGGCTGAAAGAGGTAGTAAGAATGCAGAAAACGAATTCATGAGAGAGGTAGAGAGAGAAGAAAGTTGGGAGTAAGAGAAGTGAGAGCTAGAGAAAAAAGTAAAGAAAGAAAATAGTAAGAGGAGTGATAGTAAACTAGGAAGCATAGAAGAAAGAGAAGATAGATGAAGAATAGGAAACATACCAACAAATACAATAAAAGAAGAGGGGTGACGACGCCAAAAGAGGACGACATCGACAACTGAGACTCACGCGACCGAACACTCGAGGAACCAGCATAGGAGCAATTGAGGAAAGCGAAAATACACCAGGATGAGGAACATGAGGATGGGATCTGTAGGAAGACAAAAATTGAAAAGGTGCGGTGAGGGAAACATATGAAGACCAAATACATAAATATACAAGAGTAGCTACAATAAGTGTGGATTAAGTAAAACGAAATTAGGATTTCAGAGAACATTGAGATACATTAGGAAATGAGAGGGGGAAAGGATGTTGTCAAACATGGAAGACACATGATAAATTAAACTGGTCGTGTAGTGTCCATATGTACAGCTTCATGAAAACGAAGAAACTCTTCAAGGGCGTGTGGTTCTTCAAAAGTTGTGGTCTTTTCTTTGTAAGTCACCTTGAAGAGGCATGGGTGAAGTAAGCCAAACCTGGCACCAAGGTTCCGAAGTCGTGGTCGTAGGTCCAGGAACTGCTTCCGACGGTCAGCTGTTGGTTTAGCTACATCTTGAGAAAGATATAAACGATGGCCTTCCCACATAAGTTGCTTTTTCGCTTTTGCTGCAGAAAGGACTTGAAGGAGATCAGTATACTGCAAGAATAACATGATGACTCCGCGGGGTTTGGTGGAAACTTTCGGACCAAGTCTATGTGCGCGTTGAATGTTGAGGGAGGAAGAAGGAGGAAGATCTAGAATTTTCTGTAAGAAGGTTTGGAAGAATTCGGTTGGATTTGTCCCTTCTGTGTGCTCTGGAAGATTATAAAGGCGTAGGTTATTTCTCCGATTTCTATTTTCCAACTCTTCCGTCTGCCTTCTGAGAAGAGAAACATCCTTCTCCAACATCGAAATTCGTGCGCAGGATGCCTGAAGAGACTCCGTAGATTGTTCCACCAAGAGAACCCTTGATTCAAGTGTTGACCATTTATCATGGAGAAATTGCAAAGTTTTGGTAGTCTCAGCCATAAATGGTTTAAGTGCGCGAAGCTCTTCAAGGATAAGATCCATGGAAGCTGAGTGTGACGAGGAACCTGGAGAGGGAGGATTGTTCTTTAGGCGTTTGATAGAACCAGGTTGCATAAGCTTGCTAGATAGATTATTTTTAGGAATTGCTCCCTGTGTAGCCTCTGGTTTTTGAAGTGCTAGTTCATCCATGTTGTGCGTCGTAGAATCAGAGTCTGAGGACTGACGAGAAACGACCTTGGGAGCAGTAAGCTTGAGGTTGCGCTGTTTCCCCATGTAAGACAAAAGAAAAGTACAACAGTGCTGCTTCAGATTCCCAGAAAGGAAATTATGTGAAGAATTCCTCTTGTGCCCGAAAATGGTCTTCAAAAGAAGAAAACTAGATTGGAGTGCGCCATAAGCATGAAAGCGGTGAAGAAAAGGCGCCAACCACTTTGAGACGGCACTTAGTTGAGGAATTAGGCTAATGAAAGCAACGTGGAGGTTTAGAAACACAGAAGCTGAAAAATTGCAGCTGTAGGAGCATATTGAAAGAGCATGTGGCTGAGCAAGGCGGAGGATTTACGGAACAGTTCATATGGTGAGGTTCACATGAGTGAAAACCGCTATGGAGAAGATCGCGGTAAAGAAAATGGCGGCCGCCAGAATAGCGAACCGCGTCACTCGGAAATAGAGCCCATTTCGGCGGAATTGAGGGACAGGGAGTATAGCGTCCTGCTCACCTCACATTCCGATTTTCGATTATGTGCAGTGGGTAGAAGAAGCCTCGGTGTCCGTTGAGTAAATTGCCGGTGTCCGAGCTTCGTCAGCGGAGCCTCGCCGTCAAGCCGCCATCTTGTGCGGCGCTCAAGCCACGCCTCAGTTCACTGTCTTTACCCTGGGATATGGAATGTTAGAGGAATGGCGTCTGTCTTCAGACGTCTGTAGGCAACTTCAATTGTTTATTAACATGTATTTTCCCCTTCTTTATCCTTGAAGGGATTTACGTGGCCACACCCAAATGCAGTTCCCAACTTGCTCACTGCGTGGGTCTAGCTCTATTACATCTAAGAAATGGAAATAACCATCTACCATCGAAATATTTTAGAATTCAGATAACCATTCATTGTTTCTTTTTGCCAAAAACACACTCTTTACCTTAAACAATGCGCACTATTCAGACAAACTATCTGTATTACAATAAACACGCAACAAGAGAAAAGAAAACACTTGCTGAGAAAAGTCTCCGTCATAAACTTCTGATTTATTGGGAAATAAAACATACAAAGTATGTTTTGATCTGGAAATCGCTATAATAAACATCTCTTTATGCCCGTTTGATGCACAATATAGGCCTCTACCATTTACTGTGAATTATTTGAATACAAGTCTTTCTGTTCAGAGTCCCTATTTCCACACTAAACATGTTCTGTTGAACTAACCTCCAAACCTTTACAATAGTTCTTGGCAGCCAGACTATCTCATATGGTTACAATGCATGTTTCAAAAGGTTACAAAATACTTATTTAAACAGAGATCTCCCTTTTCAGATTTGAATAGCAGAACACTGTAGCCCTTATAAGCTTGAGAACAAGCGTTGAGATGTATGCATTTAGCTGAAACTAAAGTGTATGCCAGTATGTGTGGGGTGTGATATCAATGTATGGAAGTTTGTGTTTAATTTTATAAGACTTGACGATAAAGAAATTGTAAGATCTGTCCACCCCGGACGCTGACAACCCTGCTGAAAGAGAATTTATTTATAAGGGAAACAAAGGACTGAAGTTCAAGCTAGCTATGGTCGCCCACGTACACACGGGTAGAACTCAGGGTCAAATTTACAAGACCCTATCACCACCACAACGTCACTTCTATCAACGTTCCTGTTGCGATAGGGGCTTCACCTTATTTAAAAGGCATCGTTAAGTCATTTAACGTGGCATAATGCCGCCTTGTGACTAAGGCACCCTTTCACACTATACATAGCGTAAAAGGGGTGGGCAAATGGTTTTGCGGTGGGCGTACTGCCGCCACACCCATTGATTGTGACGCTGACCCATATTTACAAGGGTGGCATAAATATGGGGCAGCGCCAAAATTAAGACCAGGGAAAAGCTGGTTTTAAATAGGTGAAACGAGGAGAAATGCTTTATTTCTTCTCGTGTTTGCTGTTTCTTTGTGTGCTACATTGTGCAGCGCACATAGAAACAGCAAATCACCATGCATGATTGTTTATGTGCAGGAAGGGACACCTTAGGCGCCAGCGTAGGGAGAAACGCCTGGCTGCACCGTAATGTTGTAAAAACGGTACAGCCCTGTGTTTCTAAAGTGACTGAGCACATCGTTAGCCTTCTTGGCTTAACACGGCGCTCTGCCACTTTAGTTGTAAATGTGCCCCTCCGTGTCCTATGAAGGCTAAAAACTGCCTCGCTCACTCGGATACTAAGTTTTACTCTCCCAAACACCTAGTTTATGAAAATACTCCCTTCACATATCACTCGCGGGAATAATTACCTATCCTTTGGAACATGAATTGGAGTTAGGGTTTTCATTTGGTGCTAGCTCAGACTTGACTTAATATGTGGAGTCAGAAAGCAGCGACTGTGGCTCTCTGGTTTATGTTGACTTAAGAGAAAACCTAAGCTTTTTTGTTTCTGTGAGTTTCGATAATAAAATAATTCTTAAACAACTATAAAAAGACACTTTCTTCAATCTAACTTACTCTCATTTAACCCTCTCTGCTTGTTTTTGTGATGTTGTATAGTCATCTATGCTGTTAGACCAGGGTACACAATGGAATTCCTTTCTAAGGCCAGTGTTTCGCACATGTCACTACAGCAGTTCAAAATACTTAGGGCCACATTTCGATGGCAGTCGGATTGACTGTCTTACCGCCGCGGCCGTGATCCGATTTCGACCGCCGAGGCCAGGAATGTTCCCCCTGGCATGATGCAACCGCTGATACCGCGGCAGTCTCATATGACACTGCAAGTGCATACAAACTAACAGGAAACGTAATATGTGCACACATGCATGAGATATGTTGGGATATGCCTTGTGCTGCATGTACCCCATTGCTGGAGTATGACGATCTATGCACTATCCAGTCAATGGAGATACATGCCACCTATGGACTTACCTGATTTTCAGCGGCAACAGGGTCGTAGTCTTCAGGGTGCAGCTGCCGTGGTGTAGGGGGGACCTGGAGAAAGGGATCCACACTGCAGGATGTGGGGGAGAAGCTAATTTGGGTGATTATGCACCCCAAACCCTATGTTTCTGACGAGTCGATGAGCTGGTCGGACCACCACGGTTGGCTCAGCGGAAATCCACATCATAATGCAGACAGAGGGCGGAACTCCCTGTACAGCTCTATGGCTGCTGCTTTTCTCTGATCTTCATCTCAGTGGTCAAAGAAAGGCTGTCAGAGTCAACACCTGTCAGAAATCAGTTGGAGTACACGTTGCTTGCATCATAGCCCAGCAGTTGGACCAACAAATTCCAACAAAACGTGGTGATCTGACTGCCTCCAACAAGACGGCAGAAGTCAGTCCAATCTGCATCTTATAAGCCCTAAAATACCAGACGCCGCCCCTCTTTACCTAGCTATGAAGGTGTGCACTCTTAATATTGAAGCCAGAATATCGATGATGCTAACTATGGACTACAGACTATCGATAGTATTATATCAAAGTGAATATTATTGTTGGTAATTATATCGTTTTTCTATTTTATAAAAAAATATTGAAGTTGTAAGTTTCTAGGACTTAAATATTGTTGTGTAGTAATATACTGTTATTAAGGGTGTTAAGGTACTATTTATATAAAAGTTTCATATTTTTTCTTTAAATTTTAGATGTGTGTGTGTGTATCTATATATATATGAGCGGAACTCCTCCAAACAAATGAAGAATAGAGGCCACAGCAGGGGAAAACAGTGGAGGCACCTTTATTCAGCAGCAACACACCCATTGCGAATGCATTTCGGCGTCTATGTCGCCTTCTTCAGCGCTGGGGGTATGTAACAGGATGTCCATCTGGGGATAAATGCCCTGCCCCATCCTGTTAAGTAATGCACAGGTCCGCCCCCAAGGTAAGTAGTCCAAGCATACACTTCCTGTTAGTAACCTGTTGTCTGGTTACTACAAGTCCCAGAATGCCTTTAGATGTGGGCCAGTGTTGCGGGGGTGGATGTTATGCCTGATGACTTTAGCCCCCAAGTCGAGTGTGATCGCCAAACATCGCCGCCTCCTCAGCTCCCCAACCGCAGCAACCCCCTTGCCACGGGTCAAACTGTGGCGGGGGCAGGGACGGATAAGAATGGTGATGACATTCAGCAAAGAAAGCCCAATGATACGCAACTCTCTGAAAAAATACTGGAACATTCTAACCAAGGATCCCGACATTGGTAAACAACTGGGAAAATGGCCACAAATTTCTTACAGAAAAGCTCCCTCCCTGTCAGATAAATTGGTGAATAGTCATTTTGTCAATAAACGTCCAGAGACATGGTTCCAGGAACTTCAGAAGGGATTCAGCAAATGTAGCCAGTGTAAGGCGTGTAAAATTGGCAAAAATCTCAAGAGCATTGTGGATCCACAAGGAAAACTGTTTAAAATTGAAGAGACCATTATTTGCAATACCACACATGTGGTATACTGTTTAGAATGCTAGTGTGGCAAAAGATACATTGGGAGCACCACGTGCCCATTAAAGAAAAGAATTTTAGAACACACAAGGGCAATTCAAAATAAGGATCTAACTTATGCCATGTCAAAACACATGCTGACACATCCAGGAAATACTTGGGAAAACATGAGCTACTTTGGGATGGCCACGATACCTGTGAATGAACGAGGAGGGAATCGAACCTTGAAATTAAGAAGATCAGAATCAAGACTAATCATAAGATTCAAGACCAAAACCCCGATGGGATTGAATGGGGACGAAGAGATGTATGTACATCTCGAAAATGAACAACAAGAAGGAAAAGAACAATTGACTGAACAGAAAACCTCCGAAATTTTAAGATGGATAATCCAAAGTGTTATATAAAGTGAATGTGAGAATACTCAAGCAGAGAACCAGTGGAGATCAGGAAGGCACTGAGTCTTAATAAGAAACTAGTTGACATCAAAAGGGCACTTAGCCTAAATAATCAACAGCTAGATCAACTCTAGTGATCGCGTATAAGCAGAACGAATAGTGCTTCCCTTTTATGGAGGTTAAATAGAACTGAATTGTGAAGTCACTGAGACTATCACTAAACAAAAAAGTGAAAACAAAATCATACCAAGGAAAGATGGAATAAGCGATCACCACTCCACACACTGGGACCGAGTTCGAAATAGATCCCACATGAACAGAAACATCTGGCATCAAAATACAAATGAGAATATCCTTACACGGAAAGGATTGAAATATGTGAAACAAAGAAAACAAGAGGAGTTGGAACGAACACATTTTTGCACAAAAGGTGTTTCTTTATTCCAACATCTTTTTATTAAGTCTCAGTTTGAGACACACATAATAAAAGGGTCACATTGACACAGCGATAAGCCTACAACCCTCATGGGGCCGGCCGCGTGAAAAGGTGTTTCTTTAAACTAACAAAAACATTAAAATACTACCTCTCTCACAATGCATCTTAAATTGCTAGTGTGGAAAAAAGGTATTTAACTGTGACACAGAAAAGGGACTGATGATATTTTACACCGTGATCAAGCCCTGACGGGTGAAACGCGTTGGTGAAGGGGGATAATGGCACTGCTACAAACAAAATAAATCGTTGAAACAGAGGTCTGTGGACTGCGTGTGTATTTTCTGGCGTTTTGGTGAAGGATTCATTACGAGGTGTGTCCTACCTCGACACGAGCACCAGCTGTGAAAAGAGCGCATTCCTATGCAGGGCATTTTGGTGGATATATGAATATATATATGTACACTGATAACACCTAATTCATCCAAGGGAGGAAGAGGGAAAAAGAAAGTGACAGGGGAAGGGAAATTCAGAATGATAACTCCCTTCTCCTCAGGAGCAAAAGATCTGAGAGCCATGTTACAGAAAAACTGGCACATTCTCCAAACGGACAGTGTGCTCAGTGAAGACCTGCCCGCATACCCACTGGTGACATTCAGTAAAGCTAGATCACTGGTGTAGGAAGGGGGAGTCTCTAGTTGGCGCAGTGCAGCACTGGCGACAAGCAGGGACTCTCTCTTCCCCGTCAGGGCTGAGGGTTACCTTCAAGACAACCTCTGCTTACCCTCTAGGTAGTGTGGCTTAAGCAGTCTTAGGCTAATCTCTGGGGCATGTAGGGTTAAACATTTGCAACATTACACCATCACCACCAACCCACCACACAATGACACCAAACTGTATTTGTAAAAATATATCTTCTTTATATAAATTTCAAGCAGGCTTGTAAATACAGTTGTCAAACTTTCAATAGCGGTTCCAGTTTACTTAGTTGGGTTGCCACAGTTCTTTCTAGCAATAGGCAGTCTTTAGCGTTTCAAAACAGTTCTTTATCAGCTTCCAATTTCCCCCAAATGTGGTATTACTTTGGGGGCCTTTCTGTTCACGTTTTATCAAAACAAAGGCGGAGTTGCCTGCTGGGGCCTTAGCGCACCTCCGAGGACTGAATGGGCCCGACCGGCCCGGGCTCACGCTACTAGCGGGAGCGGCGGCAGGTTGGCTCGAGTCCGCCCCTCTGTGCGAGCCGCACGGCTGTGCGCGGCTGGCGGGGGAGAGAGCGGGGGCCCTGGGAGCGCTCCACACGCGACTCCGAGGGCTTGGCAGGTCAGAGGGCGGTGCGAGCGAACAGGCCAGCGGCTCGCACCGCGGGGGCAACAACAGTACCTTTGTCTTTGATGAACAGGGTCGAGGCAGTCCGGCCACAGGTCAGCGCGGTGGTCCGCGTCGCGGGGTCTTCCTCCCGGGGTTGGAGCGAGCGACGGCTCGGCTCGAGCTCGGAGGTTGGCGTTGCGGCGCGGGCCGGGCCACAGGGACGGAGCACCTTGAGATTTCCTGACCAGGAGGGCACACGCAGAGGGCAGAGATCCTCGGCGCAGGCCTCTGTTAAACCAGGCGACGTTCAGGCACCCCACGCAACAGCTGTTTCTCGGACAGCGGTGGCGCGTTCAGGGGCACACAGACACGAAGGGGTGCAAGCAGGCACCGGGCACCACCCTTCTTCACGTTGCGAGCTGCAGCTCGGGGTCAGTCACGGTGTTCAGATCAGCTGGGCTGGTCTTCACGATGCTTCTGGGCCAGGCAGGCGACAGTCACTTTGCTAAGAGGGCGGGCAGCTCCCAGAGCGCTGCTGAGGAGCGCGATGGACACAGCGCGCTCCGCTTTTTCCTGGGGAGGCTTGCAAAAGGAAAACAGCGTCTTCCAGTGGTTCCTGGGTCAGGGGGTAGCGCTCACTGTTCCTGGAGCGCTGGTCAGGGGGCAAGTTCACAGGCAAGCCCTTGGAGATCTTTCAGCAGAGTTTGGCACAAAGTTTCAATGAGCAAAAGTCTTTTGTAGTCTTTTCTTTCCTCTCCTTTGGCAGCAAGGCACCAGACACAGGCCAGAGACAGCACTCCTCCTTGTCCTTCCAGGTCCTTCTCTTCGGGCAGAGTTTCTTCTGTAGCACAAACAGGATCTAATTTACAAGGAGCAGGGCTCCTACTTTTATACCCAGTTTCTTTTGTTCTCGCAGGCCAGGGGGGCCTCTGCATAACTGCTCCAGTCTCTGAGCACTTGTTGTGGGTACTTCTGGCTTCTGCATTCAGTGTGAGGGCAGGCACATCAGCCGCTCCCAAGGGGGCGGAGCCAGCATTGTGAGGACAGGGGCAGCTTGGAGCACTTTGTTGACAAGCTTCGGTCCTTCCTGGGCCAGGTGCAGGCTGAGTCATCAGTCGCTCCCCAGGGGGGCGGAGCCAGCATTGTGGTGGCAGAGTACAGCCTGATGCAACATTCAGGGGAAACTCCCACCTCCCACTAAGGTGTCATCCTGCTATTCACTACCTGTCAACTCCCAGCCCTGTCACTCACACACACCAGACAGTCAGATCCACATCCAAGCAGAGGCGGGCTGAAATGGTTAGGCCAGCAAATGCTAACTTTCTAAAAGTAGCATTTGCAAACACAGGATATTAAAATAAACTTTACTAAAAGAAGTATTTTATTATTCTGAGTTCAGGCATACTAAACATTAATTTCTACCATGTTCCCTGAGCCTGCTGGGATTATAGAGTGTAATAATTCCAGCAGCCCATCTGGCCTAAAGGGAACTGGTAGCCTTACAATAGTGAAAAACGAATTTGGCAGTAATTCACTATTAGGACATGCCACACACATCAGGGCATGTCCTACCTTACACTTACAATGCACCCTGCCCTCAGGCCTACCATAGGGGTGACTAATATGAAGTTAAGGGAAGGTTTTAGGGGCTGGCAAGTGTGTGCACTTGCCCAGCCAGTGTGACAGTACCAGACTGCACGCAGGTTCTGCAATGGCAGACCCTAGACACATTTTAAGGCTGCTTCTGTGGGTGGCGCAACCAGCGCTGCAGGCCCACTAGCAGTATTGGCATTTACAAGCCCTGGCACTCCTGGTGCACTTTACTGGGGACTAACAGTAAATCCAATGAACCAATCATGGACATCAATCACATGTACACTTTACAGTAGGGAGAGCATATGCACTTTAGCACTGGTCAGCAGTGGTAAAGTGCCCAGAGTCATTAAACCAACAAAAACAGGTCAGAGAGAGTATTGGAGGAAGGCAAACAGTTTAGGGATGACCCTGCCAAGAGGCCCAGGTCCAACACAACCCCCTTCCAGCCAAAACGCAGGGTAGACCAATCACCACAGTGATGGGCTTCCCTGCTTTGGGCGATAGAACCTGGACCTGGCCCGCAACAGCAGGGGCACATTCCAGTTCTACGCCAATCTGCACCTACTTTAAATCCTCTGTTCATACTCTCAGGGTCCACCAAGCCAACCCCTGGGGCACCCTTCTCTTCCCCTGGGGACACCACCTGTGCAGCGTCTAATCTTAACTCGCTCCCAGGTGTGTCCCAACAGGCAGTCATCAAATCACAGTGGCCACTGACAGTAGTCAGGGCTGAGACCCAGGCCTCATGCCTCTCAGGGCTCTCAAACCTCTGTGGCCTCAGAGAGCGGGGGGCGGTAGCCCCAGGTGCTTGGCACCCTTTGTCCACTCTCCCTCCTGTCAGGTCAGGTATGACATCCTGGCACTGACCCACCAGCCTCAGGCCTGTACCTGGCGGCTGGACCAAAGACTGGGGTGGCCTCTCCCACACCCGGTCCTCCTCCTTGGGGCTCTGTACCCTCCCACCTGGAGTGGTACCCCCTTCCAGAATTGTCAGGGCACCTGTGGCAGGTGACCTGCACAATTCGCCCACCAGTTCAGGGGTGCTATCCTGCAACTGGGGCACCAGGTCAGGGGGGACACCCTGCACCTGGCCCTTAAACCTAGGGTCTAAACCCTCAAGCCTCACCGGGGTCAGAGGCGAGGACTCCCTCCCTCTGCACCCCCTTCCAGAGTACTGCCCACTCCCAACTGGAGTGGTACCCCTAGAAGTGACATGGGTCAGGACACTGATTACAGTGGGCCCACCCTCCAGGTCAGACAACACCTGAACCTGGCTCTCCAACTCAGGGACCCAACCCTGCAGTTGAACACTTGCCTGGCGCACCAAGACTTTCCGGGGAGCACGCCTGCCCCCCCTGAGGGTGGCACATAACTCATGTGTCGTGCGACAGTCTGCCTGGCGCAGATCTCCCAATCCCTGTCCATCTGACAGTGCGGGAAGATCCCCCAGGACAGAAGTGGTGTCCCCATGGTCATTCACTGGGGACACAGCCCTGCTGGCTGGCCCCTGACCCACTGGTTCTTCCACTGGGGACTCTTTCCCCCTCTCGCCCCTCCTTCTGGACTTCTGCACCCTCCCAACTGGAGTGGTACTGCCAGTCACCAGAACTACTGGAGCTCTGTTTACAGAGCCTCCACGTTCTCTAGCCACTGGGGGATCCCCCTCAGAGGGTGACTCATCCGGACAGCCTAGGCTCCCCACCTGGTGTTCCCTTAAAGAACCATCCAGGCTCTGAGACTGAGGTTGGGCACTACCGGGACAAAACCCATTCTCACTCCTTCCTCTTAAGGACAGGACGTGAGGCCCTACACCCATCTCACTACTACAGGACCTAGCTGGGCTACTCTGCACCACTTCCACCACTCTGGGCTGGAAGATACCTGAGCCACTCCCCACAGGATCACACCCCAATGCCTCTCCAGACCCTCTGGAATCCACCACAAGGTCTGCCTCCAATGTGAGCTCCCTGGGGTCAGAGAACTCACTCTCAAACAGGTGTTGGCATAGCTCTGGAAAACTGGGACTTACAATATGCTCTCCCACAATTGGATTACACAGCCCCCTAGCAGGGTTAACCAAATTATCCTTCACCTCACCATCCAGCGCCTCACACACATACTCCACACCATTCTTCTGAGACTGGCCAGACAGTAGCGAACTGTCTCTGTCACACAACCCACACTCTTCTGGGCGGTCCTTACACTCACCCACCAGGACCTCAACCATGGGGGAATCCCTCCCACCACTAGGACCATGAACTCCTACGCCAGCTACCCTATTCCCTTCAGGGACGCTGCGCACTACTGGAGCTACCTCATGCCCTTGAACCTCCTGGTGTATGTTAACCCCCTCCAAGTCAGGTGCCATACCTCTAGGTGCGCGCGTTATGCTGTCTGCACTAGATACCTTAATGTTGCTGCCACCATCTGAGCTGGACTCCACCTCCAACTCAGCAAAGCTCAATCTCTGAGCTACACATATTTCTTGTTGCTGGGCTGAAGCCCTTCTGGCCTCAAGCCCCTCGAGCTCCAAGTCAAGTTTCCTCATTCTTAAGTCATGCGCAAGCTCCATTTTCATTACTTCCAGGGCTAACTTCCTAGATTCTAGCTCCAGTTGCCCATTTATTTCCAGCTCTGCCAACTTCAATTCATGATCTCGGGTTGCCTGTCTGTCCGCCAGCTCCTCTGGCGACAGACCTCGGCCAGAAACACTGCTACCCAATGGGGAGGTTGCACCCCTCCACTCTGGAGTCAGGTGTCCCTCCAGCTGCT
Source organism: Lissotriton helveticus (assembly GCF_964261635.1). NCBI lineage: Eukaryota > Metazoa > Chordata > Amphibia > Caudata > Salamandridae > Lissotriton > Lissotriton helveticus. Next base: position 378,699,706 of record NC_136067.1, read on the forward strand.
GTTCTGCATCCTCAAATTCAAAATCCTTTCCAGGGGCATTCCTTGCCTTGACCCAGGCCCTCAGCGCCTTTTGGAACTGCTTCCTTCTGGAGAGTCCGGTCATGGAAATGTTCAAATTTTTGCAGAAGCTCCTGAGCTGTTTCCCAGTGTAGTTTTCTAGTTTCTCCCAATCACAGTCAATAGAAGAAATGGATGCTGCCTCTTCCATTTTCACTGACACAGGCATGACTTCAAAAACACATGGAGATCTCTTCTCGCAAAACATAAAAAAAAGTCTGTGGCTTAGTTACTGGACTGTCATCACTGTGCAATGGTCAATGGTAAATGTATGAACACTGCAAATGTAAATTCGCGATCCTCACCGCTGCGTCCAATGTAGGAAGGGGGAGTCTCTAGTTGGCGCAGTGCAGCACTGGCGACAAGCAGGGACTCTCTCTTCCCCGTCAGGGCTGAGGGTTACCTTCAAGACAACCTCTGCTTACCCTCTAGGTAGTGTGGCTTAAGCAGTCTTAGGCTAATCTCTGGGGCATGTAGGGTTAAACATTTGCAACATTACACCATCACCACCAACCCACCACACAATGACACCAAACTGTATTTGTAAAAATATATCTTCTTTATATAAATTTCAAGCAGGCTTGTAAATACAGTTGTCAAACTTTCAATAGCGGTTCCAGTTTACTTAGTTGGGTTGCCACAGTTCTTTCTAGCAATAGGCAGTCTTTAGCGTTTCAAAACAGTTCTTTATCAGCTTCCAATTTCCCCCAAATGTGGTATTACTTTGGGGGCCTTTCTGTTCACGTTTTATCAAAACAAAGGCGGAGTTGCCTGCTGGGGCCTTAGCGCACCTCCGAGGACTGAATGGGCCCGACCGGCCCGGGCTCACGCTACTAGCGGGAGCGGCGGCAGGTTGGCTCGAGTCCGCCCCTCTGTGCGAGCCGCACGGCTGTGCGCGGCTGGCGGGGGAGAGAGCGGGGGCCCTGGAAGCGCTCCACACGCGACTCCGAGGGCTTGGCAGGTCAGAGGGCGGTGCGAGCGAACAGGCCAGCGGCTCGCACCGCGGGGGCAACAACAGTACCTTTGTCTTTGATGAACAGGGTCGAGGCAGTCCGGCCACAGGTCAGCGCGGTGGTCCGCGTCGCGGGGTCTTCCTCCCGGGGTTGGAGCGAGCGACGGCTCGGCTCGAGCTCGGAGGTTGGCGTTGCGGCGCGGGCCGGGCCACAGGGACGGAGCACCTTGAGATTTCCTGACCAGGAGGGCACACGCAGAGGGCAGAGATCCTCGGCGCAGGCCTCTGTTAAACCAGGCGACGTTCAGGCACCCCACGCAACAGCTGTTTCTCGGACAGCGGCGGCGCGTTCAGGGGCACACAGACACGAAGGGGTGCAAGCAGGCACCGGGCACCACCCTTCTTCAGGTTGCGAGCTGCAGCTCGGGGTCAGTCACGGTGTTCAGATCAGCTGGGCTGGTCTTCACGATGCTTCTGGGCCAGGCAGGCGACAGTCACTTTGCTTAGAGGGCGGGCAGCTCCCAGAGCGCTGCTGAGGAGCGCGATGGACACAGCGCGCTCCGCTTTTTCCTGGGGAGGCTTGCAAAAGGAAAACAGCGTCTTCCAGTGGTTCCTGGGTCAGGGGGTAGCGCTCACTGTTCCTGGAGCGCTGGTCAGGGGGCAAGTTCACAGGCAAGCCCTTGGAGATCTTTCAGCAGAGTTTGGCACAAAGTTTCAATAAGCAAAAGTCTTTTGTAGTCTTTTCTTTCCTCTCCTTTGGCAGCAAGGCACCAGACACAGGCCAGAGACAGCACTCCTCCTTGTCCTTCCAGGTCCTTCTCTTCGGGCAGAGTTTCTTCTGTAGCACAAACAGGATCTAATTTACAAGGAGCAGGGCTCCTACTTTTATACCCAGTTTCTTTTGTTCTCGCAGGCCAGGGGGGCCTCTGCATAACTGCTCCAGTCTCTGAGCACTTGTTGTGGGTACTTCTGGCTTCTGCATTCAGTGTGAGGGCAGGCACATCAGCCGCTCCCAAGGGGGCGGAGCCAGCATTGTGAGGACAGGGGCAGCTTGGAGCACTTTGTTGACAAGCTTCGGTCCTTCCTGGGCCAGGTGCAGGCTGAGTCATCAGTCGCTCCCCAGGGGGGCGGAGCCAGCATTGTGGTGGCAGAGTACAGCCTGATGCAACATTCAGGGGAAACTCCCACCTCCCACTAAGGTGTCATCCTGCTATTCACTACCTGTCAACTCCCAGCCCTGTCACTCACACACACCAGACAGTCAGATCCACATCCAAGCAGAGGCGGGCTGAAATGGTTAGGCCAGCAAATGCTAACTTTCTAAAAGTAACATTTGCAAACACAGGATATTAAAATAAACTTTACTAAAAGAAGTATTTTATTATTCTGAGTTCAGGCATACTAAACATTAATTTCTACCATGTTCCCTGAGCCTGCTGGGATTATAGAGTGTAATAATTCCAGCAGCCCATCTGGCCTAAAGGGAACTGGTAGCCTTACAATAGTGAAAAACGAATTTGGCAGTAATTCACTATTAGGACATGCCACACACATCAGGGCATGTCCTACCTTACACTTACAATGCACCCTGCCCTCAGGCCTACCATAGGGGTGACTAATATGAAGTTAAGGGAAGGTTTTAGGGGCTGGCAAGTGTGTGCACTTGCCCAGCCAGTGTGACAGTACCAGACTGCACGCAGGTTCTGCAATGGCAGACCCTAGACACATTTTAAGGCTGCTTCTGTGGGTGGCGCAACCAGCGCTGCAGGCCCACTAGCAGTATTGGCATTTACAAGCCCTGGCACTCCTGGTGCACTTTACTGGGGACTAACAGTAAATCCAATGAACCAATCATGGACATCAATCACATGTACACTTTACAGTAGGGAGAGCATATGCACTTTAGCACTGGTCAGCAGTGGTAAAGTGCCCAGAGTCATTAAACCAACAAAAACAGGTCAGAGAGAGTATTGGAGGAAGGCAAAAAGTTTAGGGATGACCCTGCCAAGAGGCCCAGGTCCAACAACTGGGGGATCGATTAGTCACAGCCATCTCGAAAAACCGCCACCTAGAAACAATACATTGAAAGAAATGAGGGGTTTCTTTCCCTGCGGGCGTTGTAAAGCCTGCTCAGGTAGCAAACGAGTTCTATCCTATGTCATACCAGACACAGGTAGAACGATGCACATAAAACAGTTTATTACCTGTAGCACCCCCTTTGCAATTTACTGTTTGGTATGCCCATGAGGCCTTCGCTACATCGGCAGCACCATTAACCAGCTGAAACTGCGAATATTAGAACACCTGAGAGCCATAGATAAGGCAGATCCATCGTATCCTGTGGCCCGACATTTCGCAGAGAGTCACAACAAAGACCGAAATCAGCTACAGTACTTCGGTTTAGACACTATTCAACCGAATGCAAGAGGTGGAGATAGACTTAGATGATTACGCAGACTTGAGTCTAGGTATATTATTGACTTATCAACTAAATATCCTCGAGGTCTGAACAGCGGGGAAGAAATGGCTTTCCATCTGGGCAAATAATGTTGGACTGTGATTTATATGAACTGCAAAATTTGCCTATACTGTATGATGTGATTTGCACAGTAAGAGGGACTGTATCTGGAGACTTTAAAAACCTTTATTAGACATGAATTACTTAACATCATAGAGATTACCATGATTGGGTGACATTTGATGTAAGTTTGCTGGCTGCTCTCATCCATATTGGTTTTCGGAAGTTTTATCTAGACCTCTGAAGCCAGAGGGGGCCTTTTTGAAAAACATGACAAGTATGATGTCTTTTTCTAATGAGATTATGTATTGCCATGAACTATCACTATTTGAGGTTTTGTGGGGTTTTGGGTTTTTGACCTTTGGATCTGTTTTCTTTCTGATTTGAAAAAGATACTTGATCTCAGTGCACTTTGAAACTATAATTACATGGGCTATGATAAAACATGGGACATAAGCCGATCCACGGCTGAATAACAATGTTATTGCATTGCATTTCATCATAATTATACCCTCTGACGCAGAATTGCAATCCATTTGTGGACATGATAAATGCTGTACAATCAATACATTTAAAAGTAACTGTGTAACAACATCACTACAAGATGGCGCCCATAAGGTCATAGAGGGGTATTGTCCTATGTCCATGTTATCTTGATGTAGAGAGAGAGAAAAACTTTATTACCATGAAAAAAAATGGAGTGCTTTACACACTGACGAAGGCAGCACGCCGAAACGCGACTGTGTAGCTCCTGCACGAAGTTAAATATGTGGACTCCTGAATCCTCTTGAGTGCTGCTATCTTTTTCCTGGAGTAACGAAAGGGAAATTTTGAGCGAGGAATATGTATTTATATGTACAAATGCATATATGTGCCTTTTTTATATACATTTTGCATCTTCTGTTTGTTGTAGGGGATTAGAGTGAGTAGTGTATTAAATATATTTATTTTTGAATGTTAGAATTTATTTTAGTTGCAATATTTTTTTCTTTATGTTTGTTATTTATTATTTGAGTTATGGTTCATTTGGGTTGGGCTGGGTAGTTTATTTAGTACAATCTTTTGAATTCATTTATTTTAATGATATTGTTTAATATAAGAACATTTAATTATGTTATCTCTTGTTCATGCTTTTGAGTTTTTTTGTTGTTTTGGGTTGATAATGTATTTTCATTACTAATTAGTTTATTAGAAATTTCATTTTTTATATTGAATGTATTATTTGTGATACTTTACTGATGTTTATTTGGATTGTTTGGGTGGGTAATTTATTACATTATATATTTAAAACTGTATATTTAAATGTTATATGTATTTTTAATGTTATAATTTATAATGTAAAAATGTAACTACTATTTATAGTTTGGGTTTTTGAGTTTATTGAGGTTTGGGTGGGTAGTGTATGATATGTTTTTTCATTTACATTTCAAAATTTGCTTCAGTAATTTTAATTTAATGTATGTTCTCAATATCTTTTTTATCTGGTACTTATGTCGTTTTTTCGTTGGTTGTTGGGTTGTAGATTTTTTAGGGGTAGTGTACTAAAGTGCATTATTAAAACATTACATTTATATCCGTACTTTAGTTTTTATGTTTTATAGGAGATTGTGCATGGATTTTGAACCGATAGTTATTTTTTAGGATGTATGGATGTGCATTGCTTTGGGTTCGTGGTTAGTTTTTATGGCACAGGATTGGTGAGGCACAGTATTAGTCATTATTTTTAGGGTATAAGAATGTGTTTTGCACCATGTTACTGATTAGTTTGTAGGGCACAGATATGGGTTATGTATTGGGTTACTAATTAGGTGCAGGGATGGGTCTTGCACCAGGATACTGATTAGTTGGTATGGCGTAGGTATGGGTGATTAATTTTTAGAGCACCCTGGTGGTATTGCACTGGGCTAGGAATTAGTTTTTTGTGTGCGGAAATGGGTATTGCACAGGCTATTGATTTGTAATTTAGAGTATATGGATGGGTGTTGTCCCGCGCTACTCATTATTTTCTAGGGCACCGATGTGGGTATTGCTCCAGATTGCTAGTGACTTTTTAAGGCACAGGAGATTGTTGCGATGGTTTACAGATTCGTTTTTAGGGTGCAGGAAAGGGGTTTGCACCGGGTTACTGATTCGTTTTTAGTGCAAGGGGATGAGTGTTGCACCATTTTAATAATATTTTTATTTAATTTTTTTGGGTGAAGGGATGTGCTTTGAATAGTTATAGTAAGGAGTTTTTAGGGCTCAGGGGTGGTTTGAGAATAGGGGTATTAGGGAGTTTTTACGACTCAGTGATAAGTATTGTGTTAGGGTTCAGGAGTGTCGGGTGTGGCATGGATGCTGATGAAGATGACCTCCTTTGTGTGAAGTTTCACGGCAGACCGGGTTGCCGAGATTCCTCCTGATGCTGCTTCATTCTTGCACCGGCTGAAACAGAGCCCTTGAAGTCATGAAGGGCACCTGGTCAAATATTGAAAAATGAGTGTGTCCTTGGTCAGCGTATACTGATGTTTTCCTTACTTCTTTTGTCGGGTGCATTTCCCTCATGGGACTCACTGCCTCCATTTTTAATTCACCCCTCTACTGCCTTGGAAATTTCTCTCCTCAAGGCTATGAATAGCAACTGATGTGATGCTTCTTATAAAATTTTGTGTCTTTTATTATGCTGCTAAGAATACTCACTGCCACATCCATTAAGCACTGATTATTTATGAGAAATATTATAGATACAGCATATTCTTGTTTTAGCAATATGCAAACTGCAGTTTTGGTCTATGAAGCTCTTCTGGTGACTGCATATTTTACTTTGAGTCTCTATTGCTGTCATTTCAAGTCTCTTTTTCATTTTCCATGTGGAATGTTTACTAATTTTGGGGAGGAATGGTTTTTTCATTGGTTATTTTGGAACTTGACAAGTGCAAGATTATCCAGTTATTCAGGTTTCTTCTCAAACAGTTTTTTCCTTGTTTTTTGAGGTTTTTCCTTATCGTCTATTCCTTCTTCAAATTATAGTTCCTTAATTCAGGCAATTTGCTGCTTGTGCTACTTTGTTTATGGGGAAAAAAATGTCTGTTCGACGTATTGGTAATAGTCCTCCTGCTTCTCGATCCTTGGTGGACTACAATCCTTTTAGTATTCTCCAAGACAATGTGGAGGAGTCAGCGCAAGGTGCGTCCTCTCTTCCATTAGGAGTAGCCCCATCTAATACTCCACTAACTACTTCTAAGCTCATATCTAAGTTGCCCACCTCCTCCTCGACGCTTTCGTCAGGCAAACAAGTTAAAAAAGATCCACCTTCAAGCTCTATATCTCTGCCACCAATATCTATGGATTTAATTCTTGAGGAGATACGAGCGCTTAAACCATATATGGAAGAAGCAATTGTGCGTCTTCAAAATCTTGATTACAAAAGGTCTTGGCTGCAATGTGAGAGAAAGATCTTCCACCTGCTCTATGGATGTGTGGGGTTTTGGCTAGCGCGAAGTTGGAATATAGGAGGTTTCTTTTGGGTGCGTGGAAGTTGATTCTGTCGTGAGGTATTTGGGTCCGTTGTGGTGTAGGCATTTGTAGGCGTGGGTGATGATTTTGAAGGTGACTGACAATGGTGGTGTTATTCTATGTTACAAGTGTTTGGATATACGAATTACAGCTCAAGATGCTGACACTGAGGACAGATTGGTTTTTGCTTCCTTATTAGTTAATAAAATACTTATGACTATTTTTGATTTATATGCCCCCACCAATCCTGATAAGTCGTTCTGGCTCCAGATTTTGTCCAAATGATGACTTATCATGATTATACTTGTTATTTGTAGTATAGATGGTTTTAAGAATTATATCTTGGAATATTAAAAGTTTAGGATCACCTATAAAATGCCAAAATACCCATATACTCCAAAACCCAAACCTAGCCCTGAACCCTAAAAATACCCCTGTACCCCAAAACCCATACCTATCCCTAAACCTTAAAACTACCGCTGTACCCCATCACCCAAAACTATATCTGAACCCTTAAAATACCCAAACACCCCAAATCATATACCTCAGTAGCCCAAAACATATACCCCTATACCCATACTTACCTTATCAAAACATGCTTTTACCATTCATGCATTTACAACGAATTTCGTTGTAAATGTATGTGTGGTAAAAGCATATAAAATGTAATGCCATGCGTTATAAATAAGGCTCCCAGACAGAAAGCAATGTGTTTTCTGTCTGCATTTATCTTTAAAAGAGGATAAATACAGAAAATTGTGCTTCTTTTAAGTGACTCTTCGTGCTTTCTTTCATGAATTATAGGCCAGCAGCTGAGCAGATGGACAGCATGGGAAATTAAAAAACAGGATGAAATGTCTTTAAATAACGGAATATGTTAACATATATTTATGGTATAGTGCTAATATCTACCACTGTATGTATTATGTAATACCTGGCAAGTATGAGTGCACGTCTGTCAGTTAAATAGATATGGAACAGTACAGTTTTACAACTTTATTTATATGCAAAACATAAAATAAATATAGATAAATACAGATAAAATGGCCAGGAAATCAATATGGATAAATACAGACGGAAATGGGCAAAAAATAAATACCATAAAACCGGGAGCCCTAGTTATAATGGCATTGCGAAGTCATGGTACTTTCGTAATGAAAGTATGCGGAGTGATGGTATGCGGAAAGAAAGTTGCGTAATAATGGGTGTTTACCCTCCCCCGGTAAGTACATTGGTGGCACGGCGGCCCACATCTCCAGCAACATACTCATATTTTTTCACCACCCATTTGAAAAATGCACAGGTCTCTCTCATTGATGGGCAGTACCGACATACACTTTTAGACACACCTTCCGCCACAAATTCTAGAATTGCGAACTTTAGAGCTGGGGAGCTACATTCGAATCTCGGCATCAGCTCAACATCCTGTGATTCCAGGCAAATCGCTTTGGGGCAGATTTATGTTGGTCATGCGCCACGTTTGCGTCACGCAACTGCGGCGTAAACGTGGTGCATCCCTACGACCCATTTACGTGACGCATCTAGGCAGATGCGTCACGTTGTAAAGCCCTGCGCCATATGTGGGCGTTCCGGCGCAGGGTGGGCGTTCCGGGGCAGGTGCGCCTCGCAAAAGTGGCTGAGTGAAATCTATAAGATTTCACTCAGTCACTTTCAGGCCAATGCTGCGTCAAAACCCTGCGCCTGCTTGAAGCAGGCGTAAGGCTTGACGCAGCATTGAACAGATAGGGCACCCCTGAGCATTGCTGGAGTTGCATCGCGCTTGCGACGCAACTCTAGCAATGCACCACCTTTACGGCACAGATGCGTCACGCATCTTTGCCGTTTTTGCCCCATGGTGCTCCGCATTGTAAAGCGATACAAAAGGGGATGATGGACGGAGCGTTTGAGCAAATCAAACACTCACCCCTAGTCAACTGATCTGGGTTTAATCCATCACCATTCTTTAGCCCAATCAGCCACCCCATTTCAGACATGGCTATATGCAAATCAGTCTGACCCTGTGCCTCATGGTAACAGTCCAGCCCGAACTGCCAAGCCATGTCTTCCATGGACCGGAAACAAGCATCCTGGGACCGGTTTCGGATTCATAATCCTCATCAGCCAGGCTATCTTGAATCCAGTGGCCAAGTGAGCAAGGGACTCACGTCTGAGCATACCCTGCCACACTTAGGGCGAACAAAGCGATACAAAAGGGGATGATGGACGGAGCGTTTGAGCAAATCAAACACTCACCCCCAGTCAACTGATCTGGGTTTAATCCATCACCATTCTTTAGCCCACTCAGCCACCCCATTTCAGACATGGCTATATGCAAATCAGTCTGACCCTGTGCCTCATGGTAACAGTCCAGCCCGAACTGCCAAGCCATGTCTTCCATGGACCGGAAACAAGCATCCTGGGACCGGTTTCGGATTCATAATCCTCATCAGCCAGGCTATCTTGAATCCAGTGGCCAAGTGAGCAAGGGACTCACTTCTGAGCATACCCTGCCACACTTAGGGCGAACAAAGCAATACAAAAGGGGCTGATGGACGGAGCGTTTGAGCAAATCAAACACTCACCCCCAGTCAACTGATCTGGGTTTAATCCATCACCATTCTTTAGCCCATTGTAAATGCGGCGCACCATGGGTGGCGGAGCTGCGGCGCAAAATAACTGGCGCATCCTTGTGGATGCGCCAGTTATCATAAATCTGCCCCTTTGTTTCCCTATGCCTACCACAAATTAATGTGTTCTTCTGTAATGTAAATTGTGCTCATGCCATGTTGTCGAGTTTGCGCTATATAATATTGCAAGGAAAAATAAAGTAGGGAAACTCGAGTTCACACACTACTGAACGCGCACTCTTAAGTGCATCAGCAGTGCACTGTGAATCGGAGCGTTTCACAGGCCTGTCACAGATAGGAAATGCTATCAAAACGAAATCCTACAAAACAATATACTACTGGCCGGCAGCAATTCATACCCGGACAACGTCGGGACGGGCTGCTAGTACACATATATATATATATAACGTTTAGCTAATAATTACATAATTTATTTATTTTTATGTTGTATTATATATTATACAAATATGTTTTGAAATTTTAGGGGTTTTAAAATGCATTTTAATGTAATACATTTAATATTTTAAAAAACTGTCTTTTTGAAGTCTATATTTTAGATTTTGATATTTTGGCAATCTTAGTGTTACTTTAAAAAGTCTCTGTTATTGTAATCTATAAGTTAGATTTCAATCATTTTCAAACTTTAGATATTTTAACATAATATTTTGGATTTGATATTTTGGTTATATTAATTGTAAGTAGAAGGTTGTTGATATTATGGGTGTCAATGTTATAGTATCGATATGTATATTCCATGATATTTTTTATTTTTTTTATATTTAGTAATACAATCATTATAAGCAAGGTCTTTGAATTACAATGGGGCTCCCACTGGCCACATTTGATGCTTTTATCTCATAAATCCACCTTGTGCACCTTTTCTCCGTGGTCCCAGGCCTAAGTAGCAATCTTACAGCCAGCTCACCAATAGTGCTCATTTCCATGAGAAAGTATTAGGAGAAGTTAAAGACTGGTGAGGCAGCAGCCTTAAAAACCATTGAGCTGAATTTAGTCCATATTCTGCTAAACAGACAATAGCTCTTTTGAATTTCACTTTGCAAGCCTAGGGCTCCGTATCCTGGCGCCAAGAATATTATCCCCTCAATACATGCTAGAAAAGTGTGGTGTGCTGTTCAAACACTGTTCTTGGCTCGGTTCCTTACATCTGCTTCCACTGTAAATTTGAAATGCCTGAGCATTCACCATCTATAAATCTCTACATATATCAACTTATAAATGCACTACAGACTATTTTATCAGTTAAAAAAATACACACTTCGTTAAACTAGATTCTCATTTAAAACTTTTCTCTCTCTTTGGTTTCATATATGTTTAAAGTAATACTAAGCACCAGGCACTGGTGCAACACATTAGGCCTCTACCAAAACTGTCACTTCGTTTAATTAAAAAAAACAAGTTAAATAGCTCCACTTTCATGTCCATAATTCACGGTTCATGTTTCCATGTTAGCAGTAACATTCCATTAATTTATGTACTTGGCAAAGATTTTCATAAACCCTCAGCTTCGCATCACTGCACAAAATTATTGCTTGATCATTCAGTTGATTTTTTATAGGATTTTAAGCCAACTTCCTTTACAGATTCCTTCCTCTGGCGGATGAACCTGTGATCAAGTTGTTTCTGGTGAAGCCAGTTAATCAATTCCATCACTCAGATCTCCCTTTTCTCCTTATATGTTGTGTATCTTGTTAAACCCAAGACAGTGCAATGAGATACTTGCGTAGCCTCCTCGCGCCACAAGGCTGTGGACTCTGCATCAACTCATCCAATGGTCTCTACTCCCAAAGTGTCAGTACCGCTAATTAGGGGGTTTTCCAGCGTATCGTGAGCAAGCACCGGGTAATGAAGAGAGCCAGGTCGAGGAATTTTCTTATGACTCTGTTTGTCTTGGGGCAGCAATAGCGTCCAAGAAGACAGCAGTCTAGTTTGTGCAGGTCATGGTGGCCCATGGACACTGTGAGGGTGGTGCAAACTGTATTCCAGAAGGTCTGGGTGTTGGGGCAAGCCAAAAACATGTGTTTGAAGCCTGCCTGTGAGACATGACAGCAAAGGCAGGATGAAGTGGTGGTTGTGTAGATCCTCCTAAGCTGCTCTTGGGTAAGATATGCCCAGTGTAACATTTTATGTTGTATAGATTGGAAACTGGTGTTTTGGGAAATTTTGTAAGGGAGGGGCGTCCCTGTCCTATATCTTCCGCGTGAAGGATGTTCCAGGGTAATCTCTCACGGTGCCTGTAAGTGGGCTAGGGAGGTTGTGTGCGGTCTGGCATGACCAGACCAACCAGGTGATCAGTCATTTCCCAGAGCCAAGATAATATAGAGCTTAAATCAGGGGGTGTGGAGGCAGTACTGAGTCGGTGATATTCAAGATGTGTGACATTTTAGCTAGTAGATGTCTGTGGTTTAGGACCTGTCTCACTGATGGGCCAAATAGCTCCATCATGGAGTCAGAAGGAATCGGTGCACCATCTTGAAAGGGGTCGCATTTGCACATGATCCCTGCATTTGCCCACACCAGCGTGACTTGCCGAAAGCTGTGTATGCTTCGCAGTGGTATTTCTGGCATATAGGGTGGTAAGGAGGGCGGGACTTTCAGGGCCTTGACATAGCTGTTGTGAGCAGTGCACAACAATTTATTGGGGAATGAGGCGTGTTTGCTTTGAAGATAAAGAACTCTCTGACAGGGTTCTGAGGGTCTCCATTTTCAGCATGGCCCACCTTATGGTGGTGCCAGGCTGCGAGCCAATGGGCAGACCATAGGAGTTGTGCTGCCATATGCTCACAGTCTGGTGCCACAAGGCCACCCAGGTACTTCTGTAGCTTTAGCTTTGCTCGATCTTAGGACCTGGGATGGGCAAGTATGTGAAATAGTAGAGCAATTGTGACAGCATTATAATTTGGATTGGTGTCACTACAACGCGGTTTTTTACAACGCATTCCGTTACATCGGAATTTTTACAACGCAGGATCCATTACATCGGATGCCATTACAACGCATGGCATTACATAGCAGATGCTATTACAACGCATGGCATTACATCGTAAGTATAGGTAAGTATATCTTTTTAAAAAAAATGTAATTAAGTTAATTTAATTAATTTAATTTAATTAATTTAATTAAAATACATTTTAAAATAGTAATTAATTTAATTTAATAAATTTAAATCTATTTATTTAATTTAATTTTAATAAAAATTGTAATTAATTTTAATTAATTAATATAATGAAATTAATTTAATTTAAATATTTTTAAACATTATAATTAAAATAAATTAATTAAAATATTTTATTTAATTTAATTAATTTAATTAAAAAATGTAATTAATATAATATAATTAATTTAATTTAATAAATATATTTTAATTAATTTATAAATGGTAAATATAATTTAATTAGCCCTAAGCACAAACCCAACCCTGAACCCTAAAACACCCCTGTATCCCAAAACCCAAACCCTACCCTGAAACCTAAAAACACCCCTGTACCCCAAAACCCAAACCCTACCCTGAAACCTAAAAACACCCCTGTATCCCAAAACCCAAACCCCATCCTGAAACCTAAAAACACCCCTGTACCCCAAAACCCAAACCCTACCCTGAAACCTAAAAACACCCCTGTATCCCAAAACCCAAACCCTACCCTGAAACCTAAAAACACCCCTGTACCCCAAAACCCAAACCCTACCCTGAAACCTAAAAACACCCCTGTATCCCAAAACCCAAACCCTACCCTGAAACCTAAAAACACCCCTGTACCCCAAAACCCAAACCCTACCCTGAAACCTAAAAGCACCCCTGTATCCCAAAACCCAAACCCTACCCTGAAACCTAAAAACACCCCTGTACCCCAAAACCCAAACCCTACCCTGAAACCTAAAAACACCCCTGTACCCCAAAACCCAAACCCTACCCTGAAACCTAAAAACACCCCTGTACCCCAAAACCCAAACCCTACCCTGAAACCTAAAAACACCCCTGTATCCCAAAACCCAAACCCTACCCTGAAACCTAAAAACACCCCTGTATCCCAAAACCCAAACCATACCCTGAAACCTAAAAACACCCCTGTACACCTGTACTTATTTTAAAAATTACTTTAATTAATATAATAAATAATAAATTAATAATATTAAAAAACATAAATAAATATATTTAATTATAATTAATATTAATAAAATTTAAAAAAATTAAATACTTACCTATACTTACGATGTAATGCCATGCGTTGTAATAGCATCTGCTATGTAATGCCATGCGTTGTAATGGCATCCGATGTAATGGATCCTGCGTTGTAAAAGTTCCGTTGTAAAAGCCTCCCGTTGTAAAAGTTGCGATGTAACGGTGCATTACCTTATAATTTTTACCAGTGCCACACACCCCTGTGCAGTTAGTGGGAGGAAGTCCCAGAGCATGACTTGTGTGCACAAGAAAGATACAGACTTCATCAAGTTCCTGTCGATAGATGTTGATGCCCAATTTTTGAAACCTAGTGGTGCTCCATGCCACGGGACGATCATCAACAGTTACAGCCTGTGCAGGACAAGTAGGGCTCTGAGGGAACACACAAGTCTTCGCCCATTTGACACCCAGACCGGAAGCTATCTTAAAAGTATGCAGAATGTAGATAGCTGCATTGATTCCCTCGTGGATAACCTTCAACTATAGCAGGATGTTGTCCATATAAAGTGACACATTGTGTGTCGCACCACCTATTCGTGTGCTCCAGGCCTTCCCTGTTTGCCACTTGGAAAGGGCTAGTTGCTCAAGTGCTAAATGCTAAAGCAAAGAGTAGTGGCAAGAGCGGGCAGCTCATGGGGAGGCGATCGAAGATGAGGCCCCGATTTTAGCTCATAGGAAGTGGATCGAAGATGAGGCCACCGATTTTGACCCTGGTATATGGTTCGGAATAGAGAAGCTCAATCAGTCACACCTTCTTGGTACCCAGTCTTTGTTTGTACCAGACAGCAAACAAGTACTTCCAGTCAAGCATGTCAAATGCTTTTTTGAGGTCTAGTACCATGCAAGCAGAATATAGACAGTTTTGAAGCACCTCATCCAGCAGTCTGTGCAGTCAATAAATATTGGAGGAAGTTGGACCAGTCGGGGATAAATCTATTCTCATCTGAGTGCCCAGTAAGAGCATGACAATTAGTAGGTGAGTATCTAGAATTTTGCTCAGAATCTTGTAGTTACTTTTGAACATCACTAAGGGTCTGTAGGATGTGACATCGGCGGCCGTGGCCTTTGTTGGCAGGGAAACCAATAGAGATTCATGGATGGAGGGTGGGCAAGGCGTCCTGGCTCTAATGTCGCGTTATAGAGGTCAACAACATTTGGTGCCAACAGATCGATGTACGTTTTGTAGAATTCTATTGGTAGGCTGTTTGCGCTCGTGGACTTATGTTATGTTATGTTATATTTATTTATAGCGTGCACAGCTACTCTGCAGAGTGTCCCAGCGCGAGCAAAGGAAAAGGAAGCAAGGACCTAGTAATAGCTAGAAAGAAGGGTTTTTAGTTTTTTCTTGAAGAATGTAGGATCCTGAAGGCCGCGCAATGTCAGCGGCAGTAGGTTCCAGGCTAGAGCCGCTGACCCGCCCAGCCTTTAACGGTTAAACCTGGGGGTCTGCATCAAAAACAGGGAGGAGGAACACAGCTGTCTTGCTGGTGTGTAAAAGCAAATCTCTTTTGTAAGTAGATGGGACAGCCCATATAAGGCCTTATGAGCAATGGTTAGCATTTTGAATTTTATCCGAGACTCCACTGGGAGCCAGTGCAGGGTGTGCAGGCGTGCACGCACACTACTCCTATTTGACAGACCCAGAAGGAGTCTGGCGGCCGAATTTTGGAATACTTGCAGTTTCTTTAGGAGGTAGCCAGGGATACCCACAAAGAGTGCATTAGCATAGTCCAGACGGGACAAAATCAGAGCCCAGACAACCGTTTCTTTGGCAGATCTGGGGAGAAGAGGAAGAAATTTCCTCAAAGCGCTAAAGCAGGTCCCCGCCAGCTTCTTAATCTGTGTTGAGAAGTTCAAATTTTCATTGAACCAGACGCCCAGATTTTTTGCGACATTTCTCACTGCACAAGGCAGGGGGAAGCCAGGGGGCCATAGTCTCTCTCTAAAGTTGGTAGTAAACTAACCGTATCTAGCACAGCCCCCAAAGAGAACAAATGACAGCACACCCTTCAGGCTGGCAGCATCAGCAGGCACCGGATATGCAGCAGGGAAGGTGTTCCTATATCCTCTGGCTGAAGGAATGTGTGCTGTGGTGAGGCAACATTCAAGTAGCCTTATGTAGGGCAGAGTCACCTGCTGTGGAGTGAGGGGTCCACAAATCAGGGAGTGTAGAGGCGCCCTAACATGTGGAGCTCAAATGTCCACCAAGGTCTCAGAAAACAGTCTTGATCATTTTATATTATGTCATCAGCCATTTGGGGTGTGATTGAAAGCAGTATCATTGAGAGGGAGCTTCTTTATGAGATGAATGGAGTCTTTGTCTGAGGCATTACCAAGAATTCCTTCTGGCATCGGGATGTGGCCTCAGTCGCGAAGGCAAGACTGGGTAGAAATCCTCCAAGTCTCTTCAGTTGTAATTGGTGCAATGAGAGAGCATCAGGGATGGGTTTGCCTGAGGGAGATTTGCCATGCCTTTGGATCCCCTCTCAGCACGACCTTGAGTTGATTGCCGTCCGACTCATCGGATGTGGGCTGACCAACCCGGTGTGGTACCCAGTCCAAAGTGTGTGCTGGATCTGTGAAGAAATATGTAAGTTTGGCAGGGAACAATAGCGAATATTTGTTGCCAGTCTCTCGCAAGCGGTGCTTTACACTCAGGAAGGAAAAACAGTGGCTTTGAACAGTGATCATGTAGTCTGGGAAGAGCATTATATCGATGTTGTCATTGAACAGTCTGCCCAATAGTCAGTCTTGCCGCACATAGGATCACATCTTTGTCCCTGACGTTCAGTAGCCTAGCCACCATTGATTGATAGGGGTTTAAGGGCAAGCACTCGGTGGGCTTGCTCCACATCGAAGAAGGGGGACAGGCTCGTGGCCGCAATCAGGCTGGATAGCCAAATTTCTATGAACGACACGGGGTCTATGCTCTCTGCCTCCTCCAGGAGGGCAACAATTTGGATGTTTTTGTGCCTGGATCATCCCTCCTTATCTTCAACTCACCCCTCCAAGTAGCGTACATGGTCCGCATGGTCTTGCATTTGCCTGGAGAGTTCCTGAAACTGTCTTTGAGTTTCCTATGGTCATCGTAAGGTAGGCCAAGGTATCTACTTTGTTTTACAGGGCCCAGCGTGTTGCAGCTATTGCCTAAAAAATCTGGTCTTGTTTTGATACTGGGGGATTGCAGTCATGGGCACCCATTGACATTGGAACGTCCAGTGCAATGGGCCAGTGATCAGACAAAGCCTCTCATGCGACTGAGGCATCGGTGGGGAGATAGAGCTGTCTGTTGTTTGCTTTTCTATTATAGAGATATTGTGATGTGCAAGCGTTGTTAGTCCAGTTCTCCAGATGATGGATGCGGTGGGGGGAACCCGCCTTGCCCCAGGCCACAGAAGAGTCAACAGTGCCATAGCCGGGAGGCATGAGAAGCTCCCAATACTCCCAGGGAATACAGCTGTGAGGGGGGTCGTCACAATGTACAAGCAGGGGTATTGGTGGGGAGGCAACAGGTCAACCGGGGTGCTGAAAAGAAAAATAAGAAAAGAGGAGTTGGCCTAACAGCTAGGGCGCTCGACCTCGGACCTGGAGATCTGGCTTCGAGTCTCGGTAACGACGCCAAAACCTCCTGTGATTCTGGGCAAATCACTTAATCTCCCCGTGCCTAAAAAAAAAATGTATGTGTGTCCGTACTCATGTAACGTAACTGGTGCTATGTAAAGCGCTCTGATACCTGATTCGGTTCGGGTCTAGTTCGCGCTATATAAAACTCTAAAAAAAAAAAAAATGGGTATCCTGTCCCCCAAGGGAAAGTAGTTTGACCAAATGAGCCACTAATTTGCTCCAATTTGTTATAAATGTTCTGGAGAAATTTGTAATTTCCAATACTTCATAATTATTTCAATACTGTAGAATCCATTAAGTTCAATAGTGTTTTACCTGTATCTTTTGTGGCTTTAATCCCAGCTCAGAAAACGTATCGCCCAAGCATTCTACACCACATTTTCCTCAAACAGCTTTCTGACAGGATATCTCAGCTCCTGCATTTTGAAGCTGGGTTATCAGATGTTCTGTTTTCTTCACATAATACTCTGTAGACTGACATGTGATTAAGTTGCTAGCTATATACATTTAAGTATTTGTGTTTCCTATTGGGATGGGATCTTATGCAAAATATGTTGGATTTGCTCCTCCTATCCTATCTATATACGTAATTTACATTCTTTTCCAGTGAAACTGTTGCATCTGAAATATCATCAAGGGGCTTCACATCTATTGCCAGTACCACTCATCAGTCTCCTGCAGAGAATAATTTGGCTTCCTTCAGTTGGTCCAGCCTTTGGTCGATATAGAGTAATGTCCATTGGCAAGAGTGCCCTCTTAGACTGGTTCTCGTAGATCAGCGTGCAATCTCCACATCCCATTTGGTTTGATCACTACTATAATCGGTTTGGTAAATGTGCTCTGCCCTGGTTAAGTAACTCCCCATGTCACCCGGTTATTGATAATCTCTGATATAAATGTTTTCAATGCTAAGGAGAGTGGCTCCAGATTTGGGTCTTTGGATGTCTCTATACCCACAGTCAAATGAGTCTTTGGAAAAGATTCCCTGAAATTTCTCAGCGGCTCTCTGTGTTCATCAGTCTCTCATGCATTCACCTTGTGTAATTTGTTAATTGATTATTTCAAGGGAGCCCAGGAATGTTTATAACTTGAAATGTACATCCAATTTGGAGGGTAATTCACGTTACTATGCTCGCCCGGGAAACCTCTACTTTCAGCCCCTACACTTTCCTACTTTGTTTAAAAATTATATTGCCATCTTCCACTCTCCAAGTGGACTCATTTGGCTCAGAAGGGGACACAGATTTAACATTGAACATCCCTTTTGAAATAGTTGGTTGGCCTTCATCCTTATTCACTATTCCTAGGTAGATCCCAATGATGGGATTCATTAAATCAAGGGAGAAGTGATCACTATTTGCTGATCATCCAAATATGAGCCCTTCTGTTCACATTTTCTCTTGATCAGATCAATCATCAAAGGGGATCTCAGTCTTTTTTCCCACCAGTTGTACCCATGGTAGATGGATTTGCAAAATGCTTGAAATCATGTCTCTTTTCTGATAAGTGATAAGAGCTTCCTATCTCCACAGGGTTTCGAACTCCCTAGTCTGCAGTAGAAAGAGGAAAAAGCCTCATAGGATTTTTATTTGTACAGGAAGTGTCTCTTCATCCACAATAACGATCCTACATGCAACGCATTTGATGCTAGGCAGCAGTTTGTGTAACAGTGCAGGCAAAGAGCAGGAATGCGCCACATAATGTTAAAGATGGCGCATTCCTGCCCTCTCCCTTACAGGCAGCACAGCACAGCACAGCAAAGTGGCTTGCTGTGGTGCGTGAATTTTTGATAGACCTGGTCCTAAATTATAAGGAAAATACCTGGAGAATTGCAAGTTTATCTACTGTTGTATGGAAAGTAAATTAAGTGAAATGTTGTAAATGTATTTAGAAGACCTGAAGATGTGTGTATGTAATCCAACTTTTAAATGCATAGACTACACGTGGGGTGTTTTGATGTGGCATAAAAATGTTATTGTATGTGAATGATGTCTATAATCATAACATGCAATCTATAAATACATTATTTATTGAGTTTACGAAGTATTAGTGAATGCATACTACTATGAGAATTACTACTTTGAAGGTGACATCATGATAGTGATGTCTTATGATGTTATATGTGGATGGTGTCATAGTTGAACCATTCATCATTGACTGAGCACTCTCCAGCCACATTCATACAGCAACCAAAGTAGCAGCTCAGGTGGAAAATGAGTCCACTAGTTAGTCACGCATCAGCAGACCCCGACCTCTGTTCTCTGTCACACCCTTGGAACATGGATGGGGCAGTAGTTCCGGGGCTAATTCTACAGGTGGACTCAGTCGCATTTCAGTGATGTGCAACACACAACAAACTACAATACTGTTGCATTGTATTATTTGAGTACTGCACCACCCTCCCCTGTATTGTCAAAATATCTGAATTGAGGCTTGAGAATACCGAAAGTGCATTAAATTGGGGCTCACACACATATCTACAGAAACGGTGTGGTTGTACGTCAGAAAGGGTTGAGGAGATGTGGAGAGAGGGTTATACCCGGCATCACCTGCAAAAAAACCATGTAGTATTTGTTACAATGTGGTACCCTACACATAAATGCACGCATTCAATACATGTAATATTATTAGCATCTCAGCATACTAGCATACTATTATGTAGTATATTATTAGCATCTCAGTCTGAGTTGGTATATCTTTCCTAGCAGCCACATGTTATCAAAATCCCTATCAGCCAACTGACATGTAAGAGGTGACTGTCAGAAAATGTAGCTGTTCTGATTGTACTCAGGAAAAGAAGGAAGCACATGTGTTAGTGAATTAGACGCTGGCATCACAGACATCTTTCCTAGTGATGGATTGCCAACGGTATGTGTTGAGAAAATGATGCTTCCTGTGGTGAGGTGGCCAAAATACAATCAACGTGCAATCGATGGCACCTACAGGAGATTTTGGTTATTCTTGCCTGCGAAGAAACCCCTGTTCTCAAACTTAAAATAAAATGATCCCTTCTTACTAAACAAAACTTTTTTTTAAACTTCTGTGTCCCTTGAAATACCAAAGGTCCTTTAAAAGAAGTAAAGGCTCAGTGGGAGTGACACAGCACTGTCTTCACCTACAGGAACCCAAAAATGAAATACAAATGAAAGCAGCCATTTGATTGGCCACTCAGTGAACACCACTCAAAAAATACATCTACGGCCTTTAGAAAAGGCCTCAAATGATTTTCCTGATCACCATTACCAGATTATTGTTTGAGAAACAATTTAGTTTACGTGCAATGACAGTGCAGCATGGCCTCAGACAAAACAAGACACAAGGAGACCCTAAGCACACCATCCTCCAGGCCTATCACAGGTGGAGCATCAGAAAATTACAACATTAATGTCATTCCAACCACATCAGCAGCAGCACAACTACTAAGAAAGAATCTGTGGTGTGGCAGATTTTTTAACTTTTGGCTGACCAAAAATAAATACGTGCTCAGGAAGTTATGTGCACTTTGTGCAATCAGGTTCTGAATTGAGGAAAGGCTAGACAATATTCCATTGGAACTAGTGGATGTGGAAACACTTGATGGCTCTGCATCCCAACAGCATAGCTTATGCTGAGATGAACAGCTGAATGACAACAGATTGCTCTATGGGAAGTGCTGCATTAACAATGGGAGGAACGTGATGAGAAGGTGCATATTTTGAATTGTACTGCGTCCATAATGTCATTTAACATTTCACAAGTGATGTAATATGTGAGATACTAAGCAGTGCATTATGGGGGAGCAAGAAGTAGTTGGCTTACTGAACTATAACTGGTAAATTTAAATGGATTATCATTTTTAAGCTTTAGATCTCTGAGGAAGGACGCAGAACTTTCTACCCCCATCCCCCCACACTGTACTGGGACCTGTCTGGGTTATTGTGAACCTCTGTCAGACTTAATACAATTTGTCTAATGACTATAACAATTCTTACCATAGACTTGCACGGGAACAGAGAAACTTGGTCCCGAATCCCTCTAAGGACTACTCCGGAGGTCAACTACAGTTGAATCTCCAGACTACTCCCACGGTGGAAGGGGGAATGGATAAAATACCAAACAGAGAAGAGACTGGTCCTGGACTGGTTCCTTGTCTGTTCTAGCCCGACCTGCAGTCTGCTATTCCCCTTTGGGAACCTGCAAGGCAAACACAATTAGCCTCTAGTCTATACTACCCTATTCTACTCTCTTCTGTAAACTCCTTAACCTACCCTTATCTTCCAAGATCTGTGCCTCTCTTCCACTCTTCTTGTCGTACTCTCCGCTACTGTTCTCACCCGTTACTTGTTGCACCTGTAAGTATAATTATCCTATTAATTTTTTAATTCCTGTTTTATCTCTATTTCTATATTTCTTATTGACCTTATGTTTACTTACTTATTATAGGACGATCTCTTGTTTACTCTGTCTTTTCTGTCTTTAGTTATTCCTTGTATTATCTTGTTTCTATGTCTTTTCTTTCTATAACACAAATATATATATTAGTATCTTATCTAACCTTAAACTATTTATATATATTGTCTATCCTCAGGTATCTCACTTACTCCATATTTATATTCTCCTTTGTCTTGTCTTATGTGGTATTTAGTACTTGTCTATTGATCTTTATTCCTGATAACTAGTACTTGTCTCTTGGTCTTGGTCTTCATTCCTGATAACTATTTCTTTCTTTTGCAGAGTTCAGAAGAAAACATTCGTTGTACTACAAGGTTTGTATTCCCTTTGCAACTTCTTACTCATATGCAATTAGCTGTACAATATTTTTAACGTCTTAAACTGAATTGTCACTTAGCTCGGCGTCATTAGTTGCAGCTGCATACAACTGTAGTCCCAGTCCTGTTGGCTAATGGTAGCCCCAAGTGTCTCCTCCCATCTATGTAATGATCTATTCACTATATCACCCTGCTCTAGTTGTGATGCACTGTATAAGCGGGTGATTAGCTTCCGACGGTTGGGCGCTGTTAGCAGTGTCTGCAGGGCTTGCAATTTGGGTGGTTCATCCGGGTATGTAGTGTATAGTTCTTTGATCGCTGTCTGTAATCGCATATAGGAAAACCGTTTCATTGGTGTATGCTTAGCGATGGGTCTTCGCTCCTAATAAATCTGCCATGCGGGAATATATCTGCCATAGTGATTAACTTCATCTCCTGTAACAGATGAAGCATGCCCTTTTCCTATGTGACAGACAGTTTCGGATGGTACGCAAGTGGGAGTGCTGGTGCATAAACAGGAAGTTTCTCGGCTCTGCGCGTGAGCATGTGCCATGCTCTCGAGGTGCATTTGACTGGCTGAATCCTGTCATTATGAGTAAAGGAACTAGGGTCTGATATGTATGCCGTCAGAGGTGTTGGGTGTACACTATCACTCTTCACTGCCACGTGTGGAATAAAGGCGTGGGGCTGTAGCCAATGATAGGCATGTTGTGCTTGAGCGCAGTAATAGTATAATTGTAGATCTGGCGCTCCAAAACCTCCTTTGTGACACGGCTTCGTCAGTATAGCCCAACATATTCTTGCCTGTTTTCCAGCCCACGTTAACTTCTGCATTGCTGTCTTTAGTTTCGAAAACAGTGTCTGCGTTAACCAAATTGGGTTATTGCTAAATAAATATAAGAATTTTGGTAGGACAATCATTTTTTGCAAAGCTATACGATCCGCAAGTGATAGGGGCATCCGTATCCATTTGTCTATTTGATCCTCTAATTTGGTCATTGCTCTACCATAATTTTCTCTTACCACCAATTCTGGGTCCCTATGTATCCATATGCCTAAGTATTTTGGGTCTGTAGTCCATTTCAGAGGGTAATCCAGACTTGGTGTGTTGTGGCCGGTGTAAGCGGTATAACCATTGATTTATCCCAGTTAATCCGCAAGCCTGAGTATTGCTCAAATCGGACGTATTATCTTATGAGTGTGTAAGTGTACATCCGGGTGGCGGGTGAAAAGCAGCATATCGTCCGCATAAAGAGAGATGTGGAGAGGACGGAGATGGAATTGCAGTGCCGCCTCCGTGTGCAATTGTCTAATCTTGCAGGCCAAAGGTTCTAGTATCAGTGTGAATTAGATAGGGGAGAGCGGACATCCCTGTCTTGTCCCTCTGCTTATACATATAGGATCAAACGTCTGCCCATTGATTCGAACTCTGGCACTGGGGCTGCAATATAGTATCTCTATTCATTTTAAAAAGGTCTCTGGGAAACACATGCGTCGCAGCACTGTAAACAGATATACCCATTCTACGGAATCAAAGGCTTTCGTCGCATCCAGTAGGGCTGCCACAGCTGGCATGTTGGGATCTAAGTGGTGGAAGAGAGCGAAAATGATGCAGAGGTTATGAGTAGTGGATCTGTTGGGTACGAACCTTGCATGATCTGGCAATACCAATTTCTCCTGTAGGAGGTGTATTCTAGTTGCGATTATTTTTGCCAAGATCTTGGAATCAATATTTATCAAAGATAGTGGCTGTATGAGTCACATTTTGTATGGTCTTTATCTGGTTTGGGGAGCGCTATCAAGAAAGCCTCTCTTAAGGAAGCGGGTAGCAGGCCCTGCTCTTAAGCTTCCTCATACATTTCAGCCAGATACGGCACAAGCAATTCGCTATATGTCTTATAAAACTCTCCAGGAAGCCCATCTAATTCTGGTGCTTTGTTATTTGGAAGGGAACCTATAGTGTCCATGATTTCTTCCTTGGTAATGTGATGGCATATGAATTTATGGTGCCTGTCAGATAGCCAAGCTATGGCAACATTCTGCAAATATTGAGTGATAGCTGATGGTGTGGTTGTCGTTTTTGTGCTATAGAGTTCACTATAGTAGTTTTTTAAATGATCTAATATAGATGAGGTGTCAAATAATGTGTGGTCATTGTCATCTGTCATCTGCATAGTGTAAGATGCTGTTGGGGCTGGCCTAATTTTACTGGACAAAGCACGGCCAGGTCTTCCCCATCACCATACATTCGTGCTCTGAATCTACGCGATTTATATTTTATTTCATCAGCTGCGTGTTTTTGATAATCGTTCATTTTTTCCCTAATTCTGGCTAGCAGTGCCGGATTTTGCGTCATTGCATGTTCACCTTCTAGTTATCCAATGTCTCTTTCAATCATAGCCAATTGTTGATGCATATCCTTCAAAATACCAGCATCTTTATTGATGCAGTGCCCTCTTATTGTAACCTTAAACACCTCCAACAGTGATCGTGCACTGTCCACTGATCCTGAATTAAAGTCAAAGTAGTCCGTTATTGCTTGTTGTAGCTCAGTGCGAAACACCGGATCTAAAAGTGCACTACTCTGTAATCTCCATGTGAATTGTCTAGGTATGTGTGTGGGGACATCCAGCGTGAAGGAGACTGGTGAGTGGTCAGACAGTGTCTTGGGTAAATGTTCAATTTTCTTCGTCCATGTGCACGCGCCTTGGGTAATAAGCCAATAGTCATTTCTAGACCATGTATTATGTGTTGTTGACGTGCAAGTGCCCTCTCTACGGTCAGGATGTCTAAACCGCCATATATCCTTCATGCCCCAGGCACCCATGCCTTCCCTCAGTGTTCTAGCGGGAAACACCCAACACATCGGGGTCAAAATCGCACCGCGACTTTGACATCGCATGGTTGTTCACATCGCATGCTATTACTACGCATGCTACGACGGTGCGAGGCCATTAACATTGCATGCAATTAGAACGCATGCGATGTTATGGTGCCATTAGAACGCTACAGAAACAGGGAAAATTCAAGGGTTTATTCATAATGAAGTGCACGGATTTATTAAAAATGCAGAGTGTAAATAAATGCAAACAGTTGTTTATTCAAAATGCAGAGTGTCACGCCAAACAAATGCAAACAGTTGTTTTTTAAACGGGCTTTTCAAAATGCAGAATGTCACGCCAAACAAATGCAAACAGTTGTTTTTTAAACGGGCTTTTCCAACAGAAAATTCAAGGATTTATTCATAATGCAGAGTGTCACGTCAAACAAATGCAAACAGTTCTTTTTTATTTTATATATATATATATATATGTATATACATATATATATATATATATATATATATATATATATATATATATATATATATATACATATATATATATATATATATAAGGTGCAATTACAACGCAACACAAACGGGGTTTTCCTACAGAAAATTCTAGGATTTAATTAAAATGCAGAGTGTCACGCCAAACAAATGCAAACACTTTTTATGCATTCACAGAATGGGTGGATGGATGCATGGATGGGTGCTGGGGGATGGATGGATGGATGGGTGTATGGATGCATGGATGGGTGCTGGGGGATGGATGGATGGGTGTATGGGTGTATGGGTGTATGGGTGGATGGATGCATGGATGGGTGCTGGCGGATGGATGGATGGGTGCTGGAGGATGGATGCATGGATGGGTGCTGGGCGGGGGGTGGATGGATGCATGGATGGGTGCTGGGGGATGGATGGATGGGTGTATGGGTGTATGGGTGGATGGGTGGATGGATGCATGGATGGGTGCTGGCGGATGGATGGATGGGTGCTGGAGGATGGATGCATGGATGGGTGCTGGGCGGGGGGTGGATGGATGCATGGATGGGTGGGTGCTGGGGTATGGATGGGTGTATGGGTGGATGGATGCATGGATGGGTACTGGGGGATGGATGGATGGGTGTATGGGTGGATGGATGCATGGATGGGTGCTGGCGGATGGATGGATGGATGCATGGATGGGTGCTGGGGGATGGGTGCATTGATGGGTGCTGGGTGGGGGGTGGATGGATGCATGGATGGGTGGGTACTGGGGGATGGATGGGTGTATGGGTGTATGGGTGGATGGATGCATGGATGGATGGATGGGTGGGTGTATGGGTGTACGGGTGGATGGATGCATGGATTGATGGATTGATGGATGGATGGGTGCTGGGGTATTGGTGTATGGGTGTATGGATGGATGGATGGGTGTATGGGTGGATGGGTGGATGGATGCATGGATGGGTGCTGGGGGATGGATGCATGGATGGGTGCTGGGTGGGGGGTGGATGGATGCATGGATGGGTGGGTGCTGGGGGATGGATGAGTGTATGGGTGTATGGGTGTATGGGTGGATGGATGCATGGATGGGTGTATGGGTGTATGGGTGTATGAGTGGATAGATGCATGAGTGGGTACTGGCGGATGGATGGATGGATGGGTGTATGGGTGTATGGGTGGATGGATGCATGGATGCATGGATGGATGGACTCGGGTCACACTCTATGCACGGACTTAGCGATCCAACATTCACGTCAGTGCTGTGTTTCAGCACCACGGACAGAAGCTGTTTCACTGCGAGGAGTTTCCCTTTGGCAGTGCTCGCAGTGTTGCTGAGACGGTTTCATGAGCAGTGGCAGACGAGAGTGCTAACTACAAATGACCTGTTTAAATCGCAGCTAGTGCAGCGTACCAAAGCCAAACAGCTGCTAAGCAGAATCGTCAAGACCCAGAAGAGGTATATTTCATACTCCCTGCCTGCATTATCCTCCCTGAGTAGGACTAGCCGGTTTGTGTGCAGATGGGTGATGTGCTAAGTGCCTTCGGCGCTCCAGGTAGTGTTTTTTGCAGCTGGGGCACTACCCATTCATCAAGATCCCGGCCGTTTTTTCTGGACTCTTCTTGTTTCTTGACGCCTTCTGGTGGTGGTGCCCCAAGGCCAGAAAAACTGAAGCCAACCTATGACGCAGGCATGGTGGTGCTTTACCTGGTATCCAGTGTGTTTCTGTGATGCCCTTGTTGTATGTTTGCCCTCCTTTTCCATCAGTTGGCTCTTTTGGGTCTGACGCAGCCGCCCCTTGCACTCCTGTGAATGAAGGTCCTCTCTCCACCTGCCTTTTTCACTACTGATTATCCCTATAACATCTCAGTGGGTTGAATGCACGCCACTGGGGTATGCGGAGAGCTGGTGGACACGAGCGCACATCTCTACGAATTCGACTTGGCCTACCACCCTTGCGAGGCCACTAAATTGAAAACACTGACTTTGGGAATAGAATCAGCCGTTCTTTCGAGCTCTTAGAAGTTGCAGGGGAGTTTCACGAAGAGCTAGGTATAAAAGCATCACAGCATATTATCAAGGGGGTTTATCTCCGCTTTTTTGGCTTTAAAAGCCAAGAAAGCAGAGATAAAATGATCTCCCTATTACCTAGCTGTCGCTAACACCAGTTAGCGACATCTAGTAGGAAATAACGACCATCTTGGGCCCCACTTTGCATGTCAGTGATATTTATCACTAATGACATGCAAAGTGGGCGTGCCAAGATGTTAGCGACTGGAAACAGTCGCTAACATCGCTATCTCCTATTACCAACTTATGGAGATATTCGCGCTAAGCGCGAATATCTCCAAAAGCTACACCTGCCCTGAGCAGTTCTTAGCCATGTTATCCAATGGGAGGTGGATCACATGGCTAAGAGCATTGGCTCGGTAATGCATGAACATCGCTGACTTTTCAGCGATATTCATGCATTGCGGCCGATTTTTATCGCATTTGCGATAAACCTTGGTAATACCAAGGTTTATTTGCAATAAAAATCGCCGCAGCTCAGCGGTAAATTTTTGTCTCTAACCAAGCAATAGCGATAATTATGGCTATTGCTTGGTAATATGCCCCGGATCCATTCTTATGTTAAAGACTGGGATATCGGGAAGTTGGTGGTACCATTTACCGCCAAAAAGAGCTGCTCCGCGTTTGAAAGTTGCTCCTCAAGTGTCAGCGAGGACATTATTCCCTGACTTACCGGAGCGACCTGCCACTGGGAAATTATGTCACATATCCTTAGCTGTGGTCCATCAACCAAAGGGACGTTCTAAAGCTTTTGGTTTGGGCGATGTTGGATTGGGCAACGATAACAAGATTTGTTGTTTTTGCCTCTGGATGGCTCTTTGAAATATATGGGAAAGAGCACCTTTCAGCTGGAGTACCCTGTCTACTTCTAGTTATGTAGCTATGTAAGAATGGGACAAGAGGTGTTCCCTCTCGAGGCAAACGCCGCAGAAAACTATACCTAATTCCCTTATTTGAATGTAAAATACATGGCAATGTATCTGTAGACCGGTCGACCAGCAACTTTGTACCCCCAAATAAAAACACACCAACTAGTGCAACATGCCTATTTCAGGTTATGCCAATAGCAATAGTGCACTGGAGGGTGAGTGCAAATGACATTTTTTAGTAGTTGGTGCAAAATTGCTCGGTCGCCAGCCCAATGCACGTGACCTAACGTTAATGTTTTATTCACCCCAAATGTTGTTGTTCTTGCAGCTCTGTCATGCACACCACTGCCACAAATCCCTTAGCCACTGCCCTCTTCATAACTCACTCACTTTCATTCATTTTGTGCTACCCTGTAAACGAGGCAGGATAAATACATTTTATCATGGCTATCGAATGTGCGCTGTTCACTGGACATTTTTTACATTAGTATTTGCATTGAAAGACCGCCTAAAACGAAATTTAGATAAAGGGAAACATCATCTCCATTGGGTCAGCCAACGAACATGTAATTTTTTGTTTAGAGCAAAATGATAGTGCGAAATTATCCGGCCACCAACACAAAACTGATCAGTTACAATGGCAAAGTACGTGATCTGTTAATTGACGGAATGGGCCGCTTGTAGTTAG
The DNA here is from genome assembly GCF_964261635.1 of Lissotriton helveticus. Lineage (NCBI taxonomy): Eukaryota > Metazoa > Chordata > Amphibia > Caudata > Salamandridae > Lissotriton > Lissotriton helveticus. Next base: position 378,728,860 of record NC_136067.1, read on the forward strand.
ACGAAAAACAATTTAAAATGCGAGCAAACTTTTTACACATCTAGCGAAAATAAAGTGTGAAGTGATAGAGATGTATGCGGTGACACATGTGCGCAAAAAAACGAACAGAGTAAACACAAGACAAAAAAGTATTAGGGGTTAAACTTTAACTTGAAAAGATTTTTAAAGTGTGGGCTCAACATCGCGTTGTCATGTCGCGCGATGTAAAGTCACCGATGTGACACGCGATCCAATTACATGTCCGCATTTGCTTCGCAACAACGTGCGATGAGAAAATGGGTGGTGTGACTGCCTTTGCGATGTAATTGCCGCGATGAGAACTCCCGCGATTGCATTGTGGCCGATGGATCGTCATACAACCGTTCTAGCGGCTTGTTTGCCATATCTCTCATTTCCCGTGGATCTATCTAGGGCCTGGTCTAGGCATGTGTTAAAGTTGCCTCCCCATATAAGAGTTGCGTTGGGGAACTCACCAAGTTTGGACCACATGGTAGCATAAAAGCCAGGATCATCAGCATTAGGGCCATATAACAACACCACTGTGAGTGTCATGCCCCCAAAATTACCGTGTACAATAACGTATCGTCCTTGGTCATCTTTAATAGCAGTCAGTGGTTAGAAGGGAGTACCTCACCTTACTAGCAACATCACCCCTCTGGCGTACGTGGAGAATGAGGATGCTACACGATACGTTGCCCATCTCGTGCCTACTCTAGCTTCCGTGTAAGGGGTAAGGTGCGTTTCTTGTATACAGGCCACGTCTACCCTATGTCTATCGAAATATGCTAGAACTCTGCGTATCTTCTGCGGGTTCTGCAGTCCGCGGACATTCCAAGTCATAAACGTCAGTTTACGGGTGGTTGAGTAACAGTCAGTCATATCGGTACACTTTCCAGTGTGAGTCTCCCCCTTCTTGAGGTACAATGTGTCGATGTAAATCAGTTGTGAAGCGCTTACTTAATGCTGTCTGGAACTTTTCTCTTTCCCATCCCCCACCCACCACCCACTCCGCCCATCCCCTTGCAGCGGAGACAATCCCAAAAAAATACTCCCTAATGTCCGCCATCCTTCCCGATACCCACAAAACAAAACAATACAAAACAAACATTAGGGGCCAGATGTAGGTAATTCCTATTTACTGACTCTTAAATACCGACTCATACCGAATCGGTATTTAAGAGTCGGTAAATAGGAAGGAGGCAGATGTAGGTAAATAATTACCCAATCTGTAAGAGTCGGTATTTACCGATTCTGTAATTACAGAATCGGTATTTGCCATTGATTCCTATGGGCCTTGAAGCCCATAGGAATCACTGGCAAATACCGATTCTGTAATTACAGAATCGGTAAAAATACCGAATTGCCAAGGGGGACAGGGTGTCACTTTGACACCCTGTAGCACCCCAGTTTTTGCCTTGTGTGCAATGTGACACACGTACATGCCCTTAGGGCATGTATGTGTGCCACATGTCACTGTTTAAAAAGCAAAAAAAATGCTTTTTAAATGGTTTTCTTAATTTACCACCAACTACTAGTTGGTGGTAAATTAAGAATTCTTAAACCCTTGTAGCACTGAAAACAGTGCTACCTACATCTGAAATTACAGAATCGGTAATTTTACCAATTCGGTATTTTACCAAATCGGTAAAATTACAGATTCGGTAAAATTACCGATTCTGTAATTTTACATGCCCCTACATACCAATGTCCAAATACCGGTCGGAAACGGCCGAAAATCGGTATTTTCGGCCGTTTCCGACCGGTATTTGGACACCTACATCTGGCCCTAAGTAACTGTTGTGGCGCACACTGAGGGGAAAGAGCTGCCATCCCATTTCTTTTGGAACCATTCCACATGGGTAAACGCCCATGCAACTTACTTATCATACGCTTCCGCAATTGCAACCTATCAATTTTTTGGTGGGTCACCCAGCCTAGGACAAGACCAGGTACAACAGTTTAACATCTTATAGGCCAGCCACAGAGTAGTACTTAATAAACCTAGTAACTCAAGTATGGAACAATCAACAGGACATCTGTCAACTTATCTGGTCCAGGGCGCCAGTGCAGTTCCGCCTCTCAGTTAACCAGCACAAGGCATGTCCATATCACATCCAACAGACAGCCTATGTGTCAGTACTTAAGACTGGTGCTCCAGTAGGCGCATCAAGTATTATTTTGAGGTGAGAAGACGCCATGTCTGTGAGCACGTCATCGCACTTTAACATCTGACCCTGTACTGCCCCATGCTGCTCATCGCGCATGAAAGCGGCTCTATATATTCGTAACCCTAATCATTCCACATCCGATGTGGTGGATTGTTCTTCTTGTTCTCTTCTCGGCGATCTCCTCCTGGCACCCGTCTGACCTTTCTGTTGTAGGAACTTCAGCACTTCCTGAGGGTCATTGCAGATCCGTGTCTTAAAATGATAGATGGTGTGGCACACCTTAGGTTATAATACAAGTTCGAAAAGGTAATCCTTGATAGGAGTTTAACACGTTTCTGGGCGCCTCAGGAATGGTTCCTTCTGGCTGGTGAGGGACTCTTAAGTGAAGACTAATACCAGGGAGGTGTGGGGGATTCCCACACTGAATCCTGTAGGTGCTCCTGTAGAGGTAAAACAATCCTCTAGTTTTTTCAAAATCACTCTCGTTCAAAAATCCAATACGTTTATCACAGTTTTATTCAAAAAAGTCATATATTATAATCATATTGACTCAGATGATAATAATTGATTTTTTCATCACAAACGTTCCAAAATGTATGAGCTGCATCTGGCATCCCTTTTCCGTTGGTATGTATCGGATAGCTGTTCCCTCCGTACACCCGTCACTCCTCTGCAACTTAGAAGCCTCTGCTGCACACCATTATACTACCGTGCGTTTTCCTAGGAGCCGTCCCACAGCCGTGAGCTCAGCCGCTTCCCTCTGTTTTCCGGGTCAGGTCCCGCGATCGTAGCGGTCGCTGTCTGGCTCCCCAGCTGCCGTGTGTACTGTGCGTCGCGGCCGCGGTGTTCACTCTAGCCCACCGCGTTGGTTTCGGTTTCGCCTGACAGGCCGCGGCCTCTCCGGCATTCGTGTCACTGTGGTTCGGGCACCCGGCCCCAGCCGACCCTCTCCAATTTTGTCCTGCCAGCGTCTGACTTACGAAGGATATTGCAAGGATTTATCTGGCGTTTGGGAGGAGGACCCTCAGAATGCGGCCGTTCCTCTCCACGGCTAGCTCCGCCCCCTGTGGTACCAACTTTATATCCAAGTCCCTGTGGCAGGAGTGTGGTGTAACCTATAAGTTCACCACTCCTTATCACCAGCAAGGTAATGGGCTAGTTGAGAGATTCAATCGTACCCTCAAAGGCATGATTATGGGTCTTGGGGAACCTATGAGGCGTAAGTGGGATGTCCTCTTGCCATACCGTCTCTTTGCTTACAGAGAGGTGCCACAGAAGTCCTTGGGGTTCAGTCCCTTTGAACTGCTGTGTGGTCACCCTGATAAAGGACCTCTAAGTTTGGTAAAAGAAGGCTGGGAGAAAGCTCCCAGGAAACCTCCCCAGGATGTATATAGCTACTTGCTGGCCTTCAGAAACCAAACTGGCATTTCAGGCAACTCGCTCAGGTGAATCTGGAAGCCAGCCATGAATAGATGAAGCGGTGGTACAATCAGAATGCCACTCTGATCGAGCTTCAGTCTGGCCAGAAAGTGTGGGTCATGGACCCCGTGGAGCTTTGTGCGCTCCAGGATAAGTGGACCGGACCATTTGAGGTGGTGGAGTGCAAGAGCGATGTCACCTACTTGGCAGACTTGCAGTCTCCTAGGAACCCTTTGCGGGTCCTGCATTTCAACCGCCTGAAGCCCCACTGGAGAGGTCCGAAGTGGGCATGCTCCTAGCGACAGATGATGGAACGGAGGAGGAGACTGAGCCTCTTCCTGACCTCCTGTCTGCGACAGAGCAAGATGGGTCAGTGGATGGTGTAAACCTCTCTTCCACCCTGACCCCTGAGCAGCAGAATGAGTTGTCACCAACTATTGGGACAGTTTTCTGATCTGTTCTCCCTGACTCCCAGTGTCACTGATTGGTGTGTCCATGATGTGGACACTGGGGACAGTCCTCCTGTTAAGCACAAAACATACAGAGTGACTGACAGGGTGAGAGCTTGCATCAAATGGGAGGTCCCCAAGATGCTTGCATTTGATAAACTCAAATCAACTGCAGTTACGGAAGGATAACTTTAAAGATCAGTTGTCTTTCTTTCTTAAGCAAAGGTAAGCAGGCAAGCTGGGTGTGAAAATCCATTGAGGTTTGCAACAACCACAATGGTAGAACTGCATGAGTGGTCACAGCCTCCCGGAAGGTCGCCTCCTGCCTCACCACCTACAGCACATTAACTATTGTAATGGATTTTCCATACTCCATAGTAGAATTTGTCCACCTATAAATACACAAGTCTGTTTCTGTGAATCAGACATTTAGCAGAATTGTTATACACCAGCAAATTCAATGTTTTGTGCACCACAGTTGTACTTAGGGAGGGAAACATCCTTTACAGCGCAACTTTTACCACGCAGTGCCTTTACGACGCAACTTTTACAACGCAAACCATTACAGCGCATTGCGCTGGGGGGCACTCTAGGATAGGGAATAGATTTAATTTACTATCCAACAACTTCCCTAGTGTCCACGGGGCCTGGAGTTGGAATAGTAAATTAAACTATTCACTATCCAGCACCCCAAAGCGCTATGCGTTGTAAAGGTATGCGTTGTAAAAACCGCGTTGTAAAGGCATGCGTGGTAAATCAATGCGTTGTAATGTCATACATCCACTTAGGGATGCAATAAGTTTTGTGAGTCAGTTCACTTCGATTTATTCCTCTTACCTTGATAGTCAAGGTTTCGATGTTTATGTTCTTTGCACCCTACACATGGTCCTATCCAAATTCATAGGTCACTGTATATCCCAATTTGTGAGAAATCAAAATGCTGTAAAATGAATTTGTTAGATACGTCTACCCACATTACATTCAAGCAAAGACAATGCACAAGCCAAACGTCAGCTCCTCCTTTGTAGGTCTCGCCTATGGACTGCTATTGCTACAAAGTCCTATAGTGAATAGCACAATGCATAGAGTGGTCATTGAGTCTGCCTCTTACTCTTGATTGGTTAAGTTTCTTGTCTAGTTCACTTTTCTACTCCTAATTCGATGGGTTTCCTACCTCAAGTTCAAAGAAAAGTTTATTAAAATAATTGAATAATGGCAACATAATATACAACATAATATACAAAGAAAAAACTATAAGAATAGCATGAATATTAACTGAGAGCATTATAAGAAGTGTGAGGAAATAAAATGAGGGGAGGGACAAAAAGCAAAGGGAGGAGAGAAGGGAGAAAAATACAGAGAGATAACCATGAGGCTAAAACTTTAAAAGTATAATCATTGAATTTATATAACATTAGAGGCAATGCACAAATATGCAAATAAATAATCAGTAATGAATAAGAAGGAACAAAAGGTTATTCAAGGGAGCTCAAGGGGGTTTCGAAACTTCTTGTTGAACTGGGGATATATGAATGGAGCGTTGGGCACATGCATCTAGGTAAAGGGTAACTAGGAGCCATAATGCAAGTCTTTTCGGAGCCAGGGAGATGGGGTGAACAAATGCAGTGTCCAGTCTATGGTTGTAACATACATTAAACCACCAAGCTTTAAAAGTAATGCCCTTGGAGTCTTTCCAATTAACAGTAATTTGCTGGAACGCAACAGCCAATAATAAATCAACAATATGAACATTTGCATCAACATCAATCCAAGAAGAGGAAAGTGAACCAAGGAAAATGTCAACGATAGAAAAGGGGATGGAGGTATGAAAGATAGAGTTAATTTGATTCCAGACTTTAGTCCAGAAAGCATGCGTGGGAGGACAAGTGAAAAGTATATGAAAGAGTGAGGCATTGGGGTTAGAGCAAGACCAGCAGACGTCGGGGGTCAGGGGGAAACGTTTGTGGAGGAGGGATGGCGTGTAAAGAAGTCGGTTGTAGAGGAAAAAAAGGGTTTGCGTGAGAGAGGCTGCTCTGGAAGATTTGCGTAGCTTGGTCCATATTTTGTCCCACATGGAAGTGGGCCACGAGACACCGAGATCAGATTCCCATTGCTCCTCAACTTTGGATTTAGGTCTAGGGGAAGGAGGATTGTAAAAGGAATGGTATATGGAAGATGCTGATGGGTGAGAGCGTAATTGAGTGTGTAGAGAAGAGACGGGAGTGATAGGGGGTGTAGTCGAAGTAGAGGTAGAGAGAGAGTCATAGGCAGACATAACTGCACTTTTGAGTAGGGTGTACTTATGAACAAAGGAGGCAGGGAGAGAGAAGAGTTGACGAAGAGTTGGAAAAGGGATGAAGGTAGATCCAGTGAAAAGTTGGGAAACCCAGATTAAACCACGCTGCCGCCAAGTTTTCCAGTAAAAGGGTTTCAATTTGATAAGAATGCTATTATTATACCAGATAGTGGTGGCTAGAAGTTCTGTAATAGAGGAGGGAGGGGCCGGAGTCTTGGCTAAAAGTAGTTTCGCTGTATGTTTATGAATTGGACTGGACAGGAATTGGGGCTTGCGCGAGAAGGATAAGTACTCAGCAAAGGTAAAGGGGGAAAGAGAAAGGCGTTCTAGATCAGCCCACAGAGGAAGAGGGTCATCAGGGTCTGTAAGCCAAACGGCTGCCTGTTTCAAGAGGAAGGCTTTATGATAAGCAGGAAAGTTTGGGAAATTAACCCCACCCTCCGATTTGGGGAGGCGGAGACGCGATAAGGACATACGCGGTTTCTTACCAGACCATAAAAATACAGAGAGTATAGAATTTATTTTAGTGAAAAATTTGGCAGGAATGGAAATCGGTAAATTAGAAATGGTGTAGAGTATAATTGGGGACAGCATCATTTTAATAGTGTCGAGTCGGCCCCACCAAGAAAGGTATAGGGGGTGCCATCTAGAAGTGAGGTCAGATAATTTTTGAGAGCATTTAGTAAGGCATAATGAAACAGTATCTGGGACCGAAGGAGTAATGTACAAACCGAGATATTTGATATGAGCCGGACTCCAAGTAAAAGTGGACGCCGCAAAGTCGGGTTTAAAAGTGAATTTGGTGAGAGGGAGGATTTCGCACTTGTCACTGTTAAGCTTATAACCGGATAGATGGGAATAAGTATGAACTTCAGCGAGGAAAGCGGGGATGGAAGCCGACGGATTCGAAAGAAAAAGCAGAATGTCATCCGCATAGGCAGCAAGTTTAACTTGCGATTGGGCAAGAGGGAAGCCATGAATGTTCGGATTTTGACGAATTCTGGATAAGAAAGGTTCCAGGGCAAGGTTAAAAAGAAATGGGGAGAGAGGACACCCTTGACGAACTCCTCTACCGAGACGGAAAAAGGAAGAGATGAGACCATTAGCACATACCGCTGCTCTAGGGTTCGCATAAAGGAGGGAAATAAGGGAAATGAAGTTGGGGCCAAATCCAAACCATTTTAACACGGAGAAAAGAAAGGACCATTCTACTCTATCGAACGCCTTCTCGGCGTCCAGAGCAACAGCAGCTAAGGAACCATTGAAGCGTGGGGATTTAGATAAAACATTAAAAAGGAGCCTGGTATTGTCGGAGATAAAACGACCCTTAACAAAGCCCGATTGTTCAGGACCAAGGAGATCTGGGAGAAAAGGATCAAGTCTGATGGCCAAAGATTTAGCATACATTTTATAATCAATGTTGACAAGGGAAATCGGTCTATAGTTCTTGCAATGTTGATGATCCTTGCCTTCCTTTGGTATGATGCATATGTAAGCATCCGAAAAAGTACCTGAGGAGGCATCGCTAGTCTTGAAGGAGCTAAGAAGGTGGAATAGTTTGGGTAGAAGAAGGTTAGCAAAGTGTTGGTAAAATTCGACGGTGAAGCCGTCTGGGCCGGGAGCTTTATCCTTTTTAAGTGAATGAAGTGCAGTGCGGAGTTCGGGAATGGTAAGGGGAGCTTCAAGGGAGGTCAGATCAATAGGAAAGGTGGAAGGAGGACGAATGCTGGATAAGAAAGTGGAAATAGAGTGAGTAGAGGGTTGAGTGCCAGAAGAATAAAGTGCAGAGTAGAAATGAGAAAAGACCTCCAGGATGTCAGCATCTTTATGTTGCAGTACAGAATTAATATCAAAAACAGACTCCACATTAAACTTGTTTTGTTTGATTTTCAAATAATTGGCGAGAATTTTCCCCGCCTTATTTTTCCCACCATAAAATTTTGAACTGGATTTCAGTAGGTACAGGGAAGCATCATCTGTGGATTGTTTGTTATAATTCATTTTTGCAGTGACGAGAGCTGTCAGAGTCTCTGGAGAGTGAGAAGTATAGTAGGAATGCTCTAGGAGTTTAATCTGAGACAGCAGGTCTTTAGTGCGCTGACGAGCAATTTTACGTTTTGCTGCAACATGTCTGAGGATGAAATCCCTGGCAGCTGCCTTGAAGGCGTCCCAGACAGTGTGAGCAGGCATGGATGGGGTATCATTAATAACAAAAAATTCATTGGTGAATTCAATAAAGGAGGTGGTAAATTTGGGATCAGTGAGTAGGGTATTGTTAAAGCGCCATCTTTTAGGTCCATTGGATTTCGGTAAAAAATCAATGTTGACCAGAACAGGAGCGTGATCAGAAAAAACTATGGGACCTATCTCCGCTTGGGTAAGGGATTGGGAGAGATGGTGGGAAAGAAATATATAATCAATACGGGATTGGGAGTGATGAACCGGGGAATAAAATGTAAACTCTTCGTCGGTTGGATGGCAGAGTCGCCACGCATCAATTAATTTGTGTTGGGAAATAGCGTGGTTAAAAAGTTTATGGGATTTATTAAGAACAAAGGAAGATTTGGAGCGTCTATCCAAAAAGGGGTCCAATGGTAGGTTACAATCACCTGCGAGGATGAAATTGTCATCTATGCAGTCGGTGATACGGGAAGCAAACGCTTTCCAAAAAATAGGATCACCACCTGTGGGGGCATATACATTAAGCAAGGAGAAAGGGACACCTTTAGAGGATAATTTGACAAATAACCACCGGCCTTCAGGGTCAAAGGCAGATTGTAACACTGAATGAGTAAAAGATTTACGAATTAACAAAACAACACCATTTCTCTTGCCATCACCAGGGGCAGAAAAAACCGTACCCACCCAACCTCTTTGGAGTTTAGCAGCCTCACTGTCAGTTAAGTGGGTTTCCTGTAAAAAGGCAATGTCAACATTAAGTTTAGCTAAGTGTGAAAGTATCTTTTGCCTCTTAATGGGCGAATGTAAACCTTTAACGTTCCAAGAGACAATACGAACTGACATTAAGAAAATATGAAAGGGGAAAGTGCAGAGCAAAAGTGAAGGTAAGCCTCAAAAAATGCGAAAAGGAAAAGAGTGAAAAAAGGAATGAAGGTAGGAAAGTATACAGAAGAAAACAGGCAGAGAAGTACTAAAAGGGTGGAGCATGAGAGGAAAAACTGCGATAAGAAAAACATGGGGTAGTACTTACAATAAGTGATGGGGGATGGATGTTCAAGAACAGGAAAACAGAAGGGAAGGAGTGGAGACGAGAGACGTGAGGAGGGGGGAAAGGCCAACCAACGGAGGACAAGCAAACGGGGCCACGGGACATCCCATCGGAGAGACACGACGGCACACAAGGAGATGATCTGTGAGAAAAAGAAAACAGTGAAATTAAAACAAGCAAACGACTAAATAACAGAAGAAAAACGGTAGATTAAACAACTGGAGAACAAAAATAGCCAGCACAAACTGAGACCGACAAGGTCATGTAATAACTGAGGAACCTGTGGAAGAAATATCATAACGTTAGAGGAACAACAAAATATCATAAACAGCAGGAAAGACCGGAAATGTTAGCAACAAAGTCATGGCGGGAAGGAAGAAGAAGGGCCAGAGAATTCCATATCAGCCGGACCGCAGGAATTGAGGAAGCTGCGTAGTCGGAGAGGATCTTCGAAAGTCATAGTCTTATTATTATAAGTAACTTTGAATAAACAAGGATGAAAAAGTCCATATTTGGCGCCAATGGATCGCAGTTCTGGTCTCATGTCGAGAAATTCTTTGCGACGAGAGGCAGTAGCTTTGGCGTAATCTTGAGCAATATACAAGGTGGAGTCCGACCATTTCAAGTGAGGCATTGCTTTAGCCGCAAAAAGAACCTTCAGCAAATCGGTATACTCAAGAAAGTACATTATGACACCTCTTGGCTTTGTCGCAGGAGAAGCAGTGGAAGGAGCTCTACCAAGCCTATGTGCGCGTTGAATGTTAAGAGAAGTACCTTCAGGAAGATGGAGGAGCTTGGGCAAGAAGGATTTGAAGAAGGCAATGGCGTCATTCCCCTCGCAACCTTCTTTCAGGCCGTAAAGACGCAGGTTATTGCGCCTATTCCTATTTTCAAGGTCTTCCACCTGCTTCTGGAGAGTGGAGAGCCTCACATCCATATGTACCGATTTGGTAGCGGCTTCCTGGAGAGAGGATACAGTCTTTTCCACCTGAGAAACTCTGGTATCCATTAACGACCAATTGTCAGTTAGAACTTGCAGCTTTGAGTTGGTCTCCTCCATAAATGGGCGCAGTGCTCGTATTTCCTCAAGAAGGAGTTCCATGGAAATAGCTGTTGGTGATTTTGGGGGCGACGGAGGATTATGTTTCACCCTCTTAGGAGTGATTTTCGCTCCAGGCTGGGGGAGGGCGTCCATGTTGAGAGAAGAGTCGCAACTGGAGGAGCTTGCAGGGGCTTCTAATTGAGCCAACGCAGTGAATAGCTTTGAGTTTTTGACGAAGTTGCGTTTAGGGGTTTTGCCCGGACCCTCCGCCATGGAAGCGACAATAAAAAGAAACCTCCAAGAGTGGATAGAGCAACTGTGCAACGCAAGAATGAGGAAAACCCAGCAGAGTCAATGACAGGAATGGATGAGGTGAAATCCTACACAAGTCAGGAGTAATTGAGAAAAAATGGTCACATTCCGATCAACATGCAGTGAAGAGCCGAGGTGGCATGTGACAAAGCAATAGAAAATGCAAGATAACCACCAAAGCTGAGGAGAGTGCTGGAATTCGAATAAAAATGAAATAAAATGATTCCAGAAGAGAAAAAAAAAAAAAGTCACCTGGCCATAAATTCATGAAGCGCCGTCATTTCCTGCAATTATGGGATGAGTCAGGAGCAATTGAGAAGAAACGGTCGCATTCCGATCAACATGAAGTAAATAGTAGAGGTGACATGTGAACAAAGCATCAAAAAGTGCAAGATGGCCACCAAAGCTGAGGAGAATGCTGGAATTCGATTAAAAATGCAAGAAAAATGGTTCCAGAAAAAAAAGAAAGTCACCTGGCCAGATATTCATGAAGCGCCGTCATTTCCTGCAATTATGGGATGTTGCCGTGAGCTGTGCACGGTTTAACGATGACGACGTGTCAGGCGCGCTCCTGAGGCAAGCGCCGGCTTAGGCGTCAAGATGGCGGTCGCGGCAGTGGTGGAGCCGCGACCGAAGCAAAACGGAGCCCGCCGTGCAGGAAGAAGGAGCTGGTGCACAGCGTGTGGATATTCAGACGCCAGAAGGGGTCCGCTGCCGTTTGCGGGTAAGCATTGCGGTTTATAGGGGCTGGAACCGCCGAATCTCTCCGATGCGGACGGAGCCTCACCCCGCTGCTGCCATCCGTCACGGGCGCTTAGCCACGCCCCCATGGGTTTCCTACCTAATATTTTGTTTACCCCGCCCAATGAAAATGTCAATCTCGATTCTTGATCGGGCTCATGCATGTAGCCTTCCACAGCCAACACCAAACATTGCATTGCATGTGAGGGACACATTTAACTCCTTTTCTGTCTCTCCCTGCTTTCCTCTGTTCCCCACCTCCTCGCTTTATTAAAATCTACCCCAGCACCGGCGTGCATCCCAGGCCCCATTTGCTCTGACATTCAACATATCAGCAGCACATTTTCAGGTGCCCATCCATATGTGTAGATGTGCATGCACATAATGGATGTTATGTTATGCTAACTGAATTTGTAATGCGTTCACTCACACTAACGGTCTTTAATAGCACGGAGAAATGGATGCCAGACATAGGGAGAGACAGGGATAGAATAGCCAAGGTTTTAGCTCCTTCTTGAAAACAGAAAGGGAGGTGATCAGTCACAGACCCAGGGTGTGAATGTTCCAGCTGGTGTCTGCCAGGTAGGAAAAGGAATGTCCTCCGATTCTCGCGAGATGAATGTGGGGAGCAGAGTTCAGGTGAGGATGGCATAAGTGAAGAAACAGAGTTGCTAATGAAAAGAGAGTGTTTTGGAAAGGTACCGTAAGCCTGTGTTACGAATTGCCTTGTGAGCACGGCAAAGAGACATTACTGTAATCAAGTCTGCTGGTGACAAGGGCCTTTAGCTCAATAAGATGTCGTTCGTTTTGCCAAACAGTTTCACTTAGGTTTTATCACCATTCAGCTTATAGCAATTGTTTTGCATCTAGTTTGAGATCCACCCAAAGATCACCACGGTGAATGCAGAGACTTCCGCAGCTGCCATTTTTAAATTAAATGTCTTAATCCATACGAAAATGTAATTGAGAATGGCTGCCAGGAGTTCACACACATCTTAAGCTGTTGACTTTGAATAGTTTTTCGTATGTTTTAAGGATTCAAACTTCGTTCACCAACAAGCATTAGGCCAATAGGTTTCACAGGCGAGATCAATTGGCTTTGCTAACGTTAGCTGAAAAGTGTCTTACAATTCCATTTATCCCTGCCTGTATTTTGTGATTACTCCAAGTTAATTGTTCACACCCATGCATTAAATAAACAATTTATGATAATGCTGATACCAGTAACTATACAAAGTTAAATAAACATGCAACACTTACTTATGTGCATGCTCACCTCTGGTGATCATATCTTTTAGATCTTGAGGTTTTTCACAGCTCAACAAAGGAGATCACACACGCCTCAGCACAACATGTACATGCACATTTAAATCTTTATTTAGGTTTTTTACATAACACAACCCAACATAACGTACTGGCATTGGCATCTACATATATAATAAGAGGCAGGGCCAGACCCTTCCCTCCCTCCCCCATTTTGCATGTTAAAGTTTCGTCCAACGATAAGCATAGATACTTATATTATTACAATAATTGCGTTTATAGTTTGAAGTCTCAGTCTGTCAGTCAGGGCCGCACTTGGAACCATAGGCAGCCATGGCAAATATTTTCAAACCAGCCGCAGAGTGCACGTGGAAGCAGCCCTGAAACCTAAAGGAAAATGCCAAGGTGGCAAAATGGGCAGGCTGACCCTCCTGTCAATCATAAACCTCTGGGCTTAGCAATCTGCATCGCCCTGCAGCCAAGAATCGCACTGCTGGATAGAAGAGTGCTCATAAAACGAGTCACTTCTGAGCATTATTGATTCCCGAACTCACAGAAAGATTAGCAGCAGTTTGTACTCAATGACCCCTTCGGTTAGTACCAAGACAGGTTCGTATAAGGTTTAAAGGTCTATCGAGATAACGAAATACTTTCTGAGTATGATATTGAACTCGTGTTCGTGATATTTCCTGTCTGTTGCGCCTAGGTTATCACATCCCTATGAGAGACAGCCAGGCATTGTACTTGTGCTGTGATTGGCAGTCGTATTATATCCACGTGGGTGAATTACCTCTCTTCCTTGACCCAGTCCTTACTTGCGAGCTGTGAGCCTTTCCCTACCCCCAACCAAAAAGTTCAGTTGAAAACTGAGAATGCAACGTCCCCGCCCCCCCCCCCACACACCCTAGGTGGGTGCAGTAAAAGAAGCTGTCATTCTCAGTATCCTCTTGCCTTTTCCTCCTTCTGTGGTGTCTGCCTCTCTCGTTTAACTAGTATAGCTGGCCCAGGTGTGTGCCTGCTAGCATTCCCCAGCATCGATGGGCATGAGTGGCTCTCCGCCATGCTTAACCTCTTGGTAGCAGTTGCAGCGTCTCCCTTTTAGGTCTTGTACTAACCCATGGCCTGTAAACTCCAGCTCTTCCTATTGCTTTCTCCACATTAGGGTTAAGTTCTTCATGGTGTCTGTGTCTTGATGCTTTTCATAACTAGATAGGTCATCTTTGGCTGCTTTACTATTCTTCATAAGTAAGACTGGGACTTGACCGTCATCTTCTTTGCTCATATTCATACTCTTCCTCGTTCTATGCTTATGAACCACATACCTACATTCTGCTGTTTTACCCTCATAATTGCCTTGGATAGTGCATGAGGATACTGCTAGGATTGCCAGCCCCGTTTATAGCATCCACCAATGGGATGCTAAACTTTTAACTGGAATTTCCTCTCTCATAGATGTGATTTAGCTCATGAGGAAGGATTATAGGTAAGTGTTTGCAGCATTGTTTAGCAGTGGCACAACTGCAATGAAACATGAGTCACTATATCTAAGGTTAGTGAATAGCCGTTTTAGGCACTCAAGCTATCAGCCGTGTTATGGGGCTATCTGAAACCCAGAGAATAGAAGGACATTGATACAAATAGTACCAATTATTCGCTACACCTATTGGCTACTAAGGACCTATAATGAGTACGGTAATCCTGGAGGTGGCCACCATCAGTTGTTCGCCGTATTATGAGTGTGGCAGTGGGACTGCCACAAGACCTCTGCCACCGCCAGGATCAAGCATCCAGTTGCGGTGGGAGTCTGCAAAGGGCCTGAATATGCTGGCAGTGCTGAAGCTGGCACCGCCGAGCATATTATGACCTGCATATCCACCGCCATGAAAAGGATGGCGAACATGCAGGTAAGGAGGATCTATCAGGGCCCCCGGCCGAAAACGGGCCTGGGGGTGCGAGCCTGGAGGCATATGATGTGTCCTTCTGGAATTGGACCCTCGTTCTTGCACAGTGTGACATGCACAACATGGTGCATAATACACTGTGCAGAAACGTGCTGCAGGCACTCTCATGGTGGGGTGTGCTGTTGAGACTCTGCTATGAGCCTAACACACCCACCACTGTGGGACCGCCGCTGTACTGCCCGCCCACCCTGGATTAAAGTCATAATTCAGCAGGCGGGCTCACCATGGGTCGGTTCTCTTCTTGGGGCCTCCGCAGTGGCTGTCCATTGGAAGAACCCAAGACTCGTAATAAGGCCATAAGTCAGAGGTCTTCAAACTTTTTGATGCCGAGACCCCCTTATAAAACCTTTTTAGGGTTAAGGACCCCCTTCCGACAAAAGATTCTAGAAAGTGGTACTCCTCATCATCAACACCTATCGACAACCACAAATGCGCCTGTTAGACCTCATGACATCCATCCCTCTGTCCATCATTCATCCACCCACACTTTCACACATCCATCCATCCTTCATCCATCCACCCTTTCATACTTCCATCCATCCTTCATCCATCCATCCATCCTTTCATCCATCCTTTACCCATCCACCCGTCCATCCATTCACCCATCATTCATCCACCCACCTTTTCACACATCCATTCATCCATCATTCATCCATGCAACCTTTTATCCATCCATACATCTATCTACCCTTTCGTCCTTCCATCCATACATCCATCCTTCATCCATCCACCCTTTCATCCATCCATCCACCCTTTCATCCATACATCCATCCTTCATCCACCCACCCTTTCATCCATCCATCCTTCCATCCATCATTCATCCCCCCACCTTTTCACACATCATTCATCCATCCATCATTCATCCATGCAACCTTTTATCCATCCATACATCCATCTACCCTTTAGTCCTTCCATCCATACATACATCCTTCATCCATCCACCCTTTCATCCATCCATCCTCCATCCACCCACCTTTTCATACATCCATCCATCATTCATCCATGCAACCAATTATACATCCATACATCCATCCTTCATCCATCTACCCTTTCATCCTTCCATCCATACATCCATCCTTCATCCGCCCACCCTTTCATCCATCAATCCATCCTCCATCCACCCACCTTTTCACACATCCATCCATCCATCCACCCTTTCATCTTTACATTCATCCACTCATCAGTCATCCACCCACCTTTTCATACATTCATCCATCCTTTCATCCTTACATCCATCCATCCTTCCTTCCATCCATACATCCATCCACCCACCCTTTCATCCTTCCATCCATACATACTTTCATCCTTCATCCATCCTTCCATCCACTCATCATTCATCCACCCACATTTTCATCCATCCATCCACCCATCATTCATCCCCCACCTTTTCACACATCCATCCATGCATCCATCATCCATGCAACCTTTTATCGATCCATACATCCATCCTTCATCCATCCATCCACACTTTCATCCTTCCATCCATACATCCATCCTTCATCCAGCCACCCTTTCATCCATCCATCCACCCATCATTCATCCACCCACCTTTTCACACATCCATCCATCCATCATTCATCCATGCAACCTTTTATCTATCCATACATCCATCCTTCATCCATCTACCCTTTCGTCCTTCCATCCATACATACACCCTTCATCCATCCACCCTTTCATCCATCCATCCACCTTTTCACACATCCATCCATTGTTCATCCATTCATCCACCCTTTCATCTTTACATCCATCCACTCATCATTCATCCACCCACCTTTTCACACATCCATCCAACCTTTCAACCTTACATCCAAACCATCCATCCTTCATCCTTCCTTCCATCCATCCACCCACCCTTTCCTCCTTCCATCCATACATACATTCATCCTTCATCCATCCACCCTTTTATCCATCTATCCACCCATCATTCATCCAACCACCTTTTCTGTGCCTCTCTCATGGGGGGAGGGGCGGTCAGTATCTCTCTGCGTCTTCTTCCTTCTTCCTCTCTCATGGGAGGGCATCTCTGTGCCTCACTGCTGGGGGCAGGGGGGGGCAGACAGGCTGTAACAACATCTCACTGTGAAGAACAGACTCTCAGGCACATTTCTCCCACACAGGCTCGGGCTCGTGGGACTTGAACCAGGCACGCAACACCCATTGGCCTCAAAGGGCTTCAGGTTCTCTTCCCCCCCCTTCCTAAGCCCCCCCACCCCCCATCGTGTGTGGCAGCCCGGGATGAGACACTTCCTGGGCCTGCTCACAGGAACACCCAAGCACTTCACAGGTGTGCATGTTAATGGGGCTTTTAAGAGCCCCTGCAGCTCGACTCTGCTGATTGCCTAAAGATTCAGCCTCCCCCCGAAATTGTTTCTTTGCCCCCCCCCCCGAAATTTGACTCTAGTTGCGCCTCTGACTTGAACCAATGATTGTAATGTCCTTCTGCTGTTTACTGTGTGTTTGTAAAGCGCTCTGATACCTACGGGTTAAGCTAGCGCTATATAAAACGTTAAAAATAAAAATAAACCCCACAGCTCCAGGCGCGCCATTCAACTCAAAGGGTTACAGACTCCTCCCCCAGTCCCCCCATCCCCGCCCCCCCGACCCCCTCTCCTGTATGTGAGCCCGGCTGAAACAGCTTCAGGCACACACACAAAGGCACACCTGAGTACTTCACAGGTCTTTAATGAGGCATGTTAATGAGGCTTTGATGTTTTTCACCTCTCTGTGTGAATTAGGCCTCCGCAGTGAGCATTTCAAGAAACTGCTCTGACAGAATCTGCGACCCCCTTCCCAGGACTCCACGACCCCCCTGGGGGTGGCGCCCCACAGATTGAAGACCTCTGCCCTAAGTGATGTACTGACTAAAAAAGTGCAAAAGAAGGATACTTTCGCAGGCTTTCGCAAGAGGCTTCTTTTGATAATTCGATATTGGCTGATTAGTCCCTTAGGCATGCTGAAGTGCCTGTTAGCTTCAGCATTCATTGGGGGTTGAAAGACAAGATTTTTCTAAATAGTTGACTTCTAAACATTGAGTATCCCTTTTGTGCAACATCCTCCAAAGTGTCAGTCTGTCTACAACTGGTCATATTTGAACTTCACAAATAAAAATTAAACCTTCATGCCAAGCTTTTTTGGGAAATTCATGTATGTATGTAGTCATGGAAATATTTGTGTATGGTACTGATTACAATCATAATAGTCTTGATTATTGGTAACTATATTTCTTTTTTGTTTCTCTGTTGCTTTTTATCCTTGCTTTTCTTCCTTTCTTTTATTTAATCCAGTTAAGTTTGTAGGGAAGTCAGTACCAAAAATATAGTCTTACATGCCTTCATAATCATTAATATTAGCATTACAATTCACCTCCAGTGGATGAACTCATCATATTAAATGTGTATTAAATAATTATGTAATTTAAATATATACATTTATTTTATAATTAATAATTTTTAAATAACAAATTACCTCTCACTAACATTTTTGTTTTTATTTAATATGTGGTATAATTTGTCAAAAATTATCAGAGCTATTTACAAATTGAATATACATGTGTAAGAAATGTATATGTGTAATACACTCGTACCCTTTTTAGTAGATTTATTACTTTTTGTTATTATCAAATTCTGAGTGTAAAGTTACTTAAAAGTGTAGAATTACATGTCTCCACTCTCCACCTCCTAGTAAAGGGTGTGGAGCCACATTTATGAGTGTAAGTTACCATTGCCATTAGAAACAGTGCTCAGCCAAGCACCACCCATGGCCCGCCACTGACACTACATCACCCTCCCACAGAAAATAATGGAGACAGTGACTTACAATAAAACATCAAAGGAAATAATGTTAAATTAATTTAAATAGTTTAGAATATAAATAACTATAAGTTCATTTTTAAAAAGATGTATAAAATTAAAACATACGTGTTAGTTAATTATAAATATTTTAACAAACCGTTATGAATTTATAAATGAATGTAACATACATTTTAATTAAAATATAAATAAAATACTTTTCATTAATTCTATACATCTCTTTTAATAATTATTAATACATACTACATTTTCCTTTTTATAATTTATGTGGGAATCAACTTTTTAATTTAAACATCAGAAAAAATTATTTCAATTTAATATTTTAAAGTAAAGATGTATTTCTAAATTAAGTATATAGTATTGTGCTTTTTTCTTTTATTATACATTTAAAATAATTATATAAAATGAACTTACAATAATATGTAACATAAAAATATTTCTACTAATTATTATATGTGTAATCAACTTTTTTTCCCCTTTAATTTACCATAGGGAGATCTCTGCCCCGAATGTCACTCTGTCTATGGTACAATATATACGCTGAAGACAACGTCTACTCTCTGTAAGGACACAGCAGAAGATGCTAAACGTCTACATGAAACAAACAATGTGTGGCCATAATGAACCCATGAACAAAAGATTTATAGAGGTGTTTTAAACGTAAGCAGCAAACACTGTTGACAAACTCGCAGATAAGTAGATTATGCATCTATGGTTACTTTTCTAATTTTATTAAAATGTGTCCCCCATCTCTTGGGTTGGAAGAGGGTAAAACAGATGGGAATGATAAAGGTAGGACTGAAATTATTTACATTAACACGATGACTTCAATATATAAAGAAGTTAGCATAATAATTAACAATGATTAGATTTTCAAAAATGTGGTTCTCATTTATACTCTGTTGATTTTATTTGACTTATTCAAAATTAATAAAAATTAAAGGTCAATTGCATCTTTGATTACGCTGAAGAGTGAGTATTTCAACAATATTAAAAATGAGCAGAGAGGTGTTGTTTTTTCCAGCTGGTGAAGACCCTAATCGTTAGTCATGTGGAAACATTTGAATACATTATCTTGATGGGTGTAGACATCTTTCAGCTGCATGTTAGACTTGGATTCCTTCTCTTGAAACAAGGTATCCCAGTGATGATATAAATTTCCTGGTTCTATACCATAATCAAAGTGTAATTTATTAACGTCAAGTTCTTATTGATTTTAAGATAGCAAAAATAAAGATTAAATAATCGATGTGCTCTTAGTTTTAGCGCCCTTAGCCACTGGCTTTTATAAATGTCCATTCACATATTAATCAGCACAAAATCATTAGCCTTTGGTTGATGGCAACTATGATTCATGTCATAAGGTGTTTCATCTAGCATTAGCATACAACCATTAAATTGGTGCGGCAGTTAAATGGGTCAGTACAGAGAAAGGTGTATTCTTCTATTTATCATACATTGCTAAACATTTGTTGAGTATGAATTTACCTCGAAAAAACAAAGACAAGAGGCATTTGGCAACACAGGAATAGTTGGTTTAATCAAACACTATAGTGTAGCATACAGAAACAGGTCTGAGGACTGACTCAAAGTACAATCGTTTTGAATGTCTTTTTATAAGTTTCTTGAAGCATCATAAAATAATTCATAGATCCTGTTTTGGGAGTGCAATGTTGCTCTTGTCATGAGGCCATAAATTACACCCACCTGATGACAAATGCAGTACTGTCTCGACATTGTGTGGGCACAATGAGGACCAGTGGAAAATGTGTCCAGATGTCCGGCATGGGGAGCATGTGATTAATGCTTGTGTGGTGTGTGCTGTGTCCTGATTGGATGAGTGTTTCTATCTTCATGTAGCATTTAACTTTATGGTGTTTTGGAAATGCGCGCCCATCCACCCATGTGCGTTTTATTGGGGACAATCTCCCAGGACCATTGTGGTGTCGCTGCCTATCTGTGGGACTTATCTGGGTTTTTTCTGTTTGTCCTGCTGGTTACGTGCCACCCCAACTGTGATCTGTCAATCAGCAGCCTCAGGCATAGGCCCAGGGCCTGACTGGGGGTCGTATTTCTGACTGGGGGTTAATGGAGAGGTCATATCGGGGGATTTCGACAACATTGATTCAATTTTGTTTTTGTACATACACGTATCTTTGCATACATCACCATTAATATTAACAAATTCACAATGAGTGACGAGCAGAAACCTTTGATAAGTGCTGAATGTATGTATCTCAGACCTTCCAACTTTTAGATTCATCTCACTGTGTGAGAATAGGTGGGCTTAAAAGGTCAGGGTCAGGAATGGAAACTAGGACAATGCTTCTACTCTTGTTGAACAGTACAGCACAACTATCCTAAGATTCACAACACCATAGCTCTATTATCTAAAAAAAACAGTGTCTTAAAAGGATGCTTGACAACTTTACTAAATTCCCAGAAATAAAACATTCTCTGTCTTGAACACTGATGGAAAAAGAATGCAGGACCCCCATTTATCAAGTACCTAAAATAACAAAGAAATCATTATAAAACTAATATCCTCAATAGACCAATTCTATACAGCTGAATAAACACATCCACTTAGCAAAGAACTGTTCTAGTGTGCTCTCCAACTTACTAAGAGCACAAACCATTCATTTTGCTGTGCACTCAGGTATACTGGCCAAAAAAGCAAGGGGCTGGCAAACGTCTTTGCTAATAAAAAAGGAAAAGTCTGCAATGAAATTGCCTATAAGCTAACCTAACAAAATAAATAAAACCCCACTAGCATTACTCCAAAAATGACCATATAGTCCTGGGCCTCCTTTGAATATATCTCATTAGAATCCCTTAAGGTAATAATCTCTGGCACAAAACACTCCACTTGTACTCTATACTCTCTACTGCCTAACTTAGTAAAATTAACTAGTTCATCTATTATTGCCATATGTAATGTGTCCCTCGAAGAAGGCATTGTCCACACCTCACTCAAAAAAGGCATCACATTATAAAAACAAACCAACGCAACCAAACAACAAAGAGAACTACTGTGCAATCAGAAGTCTATGTTTCCTTGTTAAAATCATGGAGAAATGTGTTGCTGAACAACTTGACCAATATATTACTAAGAAAGGTCTACTAGATCGCTGTCAATCTGGTTTTAGGCCCGTACTTAGCACAGAAAATGTGTTTCTCATTATTACTGATGACATATATCAGATAGTGAATCAGGGTATGCTTGCTTGCTGATACTATGCGACCTCTAAGCAGTATTAGATAGTGCTGCCCATGATCTCCTACTACACACACTATTCACCCGCTTTGGTGTTGGAAGAAAAGGTCTAGAATGGTTCTGATCGTATTTAGATCATTATTGTCAGATGGTCTAGATTGTTGACAATTATGCAACCTCTAAAACTACCCTTTTTGGGTACCCCAAGGATCTATTTTGGCTCAGAGGGCATGAGCCAGAAAATTAAAATAGCCCCCACTTTGAACTAAAGCGCTGATGCAACCAAGCAAGTGAGCAGAACTCTCCCTAGAACAACTTAATTGTCTCTTACATCCATGCATCTATCCATTCATTCGTCCACCCTTCCATCCACCTGCTAATATCTACTATTTCACCATTACATTCTGCCATCCATTCATTCTTTCATCCATCATTTAATCTTTCCCTATTCCATCAATTCATCCACCCAGTCTGCCATCCATTCAATCTACAATCCACCCATCAAGCCTGCCATCCATTCATCCATCCACCCACCCCTTCATCTATCCATACACTGCCATCCATACCACTGCCTTCATAAATCCACTCACTCTACTATCCATCTATCCACTCTACCACTCATCTATCCATCCACACTGCCATCCATTTACTTTGCCACCAATCCATTCTCTCTGCAAGCCATCCCTCCACTGTGCCATCCATTCAGCTAGACACTCTGCCATGCATCCCTACATTCTGCCATGCATCCATCAATAGATTCTGTCATTCATCCATCCACTCTGCCATTCAACCATCAGTCCACTCTTCCATCCATCCATCTACTCTGCCATCCATACAACCAGCCATCCATCCACTCAGTCATCTATCGTCCAACTTTGCAGTTCATCTATTAATTCAGCCATCCAATTTAATTTGAATTTGAATTTAAAAACATTTGTACAGCGCACGTTTACCGGGCGGTTTCATGGCGCTAGTGGGGGACAGTGGGTGGCAGCAAGGAGAGGCTAGGTCAGGTAGGCTTGCGTGAAGAGGAAGGTTTTGAGGTTCTTCCGAAACAAAAGATAGGAAGGAGAGGTGCGCAGGGTAGCAGGGAGGGAGTTCCAGAAAGTGGGAGCCAAGACAGCAAAGCTTGAGCCGCCTGCTTACTGTTTTTTAAAGCGAGGAATGACAATGAGGGGCGAGTGAGCGGAGCGAAGTTCTCTGCCAGGATGATAGGACTTGATGGCAGAACAGATAAATTCGGGAGCAGTGCCCGATCTGGCCTGATAGATGAGGCAGCCAAGTTTAAAGAGGGCGCGCTCTTTTATTGGCAGCCAATGGAGTGTTTTGAGCAATGGGGTGGCTCGATGGTATTTGGGCAGGCCATGGATCAGGCGAGCCGCCTGGTTCTGCACCAGTTGCAAGCGACGAATCGCGTAGGCAGGGGCCCCGTTATAGACTATGTTACCGTAGTCTATACGAGACAGTACCATGGCCAGTATGATTACTTTTAAGGCAGAGGAAGAAAAAAAAACGGGAAACTTTCCTAATAGTTCTAAGGGAGAAAAAACAGGAGGAGACCACGGAACTAACTTGTGAATGGACGGTGAGTTGGGAATTGAGGAAAATCCCCAAGGTTTTTACTTTGGGTACAGGAAGTGGGGGGACACCGAGAGAAGGGGGCCAGAAGGAAGGGGACCATGGACTGCAACCACCTCCGGTCAGAACCAGCTCGGTCTTGTCCGGGTTGAGTTTGAGGTGGTTGCAGTTCATCCAGTCATGAATGAACTTCATTACTGTCTGGACGTTCATGGCAGACGAAGATGAGTGGGATAGATTGAAAATTAGCTGGAGGTCATCCGCGTAATTGAACACGGTGACCTCCAGCTGCTGTAACATAAAAATGAGGGGGAAGATGTAAAGGTTGAACAAAAGGGGGGAAAGTGATGAGCCCTGGGGAACCCAACACTCTACCTTGCGGGAGGCCGCAGCATATCCAGCCAGACGGACCGCTTGAGTTCTCCCAGCTAGAAAAGACTCCAGCCAAGAGAAGGCCAAGCCTTCTATGCCCGCCGCCCTGACACGGTGGAGAAGGATGGAATGGTCCACCGTGTCAAAAGCGGCGGACAGGTCTAAGAGTATCAGGGCTTGCGGAAGGTTGATGTCAATGCCTTCACGCAATTTGTCCATTACTGAGATAACCACTTTCTCTGTAGAGTGCATGGGGCGAAAGCCGGCTTGACAAGGAGAGAGGCAATGATTTGCCTCAATATGGGCGGTTAAAGTAGTGGTGATATGGGTTTCGAGGACTTTTGCGAGGTAAGGTAAAAGTGAAATGGGGCGGTAACTGGAGGGGGAGGATGAGTCGGCGTCCGTTTTTTTTAGAATTGGTAAAAAAACATTTATCATCTATCCACTTGTCAACTCTGCCATACAGCCACCCATCCACTCTACCATTCATCCACTCTGCCATTCATCAATCCACCCATTCTGCCGTCCATCCATTCATCCACTCTCCCATCCATCAATTCAATCTGTTTTTCATCCGTCCATTTACTCTGCAATCCACTCATCCATCCGTCCATCCTTCCTGCCATCCATCAACTCTTCCATCTTTCCACTACCATCCATCCATCATTCACCCACTCTCCTATCCAACCATCCATTCATCCACTCTACCAAGCATCAATCCACTCTGCCATCCATCCATTTACTCTGCCATCTATCCATTCACTCCACCATAATTTTGTCTGTACATCCACGCATCCATTCACTCCCATTCATCCATCCCATTAATCTGCCATCCTTTTACCTATCATTCACTCATCATTTCATCCACTCATTCATCCACATACTTATTCATCCACTCACTCATTCATCTATACTTACTTCCTTACAATATTCCTTCTATCTTGCCCTCTTCTCTTTACCCAGTGTCATGTTTATGTGCTCCTGCTTTCTCTTCTTTGGACTCTGTATTCCAGCATTAATGATTAGCTTTTGTCTGCCAAATTGCAGACAAAGAGGCCCATAAAGAACTCCACCCCTGTTTTAGCTGCTAAAGCAGGGGTTTTATGATGCCCTTAATTGTCCACTCCTTTTCAACCTATATGTGGGACCTCTAAGGGGTTTTCAGAACATGCTGGGCTTATCATGCTATCAATATACTGATGGCACCCAGATCTACATAAAACTCAGCAATAATCTAGTACCAGACCATATTAAGAACACACCACCTAAAATTCATGATTGGGTGAGTGAGCATCAACTAAAGATGAACCAAAACAACATAAAGTTCTTCATTATTAGCTATAACCTATTGTGAACATTGTGACAGGGCCTGTGTAAACCTCATATATTTTTATAATGTTATTTCTTGCAGATTCTTCTATCTCTTTCTATTAGAAAGCGTGAAGTTTTAGACAGGTGCAGAAGTGTTACTATCATGCCAGCCTCCTATCTAAGCTGATATATTTTTGTTGTTTATAGTATGGTCGCTTCCATAACACTACGGCCGCTTACAGTGAAAGCTGGCATGTTTCCATTGTTTTCGTTATGGGGCAAATTATATACATGTTAATCAAGATGAATCATTTATTGCCATACTCATTTTGACTTGTTGGTACTTTAGTGTCTATTTATAAACAGTGAGATAAAACCAGTGATCACGTACTGTAAAAACTCAGTTATCTGACCGTTAATTGGAGAGTCTTCATGATAGAACTATGCAGCCAGGGGTCACACTGATTTGCTGAGACAACCAGCCCCAGTTAGGGGCTGCCCTTGGAGCAGAGCAGATAAGTGGCCCTCAGCCTAGCATGGCTTATCATTTACAGGTAAGGGCTGTGATAGAGAATAGCTCAACAGCTATTTTAAGAAACTCAATTTATAGGATTGCTATTTTATGCGTCTGCTAAGTTTTAGCTCAGCGCTTAGAAATAGCAATAGGGTGTTAGGATGCTAGGAACGCACTAACTATGTTAGTAACATTTATGTTGTTTTTGCTGGCCATCTCCTGCATTGCTGCATTTATTTTCTCATTCTGTGTGGTTACCATTCATATTCTATAGACTTGGCAGGTAGATATAAACTTTTTAAAGTCCTATACTGTGTTTCTTAGTGCTCTTTTGAGTGTGTTATTCATTTACGAAAGAAGGTTTGGGGTCCCACTGTGTGCTTCAATTCCTCTAGTGGGACTAATCATGACCAAAAAACACTGCTCACACAGTATTGCTCAGTGGGTTTTGTATGGGCCACAGTCCAATTGGATTTCTAATTTGTATTGGTGCATTGAAATCATTCCTTGCACTGGGGTTAGAAATCTGATCCCTGCAGCTCTGGTGGGGACACCCAAATTGTGACAATCTGAAATAGTAATACTGCAGAGAATTGGCAGACTACCTTATCAGAAGCAGAGCTCTACTCAAAAACGGGCCCCAATGCCAAATCTCATGGTTCCTTACTGAAGACAAATAAATGTAACTCTCGCATCAATGTGCCTGCTAAATCAGCTTGCACTCAGCTGAAAGTCGTTAAATCAATTAAGAGTTTTAGCTATACCAGAAAAAATAAACTACCAGTTTAATCAGGATTGTATATATTATATTTATACACACACACACACACTTTCAGCACAATCACATTTTTCACTGCACAGGGACCACCCTACAATGTTATATTTCCTATATTTCCTACGGAGTGACTGACTATAACTGATGGTCGACAATATATATTTTACCAATAAATACAGAAGTTGTGATGCCTTTCGAGAGATGATGACCTCTGCCCTTACCCCTCTGATTGTTCAAGTTACCTCAATTAATTTGTCCAGACCCACTTTATGTTTTCTGTGGTAGACTAATCACGAACACTAAAAAATCTGATCACATCACATCTGTTAAGATCCAGCCTAAATAAGTATAACTCCCATGACCAGACAGATGCTTCTTGAGATCAGTCTGTGTTATCTTCAAAGTCCTGAAACTAAACACACACCACTATCTAAATAGGAAACCCATGCTAACATCAACAAAGAAACCACTGTGCAGCTCAAACAAGCTCCACCTCCAAACCCAGCTGTACACAAATCCTCCACATTATCGCCTTCTTTCTCAGGTTTTGTACACGAATTGTGTGGCAGAACCTCGTAAAGATAAGACTGGAGCCATCATCTGCCTCCTTCATGTGCAGCCTGGCGAACCACTAGTTCTGAAGCACCTAAACACAAGAAAGCATTAAGAAGGACAATCTACCGAGAACAGCAAACTGGATATAATGTTGTAAACAGCGTGTACACTGGATATTTCTAGAGCGCTTTAAAATGCTCGGAGATAACGTCACACAAAAAACACTGTATAAATCAATAAAATAAAAAATCTGGCACAGCTTCTTTCATGAACATTTTAGAATGGCTCTATCACAGCAAGATTTCCACCTACTCGATTTTATGCTTGCCCTCGGCAGCAAAACGATTCTGACAGACTGGAAAGCAACCACAGAATTGTCTTATGAGAAATGGCGGAACACCTTATACTCCACCAGAGGGGCTCACAGTATCATATACAAAAAAGCACACAACACCAGTTCTGGACCACGCATGATCTTTTTCTCCAGAAAGTGGACCCCCCATAAATACAAACACTTCATACACCAATGCTGTGGCTTGCAGACCAGCTCCTTCTGTATCACACACAGTGGTAATGACAACCCTAGGGATGACTCCTGCCCCCCCCCCACCCCCTACCCCCTCTCATATTTCTTCTTTTCACACTCTTGTACACTTAACCTTCTCTCTTTACAATTACAACTATTGTCAGTGCTTTAAATGAGAAAAAATAAGTGCAGGTGCTCATTAATATGAGCTAGAGGTGTGGCAAGTGGGCGGGGCTAGAGGCGCGGCTAAGGGCAAGATATGATGATGCATAATGACTTCTGTACCAATTGCAGCACATATCAAAGCATGAGAAATGCGTTTATGTAAACAAAACAGGTTAACTCAATACACAAAATGAAAGCCAAACAGGATAATATATTAACAGTTCCTTGTTTTGTAATATTTGCTGCTTCTTAATGCATACTGTTATTTGTTGTTGTTTGGCACAATAGTATATACTCTCAAGCATGCACACACACACACACACACACACACACACACACACACACACACACACACACACACACACACACAGAAACAAGCACATTACACAAAAGCCGGTCCGGTCCTGAGGGAGCTTTGCAGGCACCCAGCGGGTGTTTTGCATCGAAGGCGGTGTGACACTGGTGCATCCCACCCCTCTCGAGACCCATGATGTAGTTAGTGACTACATTACATAATAAACTCGGTTCCTCTCAACACGGGGGATACCAGATTATATATATATTTTTATATATTTTTTCACACTTATATCCTTCGGTTAGGATGGGCCTTGGCGCGCCCATACCGCTGAATTTTTCACCTTACGGTCCTAACGAATGCCTGTTTAATTTACAACACATAGGCAGAAACATGTTGACCATTTCATAGCGGATTTTGCTGAACAATTTATTCAGCCTTAAATGTCCCACACCTTGTTTTTAACTATGTCTGATTGGCTTCTAATAAAATTTATTGTTTGAGACAATTGTGAAATTTTTAACACGCACTTTTTCACTGCTCCACTGAACATGAACTACCAGTTCCGCAGTAATTCTGGTGTTGAAGCACAGCAGGGTGGCACTCGGCCTCTCCTGGTGGGGCCCGATGATGAAGCATGTCACCAACTAGCTTGGTGAGGGAGGGCTTTATTAAGAACCTAGTCGGTTTCTCCTGTTGTGCTCTACTTTAATCATATTAATAGGCCCACTCTCCTGTTGTTACGATTAGATTTACCTTGGGGGACTGAAAGTGCTCCTAAATATATACTCTTTTCCCTCCCTCTCCTGTTGTATTCAACAAACATTACACAAAAGCATTCTACACATTCCCTTTAAAATATCTCCTGAGAGTGTCGTGATTCTCTACCTCTTTCTCTCACTTTTCTCAGAAACAAAAACAGGCACACAAAAGTTGGCAAGCACACAGACATAAGCAAACACAAATTCTCAGGTGGGATTAAAGCCATTATAAATTCCTTGCCTCCCATGGCTTTCTAAATTTCCACTGTCTATATGCTGCCTTCATACCTGTGTTTGTCCAAATGCGCACAATAGTGTGAATGTGATTAACAGCATACGGGCCTAAATGGGCCTTCCACTGTCAAACACAGTGTGATGGTGAACACAGGGACTTCATGCAAATTATACCATGCTAAATAGTTCAGCAGCAGCTCATCTCACCACTACAGAAGCTCCTTGACTGTCAGAGATAGGTTCCACTTTGAGCTGAATGGTCGTTGCGTCCCTGATCGACGGTGCAGGGTCTGTCTAGACCCTGCAGTGTTAATCACAGCATGACGCAAGGTAAGTCCTCTCAGACCCCTGCAGTCTCAGGGCATTCAAATGGAGGCAGCTGAAATCTCCAGCAGGGACTCTGCAAAAGGCTACTGCCCTTACAAGCTTCTGAGAATCAGACTGTCATCTACCCTGTGCTAGAAGAGTTACCTAACGGGAGCATGCAGTGCCGTCTATTAGCGTACCGGTACTCTCCCTGGCTAATGAGACGGCCAGAAAATTCGGAAGTGCCGGTACTCAGTACCGGTGAGAACCAGCACATTTAAAGCACTGACTACTTTACAATTTATGTTCTAGAATCTTCTTGACAGTTACTACCTCGATAACATTTTTGCAAGTAAAATAACCTTAACGTTGTACAATGCTGACTTGTCATTAGGCCTGTTTCTACCTGCTCATAACTCCACATATGTATGCCTACTCTCTAGATCACCAGGCCTTTGTGGCAGGGCTACTTTGCCCATAGAACTTTTGCAATGGTTTTCTTCATTGTTTAGAAGGCAATCTTCGCATCTGACCCAACATTTACTTATTCTTTCGCTGTTTTCTCTTATCTTGTATTATGCAGGCGCCTTGCACCCTATTCTGTATCCATTACACTTATGCTTTAACTGAAAAAAACAATAAAAACAAGTTTGAATAAAAAAAAAGTAGAAATCTTGAGGGTGACCATTTTCTTTCTTTCCTAGCCATTACAAAAACATAGTTCATTCTGTGTTTACATTTTGGCATAGGGCCGATTGGTAGCCACAAGGCCTCCTATACTGAAGGAGCACAAAAGAAGGTTCTACTACATTCTGCTAAAGTCCTCTTTTCTGCCTTTCCGAACACACTGCCCGTTGCAGAGAGGCGGCTGCAGCGCTATCTGCAAATCGATCATTAACAAGAACCGAACGTTTGTCCCATAAAACATTTCTCAGGGACAGAACGACTGCTTACGCTCATTATTGTAGTCAAACATATATATAGCACCGTAAAGTAAACTATATGTATACAGGGGCAAACAGAACGTATGTGTTTTTCCTTGTGTTTTACTAGCTAGTTTAGCAGCTGTTGTATTTACTTGAGCAGTTTGCTTCATGTTTTATCCTCAACTCATGTGCTAGACTCCCCTTTTCAGTTTGTTTCTGAGACCAGTAAGGAGCACCTCTCTCGATGTTAAACAATTATCCGCAGATAAGGTAATAAATAGCGCTTATTACCAGAATTTTCGGTAAGCTCCACATTTTTCCAAGATAAGGAAATCGAGGCACAGGTAGGTAATGTTTTTTAGCCAGATTCTTAATCTTAATGTAGTAAAGCAGACGAGACATTAATAAAAGTCAAGTCAGAGCAGTCACTCACAGACATGCTGGTACAGAGGAGAAAAAACACACTTCCAGAGTGTAGGAAACGAGAAAAATACCAAGAGCCATATTTATGGGCTTTTACCGTAGGGCAGCACTGCAGGCCTCCCTGCAGCGCTGCTCTATGGTAAAGGGCATAAATGATCTGCATTTATATGATACAACGCATTCCTGTCCTTTTCCCCTGGCCCAGCGCACAATGAGCTGCCGTGCACCAACCATAGTGCAAGGGTGAATGCGTTGCTGGCTGATTGATTTTGTGCAGGAAGGGACCCTTCCTGCACAAATTCAATCCATTCAGGCGCTATCCTTTTTCTAAAAATGAAAGAACAAGGAGAAATGGTTTAATTTCTCTTCATTGCGCCTCCCTCGCGCCATCCCTGGGGTGGCGTTAGGTGCTGACACATTCCCAGCTTTATGATTCCTCGTAAATCTTAAAATGTGTCAGGTTCTACGGCTGTTTCGAGGGATCACCCACAGCAACACCCATGGAACGCCCCTTTCACTCAGTTTTCTGTGTGAAAGGGGCATATATTTATAAGGCTATGATAAGCCACGTAAAGTGGCTTTACATGGCCTTATAATAATTGAAAAGCAACTTCCACCACCAGAACGTCAAAAAATGACATTCCGGCGGCGCAATAGTGCTGGTAAGGCCTCAGTTATGAGTTTTGCCGTAGGGTGGTGCAGCAGGACTTCCTGCTGCGCTGCCCTATGTCAAAGGAAAAGGGCAGGAATGCAGCGTATCTATCAGATACGATGTATTTCTGTCCTTTTCCCCAGCGCCGGCGCACACTGGGCTGCCATGCGCCAACGCAGGCACCTTTGCACCGTGGTGCAAGGGTGTCTGCGTTGCGGGGATGATCATTTTTGTACAGGAAGGGAATGTTTCCTGTACAAAAATATTCACAAGAGGCTTTTTCCTCTTTCTATGTGTGCTGCAGAACAAGCATTGGCATAGCCAATAGGTCTCGCATTTGGGAACGTCAACAGAAATACTTTATCTGCAGTCCAGGACACCTGTATTTTTACTGAGTGTAGGAGAATTAAATGCTTTGCCCAAAAGCACACCCTATTGAGCAACATTTGAGAATGGAACCTGGTTTCCAAGCTCGTACAGTTAGAAGTTTTGTCCTTGAAAGCACGTTCACTTACCATTACCACAGGTTGTATGCTGCCTGTTAGACAGGCTATTAGACAGGCTAAAAAAAGAAGTATGTTGTCTGAAGCTGAGGCCTAATAAAAGCCTGGGCAGTTGTAAGGTTACAAATTAAGCATTGGGAGTGCGACTGGATCGAGAAGTTTTGTCCTTTAAAGCACATTCCCTTTATATTTACAGGGGTTTTGTGCAGCCTGTTAGGCAGACTAAAAAACAGAAGTATGTTGTCTGAAGCGCTGCCTAATAAAAACCCCGTCAATTAAAAGGTTACAAATTAAGCATTGGAAGTGCGACTGGAGCCAGAAGTTTTTTCCTTTACAGTAACATTCCCTTCATGTACTTGGAAAATGGAAGGTGCACTCCAATGAAGTCAATTGCGCAGGCGAATATTTTGAAATGTCTTCGCTTTATTAGTATTCTTTCACTTTCTTAAAAACGGGCACAGCCAACGCGTTTCTTTCCCCTCGTGCCACGGGAACTTCGTCAGGGCATATGTAAGACCATAGATATAATGGTCTGTGTCCGGTAAGCCAAGATCCTTATTGTGAGTACATCGGCAAGTTTGTACAGTCCCGGATATTCAAGTTTCTCAATCAAGTCCTAAGACTGGCGCTCGAGATATAGTCCAGAAAGAAAAATCCTATCAGTAGATCAGTGATCAGTGTCTTCCCGTGTGGAGGAACCCCCTGGTAATAGCCACCAGTATTCACTCCCCCAAGTAATAGTCCAATTCCAAATTCAAACTATATAGCTGCTCCATATTAGGTTTAGGGCAATTGAATTGTTGAATACCATTTCTCACCCTCGTGCTGGCCTGTGGAGGAACGGGACCGCTGTGCTTTACCACAGGTGCTGGGTTTCGGGCTCACCCTTATAGCGGGTGAATTCTTGGCGATACAATTGTCTGCTTCACATCACATGGAGTGCTTCCTAGATCGTCGGCTGTCACTCCCTTGGGTATTTTAGCTTGTTCTTAGAAATTACTTGCATTGAGACACGGTATTCAACAATTCAATTGCCCTAAACCTAATATGGAGCAGCTATATAGTTTGAATTTGGAATTGGACAATTACTTGGGGGAGTGAATACTGGTGGCTATTACCAGGGGGTTTCTCCACACAGGAAGACACTGATCACTGATCTACCAATAGGATTTTATTTTCTGCACTATATCTCGAGTGCCAGTCTTAGGACTTGATTGAGAAACTTGAATATTCGGGACTGTACAAACTTGCCGATGTACTCACAATAAGGATCTTGGCTTACCGGACACAGACCATTATATCTATGGTCTTACATATGCCCTGACGAAGTTCCCGTGGCACTAGGTGAACGAAACGCGTTGGCTGTGTCCGTTTTTAAGAAAGTGAAAGAATACTAATAAAGCGAAGACATTTCAAAATATTCGTCTGCGCAATTGACTTCATTGGAGTGCACCTTCCATTTTCCAAGTACATTTTGTTATCCACACATCCTCTGGCAGCGGATGTCGGGAGTGGTTGCACCAACTGATATTTGAAACAGACGGAACTAATGTGCTTGACCTTGGTCTGCTGCTGTGTGCTTTTGGTATCTAACATTCCCTTCATATTTACCCCAATTGTGCGCTGCCTGTCAGGCAGGCAAAAAAAATGAATATATATATTGTTTAAAACTGCTGCCTAATGACAGCTCCGGCAGTTGCTTGGTTACAAATTAACCACTGGCCGAGTGCAGATAGAGGCATGCCACTATTCTATTTCTGTTTTTGCCCAATAGCATTAAAATATGTTCAGTGTACTTACAGCAACGTATGTGCCTTATAACAACAAAAGCCATACAGGACTCCTATTTTAATTACAAGTGCTTCAGAAGGTGATCACATAGAATGTAATAAAAACAGAAGTAAAAGAGAAAGTTGTCTGTGTGTATATAAAAAAACGAAAAGCACAGAATAAAATGAGCTATAATACAGTTTACAGTTAAAAGGCACAGATTTAGAAAAAACATTTGTGTACACTTTCGAGCCCTATTTAGCATAGAAATGAAATGCGACAAACAGGAACTGCTTAGATTTTAAATTAGTGAAACAAAGATATAATCTAGGTTAACGTGTTTTAATAGTGAAACCAATCATGATGGTAGGTTACCGTACTTTATATTATACAGTGGTGTTTTAAACATAGGGAGAGTGTAGTTCTAAATATGAGCTGGTGGTTTCCGGTGCTTAACATCAGCACCTACTAATCAACAGAAATACTTTATCAGCAGTTCAGAACACCTGAATTTTTACTGTGTGTAGGGAAATTAAATGCTTTGCCCAAAATCACACCATATTGAGCAACATTGAAGAATGGAACCTGATTTCCGAGCTCGTACAGTTAGATGTTTTGCCCTTGAAAGCACATTCACTTCCCATTAACACAAGTTGTGTGCTGCCTGTTAAGCAGGCTAAAAAAAGTATGTTATCTGAAGCTGCTGCCTAATAAAAGCCCCGTTACAAATTAAGCATTGGGAGTGGGACTGGAGTCCGAAGTTTTGTCTTTTAAAGCACATTCCCTTCATATTTACACCAATTATACGCTGCCTGGTAGGCAGGCAAAAAAAAAAATATATATATATATATTTTTTGTGTTTAAAACTCCTGCTTAATGACAGCCAGGCAGTTCCTTGGTTACAAATTAAGCATTGGGAGTGCAGCCAGAGGCATGCCACTATTCTATTTCTGTTTTTGCCCAATAACATTAAAATATGTTCAGTGTACTTACAGCAATGTATGTGCCTTGTAAAAACTAAAGCCATACAGGTAGAATACATTTGGTGCTGGACTCCTATTGTAACTAAAAGTGCTTCAGAAGGCGATCGCACAGAATGTAATAAATAAAGTTAAAGAGAAAGATATCTGTGTGTATATAAAAAACTGAAAAGCACAGAATAAAATGCGCTATAATACAGTTAAAAGGCACAGATTTGGAAAAAACATTTGCGTGCACTTTCGAGCCCTATTTAGCATATAAATGAAATATGACAAACAGGAACTGCATAGATTATAAATTAGTGAAGCAAAGATATAATAGAGTGGAATAGTCATGGGATAAGAAAAGTCGGTGATCTGATGGGTCCACAGGGTATTCTGCAATTTGTGGATTTACAAAACAGTTTTTCATTAGACACAAAACATTTTTTTAAATATCTCCAAATAAGAAGTTGCCTTTTGAAAAAACAGGGGGGTACATTGGGCTTTGGAACAAGCATATTGTTGGATCTTATAGAGAGTGGTTCTGACTGCACTATTAAAAGATATTATCTAGAAATGACAACTGTAAAGAAAGATGACTTAGAGAAATGGATAGACAGATGGTCACTAGATCTGGAATTGGACGGGGATACCTTTACTGAGTCGTTGGAAATGGGGAAAACAATGTTATGTTCATCATCCCTCCAGGCCCAGCATTATAAGATGTTATACCACTTATACTATACACCAGCGAAGATTGCTCAGTGGGGTGGCATATCAGGTATTACTTGCTTTAGATGCGGAAGTACAAACGCTGATCTGGCACATATCTTCGCATCTTGCCCACATCTAGATAAATTGAAACGGGACATTGTGGAATTCTTTCAAAGGGCAATGTCAATAACAATAGAACTAACACCGGCCACTATGTTGTTGGGGATTAGCTCAGAACAAACGAGCTGTAAAAACTTTATATTTGTGTCAATGGCGATTTTGAGGCTGTTACTGGCTTCTACCTGGTTGGACCCTAATCCACCAACATATCACCAATGGCTAGGAAAAATAATGTCAATACAAAAATTGGAAACTGCCATATATGCTAGGAAGGGAAAAAAGGGGAAGAAATTGGGTATGCAAATCTGGGAACCATTCATACGATGGAAGTATGGACTAGACACTTAAGATATTAAGAAATTACTTATATTGCCTATATTGCTTATATCTTGTTTATTGTTCATTGATTTGTATATGTATGAATATGCTTATGTCTTTATGGTATTGCATTCATTGCGTCCTGCCCATGTCATAACAAAATAGGGGAAAAAACTCTCAATAAAAAAAAAAAAAAAAAAAAAAAAAAGGAACTGCATAGATTATAAATTAGTGAAGCAAAGATATAATCTAGGTTACCGTGTTTTAATAGTGAAGCCAATCATGATTGTAGGTTTCTGTGCTTTGTATTATATAGTGGTGTTTTAAACATAGGGAGAGTGTAGTTCTAAATATGAGCTGGTGGTTTCTGGTGCTCAACACCAGCACTTAATAATCAACAAAAATACTTTATCTGCAGTCCAGAACACCTGCATTTTTACTGTGTGTAGGGAAATTAAATGCTTTGTCCAAAAGCACACCCTATTGATCAACATTTAAGAGTGGAACCTGGTTTCTGAGCTCGTACAGTTAGAAGTTTTGTCCTTGAAAGCACATTCACTTCCCATTACCACGGGTTGTATGCTGCCTGTTAGGAAGGGTAAAAAAAGAAGTATGTTGTCTGAAGCTGCCCAATAAAAGACCCAGCAGTTACAAGGTTCCAAATTAAGCATTGGGAGTGTGGCTGGAGCTGGAAGTTTTTTGTCCTTTACAGTAACATTCTTTTCATATTTACACGGGTTGTGCGCTATGTTTTAATAGTGAAACCAATATTGAATGTAGGTTGCCGTGCTCTACATTATGTAGTGGTGTTTTAAACATAGGGAAAGTGCAGTACTAAATTTGAGCTGGTGGTTTCTGGTGCTCAACAGTAGCACCTAATAATCAACAGAAATACTTTATCTTTGCTGGAAAATGCAAGCTCTCTAAGCGTGCGCCGAATTATTATCGTAAAACATAAACAAGCGAAAGAGAAAGCACGGTAACCTGACCCACGAGGAATGCAGCTGCTATCCTGTGCATCCCTGCTCACTCCTGAGAGCAAAACACCATGTGAGTGAACATTACAAAAGAAGGTGGGCCATGCACCCACCTTTAGCCATTTGCGTGCTTTCATTACTGAAAGACACACGCAAAAGCCAATCATATGTATGGGAGGAGTCAGACCCACAGGGAG
The DNA here is from genome assembly GCF_964261635.1 of Lissotriton helveticus. Taxonomy (NCBI): domain Eukaryota; kingdom Metazoa; phylum Chordata; class Amphibia; order Caudata; family Salamandridae; genus Lissotriton; species Lissotriton helveticus. The sequence continues at coordinate 378,765,720 of NC_136067.1, forward strand.
TAGTTTATGGTGCTTATAAAAAGCCTTGCAGAGCAGCGCATGATCGCTGGATCGGGCTCGACCTAAAAACGAGGAGAAATAAAGATATTTCTCCTCGTACTTTCCTTATGCCTCCCCTGGGAAGGCGTACTTTTTTGGTGCAGCCTCAGATTTACAATTTCTCGTAAATATGGGGCAGTGTCAAAAAGCCCAGGATATTACTGGGAACGATCCCAGCAACACCCATTGCATGCCACTTTAATGCAGAAAACTGCATTAAAGGGACCGATATTTGTCAGGCAGCAATAAGCCAAGAAAAGTGGATGTTTTCTGCGTTTAAGAGGCATGCAATGGGTGTTGCTGGGGGCATTCCCAGCAACATCCATGGTTTTTTGAACTGCTCCATATTTATGAGGAATCATAAATTTGAGGCAGGGCCAAAATCTTGGAAAGATCAACGAGTAGAAATATCTTTAATTCTCCTAGATTTTCCTTTTTTTATGTGTGCTGTTCTGCAGCACACATAAAAAGAGGTAATAACCTCTTGTTATTATATTTGTACAGGAAGGGTTCCCTTCCTGTACAAAAATAGTCATTCCCGCAACGCAGGCACCCTTGCACCATGGTGCACAGGAGCCTGCGATGGCACAGCAGCCCATGTTGCGCTGGCACTGGGGAAGAGGGCAGGAATGCTCCATATCGAATAGATACGGTGCATTCCTACCCTTTTCGTTTGCCTTAGGGCAGCACAGAAGGAAGGCCTGCTGCGCTGCCCTACGGCAAAATCTCATAAACGAGGCCCCCAACCTTTTGGAAAGGCAGTTGGATTGGGACAGAGCCTCAAATCTATCCATATCCCAGCCCCAACCCCAATGGCAATTACAAAGAGCTTGCAGAAAAGAACAACTGCTAAAAAAAATAATTTACCACATATCCGTGTTTTCTATGTGAGTTATCATATAATGCTATCAGGCAGCACCAGCCTGATCAATATCAATGTGCAAGGAGGAACTTGTGCTGTTTTAATCAACGTAATGTGTGCACCTCAAGTAAACAACTTGGTGCAAATAAGACACAGTTCTGGTTTTATTCTTTATTTCTTCATTTATGACATGTAGCTATATATCTGCGTTTAGGCTGTTTCCAATGAAGTTGCACGGAGATACTGTAATTTCCCAGTATTACACAGCAGGCTGGGCTCAAAGAATTTGCATCTAGGAGGTCCACGAAAACACATGGGAGAAGCAGGCAAAAATCACTAAAAGAATTTCGAGATCTGCTGTTTAGACTAAGAAAATGTGTCCATATGGACATGTATAAGAAGTGAAAGTAACACATATTTATTACTGTTGGAAACAGTGGGTCGGGAAACAGCGTTTACAACCTATCTTTTACTACACAATACATTTACCACGTGCCCTTTACCACGCATTGCCTTTACCTCGCAAGTCTTTACCACGCATGCCTTTACAGTGAAAATGTAAGTATATAACATGTAAATCAAACCCCTTTTTAATATATATATACATATATATATATTACCTACTGGAGGTCGCCAGTAGGTATATATAGTTAGGATTGATTTCCATAGGGAAATCGCAACATTCTATTGGGAATAACTTTGGCGCCGGTTGAGGAGTCTGCCTGAAATCTTCCTCAACTTTGCCTCGCGGCGCTCCGGTCCTTCCCTGAAAGTTTGGGGGGGATTCGTCAAGCGGGGGCCGAGATAAAAGGGGGGTCCCAAAACGTGTTTTCCCCATATTAATTTCCATAGGGCGGTCGCTCGCACTTTTAGCTCGAACGGCTGAATGGATTTCCACCAAACTTGGCAAAATTGTAGGGACTGGTAGCCCGATGTGCCTTTGCTATGTCTCAAGATATGTGCTTCAGTGGATTTTGAGTAATTTAGGTTCAAAAAAATGTATATATCTATGGAAGCTTACCCGTGAGCTTACCGGTACGCTTACGGTACGCGTACGTGCGCGTACGGTATGCGTACCTCTAGTGCGCAAGCTGCATTCTGATTGGCTGCCAATGTCTGTCAACACTCCAAAACAGAAACTGTTGGCAGCCATCTTGTGCCTCGGTAGACTGAGGCACAGGAAAGCAGAAAAACAAACGTGTAGAACTCAAAAAGGGGGCAGGGTAGAAGCACCCTGACCCCCTAGGCCTGCTCAGGGGGTCCCACAAGGACCCCCAAGGCCCCAAAAAAAATTAAAAATCGGAAAATCGTGGGGTACGCTTACGGTACGCGTACCGGTACGCGTATCGGTACGCACACGGTGCGCGTACCTCATTTTTTTACAAGAAAAAAAAAAGATTTGGGGGCCTTGTAGAAACACTCTGACCCCCCTAGGGCTGTTCAGGTGGTCCCATACGGATATTAACATATATAAATGTTATCCGCTAATAGAATTAGCATTTAAAAAACCTTGCGAGTTCACTGAAAAAAACAAAGGTTTCAGGCCTTATATAGTTAGGAATTAGCATTTAAAAAACCTTTGAAATTCACTGAAAAAACCATAGGTTTCACACCAGTTATAGTTAGGAATTAGCATTTAAAAAACCTATGAAATTCTCTGAAAAAACCATAGGTTTCACACCAGTTATAGTTAGGAATTAGCATTTAAAAAACCTATGAAATTCTCTGAAAAAACCATAGGTTTCACACCAGTTATAGTTAGGAATTAGCATTTAAAAAACCTATTAAATTCACTGAGAAAACCATAGGTTTGACACCAGTTATAGTTAGCTGAACATTTTACTCATACACACACACCCCACACACATACCCCCACATACACACACCCCACACCCACCTCTCCCACACACCCCCACACATACCTCACACACCCACACCTCCACCCACACCTCCACCCACACCCAAACACCCCACACACCCACACCCACACACACACCTTACACACCCACACCCCCACCTACACCCACACACCCCACACCCACACACCCCTACCCACACACACCTCACCCCCCCCACACACACACACCTCACAGACACACCCCACACATCCCCCACACACACCCCACCCCTCTCCCACACACACACACCTCTGACACACACCCCCCCCCACACACACACACACACACCTCTCACACACACACTAACCCACACCCACACACCCACTCCTCACACACACACACACACCCACACACACCCCTACACACACACCCACACACACACCCCACACACACACACACACACACATCCTACACACACACACCCCACACACATACCCCCCACACACACACCCCCTCATCCCCCCGCACACACACACCACACACACACACACTTATTTTTTTTATTTTTTTTGAGGGGGTGCCTCACACACATACCCCCACACACACACACCCCACACTCACCCCCCCCCACATACACCCCCCACACATACCTCATACACCCACACCTCCACCCACACCCAAACACCCCCCACACACACACACCTTACACACCCACACCCACACCTACACCCACACACCCCACACATCCCCACCCACACACACCTCACTCCCCCCCACACACACACACACCTCACAGACACACCCCACACATCCCCCACACACACCTCACCCCTTCCCCACACACACACACCTCTGACACACACCTCACACACACACACACACCACACACACCTCACACACACACACACACACGCCTCTCACACACACCCCCCCACCCCCCCACACACACACACCCACACACACACCCCACACACACACCCACACATCCTACACACACACACCCCACACACATACCCCCCACCCCCCCAAACCCCCCCACACACACACACCACACACACACACACACTCATTATTTTTTTATTTTTTTGAGGGGGTGCCCCACACACATACCCCCACACACACACACCCCACACCCACCCCCCCACACACCCCCCCCACCATACCTCATACACCCACACCTCCACCCACACCCAAACACCCCACACACCCACACCCACACCCACACACACACCATACACCCCCACACCCCCACCTACACCCACACACCCCACACACCCCCACCCACAGACACCTCACTCCCCCCACACACACACACACCTCACAGACACACCCCACACATCCCCCACACACACCTCACCCCCCCACACACACACACACCTCTGACACACACCCCACACACACACACACACACACACACACACCCCACACACACACCTCACACACACACACACACACACCCACACACACATTCCTCACCCCCACACACACCCACACACACCCCCACCCACACACACACCCACACACACACCCCACACACACACCCACACATCCTACACACACACACCCCACACACATACCCCCCACACACACACCCCACACCCACCCCCCCAACACACACACACCACACACACACACACTCATTATTTTTTTTTATTTTTTTGAGGGGTTGCGCGCCCCGGTACACGTATCGGTACACGTACCGGTACGCGTACCCTGGAGAAAAAAGAAAGACAGAGTTTTGTAAAAATGTAGCATTTTTATATAAATTGGAGGTAGTTCTGAAAAGAACTGTTTTTTATTCTTATTGTTGTTTTACATTTTTTTTATTGTTTTTTGTACCCCGCGACTTTAAAAAAAATAAAAAAATATTTGTTTTGCCTTGGGGGTCCTTGTGGGACCCCCTGAGCAGGCCTAGGGGGTCAGGGTGTTTCTACTCTGGCCCCTTTGCGAGTTTCACACCTTTGTTTCACTGCTTTCTTGTGCCTTGGTTCTAACAAGGCACAAGATGGCTGCCAGGGACACCCAGTATGCAAGGGGAATTAGTTCCCCCTCTTCAAACATGCACGGGGGCTGCGTTGCAGAGAGGTGTAAAAAAGGGTGTGGCCTCATAACACCTCTATGCAATACAGCCATCTGGCGCATACTGGATGCTCCTGGTGGGCTAGTTGGCCCCCAGGGACCCCCATTATGCAAGGGGAATTAGTTCCCCCTCTGCAAACGCGCCAGGCGGCTGCGTTGCAGAGAGGTGTAACAAGGAGCATAGACTCATTACACCTCTGCAATGCAGCCCCCTGGCGCATACTGGAGGTTCCAGGTGGGCTAGTTGGCCCCCAGGGGCCCCCAGTATGCAGGGGGAATGAGTTCCCCCTCTTCAAACATGCACGGGGGCTGCGTTGCAGAGAAGTGTAAAAAGGGCCGTGGCTTCATTACACCTCTCTGCAATGCAGTCCCCTGGTGCATACTAGAGATTCCTGGTGGGCTTTCAGGTCCTATATAGTTAGGAATTAGCATTAAAAAAAACTTTGAAATTCACTGAAAAAAACATAGGTTTCAGGCCTTATATAGTTAGGAATTAGCATTTAAAAAACCTTTGAAATTCACTGAAAAAACCATAGGTTTCAGGCCTTATATAGTTAGGATTCAAAAGGGGGTGGCGATGGACAGAGTATCTGAATTAAGCAGAACACTCCTACCCAGTCAAAAGATCAGGGCTTGATCCATCACCGTTTTTTAGCTCACTGCACCATCCCAGTTCAGAACCTGGCTACATGCAAATTAGTCTGACCCTGGCCCAGTGCATTATGGGAACAGGGCAGACCAAACTACCAAGCCAATTCTTTACTGGAAAGGAAACAAGCTTCCGGGGACCGGTTTCTGGCATTACAGCCGTCTTCGGCCCGGCTTGCTTGAATCCTGATGGTGCAGTGAGCAAGGGACTCACATCTGAGCATACCCTTCCACACTTGTGGTGGCCAAATTGATTCAAAAGGGGGTGGCGATGGACAGAGTATCTGAATTAAGCAGAACACTCCTACCCAGTCAAAAGATCAGGGCTTGATCCATCACCGTTTTTTAGCTCACTGCACCATCCCAGTTCAGAACCTGGCTACATGCAAATTAGTCTGACCCTGGCCCAGTGCATTATGGGAACAGGGCAGACCAAACTACCAAGCCAATTCTTTACTGGAAAGGAAACAAGCTTCCGGGGACCGGTTTCTGGCATTACAGCCGTCTTCGGCCCGGCTTGCTTGAATCCTGATGGTGCAGTGAGCAAGGGACTCACATCTGAGCATACCCTTCCACACTTGTGGTGGCCAAATTGATTCAAAAGGGGGTGGCGATGGACAGAGTATCTGAATTAAGCAGAACACTCCTACCCAGTCAAAAGATCAGGGCTTGATCCATCACCGTTTTTTTAGCTCACTGCACCATCCCAGTTCAGAACCTGGCTACATGCAAATTAGTCTGACCCTGGCCCAGTGCATCATGGGAACAGGGCAGACCAAACTACCAAGCCAATTCTTTACTGGAAAGGAAACAAGCTTCCGGGGACCGGTTTCTGGCATTACAGCCGTCTTCGGCCCGGCTTGCTTGAATCCTGATGGTGCAGTGAGCAAGGGACTCACATCTGAGTATACCCTTCCACACTTGTGGTGGCCAAAATGATTCAAAAGGGGGTGGCGATGGACAGAGTATCTGAATTAAGCAGAACACTCCTACCCAGTCAAAAGATCAGGGCTTGATCCATCACAGTTTTTTAGCTCACTGCACCATCCCAGTTCAGAACCTGGCTACATGCAAATTAATCTGACCCTGGCCCAGTGCATCATGGGAACAGAGCAGACCAAGCTACCAAGCCAATTCTTTACTGCAACGGAAACAAGCTTCCGGGGACCGGTTTCTGGCATTACAGCCGTCTTCGGCCCGGCTTGCTTGAATCCTGATGGTGCAGTGAGCAAGGGACTCACATCTGAGCATACCCTTCCACACTTGTGATTTCCACCAAACTTGGCAAAATTGTAGGGACTGGTAGCCCGATGTGCCTTTGCTATGTCTGAAGATATGTGCTCCAGTGGATTTTGAGTAATTTAGGCGCGAGTACGCGAGCGGAAAGCTGATTGGCTCTCGGGTGTCTGTCAACATTCCAAACAGTCCGGAGCGGCCGCCATCTTGTGTCTCGGTAGGATCGAGACACAAGAGGTGGCAAAAACAAAGGGGGAAATGACCAAAAGGGGGCAGGGTAGACCCCCCCTGACCCCATAGGTTTGATGTGGGGGCCATAAAAGGGCTTCGCGGGTCCAAAACATTTTTTATTTATTTTTCCATTTTCGCCAGGGGAGCGCCCGGTACGCGCACCGGGGAGCGTACCATGGAAAAAAAAGAATGACAGAGTTTTTAAAAAATGTAGCATTTTTTTATAAATTGGAGGTAGTTCTAAAAAGAACTGTTTTTTTAATTCTTTTTGTTGTTTTATATTTTTTATTGTTTTTTTGAACATTTTTTACTTTTTTTGGCTTTTCTGAACAGTTTTATATTTTTTTTGTATTTTTTATGGGGATAAACAAAAAACAGGGAATTGTAAACGGCTCAACTGGAGCAAAAAAAAAATCAGGAAAAAATTAAGGGTTCTTTGGACACTTGTGGTTATCACCAGCAACGTTGATCAGTGTAATACTTTGCTCACCATAGGTAATTGTTTTACCACAAAATATAGAAACAATTTTGTATCTACCAAACTTGGTTTGTATGTTTGGGATCATCTCCCTTGCCTCTGGACCCGATGGAGTGGGTTCTTTGCTTGTTTAGGTTCTGGAAGACGATTGGGGAAGGTTTCTGCACAGTTCTCTCACCTCTGCTGCAGAATAGTTAATGGGGTGCAATCGTTGCATGTGGCGAATCATTGTGTGATTCCCAAATGAATATTTTTTGGCAGGGTTCCCCCTGGATAGTACAGCGCCACAGATGAGACAGGTCACCTTTGCAGCGTTTACCTTCTTTGCATCCCTTGGGATTTTAAAAAACTCCCATATAAAGTGCTCCTTAGGTTTATATGGGGGATTGTCTTCAGGCAGGAACTGCCTTCTCTCATCCTCCTCCTCCTCGTCCTCCTCTTCTTGTTCACCACCAATGTGATGTTGTGGTGGCCCTTGTGGTGGTGGTGGTGCAGATGCTCCAGCTGCTGCTGCTACTGTAGCCATTTCTCTATCAATAGAAGCAGGTCTTCCTCACTCAAAGAACAAAGTGAGAATGAAGAAAAAAGGTGGGGGCTTTCATCATTTGGAAAACAAAACTGTTCTGAACCAATGAAAAGTGTTATTTTCAGGTCACATGACCCGGGCTTTCATCATTTGGAAACCAAAAGTGTTCTGAACCAATGAAAAGTGTTATTTTCAGGTGACATGACCCGACGCGCTTACGCTACACGCCCCTGTGCGCGCCTGGGGGCGCGCCCGGCGGCGCTTACGTTGCGCGATCGTATGCGCTCGGGCGCTTCTGGGTGCGCTGACGCCGTGCGTCATAAGACGCATCACGCGTCTACGCGATACGTCACGATGATGTTTTCGTTCGCGGCAATGGCGCTAACGGGACGTTCACTGGTACGCGCACAGGGGCGCGCCACAACACTGCGCTTACCCGTGCGTTCACCGGTACGCGCACCGGGAGCGCACCAAGGCAAAAAATAAAAAAATAAAAGAGAAAAATATACATAAAAAAATTGTATTACATAAATATACAAAATAGGATTTATTATAAAAAATATTATATTTCATAGCTATAGAAATTAGCTATTAAAAAACCTATGAAATTCACTGAAAAAAACATAGGTTTGAGGCCCTATATATAGTTAGGAATTAGCATTTACAAAACCTATGAAATTCACTGAAAAAACCATAGGTTTCACACCAGTTATAGTTAGGAATTGGCATTTAAAAAACCTATTAAATTCACTGAAAAAACCATAGGTTTCACACCAGTTATAGTTAGCTGGAAATTTTACTCGCTTTTACTTTTACTGAATTGGTTGTTGTAACTAGTATGGGTATCTCGATTTTTTTGAACATTTTTTTTTTTTTGAATATGTGTTTCAAGGGTTACATTATAGTGAAAGGAGGTCTGTAACTGTCACAAGGATGGTGTCATCAGTGATGTCATGAGTGATGTCACTGACCATGTCATGAGTGATGTAATATGTGACGTCATCAGCAGTGCATTGCACGCGCAAGTTATAGTTAGTCCAACTAACTATAACGTGGGAATTTCAATGGTTTTATGCGAGTAAAATTTCCAGCTAACTATAACTGGTGTGAAACCTATGGTTTTTTCAGTGAATATATATATATATATGTATATATATATATTACCTACTGGCGGTCGCCAGTAGGTATATATAGTTAGGATTTTTTCTCTATGGGAATTTTGAAAATTCTATGTCTAATAACTTTGGTGTTTGTGGACGGAATTGGCTGAAATTTTCAGGAAAATGGAACATTTTGTTTCTGAGCAGCCACTGAAAATTTGGGGGGGTTCGTCAAGGGGGGGCTGAGAAAAAAGGGGGGTCCCAAAACGTGTTTTTCCCATGTTAATTTCCATAGGGCGGTTGGCCTCACTTTTAGCCCGAACGGCTGAATGGATTTGCACGAAACTTGGCAAAATTGTAGGGACTGTTAGCCCGATGTGCCTTTGCTAGGTCTCAAGATATGTGCTCCAGTGGATTTTGAGAAATTAACGTTCAAAAAAAGATATATATCTGTAAGCGCGCTCCGGGCAGCGCCCCGGTTCGCGTACCTGACGCGTAACGGAACTTCGCGAAGCTGATTGGCTCTCCGGTGTCTGTCAACATTCTAAACAGTCCGGAGCGGCCGCCATCTTGTCTCTTGGTAGGATCGAGAGACAAGATGTGGTGAAAAACGAAGGGGAGAATGAAGGAAAGGGGGCAAGGTAGACCCCTCCTGACCCCCTAGGATTGATGAGGGGGATATTAAAGTGCCCCGCGGGGGAAAAAATAAAAAAATAAAAATGTTCGCAGTAGAGGCGCGTCCCGGTACGCGAACCGGGCAGCTCACCGGGCAGCTAACCGGGCAGCTAACCGGCAGCGTAGCTGTCAACATTGTAAACAGTCCGGAGCGGCCGCCATCTTGTTTCTCGGTAGGTTCGAGAGACAAGATGTGGTGAAAAACGAAGAGGGAAATGAAGGAAAGGGGGCAAGGTAAACCCCTCCTGACCCCCTAGGATTGATGAGGGGGATATTAAAGTCCCCCGCGGGGCAAAAAAAAAAAAAATTGCGATTTTTCGCGGTAGAGGCGCTTCCCGGTACGCGAACCGGGCAGCTAACCGGCAGCGTAACGGGAGTGCGCCATCTTGTGTTTTTGGAGCGTCCGGTTCGCGTACCGGGTAGCGTCCCGGTAAGCGTAACAAGAGAAACAGTAAAAAAAAAAATAATGGAATAGATTATCAAGAAAACTTTGAAAAATTGTAGGGACTGTTTGTTTGATGTGCCTTTGCAAGGCCTCAAGATATGTGCACGTGTGGATTTTGGCTAATTAAGGTTAAAAAAGATATATATATCTGTAAGCGTGCTCCGGCGCGCTTACGTTACGGGTTTTGTTTGCGCTGCAGAGCCGATACGTCACGGTTATGCGACTGTAAGCGTGCTCCGGCGCGCTTACGTTACGGGTTTTGTTTGCGCTGCAGAGCCGATACGTCACGGTTATGCGACGTGTCATGAGGCGTCTCACGTGGCTACGTGATACGTCACGTAATAAAGAATATATTTTACAGATATAGATATTAGCTTTTAAAAAACCAATGAAATTCACTGAAAAAACCATAGGTTATAGACCATATATAGTTAGGAATTAGCATTTACAAAACCTTGAAAATTCACTGAAAAAACCATAGGTTATAGACCATATATAGTTAGGAATTAGCATTTAAAAAACCTTTTTTTACTCACACAAAACCATTGAAATTCCATATATAGTTAGTTAGTTGCACTAACTATATATCCCGCACCCGCAATCCACTGCTGATCATGTCACATATTACATCATTCATGACATGGTCAGTGACATCACTGATGACATCACTGACTGGGGATTCTATTGCAGAGTGAACTGCTGCTGTTCCCTTGGGACCCCTTGCCAACGCTGATTTGGAAGCCTACTAATCCCGTTTTTGCCTGTGTCTTCGCCCACCCGCCTCCCGCCGCTTGACCCCTGTTCCAGCTCGGGGTCTGGGCGCAGAGCGGAGTGTGGTGCGGGGCGGGAAACTACATTGACCAGCATCCTCAGCTGCGCAATCCGCGTCAATCGCGTGCCAGGCGGCGCTTTAAATTCACAGTCACCCCGGTCGAGGGGGGGATTCTATTGCAGAGTGAACTGCTGCTGTTCCCTTGGGACCCCTTGCCAACGCTGATTTGGAAGCCTACTAATCCCGTTTTTGCCTGTGTCTTCGCCCACCCGCCTCCCGCCGCTTGACCCCTGTTCCAGCTCGGGGTCTGGGCGCAGAGCGGAGTGTGGTGCGGGGCGGGAAACTACATTGACCAGCATCCTCAGCGGCGCAATCCGCGTCAATCGCGCGCCAGGCGGCGCTTTAAATTCACAGTCACCCCCGTCTCGCGGGACGCGAGCGGGACGCCGGGCGAAGCCTGGGCCAAGGGTGGGCCCGTCCTAGCCCGTCACAGACCGGAGGAGACCGGACCGGGCGCACCCCCCTGACATCCAAGCCAAGGTAATTACCTGCGTAACAGTCCTGTACATACTCATTGAGTACATAACATTACCTTACGAAACATAACGAATTGGAAATCTGGATAATCTATTTAACTAGGTCAAGTTATATATTATGTCACCAAGAGGCACAAGAAGCAAAACCACAAAGAAAAATATGGCGACCACAGTTGGTCCCATTGAACAGTTTCTCCACAAAGTAAATGAAACCATAGACCAAACTGTTTTGATGATTGATCGCCGTGTCTCATACGAACTCGATCAAGCACGACGCTCATCCATGGGTGTCCTGGCACAGGCTCAAACACCAAATGTTGTACGTCTGAACAAGTCAACCTCTGAGACGAATGTTGAAATTCACGCACTACCAAATACAGTTGACCTTTCAGTAGCTTCGCAAATGTCTAATTCACACTCATCTCAGGACCTCGAACAGACCCCTGACATTTTTGCTACAACACAACCAACACAAACTGAGTTAACACAAACTGACTCTAGAGGTATTAGGGAAGGAGCTATTCCCAAAACTCAGACTCAAATTGGACTACGTTCGATGAGTTCAACACGCACAATTGCCATAACTTCTGATTCTGAACCATCCTCAAAGACCCAAAACCTACAGAATATTTTCAACATAGACCACTCTAATAACATCACGTCTGATTTACTAATAATCGAAGACCACTACAACACACCTAATTCAAAACAATCCCGACAAGAAAAGTCGGCTCGATATTCAACAAAGATTGCAAGTAATTTAAAGGTAGAATCTTTTCTACTAAAAGAAATAACGAAAATAGTAAAACATCAGCTTGACCCTATACAAAAAAGTCTTGAAATATTAGAAAAGCAAATGGCCATATTAATTGCTACAACAAAAACAACTACAAACTCAAAGAATAAAGACCTCGCAACTTCATCAGATCTTGTCATCAACCCTGGTAAGACGAGTGTTACCCACATTCAGAATCAGGGAACGAACAATTCTGCTACTACAAAAATCACAAACAATACAAACACAAATACAAGTGAACAAAAAGGAATATTAACAAAACCAATTGCCCTCCCGAAACCCAACTCCAACCAGGACAAACAAATAATCCTCACTGGTCCACAAAACCAACCACTCTCAAACCCGATTCCAGTAAAAACATTACCAGCAACTATTCTTACTAATCCACCTGTATTAAATACTCCCCGACAAGATCCACCGCAGAGAACAAATACTAAACCTGAGCGAACAAACAAAAGATGGTCTAAACTTGTTAATCTTCCGCCGGAAGCAGCACCCTTTGTTGCTATATTAACCGGAGTCCCAGAACTAAGCAAAGACACAGATGAACCTACCTGGTCTCTATTAAACAAAGCACGCTATTGGCTAAATATCAACAGGCCCAGTCACCCAAATAACATCACCAGAATCACCACAGTGAGAAGGGTGTCCTGGATAGGCCACCAGCCAAAAACAACTCACGGTGACTGCATAATAGTTAACTTTGAAAATCCACGGGCAGTGGACTATATCTGTTCTTGGGACAACCCAGAAAATAAAGACGGCATAAATGTCAAACGATTATCGTTCTTTTATCCTCGACAAACCACCCGTTTCGAGGACTCCAGCTGGCCATCAAATTGGTCATGGAGTCAACCCGACCAAGGTCCAAGATTCTGGAATCAGGGCGACAGAGGGCAGGGCAATCATCAAAGGTACCAGCCGCAGGGAGAATGGGGATATGATCACAGAGAACGAGGTGATTGGAACAATTACGGCAGGAGGATGAACCAACACCAGTACAGAGAACCCTGGACCGGAATTCCAACCTTCAACCATTATAGTTGTTTAGAAATGGTCGACTGACCACTATCACAGCATCTCACCCCAACTCATCTGCACAGTCCTAGATTACAATCTCCCCCCTCACTAACCAAACTGAAGAGCAAGCCGTCTGACAACGACTATTGCTTACAAATAGCCAGAAAAGATGATCATATCCAAGAAACTACAACTCAATATGAAAGCAATCAGACCAGCGATCGTCCTCATCATTGCAAATCTGCTTTTAGTCCGTGGTCTACGTCACACCCCTTCACGGACACACCAGACGAGGTAACTCTGAACATAGATCCTCCAAATTCAATTGCAGAAGCACAACTACCTGATCTGCCGTCTCAATTTGGAAACTCCACCACAGAATTTGAGAGGAAAATGTTATTCTGGAACGTGGCGGGTCTAGTGACCAAGTATCTCGACAAAACTTTTTTAGATCTGGTTCATACAAATGACTTAGTCTGCCTCCAGGAGACATGGTCGAACGATCCAATTCATCTGGTGGGATTCAGAACTTACTTCTCCCAAGCAACAAAATCATCTTTTGGGAGAAGTAAAGGGGGCCTGACCACATACATTTCCAATCTTTGGCCCTGCCAGGAAATAACGCCAATAGCACTCCACCAGAACTATCAGATCATTGATATAAAAGTTTCACCCCAAGTCAGCTACACTATAATAAACTTTTATAATAATATGAGCCTGTTGGAACTCATCAAAGCTCTAAGTGAAATTAGTGATGCAACAAATGAATTAAAAATCAAATACGCTAAAGTCACTCACTCCACAATTTGGGGCGGAGATTTCAATATACATATTTGCAGCAAAAGAGATGCCCCAACATGTGGGATCACAGATGAACAAGACAACCCTATCACTCATTTTTCCCACACAGAGGAAGGAAACATCATACAGGCCACCATGTCTGAGCTAGATATAGGGTTTGCAAACTTGCTAACGACGCCAACTATCCAATTTGCACCAACGTTCCATGGAAGAGGCGCCCAAACACTAATTGATTACATCCTAATCGCCACATGCATAAAGCATTTTGAAGTGGACAACAATGCACTTAGCGACCACCATCCACTCAGACTAACTTACTCAGAGCCTAACCATCATAAAACGCAAGCTATGGATTATATGGGCCTTCTACATCAAGAAAACCTCACACTAAACAGATTGAATGGCTTTACCCTCAAATGGGGTAACCTAGACCAAGACTCAACCTGCACAAACATAATCAAAAAATGCAGGATTCATATCGACAACTGTCTAAACCCTCTGGCAACTCCTTTGGAAATTTTGACTAACTACAATGAAATAGTGAAAACCATCGGCACAGAATTAACCAAACCTAGGAAGCAAAACAACAATCTAAGGAAAGGTTGGTTTAATACACAGTGCACAAAAAGCTATTCAACATTAAAGAAAGCTCTAGCAAAGAAAGATCGAAACAGAGAAGAGATTGTGCAATTAAGGAAAACATATAAGCTTTCACTCAGGCAGAGAAAAAAAGAGCTACAATGCAATCTCTGGACCCAACTTTTAAGCAGCAGCACACAAAAGGACAATCTAGCCTTTTGGAAAATCGTAAAATCGCCATTTTTAAATGGAAATAACGACGGTCCTTCGCTGGATGTTGCAATAAATGCCGAGGACTGGGTGAAACACTTTTCAGGGGTCTTCGGTGAGGATAAAACCGGAGACTTGGTCTCTACACCCTCGTTCCTTCCTCCGGTGAACTACCCGATAGAAATTCACTTCACTATGAATGAAGTAGCGAAAGCGATAAAGACTGCAAAAAATGGCAAAGCCCCAGGACCAGATTCAGTCCCAATGGACCTTTACAAATCACTCCCTGATCTCTGGTCCCCTCTCTTAACTAAGGTTCTGAATGCAGCCAAGGAAATCAGCCTCCCGAACTCTTGGTCAACATCGATCCTGGTCCCCATATATAAGAAAGGCAACAGAGACTCTCCCACCTGTTACCGTCCTATTTCCCTCCTGGATTCGGTCGGAAAGATGGCAGGGAGGATTCTTCTAGACCGTCTCCAGGAGTGGTCAACAGAACAGGGGGTACTATCAGATCTTCAATACGGGTTCAGGTCTGGATTGAGCACTGTGGACCAAGTTTTGAATTTAACACTACTGGCGGGAAAATACACCTCAGCAAAAAAATCAACACTACACATGGTCTACGTTGACCTTACGGCAGCGTTTGACTGTGTAGAACATTCAAAACTTTGGGCATTAATGCTGCAAATGGGGATTGAGCCCGCAATCATAGATTTTCTGCGTGAGTTATACTCTGGAGCCACGGGAAAGGTTCGATACGGATTGGAGGGCCAACTTACAGACAGCTTCCCAATACAGAAGGGGGTCAGGCAAGGGTGTGTACTGGCCCCCTTCCTATTTACGCTCTATACCAATGGACTCGAAGTTGCTATGCTACAGGGCGTGAAAGATCTGCCAGAAGTGGGCCGGCGACCGATCCCAGCATTGTTATACGCTGACGATGCGGTGATCCTCGCACGAACCCCGATCCAGTTACAAAAAGCATTAAATAACTATTGTACTTTTATGGCAAGTCTCAACCTAAAAGTCAATATAAAAAAAACCTTCGTGATGCATTCTGGTACCAAAAGGAAAAGAGTAAAGTCAATATTTGTGGATAAAATCCCTCTTGAAAGAACTAAAACTTACTCATACCTCGGCATCACCATTGACGAAGAGTTTAACTGGAAACAAGCAATCACGTCGCGTAAGCTGTCTCTCATAAGAACAATTGGTGCTCTAAAAGCATTCTCCCTCCGTCTAGGAAAAAGACCCATATCAGAGATGTTAAAAATTTATAATGCAAAATGCATCAGCACGGCCATTTTTGGTGCAGGAGTCTGGGGAACAGCCAATGCTGAACAAATACAGAAAGTTGAAAACCTCTTTCTAAAATTTTTACTAGCAGTCCCTAAAACCACAACCACTTTCGGGTGCCACTTAGAACTTGGACTGGATCACGTTTCAGATCTCATCAAGATTCAACCGATCATGCTGTGGCGCAGAATTTGGGTAACAGATGAATGTCATCTCACCAGAGCAATCATTGAGGACTGTATGAAATTAGACTGTATGAATAAGATTAAGTGGCTAAGCTATGTAAAATCCTTCCTTGCGGATATCGGTCTCTCGAGGTTCTATGAAGAACCACAATCAGTAACAGACATAGCAAAGAAAGACTTAAAAAAGCTATGCCTATCTCATTTAACTCAACTGCGATTGATGTCCGAAATAGGAAAGCCATCAGTCCAACACTGCCTTATGATACAACTGACTCCATCTATTCAACCGTATCTGCAGTATGACCTGACGCAATTTGAAAGGTTCCTTCTCACCCGCTTCAGGTTCAATCTTTTTCACATTATGGTTTCATTTCCGTCACAGAATATTTGGACACCCAATATGACACCGTGCCCCTGTGACGCTATTTCATCTCAGTCTACGATCCACGTTCTTTTCTTTTGCAACTTTTACACGCAACATCGCAAAAGGTGGATCATACCAATTTTAAAAGTCATGAAGATCCGTAGATGCCGCCCAGCGTATATGGCGCTGCAGTTTTTGGAAAACACCCTAGCGACGAAATCTGTCGCACACTACTTAAAACTGTGCCTCAGGCATCGCACAAACTTATGAAAACCATATGGTTACATCAAACACAGACCTCAAAGACAGTACAGTGTTCTCTCTGAGAGATCAATTTTTAATATATCATGAATTCAATGTTTTTAATAACTTTTATTCCTTTTTATTGTGCATATTTGTACTTTTATGGCTTTCATCATGAAAACCGAATAAAGTTCTTTTGAATTTGAATTTGAATTTGACATCACTGATGACATCTCAAATGACATCACTGATGACATCACTGATGACATCTCATTTGACATCAATGACCACATTACTGATGATATCATTCATGTGACAATACAATGCATCTCCTCACATTTTAATATAACCTCTGTTACACCCAGTGTTAAATACAGAGTATAATTTTTGAAACCATTGACACACCAATACTAGTTACTACATACGCACTCACTGATTCCTACGTCTACACACACATTCACTCATTCACCCATACAATCATTCATACATACCATCACTCATCTTTACAACACTATCATATGCACTCATACACCTATACAGACACTCACACTCTGCCACTCATCCATGGAGTTACTCACACACCTAGTCAGTCCTGTAAAGAATCAATCACACTTCCATTTTCTTGTCTATACAGTTAAACATAGAGCACCTTACATTTTCAAACATATACTAACACATACTTACTCTCTTATACAATCATTGATACAAGTACACATTGATCTGCACAGAGTCACACACCTCCCAGCCAGCCACACACACACTCAGTCTCCCATACAAATACTTGGACAATCAATCAATAACCCATATAGTTAATCATATAGCTACTGATCAACACATGCAGCAGTTTACAGAACAACAGACATAATGATGCACAAATTAAGACAGTTTAGTCACTAACCCATGCACTCAGTGAGACACATTTAATCACTCACTCATACATTCAGTCATGCACCTACTAAATCCTTCGTCCAGACACGTATACTTTCACTGTCATTTGAGATGTCATCAGTGATGTCACTGACCATGTCATGAATGATGTAATATGTGACATGATCAGCAGTGGATTGCGGGTGCGCGATATATAGTTAGTGCAACTAACTAACTATATATGGAATTTCAATGGTTTTGTGTGAGTAAAAAAGGTTTTTTAAATGCTAATTCCTAACTATATATGGTCTATAACCTATGGTTTTTTCAGTGAATATATATATATATATATATATATATATATATATATATATATATATATATATATATATATATATATATATATATAAAGAAAGAGTGTTTTAAGGGTTTAGGGGTGGGTAAGGTTACAAGGGCGTACGGGTATTTTTAAGCTTTTGGGGTGGGTAAGGGTATTGGGTCGTAAAGTCGTTTTTAGGGGGGTAGGGCCATAGCAATTTAAGGGTATTTTTAAGATTTAAGGGTGGGGATGGGTATTGGTGATAAAGGATTTTTTAAGATTAAGCATTGGGTAAGGGTATTGAGTGGTAAGGGTGTTTTGAGGGTTCAGGGGTTGGTACGGGTATTTCTTGGTAAGTGTGCTTTTTGGGTTTAGGAGTGGGTAAGGGTATTATATGGTAAAGGAGTTTTAAGGGTTATGGGGTGGGTAATGGTATTGGGGGACAGGGTATTTTTAGGGTTTAGGGTGAGTAAAGGTATTGGGTGGTAAGGGTTTTTTAAGGTTTTAGGGGCAGTTAAGGGTATTGGCTGTAAGGGCGTTTTTAGGGTTTAGGCGTGGCTAAGGGTATTGGGTGGTAAGAGTGGTTTTAGGGTTTATGGGTGGGTGAGGTTTTTGGGTGGTTAGGGAATTTTTAGGTTCAGAGTTGGGTAAGGGTATTGCGTGGTAAGGGTGTTTTTTAGGGTTTAGCAGTCAGGGTATTATATGGTAAGGGTGTTTTTAGGGTTTGAGGTGGGTAGAGATATTGGTTCAAGGGTATTGGGTGGTACGGGTGTTTTTTGGGTTTGAGGTGGGTAGGGGTATTGGGTGGTATGGGTGTTTTTAGGGTTTAGGGGCAGGTAAGGGTTCTGGGTGATAAGGGTGCCTTATGGGTTTAGGGGTGAGTAGGGGTATTCGATGAAAAGGGTATATTTAGATATATTAATATGTTCGACGACTGCAAACAAGTGACATTACCATTGTAAAACACAGATACAGTCACTACAAGCCCAAGTGAAACTTTAGAAGAAAAATACTGAAAATTTGAGAAAAAAGCGCGAGGAATCAAGCTCACTGCAAAGGTACATAGATGTGGATCGAATATCGTGGGGCTTATGTATATTATTGGCCCCGAGCTATGAATCCTCAAATTTTGCAATGATGCGTGAATGGGCTCAGAGTAACCTGGAGTCATCTAAACGATTAGTGATGATACTAATAAAGTATGCTGACATTGACAGATCAATACTGATAGAGGAAATTGACAAGCTAAATGAGGAATTAAATGAGCTTGGTCAAAGCGAGGAAAAAGACAAATTGCGCCAAGAAATGATGGTCAGACTAAAGCGGGAAGAAGACAAAATCAAAGAACGTAAAATGTTCAAATTTCATGCGGACAAACCCGATTACGATCTTGGCCAGATCTTTACATTTGCAAAAAAGTATGAGGCGATGAGAGCAGTGAGGAACAACAAATCTACTGAGCCAACATCAAGACCCCCAAGGAGGGGAGGGCCAAAGTCAAGTACTTCGCAATCTGATATCAGCTCGGCCCCGGATAGCGAACCGGAGCTTGATACAAGGAGAAATACCAAGCAGAAACACTCATTTGATGAAGAATTGGGTTTTTTATGCAGCGACAGGAGGCAAACCCTCCTACCCAGACCCCAAAAAACCAATTACGGCCAAAATAAAACAACAGACGCAGACATAGAAGGAAGGCCAAAAGAATCAGGTCAAAATAAAAAGACGAGAGGAGGCTGGAAGAGGGGCAAATAAACCCAAATAAAACAATTGTGAACTTATCGAACATAACATTAAGCGATCCAGATAAAAGGATTTTAAATGTGGCTCTCTCTTATTGTCCTGCAAGAAAATTCTATTATTCCAAAACAAGATTGTATATTTTTAAAGGAGTGAGAAAATTAAAACTCAAAAAATTTCATGCATTGAACAAAAGAGGCGCTAGCAATACAGATGATGATGCTGCTATAAATATTGACAAAAACAGTGATGTGACATCAACTCAACCGAACACCTCTTTCTGTACAGAGATGCAGGAACTGTGGTTAAACAATGAGGGCACCGATTATGTTGATTTGACTACGACTGAATCATCTCAATCCAATCATTCAAACCTTGGGGGTCGACCGCAAAAAGGTCTAAGGACACATTTCAAGGCGAAATCAACGTTTAACCCCATTATGACACGACACTCTATTGATATATTCCACGAGAGAGTGGTGGAACAAGTAAAACAGCTAAACTGGTCAACCAGAAAAATCAAATGTAAATACAACAAACGTAACCATGAATATGATTTACTTATACAGAAACTCAAAAAGAACAATGGTATAACCATTCGAAACTCTGAAAAAGGGGGAAATATTGTCCTAATGTCTAAGAGTGAGTACACCAATGAAGCATACAGACAATTGAGAGACGACACGTGTTATACTAAAAGTGCCATCTTGGAAATAAAAGCCACAAACATGAGATATCATACTCAACTAATGACTTGGAAAAAGAAAGGAACTATCAGCCCAGGAACATAAATTCCTAAAGAATGAGCATCCAGTTGGACCAACGATCTATTTTATACCCAAGATCCACAAAGATCCACAAAAACCGCCTGGTAGGCCAATAATATCAGCTAGGAACAGCCTATTGGAGCATACTTCCCAATATGTGGATTTTTTTCTCCAAGACCTCGTGAAGACTTTACCATCATATAAATACCGAATCTGTATTTCCTATTGATTCCAATGGGCCTTGAAGCCCATAGGAATCAATGGGAAATACAGATTCGGTATTTACAGAATCGGTAAATACCGAATCCTGGCAGGGGGAACGGGGTGTCACTTTGACACCCTGTAGCACCCCAAATGCAGGCTTGTGTGCCATGTGGCACACAGACATGCCCTAAGGGCATGTCTGTGTGTCACATGGCATAGGTGTACATGCAGAGATGTGCATGTACACTGGAAATCGGTATTTTACCACCTAATAGGATTGGGTGGTAAAATAAGAAATCCTAAGGGCCTGTGGCACTGCAAACTGTGCCACCTACATATGGATTTACAGAATCAGTATATTTACCGATTCGGAAAAATACCGAAGTGGTAAATTTACCGAATCGGTAAATATACAGATTCTGTAAATTCCGACCCACCTACATCTCTAAAGCCAAATACCGGTCGGTAACGGCTGAAATCGGCCGTTACCGACCGGTATTTGGCTACCTACATCTGGCCCTGTAATCTATGTGCAGGATGACAGGATTGAGTCCAAATTATATCGTAAAGAGACAGCAGGGAACTCCACACTGCATGCAAAACGTGCCCATGCCAAGCACCTTATCAATAGGATCCCCTATGGGGAGATGCTACGATTAAGGAGGATCCATAGCAATGACATTTATTTAAGGGAAGCTCAAACCTCAAACCTCAAGCAGAATGAGATTCTTAGAGAGAGGCAATTCATGTACGGTGATCAACAGTGCCATCTTGAAATCCATACGCAAAGATAGGTTTGAATTAATTTTGCCAAAACATGCCAGTGAGCAAATATCAGGTGTACAAACTCAAGCAAGTGAAAGTGATAATCCGAAAGAGTTCAGAATTATCATACAGTACAGCCAACAACACAAGCAACATCATTTAATCATCTCACGTAAGTGGCCCATGGTATTAAGTGATCCAATCATAGGTAAGAGTTTACCAACTCGACCTTCTATCACATATAGCAGGGGTCCATCAATGCGGGATGAACTCGTAAAAACAAGCCCGGAAGTCATAGAAAACACGAATTGGCTTCAGACATATAAGGGTTTTTTCAGGTGTAAAACTTGTAAGTCATGCCAGCAGGGTGAAAATCGCACTGGGCATATGACACAGTTTAGCAGCAGAAGTATTAAAATATCCAAACTTCTAACCTGCAAAACTGAATATGCGGTTTACATTTTAATCTGCACATGCAACCTACATTACGTAGGGAGCACTAAATTACAGGTGCACAAAAGAATTTTGCAATACCTCAGGGCGATTTCTAATCAGGATAACAACTACCCAGTAGCACACCACTTTAAAAACAAACATGACTCTAGAAGCCAGGATCTCAGATATTTTGTGATAGATGTGAAACCACCAAGCAGACGAGGGGGCAATAGGGAACAATGGTTACATCAGCTGGAAACCAAATATATTTTGAAACTGAACTCTAAATATCCGGTAGGATTGAATGTGAGAGAGGATTTGTACACTGTTGATGAATTGATGTTTTAAGGGTACCGTTGGTAACACTGGCATTTTTTACTATAGATTTATCTATCGACTGATTGTTATGCAAGGTTTTAATTCGGGTCTTAAGTATGGCTTCACGACAACAACAGCCAAGTATTGCGTGTTGATGTTTTAAAGCTAGTATTTTACAGTGATCTTTTATATTGTTATATTTATTAATTAATTATTTCATTAATGATATTATATACCTCATACATTGACGGCCATATATGTAGAAGCCTATGATGA
Source organism: Lissotriton helveticus (assembly GCF_964261635.1). NCBI lineage: Eukaryota > Metazoa > Chordata > Amphibia > Caudata > Salamandridae > Lissotriton > Lissotriton helveticus. The sequence goes on from NC_136067.1 coordinate 378,788,373, forward strand.
TCCAATTAGCAACTTTGCACATTGTATGTTTGCACCTAACCATGCCCAATTTGCACATAAACTGATAGGGTAAAATTTGTATAGTATACATATTTATATGGTTATTATTTAATATTTATTAATTATAGGTTGCAAGTTTGCACAGGTCAGGTATTTATACCGACATACATTGGCACAAAATAGTGAAGAAGGTGCATACAATGATGGAACAACAAAATAGAAGGAGGACCCCCAGCGGGTTAGGATGAGGGCAGGTTAGAGGGGGAAGAAGTACAAAAAGAAGAGCAAAAGAACCCGACTACGAGAACACTGACTACGAGTGAGTGTGGTGTGTTGTTTTGGTCCTGAGGCGGAAGCCGGGACATTGTTTTTTAAACTTGACGCTTGACTCAAAAAAGCCTACTATCATTTTAACCTCGCTCCAAGATCGTTATTGGAGAAACTGCACTTTGTAAATAATTAAATCCATCGCCACTTACATTCAGTTGCCGCTGAAGTGAGAGCGGATACTGCCCCCTCGAAAACTCGATTGAGCCTCGGCTCCCCTGCCGAACCAGCATTTCCGGGCCCGCCATCTTGGGTGAGGAATACAAAATAATTCATCAGGGCTAGGCCCCTCCCACCCTCACGCCCTCGCCACGATAAAATACACCTAATTCACCACATCGTGACTGACTATGAGTGAGTGTGGTGTGTTGTTTTGGTCCTGAGGCGGAAGCCGGGACATTGTTTTTTTAAACTTGACGCTTGACTCAAAAAAGCCTACTATCATTTTAACCTCGCTCCAAGATCGTTATTGGAGAAACTGCTCTTTTTAAATAATTAAACCCATCGCCACTTACATTCAGTTGCCGCTGAAGTGAGAGCGGATCCTGCCCCTCGAAAACTCGATTGAGCCTCGGCTCCCCTGCCGAACCAGCATTTCCGGGCCCGCCATCTTGGGTGAGGAATACAAAATAATTCATCAGGGCTAGGCCCCTCCCACCCTCACGCCCTCGCCACGATAAAATACACCTAATTCACCACATCGTCACTGACTACGAGTGAGTGTGGTGTGTTGTTTTGGTCCTGAGGCGGAAGCCGGGACATTGTTTTTTTAAACTTGACGCTTGACTCAAAAAAGCCTACTATCATTTTAACCTCGCTCCATGATCGTTATTGGAGAAACTGCACTTTTTAAATAATTAAATCCATCGCCACTTACATTCAGTTGCCGCTGAAGTGAGAGCGGATCCTGCCCCCTCAAAAACTCGATTGAGCCTCGGCTCCCCTGCCGAACCAGCATTTCCGGGCCCGCCATCTTGGGTGAGGAATACAAAATAATTCATCAGGGCTAGGCCCCTCCCACCCTCACGCCCTCGCCACTATAAAATACACCTAATTCACCACATCGTGACTGACTACGAGTGAGTGTGGTGTGTTGTTTTGGTCCTGAGGCGGAAGCCGGGACATTGTTTTTTTAAACTTGACGCTTGACTCAAAAAAGCCTACTATCATTTTAACCTCGCTCCAAGATCGTTATTGGAGAAACTGCACTTTTTAAATAATTAAATCCATCGCCACTTACATTCAGTTGCCGCTAAAGTGAGAGCGGATCCTGCCCCCTCGAAAACTCGATTGAGCCTCGGCTCCCCTGCCGAACCAGCATTTCCGGGCCCGCCATCTTGGGTGAGGAATACGAAATAATTCATCAGGGCTAGGCCCCTCCCACCCTCACGCCCTCGCCACTATAAAATGATTACCCTCCCCAGGAGGCGCAGCGGGCGGGCGCAGCGGGCGGGCGCAGCGGCGGCGCCGGCGGGGCGCCGAAGGCGCGCCAAAGGCAAGCCCGTCTGCGCCCGTCCGCGACCGACTGGGACCAGGGGCCACTACCGCTGGCAAAAATAAATCCATCTCTTACTCTTCCAGCACGTTACATCAACTACGAGGCCCCATCTTCGACCAATGCCTTGCGTCCTGGAATCCCACCTCAAAACTCTTCTGCTGCCCACAGTGCACGTTTCAAAATGGCACAAACTCACACTCCCCCTCATACCTTATGTTCCTGCTGAACTGCAGGTCGCTCCCTAAACATGCCACAGAAATATCTCTGTTAATCTCCGACAAAGAACCTGACGCCATTTTTCTCACAGAAACATGGCTACAATCTGATTCCGACCCCTATGTCATTCAAGCTCTTCCCGCAGGATATCAAATACTTCGGGCCGACCGTTCATCTGGAAAAGGCGGCGGCATAGCCATCATCTATAAGAACTGCTACACATGCCGCTCCTCTCCAACCACCCTATCCAGCTGCGAACACCTCACTTTCTCACTGGACTTCTCCCCCACATGCACATTCTTCGGGACTCTCATCTATCGGCCTCCAGGCACTTCGACCAACTTTATAAACCAACTCGCACCGGAGGCAGCCAATTGTGTCTGCTCCTCACCTAATTTCACCTTATTAGGCGACCTGAATGTGCACCTAGATGACCCCCTAGATTCGGCTGCCACCGAACTATGCAACAATCTGGAGGCACTAGAACTCTCCCAGCGAGTGCTGCAACCCACCCATGAAAAAGGTCACCTCTTGGACCCTATCTTTACTAACTGTACTCATTTTACAGTTAGTCCACCCACTCCCCTCCCATGGACGGACCATTTCTTGATCCCTTTTACCTGGGCGCCTTCCTGACCACGTCCTAAACCTTCCACCGCCTCCTGCAGGAACTGCAAATGGTCACAACTTAACACCAACCTATGGACAACAACTCTGGAGGCCTCTGTCCCACTAAACAACCCCGATCCGATTACTAATAATGACAACTTTAACAACTGGATTACCACCTCCTTAGATCTTACTATCCCATTTATAGACCTCAAACCCAAACAGAGACCAAAAAACTCTCCTTGGTATTCACAGGACCTGCGCACTCTTAAAAAAGAATGCAAAAGATTGGAACGGAAATGGCGCATCGATTATTCACAAACCAGCAAAAATGAATATCGGGCCGCCATAAAAATCTATAAAAATGACATAAAAAATGCCCAAGCAACCTTTTACGAAAATAAAATTAATAAAGCAGCATCTAAACCCAAGGAAATATTTCAAATCGCGAAAAGCCTGCTCAAACTTCCCGATAAACCATCAGATCCTCTTACTGCTCAAATCCGCTGCAATGAACAGGCAGACTACTTTCTCAATAAAATAGCCACAATCTATGCATCCTTCCCACTATCCCCTCAACCCATAATACAATAAAGGGATATCAGCTCATCTCCACCTACCACCCTAGAAAACTTTCCACCTCTGGAGCCTATTAGCTTGGAAACCATAATACTCCAGGTAAAGTCAGGATCTCCCAGCGACCCAGCCCCTGCTCAGCTCCTCAGAACAATCACCCCCACCATTCTGCCCACCATTCTGAACCTAATCAACAACTCACTCTCCTTAGGACTTGTCCCCCCAAAAATGGAAGCAGGCAACAGTCAAGGCCCTCCTGTAAAAACCTAATCTAGATCAAATGAACCCGGGAAATTATCGTCCAATCTCCCTGCTACCATGGATATCCAAAATTGCGGAAAAGCACGTCAACCAATCCCTTACTGAATTCCTGGAAGCAAATAAATTACTAGACTCATCTCAAACTGGGTTCCGCCCCATGCATGGGACAGAAACCGCTCTACTAGCCGTAACAGAAGGAGCAAGAATGATAACGGATCAGGGCGGCACTGCGGCCATTATCTTATTGGACCTCAGTGCCGCCTTTGACACAGTGAATCATGACATCTTGCTTCACAGAATCGCAGATCTAGGGATAACATCTACAGCGGCGGCCTGGATACGATCATTTCTTTCAGACCGCTCATTCCGAGTCTGCGAAGGCGACACCACCTCGCCCAGTAAACCACTCAGTTGTGGGGTTTCCCAGGGCTCTTCCCTGAGCCCCACACTGTTTAACATATACATGCACCCCCTCGCAGAAATAATCCGCCCTTTCGGCATCCAAGTCGTGTCCTACGCGGATGACACGCAGCTGGTGGTTACCCTAAATCATCCCTCCTCATGTTCCAATGATCTCAGAGGATGCATGGAAGCTGTAAGTACCTGGATGAGTCAGTCGTACCTAAAGCTAAACGGCGACAAAACAGAGCTAATGGTACTGGGTAACTCCCCTCAAAAATCCATTGAGTCTCTGTGGCCACCAGACCTAGGCCCAGCACCCCCAGCCAGGAACACCATCAAGAGCTTAGGAATATGGCTAGACAGCACACTATCCTTCGGGCACCAGGCAACCAAATTATCCGCCACCTACATGGGCATCATGAGACTCATCCGAAAAATCCTACCACTTCTCCCCTACAAAGCCAGACAAATCATGGTCCAGGGCCTAATTCTCTCCCGGCTGGACTTTGGAAACGCCCTTTATCTAGGGGCCCCCGAATCCACCCTGAAAAAGCTCCAGGTGATACAAAACTGCGCTGCCCGTACACTTCTGCGTATTCCCCGCCGCCTATCAGTGAAATCCGAATTAAAAGCCCTTCACTGGCTGCCAGTAAAAGACAGGATCAATTTTAAAAGCATGTGCATCGCCCACCGTGCCTACTGGAGGAAAGGAGCAATCCTCAACCACACCCTGATTACCCCTTACCACCCTAACCGACAGCTCAGGTCGACTCATACCTTCCAAGTCCTCAGACCTAGGTTCAAAAGAGAAAGGAGTGGAGGAAGAATGTTCTCAACAAACGCGGCAAGACTCTGGAACTCCCTCCCAATCTCTATTCGCTCAGAACCCAACCTTCTGCACTTTCGGAAAAAATTAATAACCTTTCTCTTCAGCAGATAAAATCACCCGCCCCACACACCTGTATTTGGCTAAGCGCTAGGATGCCTGCGGGTAGCTACCGCGCTATACAAAAACCATATCCAATCCAACCCTGCCTTTAAACTTTACATAAGGTCCAGCAAAGGGATCCTAACATGCCTATGGAGCCAGGAATCGAACATTCAGAGCCAAAAGTCAAAACAGTCCATCATAGTCTTTTTGGAAAACATTTTTTTATTTTATTATAATGGTCAAGATTTTTAAATTGGTTGTTATAAAATACAAATAGTTATAAATTCATTGTTCAATTATAAGTAAAAAACACATATAGTTTAATGCCATGTAGGCTGTCCCACACAACCCAGGGTAACTCTCATATTCACACATTCGCATACTCCATACACATTCATACAGGCATCCTTTCATACATCAACAAATGAATAATCCCACTACTACATTGCTGTCATTATATGAATTGATGAAGATGTACTACAATTCATTAACCAAGGAGATATGGGCAAAGAGACAATAGTGAGGATTAATGGTGGATTAAATAATCATCATTGCCCATAAGTACCACATCGACGCGTGTTTCGGTGTTCCGACCCGGTTGGGTCACACCTTCGTCAGGGCGACAATCAGCCAAGGGGAGGGGGGACTGAATATCTGAAAATACAGAACATATATATATATGTATAGGCACATAAATACATCCACATTCATTTTATTTATACAAATTAGTTTGATAATTTCCTTATGGCTCTAGATAGAACACTGGCTCCCAAGGTTTAATAAACAGCAAATACAAAACATTAATAATTAGGGATAAAAGCTCCTCTACGGTCTGGAAAAAACAGTTCTTGAAAAACAGGCATATGTCATTCCTACATTCACATTCTTATGGTCTGACTTCATTCATCTCATCTGCATGGTTGCACTCAATACTCCATGTCCGCGTGGACTATCTACATTGTACACGGCCTAGACACACCTTCAGAGTGACGAACAATCTGGGTAAGGACCACGCATATTAATAAATCAGTTGTGGATCTAATCTTACATGGGGTCCTAGGTTCCGGGAGATAGAGGGGGTAAAACTATCAGTACATTGAGGTAGAAATAAAACAGTTTAGCAAATGATGGAACCCAATTGGTTGAGTAATACTTTATGCCAAAATATGCTGTCAACAAACTACACAGTACCCTGTTAAAAATTATATTAACCCAACCACTGGATATTGGGGCTCCAATATCCCAATGCACATGTAAATGAAGGACAATAATTATGTAATAACATCAATATAGACAAAAGTGATTTTAAAAACAGTGTGGGCATATACAACACACAAGGGTACAAGCACTTTTTTGCACTTTAGCACAAAACACTTTTTTCATGCTAGACATTTGCGAATACAATTGAAGCATAAGATACACATATAGGCAGTTGTTGAAAGCATCAACTGAATGAGGATTTTGTGATATGAATTGTCATGTGATTATATATTGAAATTTAACCTCAAAAAGTGTACCCTCAAAATGGCGTAAACAAACTATGCTTAACAAATTGTAAAAATAATCATGTAGAGAAACTACAAATGCATAGGCCAAAAAGAAACTACAAATGTAACTCATTTCTTTATGTCTATGGCGTGATTTGCAAATGTGAATTTAATTACACCAACATTTGGCACTTTAAAAGATCGTATGCAACGTAGAACTATGTTATGTGATCAAGGCTCCCGCAAATAAACTTTGTGATCTGTTGCCGTTTTTTGTAAGTATCCAATGAAAGGACGGAGACGAATGGGTATATATATATATATATTACCTACTGGCGGTCGCCAGTAGGTATATATAGTTAGGATTTTTTCTCTATGGGATTTTTGAAAATTCTATGTCTAATAACTTTGGCGTTTGTGGACGGAATTGGCTGAAATTTTCTGGAAAATGGAACATTTTGTTTCTGAGCAGCCCCCGGAAATTTGGGGGGGGTTCGTCAAGGGGGGGCCGAGAAAAAAAGGGGGTCCCAAAACGTGTTTTTAACATTGAGTTTTCCATAGGGCGGTTGGCCTCACTTTTAGCCCGAACGGCTGAATGGATTTCCACGAAACTTGGCAAAATTGTAGGGACTGGTAGCCCGATGTGCCTTTGCTAGGTCTCAATATATGTGCTTCAGTGGATTTTGAGAAATTAACGTTTAAAAAAAGATATATATCTGTAAGCGCGCTCTGGGCAGCGCTCCGGTTCGCGGACTTTACGCGTAACGGAACTTCGCGAAGCGAAGCTGATTGGCTCTCCGGTGTCTGTCAACATTCTAAACAGTCCGGAGCGGCCGCCATCTTGTCTCTCGGTAGGATCGAGAGACAAGAGGAGGCCAAAACAAAGGGGGAAATGACCATAAGGGGGCATAGTAGATCCTCCCTGACCCCCTAGGTTTAATGTGGAGGCTTTAAAAGGGCCCCGCGGGGCAAACAAAAGAAAAAAAAAATTGTGTTTTTTTGCGTGGGTAGCGCCCGGTTCGCGAACCGGGAAGCGTTCTGGGCAGCGTACTATAAGGAAAAAAGAATGATAGACTTTTCAAATACTGTATGTTAATTGATTGTTGGTTTTGTTGATTATTTTTTAATTTTTTTTATTTTTTAAGCAATTATTTATTTTTGTGATTGTGTTTGAAAATTTAATAACATTTCTAACATTTAACTAGTTTATGAATTACATATAAAAATGATTAAAGACTCAAACAATTTTTTAATATTACATACAATTTTATTTTTCGGATTGTTTTTCAAAATTTAATAGAACGTCTAGCATTTGACTGTCCGATATGTCCTCTTGTTGAGTGAACATAAGTTCCCACATTTGACCGTCATCATAATGAAGTAAATGATCCACAGATTCTACACATTGAACTAATTCATGGTCCCGTGATTCATCCATGAAATCTGAGTCATCATTGTCCTCAATATCTTTTTCTGTGTTGTTCTCCAGAACAATTTCGAAGGAAACATTCTGCTCACCTTCCATTTTATTGCTGTAATTTGCATAAAAAATAAATATATCAGTAGAGATAGGGCACTGTTGGGTTTAAGTTCAGACAGGTACTTGTGAGTTTATAACAGAGAAGTAATCTATGGGCACTGTATGGTTTCAGGCGTGAAGTAGTACTATTAAAAAGTGCCTGTGAAGAAGCCTAAGTAAATTCATAATTATACCACAGAAACCTAAATCAATCCATAATTATAATAAAGAAGCCTTTCTCAATGTCTAACTCTTACAGAGGGATAGTATATAACTATCTGAAAATGTTTTCAAATTTATAAAATAATATCTCACCTTCTAAAAAGAAGTTTAAGTTGTGAGTGAAAATGATCTTGCAATGTAGTTCAGGAAGTAGTAGTCAAAATGGCTGTGTTTCTCTCTCTTCCTTTATATATATTCAGGTACATAGCCAATCAAATGTCAGGTAAAAAAAGTAGAAAATGAAAGTAACATTTTAATTGGTTGTCAATTCCAACACTTCAGATGTGTTTTGTGAAGTAATTTACCTCAGGGTATTTAGAGAGGTCTACAGGCTAAATGGTTAAATGGAATTTCAATCAAATTTGTGAAAATGGTAGGCATTGGTATGTAGTATGAGCTAATCTATATTTGGTGAAATTGTCTCCAGTCGCTTTTCTGTAAACTACTTTCCCACCTTTTTTGATGGTGCGCTTCCCAGGGAGCGACCCGGTACGCGAACTGGTGAGCGCCCCGGTTCGCGAACCTTAAGCGTTACGGGAGTCCACCATTTTGTGTTTCGGTCGAATTAAGATACAAGATGGAGGGCAAATAATGTTCAGAATGGGTAGAAGGGGGCACGGTAGACTTATCTTGACCCCCTAGGTTTTCTGAGGGTGGCTGAGGAGGCCCATATGTGCGAAAAAAAAACATTTTTTAAAAAATTTAGCGAGGTTAGCTCCCGGTTCGCGTACCGGGTAGCGCCCCAGGGAGCGTACTTTGTTGAAAATTAGTGAAAAATGTTAGAGTAAAATAATAATTGTGAGTGATCAGATGTAGGGTAGCTCTGAGAAGAGCTTTTGGGTTTATGGTACATTTAGGTACTTATAAGTAGGTACCAATGCACAGTCTTAAATTCAGAATGAAAATTCTGCTGCCCTCATCTGAGAAGTGAACTCCATCTCCTCTGTAGATATCTTGCATGTAGTAACGCAAGTTATTGTTGTACAGGGAGCCCATTCCATGGTCTCTCATGTAAGCTGAAACAGATTTGTTTACATGCTTCCTCGACTTCTCAATTTGTGGACAAAATTGGTTTGACCACCTCCATTTCTGTCTTTGGCATATATTTGAATATACCAAGGCAGTCTGAGGAAAAAGTGCCATCAATTGCTCAAAGGTGTCCTTTAAAAGCATTTCCAGACCTACCCCAGTCAAAGTGCCCAAATCATTACCTCCACAGTGCACAATTAACAGGTCAGGTTTTGGCAAATGCATAAAGGTTTTCACCAATGGTATCAATTGGTGACATTTTAATCCTCTGTGGCCAAACCACTTAATTTCCACATCTTGTAAATTGAGGTTAGGTAAATTCCTGTTCTCAGCATACCTCTGAGCCCAATAGATGTAACTATGTCCAACAATCCAGACAGAAAACATGGTGAGAGAAGGTTCTCCTGCAGTCAGATGAAGTGTGGCAATGAAATGGCAGTTGAAAAAATAAGAGTTTAAAATGAAAAAAACTGTGGAGTTTCTGTGTTAATGAAGCAGTAACAGTGATTGGTGGATTTTGATTGCTGAAAACAGAAAGTTAGGGTGCATGGATGAGTTGTTTGAAAGATGTATTTTGAGTGGTCAAGAAAAAATCATTAAATGAAAGAATGCACTGGATATGACGTGCACTGAGAGTTCAGAGTTCAATTGCAACATTGTTGTGTGAACTTGCAAACACCAGAGGTCTTCCAAGAGGTGGTTGCCATGCAGAAAAGGCATGAAATGGCAGAGGGGGGAAGGGTTTTCATTTGAAAAAAAGTGAGGGAAGAGTTTTGATTGGGTGACATGAGAGATATGTGTGAAGAATTACAGCATTTCTGTGCTTTTGATAGCTGCAGACTCTGGAGTGCATACCTTTTGCTCTGCTGAAGACAAATTGGTGTGTTTCTGAGACTGTTTTGAAACTCAAAGTATTTGCTAAGGTGAGAAAAGATTTCTTTAATTTAGATAGAGAATAGTGTGCTTTAAGGAGAAAATTATGAAGAAAGTTGTGTTCTTCAAATGTTGCTTTGTCTCAAGTGTTTTACAAATAGATTTTGTTTCTTTGAGAAAATGTAATTGGAGAAAATGTGAAGTATTAGTACTGACAGGGTGTTATTGTGCATAGGAGCTGTGGAGTCTTTTCAAATTATGATTTGAAAATCGTTTTTGAGGAAAATGAATGGTTATAATATTTATGACAAGGACATAATGGTGTATGTTTGATTATAAGGCAATTGAGTGTCTCTGATGTTATTTTTCCCATTTTAATGTAAGACCTTTCTCTGTGGAGCAAATTGCTTGTAAATATGCTCCCACCTGTGCATGGCAAATTTAGATTTTGAATGTTTGTGTTACATAGCTATGTTAAAAGTGACCCAACCATGCTGCAAAGGCAATCAAAAAACGCTTTTATGTGTCTTAAGGACATTTTAAGTCATTTCCCTATGTGCAGTGTTTTCAAATTATGATTTGAAAATCGTTTTTGGGGAAAAGGAATGGTTTGTAAATTTATGACAAGGATATAATGGTGTATGCTTCTTTATAAGGCATTTCAGTGTCTCTGATGTCATTTTTCCCATATTACATTAAAAGACCTTTCCCCGTGGGGCACATTCCTTGTAAATATGCTCCCACCTGTGCATGGCAAATTTAGATTTTGAATGTTTGTGTTACATAGCTATGTTAAAAGTGACCCAACCATGCTGGAAAGGCAATCAAAAAACGCTTTCATGTGTCTTAAGGACATTTTAAGTCATTTCCCTATGTGCAGTGTTTTCAAATTATGATTTGAAAATCGTTTTTGGGGAAAAGGAATGGTTTGTAAATTTATGACAAGGATATAATGGTGTATGCTTCTTTATAAGGCATTTCAGTGTCTCTGATGTCATTTTTCCCATATTACATTAAAAGACTTTTCCCCGTGGGGCACATTCCTTGTAAATATGGTCCCACCTGTGCATGGTAAATTTAGATTTTGACTGTTTGAGTTACATAGCCATGTTAAAAGTGACCCAAAAACTTGCAAAGGCTTTAAAAAAACACTTTCATGTGTCTTAAGGACATTTTAAGTCATTTCCCCCCGGGTGCAGTGTTTTCAAATTATGACTTGAAAATCGTTTTTGACGTAAAGGAATGTTGTTAAAATTTATGTGCGCCATATGCCCCCAAATTTCTTTTTCAGGGGTGCAGCAGGGTGTTCTTGAGACACCCCTGCACCTTTGGAAAAATTCCTAATTTGCGATGAGCTAATTGCTAATCGCAAATTGCACCTTCATTCCTATGGGCCTCCTGGCCCATGGAAATGAATGGGTAAGTTGCAATTAGCAATTTGCTCATTGCAAATTAGGAATGGTAAAGAATCGCTATTTATTCCTTAAAATTCGCTATTTTGGAAATGCAAAATAGTTTGATGATACATATGGCGGTTCATCTCTAACAAGATAAGAAGCTTAGGGATACATTTATGATGACTGGCGCAATGAAGTGGACATCACTTACTTCATTGGTAGAGCTTTACATGTATTATCTCCTCTGTATTCTTCGTCAAGCGTAACTTTCATCTGCAATCCTGAGTAGGCCTCACCTTAAACAAACCTCTGGATAGGGCACACCTTATCGTCATCCTGAATTAATCATTTAAAATGCTAGGGACAGATTTATGATAGGTGTATGCCTCTTTTGCGCCACTGTGCGTCACTTTTGTGATGCAGCGGCGGTGCAAAAGATTTGCTATGAGGCGACAAAATTACAAATTGATGCATTTAGGCAGATGTGTCATGGTGTAAAAAACACCGTGCCACATGAAACTGATGCAGCAGTGATGCAAAAGATGCACCATGTTGCAAGACAGGCCTCACTTGGGGCCATATGTATGAAGCTAATTAGCATTTGCAAAGGTCGAAGTTCTGTGAATTTTGGCCTTTGCGAATGCTAATTAGACAAATGGTATGTATCAAACAAGTTTGATGCAAAATAAGGAATAGCAAAATTTGCTATTCTTTATTTTGCGATTGCACTGAAGGATTTGCAATTTTTTTGATTTCTTAAATGCAATGTATCAAACAAAAAATATGCAAAAAATGCCATTAAGGATTTGCAAATTACCACCAACTTCTAGTTGGTGGTATTTTGTGAATTCTTTTCAAAAAGCTTTTTTTCCAAAAAACAAAAGGTGCCATATGACGCCCATACATGCCCTTAGGGCATGTATGTGCGCCATATGCCCCCAAATTTCTTTTTCAGGGGGTGCAGCAGGGTGTTCTTGAGACACCCATGCACCCTTGGAAAAATTCCTAATTTGCGATGAGCTAATTGCTAATCGCAAATTGCACCTTCATTCCTATGGGCCTCCTGGCCCATGGAAATGAATGAGTAATTTGCAATTAGCAATTTGCTCATTGCAAATTAGGAATGGTAAAGAATCGCTATTTATTCCTTAAAATTCGCTATTTAGGAAATGCAAAATAGTTTGATGATACATATGGCAGTTCATCTCTAACAAGATAAGAAGCATAGGGATAGATTTATGATGACTGGCACAATGAAGTGGACATTACTTACTTCATTGGTAGGCCTTTACATGTATTATCTCCTCTGTATTGTTCATCAAGTGTAACTTTGATCTGAAATTCTGAGTAGGCCTCACCTTAAACAAACCTCTGGATAGGCCACACCTTATCGTCATCCTGAATTAATCATTTAAAATGCTAGGGACAGATTTATGATAGGTGTATGCCTCTTTTGCGACACTGTGCGTCACTTTTCTGATGCAGCGGCGGTGCAAAAGATTTCCTATGAGGCGACAAAATTACAAATTGATGCATTTAGGCAGATGTGTCATGGTGTAAAAAAACCGTGCCACATGAAACCGATGCAGCAGTGATGCAAAAGATGCACCATGTTGCAAGACAGGCCTCACTTGGGGCTATATGTATCAAGCTAATTAGCATTCACAAAGGCCTAAATTCTGCGAATTTCAGCCTTTGCGAATGCTAATTAGACAAATGGTATGTATCAAACAAGTTTGATGCAAAATAAGGAATAGCAAAATTTGCTATTCCTTATTTTGCGATTGCACTGAAGGATTTGCAAATTTTGCGATTCTTTAAATGCAATGTGTCAAACAAAAAATATGCAAAAAATGCCATTAAGGATTTGCAAATTACCACCAACTTCTAGTTGGTGTTAATTTGCGAATTCTTTTCAAAAAGCTTTTTTTCCAAAAAACAAAAGGTGACATATGACGCCCATACATGCCCTTAGGGCATGTATGTGCGCCATATGCCCCCAAATTTCTTTTTCAGGGGTGCAGCAGGGTGTTTTTGAGACACCCCTGCACCCTTGAAAAAATTCCTAATTTGCGATGAGCTAATTGCTAATCGCAAATTGCACCTTCATTCCTATGGGCCTCCTGGCCCATGCAAATGAATGGGTAATTTGCAATTAGCAATTTGCTCATTGCAAATTAGGAATGGTAAAGAATCGCTATTTATTCCTTAAAATTCGCTATTTAGGAAATGCAAAATAGTTTGATGATACATATGGCGGTTCATCTGTAACAAGATAAGAAGCTTAGGGATACATTTATGATGACTGGCGCAATAAAGTGGACATTACTTACTTCATTGGTAGGCCTTTACATGTATTATCTCCTCTGTATTCTTCATCAAGCGTAACTTTAATCTGCAATCCTGAGTAGGCCTCACCTTAAACAAACCTCTGGATAGGCCACACCTTATCGTCATCCTGAATTAATCATTTAAAATGCTAGGGACAGATTTATGATAGGTGTATGCCTCTTTTGCGCCACTGTGCGTCACTTTTGTGATGCAGCGGTGGTGCAAAAGATTTGCTATGAGGCGACAAAATTACAAATTGATGCATTTAGGCTGATGTGTCATGGTGTAAAAAAAACGTGCCACATGAAACCGATGCAGCAGTGATGCAAAAGATGCACCATGTTGCAAGACAGGCCTCACTTGGGGCCATATGTATCAAGCTAATTACCATTCGGAAAGGTCAAAATTCTGCGAATTTCGGCCTTTGCGAATGCTAATTAGACAAATGGTATGTATCAAACAAGTTTGATGCAAAATAAGGAATAGCAAAATTTGCTATTACCTATTTTGCGAATGCACTGAAGGATTTGCAAATTTTGCGATTCCTTAAATGCAATGTATCAAAAAAAAATATGCAAAAAATGCCATTAAGGATTTGCAAACTACCACCAACTTCTAGTTGGTGGTAATTTGCGAATTCTTTTCAAAAAGCTTTTTTTTCCAAAAAACAAAAGGTGCCATATGACGCCCATACATGCCCTTAGGGCATGTATGTGCGCCATATGCCCCCAAATTTCTTTTTCAGGGGTGCAGCAGGGTGTTCTTGAGACACCCCTGCACCTTTGGAAAAATTCCTAATTTGTGATAAGCTAATTGCTAATCGCAAATTGCACCTTCATTCCTATGGGCCTCCTGGCCCATGGAAATGAATGGGTAATTTGCAATTAGCAATTTGCTCATCGCAAATTAGGAATGGTAAAGAATCGCTATTTATCCCTTAAAATTCGCTATTTAGGAAATGCAAAATAGTTTGATGATACATATGGCGGTTCATCTCTAACAAGATAAGAAGCTTAGGGATAGATTTATGATGACTGGCGCATCACCAGGGATGTGCCAGTCATCCTGCGCCACTGTTCCGCCACCCATGGTGTGCTGCATTTACAATGCGGCGCAGCATGGGGCAAAAATGGCACAGATGCGTGACGCATCTGTGCCGTAAAGGTGGCGCATTGCTGGAGTTGTATCGCAAGTGCGATGCAGCTCCAGCAAGGCTCAGGGGTGCCCCATCTCCACAATGTTGTGTCAAGACCTATGCCTGCTTAAAGCAGGCGCAGGGTTTTGACGCAGCTTTTTCCTATCTGATTGTAAATGCGGCACACCATGGGTGGCAGAGCAGTGGTGCACGTTAACTGGTGCATGCCTGGGGATGTGCCATTTAACATAAATCTGCCCCTTTACATTTAAGTATGTGCAGGGGACACAGAGTCGGTGAGGCTTATCCAAGGTTAAGAAGAGATGAGTCCTGTTCACTGAAAAATTAGACATAGGCTTCACCTGCTCAGCATCGCTGGACATGGCTAAATAATAGCTGCAAAATGTTACTCTTGTTAAACAATTTTACTATTATAATCTCTGAGATTTGTCTCTTACTCTGCAACATCTCATTGTTGTTATCTTTCTTTAAAGATAAAGACAACATCAACATGAGCGACAATCAGCAATCAGTTGATTTCGACCTCATCATTGAACTCGTAATTGAAACATCAGTGGATGTTGATCCCTTGGATGATTTAAATCCTGAGGATGAAGAAGAACGTGATGAGGATGCAGATTTGTCCGAATTATATGACATAGGGTGGGAAGCTGACCTGCTTGAGCCTATGGAACTATAAACATTTATTTTTAAAATTTACAATAAATGAAAAGTAAAAATGTAAACTGTTTAATTTTAAATTAAACACACCTTCAAAAACAGGTTATGTGTAGTGTCTTCAATAAAATATTAAAATATGCTCATAAAATTAGATCAGATTCACATATAAAACAGGACAGGTAAATGAAGAAGAATTCCATTTCTTTTCTGCTATTTCTGTATTCTAAATTTGCCAAAGCACTAAAAAATATTATATGTAAAAATGTTAAGTAGTGTGTTAAGTTTTTGTTGACTGTTATTGATTTACTGTTTGGTAATAGTGGTTAATAACATTTTTTATTATATTTTACCACAGATTCAACTGCAGATAATTTCAAATTTTGAGAATGCCAACTAAGGAGAGAATGAGAAAGGCTACAAAACGTCAAAGACAGCAGGTCCATCATTTACAGCAGCAGTCCTCTACAAAAAAAAATCGTCAAGTCACCAAGAAAGCACCGGGTAAGAGTACAAAAACATTCATAAGAAATATTTGTAGTAAAAAAAATATTACTACAGAAAATGTTTCAGTCCAAAAAAAGAGAAGCAATTCAAACGGAAAGGAAAGGCCAATCAAAAATGTTACTGCTAGAGCAAGAGATAACTCTGTGCATGATAGTAGAAGGAAACAACAGTTTAGGGACATTCGTAAACGAATGTTCCGCAACAGGATAATTGGCAATTTGTTAAAAAATATTAAGAAAGGTCAACAGAAAGTGCTTTTTTATAAGAGAAAAAAAAAGTTGAGAAAGTTATTGATCAGGCATTTGAAATTAAACGTAAGTTATTTATTTTGATAATCAATAGAATTAGGAAGCTAAACAAGGCAATTTATGATTTCAAAAGAAATAGTAGATGGAAGAGAATAGTTAATCGTAGTAATTTTTGTGAAGTTTTTTCTGGAGAATGGATGCATAGTTCAAGCTGTGAGGCATTTTTTAATGAGGAGAGTTATTTCCAGGATAATGATTTGGTGCATGCAGTTGACACCAGTGGTCGTGCTTATGAAGTGAAAGATGGTTGTCCAGTTGAAAAAGAAAAACTTGTGACAACAGAGGCAGAAGAGGTGTTAGGTAATGAGGTTTTAGGAAGAAGTGCTAAGGGTCCTGTGTACACCTGGAAGTGTAGTAGTATTTGCAGTGTGCGACAGGATTCCATCAATTTGCTTTGTGATTTTGTACGGTCATTTAATAAGAAAAGTTTGAAGCAGAAAATGAGGTTGTTGCAAGAATTAGATCCTTGCAGAGTGAGAGAAGTGACAGGTTTGCATGGTCATTCACTGGCTTGTCTTTCAAGGAGAGTATGCCAGAGTGTTTTTCATAATTTCAGGATGCTAGCAGTGCATCATAATAAAGTGAGGAAATTAGTTAGAATGTTGTATTATGCTAAGAGTCCAGCAATTATGCTTAAACAATTATGCGCTGCTCTTTTGCATGGTTCTGAAATAGATGTGAAGAATATATGTGAAGAAATTGAGTTTTGTTACTTTGGAAGTAAAGAGGAGAATGTTGAAATTGACCAAGAAGAAGCGGGTAATGTGGAAGATAGTGTACAGGTTTCCAGTACAGATAATTTCCAGAGGGAAATTGCGACGTTTCAGATCAAATCAAGCGGAGGCCAAATTTCACTTGTGTGTGTTGTCGACGCACTTATTATAAGAATCAGACTAAGTTAGTGGATTTATATGCAAAAAGTGAAAGGGAAAATAATAGTGAATGGAAGGATTTCACAACATACTTGATGGTAGAAAATTGTTTTGATTTGGGATTGGATCAACGTGTGTGTACTTATTGTTGTTGCAAATTAAATCAAAACCAGATGCCTGCTAGAGCAGTTCATAATAATCTGGAATTGGTTGAGATTCCTTCTGAATTGAAGGATTTAAATACTTATGAATCTATTTTGATTCAAAGTATCCATCCCTTTCAGGCTATTGTAAGAATGGAGCCAAAGACAGGGAAATTGCCTCCATCAGATTTACAGAGAGGATTAAAGGGAAGAGTTGTTTATTTGCCTCTAGATTTGAAGAAAAACATTAACACAATTGGAGTAGAAAAAGTGGAAGAGGAACCTCTGGTTATCTTAGTTAATGGGGTTCCGACAAAGAATAAGAAAATATGTCAAGATTTAGTGGATGTTAGGAAAGTTAAAAAGGCAACATTGTATTTGAAAAAAAATAATAAATACTATAAGAATGTATATGTTGCAGAAGAGGAAGTAAGTGAGGAAGAGGATAGCGATTTGTGTGCTGGTCAAATTGAGAAAGTAGAACCCTCTACTAGTGAAGAAATATATGAACATTATAGTGTTCATCCTTTGCATTCCAAGGAAGTCATGGGGAATGCTATTGAGTTGTTTCAAATGAAACAAGCCAAAGGGAGTCCCATTAGTGTTTGGGAGGAAAGTTTGGAAGCTCGGTGTTTCCCACAGCTTTTTCCAACAGGTCAGGGAGGAAGATATGATGAGCGACCTCATCAAATTCCTGCTTCTGAATACCGGACTTTGCGATTGTATGCAGGAGATGCTAGGTTTCGACAATGCATTCCCTATTTGTTTCATCTCCTGTTTGAAAGCGATCTGTCTGGACTGTCATATGCAGTGAACCACATCTTGAAAAGTGGTATACACATGCAAAACATCTCGGCAAGTCCAAGACAGTATTTTGGATTCTCACCTGATTAATCTCATGGCGTGTCAGCGTGGTACTAATGAGTACTGGTACCGTCGTCATGGTGATTTTAAATGTATGCTGAGGAACTTAGGAACTCCCACATGGTTCCTCACTCTGAGCTGTGCCGAGTATGGCTGGGAAGACTTACTTGAATTTCTACGAGAGGCAAATGCTAACGTAGAAAACATCGAATTCAAGACACCCGGAGAACTGTGCTCTTTGGATCCAGTCAATGTATGTAGGTACTTCAATCATAGATTTGAAGCTATGATGTCTTTCATCATGAATAAGAAGAATCCACCTCTTGGAGAGGTGTTGGATTTCTTCTGGAGAAAGGAGTACCAAGCAAGAGGTGCTCCTCATATACATATGTTGCTGTGGATCAAGGATGCACCTAAATTTGGAACGGATCCAGAAGACTCAGTGATGAGTTTTATACAAGAGTATTCTACGTGTGCTGTTCCAAACGCAAAGGAGAAGAAAAGCCTAAGAGAAAAAGTTCTGCGTTTCCAAAGCCATCGATGTGCAAAGTACTGTCGTCGTAAATTCCGAAACAAGGACAAGTTCTACACCAAATGTCGTTTCGGCTTTCCACGACCGGTGATTTCTAAAGGAAGAGTAAACAGTTTGATGTCTTCGCTGCGACATAATGTGATGAAGAAATCACCTAAAAACACATACAATTTGAAGAGGAACGAAGAGTCCAAGTACATCAACGACTACCAACCCGGTGATTTTGTCCATGTGGAATGCTAACATGGATATACAGTTTGTGGCTGATAACTGTATGGCTGTGGCTCGGTATGTGACGTCTTACATCACCAAAAAAGAGAAGACAGAATTGAAGGATATGTGGGAGGACATTTCCCATGAAAAGAGCCTCAGCAAGAAGTTGTACAGTTTCAGTCTGAAGATGTTGTCGCATCGAGAAATTGGAGCGTACGAATGTTCTGACCGGTTGTCTTCAGCAAGTCTCTATGCCAAGTCCAGGAGTATCATTTGGGCGAGTCTTGGTCTTGCTGCAACGCGTAATCGAGTTCTCAAACCTGTGCGGGAAATTGAGTATTTGGCGGAAAAGGAGCCAAACAGTACCGACATTTTGAAGACCAACATGTTGGATACATATTATCCAAATCGAAGCATTCACCTCGAGAATGTTTGTTTATATGAGGTTCTTCAAAATTACATATTCAAGAGGAACATCAAAGAAGATACTGAGAAAGGAGTGTATGCTGTAATAGGAAGTGAGGGATGTCTGGTCAAGCAAAGAAAATGCCACTTGGTAAACCATCGAAAATTGAGTGGCGAATCTCCTGAAAAAAAGGAGTTTTTCTATTTAGCACTTTTGCAACTTTTCAAGCCTTGGCGTGCAGAAGAGGAACTGCTTGGAGATTTTCTCTGTTACGAAGACTCTTTCAATGCCGCCAAGGAGACCATAGAATGTCCTGCTTTTCCCAAATATCTAGAAATGTTGAATGCGGAAATTGAGCAGGAAGCAATGATTGCAGCCGAGATTGCCAGAGACAGTTCTCAGGACAGTCAGAGTTCTGCTTCATTGAGTCAGGATCCACTAGGAGGACCTGTTATCGAAAATGAAGCTGCCACTGCTATGAATGAAGTGGAAAGAGCCATGGCACATGCTCAGGAGGATGCGGTTAACTTAGAAGAGTTGGAAAGACAACTCAACGTTGAGCAGAGGAAAATATATGACGAAGTTACCATGCAAATTGATCATGGATTAAGTCATGACAAGAAAGAGTGCTCATGTACGTCGTTGAAGCCTGTCCGACTGTACGTGAGTGGAGAAGCGGGAACTGGAAAAAGTTTCCTTATTAAAGTAATTTCATGTTATTTGCAGGAAAGGACAGAGTCATCGCTGTCTTGTGTTGTCACCGCTCCAACTGGACTGGCAGCACATAACATTAAAGGGATTACTTTACATCGTTTACTGATGCTGCCAGTGGAGCATGACAACAAATTACAATATCACAAGCTATCTGGAGAAGCTTGTTTTGAAGTTTCAAGAATCTTGAGGAAAATGAAACTTCTTATCATTGACGAAGTAAGCATGGTTTCCAATGTCATGCTTGCCTTTGTGCATTTGAGAATGCAAGAAGTTCTCAAAACAGAGTATGATGTGTTATTTGGTGGCAAACACATCATTGTTTTCGGAGATCTTCTGCAGCTGACACCAGTGAAAGGGCAACCTGTGTTCAAAATGCTCACGCATGAAGATACCAGGAAGTGCCCAGGCAGCATTGGCAACGTCAATATATGGTTAAACTTCAATTATGCTGAACTGCATGAAAATATGCGTCAGGCGAAGGATGAAGTTTACAAGACTATTCTACAAGATGTTAGAATTGGAAAAGTGACCGAGCATGGGAAAGAAGCTTTACATGCACGATTACTGTCAAATTTATATCCAGAACAAGATGTTGTGCCTGAGAATATTTTTCAGAAAATTACTGAGAAGAAATCTGGAATATGTTTGATGCCAACTCTTGCAGAATGTGCCAAATTCAACAACAAAATGTTGCATTTAGAAAAGCAAGAGATTGTGAAACTGGAAGCTATTGACAGAGTAGAGCATATGGGATCAACAATTATTTTGTCTGAGAATCTGAAAACAAAATTGGATTCATTAGAGAAGAGTATATCTAAAACTGCAGGTTTTGAAAAGACTCTGAATGTGTGCTTGAACTGCCGTATAATTTTAAGAAGGAATTTACATGTTGAAAGAGGTCTGGTAAATGGATCAATGGGTAATGTTGTTGATTTTGTGAAATACAGAAATAGAGATGGAATTGAATTTTTAAAATTATATTTGATGGCATTGAGGAAGTACAGCTAATTGGTCGTTGTTCTGCTAGATTTTTGCTTGTAAAAGACTTATATGTTCGCCGTAAGCAGTTTCCTGTTTGCTTGGCATATGCGGTGACAATCCATAAATCGCAAGGTTTAAGTGTAGACAGTGCATTGGTGAATATTGGCAGTTCTGTGTTCAAGGAGGGTATGGCATATGTGGCATTGTCACGAGTTAGAACTTTATCGGGATTGTACTTGATTGAGTGTGATGTCACAAACATTTGTGCGGATCTAGATTGTGTTAAGGAATACAATAGGTTAAGAAGAGAGTATGCGCCACATTTGCCTCAATATCCTTTGTTTGAGAAACGTGTGGTAGGCCGGAAACGAAGAAATGTGACCAATACTAGGGAGGTTGTAGCAAAAAGACGAAAAGTCGATGAACCTGAAATTATAAGCAGAAACAAAAAGGATTCTGTTGAAGATGTTGTTGGTTTTCAATTTGAAAACAGTTCTGGTGTCAACTGCTATGCTAATGTAGTGGTTAATGTTTTGTTTTCTCTAGAAAATGTAAAAGAAGAGATTGTGGTCAATTCTGATCAAAGATTTTGCAGTTTGTTAAATTCTGTCTTAGAAAAATGTAGCACTGATAGAACAAACATAGAAAGTGTGTCTGAAATTCGAAATCTGTTAGACAGATGTTCAGGCCAAACACAATTCTCTCAAAATATTCAGCAAGATTGTCAGGAGTTTTTAATGTATATGCTTGATGTATTGCATGCTGAAGGTGTAGATGTAGATCAGTTGTTTGGGCTTTCTTATCAATGGCAGCATGACTGCGAGAACTGTATGGTATCAAGTACTACTAGTGTAGACTCAGAAAGATTTATATATTTAACTTTGCCAGACAGTAAATCAGTCTCCTTTAATAAGCTAGTAAAAGCAGCTGATCACAACATGGAGTGTAGCCAATGTAAATCTGAAATGATGTCCACATTATTTATACAAACATATGGCCAGTATGTCATTTTAATGTTCCAACGATGTAGGCCTGATGGAACAAAATTGACAACTTTAATTAAAAATTTTGTGGCTTCCCAGTTGTCAATATCAGGAAGGACTTTTGTAACTGCAGCAATTATATATCATGACGGTCCTTCAATAACATCAGGACATTACACAGCTTATTTAAAGTCTAGAAATGGCTGGTCATTCTGCAATGATTCTGTTTTAATTTTCAAAAAAAATTGCCGTATGACCTTAAAAACTCTTACCTGGTGTTTTTAAAACCAAAATTTTAGGGAAAGAATCTCGGGATGTGCTCTGAGGAATTTCAAGAAGTTCTAATGGCTCCTACACGATTTGGCCTTGAGGATAAGTGTAGTTCAGAGACATAACTTCTAACCATAAGACTGGACGTCATGGAGAAATAAGTGCACTTTGAATGAGTTCAGAAAAACTATTTCTTTTTATAAGCTAATTGAAGCAGCCAATCAAAACATAGAGTAGAGGGAATGTAAGTCTGCAATGCTGTCTACTGTTTTACATTGCTTTGTGATTAAAAGTGATGTAGAGAATTAAATAATTGTAGTAGTCATAGAGGTAGTGTAAGTCTGCTTCATAGTAAGCAGTATCAGTGTCATAGTAAATGTAGAACATGACTGAGGAAGAAGGGGAAGATATTACTAGTCCAGGATTGTGAAAATGATCTTCAACATTTTAATTCTGAAAGTTGCGGAAATGCCAAATGACGGGATTGGCTTACAAGAAATCCAAGAGTTATAAATGGCTCTGACAAGATTTGGCCTTGTGGAAACTTGTGGTAGAGAGCAAGAAGTCATTTATTGTATGTAACATGTTTTTCAAAACGATGGAGGTTTTCTTTCAGAAAGTGGCGGGCTGAAAGTAATAACAGCACAACAGAGTGTAAGCTGTTCATAGGACATCCTTTGACGTCATGGAAAGTAAGTTAACTTTAAGGAGTTCTGAATTCTGATTTGTTATGTTGTATGGGTTTTTTAAACACAATCATTTTGATTGTGTTTTTTTTTCCCCGCTGTTATATGATGAATACCTTCAAGTCACTGTTTTTAGTGAAATTTGATACATTCTGAGAACAGCAAAAATAAACCATTTAACATGTATAATTAATTCTGTACTGTTTCCATTTATGATGTACATTTAGAACTGTGTAGGAGGGATGGAGAAGGAGAGGCTTCTGTAAGTGTCAAAGTTCTTGCATACAGTGCTCATATTCTACGTAGTCTTTCATATGATAGACTACATTTCCACAATGAGATACCTAAGCAAAGGAAACACAGGTCATATGATTGTGGAATGAGCAAAAAAATGTGCATGTTTTTCAATTATATTACCTGTGTTTCCTAACATTACACACCACATTGTGTAGATGAGGTTTAGGCCTGTTCCTGGAGACAGAGGAGGTCTGACATTTGTTCAAGAGTGCAGTGGACATTAATCACTTCGTTGGTAGGCCTCCACATGTATTATGTCCTCTGTTCTCTTCAAACAACTCGAAATTTCATTTGGAACCCTGAGTAGGTCTCACCTCAAACAAACCTCTGGATAGGACACTTCTTATTGGCATCCTGAAGCAATCATTTAAAATGTTAGTGTCTTGCGACACTTTTCTGAGACAACAGCAGTGCAAAAGATGCACCATGTTTTAAGATAGGCCTCACTTCATCTGCATCAAGATACTGTTAGTTTAAAATGTATATCTTTAGGACTGTGTAGGGGGCCTGGAGAAGCAGAAGCTTCTGTCAGTGTCAAAGTTGTTGAAAAACTGTTTGTCCTTCAATCTTTCCCCTTGTCTTTTGTAATTTTTAAATACATGTTTTAATATTTTTCAAATGTCTGTTCTCTCTTTCACAGATTGAAAGTATAAAAACAAAAAGTGAGTAATTTAACGACAATTATAAGGTAAATGTTTTGTATTCTTTTCGTTACATTTCTATCACATTCACCTACTATTAGTTCCACAGCTTTATTTCTTTAACCCTCAGTTTCCTGCCTTTGCTACTTTCCTCATTCTTTTCTCTTTTACCTACTTACTCAACTCCTTCCACTCCTTTTCTCAGTCCCTCTCTTCTCATAGTTCCTCACTCTTGTTCACTCACTCCGTCTGTATTACTCTTAGTGTCTTTGACTGATCACTTTTTCACTACTTGTTCATAATGCTTTCTCTGTGTAGTTGAAGCACACTAAGGGGCATATTATGAACACAGCCAATAAAATTATTGCTGTTTTTATTGGCAGAAAACTGGTGCAAAAGTGGTTTTAGCGGCAGTTTTCTGCCGCAAAAGCGGCTTTGGTGACATATTTCTGCCGATAAAAGCTGCAAAACTTTTATTGCCTATGTTGATGATATGGCTCTATGTTATTTACATTTCTTTGCTGTTTCAATTAATCTTTTTCTGTTATTTTTTGTTTTCTGTTTTCTATTTTTTCTCTCTGTTATTCCCCATGTTTTAATCTTATTTTGAACATTCACTCACATTCTCCAAGAAACTCTTCTTTGTTATTGTTCTACTCTCTTTTTTTTCTTTCACTTCCTTATCTATTTTGTTTTCCACAATTATACCCTCTTCCGTCTTTTCTTCGGTAAATATATCTATTAAACAGTATCTCTGGTTTACTCCCTATAGCTGTCTTTCTTTTAACATCACTCTCTGTTTACTTTCCTTATACTTACTCTTCTTTTTTTTTTTTTTTTAATTTTTTTGGTTCGCTCCCGGTTCGCGAACCGGGAAGCGAACTGGGAGCGAACTAAAAGAAATAGAGCTTGCTAGAGTGCTAAACATTCTAGCAATTTTTTTTGAAAGGGGAGGTAGTTCTGAAAAGAACTTTTTTTAATGTTTTTGTTGTTTTATATTATTTTTTTATTTTTTTAACATTTTTTATTTTATTTTTATTTTTTGAACAATTTTATATTTTTTTGGGTTTTTTTGGGGGGAAACAACAAAAAACAGGCATTGAAAAGGGCTCAACAGGAGCAAAAAAAAAATTACTGTGTGGGGCGGTTAGGGCAATTATGATTGTTGTAAGCTAGGTTTATTGAATTGATACTCATGTTGCCACATGATATCAATGCACCGCAGTGCAGACAAGTAAACTTCATATGCCCAAAATTATCCTGGATGTTTGGCACGGTTTCCCGTGCCTCTGCTGCTGTCAAAGAAATCAACGAAGTTGACCTGGCCACAGGAGTTGCTGTTGGGTTCTGTTCCATGTCTCGTATTTCCGCCCGGCTGTAATTGAGTGGATGCCACCTGCTCATGTGCCTATGCAAAGTATAGTTCCCATAACTATACTTTTTATCAGTCCCTCTTGATAATTTTTCTTTGCAAATGAGGCAGGTGACATACCTCGCATTCACTTTCTTCTGGCCTGGAGGCATTGAAAAAAACTGCCAAATGAAACTGGCTTTCCTATGGGAAACCCGGGGCACCTCTTCCAAGAACTGTGGTCCTTCTCTCTCCTCTTCCTCTATTTCTTCCTCTTCCTCCTCTGTGTTGGTGATGACCTGGGGAGGTGGTCCTCTCTTCCCATGAGGAGGTGGTGGTGGTGGTGGGGGTCCACCAGCTGAAGCTACCATTGAAGCCATTGCTCTAGTATGAAATAAGGTCTTCCTCTCACAAAGATGAAAGTCAGAGTGAGGAAAGAAGGAGGGGTTTTCATCATTTGGGAAAAACAATAGTTCTAAACCAATGAAAAGTGTTATTTTTAGGTCACCTGACCTAGCCTTACATGATTATGAAACCAAAAGTTAAATGAACCAATGAAAAGTTTTATTAACAAGTCACATGACCTCTCACGCTTATGTTACGCGCTGCGGAACGCGCCCCGGATCGCTTCCGGGTCGCTGCGCTTCGCGCCTCGGTTCGCGTACCGGAGCACTTCCGGGTGCGCTAACGCAGCGCGTCATAAGACGCATTACGCGACAACGTGATACGTCGCGCTTCCGCGACGCGTCACGATGTTGATTTCTAACGCGGCAGTTGCGCTAACGGAACGTTTACCGGTTCGCGGACTGGGTCGCGGCATCAAGATGAGCTAACGGGAAGCTTCCCGGTTCGCGAACCGGGAGCGAAACAAAAAAAATATTTAAAAAAAAATTATTAATAAACATATAAAATATATTTTTGGATTTAAAGAAGAATACATTTTACAGCTATAGATATTAGCTTTTAAAAAACCAATGAAATTCACTGAAAAAACCATAGGTTATAGACCATATATAGTTAGGAATTAGCATTTACAAAACCTTGAAAATTCACTGAAAAAACCATAGGTTATAGACCATATATAGTTAGGAATTAGCATTTAAAAAACCTTATTTTACTCACACAAAACCATTGAAATTCCATATATAGTTAGTTGTACTAACTATATATCGCGCACCCGCAATCCACTGCTGATCATGTCACATATTACATCATTCATGACATGGTCAGTGACATCACTGATGACATCACTGATGACATCTCAAATGACATCACTGATGACATCACTGATGACATCTCAAATGACATCACTGACTGTATTTTTCTGTAAAGTTAAAATATGTCTTGAGTGGATGTATAAGTGTCTGGATGAAGGATTTAGTAGGGGCATGACTGACTGTATGAGTGACTGATTAAATGTGTCTCACTGAGTGCATGGGTTAGTGACTAAACTGTCTTAATTTGTGCATCATTATGTCTGTTGTTCTGTAAACTGCTGCATGTGTTGATCAGTAGCTATATGATTAACTATATGGGTTATTGATTGGTTGCCCAAGCATTTGTATGGGAGACTGAGTGTGTGTGTGGGTGGCTGGGAGGTGTATGACTCTCTGCATAGATGTGTGAGCAGTTGATTGACTAGATGTATGGGTTCAAAAGTGCATGTGGAAACAGCTGTATGGGCAGTTGACTGTGTGCATGAGTGTATTGGTGAGTGAATGGATATCTCAGTGCTACATGTTAAAGTAAGTACATATGTAAAATACAGTACATGTGAGAGTTGACATATATAAATAACTGTGCATAAGAGCCAGTGAATGTGTGAGTGGCTGTATGGATCATTGTGAACTTGTATCCAGGATTGTATAAGTGAGTAAATATGTTTTAGTATATGTTTGAATAAGTAAGGTGTGTATAACTGTATAGTTGAGGAAATGGAGGTGTGATTGATTCTTTGTATGACTGACTAAGTGTCTGAGTAACTCCATGGATGAGTGACAGTCTATGAGTGTCTGTTTACACTGATTGTATCTAAGGTTATATTAGAGTCTGAAGAGGTTCATCGTATTATCACATGAATGATGTCATCAGTGATGTGATCAGTAATGTCAAATGAGATGTCATCAGTGATGTCATCAGTGATGTCATTTGAGATGTAATCAGTGATGTCATTTGAGATGTCATCAGTGATGTCATCAGTGATGTCATTTGAGATGTCATCAGTGATGTCATCAGTGATGTCATTTGAGATGTCATCAGTGATGTCATCAGTGATGTCACTGACCATGTCATGAATGATGTAATATGTGACATGATCAGCAGTGGATTGCGGGTGCGCGATATATAGTTAGTACAACTAACTATATATGGAATTTCAATGGTTTTGTGTGAGTAAAATAAGTTTTTTTAAATGCTAATTCCTAACTATATATGGTCTATAACCTATGGTTTTTTCAGTGAATTTTCAAGGTTTTGTAAATGCTAATTCCTAACTATATATGGTCTATAACCTATGGTTTTTTCAGTGAATTTTCAAGGTTTTGTAAATGCTAATTCCTAACTATATATGGTCTATAACCTATGGTTTTTTCAGTGAATATATATATATATATATATATATATATATATATATATATATATATATATATATATATATATATATATATATATATATAAATATATATATTGAAGAACCGGGTTATTTAGAACCCAGTGGTGACAGGGGACACACCCGAAGTCTCCGGATTCACCTGTCTCAGAACTACAGAAACGCGGAAACTTCTTGGTGACGTCAAAGATCAAATTTATTGGCTGCAACCAGTAACAGAAGTCCACGAAGTACAGTGGTGTATATTCGTAGGAGACTGCTCAAATTCTACAAGGCAAGTCATCCCTTGTATACCAAATATTGTGCTTCAGGCAAACATTCCTTATTTACAGTTGACCAATCCCATGTGCACACGACAAAAGCATTGTATGACAAACCCACATTTCATTGTCCAGCCCACCATCAATTACTTGGAAAGGCCCAACACTCTTCATCAGATGAATCGAACGGACCCCTAATAAAAACGGGCACTTCCTCATCATAAACAGGCCATAAAGAAAGGAGCAGAGACAGGTGTAAGTAAGATAAGACATAGTTGTGTGCAGTAAAGGGTTTATGATGTCCTGTGCCTTGATCCTCAATCTCGACCAGCTGCCGAACAAGGAACTGGTTCAACAAGTTTGGCCTCGGGCAACGGAGTCAGCTTGCCCAGGTCACACAGAAGTCAGCTGAAGGTGTACGTGTCCCAAGGACTCGTTCGGCCTTAGTCATCGGCCTATGTGAGGGCAACCACAAAATGGCTGCCGTGCAGAAAATGGAACCCAAGGGTTCAGAACGGAATCCCTGATTTCATGGTGATCTTGTCACTCGAACATAACGAAAAACCCTCGTACATCTTATGCTCGCCATTTTCGGTCCGCTGATACCAAAATCGTCATGATACGACGATATTTATAAAACGGGTTCAGAATACACGGAACCTCAGACCCTCCTTTTGCCCTTACATAGGCAATAACCTAAACCCATGTCAGTCTGAATCTAAGTCTATACTCATCAGATCATCAAGATGTTGCTGTAGTATCATCCTATTATTTAGCACGTCTCTCGATACAGGTCTCCTTGCACACGATGTAGCACAAAGGCTACATATAGCAGGAGCACACTGTATACAAAGACAGAACAGGAAAAGGATGGCTAAGATCATCCCAATGACCATCAGAATCTTCCATCCCCAGGCGGATAACAGTTCCCAAAACCATCCCATCACCGACCAATCTCCTTTGTCTACGTGTATAGATTCGGAGATCTTATGCAGTTTCGAGATGGCCTGGTACACTGTCGGAGCATTGGCTGGAATAAAAACGCAGCAACTTGATTGGATCACTTTACATACCCCACCTCGATCTGCAAGTATGACATCTAACGCAACCCTGTTCTGGAGAGTCATAAGGCGATCCGACTGTCGCTCAGCAGTCAAGTTTCTAAGGGCACCGGCAGTTTCGACTACGGTGGACTCAACCACTCTCGTTAATTGCCGTAGGTTCCTGCTGTTAGCCATAGGTCCCCAAAACGGCAGAAAACCCTTCAAGAAATCTCCTAATTCTTGTCCTGCAGTATCTTCCTTACTGAAGACACCTCTAACAATTCTTGTCTTGTGGTAATCTGCCGCAGCTGTGTAGGTGGGAGGCAACAGGAACGAGACAAAACATGTACCCGAGAAATCAGGGGGCAACCATGTGTACGCCCTATCGTAACAGACAAAATAGGTACCCTTAGCTGCTAGAAACGATGGGGAAGTCTGGGATGCAAAAACATACGTCTCCGTGCAGATACTCTTCCCTAACTGAGCTCTCGGATTCTTGCCATTACCTTGCAGACAAAGATGACCCTGATGGGGTACGATCCAGATCGGAGAGGATCTTTTCGCTTGCTAGTTCTCACTCAGACTAACTCCATATCCAGTCACGTTCCATCCAATATATGCTAGTGTCTCTTCTCTCGGGATCGTCTCATAGGAGTTAAACCCTCTAATCATATCGACTATTCCCTTAACTAGAGCACTATTTTTTGGATTGTCCTTTGCGGAACGTAGGGGGTGAACTTCTCAAGCATAGATAAACATCGTTCTGTATGCCCACACAGAACCATTGTAGCTAAATGGCAGGACCAGGTAAGGAATACCTTTATCAGTAGTATGAGGCATAAGACCACACACCCAACAGTTAGTCGTGTTCACTACTAATTGGTGTTGGTGCAGAAGCTGAACGAAGGAGTTATTAGCAAATTCCAACCTTCTAGTGGACTCATGTTCAGGCAGAGGGTGAAAAGAATGTGAGGAAACAGTAGAAGGAGGTATGGGCTGTGTAGTGGGTGCAAACGTCACTTGAAAAGAGAATATTATATATCCCATCAAAAACATCATTACGCTAAGCAACATACAAAGACACAATATTAAAAAACATTTTCTGCTCATGATTGTACACATTTTGGCTCTAAAATTCATTTCTTCAACAGGTCTCTCCATCTTGAAAAACTCTATCCTCTAACCGTGCTGCTCGCGGAGGTAGGGTGTTCCGTGCTAAGGAATGCATCTGGC
This sequence comes from Lissotriton helveticus, assembly GCF_964261635.1. Lineage (NCBI taxonomy): Eukaryota > Metazoa > Chordata > Amphibia > Caudata > Salamandridae > Lissotriton > Lissotriton helveticus. The sequence goes on from NC_136067.1 coordinate 378,818,776, forward strand.
AGTCCAGGGAACGCCCAAGGACCAACCAGAACCGTCGACCTTGTGTCTTTGGCTTGCACTCCAAAGACTTGACGCCGCGACCCTACAGCTGAACCCGGATGGCGGTTCGGCAAACAAAAATCGGTCAAAACAGTTTCTCAGATGGGAGAGCTGTATGTTCAAAAATAGCAAAGGAAATCCTTTTATTTGTCCCACGACTCTTGGTCATAAATTATAACGGCCCTTCTCGGGCAATGTCTGGTCACAGAACAAGAGTTCAGGCTCGGTAGTGTCCAATCGAACTGGCGGTGGCACAGCTTCTTGTAGAAGATCGTCGCTTTCTCGCTCAGAACTTGTCCCCATTAAACGTGCATCGCTAAAAGGCAGAAAACGAGGCACAGTCTCAGTTTCCGAATCAGGAATACCCTCCTGGACCCACCGGTCGTACGGCAGAGGCAAAGGGACCCTCTTACAGTGTACGCCGTGGATCCAGTTCTTCTTTCCTTGCACTCGTACTGCAGATCACGTTGATAACAGCACCAAGTAGGGACCAATCCAGCGGGGCTGATTGTTCTTTGTCCGCTGGAAGTTCTTAATTAAAACCCACGAGCCAGGATCGATGGCATGACCTGGATCTTCAGAAGCCTGAGGCAGTGTATCGTGAACCTGTTGGTGTAAGACACGCAATTTAGCCGTCAAATCATACAAGTAATCAAGCAATACAGGATGTTCAATCTCGCTGAATTTCGTCGGCCTCGGCACTCCCCATATGTTGGCCGGGCGACCAAACACAATCTCATAAGGACTAAGTCCTACTCGGGAATGTACAGTCATCCTTGTTGACAAAAGTGCTAATGGCAGGGCGTCAGGCCATTTAAGACCAGAGCTCGCCTGTATCTTGGCAAGTTTCAGTTTAAGAGTTCCATTATAGCACTCTACTAGTCCAGCTGATTGGGGGTGATTTGCAGCGTGGAATTTCTGGCAGATTCCTAACCCCTCACACACTCTCTTCATTACTTGACCCACAAATTTACTCCCATTATCACTCCAGACCATTCTCGGCAAACCATACCTAGGGAAGAACTCTTTGACAAGGGCTTTAGCTGTAGACAGGGCAGTATTATCTTTCAGGGGATATGCTTCTACCCATCTTGAGAAGGCGCAAACAACCACTAGTACGTATTTCAGGTTGTTGCATCTCTCCATGTGAATAAAATCTAGCTGCAAAACCTCGAACGGATACGTCGGAGGAGCAAAATGACCAGCTGGAGTTGGAGTTCCCTTACCAGGATTGTACCTCAGACAAACCATGCAATTCTTGACCACATTCTCTGCACACTTAGGAATTCCAGCATTTTGCCATACTGGAGCCAACAACTTACAAATCCCTTTCACACTGATATGAGCCATCCCATGCGCCATCGTAACCACTGCAAGCACGTACGCATCGGGTAACAACCATCGCTGATGCTCTGACAACTCAACCCAACAACCATTCGCATCCAATTTACCCGTACTCTCTCTCCACACACTCAACTCTTTCTCTGTAGCTTCAGCTTGAATAGACTTCACACTTTCTATCATATCCTCGCACATTCCAACGTCACCAATCCATCTTGCAGGGCCTGAAACATACATTCGACTCATCACATCCCTTGCCACGTCTTTCGCAACTTCGTCTGCAAATGCATTACCACGACCAACGTCATCGGTAACCTTCTTGTGTGCACTGCATTTCACAATCGCAACCTGCACCGGCAAGGTAAGTGATTCTAGAAGCTCATTCACCAACTGACCATTCTGAATCTTTGTTCCATGAGACGTGAGGAACCCACGTTGCTTCCACAAACGTCCAAAACTATGAGCCACACCAAACGCATACTGGCTGTCGGTATATATGGTCACTTTCTTTCCTTTCGATAACACACACGCTCTCGTAAGTGCAATCAACTCTGCTGCATGGGCTGAATTATGTGGGATACGTGCAGCTTCAACAGTAGTATGCAAAGTCGTAACAGCATATGCCGCAGTCATATCACCATTCGAAAGCTTGAAGCATGAACCATCCACCCATAAGGTACCGTCACACTTCGCAAGAGGAGTGTCCCTAAGATCTACTTTCCCTTTTGTTTCCTCCTCTGTCCTGAGAAAGCAATCACACTGTTCAGAGACATCTGTCTCTACTGAAATCGGCAACAACGTGGCTGGATTCAACGTATTGCATCTCTTTATGTGCACATGACTCGCTAGGAGTGTCAGTTCATAACCTGACAATCGAGCACTAGTTAAGTACTGTGTTTTAGTCCTGTTTAACAAAGTATCCACTGCATGTGGAACCATCACAACTAACGTATTATTCATCACCAAACCAGCAGACTGTCGAATAGAAACAGCTGCTACCGCTGTGGCTCTCAAACAACTCGGCAACGCTCTAGCTACCGGATCCAAAGTCGACGAGAAATACGCACATGGACGTTGCTTGTCCCCAAAAGATTGAGTCAACACTGACAACGCACATCCCTCTCTCTCGTGGACATAAAGGGTGAAAGGCTTACTGTAGTCGGGGGTACCCAACACAGGAGCCGAACACAACGCATTGCGCAATTCGGAAAAACTTTTCTGACAATCATCAGACCACGGGAGGGGATTCGGTGTATCTTTACAGGTCAATGCTACCAGCGGTTTGGCCAGCAGAGAAAAATTTGGTATCCATTGTCTGCAATATGACGTGATACCTAAGAAAGCACGCACTTCTCTCTGTGTAATCGGCACACTCATTTTTGCAATCGCTTGAATTCTTTCTGGGGTCAACCTTCTTCCCTCCTTCGATAAGAGATGACCTAAGTAGGTCAATTCTTGTCGACAATACTGTAACTTCGAAAGAGACACTTTGTGATGGAAATCAGACAAATGACGTAACAACGACAAGGTAGCTTCCTTACAAATCTCCTCAGTATCGGCAGCGACTAATAAATCGTCGACGTTCTGAAGAAGAGCAGCACCGTCAGGTAAGACAATCGTATCAAGCTGTGTTTTTAAAGCCTGACTATATATCGACGGACTCTCACAATAGCCTTGAGGAGCGCGCTTAAACCGGAAGCTTCGGCCTCCTAAAGAGAAGCCGAAAATATCTCTACTCTCCTCAGCAATCGGGATGCTGAAGAAAGCATTCTTCAAATCAATCACCGAAAACCAAGTGGCCGAAGCTGGGATCATCGTCAATAGGGCAGTGATATCAGGGACAACAGGAAATTGAGGCACGACGATTTTGTTAACCTCTCTAAGATCGATCACAAACCTGTAAACAGGTGGCTGAGAAGAGTCAGTGCGTTTCAAGACAGGCAAAACAGGACTGTTGCACACATTACCTCGAGTCTCTTCAATTACATCTTTCTCAATTAGATCATGGATAATTGCTAACAACGCCCTTTCACCATCACTAGAAATCCTATATTGGGGAATGCGTGGCATTTTAACGTTCGCTTTCAACGTCACAACATATGGCGGTATCTCCAAAAGACCCACAGGATTAGGACCAGTCGCCAAAATAGTGTCAGGAAGAGAAGACAATTCTGTCGGAAGTCGATCCTTCGACAAATACATCGGAGAGACCACTTTCTTACCCAATGTAAGTTGTACTCCCGAAGGAGAACAATACAACGTCGCATACAATCTTTTCAACATATCCAAACCCAACAAGTTCTCACCACAACCTGTCGTCAGAATAAGGGGTGCTTCGAATTCACGTGGTCCAACAGAAAGAGACAAAGGATTAGAAATTGGGTTTCTAACTGGGGCGCCAGAAAAACCTACTGAAACATTCGTTAAGCCAGACAAAGGTGCACCAGGGAGTCTAGAGTGCATAATAGAACTCTTCGTGGCACCAGTATTCAACAGAAAAGGCTCTGACACACCTGATGTAATCACTTCAACATAAGGTCCACTCTGATCTACTGGAACTGAGACCACTCCCTCTCTTTGTCCATGGCTGTCCTAGCTATCACTACCTTCCACATTCTCACCTTCGGCGTAGTAGTCGTCAGCATAGTACTGAGTCATCCTACCAGATGCATTATTTTGCTGATCAAAACAATTCATTGAATTCTGCTGAGGGAAAGAACGCGCGTTCTGGGGAAAACCTCCACGTCCCCTACCTCTAGGAGGTTGCGTAATATCCCGACCTCTTGTGCCAGAAACACCATTCATACGCTGTAACAAAACAGGGCAACTATTTTTTAAATGACCCTCTTCTTTACAATATGCACACTGATTAGGACCGACAGGAAAACGCGGTTGAGAAGGCTCAAACCGTTGCGAGCTTCGCTGAAACTGCTGAGGTTGCTGATAATCACGATTGTTATTACGAGGCGGATACGCTTGCTGTAAAAGAACCTTCGTCTTCAACTCTTTAGTCTTCTTGTCTGCTCTATCCTTCTCATCCTTATCCCTATTTTCGTAGTATTGCGCAGTAGCCAATATCTGTGCTGAAGAGGAAACGGCCCAAGAACTCTCCGAATCCTTTAACTTAGTACATAATTCAGGCAGTAAATTATGCACAAATTTATCAACAAACAACCGTTGACCACCCTCGGTACTCATGTCTTGACCACTATGGTCAATAAACGTTTCTTCAAACCTTTTGAAGAAGTCAGATACAGTTTCGTCCTTCTTCTGTTTACACGCAGACAATTTGTCCCAATTTACTCGCATAGCAGGCAATAAAGTTTTCATATAGGTAATAATCCTACCAGGAAGTTCTGCCACTACAGGCTCAGGTTTTGCACCACCAACTTGTCGACCATCCGCAGCACCAATATAAGCCCATGTATCACCTAACTCTGGCGCATGATCAATATGACGAATCAAACCCCATAGAGGCTGCGGGACCACATTTCCAAACAACATGTCTATATCCGCTAGATTCATAACACATGAGTCTGCAGTCTGTGACAATTCCTTATAGTAGTCTGCTTAAGAGCCAAAACTTCAGCACGTTTCCACGGAACATGTACCCAAACACGTTGAAAATGAGGCAGAACAGCTGGATTAGTGTTTGGTTCCCCGTCTCTCCAAACTGGAGGAACTTCTCCCATTGGATATTGTCGCACCTTTCTCCTAACAGAAGCGTCAGGCTCAAACAGCGGTTGAGAAGCAGACTCACTCCTAAACGACAACAACGTCGCAACTGCTCTTTCAACATCGAGACCCACAATCGTGCCTTTTGCAAACTCGGATTGCACACTGGACAACTCAGGCGGAGTTTGTTCCAGGTCACCATCTTCCCATTCTTCACGAAGGAAAATGCACATCTTATCAAAGGCATATCTCTGCTTTGATGCTTCCTATTGACGGAAGACATCCATAACAGACTCTACATCATATCTTAAAGGACGAGTGACCCATGTATGCGCTAAATGATCCAATACGTCCCTCTCTCGGGAATCAGGCAGTTGATTACGCAACTGTTTACGCTCTGAAATGGGGGTCGTACTAAGCGACCCAAAGAAAGGGGACAAAAGAGTAGTGACAGTATCAGTCATCCTCTGTCGAACAGAAGGAGAAGTTGACAGGACAGGGGATAAAGCGGACTGAGAAAAAGCCAACGTAGGAGCAGTAGCAGAGGAGGCAGCAAGAACAGGTGAAAAAGTCACAGAAATTAGAGGCGGAGCAGGTAGCAAGGTCGGCAACCCTTGAGTAGGCTGCATCAAGGGAGCAGGAGCCCGCTGAAGAGGAGCTGGCGGCTGTGGAATAGCAGGAAGCTGCACAACTGGAGGCTGCGGAGGTGCTGTAGCACTCTGCGCATAAGGGGGTGGCGAACTCAACAAATGTGACATCAATGGATCTTTCTCAAGTTCCTTCACTGCATCTTGCTGAAGAAGCGGCAAAGCTGGATAACATTTGTCAATCGCCATTTTACGTTGCCTGTGCAACTGTTCACTCGCTTGTTCTTCTTAGTTATCTTTAAACTGTATAGCAGCTTGCATTACCGAGATACCCTTCTCTCTTTTATTTCTCTTCGCTAATTTAATTTCTTTCTGTTTGGCTTCCTTTCGCCAGAGGCGGAAAGAGTCAAACATCGCCGGCCGGGCTTTCTTCTTAAAGAGGCTAACCTCTAGATTATCTAAGACTTCTGTGTCGAAACTACCATATTGGGGCCATTTAAGGACACCGTCTTTCCTGGTGTACCTAATCTATACTTCATTATACGTGATGGGGCCCACGCCATGTTTTACATAGAGCTCATAGGTTGGAGTTCCAATCGGAGGAACCGGACACGAGTCCTCCAATCGGGAATCCCTATTACGAACACAACAAAATATTCTTCCAAGTCTGCTAATACCAGGCATCTTCGCTCACTAGTCTAGCTTCAAACTTCAAAGGATTATCGAATACGATAGTCTTGTGAATACACGAGTCCCTCGGCTTTGGTACTTGCAAGGCCCAAATCAAAGATCCCAAAGGGATACCCAAAACTAAGGACTGGTAGACGCTCCACTCATACTTAACTGAGGTATCGATGACGTCATCAGAAGACCCGTCTATCGTCTCGCTCTACAAATCGTCCAAGGCTCCAAGACAGGGCAACAGTCAGGGCAGCAGTCCTTCGTAGCCGTCGGAAAGCGGGGAACCTCGCAGCAAAGACTTTCAGACCACCACAACATACAGGGGTCGATGAAGTAGCTGGCCTTCCTCCAGAATTTTCACACGAACCTCCTCACGATCGTCAGGCTTGGACCGGTACCGCTGAAGTAGCCCTACGTTGGGCGCCAAATGAAGAACCGGGTTATTTAGAACCCAGCGGTGCCAGGGGACACACCCGAAGTCTCCGGATTCACCTGTCTCAGAACTACAGAAACGCGGAAACTTCTTGGTGACGTCAAAGATCAAATTTATTGGCTGCAACCAGTAACAGAAGTCCACGAAGTACAGTGGCGTATATTCGTAGGAGACTGCTCAAATTCTACAAGGCAAGTCATCCCTTTTATACCAAATATTGTGCTTCAGGCAAACATTCCTTATTTACAGTTGACCAATCCCATGTGTACACGACAAAAGCATTGTATGACAAACCCACATTTCATTGTCCAGCCCACCATCAATTACTCGGAAAGGCCCAACACTCTTCATCAGATAAATCGAACGGACCCCTAATAAAAACGGGCACCTTCTCATCGTAAACAGGCCATAAAGAAAGGAGCAGAGACAGGTGTAAGTAAGATAAGACATAGTTGTGTGCAATAAAGGGTTTATGATGTCCTGTGCCTTGATCCTCAATCTCGACCAGCTGCCGAACAAGGAACTGGTTCAACAAGTTTGGCCTCGGGCAACGGAATCAGCTTGCCCAGGTCACACAGAAGTCAGCTGAAGGTGTACGTGTCCCAAGGACTCGTTCGGCCTTAGTCATCGGCCTATGTGAGGGCAACCACAAAATGGCTGCTGTGCACAAAATGGAACCCAAGGGTTCAGAACGGAATCCCTGATTTCATGGTGATCTTGTCACTCGAACATAACGAAAAACCCTCGTACATCTTATGCTCGCCATTTTCGGTCCGCTGATACCAAAATCGTCATGATACGACGATATTTATAAAACGGGTTCAGAATTCACGGAACCTTAATATATATATACACACACTGTTCCTTTCCTTGGACAAAGAAAGTTCCGGCCCTCAAAGCACTTACTTTGTGGTCTGTTTTTTGGAAGTATCCAATGAGAGGACGGAGACAAATGCATATATATATATATATATATACACGTTGACTTTCCAATGGGAAGAGAAGAGTTTTATAGATGGTTTAGCAATAATGTCACCATACAATCAAGCCCCAGTGGGCTAATCTCCCTCATGTTCATTAATTTAAGGCATATATACAGACATAACAAATATTACATGACAAGATTTTTTAAGACTTTCAGAAATCCAACATCAGCATACTGCGAATATCACCTTTTCTTTCAACAAATCAATCAGGGAATTATGAAGCGCGCCACTCACCTGTGAGGGTCTCAAAGTGCTGGGGGGAGCAGCTCCAGCCAGTTAAAGAGCTAGGTCTTGAGGGTCTTCATGAAGATGTGCAGAGGGGGGGCGTGTCTGATGTTGGTCGGGAGCTCGTTCCCGGTCTTAGCCACGATTTAGGAGAAGGAGCTTCCACCGGTTCTTGCTATGCGGATGCGCCGTGATTTAGCGAGGTCGCAGGATCAGAGGTTTCTCCTGGGTACGTGGAAGGAGATTCTTTTGTTGAGATATTGGGCTCTGGTGTTGTGGAGGCATTTGTAGGCGTGGGTGAGTATCTTGAAGGTTACTCTCTTCTCGACGGGGAGCCAGTGGAGGTCTTGCAGGTGTTGGGTGATGTGTTCATGTCGAGGAATTTTGAGGACGAGCCTGGCTGCGATGTTCTGTATGGTCTGGAGCTTGCAGAGCAGAGAATTTTTGATTCCGGCATAGAGGGCGTTTCCGTATTCCAGTCTGCTGGTTATAAGTGGGTGGGTGGCATACTTCTCTGATTCAGTGGGGATCTATTTGAAGGTTTTCCGAAGGATGCAGAGGGTGTTGAAACAGGTGGAGGCAACAGTATTGATCTGTCGGGTCACGGTCATTCATTTAAATGAATGAAACAATGAACACTAAATACAGAAACTAGATATGGGCCTGTTGTACTGAAGGCATACTATTTACTGAAAACATAGCGCCCAAGTGGACCTGGAATCTTGCGTAGGTCTCATGTGTCTTCTCAGTTTGCTCTGAATATATTTACTCTTTCTACCCTGTAATGAAATACAGATAAAAAAAAAACATTAACTGTTGGGTCCCATATAGGAAAAGAATTAAACCAAAACGGCTAACAGAAGCTGCTGACAATTCAAAGGAAAGTCACTACTCAATTTATGAATGATATTCTGATATTCTTAAAACAATTCATTAACACCAAGGGCAATCACAAATGTACATACAATTCTTCAACTACATTGTGCCCTCTCGGCTCTTTGCTTTTGAATGCCGAAATATACTTGGATTCTAAGATCCTCTGTTTTTTCTCACGATCACCACCTCTTTCTTCCACCCTGATTCTATCGATCACACTGTAAGTCAGGCATTTTTTATCTCCATTATGCATCATCTGGCAATGTCTGGCTACTGCATAACATGTGTCATATTCTTTATTGTCCTTGGGTGTTGTAATATTACTGGTACTGCCCACATACACTTTATCACATCCACATCTCAACATGTACACCACGTATTCACTTTTGCATGTGTAGTGCCCTTTTATTTGTTTTACCCTCTTATTTATGACTACCTCCTTACGGTTCTCTCCATTTTTTCAGGTTTTACATTTACTGCAACCAAAAAAACCATCCTACGATCACAACCATGGGGTATTGTCTACTCTTATATCACTGCGGACCAACTTGTCTCGGATTGAGTCTGCTCTCTTGTGAGTTATGAGAGGTTTCTTAGTGATGTCTTGCCTATTCCTGGGTCACTCCTTAGGAGGTGCCAATGCTTCTGTAATATTGTCCTAAGGGTTTAATGTGCAGTGTTGTAAGGGGTAATGGAACAATGCTCAGTTTTGTTTTATATTTTGCATTTGCTTCTGAAGATAAGAGATTCTTTCTGTATTTTTAATATGCTGTCACCAGCTGAGGCCAAAGTTCTTTTACTATACCCTTGTTACTGAAATCTCTGTGTCATGCCTTCTTTCACTTGTTAGAAACCCTCCTCTATATTGCATATTCTTCTGGCTCTCAAAAATTCACCACATGGAACCCCCCGGATCTGACTCATGGGGTGAAAATTCCAGCCATGTAATATGCTATTTCCTGCATTGGGTTTTCTATAAAGGGATGTGATGACTTCCTTATCCCTCACTTCTAGTATTACGTCAAGGAATCTGGCTGTAGTAGTACTGATCTGACTTGTGAACTTGAGGTTCAAAGTATTCTCATTGATTTCGGTCGCAAAGCTCTCTGCACTTTGAATGTCTTCTCTCTAGATGACGAAAATATCGTTGATAAATCTGAGCCATGTCACTGTCCTCTTTCTCTAAATGGTAGTTGTTCAAGACCTGTTCTTACCACCACCCCACGTGCAAATTAGGGAAAATAGGGGCAAAGCAAGTACCCATGGCTGTACCTCGTTGCTGTTCATATATGTCATGTTGAAAAAGAAAATATTGTGTCTCAGACACCAACTCATCATTTCAATTAACATCAGGTGTGCTTAAAAAACCTTATAGGCCTCTCCTTCAGAAAATATTCAGTTCCTCTAAGGCCATCTTTATGGTTTATACTGGTATACAATGATTGGATAGAAGGGGGATGGGATGGGGTTTGCTGAGAAAGCTGCCACATTCCTCTCAGATCTCTGTATCTCTCCCAGGCGCACAGGTGCATCTCCAAGAGCTCGTCAGCTCAGAGGCTCAAGGGAGCCTTTTCAAACAGAAGGGGGATGGGGGCACACTGCTTCACCTCCCAGCACAGTTCGCCCCTTTGCATCCTGGTAAATGCAGTTTAATTTACATGCTTCCCTGAAGTTTGGCAGAGTGTTTCACCAAAGTTGGTGCAGGTTAGTGCTGTTAATCTCTAGACACATGTGTTTCTGAATTTTATCCTTCATCAGTAGAGATAAAACGAAATTCATATGGCGTTTGCTGAGAAAGCTGCCACATTCCACTCAGATCTCTGTACCTCTCCCTGGCGCACAGGTGCATCGCCAAGAGCTCGTCAGCTCAGAGGCTCAAGGAAGCCTTTTCACACAGAAGGTGGATGGGAGCACACTGCTTCACCTCCCAGCACATTCGCCCCTTTGCATCCTGGTAAATGCAGTTTAATTTACATGCTTCCCTGTAGTTTTGCAGAGTGTTTCACCAAAGTTGGTGCATGTTAGTGCTGGTAATCTCTAGACACATGTGTTTCTGAATTTTATCCTTCATCAGTAGAGATAAAACGAAATTCATATGGGGTTTGCTGAGAAAGCTGCCACATTCCTCTCAGATCTCTGTACCTCTCCCTGGCGCACAGGTGCATCTCCAAGAGCTTGTCAGCTCAGAGGCTCAAGGGAGCCTTTTCACACAGAAGGGGGATGGGAGCACACTGCTTCACCTCCCAGCACATTCGCCCCTTTGCATCCTGGTAAATGCAGTTTAATTTACATGCTCTGAAGTTTTGCAGAGTGTTTCACCAAAGTTGGTGCAGGTTAGTGCTGTTAATCTCTAGACATATGTGTTTCTGGATTTTATCCTTCATCAGTAGAGATAAAACGAAATTCATATGGGGTTTGCTGAGAAAGCTGCCACATTCCTCTCAGGTCTCTGTACCTCTCCCTGGCACACAGGTGCATCTCCAAGAGCTAGATGTCAAGTGTCATAAATAACATGTCCTCCTCCCATTGTATATCCTGTAGCTGTCTTAAAAAATCAGTAGTATCCTTAATATGTGTCGGTAGTCTTTCTACAAATGGTCTGGGAAAGGTGTTAATGTATTTGGATACATTTTCAAACAGGCTGTCCTTTGCTGCAATGATGGGCCTGCCAGAGGGTTTCACCGCTTCTTTATGTATTTTAGGGGTGAGGTATAACACAGGACGTTTCGGTTCTACATCTTTGAGAAAACTGTGTTCTTCACTGCTAATCAGTCCTTCGCTTCTCCACTTTAAAAGGAGATTGCTGAAGCCTTTCTCCAACTCTTAGTTACTTTTTTACAACAATAGTGATCTCTCAGATAGTTGTACGCCTCTGCTTTTTTTAACCATAGTACTATATTGCCCCCTTTGTCTGAGCTCCTTACCACTACATCTTTAGTCTTAGATGTTTTTTGTATGGTTTCTCTGAGTCCAGAATCAGTATTGTATACTCTTTCAATTTTAGTGTCCCTTACTCGTCTGATTTAAATAGTAACCCTTTCACCAAATTTGTCAAGATCATCATTGGTAGTAGGTGGTAAGGTTTTAGATCTAGGTCTCAGTTCTTGTCCACCCTCCTCCAAGACACCTATTCCCTCTCTCTCTCTCTCTAATCTCCCTGCTACCACCTCCTGTTGCACCTTCCAATTCCCATAGTTCTTGCATAACATGTATGTCACCAACTACTAAATTTCTCTCTATTGGACCTGTGTCCATGATTTTTAATCCTGAGCTGTTCAGGGTATTCATTTTGTGTAGTTTGACCAACTTCAGTTTCCTAACAAATTTAGAAAGATCAATTCTCATTCCTGTACAATCAAAAGTTTTTGGTTCACAGTAAGATAGTCCCAAAGTCAAATGTGTGTGGTCTTCCTCTGTAAGTACCACATCAGATACATTTATCACTGTCTTTGTTGTATCCTTTAGTATCTCCTGTTGCTATTTGTCACTTTCCCACTGTTGTCTACTACGCTTTCTTTTTCCTTGGCTGTCTCATCCATTCTTCCTCTTCCTCTGCATTTTTGCCTTGTGTTGCCCCACCAGGGTCTGTGGTTTGTTCTCCTGTTCATCCTTAAAAAATCAAACTCACCTTGCAATGTAGCGTGACCTCCAACTCTTCTCCCTTCCTCGTGGTCGGTGTCTGTGGTACTGGCATTACTGGGGAGGGCGTCCTATTGTATTCCCATTGCTCCCTTGAGCCTTTTGTTTCTGCAAATTATCAAAGACCCTTGCAAATGTGTAAATTTGTCCTGCCCCATAATCAATTCTGTCATGTGTAAACTTGCGTGCCTTTTTCTGGACTATTCCGTCTTCGACTCCAATGACTCTATGCCCCACGGATTTGGTTAAAGATTGAAAAAAATAATGATTTCTATATTTCTCTTTTTTCTCTTCTAAGTCCTTGTTTCCACCCAGGATTCTTTCTCTGTCAATTTCAGCATATTTAACCAAGGTCCTTATCATGCCGGTTGAGCTATTGGCATTGTGTTCTGCCCACTCCTACGGCATCTCAGGGTTAGGGTTTTCATAGCTTTACATAGTTAGAATTCTTAGACCCTTTGGCAACATCCAGGTATTTCTGTAGGGACTCACATTCCCACCACTTGGTAAGTTCAGATTTTTTGTAGTTTTTCTAGGTCTTTAAATTGTATGTAGATGTTATCACCGCTTGCGGGTGTTCCTCCTGCTGTGCTGCTGGAATTGTGCCCTGGTGTGCTGCTAAAAATAGTGGCAGACCTTAACTGCCTTGCAGCAAATACCGATGTTGTGCGATCTGTCAAGGTTTACTTGACTTAGTTTCCTCACATTCGCCGCTCATGTACAGAAATATGCACTCTTGGAGCCGCACCTCACTCAGCAATCCAGACTCGCTCAACACAAGAGAGTCACTCACCTCTGGACAATGGTGCTCCATTGTGGGCTGTCCTCCGACCACCCCGCAGGTCCTCTTGCCTTTGGTGCTGTCTCCCGTGCAGCACTGCGGTTTCTGTCAGGCTTCCCGGGGTCCATGCAGGGGACCTTATTAACAGGGCGGCCGCCTTAGTGCCACAGGAAGGCACATGAGTCAGCGTATTAGGGTCCCCGGTCTGGGGACCAGAGGGTCAGTTGGCCGCATCACTTCCAGCCGTGGTGGGGGAGGACAGGGGTACTAATACCTACCCCCACCAACGGTGCTGCCTCTTGCCTGCTGCCCGTCTCGTTGTTTCAGACGTGTGTGCTGCAGAGGCCGACCTTTAGAGCACGAGGTTAGTCCAGCACCCCAGCCCCTTCCAAACCCGTGGCCCGATATGCGGTTTAGGCCTGGGCAGGACCTTGTGCCATGTACAGAAGCCCCGCCCCCCGCAAGGTCCACTAATCCCGGCATCAGTTTGTCGGGGCCAGGGAGTGAGACGGGGGTTTGGGCGATAGGCGTGTTTGGCCTAGGAGGCGGCAGACGGGCAGTCCTGCACGGCATCCGCTGTTAGCACGGCCCTTGATGCGGGGGTAATATTTTCCCCAGCACGGCCACCTCACTCGCAGTAGTAGGCCCGGCCAAGGCACCACGATCAGACGTGATGTTAGGCGCGGGGGAGCCCTCGGCGGGTAGCCAATCGGGATAGAGAGCAGTCGACCCCGGGATCCACGACGAAGGTCGGGGGTATTCTTATGGGAAGCCAGGCCAGTGGGACACCCGACGCATTGTGCGGTAGGGGGGCGAAGAGTCGCATTGCCAGATGACGCATCTGTTCGGCGGCAAGCACCTTGGTTTGCACAATGGTGAATAGGCAGCTGACCCTCGGCATCAGCGCCGAGGGTCGGGGATGTTAGAGCGGAGCCAGGCACCCCTGGTGCGCTGTGGGGGGCGAGTTGCGTTGCCCCCCACTTTGTGTGCAGGCGAGCCCCCAGCAACAGCGCAGTGGGGCGGGGAGTTCAAGGCAGAGCCAAGCTTGGGGACACCTGACGTGTGCGAGGGGGGAGCAGCGAGTCGCGTTGCCTCCCACGCTGCATCTGGGCGACAAAGCGCAGCTCTCCAAGAAAAAATGTCCTTCATTTAACGCTGCGGTTTCTTCCGCTTTATTTTTAATAGAATATTTCGTGCCTCTCTCCTGCTTAAATGATTAGCTTAAAACGTGAGCCTCCCAGTGTTAGAAGAGGCTAGAATAATCCCAGTGACTCGATGGATTCATATAATGCGAAAAAGCAAACAAGAGCGAGAGAGAGCACAGGGGCAAGTGTGTTTCGATTGGGCAGGGGCAGGCGAGAAACCGTGATCAGAGCAGAGTATCGCTATCCTTCAGGCAACACCCACAAAGAATGGTACCCTGTTGGTAGTCTCTGCTGAGAGATACAAAAGGGGATGATGGACGGAGCGTTTGAGCAAATCAAACACTTACCCCCAGTCAACTGATCTGGGTTTAATCCATCGCCATTCTTTAGCCCACTCAGCCACCCCATTTCAGACATGGCTATATGCAAATCAGTCTGACCCTGTGCCTCATGGGAACAGTCCAGCCCGAACTGCCAAGCCATGTCTTCCATGGACCGGAAACAAGCATCCTGGGACCGGTTTCGGATTCATAATCCTCATCAGCCAGGCTATCTTGAATCCAGTGGCCAAGTGAGCAAGGGACTCACGTCTGAGCATACCCTGCCACACTTAGGGCGAACAAAGCGATACAAAAGGGGATGATGGACGGAGCGTTTGAGCAAATCAAACACTCACCCCCAGTCAACTGATCTGGGTTTAATCCATCACCATTCTTTAGCCCACTCAGCCACCCCATTTCAGACATGGCTATATGCAAATCAGTCTGACCCTGTGCCTCATGGGAACAGTCCAGCCCGAACTGCCAAGCCATGTCTTCCATGGACCGGAAACAAGCATCCTGGGACCGGTTTCGGATTCATAATCCTCATCAGCCAGGCTATCTTGAATCCAGTGGCCAAGTGAGCAAGGGACTCACGTCTGAGCATACCCTGCCACACTTAGGGCGAACAAAGCGATACAAAAGTCTCTGCTGAGAGGCCAACGATTACATGGGCAGTGTGAAGAGCTTGAATGCTTGGGATGCTGTTGTATCCTCGCGCTTATCTAAGCTTCCTCCGCCGCATGCACTGGAATGTGGAATCCTATGCCTAGGCATTCCTGTGATTCCAGTGCAGCGGTTAGCGTGGGCTTTACTGATGATCTCCTGAGCCTCACAATAAATTACCAATTATCATCATTTCCTGAGAAGACTCTTCACATATAATGAGAATACATCACTGGCGACTTGGCTGAAACGCACCTACGCGACTTAAAGAGCCCACAGCCCCGGTACCTCCGGACCAAGATTACCGTTGGCAACGTCGAAAGTTGAATCCCCTTCATCAGCTTAGCGGAACCTCTGTCGTGAACCCGTCGGCACTTCACTGAAAATCCCGCTCTTCTCTGATCAAGCGGTGAGATTAATTTCAATTTTTCCCTTTTTACAGCTAAACGCTCGTTTTCCCCTTGCGCGAGTGAACGCATGCGCACTGCCACGCGCTCAGAACACTGATCGCAGCGCGAGTAAACACATGCGCTCGAGCTCTACATTCCAGCCAGGCAGCGTCAGCACAAGCAAGCTGCGCTAACTCATGGACATTGTTAGGCTGCCTGGATATTCACCTCTATAACATCACAGAGCTCTTCCTCAAGAAAATTCTAATCTTACTCCTACAAGAGACTAGGAATATGTCACAATGAGTATCTTTCTCTAGAAAAAAAAAAAAAGAAAAGAAGAATTTTTTTTATTTTTCCTTTACTCAAGGACTCCTGCCACAGTAATTTGGGACATCACTGTCTCTTGTCACCAAAACACTATAAAAATTCAACGTTACTATTTGGTTCCATAATTCAGTGCCAGCATTCATGGAAGGTTTCAATGCTCCACCTCCATTTTTGGCGAGTCCTGGTGAACCACCCTTAGAATGGAAACAGTGGCGTGAAGGTTTTGAGGCATATCTAGAAGCCATAGGGGGTGAAAATTATACCGACAAACGCAAACTCGCCATCCTTAAACATTCACTCGGAGCAGAAGGAAGACAGGTTCTTTCTCATCTTCCTCCTCTGACTTTAGACAATTCTTCCGAAGAAGAAGCCGACGTTTACGAGAATGCAATTATGCAGCTTGATAGACAGTTTATCAAAAAAGTCAATGAGGTCGTGGCACGCCATAAATTTCTCAGTAGGCAACAACTTCCCATTGAACCAATTGATTCGTTTGTAAAGGATTTAAGGATTTTGGCTGCTAAGTGCAACTATCAACAATTCCATGATCAGATGGTAAGAGACCAGCTTGTGCATAATGTTTCAGATGTGAAACTCCAAGAGAAATTGCTCGATGCAAAAGATTTATCACTCTCTAAAGCACTTGACATTGCACACCGATTTGAAGATATGAAATTGGGCATCAAAGAACTATCTGATAAAAAGCCTAAAGAATCTTCTTTGGAAAAACCCAACATTTCTGTTGTTCAAAATGCCAATAAAAATCCATCTGGATCTCCTTCTAACAAACCAATGTTTCCTTCTACATCACATCAAAATTTCAGAAAAGAAGTGGTTTGTTTCAAATGTGGCTTTCCAGGCCACGTAGCAACGGATAAGAGATGTCCCGCCATAGGACAGTTTTGCAACTACTGTAAGTCTAGAGGTCATTTCGCAAGAATGTGCAAAAGTCGCAACAGATCAAAATATTCCAATCCTAATTCTAGACGTCCCAGATTCTCTGAAGTGCAACCAGTAGACATTGATGACGACGAATACGATGATGTTTACACCATCTACGAAGTTGGAGAAGAAAAAAAGGACTCTCCTTTCTGCATGCTCCAAATTGGATCCAAATCTATAAAAGTCATGGCAGACTCTGGTGCAAAATACACCTTAATTGGAGATGATGTGTTGTTAAAAGAATTTCCAGATGTCATATCTTTATTTCCCTCTGACATAAAATTAAGGGGATATGGTAAAAAACCCATTGAGGTATTTGGGTACTTTCCCTCCACTTTGTCATTTAAAGGCAAATCAATACATGCTAAAGTATATGTTGCCAAAGATGGGTCGTGCTTATTGGGTTGGCCACAACAGAGAGAATTGATGATGAAACTAGATCCCAATCATCCCGATCAAGTTTTGGGGTATTCTGATGTTATTAATTCTGTTGATGTACCATCTGACGACAAATGGGAAACTATTTTTCCGCAGGTCTTTTCCCCCAATTTGGGTTTACTTAAAAATTTCAAACACAAAATCATTCTTAAACATAACGCCATACCCAAAGTACACAAAGTACGCAACATACCATTAGCTTTACGAGAATCTGTTAAAAAAGAACTTCAGAGATTGTGCGATTTAGATGTAATCGAGGAAATCGAATCCTCAGAGTGGCTTTCGCCTGTAGTCGTAGCCCACAAACCCAATGGGAAAATTCGTCTATGTGTGGATATGCGTGATTTAAATTCCAATGTGTGGGTTGATAGACATCCTCTACCCAATATTGGAGAGATGTTCTCTAAACTTAAGGATGCATCTATTTTCACCACATTGGATTTATCTAACGCATACCATCAGATAGCTCTTCATGATGATAGTAAACATCTAACTTCGTTCATAACCACTGAGGGTGCATACAGATATAAAAGAATGCCCTTCGGTTTAGTGTCCGCATCCTCAGTGTTTCAGCGAGTAATGCACAACATGTTTAAGAATGTCTCTAATGTGTTATATTTTCAGGATGACATTTTGGTTTTCGGAAAGAACGAATGTGAACACTCTGAAATTTTATTTAAAGTCCTGTCCATTTTACAAGACAATGGTCTTACCCTGACCAAGGAGAAATGCAAATTTGGAAAAAACTCTGTGGATTATCTGGGCCATTCCATCAGTAAAGAGGGCATCTCTCCCAAACTTAGTTTAATTAAAGCGATTGAAAATGCACCTGAACCTGTCAACAAGGATCAGCTCAGATCCTTTCTCGGCTTAGCCGAGTATTATGCCAGGTTCATCCCTGCTTTCTCTGATAAAACTTCTCACTTGCGTAAATTGATGAAAAACCAACAACAATTTGTTTGGGATGACAATTGCAAATGTCAATTTAATTTTATAAAAAAGTGTATTATTTCTGCTCCCGCCTTATCCCCGTTTGACACCAATTGCAAATCATTTATAGTCACAGATGCAAGCAACGTTGGCATTGGGGCGGTTCTGATGCAGAAGCAAAACAGCGGCTTTGTCACAATTGCTTTTGCATCAAGACCGTTACGGGGTGCTGAAATGAAATATTCCACTCTTGAAAAAGAAGCATTAGCTTGCTGGTGGGGGATTGAGTACTTTCGCAGATATGTATACGGCACAGATTTTATTGTACGTTCTGACCATCGTCCTCTTGTAGATCTTTTTACGACCAAAGGTTGTGGCAAAGCCACTTCCAGGATTGCAAGATGGCAGTACAAATTACAAGATTTTCACTTTTCTGTTGAATATATTCCCGGTGCAAAGAATGTCCTTGCTGATTTTCTTTCTAGACTACCTGTAGAAGATGACAATCATGTTGCTCCTGATGATGATCCTGACAAAGTGGTATCAATTTGCGAAGTTTCCAATGGGTGCATCCGTGAAGATGATTGGGTTTTAGCTTGTGGTAGTGATCGTGATTACTTAGATGTCGTGTCTTTTGTCAAAAATGGTTGGCCTTCCAAACAAAGTTTATCTCCTAATGTCTTACCGTACTTTCATGTAGCTCAAGAATTATCCATTCAGGGTGAAATTTTGTTGAGGGGTTTGCTTTTGGTTGTGCCGCACGATTTGAGGAACACCGTTTTAGACATGGCACATGAGGGTCACCCAGGCATGTCCAGCATGAAGGGGAGAATAAGGAGTGAATTTTGGTGGCCGGGGGTCGACAGGTTGATTGAAGAAAAAGTAAGGTCTTGCGTTGAATGTTGTGTAAGTGATAAATCACAGAAACCCATAAAATATCAACATGATTCTGTCTCGAGACCTTCAAAGCCCTGGGAAAGCGTTTCGGTAGACATTGCTGGTCCGATGTCTCTAGGTCATAGTCCGGTTTATGCTATAGTATTGATAGACCAGTTCTCCAGTTGGCCTGAGGTGAGGTTTGTACCTCATGTATCCTCTAGGGTAGTTATCGATTTTTTAAAATCTATTTTTGAGAAAGAAAGTTTCCCAACTTCCATCCTATCTGATAATGGCACACAGTTCACCTCTACAGAGATGAAATCCTTTTGCAGCAACCACGGTATATTACACAAACGTTCTTCAGTATATTATCCCCAAAGTAACGGCATGGTAGAAAGGTGGATCAGGGTACTCAAGGAGGCTTTACAACTTGCTGTATGCAATGGTGAAAATTGCTACGAGGCTGTTAGAGAACTTTTGTGGAGTTATCGGAATACTCCTAAATCCGATGGTGATCTGTCCCCTTTCGAAAAAATGAGGGGGAGGAAGGGTGTATGTAACTTAAGCCAACCCTGGATGTGGGATCTTGTAGATGGTAAACGTGTCAGACGCTGTGCTCCGATGGTGTCTGCTAATTCCAACAATCCATGCAAGGTTGGTGATTGGGTACGTGTGAGAAAGTCTGGTTTTCTTAGATCTGGTGTATCACATTTTTCTGACCCGTTGTTAGTAGTTAGAGTGGGTAGGCAAGTTGTGGAGTTGTCTGACGGCAACGTTTGGAGTCTATCCAAGGTTGTCAGAGTCCCGTCTCACCTTAGTAGTTCCCCTCCTCCTAATCAACCAGGGACCTAATTTTCTTATTCCAATTCATGTCGCCGTCCTGTTTTCTCTCATCCCCATTTGCCAGTCCCCACCCACAACCGGGATATGAGTTTTCCCCGTCTGAGAAAACCTCCTGCTTGGCACAAAGACTACAGAGTTGGTGTATGATTTTCTTTCATCAAACTGTTATGTAATTAGTCATCAAACTGTTATGTAATCTTCTTTCATTATTTGCTTGTATGAATTTTATGTTGTGGTTAATTCTTTTCTTTTCTAGAAAGGAGGATGTGTTGTATCCTCGCGCTTATCTAAGCTTCCTCCGCCGCATGCACTGGAATGTGGAATCCTATGCCTAGGCATTCCTGTGATTCCAGTGCAGCGGTTTGCGTGGGCTTTACTGATGATCTCCTGAGCCTCACAATAAATTACCAATTATCATCATTTCCTGAGAAGACTCTTCACATATAATGAGAATACATCAGATGCACTATGCCAAAAAGCACACTTTGTATGATTAAATTAAACTTGAGGAGAGAGGCAAGACTTTTTATCATGTTTGTTGCTCACAAGAGGCTGGGGCTCCGGGGAGATGTCGGGCGGGCAGTTGGTATGCCGATGCCCTCACGGTCGGGGGCAGCGTGGGCCCGTCAGGCTATACGGGGGAGTGCAGATTTCCCTGTGTGGTGTCTTTCTCGACGGCTGATAAGGAGACAGGCTCATGGTTGCGTCCACAGCCTGGGATTCTGGGCAAATGACTGAATCTCCCCATGCCTGTTCATTATGAAGGCGGCGTGGTGTGAGGCAGAGTATTGCCCGGCCACTTGACGGTGTATGCAGAGGCATGACTTGTCCCGCCACCCCCACGCGCCTTCAGCAGAAACGTTCTGCCTTTTCAACTGGCAGTTCGGCACCGCGCAGCTCTCCTGCGCTGCTAGCTGGCCAGGGAGGTACGTGGCGGCACGGATTTGTACAACCACGATTTGACGTGACCTTAGGGATCAGCTGAAACTTATATTGACAAGGCGAGCGGATAAGCCTTAAGGTTAGAGCGGTCGACCTCGAAGCTCGGGGAACTGGGTTCAAGTCTCTGCAACAACGCTCAACATATTGTGATTCAGGGCAAAATCAATTATCTGCCTTACAAAGGAATGTGCTCTCTTGTAACGGAACTGGTGCCCATATTAGCGCTCTGATAACTGACCTCTCAGTTTAGTTTGCGCTATATAAAACTCTACATAGAAATGAAATAAATAAATATTCTTAGTTCAGCCCTGAAGGCATGCTAAGATCCAGGGACCGGATCTTACGCAGTGATTGACTACATCATACCAACACAGGTACCACATTGTAGACAGTGTCATGCGGATGAGGGCGCTTATATATTTTTATATATATACTATATATACTGTGGTATCAAATTCTTGTGCTTCTGTTGTGCGTGGAGAAGCCCTCCGATGAACACCGTATCGCCTCCTCATACCAGGGCCTCACGGTGCTGTCAAGTTGCCCATATTGATTCCGTTTTTGCAGCGATATGGAGGTAACTCTGGTTGGGAGGTTGGGAAGGGGTAGTTTTCCTCAAAGAAACACAGGCTGAGGGTCCGTGACTGAAGCGATAATGTCCTCGCTTGTAAACGCACACGTGGGACAGTTTCTCAACTAGCAAGTTAACAAGGGCATCTCACAGTCTGTTATCACAGGCCCATTTATTTAAGGCAGATTTACAGTGCAGATTCCCAGTTATGCTGGGATAGTATTTTGTGTGTTTCCAGGCATAGGGTACAGTGCGTAAAGCACCACGATCCCAATCTCGAAGAGGTATAGGTGTCCCACTGGCCAGAACTTTGTCTCGGAATGGGGGGCTGAGTTTCAGTCCCGGCTCCAGCGAATGAATATTCCTTCGCCCAAATCTAGATGGGCCAAGTCTATGCCAGACAATAACCTAAATCACCTCCCTGATGGGCTCAGGATTATGTGTTTATGCCTGTTGTCGGTGTGGGTGAGCATATTGGCACTGGACTGCATGGGGGCGAAGGCCTCACCCCTCCATCGTTTTCAGTTGCTGGTTGTCCTTGCACAGTTTTTGTTTAGTAGGAGCACGCGACAAGCGTTACCAGGGACTCGAGGTCCACTCTTCGCAAGGGGATGAGGAACAGAAGGTTAGTTGCAGGTTCTCTGCACAAACTGGCCCAGTAGAACCTGGAATGCGCAGGCGCGCTGCTATCTCCAGTTGTAGCTGGGCAACTGCTGCCTGAGTGGTTACCCTTGAATGAGTGTTTCTCGTCGTGCTCTGTCCTTTGCCGGAGTGCATCCAGATGGTTTAATTTACTTGCAATCTTGTATAGCGAGGACTTGGCCCGAAGGCAGAAGGCTTTTCAACAAGAGCAGGACAACAAGTGTACTGTGTGTTAGTTACAATGATTTAACACAGCTGCCAAGGCAGAACGCTATGTGTGTCATGCTCAAAACTTCAGTGTAATAATGTGACGTTTCAAGGACTAAGGGTGACACTTCCCCCGTTACAACATGGGGACACTTGATTGGTTAGCAGCCCGGGCCTCTTCAGTTTGTTCGCCAAATTAGTTCCGCCCATTATTTAGGAATTGGCTTCCGGTGTAGGTACGATGACTCCGGAAGTGAATTTTGATTAGCTTGTTGCTGGCAGTGTGGTGCTGGGAGAATAGTCTGGTCGTATTTGCTCCCCTTTATTCATTGAGCGCCTAGTTTTGACGGTCAGAATGCTGTGGCTCACTGTATAGAGGCACGTGATATGTTTTCATGGGTAGTATTGCAATGCTTGGTGGAATGGCAAACGCAAGCAAATGGTTATTATGGTTTCGGGGGCATTTATTATTACAAGCGTTATTGTGTTGTCTGCGGGTAAACGCAACCCGAGATCGGAAGCAAAAACTAGGGGCCAGATGTAGGTAAATCGATTTTACAGATTCTAAGATACCGAATTTTACCGAATCGGTATTTTAGAATCGGAAAATGGGATGTAGGTAAAAATTCGGTAAAAAATACCGATTCAGTAAAATTCGGTATCGGACAATCGGATTTTACCGATTCGGTATTTACCGAATCGGTAAATACCGAATCGGTATTCCCCATTCATTCCTATGGGCCAAAAAGCCCATAGGAATGAATAGGGAATACCGATTCGGTATTTACCGATTCAGTAAATACCGAATCGGTAAATTCCGATTCGGAAAGCTAACAAAAGTGAAACTCAAGTAGGCAGCCAATCAGGTGCCACCACCCTACCCCTCCCTACCAGAAAGTGGCTACACAGGCAGCTGCAACTAATTAGAAGCTTCTGGAAAGGCAGTTGGAGCTGAGCAGAGTGCAGGAGCAACAGAAAGGGTTTGGAGCACTTTTAAAAGTGAAAAATGACAAGCAGCCAAGAAAAAGAACAGCCTGAGAGGAGGAGGAAGCTGAAATTCAGCAGCATGGAGCTGCAAGTCCTTGTGGAGGAGGTGGTCAAGGTGCACCACAAATTGTTTGGCAGGCAGTCCCTCACTGTGGCTGAATCAGCCAAAAGAAAAATCTGGCTGGACATCATGGAGAAAGTAAATGCCGTGGGGGTGACCACCAGGGACATAGATGACCTCAAAAAACGTTTTTATGGCCTGAGGAGCCAAACCAAGAAGAAAATGGCAGAACAACACAAGCAGGCATCAAAAACAGGCGGAGGCAAGAACCCAGCACCCCCCCTGACTGACCTGGAGGAGATGGTGGCCTCAACCCTAGAAACAGACAGTGTCTGCGGACTGGGAGAAGTAGACAGCTCGGCCAGAGCTGGAAGCAAAAAAGGTAAGACAAATGCACTGCATTCCCCCCAATAGCAACACCCTTACCTGTACCCTCAGTGGGCAAGTAAACCCAAGTCCAGTACTGCTAGCAATATACAGGGCCAATGCATGATGCGATATGTAGACAGGAAATGTAAGGACATGTCATACAGCACACCAACCAATTAGTACATGTAATGACTGCATGCAGAACATGGCCAATGTGATAATTATTTAATAGTAGTGACGATGAGACAGTAGCGCTTAGCTAATGTACGCTCATATGTCCACAGGTGAAACGTCTCGCAGGCGCTCGCAGGAGGCTGAAGGGACACCACCTGAGAGGGAGGAGAGGGAGGATGCAGGACAAAGTACCCCCAACGTACCACAGGAGAAAGCTGCATCAAGTAGCCATCCACCTGCCCAGGACACAGAAATGGCCGAAGAGTTGCTGGCGTCCCCTAGCAGATCACAGTCCCCTCTCCTGCTGTCATCACCAGAAATGCCAGCATCACAGCATGATGTCATACCCCCATCACAACCAGGCAGGAGGCATGTTGTGGCTCCACTCCCTGATTTGGAGTCCGTAGCAGCTGACATGGAGGGTGACGGACAACAGAACTTGCCTGTAGCAGTGACCCTGGCACAACACACTCCAGTGCAGGGATGGGCCATGGTACTGCAAGACGCCGCAGAGTGCAAGAAAGGCCAGCAGATGCACCAGTTGAGGGTGGAAGTGTGTTCCTGGGTCTGGAGGGGAGCATGGAGCGGATACAAAGGATGCAGGGAAGAGCCATCCAGGCATGCCAACGACAGCTGAGGTCCCTGAATAGTAACATGGTAGAGATAGGAAAGGGCATCAGTGAGATGGTACAGGTCAACAAGGAGATGGTACATGTCAACAAGGAGATGGCAGCAGGGATGCGGGGAATCAACAACTCTGTGCAGCTACTATGCACCAAAATAGACAATGATTTCGCTGCAAGGCACAGGGATAGGCGTCGTGCACATGTCCAAAGTACAGCCATCAACCGCCTGGCCACTGCCACATCCCTGTTATGCAGTAGAAGCTCCAACATGCAGGAGGCCATGACACAAAACACAAATGAGGTCACCAGGGGCATGGGCAGGATGACCAGTGCCCTTGAGGCACTGTTGAATGCACAAACTGCACACACAGCTGCTCTGGATGTGCCTATAAGTGAGGAGAGCACGAGCAGGAGCAGCATTGGAAGCATCCCTGTAACTGAAACCCGGAGGAGCAGGCGCCATGCTGAGGCCACAGGCCAGCAAGACAGTGAGCAGGTTGAACAATCTAGTAGTGTTACTGGGAAGCGAGCAAGGAAATAACTTTCACAGTTCATGGTGAACTTGTCCAGAACTGTGAGCATTGCAGATAAATGCTTTCTGTTGCACTTTTGTGCTTTAAAAAACCAACGTCATTACAAAATTAAACTAGTGTTCTAGCATTCTACGCCTGTCTTTGTCTCCTTACTTACTTAAAAACAGTTGCGTGTGACCTCTTCCCGTCTGTGTCTGCCATCAGTTGATGTTGCTCCTCTAGATGTTTGTGGTTCAGGCACTGCTTCCTCGTCGTCATGGTCCTCATAATCTGAGATTTCCACTTCTGTGCCCTTCTTGACCGCCAGGTTGTGCAGCATTGCACAGGCTGCAATCATTTTGCAGCAGGTGATTGGTGTGTACTGGCGGGCACCTCCACTTTTATGGAGGCAGCGAAACCTGCTCTTCCACATGCCAAAGGTGCGCTCCAGAATGTTGTGGGTTGATTTGTGCGCCCGATTGTATCTCCTCTGGTTTGGTGGTGTGGGGTTGAGGTAGGGAGCGAGGATGAAGGCCCGGAGAGCATATGCACTGTCCCCTAATAGTAAGAAGAGTAAAATTAATCACATGCAAACACACACACATCCACCGGCAATACGTATCAAGGGACTTTCACACAGTCTCTTGCCTAGTAAGTATCCTTCTCCAAATTCCCCTGCTGTCAGGCGTGCATAGTTCCCACTGTTCTGGAAGATGTAGGAGTCGTGGGTACTCCCGGGGAATTTGGCTACTAGGTCAATGATTATGTAATTGGCATCACAGATGACCTGTACATTTATGGTGTGGGTGGACTTCCTGTTCCGATAAATGTACTCTGTGGCAGCAGGTGGGCAGATTGGTATGTGGGTACCATCAATGCAGCCAATTATGTTGGGGAAATGTGCCATCTGATAAAATTCAGTTTTTGTTCCTAGCAGTTCTGCATGCGTTGCAGGGAAGCTGATATAGTGCTGCATCCTCTGCAGCATGGCATCAAGAAATCTTTTAAAGAAGCGTGACAGACAACTCTGGGACACCCCGCCTACAGCAGCAACCACACTCTGGTAACTCCCAGATGCAAGCAGGTGTAGGCTGCACAGTACCTGCACATGGGGTGGGATGGCGTGTGCCCTTGGGGTTGGATGGTCCAACAGAGGGTGGAGGTCCCTGATAAGGTCCAGGATAGTTTGGGGAGACAATCTGTACCTTTGCAGGATCTCTGGTTCAGTTAACTGGAAAAGAGTGATCATCTGCCTGTACACCTGCTCCTCCCTCCTCCAGACCCTCTCTCCTTCTGCTTGTAGCCGTAGCCGCCTCGCAATGACATAGAATGCCGCCATTCTGGGCAAAATGTTGCATTTTGGGGCTTTTTTTTATACCCAGCACCTGTTTACCACCTGATTGCAATCCATGTTAAATACTGACTCTTAAATACCGAATTTCATGCAAATTCGGTATTTAAGTGGTCACCTACATCTCGAAAACTCATTTTTCCCATTTCTTATTTTCCGAATCGAGTTTCCAATTCGGTATATTTACCGATTCGGTATATTTTCCAATTCGGTATGGTTTCCGAATCGGTAACTTTACAGATTCGGTAAATTTACCGAATCGGATGTTTTTGGCTCTCCTACATCCCGATTGACCAATACCAGTCGGTAAGGGACGAAATTCGGTAAATTCGGCCGTTACCGACCGGTATTGGCCTACCTACATCTGGCCCAAAGTCCCTTCGTTTTCCAAGTAAATAAAGTATTAACCTATTTGGAGTGACAGTAGGGGGTGTTGTAGCCAGCGTTTTGTGCGTTTGTGTATTCCAGTACAAGGTGTACATCAGGGCCACATGCTTAGAATCATTTCTATTTATATTTTATTGGTACCAGCACGGTTTACAAAAGAAGGCAAAGGTTACAGCACAAGAACTATGTTACATCCAGAATGCAGGGTCATCAGTCTTGCAGTCCCTTCATTGTAGAACATAAGAATTTTAAACATTCTTCAAGGAAGCCATTATTATCAGGAAGGTATTCAACTATGGAGAGCCAATAGTTGTGGGTTTCTTGCACAACAGTAGTAATGGAATTACATTTACTTTTGATAGGCCCGAGCACACACACTTGTCATGAGGTTTAGCCGCGACTTCAGCCAGCTGAGCTTATTACTAGTTTCAGAGGCTGAGGGGTTGTTCCCTCTCCAGGGGTAGGTCAATGATTGTGGTGCTTAGTTGGGTTCACAAAACCGCAGAGGTTGGTGCGCTTCCAGGGGAAGGGATAGGTTAGGCACCCAATAGCTCACTGAGCCTAAACTCTTCTGAGGGTTGAGCCCATATGTTGGTAGCAGGAAACACAGGCTTTGCAGCACCAAGGAACCTTTCAGGATGGTATACGCAGGAATTACGCAAGTTGGGAGTGACACAAGCAATGTCTAGCACAATATACCAACACAGAGTACTCCCTCAGTATTGCCATCATTTAAATTCCACAAGGATGTGTGCTCTGGAATTGAGGGCATGTTATAGGGTTGGAGTTACGCATAACATTCCCCACCCGGAGAGCCATGCAGCATGGGGGTGGAAGCTGTTATCCACAATCGGGCTGCTGTCCCAAATCCTGGGGAAAGAATGGGTTAAAGCACTAAAGTCTAACATGTATTGAGAACAGTTGTCATTTCAAGATAAGTCAGTATATGTACAGATTGGTCCCCCCTGCTCCCACCCACTTGCCTGCTCCATGGTACACATTAGCTGATGCGGGGATGTGCATGACTTTCTCAGGGAGGGGACAGCAGAGGGGCTAAACAGTGAGGAGACATGAAGTTAGGTACAGCAGCGCTTATAACGTGCCCAGCAGGCTGCAGGTTTAAGCTCAAGTGGCAACTGAGGGATTTCCATCTAATAGCAGCAGCAGCTGCAACTGGGGGATCCTCTTATTCATGTCAGATCCTGCTTATTTGTGGTTTCCGCAGAGTTTGGGGCAGGTTAACAGGTCGCATCTTGTCTCTGTGGGTTTGATGTGTGGTCGGGTCAATTGACCGAGTACAGCCATTATCGCTGGGTATAACTGGGCATGAAGGAATGCCAGGCAAGATTCTAGCAAAGGCACGTAGAGTTACTTATGGGGTATGTGATGTATTATCTCACTGGCAGGCCGCCATGCAAGGGGACCATGCACCCAGGTCACACACATCAGGCTGAGGTGCCCAGTGGAAGCATGGGGGGACTGCACAGACAGGGCACTCCACAGGCTAGATGCTGGCGAATTGTGGCGACACTACTGCACATGGCAAAGTAAACCTGTACTGATTCACATGCGGGGTGTGGTGGTGGTGGTCCCTACCTCATTTCACAGGATCACTCCCTGTTGGGTCAATCTAACGATAATCTTAATGGGCTTTATATTTACAGCCTCTCTTGTCTCTGCCAGACTGGGCATAGATAGGCCATGGACTTTAATAAAATTCTGCAATGGCCCTCTAATGCTATAGTACAGCATCTAGTTTACCGGTGTTATTTGGACCAGCATTAACGCCAGCAGCGGCTCACATGGGTAGCAGTAAAGCTTTGTTTCTTTTCGCCCGGGATAGGGGCTGGCAATGTCAAGCTTTGCAGCCAGAAACTGAATAGGCAAAGACACACCTGCGATTGTGCAATGTACACTCTGCAGTAAAGCTTGCTGAGTTTCAACATAATCCTGGCATACCGTCAGTAAAAAAGGTAAGGTTAGGGGCTACACACGAATAGGCACTTTCTGTCAGCTGGGGAGGGAGCGTGCCATTCCCAAGAGGGTGCGGGTTGCCTTGATAGTGCTGATATGGAGGGGATGGAGCACTAATACGGACAACTACCAGAGCACATTTTGCAGTCATAGTTAAGATTAATTGATTGCAAGCTACCAGTTGCTTCAGCTAAGCAAATGTTCTTTGGGAGTTGTCAGCTAACATTGGGACTGCAATTGTGGTGGTCAGCCCATTGGCAGGCCTTTTAGAGGTGGGTTTTATAGCTCAGGCATGCCCAAATAAGGGTTAAGAGGCCACAAGTTGGCAATTGGATACACGATTACAGGCCTGGGGAGAGGCAGAACTGAAAGAGGGTTGTGTTCGACCTCTTGGTCACAGGTTCAGATCCTGGTTGGTCCTTTTAGTATTTCATCCTTCGTAAGTCGATAAAGCGAGTACCATTGAGTGGAGCAACAATAAACATGTATAAATTCTCCCGCTCTATAGCCTGGGTTGGCAGCCATGCAGGTTGTGGATGTTGTCATCCAACAAGTGTGCTACAGTCCAAAGATTGGGGAAACTCTGGGTTAAGCACAAATGGGCTACTAAGTATTAAAGAACACTTGGCATTCCCAGTATTCTAAAGAAGGGCAGGTATTTATTCAGATGGCCCCTCCTGTTCTCACTGTCTTGTCTGTTCCCTGGGATACTAGCAGACGTTTAGGACGGCAAGGCGTCATCTAGGGTGATGACTGGCTTAATTCGATGGACATGCTCCAACAAGCGCTATACACCGATAACTGGGAGAGAGGAAGTAAGGCGGGCTTGATAACTCTTACTTCTACCCGCATTGGCACATCTTATCAGGAGTTGCTTGTTAAGGTATTGTTTTTCAGCCAGGCAATGTTAACATCGACCCAACACCAAACTAATTGTTTTGGGTTATCCTGGGCGCATATACACTCGCTGGTGTAGGGACACCAGTGTGGCAACACAGCACCGGTTGGCAGTTGCCATTATACTCTATGGGGGCGCGGGTCGAACCGACTATGTCTCACCTTTTCAGGGCAGCATTGAAGGGCTAGGCGAGGCGAGTGCCCCGGATACTGAGTCCCCCTTCGAGTTTAAGACTCTGCAGGACATGATTGCAGGTGGGACGTGGGAATCCCAAGGCGTTAAAGGGTACAGCCGACCGTAAGCCAACCTGGGAGGGGTAGTGTTATGGTGCAGGCACTGGAACAGCTTCTGTAGAAGCAGCGGCAAGGGTGGGGGGTGTCTCCCCTCTCATCACTGTGGTCTTACACTTGGGAGCAATGATTTGACTTTCGGGGATAGGAGGGTCCTTCTGCCAAAATGTAATTCTTCCTGGTGTAAGTTATGCAACCAGCGGTGTGCATGTATGTTTCTGGTCAAAGAAACCCCAATGTAGTATAGGAGGGGCCTGGCCATGGGTTGCCCTGGAAACCTCATGCAGGGGAAATCAAGAGTGCCAGGTGTCGAGGCCCTGAACAGAGGGGTCTTGGTTTTATCAGGCATGCCAACCACGTGCTAAAGACCACAGGGAGTTTAAAAAAGGATGGGGGCACCTGTCCAGAAGGGGTATGTTGGCCTCCGGTCCAGTATGGGCTTGGACTGGTTTTGGCTGGACCTGGGAGAGGCCCAGGAATGCAGGATGTAGGTAAAGATACCTACCTTAGTGGGGGCCCTGGTTGTGACGGTGGCCACCACCAGAGCTGTGGAAGAGTTTCAGGGTGATCCAGAGTCTGCAAGGTACAGAAGGGTACTATATGCAGCAGCACAACAAGGGTGCAAAGCCAAGTATACCCAGGGATGTCTTAGCATTGTCCCCTGGAAGAGCGACAGTGCCCCGTTAGTCCTACGGGCGGTTGTGGGCCTGAGCAACCGGGGCTGCCTGGAACGCTCTGTCCCCCTTTTGGGGGCGTGAGTAAGTGCGTGGACTGGCGGTCCACTGATGGGAGGGGTGGCCCCTCCCAAAATTGGTAACCACTGATTGGCGACGGCCACGGTGTCATTTGGCTCATCAGGCGGGCAGGCATAGGGGCTGGCCTGCCCTTGGATAGCCCGTAAGATAGCCAAGTATGTTGGCATATTTGTTATGCAAATAAACCTGCCGCAATTTTCTCCACTAAGAAGGTGTTGTGTGGTTTATTTATGTATTTTGCTGTATGAAAACTGAGAAGGTGTCTTGTGGTTTATTTATGTATGTTGCTGTATGAGAACTGAGAAGTGTTGCCGATATTGGTACTATGTGCAGGGGCTGACAGGCTGCTTTCCACTTCTGTTCCAGCGCAGCTTTGCCTGTCAGTACCTGATCATAGGTGGTGCCTTTCAGTGCATCTCATATATATATTTATGCTTTCTGGATTAAGCGTGTTGTCTACCGGGCTTCCAGATCGCCGATGTTGCCTGCTAGCATCTTTTTGCCATGCGCTGCAATTTCAATCACTTAGTCGGTTTATACACTTCAAGAATACATGGCACTGAGTATAAACCTCTTGGTTTATTTACTCAAAAATGCAGGAGACGCATCAACCAGTTTCAGTGTCTAAACACCTTGGTCACCACGCTGATTGCATTGTGTAAATGGTTATTTAAACAACTCATGTGCTTCGCTTTGGCATTGTGTTTATGTTTATGTTTATGTATTTATTTTTCTATAGCGCATATATCACCGTTCGGACTCAGAGCGCTTGCGGAGAGCTGGACTAGAGATAGACAGACATTTTATCAATTAAAAGAGCCAAGTTTTAAGATTTTTACGAAACGTTTTGTGGTTAGGATCAGTTCTAATAGACAGTGGTAAGGTGTTCCAAGTGGTGGGGCCTATTTTAGAAAAGCTTCTATCCCCATTTCTGACTGTCCTAACCTTTCGGACTTTTAGAAGATGTTTATTGGATGAACTTAGGATCCTTCCCGGACAGTAACCCTGAAGCTTTCTCTGCAGGTACTTGGGTCCCTGTCCATTTATAGACTTATGCACCAGGCAGCATATTTTAAATTTGATGCGTTTTCTTATTGGGAGCCACTGGAGTGTCCTAAGGCAAGGGGCTGAGGGGGTGCGGGGTGAAAGGTCAAGTATCAACCTCGCTGCAGAGCCTTCATTCACATCAGCCAATAGCGCGTTGCCATAGTCAAGGCGGCTGATTATAAGGCCCTGAATAAGGGGTTTCCGAGAAGTAATGGAATCCACTTGAATATTTTCCTGAGGCTTCTCATTAGCCCAATGCTAGTGTGAACCACTTTATTTATGTGTTGGGACAAGGACAGTTTGTCATCGATAATGACTCCCAAGTTCCTAACTGAGTTTTTTGGGGCTGGGCAAGGGCCTAAAGACGGTGGCCACCATTCATCCGTCCAGATTTTATTGGCCATACCAAATAGCAAGATTTCTGTTTTCTCAGCATTTAACATTAAGTAGTTGTTGGTCATCCATTCTTGAATGGAGAGCATACACTGTTGGAATCTCACTTTGGCATCTAAGTGGTTGGGGCCTAAGGTTATCAGAATCTGGGTATCATTTGCGTAGGATACCGTATCAAAGCCATAGGCTTTGATTACCTTGGCCAAAGGTGATAAGTATACATTAAATAAAGTAGGGCTTAAAATTGAACCTTGCGGGACACCTTTATCATTTTTCACATAAGGCGAGGAGAAGGAACCAATTTTAACCGTTGACCGCCTCCCTGTCAGATAGCTCTGTATCCATCTGTGTGCTGGACCTCCGACACCAATCTCAGCCAGCCGTTTTAGCAGGACACTATGAGAAATGGTGTCGAAAGCCGCCGACAGGTCTAATAGAATCAAGATGGCAGATTGCTTAGCATCCAAGGCCAGCCGGATGTTATCCAATACCTCCAGAAGGGCGGTCTCGGTACTGTGGCAAGCTCTAAAGCCCGATTGAGAAGTGTCCAGTAGCATGTTGTCCTCTAGGTATTTAGTTAATTGGATATTAATTAAGTACTCCATTTTTTTGCCAAAAAGTGGCAAAAGGGAGATAGGACGATAATTTACTGGTTGCTCTGGGTCAGCATTATTCTTTTTTAAAATGGGTCTGACAGTTGCTTCTTTCCAAGATACAGGAAAGATGGCTTGGGCTATTGATAGGTTGAAAATTGCCGTTATTTCAGTCAGCATGGCCGGGGCTATTTTTGCCAAGATCTGGGCAGATGCAGGATCACTTGGGGAACCTGATTTTACTTTCTTTAATTTATCA
The DNA here is from genome assembly GCF_964261635.1 of Lissotriton helveticus. Taxonomy (NCBI): domain Eukaryota; kingdom Metazoa; phylum Chordata; class Amphibia; order Caudata; family Salamandridae; genus Lissotriton; species Lissotriton helveticus. Next base: position 378,851,959 of record NC_136067.1, read on the forward strand.
ATGACTTCTTCCTCCGTAAAAGTATGGAATTCAAAGAGGGATTTTGACAGGGATGTTAGTTCAGGGGTAGGCGAATTAGGTGGACCTGTGTCATTGTCCTTAACAATCGGAGGTTCCGTCTCTCTGGAAAAAGCTTTATGAATTACGTCTATTTTGTCCTTAAAATAGGTGGAGAGCCTGTCGGCCCACTCTTGGGACTCGGTGGTAAGTGGCTGGCACGAAGAAGGATTAGAGAATTCCTTTACTATGGAGTATAGTTCTTCATGCGAATTACCAGCTCGTTCAATTCTAGTTCCTAGATAGACTTTCTTCGCTGCGGCTATCTGGCTCATATATTCTTTGTGTGCCGACTTATATTGCTGTTTATCCTTAGGATTCTTTGTTTTTCGCCATTTGCGCTCGGTGCACCTCATGGCCTGTTTCACTAGTTTTAAATCTGGTGTAAACCAGGGGGATCTTGTATTTGGGCATTTAGTTTGCTGTTTTGGGGCAATGTGATCCAGTGCCATGTTGATTGCTTTGTCTAGGTCCTTTACCACCTTGTCTGGATCAGTGTTATGAGTCACAAGGGGGGGCGTAAAAGCGCTAGCAAAGGAATCAGGGTTGATTTTATTCCAGGGCCTGCTCATTTTTACCTCATTTGAGTGGGCAGATTTAATCGCATTAACTCTAATGTTGAACTTTATTATCATATGGTCAGACCATAGGATTGGATAGAGTTCGACAATCTGAACTTCCTGAGAGTTGGTACATAGGAAATCTAGTGTATGTCCGGCCTTGTGAGTAGGACCCGTTTCTAGTAACATCATGTCCAGTGCCTTAATGTTGACCATTAATTCCGAGGTATGTGTATCTTGCCGCAATTCAATGTGATAATTAAAATCTCCTATTAACAACATTTTTTTACATGCTAAGACATGCGGGGCCAAAATTTCCAATAGCTGAGTCGCAAAGTGGGTTTTATTTTCTGGTGGTCTATAGACAAGCGCTCCTTTCCAGGATTCTCTATTATTTAGGTCTAGGGAAAAGATAAGGAATTCACCCCATTCAGTAATTTGCGTATCAATGGTCAGAAGTTTTATGGATGACTTATAGACTATTGCTGTACCTCCTCCCCTCTTTGCCGTCCTGTCTAATCTTAGAATGCTGTAACCCGTGGGTAGAGCTATAGCTAAATCCGGGCAGGATGTTTCTTGGAGCCAGGTCTCCGTGATGAAGAAGAGATCTGGTGATTCCTGGTCCAGTAGAGCCCATATTTCAAGAGCATGCTTAGGGAGGGAACGCACATTTCCATACAAACATATAAGGTGGTTAGGTAGGGGCAACGGTACGTGCAGCGGAAAGTGCCTGTTACTGGAGTAATGGGAGGTGTTTAGGTAAAGAAGCTCTGATCGAGAATATTTAATAATGGCCATTGGGTGTTTTTACCGCGTGAAGGGGGGGCTGGCGGCAGTCTGGCGGCGGTCTGGCGCGGACGGGCGCAGACGGGCCTGACTCTGGCACGACTCCGGCGCGTCGCTGCGCGCATCCGCTGCACGCTCCGCCTTCTATGTGGGTTTATATCTGTCTCAGCAGCACCACTAGACCACCGCCTACCCGGAAACAGACTTTCCCTCCACTTCAATCGGGATAATTAACCCGCAGTGGAACGGGGAAATGCCGGGGCGGGGCTCAGCGTGCAACCGGTAAGTAGCACCAAGTAGCAACAACCACAGTGATTAAAAGTAAAAAGACGTCGCAAAATAAAAATTCAATGTTAAAATGCTATTAAATCAGCTTTTGAGTGTCAACAGCTAGCGCTAGGTACAGATCAGGCACTCTCATACCCCAGTCGCGTCCGCATTGACATAAACATAGTACTAACAATGCATGGCAGCTCTATCTTGGAGTATTATTTCACAATACATTACTTCCTTTTCAACATTCCTTAAATTTCATTTAAAGTAGATATTCTGACATGTGTCTATACAATATTATAAGAATACACATTTGTTAACAACTCCAATGTAGCCTTTTAGCTCTTATTCATTAGATCATTTAATACATTTTTCATTAGATCATTTAATTTAATTAAACAGTGACTATTCCACCCAAGTGGGCATACTATTCTTGAATTTGTTAATTCCTTGTTTCATTCCCTAGTGGGCTTTTAATTAACTACTATTCTCTCATGATTCTATGCGCAGGGCCTACCATAGGTTTCTTTACAGTCCACTTATAAAGCAGGGATTCATAATTTTTAAATAATAAAGTTCATAAAGTCCCAACTGACTTATGCCATTGTCTACTTTCTAATTTCAAAATACTTGATCAGGATGTGAAGTCTAATTTGGCTGTTGTTACTCTCTGTGACCCCAAAAGCCAGCCTCCCTTCTTGTATTCCTATGAAAGAACACAATTATAAAAAATTCAAACCTTTTCTCAAAAATACCTATTTCTGCGCTCTTCTAGAACTAGCTGCAAGGAATAGATGTAACATTGTGTCCCTTTCCAATACATATCTCGATTCTAACTGTCTGAGATCGCTTTCCTTATTTCCTCCTCTTGTTTTTTTGGGGACACTGTCTATCACACTTTGAGTCAGAAGTGTATGATTTCTTGACATATTATCTGAAAGTGTCTCGTTTCTAGATATGTGTTGTCTGCATTTTTTATAGCTCGTAGATGTTGAAGAATGTGTTTGTGCACCAGTAATTTAGTACTGCTAATGCATGGGCACAATAAGGCATATATTGCATATTTAGTTTTGCATGGGAGTGTTTTTTATCTGGATTCTTTTCCCTAAAGGGGTGACTAGCTCAGACACATTTTTTCCATTTGCACAGGCTTTACGCCAAGTGCATTTTTTATAACCTGGACTTGCCCGTAACCATGTTTGGCAGCTGGCTGTGACATTACTTTTGACTAAGACATCTCTGATTGAGCTGGCACTTCTAAATGTTATTTGAGGTTTGGTTGTCATATCTTTTCCTATTGTAGGATCCTTTCTAATAATGTGCCAGTGCTTGCTTTTCTCAATTGTAAATGCTTAGTACGGAGAGTAGTAATGAACCTGACTGTTTGCTTCTTTTTGGGATCTTTGATGATTGTCTTTTTTGTAAAAGAGTAGATTCTCTCTTTTGACTGCCATCACTCTTTTTTGTGCCTTCTCTAACATGTACTCCGTGTCCCCCCTTTCTTTCAGTCTAGATACCTTGTTGGTCTGTGTTTGCTTGAACTGATCTCCCTTACTGCAAATGCGTTTTGCTCTTGAATGTTCACCGAATGGTATATTGTTTTTGAGTGATTGAGGGTAAAAACTGTCAGCATGTAGTATGCTGTTGCCTGCTGTAGGTTTTTTGGAAACTGTAGTAGTGAGTTTTGACTTTTTTATCTCAATCTTTATATCTAAAAAGTCAATTTGTTGTTTGCTTATTTCACCTGTGAAGTTGAAGATGAGGCTGTTCTGATTGAGTTCTTCCACAAATAATCTTGCTCTCTTCATCGCCTTTCCAGAAGGCACAAATATTGTCAATGTAGTGAACCCATCAAATGATATTCTCTGACCACTTACTCAAACCAGATCCATTGAGCACCTGCTCCAACCAACAGCCCATGTGCAGATTCGCAAAGCTGGGGGCTAAGCAGGTGCCCATCAAAGTCCCTCTTAACTGTTGCAACGGTTCACCATTAAACAAGAAAATACTTACGGTTAAACACCCTTCCATCATTTTCAAAATAATGTTGTTATGTTCATAGAACTTGATTGTTCTTGCTCTCAAAAAGTATCTTGTGGCTAACAAATCATCTTTGTGTCTAAAACTAGTGTGAAGCGATGTTATATCTAGTGTCATCATTACCATCCCTTCTTCCCATGTGACATCAAAAATTATTTTGAGATAATCTGTTGTGCCTTTAATATACAAGGGAAGATTTAGTACTAGTGGCTGCAAATATACTGTGGTATATTCAAAAAGGCTTTAAAATAGCTGCCACCATCTACTTGGTGGTTTCTTACTGTGTTTATGAATCTTGGGAGTCAAATAAAATATGGATGTTTTTGGGTCACTGTTTTTAATGAAGCTCCATTTATCCCAGTTTAATAACCCCATATCCCTTCACTCATCTAGTTGTCTGTGGAGATCGTTCGTTACTGTATCAAATTTACTCTGCCCAATTCTGGCACAGCATTCTGTATCATTTAACTGAGAGTAATCTTCATCCATACATCTTTTTATTCCATAGGACAACATTGCCCCCTTTATCTGATTCTCTCACTCCACAACTCTCATTCTCACTCTACTTTCTCACTACTTGTTTAAACTCTTCATTGCATTTGAGCGCTTTCCTTATTTTTGTTTCATTGACATATTGCTTTTTTTTACTCCAATGTCATTAAATCTGACAACACTATTTCAACACTAAATAAGAGACAAGAGAAAGAGCCTTTCCTAGCTCTCCTGAATCAAACTATAAATCTCACAAAAAGAGAAGGAACAAAAAAAAATGCTGTATAAAACAGACTACTAAAGAATGAATAGTATCCACATAAAAAGATGTATTACATTTGAATTGGTGTACATCATAGGGGAGGAGAAAACCAGAAGAGGGTTAAATGTTAATACAAACCAGAATCTTCGTAAAACATTGGTATCCACTTAGGCAGTCTTATCACTTTCTTTTTCAGCATTTTGGGATACCTGATTTGGACTACTATCTCCTCTTTCCTCTCTTCTTTCTAAAAATCAGCGCTCCACCCGGAGTGTTGGTCTGCACCAGGGTGTCTGTAGCGGCCCAATGTTGAAGCATGTCTCTACATAATGGGTGAGGGCAGTCTTCAACAAACCTGTTGGCTTGTTTTGAAGATTCTGGTTTGTATTAACATTTCACCCTCATCTGGTTTTCTCTGCCCCTAGGATGTAAACCAATTCAAATATAATACATCTTTTTATGTGGATACTATTTGTTCTATAGAAGTCTGTTTTATACAGCAATGTTTTTGTTCCTTCTCTTTTTGTGAGATTTATAAGACTTCAATACTGTCATGTACGGTAAGCAAGATAAATTTAGATTTTGCATTAAATTTCGTATTCCTCCCTTCAGTTGTATTTATGCCAGCAAGATCAAGTATTTGGGTATCGTCAAATTCTGAATAAGTCTCTATTTCTTCAGAAGTCACCCAATTGATTAGAAAATCGACATCGGAAACTTGTAATATTTCATGATTGCCAATCTCAGTTTGTCCTTACAGGTCTAGGGTTTGATCTACTATAAAAAACATTTTAAGTCTTTGTTTGCGTACAAATGAAAACAAGTCTACCCTGGCTTTGGCATAATCAGAACCCGAGGCAGGACAAAAGGAGAGATCAAGGGCTAGGATTTCTTCATCCCTCTTTGTTAGCGGAATATTAGTAAGGTTAATTACCGTATTCCGTTGCTGTATTATTTCTTGCTGCTGCATGTTGATCTTCCTTTGCTTTCCATTCTTTTTCCCTTGGCCCCCTCGTCTGAGTTTTCTGCTCTTTTTTGTTGGTGCTCTTGTTTCCGGGGTTTGGGATTTGTCCTCCGAACCATTAATAAAAATTGGAACTCCTCTGGCAAGGAGGTACCTGCCTTATCGCTTTCTCCAATGCCAGGTCTATCTGATTCCCATTCTGACCCTTTGTCCAAACTGAAATCACTTAGGGAGGCTTCCTTCCTTATCTCATTTATTTCATTGCAGCGTTGTCTCCACATTGTTTCAAAACGTCTTGCAGATGTGAATGTCCGTCCCCTTTGGTAATCTATTTTGCCTCGCACAAACTTGTGCGATTTCCTATGTTTAACTCCAACTTCATGTTTTTTCATTTACACATTCATGTCCTCTTTACATTTGTGTATTTTTTCTTTAGTTTCTTCTTTATTGATTGATTCATTTAGTACTTTTATCTGGTCTAGCAGCATTTTCCTTGCTAATTCTGCATACTTGATTAGTATCTTCATCATGTTATGAAAGCTTTGATTATTAGATTCCACCCATTTCTTAGATAAAAAGGTGGTTTCACTTGCCTAATATATACTTACATTTGTGTTGTAAAGGCATGCGTGGTAAAGACATATGCGTGGTAAAGACTTGCTTGCATGGTTAAGGCAATGCTTGGTAAAGGCATTGCGTTGGAAAGGCATCTGTTGTAACATCATAAATCCAGTGGGTTGACCCGTGGCCATGCCCAGAACCCATTTTTCTGTCTGACTTTAAACTACCTTCTAATGGGGGCTTGCATTCTCTGTCTTTATTTGTAGTAACTTGTTGTGACATATTCTGCTATTAATTTGCAAATGGATAATGGGTGCCATAACATCACCTTTCCTACTCAATGAATTTGTATCCCTCCACATTGCAAACTAGTCAGGAGGGTTTGTGGAGTCCTGGTGCCAGATGAATTGCAAAGTCGGATTCTCGGTTATCTGCTAAAATGTTGTCAACCATTCATTACATTTGCTTCACTTTAATAGCTACTGCAGTGTCACTGGTCAAAAGTTAAGAGCATTTAAATCATTTGTATGCATAGTTCCCTTCAGGAACTTTAGAAAGCATGAATGACTAATCACGTTTTTTTTTAAATAGCGTGGGCAAGTAACATTGATCAAAACAAAATATGCTTTGTAGCTATGGGGATATGGGTTACCCCTAAGGAATTTCGTGGAAAACAGGTGAAAGGTACATTTTAATGCATGCTGTGCCAGTGAGACACAGCAGTTGCCAGCACTAAATAAAAATATATGATTCATACACCAAATGTGCACCTCAATGAATAACATGAAGTTGCCCTAGCTCTAACATGAAACAACTGTGAGTGTCTCTATTGCCTTCCCCTCCTCTTCAACCTCTTTATGGAACCCCTTATGCCTTTTCTGAAACAACCAGGAATCAATCACCATCTCTATGCGGATGACACCCAACTGTACTACAAGATCAAATCCCACTCCAATATACTTCACCTAAACTCCTTGAGTAAGATCGAATCCTGGTTCTTCTCTAACCACCTCAAACTTAACCCTAAAAATACTGAAATCATTCTCTTCTCACCTAAAAACAACAAGCTCCCATCCAAAGCTGGCTCTCTCACCTTAATGCCCTTAAATGCTAGCTCTCATTATCAAACTCAGTGAAATAACTTGGTTTCACTATTGCCAACAAACTCATTCATAACTACCACATAAAAAACTAAGCATAAGGAGCTCTCTTCACTCTCCGACATCTCAAAAAACTCAACCCCTTCATTACTTCTGACGACTTTAAATGGGTTGTCCAATCCCCAGTTCTCTCCAAAATTGCTATCCTCACCGGAACCCCAAAAATTCACCTTGCCTACCTCAGATCGGTGCTCAACCTAGCCGCCAGGCTAATCACCTGCTGTAAACGCTTCAACCACATCTTCCCAGCCCTCAAGGCCCTAAATTGGCTACCTGTTGAAGGAAGATCCGCATACAAGACTGCATGCATAACTCACAAAGCACTTCTCCAACAAACCCCATTGCACTTTTCTAACAAACTCAAAAAAGCTGGCTGCTCCCGACAGATGAGAAGCTCTAATGCTTTACTCCTCGTACCCCCCCTGTTAAAAAAGAACACCACACAATCTCGGTTCTTCTCCGGAAATGCCCTGATCATCTGGAATGCTCTCCCCAGGGACTTGTTCTGTAACCCCTCTTACCTCAGCTTTATAAAAAAAAAGACCTCAAATCTCACCTTTGCAATAAATACTGGGGCCCATAACCTCACCTTGGACCCTTTATTCAACTTCCCCTGACTTTGTTTCCACTTTCCTTTCTGCCTGACTCTTTCCCCTCTCCCTCTTCTTGACCCCTGCCCCCAGCTCCTCCTTAATCTCCCTCAGTCATGACATCCTTTCTCCTCAATTTGTTCCCATCTATTTTACCCAATGTATTTCTTCCCCACCAAATATGTTTGAAATTTGTTCCCCCTCCTAAAAATGAGCTGAACTTTGTGTTTTTGTCACTGTATGAAGATAGCTTTTCATGACAGCCTCTTCCCATGTAAATAGCCCTTCTTTTTGTCCTTTTGCCAATTTATTATTGTTTTGTGTTAAATAGTCTTTCCTGCCAACATCTCCTCATGTTAATAGCTTTTGCCTATTTGTCAATTTAATAATGTTTGTAATCTGGCCTGTCTGTGTTTTTTACCCTATTGAAAAACTATTTGTACTGGAATGATAAATGCTCATGTAAAGCAATCTGATACCCCGGGTCTAGCCAGCGCTCTATAAAACGTTTCAAATAAAATAAATATGAACTAAATAAACATTTATACCTTTGTAAAATAAATGTATATTGCTAGAATGACATAGATACTGATGTTTACTGATGTCTAACAAGAGTCAGTAGTTTTAAGCCAGAAAGACTAAAAAGTAAAAACCAGAGATGTAACGTAGTCTGCCTTTTCCCTCTAGTTCCATGATGTAAACATTGTCAGTGGCTGCATGAGATCACTCCTTCATACCTGCTGGCCCAGAGGCTAAAAGCCTCTGAGCGATGTCGCTGCAGCACTGTGTCCCATCACTCTCTGAGGTAAGACCTGTGGAGGTAAGGAGACTCGACTCATCCTTCAGCACCCCTGCCAGTCAGAGGAGCAGGCTAAAACAGACACCAGACCAGAACTGGAGGTCAAAAGAGCTACTTTAATTGAGTTTAATCCCAAATGTCCATCAAGTAGAAGAATGCGGATCTACGCCTATGGCCAGGGGTGTTTGGGGTGTTACACTCCCCCTAATAAATGTATTCTCTAGTAAATAGTTGGGTACAGGAGCTTTCAGTCGGTTATGGTGAAGTGGCTGTCATATTTCACCTGCGATTTTTGCATGCACACACAGACAAAACATACGCACACGCTCCTCTCTGTTTTGAAGCTCTTAAATCCGTTGTTTTATTTACAACATATTGTCTTTTAAAGAACCCTAACAATCCACTCTGCTATCCCTTCTTAATGCCCCTTAAGCTCCCGCATGCTCTGTTTCTCAAGTAATGTATTTTACCATTATATTGTTCTCACATAAGGAGAGAGAAGATTACATACCGAGTTTCATTCTCCCACATAATCACTATTATCACAATTAGGCAACTGGACGAAAGAGAAGAAGACCGGCAGTGGTCTGAGCAGCGATGACACAAAGGTGCACCAGCAGGGCTTGATCCTTGACCCTTGACCCTTGACGCAAGCGTGACTATAGGACAGCACCAGACCCGCATGACATTTGAAGAACCCAAAAAGAGAATACCCTGCACTGACAGATTACTGACTCAGGTGAGAGCCTTAGGCCTCGTAGCTAGGCAGGGATATGTAATTTAGCCCTGACAAAGGCCCCAGACCCAGCTAGTATGGGCCGAAACATATTGGCAGAAACATACTATGATTACTGGAAAGAGTAAAGATCAATAAAAACCCTATAACAATTTTTATTCATATCTACCTTATCCTACAAATAAATAATTCATTTGTGTATACTGTGAGGTATTTTTAACTCTCCCTCTTTATCTGGATCTCTGTTTAACCAGCAAGACATTATCTAAGAACTCCAAACCTTTGGGTTGAGTATGCCCTGGCGGTACTATCCTACCAGTGTGTGGATAAGTGCCTAATGATAAAGCATGTCACAATAAAGTGAGTGATGCGTCTAATTCCATAACTATGGATACCTTGGCAGGTCTAGGAAGCAGTGTCCTTTTTTGACTCTGCCCATTTCTTTTTCTCTTTCGTCCTTTTTCCATGATACTCCAGAGTGATTGTTATGAAATTTGAAGCTCTGATTCCCCCAATCGTACTGATCAAGCTACGCCCCTGCCCACAGCTCAAGTGTTCTGCTTCGTTGTATAGGCTGCTGTCATGCAAGCCTAACTCACAAGGATCATCAAGAGACTTTGATAGTTTTTCACTGAAGCTGGAAAGGACACTGGGGGCCAGGATTACTAACATTTGATGCAACACAATGCATCACGACAACTTGCTGCGCTGCGTCAAATGGACAGAGCAGGAATGCACCATATTTATTAAGCTGTGGCACATTCCTGCTCTTTTAATGTAATGAGGCACTAAGTGCTGCCTAGCGCCAATGCAGGCAGTCTTGTGCTGTGGTACAAAGGTACCTGTATTACAGGCAGGATTGCTTTTGTGATGAAGGCTCGACTTACTGCACAAAAACACTACTAAGATGCATGTTCTGCTGTTCTATGTATGTTGCAGAACACAGCACACGTTGAAAGTGGAAATAACAAACAGAAATAGACATATTTCTCCTCTTTATGCCTCTGGTGGGATGGCGGAAAATGCTAATGCATTCCCAAGCTTACCACCCTTAGTAAATCTAGGCAGGTGCCAAAATACATGGGTGGATGAGTGGGAATGTCTACACTCCACCCATGTGACACCTTCCCAATGCAGAGTAAAGCAAGGCAGCGATTTGCACTGCCTTGCGTTTCTTTTGATTTACTAAGCCACATAGAGCTACACAAGGTTGCTTTGCTTGGCTTAGTAAATATCCCTTAAGCCCTTGAATAGCCTTGTGTCGCCCTGAGCAATGCAATGGCAACATAAGGGTATAGTAAATCTAGACATGGATGTCTATTGATCCAATGGTCTCCCATGAAATCATAGACTGACTACATTCCCTTGTATCACAAGCAGCTGGAGAAGGCACAGAAAAACTGTTCCATAAACATTCTCAGGGTCTCAGAAAATTCAAAGGAAGCCCGAATAAACTGCAGATTGGTCAGTCATTACAGCCAGTCACGCAACAGTGCAAAGGGATTCTGTATAACGTACAAAAGCAAGATGAAAACAAAATGCACAATTGGCTGCAGCACGACATAGTTGATACAATTGCTGACAACCCACCTCCCCTCAAGAATGCAGAAAAATAAAAAATTATCACCTAATCATTCCAACTTTTTATAATTTATTTGTACGTTTTTTTTACCATATTTCAAATAAATCAATTTACAGTATCATATTATTTACCAGTTATCCACCATTCAATATTAAAAATTGAATTCATACTCTACCAACAACAATCATACCACATATACCAAATATACTCCACTGAAACCATACTAAAATCAGATAAATATCTTAATATGTGAAAAATGTCAAACCACGGAATTGTACAGAGAACCAGTCTTTTTTCTTCTTTGTACTAGAGCATGTAGCACCTATATTGATAGTAATTATTCATTCAAACAATATGGGAAATCCCTCATTTGTTGCAAACATATACATTAATCATAATTCTGTTTCATTTTTGTTTTCTGGTATGTTATGATAAACCCATGGTTGTTGTTCAATATTTAATCCATATTGAGTCCATGCCTGGTGACGGGCGTTTAGGTGAAACAACCAAATACTCAGGGCATGGATGATCAATTTAAAATCCAAACGTTGGCAATGAAACAATCTAACATCCATCGCTCCAAGTTTTATAATTAGGGACAGTGTTTCAAGGAGATGAAGCCTGAATAATCCCAATGCGGGAGCTCCCTTCAAACTGTTAAGCATTGAGTCAAAGTAGGCACTAAGACTGTGGTAAAGTGTCAGGTACCATCCGTATCTTCAGGAAACATCTCCTGGAGATACGGATGGTACCTGATGCTTTAACACAGTGAAGCTCAGTAGATGGCACATGGCTTTTTATTCTTTGCATTTTTGTTGGGCACTGTCAGAGATACACATAAAACGTTTTATCCTGGACATCTACATTAGATTTATGCAAGTCTTAGTGCCACTTTTGTGAATCGCAGTGTGTTCATGTTCTCGATCAGTTCAGAAGGAAGCTTACTCTCCAGGATGTCCACCCACAGAATAAAATATCCCATGATACATTTTATGGGAAATGGATTAGAGATGAAATGCCAGTTGAAGTAGTTAACTAGAAAAAAAGGTGATAAACTACTGCTGTGGTTAAGGAACTGTTCATGTGGGATCCTTGAGTCAGGTCTCAGTGATCCCAAGTATGTGGCACAGTTAGTAGTTTGTGTGTATCCAAAGCACGGTGTTTGGAGGATTATGTGTTGACGAGGCCTAATTTCATGAAGGCATTCTGGTCAGGTTTGTGACTGGGATGACAATAGGACGTGCCAGCAATATCTATGAGATTTGTGGATCCTTATGTACTGAAAGGGGGTAGTTTGAAGTAGGCATAGCATGTTTTGCCTGTACGGGAGGGAACTTGACTGAGGCAGGATGTTTTTGATGGCAGTCTTGGAAAGATCAATGGTTTCAAGCATAACGTTGGGGTCCAAGAGGGGGGTTGTGCCTGTCAAACACAAGGTGAGAAATGTGCCTTTCAGCATTTGGGAGGAGTTGGCAGACATTAAGGAGAAAACATGCATTGATGGGGTTATTGAACCTGTAGCATCTTCACTGTGTTTATCTCCTTTGGTCATTGATAGGAAGAAAAATGGAGGTCTGTGTTGATCTGAGAAGTTTAAACAAGGCAATTTGGATGGATTCCCAACCTTTGCCTGGCATTGATGAAATTGTGACATGTCTTGCAGGAGCAGATATTTTCAGTAAAATTGACTTGGCGTCTGCATACAACCATGCAGTCACATTTCAAGATGATATCCTTGTAGCAGCAAAGAACGTTGAAGAACATGATGATGTAATGCAGTAGATATTAGAAAGACTTGAGCAGACTGATATTGTAGCAAACTTAAAAACATGTGAGTTTGCCAAAACAAGAATGGAGTACTTAGATCATGTCATATTCGAACATGGAGTGGAACCACACCCTGGGTGGTGCATGCGATTAGAAACGCTCCCTTTCCTGAAAACAGGGAACAGGTTTAATCATTTTGGGGGATTTGTGAATTTTATGCGAAGTTCACAAAACTTTTCTCCAGCAAGACAGAAAGTCTGAGGGCTCTGTTAACAAAAAACAATGTTTTCACTTGGGATAAGAAATGTCAAACAGAATTTGTCATGTTTAAGGAAGAGAGTGGATCTGCTAAGATCGTGGCATCATTTGATCCTACCTGTCAGTGTTAAATCATTTATATGCTAGCAATAGTGGGTTGTGGCAACTTTGCCCCAAATGAGCGATCACGTTGAGAGAACAGAGAGTTTTGCATCTATGGCATTGTGTGAGAATTAAACTGAAAGGAGCTGTTGGCATGCTGCTGGGCTGTAGAATGATTCATGTGCTTTGTGTCGGGGAGGAAATTTACTCTTTTTACAGATCACACGTCGTTGGGGAGTAGCTTGAGAGGATGTGTAGCCAAGGATTATACGTCTAGGATTGCCAGATTGAGTTAAAAATGGTTGCAATACAATTTTGATATCCAGCATATTCCAATAGGGAGGAACATTAGAGCAGATTACCTGTCAAGGTAACCCTTATCTATAAACTTGTGGTGTGCACAGGAGGAGGAAGATGATGAGGAGTGTCTTAGTGCTGCTGTTGACGTATGCAAAGAAGGTGCTTTTGATGAAGATGATTGGGCTAATTGCCTAAAGGAGTATGAGGATTTGTAGTTGATTCAAAAGTATGTCATGCTTCCCCCACCATTTTGCATCGTCCCAGTGCCCCGCAATAGGCATCGTTGCACACCGAGCGCCCAATCCTTAACACACTCACGGGAGGCTCGCCACCCCTCACCCTGCTGCCAACTAGTTCATGTCTTGTTGCCCCCCATTTCCATCTCCCACCCACATTTCCTCCTCATCACGGCCCTTTTCCCCCTTAAATTCCCCATACCCCCAGCTGACTCTCTTTATTCTACAGGGCATGCAGATGCGAATACGCAAACCACTCCTTCTGGGGGAGAACCAACAACGCAACCCTCGCCATCCTCTGCGCTACCGTGTGAAGCAGAGTCTATCAGATCTCTCCTGCCAGAAAGCAGGGGAACCTTCCAGTACGGCAAACTGGATCCACCCTCCCCTAATCCCCTTACTAGCGTATACCCCTCTTCCACCCTCTTTAGCTCCATCCTTTAACCACTAGGAGCACGTTCCTCTCCTCTCTCCCCCTACCCAGACTGGAAACCCCAGCTCCCATCTCCGCCATCCCCATCCTAGCAGGCCCAGGCCGACAACTCATCATCTCTTCACACCTAGAGGGATGCACCACAACGTCACGAGGGGGGGCTTTATATGTTCCATGGGTACCGTACCTCCCCTCCGTACCCTCTTCCTCTCCCTTCCCCTTCTCCCTGATTGACTTGCATTATATTGCTTGATGCTATTAAACTGTTAGGGCCCGATTCACAGAACTAACTTGAGACAAAATCCTAAGTTTACTACCATTTTGGTATTCACAGAAGGCACTTACTCATTTTGGTATTCACAGAAGGCACTTACTCATTTCGGTATTCACAGAAGTTAGGAGTCCTAACTTTAGGACTCTTAAATGCCTTCTGTGATTACCGAAAGTCTTAAAGTTAGGATTTTTCTCAATTTAGTAGTAGTAAAGTTAGGACTCCTAACTTTTGGACTCCTAAATGCCTTCTGTGAATACCGAAAACGCATACCGCGTATCCAGCGCACATCTTATTGTCAACTAATATAACCCAGAAATCCCAAATTTGCAGGAAACATCAAAGGTTCAGAAATGACTTGGATCTGTAGGGCATTGTTTGTCTTAATTACCGAAATAACCTATGGACAATTAAGATCAAGATATTCCAGTTATTTTCGAAATTAGTCAAAGACGGTGAATATGTACAGAAGTCAATCTGATCACTCCGAGTACTTGTCATCCTTTCTCCTTTTGAACCACTTTCTCCAGAAACTCCAAACATTTGCTGATACTGCGCTCTTTCTCCACAGGTACACTGTGGAAAGGCATATTTTGGACACGAATGTATCATAGAAATCAGCAAGTTAACCGCAAAAGATACAGCACTATCTCTTCTTCTTGCACACTTCTGTTGATAGTGACATAAGGGCACCCAAGTAACAGTTAGGTGCTGTATAAATCCTCGTAAAAAATGTGTTTGATTGTGAATGAGATTTTGAATGGAAATACCAGGCCATATTACAACTGCAGATCCACATGTATGCAGAAAACGCCCAGCTCCACCGCCGATAGGAAAGTAAGCCAGGGACCCAGACACACATTACAAAATATTTGGACTGCAATTGTCAGTAAAGTTAGTGCTGCCCACTCTTAGATCCAGAACAAAGGAGCGAGTGGTGTGACACCAAGGAAAAGATGGTACCATTCATACAGTTTTTTACTCCGGGAGGGGTCTCTGTGCACAGACTTGGAATCTGGGTGAGAGACCTGATCCATAACTGTCCATCTCCTTCCAACTTTACCCTTGGTGCACTGACCCCTGGACATTTGCAATGCCTAATCCTGTTGTCCGCAACTGTTTATTTATTTGTGCCTCATCTTTTTCCAGTTGCTACGCATTTTCGGATTCTTCCCGTTTCACTGAAAAGACCTCCATATGAGTACTGCAGGGCGAGTCACACAACATCACATTGTCACCATCATGACCCTTGCTGTCCAATTTCAAAATCTCCTTTCTTGTTTTAAATCAAAAAGAGCTATACTATATACTCGCCTTTGGGCTCTCCTCGCTATTTACCCAGTCGTGATGGTGATCCCATATCTAGAAGGCCTTAAAATGTAATTGACTACTCTTTTACGAGCCTTTTAATGAATACCATGTTATGATGTTATGGTCATCGGTAAAATCACTGAGTTCTAGGCACTTAAAATAACTTTATCACAGTGTGTACCACGTTTTGAGCACTAAGCACTTTGATCCCACCTTCAGTTATTGAATCATGGCTAGGAAATATTTAAAATTAATATAAGATATTTCTGAAATCTTATCTTTCAACTTTAAGGAGCAGATGTACTAACATTTCAAGCACCACAGAGCAGAAAGGCAATTTGCTGCATTGCGTGAAATGGAAACATCAGAAATGCGCCATATTTACAAAGATAGGACTCATTTCCGTTGCCTACCTGAGTTGGCATACTAAATGCTGCCTAGAGCCAACACAGGCACCCTGCACTATAGTGCAAGGCACACCTTACTTCACATAAAAAAATCCTTAAATATATTTTCCTTTTTCTGTGTGTAATGTCGGCTGCATCACTCATAGAAAAAGGAGGTAACAAGAAGAAATATCTTTACCTTTTTGACTCATTAACAGGTTTACAACTCTGTAATTCTGGGATTGCGCAAAAATCCAAGGGTGGGTGCATGGGAATGCCGACACTCCACTCATGGAATGTGTAATAATGAAGACACGCTGGTATGTTGTAATCAAAGTAGGTTTATTCAGGTAAGTAAACAGGTAGCATAAAGTCTCACCAAGTGTTGTAGGGCAGCCTGTAAGTCATCATCAACAGCCCCACCAGGAGTAGCCTGCTAGTTGCTCAGCCCCTTCCACCAGCTGTCATCAAACATCCAGTCACACAGGCATTCCACACATAGCCCACGCACCAAACATTCCACTCAGAACACTCACACAGGCTGAGCAGCTAGGGACAAGGTAACATAGGAGAAAAACCATAACATCAGAATACTACATTACCTCTTCCCCATTGAACAGAAGAATAACGAAACCAATGCATGAAACTATAGACACAAAAGTACAGCAATAGTAAATAGTCCACAACCCAGGGATGAAGGAAACACCGCCCACATCATAAAGTGGAAATGAACTATTTAAATCAGAGTCAAAAGCCCAGACCCAGGGATTACAGGGACACAGCATCACAAGAGAGTAAGGAACTAAAGACAAGAAGGAAAGATGGATAAAGAATACCCATTCCCCTCCTCTAATAAGGACAAGCATTTACAATGCAATGGTCTCGTCTTTGTTAAAGTTAGAGCTATTGGCATTGCTCATGACATTATTTTTGTTTATGTTTTTGTTTTTAAAACATATAAATAAATGGCATTGTCATTTACAATGCCAATAGCTTAATCTCTCGCAAATGCGAGACCTATTGCATTTGCACCCACACAGAGAGCCACAAACACACACAGAGCCCCACACACACAGAGCCCCCCCACACACAGAGCCCCCCCACACACAGAGCCCAACACCCACACACACAAAGCCACACACACACAGACTCACACACACACAGCCACACACACACACAGCCACACACACAGCCACACACACACAGAGAGCCACACACACACACACAGAGCCACACACACTGCCACACACACACACACACAGCCACACACACACACAAAGAGCCACACACACACACACAGCCACACAGCCACACACACAGAGACACACACACACACACACAGAGCCACACACACACACAGCCACACACACACACACATATACATACACACATACATACATACACACATACATACACACACACATACATACACACATACATATACATACATACACACATATACATACATACACACATATACATACACACACATATATATACACATACACACACATATACACACACATATACATACACATACACACATACATATATACACATACACACATCTACATACAGACATACATACATACATATACATACATATATATATATATATATATACATATTACCTACTGGCGGTCGCCAGTAGGTATATATAGTTAGGACCTAGTTACCATAGGAAATCCGCAACATTCTATTGGGAATAACTTTGGCGTCGATTGAGGAAATTGCGTGCAATTTTCCAAACTTTTGGCCAGCTCAGTTCTGCTCCTTCCCTGAAAGTTTTGGGGGTATTCGTCAAGCGGGGGCCGAGAAAAAAGGGGGGCCCAAAACATGTTTTCTCCATGTTAATTTCCATAGGACGATTAGACACGGCTACAGCCCGAACGGCTGAACGGAATTACACCAAACTTGGCAAAATGGTAGGGACTGGTATGCAGAAGTGCCTGTTCTATATTTGGTGAAAATCCCTCCAGTAGTTCCTGAGAAAATCAAAAGAGAAAAAATATATATATCTATAGTAGCTTACTGTAAGCTTACTGTAAGCTTACCTTTCCGAGCACGAGCTGCATGCTGATTGGCTGTCAACTGTCTGTCAACACTCCAAACCAGAAACTGTTGGCAGCCATCTTGGGACCAATATACATGATAGCACCTCATTAAAAAGCATTGCAGTTAATAGAAGGTTTTAAGACTTTAGTTATATTATAAATCATTTGTTGATGATAGTACCATACTAATTTTAAGAATTGTGGTGTGTTCTAAGGTGATTTTAGCACGTGAAAAAGCCTTCTGCTGGATATCATGAATCATGTTTGAAAGAAAACTATTATCTCATGCTTTTCCCACAGTGGTTTGGAAGGGGATCTATAAGCTAAGCTGAAAGCATATTTTCTGTAAATTCACATTATCTTTCTCAGTCATGTGAGAATCAAAAATTAGCTAGCATTCGCGCCAAGAATTTTCAATTCTATTAAGGACACGGAGGCGAGGATTATGCTTCTCTTTCTTTACTGTAAATTTCACAGCAGCCAATAAACATACAGTTTCATGAAAATAAACTACAAAGACCATGATGCTCGGCCTAAGCCACGCCTCCTTAGCCCTCATAAGAGCCCTGGTAACAGTCCCAGCTTCCTCTTTCTTTGCACGAACATGCAGAATAAGTCCAACAATCAACAGTCTATGATAATCTCCAACATGGAAAAACAGGGAACCACGTTCCAACTTCAGTTTAGTCTCCAACATGGAATAACAGGGAACAGCGTTCCAACCTCAGTCCTCAATGGAAGAATCTTCATTCGTTTTTCTTGTCTTTACCTAAAAAAGAAATATAAACAACCCGTAACTCCTGTATAAAACCAGTATCAAACATATAATAACGGGTGGGTAAGCGTGATCATACATTGAACATTGGCGGGTGGGATAATCCTCGCCTCCGTGTCCTTAATAGAATTGAAAATTCTTGGCGCGAATGCTAGCTAATTTCTGATTCTATTACAGGACTGGAGGCTTCAGATTATGCTAGTTTAACGTTGTATCAAAGACAACAGATGTAATATCTCCCACCGGCTTATAATAAAACTGTTTGAATGTCGATTCAGACGACCAATCAGCACAATGCATAATGTCCTGAATATTAGCTCCTAACATATATGGCTTTGAAGCCATAGCACCCCGCACCGAGTGCGTCCCAAACAGTTGAACATCAACTCCAGACTCTTTCATGATAAACTTCAGCCACCTCGCAATAGTGGCGGAGGACACAGGTTTAAATGGCTTTTGTACAGCAATCAAAAGCTGCGTGACCCCAGTCGGTCTCAAAGAACGAGTACATTCCTCGTAGGCCTTCAAGCATTGGACGACACATAGTTTGGCATTACTAGGAAAGGCATTATAATCAACTTGTCTAGAAAGTGTTTTAGTGCGACCTGTAATGGTAAAAGAAACTCCCTCCGGAGTAAACACTCTACCTGTAACATGCAATGCACGCACATCTGACGATCTCCTGCAAGCTGACAAGCATAATAGCATAGCCAATTTGTCCGACAATTGTTTCCTGGAAAGCGAGTCATTGGAAGGCCAACTATCCAGAAGTTTGATCACTAAAGAAACATCCCATAGCCCAGAATAATTGGGTTTGGGAGGATTTGCGACACGTATACCTTTGAGGAGTTTGCAAATCAAAGGGTGCATACCCACTGGTTTCCCGTCAATGTGGGTGTGTCCCGCGGAAATGGCTGACCGGAAGTTGTTCACCGATCTATAGGCCAAACCGCTAGCCGCTTTGTCCGACAAAAAATTCACTACATGTGAAAGTCCTGCCCCCACGGGATCCAAATCCCATTCCACGCACCAACATAACCAGCCCTTCCAGGCTGAAGAGTACCTTTTTCTCGTTGAAGGGGCCCAGGCTTGTTTGATGAATTCGTTAGCCGTTCCTGAAACTCCAGTCAGACTCCATTGTTGCCTGAAAGCCTCCATGCCATCAGCGAGAGTCGTTGAGACAGAATCAATGGATGCTGTTCCCCTAGGGATCCTAGGAGGAGAGACGTCGACCAGGGGAGCATCCTGGGGAGGTCGCAGCACATCCCCAACAGCATTGGGAACCACGGCTGCGATCTCCACAGAGGCGTCACCAGGACCACCTCCGCCTTCTGTTTGAGAATGTGAGAGGCCACTCGTGGGATGAGAAGGAAGGGGGGGAAAGCATAGTTCACCCATCCCGTCCAATCCTGCAGAAAGGCATCCGTTGCTTCCGCCGCTGGGTCCCGCCTCCAGCTGAAAAACCTGGGCAGCTGGTGGTTCAGTCTGGATGCGAATAAGTCGATCCGGCACGGACCCCAAAGGTCCTGAAGCCAGTTGAACATGCTGGGAATCAGCTGCCAATCGCTGTAATCCCGAAGATGCCTTGAGTTCCAGTCCGCTATCACGTTTGACTGTCCCTGAATATACTCTACTATAACTGTGATCTGATGGCTGAGACAATAATGCCAAAAGTCCTTGGCTATCTCTACCAGCATGGACGATCTCGTCCCTCCTAGCTTGTTTATGTAACGCACTGCAGAGACGTTGTCCATCCGAAGGAGGATGCAACACGAGGTCTTCTGCGGGGTGAGGGTTTTGATTGCGAAGGAGCCCGCGAGGAGTTCTAGACAATTTATGTGTAACTCCAGCTCTTGCGGAGACCACCTTCCTCTTGTGGAAACATCGCCACAGCACGCTCCCCAGCCCCAACGGCTGGCGTCGGACTCGATGACTACCTCGGGCAGCGAGCGGAAGATGGGTCTGCCGTTCCACGCTTCCACGTGGCTCAACCACCAACGCATCTCGTCTCTCACCTCCTGTGACAGAGGGACCAAGTCCGAATAAGCTAGACCTCTCTGAAGGTGTTGAATTTTGAAACTTTACAGCGCCCTGTAGTGAAGGGGGCCTGGAAATATCGCTTGAACTGATGACGCCAATAAGCCCACTACTCTGGCGACCGTCCTGAGGGAGATCATTTGCTTGTGGAGAAGGGCTATAATTTCCTTCTTCAGATCCTTCAATTTGGACTTCGGGAGACTTAACTGCGCCCTCTGAGATTCGATCACAAACCCTAGAAAATCCATGGACTGAGACGGGACCAGGGCCGACTTGGCCTGATTGATCACAAACCCCAGATTCTGGAGCAGTGAAATGGTCATCTGCAGGTGTTGCGTCACCAGATCTGGGCTCTGAGCCATGATCAGGATGTCGTCCAGATATATTATCATCCGAACTCCTTGTTCTCGAAGATGCGCCACCACCGGCTTCATCACCTTGGTGAAGCACCAGGGAGCTGAGGAAAGCCCGAAAGGATGGGCCGAGAATTCGAACCATCGTCCGTTCCACTGAAACTGGAGGAATCAGCGATGAGGAGGATAAATGGGAATAGATAGATAGGCGTCTTTGAGGTCTAAGCGGACCATCCAATCACCTTGACGCAGCAGATCTGTCAATAGATGGATTCCCTCCATCTTGAAATGATTGTAGACCAGGAAATAATTGAATTCCCACAAATTCAAAACTAGTCTGTGACCTCCACCCCTTTTCTGGACCAGAAAGATATTGCTGCAAAACCCGTGTGGACTGTAATTGCACACGGTTACGGCGTGTTTGTGCAGCAATTCTTCTATCTCGTTGTCTATACAAACTGTCTCTTGTTGGGAAAAATGGAGACTCTTCGGAATGGAAACCTGTCTGGGCGTTTTGTAAAACTCCAGCTGAAACCCCTGTACGGTTTGCAAGACCCACGCATCCTGGGTCAGGAGATTCCAATTGTGAATGAAGTGTGTTCCTGGGCCCTCCACGGCCTGGTTGCCCCCACGCTCCCCGCCTGCTCTGCCTGCCTACCTCTACCTGCTGCCTGCCAGACGCCGATCCGGCGCCCCAGCCGCCGCAGGGCCGCCCACCAAGCCCGCCGTTTTTTCCCGCCGTTCCTGCCGCGACCCCGCCCCCCCGCTTGCCGATTGGCCCACGCGCTCCCCGCCTCCCAGCTGACCCTCCCTGCCGGCTCCCTTCTTATGACGCCCCAGAGCGACCGCGCAGCGGACGCGCGCAGCGGGAGCACCGAATGAGCACCGAAGGTGCGCCAAAGGTAAGCCCGTCTGCGCCCGTCCGCGCCTGGACCGCGCCCAGTGCCAGGACCCCTGGTCCCCACCGCCGGAAGCCGTCCCGACGGACCTACGACGCCACCGACCTCAACGCACTCAACACCGGCCGAACACTGGGCTGCTACCGAGCCACACCGAGACGCACCCACGGACCCTTCAGCTGCCACTCCTGCAAGTTCACCTGCAACCGGACCCACGCCACACCAGCACCCACCAAGCCGAACACCAGCAGCACCCACCTGAAGTGCATCCTGCTCAACACCCGCTCTGTCCACAGACACGCCTTCGAGCTATGGAACCTGCTCGACACCACAGACCCAGACGTCGCCTTCGTCACGGAAACCTGGATGAACGCCTCCTCAGCGCCCGACATCGCCATCGCCATCCCAGAAGGCTACAAGATCATCCGGAGAGACCGCGTCAACCAGACAGGAGGAGGCATCGCCATCATCCACAGGAACACCATCCGCATCACGACCAACACCGACGACACCCTCGCACCCGCCGAACACCTGCACTTCCAGATCCACGCCAACCCCAAGACCACCCTCTGAGGCACCCTCATCTACAGACCCCCGGGACCACGCACACAATTCAGCGAGGACATCGCCGACTTCATCAGCCCACACGCCCTCCCCTCCGCCGACTACATCCTCCTCGGGGACCTCAACTTCCACCTGGAGAACAACAATGACCGCAACACCACCACCCTTCTGGACAAACTCGCCAACCTCGGACTCAAGCAACTGGTGACCACCCCCACCCACTACGCCGGACACACACTCGACCCGATCTTCTCTTCCAGCAAGGACATCGCCTTCAGCCACGCCACGGGACTCCACTGGACGGACCACAGCTGCGTCCACTTCAGCTTCAGAAGGACCACGCTCCACCATCACCAGCAACAGGCTCCCCGCAGAAGCTGGATCAAGATCACTACAGACCAGCTCGCTACTTCCCTGAGCAAGAACCCTCCCACCAGCACAACCAACCCCAGCCAAGCAGCCACCAACCTCACGAAATGGATCAGCGACTGCGCAGACGACCTCGCCCTGCTGAAGACCCCGCCGAGCAGACCCGGCAGCAAAAAAGCCCCATGGTTTAACGACGAACTCAAGAGCTCCAAGAAGAACTGCAGAGCACTTGAGAAAACCTGGCGCAGAGACCCAAAACCGGACAACATGACTGCCCTCAAGCTCGCCACCCGAAAACACCACCAGCTGATCCACGCCACCAAGAAAACCGCATTCAAGGAACGACTGGACAACAACGCACAAAACAGCAAGGAACTCTTCAACATCGTGAAAGAGCTCTCCAACCCCAACGCCGGTAACAACGACATCACCCCTTCGCAAGACCTCTGCAACTCCCTCGCCTCCTACTTCCACAACAAGATCGCGGACATACACAACAGCTTCAGCACTCAACTGACGCACGCCACGACCGAACCACCGCCCCCCACCACCACCCTCCGCGCCTGGACCCCGATCAGCACCGAAGACACCATCCGCACGATGAACTCCATCCACTCCGGATCTCCGACAGACCCCTGCCCTCACCACGTCTTCAACAAGGCCGACGCTGTCATCGCACCCCACCTGCGGGACATCATCAACACCTCCTTTGACATCGCCACCTTCCCGGAGAGCTGGAAGCACGCCGAACTCAGCGCTCTACTCAAGAAACCATCAGCAGACCCAACCGACCTCAAGAACTACCGCCCCATCTCGCTGCTCCCGTTTCCGGCAAAAGTCATCGAGAAGACCGTCAACAAGCAACTGGCCGCCTTCCTCGAGACGAACGGCTCCCTCGACCTCTCGCAGTCTGGCTTCCGGGCCAACCACAGCACCAAGACCGCCCTGATCGCAGCTACCGATGACATCCGAGTCCTGCTTGACAACGGAGAAACAGCGGCCCTCATCCTCCTGGACCTCTCCGCGGCCTTCGACACTGTCTGCCACCGTCCCCTGGTACAGCGCCTCAGCAACGTCGGAATCCAGGAGAAGGCACTGGAGTGGATCACCTCCTTCCTCGCCGGAAGGACACAGAGAGTCCGCCTCCCCCGTTCAGATCGGAGGCCACCGAAGTCATCTGTGGCGTTCCTCAAGGCTCCTCGCTCAGCCCAACACTCTTCAACGTATACATGAGCCCCCTCGCAGCCATCGCACGCCAGCACAACCTGAACATCATCTCCTACGCCGACGACACCCAGCTGATCCTCTCCCTCACTAACGACCCCGCCACCGCCAGAGCCAACCTGCACGAAGGGATGACAGACGTAGCCACATGGATGTCGAACAGCCGCCTGAAACTGAACTCGGACAAGACGGAAGTCCTCATCCTGGGATCCTCACCCTCCGCCTGGGACGACTCCTGGTGGCCCCCCGCCCTGGGCAGCGCACCCAAAACAACAGACCACGCACGCAACCTGGGCTTCATCCTGGACTCCTCCCTCTCCATGACCAGACAAGTCAACGCCGTCTCCTCGTCGTGCTTCAACATCCTGCGCATGCTACGTAAGATATTCCGATGGATCCCCACCGAGACCAGGAAGACGGTCACCCAGGCCCTCGTCACCAGCCGTCTGGACTATGGCAACTCCCTCTACGCCGGAACCACCGCCAAACTCCAGAAGAGACTCCAGCGGATCCAGAACACCTCAGCACGACTCATCCTGGACATCCCCCGCCGCAGCCACATCTCCGGACACCTGAGAGACCTGCACTGGCTCCCTGTCAACAAGAGAATCACCTTCCGGCTCCTCACCCACGCACACAAAGCCCTACACAACCAAGGACCAGGATACCTCAACAGCCGCCTCAACTTCTACGCTCCCAAACGCCAGCTTCGATCGACCAGCCACGCCCTCGCCGCCGTCCCCCGCATCCGAAGAGCCACCACAGGAGGAAGGTCCTTCTCCTACCTGGCCGCCAAGACTTGGAACTCCCTTCCTACCCACCTCCGCCTGACCCAGGACCACCTCGCCTTCAGGAAGCAGCTCAAGACCTGGCTGTTCGAGCAGTAGCGGACCCCCTCCCCCCAGCGCCTTGAGACCCTCCGGGTGAGTAGTGCGCTATATAAATGCATTGATTGATTGATTGATTGATTGTTGTATGACCCCCCAATGGGATGTGAAAACAGTCTAGTGCGCTCACCTGTGGGATTCTGGGCGTGGAAACCTGCCCTGTTTCCTCTTCCCTGGTATCTGTTTTTGGAGAAACGATGTCGTGTAGGATAGAATGTGCCACCTCTGGTCGAGTCCCAGTCTCCTCGACCACGTCCAAAATCACCTCTGGGGGGACCTTGATTGGCGAAACGGCCTGCCGAGCGTCCCCTACCTCGTCCGGCCCTGTTAAAAAAGTGTTGTTGCAGCACTCGTTTAATCCCTGATTGTGCTTTATCCAATGTAGTGAAGGTGCCCACATACTTGGAGACATCCTTCACAAAACGATCGCCAAATAGGTTGCCCTCAGCCAAGGGTCCAGGTTCTGCTGTCGCAAGCTCAGTCAGATTAGAGTCCATTCGCATTTGGAGTGATTTGCGTCGCTCCGTGGATAACGCGCAATTAGCGTTGCCTAACAAACAAATGGCACGCTGGGTCCAGCCTGCTAAGATGTCGGGATCTACGGGCACGTTGGATTCCTTGGCCTGCAAGGCCATCTCCAGCATTTTCGCCAAGGGCCCTACCACTTCGAGCATCTTATCCTGGCACCCGCGCCAGGCCCGGTTGATCCCTTTCTTAGGGTCCTTTGCGAACTTTTTCAGAAAGGTACGAAGACTTACGTCAATTTCTGGGGTCTCCGCCACCCTATGGGCAAGGTCGGGACGAGGACATTCAGACCTGAGGCGATTGCGAACTTCTTTATCAAACCCCTTTAGAATATTTTCGTGAAGATATTCCGCCACGGCGGGGGCTGGAACCCAATCTGAGGATCTAGGATGAACTATTTCGTTGGGACTAAATGTAAAGGGAGTATTAGGAGGAGGATCAGAAGCCGAAGAGGCGGATGTCTCTGCCCTCTTCTTTGGGGGAGGTTCCTCGTCCGTATCTGTAGTATCAGTGCCTGTGGTAGTAGTAGTAGTATCCGTGTCTACATAGTTTTGTTTACTCTTAGCTTTGCCACTACCAGTGTATGCATGATCCGTCCCAGATGCTGAAGGGAGGGAACTTAACGCGCCGGAATGTGGCCATTGGTCCTTGACGCCTGCCTCAGTGGCTGGTGGAGCCTTTTTACTGGTCTTATCTTTTGTAAACCCATGGCGTTTTGCAAAATTTTCCAGCTGCTTGGTAATTGGCTTAAGTGCAGCCGCCAATGCTTGTTGCACAGTTGTAGGCACTGTGCTCTCTACTGCCTTGTTGACTGAGGCTTGCACCGAAGCGTCCAAGGACTCAACAATTTTGAACTCCACAGCAGCAACAGGCTGCTCCTCATAGGTTTCTTCCCCTGCCTCCTCGTCAAAATACACCCACTCCTCCATAGTTAGTACACACAGTGGGGTAAATATGTAATAAAGCAAATGAGGTAGGTCCAAGAGGAGTAAAGGGGGGGGGGGTCAGCCCCACTGCACACAGTCAATTATTAAGACTTCAGTACCAGACCCCCTCAGCAATGCTGTAGTTAGATTATTACAGCCCAAAGGGCATAGGAGCCAAGAAAACAGTTACAAGGAGTGTGTGCTCACTCCCAGAAGGCAAACTATTGATTGTAGCCTGTTAGGCGTCTCTCTCCACCAGCTAACGCCAAAAACGCGGTGCAAATCAGTGGAAAAACGTCTGAAAAACGTGTGCAGCCCAACGCGAGTCCAAAATCCTACTGAAATGTAGCCCAATGGACGCGCATCACGCTACACGCATCTGCCGAGTGGTTATCGGCTCCCAAAAGGCGTCCGGGCGATTAGGGGAGCCCTGCGCCTTCCTCAGCCCGGCAGAAGCGCCAACTGAGGAGCAACAATCCCGCAGCGCGGGTCGGTACTGAACGCGCTGAAGCGCGAAGGCACGAAGAGCAAGGAGCGAAGCTCCGATTCTGAGCGCTGAAGCACTCCCCACACTGCCGCTGCCGCAGCACCACACAGAGCCTCAAGAGCGCGGGGACACTGCGATTGAGTGAAAAAACTGAAATATGGCAATAAATATAATCGCGTGCCCAATACAGCACCGCACAATTTAACCTTAAGCAGGTAAATATAACTCAAATAAGCGCAAACGCTACATTTAGCACGTTAATCAATCAAAACAATCGTATATAGAGTAAAAGGAGCATAACACGTATCTCTTGCTGTGTAAGCAGCAAAGAAAGAGGGAGCTGGGTCTGTTACCAGGGCTCTTATGAGGGCTAAGGAGGCGTGGCTTAGGCCGAGCATCATGGTCTTTGTAGTTTATTTTCATGAAACTGTATGTTTATTGGCTGCTGTGAAATTTACAGTAAAGAAAGAGAAGCATAATCTGAAGCCTCCCGTCCTGTAATAGAATGAAGTCTGACATTCTCAGTAAAACATGTACATCCAACAAGGACAGAGACTGTCAGTTGATTCCTTTGTGTTCTACTGCAGCTTCCCAGAGTGTTCTAAAGAACAACTAGAGCGCTAACAGTCCTACTTATTACAAAGGTATGGCACACCTGAAGCCATCTTGATTGGAGTAAAGTGGTAACTCTTAAAACATTTAATTTAAAAAGGAACAAAATGAGGGGGTATATTTTGCCATAGAAAGTATGATTAGTGCTGCAGAAAGAAAAATTAGGGCACATTTTGAGTGACTTCTCAAATCCTCTTCTATTTCATTAAAAAATTCTGACATGCAGTCTCCCAAGATGGCCACCAGAGACAAAAGAGCCCAAATGTAGCCCAAATATCACCCAGATGTAGCCCAAGTATAGCCCAATGACAGAATGTCCCAGAGTGTTCTAAAGAACAACTAGAGCGCTAACAGTCTTCCTTATGACAAAAGTATGGCACACCAGAAGCCATCTTGATTGGAATGAAGTGGTAAGTCTGAAAACATTTAATTTAAAAAGGAACAAAATGAGGGGGTTCATTTTGCCATAGAAAGTATTAGTGCTTCAGAAAGAAACATTAGTGCACATTTTGAGTGACTTCTCAAATCCTCTTCTATTTCATTAAAAAATTCTGACATGCAGTCTCCCAAGATGGCCACCAGAGACAAAAGAGCCCAAATGTAGCCCAAATAGCACCCAGATGTAGCCCAAGTATAGCCCAATGACACAATGTCCCAGAGTGTTCTAAAGAACAACTAGAGCGCTAA
This sequence comes from Lissotriton helveticus, assembly GCF_964261635.1. Taxonomy (NCBI): domain Eukaryota; kingdom Metazoa; phylum Chordata; class Amphibia; order Caudata; family Salamandridae; genus Lissotriton; species Lissotriton helveticus. Next base: position 378,880,284 of record NC_136067.1, read on the forward strand.
CAGTCTTACTTATGACAAAAGTATGGCACACCAGAAGCCATCTTGATTGGAATGAAGTGGTAAGTCTGAAAACATTTAATTTAAAAAGGAACAAAATGAGGGGGTTCATTTTGCCATAGAAAGTATGATTAGTGTTTCAGAGAGAAAAATGAGGGCACATTTTGAGTGACTTCTCAAATCCTCTTCTATTTCATTAAAAGAATTCTGACATGCAGACTGAAACATGCACTTTGAATACCAGCAGCAGACTTCCCTGGTGAGCAGTAGCTTTACTACAGTGATCTAATGAGCAACTAGAGTGCTAACATTCAGAATTTATGGCAAATGTGTCAAACATCGGAATGCCTTTTTGATGGAACCAAAGTAAACAAGCATTGAAAATGCAATAGATCTCGCCCTCGTTTAAGTTAAAGCCATTCTGTTTGTAATGAGGTGGCTTTTTAGCTTTGCTTTTATTAGTGTTTTTCAAACTTTCATGTAAATAACATGCATATGTATGCATATATGTATATGTATGCATGCATTTATATTTGTATTTTTATAGATATGCAGATTATATATGTTTATATATTTATGTATATATATATATACACATACATATATATAAATGCATATGCATATATATATGTGTATATGTGTGCGTGTAGAGAGAGGTAGAGAGGTAGAGGTAGAGAGGTAGAGGTAGAGAGGTAGAGGTAGAGAGGTAGAGACTAGTAGAGAGAGGTAGAGAGATAGAGAGTGAGTAATAGAGAGTAGAGAGTGAGTAGTAGAGAGTAGTAGAGAGCAGTAGAGAGAGTAGCAGAGAGTGAGTAGTAGAGAGTAGTAGAGTGAGTAGTAGAGAGTAGTAGAGAGTGAGTAGTAGAGAGTAGTAAAGAGTGAGTAGTAGACAGTAGTAGAGAGTGAGTAGTAGAGAGTGAGTAGTAGAGAGTAGTAGAGAGTGAGTAGTAGAGAGTGAGTAGCAGAGAGAGAGAATAGTAGAGAGTAGTAGAAAGTGAGTAGTAGAGTGAGTAGTAGAGAGTAGTAGAGAGAGAGAGTAGTAGAGAGTGAGTAGTAGAGAGTGAGTAGTAGAGTGAGTAGTAGAGAGCAGTAGAGAGTGAGTAGTAGAGAGTAGTAAAGAGTGAGTAGTAGACAGTAGTAGAGAGTGAGTAGTAGAGAGTGAGTAGTAGAGAGTAGTAGAGAGTGAGTAGTAGAGAGTGAGTAGCAGAGAGAGAGAATAGTAGAGAGTAGTAGAAAGTGAGTAGTAGAGTGAGTAGTAGAGAGTAGTAGAGAGAGAGAGTAGTAGAGAGTGAGTAGTAGAGAGTGAGTAGTAGAGTGAGTAGTAGAGAGTGAGTAGTAGAGAGTAGTAGAGGGAGAGTAGTAGAGAGTGAGTAGTAGAGAGAGAGTAGTAGAGAGTGAGTAGTAGAGAGTAGAGAGTACTAGAGAGTGAGTAGTAGAGAGTAGTAGATAGTGAGTAGTAGGGAGTGAGTAGTAGAGAGAAAGTAGTAGAGAGTAGTAGAGTAGTAGAGAATGAGTAGTAGAGAGTGAGTATTATAGAGTAGTGGAGTAGTAGAGAGTGAGTAGTAGAGAGTAGTGGAGAATATTCCAAAGTTTGGCACAGCACCACTTGCACAACAAGTCCAATCAAATCATATCACTTAGAGTCCTTATTGAAGCGCTGAATCTTGGTGTATATGCAAATGCTTCTATTTTCCTTAAGTTTATGTACCACAGCCAGCCGACGCGTTTCATTCTGTACAACAGAACTTCTTCAGGGCGTTCTTATTTCCCTCAAGTTATGTCGGTATCCTGTTGTCATATAACTAGATATTTCTTCCAAATGTTAGACGAGACGTAAGTACATTCTTATTCAAAGTGACTAGGTATCAATTTTACCCACACAATTCGGGCAGACTTGAGTAATTTATAGCATCCTCAAAGTCAGTCTTTCAAAAATTCCAAAGTATAGGATATGATAATCCAAATCCAAATGTTTCTCAAGAAAAGTCATTTTCAATCGTTTGGATTATCGCGATTCCTTGTGGGACCCCCTGAGCAGGCCTAGGGGGTCAGGGCGCTTCTACCCTGCTCCCTTTGCGTGTTTTGCACCTTTGTTTCACTGCTTTCTTGTGCCTTCGTTCTACCGAGGCACAAGATGGCTGCCAACACTTCCTGGTTTTGGAGTGTTGACAGACAGTGGCAGCCAGTCAGCATGCCTTCCCGAGAAAGCTGCATGCTGATCAGCTGTCAACACTTCTAACCAGGAAGTGTTGGCATCCAACTTGTGCTAGTGTTGACAGACAGTGGCAGCCAATCAGCATGCCTTCCCGAGAAAGCTACATGCTCATTGGCTGTCAACACTTCTAACCAGGAAGTATTGGCATCCATCTTGTGCTCGATAGACAAAGGCAAAAGAAAGCAAAAAAACAAACGTGAAGAACACAAAAAGGGGGCAGGGTAGATACACCCTGACACCCTAGGCCTGCCCAAGTGGTCCCACAAGGACAAAAAAGGACCACATTTTTTTTTTTAAAACCTGGTCTGTTTTTTAAAAAATTACCTCACGGGGGGCCCAAATCGTGGAGGCATAGTGATAAAGAAGTGTGGGGGGGTCCACAATCCCCCCAACACTTCCCCGGGGACTGCCGCCCCGAGGCAAAGCAACGCAGCCCCTTGGCACATACTGGAGGCTTCTGGTGGGCTAGTTGGCCCCCAGGGACCCCCAGTATGCAAGGGGAATTAGTTCCTACTCTGCAAACGCGCCAGGGGTTGCGCTGCAGAGAGGTGTAAAAAAGAGTGTGGCCTCATTACACCTCTCTGCAATGCAGCCCCCTGGCGCATACTGCAGGTTCCAGGTGGGCTAGTTGGCCCCCAGGGACCCCCAGTATGCAAGGGGAATTAGTTCCCCCTCTGCAAACACGCCCGGGGGCTGCGTTGCAGAGAGGTGTAAAAAAGGGTGTGGCCTCATTACACCTCTCTGCAATGCAGCCCCCTGGCTTATACTGGAGGCTCATGGTGGGCTAGTTGCCCCCCAGGGACCCCCAGTATGCAAGGGGAATTAGTTCCTCCTCTGCAAACGCTCCAGGGGTTGCGCTACAGAGTGTTGTAAAAAGGCGGCATGCCCTCTGAACACCTGCCTGCAAAAATGTAGTAAATCAGTATAAAAAAAACCAAATTAACACATTTAAAAATTGTCATTTAAAAAAACGTTGAAATTCAATGAAAAAACATAGGTTTCAGGCCTTATATAGTTAGGAATTAGCATTTAAAAAACCTTGCAAATTCACTGAAAAAAACATAGGTTTCAGGCATTATATAGTTAGGAATTAGCATTTAAAAAACCTTGCAAATTCACTGAAAAAACCATAGGTTTCAGGCCTTATATAGTTAGGAATTAGCATTTTAAAAACCTTGCAAATTCCCTGAAAAAACAATAGGTTTCAGGCCTTATATAGTTAGGAATTAGCATTTTAAAAACCTTGCAAATTCACTGAAAAAAACATAGGTTTTAGGCCTTATATAGTTAGGAATTAGCTTTTAAAAAACCTTTGAAATTCACTCAAAAAACTATAAGTTTTAGGGGTGTTATAGTTATCTGGACATTTCACTCATCGAAATTTCTCCTATATAGTTAGTTGTACTAACTATATTTCGCGCACCCGCAATCCACTGCTAATGATGTCACACACACACACACAGAGCCACACACACACACAGAGCCACACACACAGAGCCACACACACACACAGAGCCACACACGCACACACAGAGCCACACACACACAGAACCACACACATACAGAGCCACACACACACAGCCTTCTGAAATCTTTTTTTGTTAAGGTGCAATGTTAAAATAACATCACAAAGGGCTATTCATCGTGTATTGCTTTTTGATTTGCAGGCCACTGCTGACACTGAGGGCATTCTTCAACTTGTAGCACACTGCCCTCCCCACTGGCATGGCATTCTCCCCCTTGCTGACAATGAAGGTCATTCTCCTATTTGTAGCTGTCTGCCCTCCCCACTGACAGGTCAGTTTCCCCCCTGCAGGGCATTGATGGCCATTATCACACTTGTAGCACACTCCCTCCCCACTGGCATGCCATTCCCTCACTGACCAGGCAATAAAATGAGGAAACAGACCTCATCCTCGCTGGACCGGGTGGAGGTCCGGAAAACAAGAATTCAGCCCTCCCCGAGGAGCGCACCTCTCCCCGCCCTGCACCACGGGCCACACCAGGGCGAGGTAGCAGGCAAATCTGATCTTCTAACGGGCCACAAAACTACCCGAAAACACCGACCGTGCCCTCTGCCCCCCACCTCGCCCGCCGCGTGCCTTGTGAATACCCCCTTCACCCTTCCCGTCTGGACACGAAGGACCCAGCACCTGTGCACGGGAGCCCTGACAAAGCCTCAGCCTGCCCCCCCCGCATGCACGCTCTAGTAAAATTGGGCCACATGACCAGATGCGCCGGGCCCTGGCGCCTGTGCCCGCCGCCACCAGGGAGCGTCGTGCGCAGGAAAGGCCGAGCCCGCCCCCCCACCCGCATGCCATGAAGGGAAAAAACTGTTTCACCGTTGTCCTGAAGCGCAAGTGCCCACAGCCCAAAGGAGCGCTCCGGGCGCCAGTCAAGGTGGAGCCCGCACCCCCCGCCACAGAGGTAATGGCAAAAGCGGGCCCACGGCCCCATGCGTCTGCCACCGGTGCCCGGACTGCAGCCGCAGGCGAGCGCTGGGCGCGAGACAGGCCTCAGCCCGCCCCCCCCCCACCCGTATGCGAGACAGGCAGAACGGGCCGCCCGGCCCGATAAACAGGGCCCCGGCGCCTGGTCCCGCAGTCGCAGAGCCCCAGGCGCAGGAGCTAGACCACGACACACCCACAGTCAGCTGGCAGGGCCGAAAGCAGATCCTCCATGGGAGGCCTGGGGAAACATAACCGGGCGGGGAACCAAGCGCGAGGCAGCAAGCTTGGCTGCCCGTGAGAGCACCGCTGCCTGGGAAACAACTGCCTATCGCCTTGAGCTACACGCTGTGAGTAACAAGCTTGGCTGCCCGCTAGACCACGATGCGCCCATCGTCAGCAGGTGAGGTCGAAAGTAGAGCCTCCACGGAAGGCCCGGGGAAACATAACCAGGCGGGGAACCAAGCGCGAGGCAGCAAGCTTGACCGCCCGTGAGAGCACCGCTGCCTGGGAAACAACTGCCTACCGCCTGGAGCTACACGCTGTGAGTAACAAGCTTGGCTGCCCGCTAGACCACAACGTGCCCACAGTCAGCAGGCGAGGCCGAAAGCAGAGCCTCCACGGGAGGCCCGGGGAAACATAACCGGGCGGGGAACCAAGCGCGAGGCAGCAAGCTTGGCTGCCCGCGAGAGCACCGCTGTTTGGAAAACAACTGCATACCGCCTGGAGCTACACGCTGTGAGTAACAAGTGCTGGCCATGACGTCCTTTTCAGACTGGAGGGCATGTTTTTCTTTCTCCCCTCTTCTCATTGGCTGGAATGTAAACAACTGACGTGTTTTTGACTGTTGTTTTTACATTCCAGCCAATGGAGAAGAATGAGAAAGAACGTTAAAAAACACGCCCCTCAATCCGAAAAAGACGGGGCTTAGCTGGAAGAAATGACGTCACTAAAACCTCTTCTCCAATTGCTGGCCGCCGTTTAGGAAGCCAGCCAATGGAGAAGAGGGGCGGTGTTTACCCTCGCTACTAAGAAACATAAAATCTCGCCAGCGAGACTGCGCATGTGCGCAGCCTACGCTAGCCGAGACCTAAAAAGTAAATGTCAAGATGTAAGTACTCCATGTAAAGAGACTAGTCATGTGGACCAAAGGAAATAAAACCCAATATACTGCCCACAACTTAAACAGGGGACAACAATGTTAAGTAAGTGCTCTCCATGTAGGGAAACAAGTAGTGTGGACTAAAGGGACTGAAACTCAATGTCCTGCCCTCACCATTAACAAGGGACAGCCCGTAAAAAACATATATGCTCTCCGTGTGAGGAGGCACAACAAGGACACTTTTCGCCAAGGGCCCTACCACTTCGAGCATCTTATCCTGGCACCCGCGCCAGGCCCGGTTGATCCCTTTCTTAGGGTCCTTTGCGAACTTTTTCAGAAAGGTACGAAGACTTACGTCAATTTCTGGGGTCTCCGCCACCCTATGGGCAAGGTCGGGACGAGGACATTCAGACCTGAGGCGATTGCGAACTTCTTTATCAAACCCCTTTAGAATATTTTCGTGAAGATATTCCGCCACGGCGGGGGCTGGAACCCAATCTGAGGATCTAGGATGAACTATTTCGTTGGGACTAAATGTAAAGGGAGTATTAGGAGGAGGATCAGAAGCCGAAGAGGCGGATGTCTCTGCCCTCTTCTTTGGGGGAGGTTCCTCGTCCGTATCTGTAGTATCAGTGCCTGTGGTAGTAGTAGTAGTATCCGTGTCTACATAGTTTTGTTTACTCTTAGCTTTGCCACTACCAGTGTATGCATGATCCGTCCCAGATGCTGAAGGGAGGGAACTTAACGCGCCGGAATGTGGCCATTGGTCCTTGACGCCTGCCTCAGTGGCTGGTGGAGCCTTTTTACTGGTCTTATCTTTTGTAAACCCATGGCGTTTTGCAAAATTTTCCAGCTGCTTGGTAATTGGCTTAAGTGCAGCCGCCAATGCTTGTTGCACAGTTGTAGGCACTGTGCTCTCTACTGCCTTGTTGACTGAGGCTTGCACCGAAGCGTCCAAGGACTCAACAATTTTGAACTCCACAGCAGCAGCAGGCTGCTCCTCATAGGTTTCTTCCCCTGCCTCCTCGTCAAAATACACCCACTCCTCCATAGTTAGTACACACAGTGGGGTAAATATGTAATAAAGCAAATGAGGTAGGTCCAAGAGGAGTAAAGGGGGGGGGGGTCAGCCCCACTGCACACAGTCAATTATTAAGACTTCAGTACCAGACCCCCTCAGCAATGCTGTAGTTAGATTATTACAGCCCAAAGGGCATAGGAGCCAAGAAAACAGTTACAAGGAGTGTGTGCTCACTCCCAGAAGGCAAACTATTGATTGTAGCCTGTTAGGCGTCTCTCTCCACCAGCTAACGCCAAAAACGCGGTGCAAATCAGTGGAAAAATGTCTGAAAAACGTGTGCAGCCCAACGCGAGTCCAAAATCCTACTGAAATGTAGCCCAATGGACGCGCATCACGCTACACGCATCTGCCGAGTGGTTATCGGCTCCCAAAAGGCGTCCGGGCGATTAGGGGAGCCCTGCGCCTTCCTCAGCCCGGCAGAAGCGCCAACTGAGGAGCAACAATCCCGCAGCGCGGGTCGGTACTGAACGCGCTGAAGCGCGAAGGCACGAAGAGCAAGGAGCGAAGCTCCGATTCTGAGCGCTGAAGCACTCCCCACACTGCCGCTGCCGCAGCACCACACAGAGCCTCAAGAGCGCGGGGACACTGCGATTGAGTGAAAAAACTGAAATATGGCAATAAATATAATCGCGTGCCCAATACAGCACCGCACAATTTAACCTTAAGCAGGTAAATATAACTCAAATAAGCGCAAACGCTACATTTAGCACGTTAATCAATCAAAACAATCGTATATAGAGTAAAAGGAGCATAACACGTATCTCTTGCTGTGTAAGCAGCAAAGAAAGAGGGAGCTGGGTCTGTTACCAGGGCTCTTATGAGGGCTAAGGAGGCGTGGCTTAGGCCGAGCATCATGGTCTTTGTAGTTTATTTTCATGAAACTGTATGTTTATTGGCTGCTGTGAAATTTACAGTAAAGAAAGAGAAGCATAATCTGAAGCCTCCCGTCCTGTAATAGAATGAAGTCTGACATTCTCAGTAAAACATGTACATCCAACAAGGACAGAGACTGTCAGTTGATTCCTTTGTGTTCTACTGCAGCTTCCCAGAGTGTTCTAAAGAACAACTAGAGCGCTAACAGTCCTACTTATTACAAAGGTATGGCACACCTGAAGCCATCTTGATTGGAGTAAAGTGGTAACTCTTAAAACATTTAATTTAAAAAGGAACAAAATGAGGGGGTATATTTTGCCATAGAAAGTATGATTAGTGCTGCAGAAAGAAAAATTAGGGCACATTTTGAGTGACTTCTCAAATCCTCTTCTATTTCATTAAAAAATTCTGACATGCAGTCTCCCAAGATGGCCACCAGAGACAAAAGAGCCCAAATGTAGCCCAAATATCACCCAGATGTAGCCCAAGTATAGCCCAATGACAGAATGTCCCAGAGTGTTCTAAAGAACAACTAGAGCGCTAACAGTCTTCCTTATGACAAAAGTATGGCACACCAGAAGCCATCTTGATTGGAATGAAGTGGTAAGTCTGAAAACATTTAATTTAAAAAGGAACAAAATGAGGGGGTTCATTTTGCCATAGAAAGTATTAGTGCTTCAGAAAGAAACATTAGTGCACATTTTGAGTGACTTCTCAAATCCTCTTCTATTTCATTAAAAAATTCTGACATGCAGTCTCCCAAGATGGCCACCAGAGACAAAAGAGCCCAAATGTAGCCCAAATAGCACCCAGATGTAGCCCAAGTATAGCCCAATGACACAATGTCCCAGAGTGTTCTAAAGAACAACTAGAGCGCTAACAGTCTTACTTATGACAAAAGTATGGCACACCAGAAGCCATCTTGATTGGAATGAAGTGGTAAGTCTGAAAACATTTAATTTAAAAAGGAACAAAATGAGGGGGTTCATTTTGCCATAGAAAGTATGATTAGTGTTTCAGAGAGAAAAATGAGGGCACATTTTGAGTGACTTCTCAAATCCTCTTCTATTTCATTAAAAGAATTCTGACATGCAGACTGAAACATGCACTTTGAATACCAGCAGCAGACTTCCCTGGTGAGCAGTAGCTTTACTACAGTGATCTAATGAGCAACTAGAGTGCTAACATTCAGAATTTATGGCAAATGTGTCAAACATCGGAATGCCTTTTTGATGGAACCAAAGTAAACAAGCATTGAAAATGCAATAGATCTCGCCCTCGTTTAAGTTAAAGCCATTCTGTTTGTAATGAGGTGGCTTTTTAGCTTTGCTTTTATTAGTGTTTTTCAAACTTTCATGTAAATAACATGCATATGTATGCATATATGTATATGTATGCATGCATTTATATTTGTATTTTTATAGATATGCAGATTATATATGTTTATATATTTATGTATATATATATATACACATACATATATATAAATGCATATGCATATATATATGTGTATATGTGTGCGTGTAGAGAGAGGTAGAGAGGTAGAGGTAGAGAGGTAGAGGTAGAGAGGTAGAGGTAGAGAGGTAGAGACTAGTAGAGAGAGGTAGAGAGGTAGAGAGTGAGTAATAGAGAGTAGAGAGTGAGTAGTAGAGAGTAGTAGAGAGCAGTAGAGAGAGTAGCAGAGAGTGAGTAGTAGAGAGTAGTAGAGTGAGTAGTAGAGAGTAGTAGAGAGTGAGTAGTAGAGAGTAGTAAAGAGTGAGTAGTAGACAGTAGTAGAGAGTGAGTAGTAGAGAGTGAGTAGTAGAGAGTAGTAGAGAGTGAGTAGTAGAGAGTGAGTAGCAGAGAGAGAGAATAGTAGAGAGTAGTAGAAAGTGAGTAGTAGAGTGAGTAGTAGAGAGTAGTAGAGAGAGAGAGTAGTAGAGAGTGAGTAGTAGAGAGTGAGTAGTAGAGTGAGTAGTAGAGAGCAGTAGAGAGTGAGTAGTAGAGAGTAGTAAAGAGTGAGTAGTAGACAGTAGTAGAGAGTGAGTAGTAGAGAGTGAGTAGTAGAGAGTAGTAGAGAGTGAGTAGTAGAGAGTGAGTAGCAGAGAGAGAGAATAGTAGAGAGTAGTAGAAAGTGAGTAGTAGAGTGAGTAGTAGAGAGTAGTAGAGAGAGAGAGTAGTAGAGAGTGAGTAGTAGAGAGTGAGTAGTAGAGTGAGTAGTAGAGAGTGAGTAGTAGAGAGTAGTAGAGGGAGAGTAGTAGAGAGTGAGTAGTAGAGAGAGAGTAGTAGAGAGTGAGTAGTAGAGAGTAGAGAGTACTAGAGAGTGAGTAGTAGAGAGTAGTAGATAGTGAGTAGTAGGGAGTGAGTAGTAGAGAGAAAGTAGTAGAGAGTAGTAGAGTAGTAGAGAATGAGTAGTAGAGAGTGAGTATTATAGAGTAGTGGAGTAGTAGAGAGTGAGTAGTAGAGAGTAGTGGAGAATATTCCAAAGTTTGGCACAGCACCACTTGCACAACAAGTCCAATCAAATCATATCACTTAGAGTCCTTATTGAAGCGCTGAATCTTGGTGTATATGCAAATGCTTCTATTTTCCTTAAGTTTATGTACCACAGCCAGCCGACGCGTTTCATTCTGTACAACAGAACTTCTTCAGGGCGTTCTTATTTCCCTCAAGTTATGTCGGTATCCTGTTGTCATATAACTAGATATTTCTTCCAAATGTTAGACGAGACGTAAGTACATTCTTATTCAAAGTGACTAGGTATCAATTTTACCCACACAATTCGGGCAGACTTGAGTAATTTATAGCATCCTCAAAGTCAGTCTTTCAAAAATTCCAAAGTATAGGATATGATAATCCAAATCCAAATGTTTCTCAAGAAAAGTCATTTTCAATCGTTTGGATTATCGCGATTCCTTGTGGGACCCCCTGAGCAGGCCTAGGGGGTCAGGGCGCTTCTACCCTGCTCCCTTTGCGTGTTTTGCACCTTTGTTTCACTGCTTTCTTGTGCCTTCGTTCTACCGAGGCACAAGATGGCTGCCAACACTTCCTGGTTTTGGAGTGTTGACAGACAGTGGCAGCCAGTCAGCATGCCTTCCCGAGAAAGCTGCATGCTGATCAGCTGTCAACACTTCTAACCAGGAAGTGTTGGCATCCAACTTGTGCTAGTGTTGACAGACAGTGGCAGCCAATCAGCATGCCTTCCCGAGAAAGCTACATGCTCATTGGCTGTCAACACTTCTAACCAGGAAGTATTGGCATCCATCTTGTGCTCGATAGACAAAGGCAAAAGAAAGCAAAAAAACAAACGTGAAGAACACAAAAAGGGGGCAGGGTAGATACACCCTGACACCCTAGGCCTGCCCAAGTGGTCCCACAAGGACAAAAAAGGACCACATTTTTTTTTTTAAAACCTGGTCTGTTTTTTAAAAAATTACCTCACGGGGGGCCCAAATCGTGGAGGCATAGTGATAAAGAAGTGTGGGGGGGTCCACAATCCCCCCAACACTTCCCCGGGGACTGCCGCCCCGAGGCAAAGCAACGCAGCCCCTTGGCACATACTGGAGGCTTCTGGTGGGCTAGTTGGCCCCCAGGGACCCCCAGTATGCAAGGGGAATTAGTTCCTACTCTGCAAACGCGCCAGGGGTTGCGCTGCAGAGAGGTGTAAAAAAGAGTGTGGCCTCATTACACCTCTCTGCAATGCAGCCCCCTGGCGCATACTGCAGGTTCCAGGTGGGCTAGTTGGCCCCCAGGGACCCCCAGTATGCAAGGGGAATTAGTTCCCCCTCTGCAAACACGCCCGGGGGCTGCGTTGCAGAGAGGTGTAAAAAAGGGTGTGGCCTCATTACACCTCTCTGCAATGCAGCCCCCTGGCTTATACTGGAGGCTCATGGTGGGCTAGTTGCCCCCCAGGGACCCCCAGTATGCAAGGGGAATTAGTTCCTCCTCTGCAAACGCTCCAGGGGTTGCGCTACAGAGTGTTGTAAAAAGGCGGCATGCCCTCTGAACACCTGCCTGCAAAAATGTAGTAAATCAGTATAAAAAAAACCAAATTAACACATTTAAAAATTGTCATTTAAAAAAACGTTGAAATTCAATGAAAAAACATAGGTTTCAGGCCTTATATAGTTAGGAATTAGCATTTAAAAAACCTTGCAAATTCACTGAAAAAAACATAGGTTTCAGGCATTATATAGTTAGGAATTAGCATTTAAAAAACCTTGCAAATTCACTGAAAAAACCATAGGTTTCAGGCCTTATATAGTTAGGAATTAGCATTTTAAAAACCTTGCAAATTCCCTGAAAAAACAATAGGTTTCAGGCCTTATATAGTTAGGAATTAGCATTTTAAAAACCTTGCAAATTCACTGAAAAAAACATAGGTTTTAGGCCTTATATAGTTAGGAATTAGCTTTTAAAAAACCTTTGAAATTCACTCAAAAAACTATAAGTTTTAGGGGTGTTATAGTTATCTGGACATTTCACTCATCGAAATTTCTCCTATATAGTTAGTTGTACTAACTATATTTCGCGCACCCGCAATCCACTGCTAATGATGTCACACACACACACACAGAGCCACACACACACACAGAGCCACACACACAGAGCCACACACACACACAGAGCCACACACGCACACACAGAGCCACACACACACAGAACCACACACATACAGAGCCACACACACACAGCCTTCTGAAATCTTTTTTTGTTAAGGTGCAATGTTAAAATAACATCACAAAGGGCTATTCATCGTGTATTGCTTTTTGATTTGCAGGCCACTGCTGACACTGAGGGCATTCTTCAACTTGTAGCACACTGCCCTCCCCACTGGCATGGCATTCTCCCCCTTGCTGACAATGAAGGTCATTCTCCTATTTGTAGCTGTCTGCCCTCCCCACTGACAGGTCAGTTTCCCCCCTGCAGGGCATTGATGGCCATTATCACACTTGTAGCACACTCCCTCCCCACTGGCATGCCATTCCCTCACTGACCAGGCAATAAAATGAGGAAACAGACCTCATCCTCGCTGGACCGGGTGGAGGTCCGGAAAACAAGAATTCAGCCCTCCCCGAGGAGCGCACCTCTCCCCGCCCTGCACCACGGGCCACACCAGGGCGAGGTAGCAGGCAAATCTGATCTTCTAACGGGCCACAAAACTACCCGAAAACACCGACCGTGCCCTCTGCCCCCCACCTCGCCCGCCGCGTGCCTTGTGAATACCCCCTTCACCCTTCCCGTCTGGACACGAAGGACCCAGCACCTGTGCACGGGAGCCCTGACAAAGCCTCAGCCTGCCCCCCCCGCATGCACGCTCTAGTAAAATTGGGCCACATGACCAGATGCGCCGGGCCCTGGCGCCTGTGCCCGCCGCCACCAGGGAGCGTCGTGCGCAGGAAAGGCCGAGCCCGCCCCCCCACCCGCATGCCATGAAGGGAAAAAACTGTTTCACCGTTGTCCTGAAGCGCAAGTGCCCACAGCCCAAAGGAGCGCTCCGGGCGCCAGTCAAGGTGGAGCCCGCACCCCCCGCCACAGAGGTAATGGCAAAAGCGGGCCCACGGCCCCATGCGTCTGCCACCGGTGCCCGGACTGCAGCCGCAGGCGAGCGCTGGGCGCGAGACAGGCCTCAGCCCGCCCCCCCCCACCCGTATGCGAGACAGGCAGAACGGGCCGCCCGGCCCGATAAACAGGGCCCCGGCGCCTGGTCCCGCAGTCGCAGAGCCCCAGGCGCAGGAGCTAGACCACGACACACCCACAGTCAGCTGGCAGGGCCGAAAGCAGATCCTCCATGGGAGGCCTGGGGAAACATAACCGGGCGGGGAACCAAGCGCGAGGCAGCAAGCTTGGCTGCCCGTGAGAGCACCGCTGCCTGGGAAACAACTGCCTATCGCCTTGAGCTACACGCTGTGAGTAACAAGCTTGGCTGCCCGCTAGACCACGATGCGCCCATCGTCAGCAGGTGAGGTCGAAAGTAGAGCCTCCACGGAAGGCCCGGGGAAACATAACCAGGCGGGGAACCAAGCGCGAGGCAGCAAGCTTGACCGCCCGTGAGAGCACCGCTGCCTGGGAAACAACTGCCTACCGCCTGGAGCTACACGCTGTGAGTAACAAGCTTGGCTGCCCGCTAGACCACAACGTGCCCACAGTCAGCAGGCGAGGCCGAAAGCAGAGCCTCCACGGGAGGCCCGGGGAAACATAACCGGGCGGGGAACCAAGCGCGAGGCAGCAAGCTTGGCTGCCCGCGAGAGCACCGCTGTTTGGAAAACAACTGCATACCGCCTGGAGCTACACGCTGTGAGTAACAAGTGCTGGCCATGACGTCCTTTTCAGACTGGAGGGCATGTTTTTCTTTCTCCCCTCTTCTCATTGGCTGGAATGTAAACAACTGACGTGTTTTTGACTGTTGTTTTTACATTCCAGCCAATGGAGAAGAATGAGAAAGAACGTTAAAAAACACGCCCCTCAATCCGAAAAAGACGGGGCTTAGCTGGAAGAAATGACGTCACTAAAACCTCTTCTCCAATTGCTGGCCGCCGTTTAGGAAGCCAGCCAATGGAGAAGAGGGGCGGTGTTTACCCTCGCTACTAAGAAACATAAAATCTCGCCAGCGAGACTGCGCATGTGCGCAGCCTACGCTAGCCGAGACCTAAAAAGTAAATGTCAAGATGTAAGTACTCCATGTAAAGAGACTAGTCATGTGGACCAAAGGAAATAAAACCCAATATACTGCCCACAACTTAAACAGGGGACAACAATGTTAAGTAAGTGCTCTCCATGTAGGGAAACAAGTAGTGTGGACTAAAGGGACTGAAACTCAATGTCCTGCCCTCACCATTAACAAGGGACAGCCCGTAAAAAACATATATGCTCTCCGTGTGAGGAGGCACAACAAGGACAAAACCGTGCATCAAAATTGATTGTGCGGCACAAGGTGTCTTACGCACACAAGGAAAGTGTCTCCTTGCAACAACAAAACCCTGTAAGATAACCCCCATTTAAGGGTACAGTAGCTCATCCATAGACCCACCCCCATGTAGGGGTCAAGACTGTGAAAAACTATATGGGACTGTTACCCAAACCCATCCCTCATGTAAGGGATAAAACTGTAACGGGCTATAACCCAAACCACACCCCAGATAAAACTGTGACTGTCACCCACAAAACACATGGGCCGCCCATAAGTAGGCAAACGTAAACTGTGGCATTGCAACACACGAAAACTTCATTCGTACGTATGCAAAAACATTTCCAATTGTAGTGCATTAATAAACTGTGACCCATGCCGTGAGCGATCTCTCACCTGAGCAAATATGCACAGAGCACACCCACTTGACTAGACAACACCCGCACATGAATTACATGAGGCATAGGAAAATGCACCACAACTCTAAGCTGCTAGAACAAGTTCTCTAAAGTGTGCTCCAAAATTGAATTTACTTCACATGTAGACACCTAAAACATCTATTAGAGGTACACAACTGTATGTATGTCTCCAGAAAACATCTATTCCGTCGTAAATTTGTGTGAAGAAAGAAGTACCTGTAAATATCTGCTTGTGGATAGAAGAACAATCCTGACAATGTTCATTGAACTTTAAGTAAAACACAAAGTGGTTGGCAAAACGTGCTAGACTGAGGATCTTCATGGAGTGTAACTCCAAACTCAAAATGGCGGCACGCACAGTGATGCTACGCCAGATGGCTCCAGTCGCGTTCATGTTAGACAACGTGTATATGCAGCGCGATGCTTGTGAAATTGCTGTGACATCACGCAAACATCGTAAACGAGGTAAGAGCACGCTCAGCTTGTAACACGCACCCCTGTTATTTCAAAATTGTAAATAGCGGTTGAACTGGCAAAGATGAAATGAAGACTCAAAGGACTCTAATAATAATATACGATAAAAATATCATCTGAATGTCCCGCTCCGCGTGGCAACTTTTGAGCAGATTTGTAAAAAAATGCTAAACCCTCCCTACAAGACGATGAGCGAAGCTGTGAAAACAAATTTTTTAACATTTAAAGCTCGAGTGCAGTCAACACATCAGTTGGTACACACAACAAAACAAAAAGCTTCTTTAGAAATCTCTCCAGAAACGGGTTGGAAGGAGCATGAAAACTAATAGTGCAGGCATAAAGGGCCATATTATCAAGAAAGGGCGATACATTATCGCCGCTTTTATCGGTAGGAAACTGCCGCTAAAGCGGCGATAATGGGCTTGATAATATGCCCTTGTGAATTCCCATAGAAGCCCAGGTTCTGGTGTTAACCTGGGCTTCTATGGGAATTCACAAGGGCATATTATCAAGCCCATTATCGCCGCTTTGGCGGCAGTTTCCTGCCAATAAAAGCGGCGATAATGTATCGCCCTTTCTTGATAATATGGCCAATACTTCCTTGTGCACACATCCGATGACAATCACAATGTCCATGAATATCTTGAAGAGCGCAACGTTCATGTTAGAAATGCCAAATAAAATGTCACAAATTATGATAGTTACTCCTCTTGAAGGTACATTGGTTGAAGCCAGACGTGTCAAACCAACACCACCACATACCAAAATGTAGCAAGTACACACCGCACATGCCTGTCCCTTCCAAAACACACATCTTATGGAAACGCAGGTTGGCATGGAGGATGACACTCACCACAGCGTCCATGAAATAAAAGTGGTGGCATACCTTACATGAAATCATAGTTCTTGTCGTTGTCTCAGCATGAAATAGGGTACAGCATGCTTGTGTGGGGGCTGTCCGATGTAATGTACACCGGGGGAACTGCTCAGCACGCTGTTGTTGTACTTGTTTCATTTGTCCCTTTTGTAGCACAATGGGCGATATGTATCAAGCATTTTTGCATTCGCAAAGGCCGAAATTCGCAGAATTTCTGTCTTTGCGAATGCGAAAATGCTCATCGGCATGTATGAATGCAAAACGCATTGAAATTAAGGAATTGCAAAAAATGCGATTCCATTGTTTGCGAAAAGTGCCATTCTGCGAATAAATAGCGATATTGCACATTTGCAAATTCCAATTTTGCGAAAATCGCAAAAGCAAATTCGCAAATATTGGAAATCGCTGAAAAATCGCAGATCAGCAATTTTCGCAAAAAAAAATCGCAATGAGATGTATGAAAAATTAGCAAATAGTGATTTTGGGAAATTCGCAAAATACAGAATCGCAATTACCACCAAGTAGGAGCAGGTGGTAACCAGGTGCAAACTATTTAAGCAGCAACAGAATTAAAAAAACTGTTTACCACAATGGCGGGCCTTTACATCATAGCAAGGAGGATGCGTTTGAGAGCTGCTGCACAGAGGAGGCTACGGCAGGAGAGGATATTCCGTTTGCGCGTGACCATCTCCCAGCGCCTTGAGGAGGAACTCTACACACATTA
Organism: Lissotriton helveticus; assembly: GCF_964261635.1. Lineage (NCBI taxonomy): Eukaryota > Metazoa > Chordata > Amphibia > Caudata > Salamandridae > Lissotriton > Lissotriton helveticus. The sequence goes on from NC_136067.1 coordinate 378,897,379, forward strand.
CAGGCTTGAGGAAGACAGCATAAATGATTTAATAGCAGAACTCAGACCCTACCTTGAACACCCCACACGCAGGACAAATGCCATCTCCACAGAAATACAGGTCCTGTGTTCATTACACTTGTTGGCATCTGGAAGTTTTCAGGGGGTGATTGCCTCAGCAGGAGGGGTGTCACAAAGTGCCCTATTGCGATTCTTCCATGCCTTCCTAGATGCCATGGTTCAGAGGATGCCACATCACATATACTTCCCCAGCACACCACAGGCAATAGCACAGACAAAGCAGGACTTTTATCAAATCTCACATTTCCCACACGTGATAGGATGCATAGATGGGACACATGTTGCTATATCCCCCCTCAAGCAATGAATACATCTTCAGAAACCGTAAATGCTACCACTCACTGAACATTCAGGTGGTGTGTGATGCACAACACATCATCACAGACATCGTAGCAAAGTACCCTGGCAGCACACATGATGCATTCATCTTCCGACACAGTGGGATATATCGTAGACTCTCAAGAGGGGAGTTTGGCGAGGGATACCTACTCGGTAAATACCTTCAGACATAGGGGTCATTAATACCAACTACCATGTGCATGTCACAGGCTAACATATTTTTATCTAATCCACAGGTGACAGTGCTTATGCAGTACGGGATTTCATCTTGACTCCCTACCTCAATCCCAACAATGCAAGTGAACGCAGGTACAACAGGGCACACATTGCTACCAGAGGCACCATTGAACGGACATTTGGGATCCTGAAAAGCAGATTCCGGTGCCTCCATAAATGTGGAGGTGCTCTCCAATACAGCCCCAATACGTGCTGTAAAATAGTGGTGGCTTGTGCCATGCTCCATAATATTGCAACGAGAAAAGGGACACCAGTGGAGCTGAGTGACTCAGGATCCTCTGACGTGGAGGGGCCTGGACCTGAACGTATGGTAGCTGGTAGAGCTGTTGCAGCGGCTGGGCGCCAGAGGCGTGATGAGATTACGCGCAACTATTTCTAGGTAAGGACAAACGACACAATGCCAAGTCATGTAAGTGTGAATGTAGTTTTTAATCCTTAATAGCAGGATATGTATCAACTCTAAACGTACAGTAGTCAAACAAGATATATTTAGCACATGTTACATTCACAGTGCTCAAAACAGTAAAGGTGTGCCTCACAAGTTGGATGATGCACAGGCTAATGTTCAGTGGAAGGTGTAGCCCTATTGGTTCTGCCACTACGGCGTCTCTCTAAGGTTGGCGGTGGGGTGGTGCTGCTCCTAACTGACTGATTGTCTTCTTTGCTTGGAGTCAGTACTCCCGACCTAGTTGTGCGTACTTGGCGCAACTCATCCACAGCAGTGGTCAATTGCGTGAGCGCATTTGCTATGTCTTGTGCAGCATGGCTGAGTTGCCGCTGCATCTCAATGCTGCGCCTGACCTGGATGCTACATGTAGCCGCCAGGCAGTTGATGGCCCGGGTGTACCTGTCTTGGCGTTGCCAACCTCTGTGCCTAGCACTACCCTCAGAACGCAATTCTTCACATACGGCCTGTAGGCCATCCTTCATGTTATTCCTTAGTGCACGGAAGCCCTCCCTCACCTCCCTTTGTAAGAGTTTTATGTTTTTTGCCTGCAGGCGCTGCACCTGCAACATGTTGAGTTCCAGTCCTGCATAAACTGATTCATCGCCTCGCTCATCAAAAAGGTTGGCCGTGCGTCGTCTGCGCCTGGCTGCACTCCGTGGGACATGCTGTTGTGTTGCTGGTCCCTGTTGCTCTTGCTGTGTGTCCACATTTGGTACATTTTCCCCACTTTCTTCAGCGTCATCCTGAATTGGCGCTAGAGGTCTGACTATGTGTCTCCTTCTTTGTCTGTGACTGGTCACAGGGCTGTCCTCCCCTACTGTGTCGACATCTTGGCCTGCTTCTCCTGACTCAGTAACTGTCACACTGACTGAGGGCTGTGTCGAAGATGGTGCTGTGGACAGAACAGCACACATTAATTAACTTCACTGACTTGCACTGTATAAATAAAAATGTCACACCTCTTACAAGTACATTGGTGTCTTGTTTCACTCTCAAGCCTGGCAGAATACATGTTTGACTATTTTAGCTGGAAATTTTAAACTTTGATTTACATGTGACTACAGCTCCCATGATGCATTGCTGGGTCTGCCTGTGTGCCTGCTCTGGACTACCTATCTTGTATCTTGACCCTGGCTCACTGCTGGGGGGTGTTGGGGGTGTTAAGGGTGTGAGGGCATGATTCTTACCTTTTGCAGATGCTTGCTGGTCAGAGCTGTCCAAATCAGCCACTCCTCCCACACTCTCTGGTTGCAGGTTCCCCTCCACCAGTTCCTCCAGGGGTGTGGAATCAGAAACAGATGATGTCCCACCACCTGTTAGCCTGGACTGCTCCAGCCTGGCAGCTAGTTTTTCCTTGGAGCGCAGCCGCAGGTCGTACCATCGCTTTCGGAGGTCCTCAACACTCCGGGGTGTCACACCCACAGCATTCACCTTGTGCTGTATGTCTTCCCAGATCCTCCTTTTGCGACTCTCTGGCACCTCCCTGGATTTCCTTCCAAAAAGTAATTCGTTGTTTGTCACCATTTTATGGATCAGAGCCTCCAATTCAGCCTCATAAAACTTTTGTTTTCTTTTTCTTGAGCTTTCACTCTCCTGCTGCTGGGATTCCTGCCTGGGAGTGGCTCCACTCTCAGCCATGGTTCTCCAGGTGACTGCACTGTTCCAAACACACCTTCACTCTGCCTCTGAATCAGGTAGTCAGGTGCAGCAGTCAATCACTTCCTGGTTGTGATGTCATCATGCTGCACCAGAGTTCCTGATTGGAACATTCTAGAAAATCGCTAAATTGCGATTTTTCATTCTTTTTTGCGATTTTTCGCTAAAATTGCGATTTTCCAATGCGAATTCGCATATTATGCGATTCCTACATGTTAAGGAATCGCATATGGGGAAATCGCTAATAAATAGCGATTTTTAAGAAATCGCTATTTATTAGCGATTTCTTTCATACATTTCGATTTGCGATTCTGAATGTGCGATTCGGTAAATTTCGCAGATTCAGAATCGCAATTCTGTACTTTTATACATATCGCCGAATGTCTTGAAAGAGATTCTCTTGTATGGCCTCTTGTGACTCCTTTTTGTAACATATTGTTCCTGTTGCGTGCACCTGTCGTCTGATCCATGTAGTAGGTTGTTCCCTACATGTTGTAGAAGGCATCTTTAAGTCTCTTAAGGCTACTTGTACCAACTGTAGTGCGTGAGGAGGTCTCCAACTTGTCGCCAACATTTATGTAGTAATGAAGACACGCTCGTATGTTGTAATCCAAGTAGGTTTATTCAGGTAAGGTAACATAGGAGAAAAACCATAACATCAGAATACTACAGAATAAGTTCAAACACAAAGGTAACACAAGGCAGCAAAATGGCTACCTTGTGTTGACTTAAATTCATTAAACCTAGTAGAGCTGTACAAGGTAGCTTTGCATGTCTTAGAAAATCCCACTTAAGGGCTAGCTTCGCCTTGTGTGACCCAAGGGCACTGCAAGCACTAATGTTTACATTTAGCAATGTTTTTTCTTTTTATTCAGACCACTGTCTTACCTAATAATTATATCCCCCAGGTTCTTATAAGCTCTTGGGTTCCTCCGTGTTTCATTTACATGAAATAGAATGTGAGGTGCACGCCACTGCCACTGGAGGCAATCTAGCTTGGCTGATAAGGGGTGAAACCCCTAACCAGGTCCCAGGGAGGACCTGGCCTGGCAGTTCGGGCTAGACTGTTGCCATGAGGATCAGTGTCAAGACTGATTCAGGTATGGCTGGATTTAAATTGGAATGGCATGGGGAGAAAAAAAACGATGGCTTTAGGCCCAGATCTCTGTACTTGGGTGAATGTTTGACATTGTTCAACATTCTGTCCATCAATTGTTCTTTTTGCATAAGATTCTAGATACAAGAATTGCCAAAAACAATTCCAATATACGGCTTTTAGGAGAGATCATGGAAACCATCTCTTATCTTCATGCTCAACTGTTACCACAAGAATTATATGTCAAGAATCATGACAAATTAGGAAACTGTCTGCCAATATGGAGGACTTAGAGGAGGGCACTGCCATGATATGTGGCAGCAGTTCTTAAACTGTGGTTCGCGGACATGTGGCATATCTACTGTGCCTACTCCATGTGTCTGTGATTGTTTTGAAAATGTAATTATATTAGTAAATTAATTAAGTATGGGCCAATAAAAAGCAAATTGTAGAACTGTAATCTTTAAAACGCTGTATGAGTGAGAAAGAAATTGGAGGCTACAATTGAAGTTGGTATCTTTTGTTTGATTTTTTTGGGAGCAGTTCGAATACAGCAAACAGTAGTATGGACGATGGGTGGCCTCACCTGAAGCAAAAGCATGTGTAGACAAAAAAGAAGGAAGTTTTACGAAATGAAAAGACACCTATCACCTTGTTTCATCTTTTAGAAACAAAACCAAGTTTTGAAAAGCTCCAAACTTCCCATTAAAATTAAAATGTCAATGTTTGCATTTGTTTGTTCGGAAATTAAAGAACATGTTTAGTAATGTGTGTTTTTGTTTGAGCTATACTTGTTTTTGTAGTTTTGGGATTTTATTTTTTAGGCTCAATTTGTAGAAATTGCTTAGGCCTCCAATAATGATTCAAGAAGGGTCCACAGAAGTCAAAAGGTTAATAGAATGCTGTACTAATGCATACATTTATAGCAATTTATTCTGCAGAGGTCCTCCCACTTCTACTACTCTGTCTAATTCACCACTTCACATTTAGATCAATCTCTCATTTGCTATTAATATTAAATGCTACTACCTCCTTAATTATAATCACCTACGTTGAGTGATTTAATCCTAGCATATTTATTCTCAGTAAATTTGATTCACCTCACATTATTTTAAGGATAGGTATCAAGGGGCCCCTTTTTCCATTTGAATAGTTAGTCACACTTCGGAACAAATCTCCAAACCAACATGGTGTCCACTGAGGCCTGTTAGGATTCAGTCAACTAAGTAGTCCTCTTTCTATGGCCATTTACAACCAATGTCACCTGACCGAGAGTGGGAGTGGTATTCAGGTTAAGAGAACTTCCTACCTGTGGATCAGTGCTTGGTTTATACTCCTGTTGCTTGGACCTGGCCACACCTGGATCGAACGCTTGTTGGTTACTGGACTTCCTGTGCATCTTGTTCGGTGAATCGGCGGCCGCTGATTCACCGTTGCCTTCCCTCGGAAGATCGTCTATCCTAGGATTGCCTTTGGGATACGCTGGTTTTTCTTTTATTCTGCATTTCTGAGCCCCGCTAAGGACCACTGTTTGGACTCGAATCTATACGCGGCTGCGTATTGGTGAACAAGCGGCGCCTTCCGGGGTGTTTTTTAGCCGCTTCCCCTCCTTGTTTCTTTTTCGGGTTATTTCACCGAGGACCCGAGTTTATTCGTTTTCAGTTAGTTAGAATGGGTTGGGATCTTCGTTTTTTGGATATGATGTTGGCAAAGCGGTCCTACGCTTTTATCCAGTGGTAAAAGGGTTTTTTTGTGTCATAAGACTTTTTCCCCTTTTAAGTGCCTGGGGTGTATCTCCCGGTTTCCCTAGGACCAGGACATTACTTCCGCTTCTTTATTTGGTCTTTGCAATTGCCTGCCTTGCTTCGGGGACATCCACCATCAGGAAAGCAGCTGTTATAGGTACTCTGCTACGAGGACCTGTATCTGGGTAAGAGGGGAATTGTATAGGGTGTGCATGTTGTACTTGGCCATAGAATGTATTAGAACAGCCTGTCTCAGCAAACGTTTAGTTAGTGAGCCCTTTGTTCTTTCTTTTTCTTCCGCTGCAGGTATCTACCTCCTGCTGATGGGATATATGGATTGAGCATTCCAGCACACCCTTTGTTTTTTCTTTTCCCTCCCTCTTCCTGCGCTCTGGGTGATAGTGCCCTGTTTATATTAGCGGTGTACTCGTCCAGAGTCTGGGCAGGGGATAGGGTTCATCATCGCCTCTGCAGTATTGGGCAACGTTGGATGGGTCGAGGTAACAAGGCCTGCCTGGCAATGTAGTTCTGATACAGCATTTTCAAAATATGCCTTATGCAAAACCACAACTGAGCATTTAAAATGAAGGTGCTCTGTTTTTCCATGGGTCATCTCTCAATATAGGCGCCACAATTCCACTCAACTATTCTTTGTCACACAATTACCTTTTAAGACCCTCTTTGTAAAAAAAAAGAAAGGGTGTTAGAAAGGTATAGAGTCAAAATATCGAGTTTTTTATTTCGACCAGACAGAATATCGAGTTAAAAATATAGAATAGACATAATATCGACCAGACAGAATATAGACTACCAAAATATCGACTTGAACATTTTAATATCGAATAGAATAGCGATAATATTGATTCCAAAATATAGAATGGACATAATATCGACTAGACAGAATATAGACAGCAAAAATATCGAAATTAAGGTAAGTTAATATTAATTTTTAATTTTTGTGTAATATAATTCTGTATCGGGTTGTGGGTTTATAGGGGAATAGGGTGGGAAGTAATTTAATTATAATTAATTAAATATGTCACTTTATTTATTGGTATTTATTTAAAATTAATTGTTAATTAATTATTAATTGGTAATTAATTAAAATATAATTGGTAATTAATTTTAATTGATTAATTGATAAGTATGTTAATTTTAGTAATTTATTTTCTGTAGCGGGTTGTGGGTTTATAGGGGAATAGGGTGGGAAGTAATTCAATTATAATTACTTAAATATGTTATTTTATTTATTGTTTTTTTTTAGAATTAATTGTTAATTAATTATTAATTGGTAATTAATTAAAATATAATTGGAAATTAATTATAATAGAATAATTGATAAATATGTTAATTTTAGTATTTTATTTTCTGTAGTGGGTTGTGGGTTTATAGGGGAATAGGGTGGGAAGTAAATTAATTATAATTAATTAAATATGTTATTTTAGTTATTGGTATTTATTTAGAAATAATTGTTAATTAATTATTCATTGGTAATTAATAAAAATATAATTGGTAATTTATTGTAAATGATTAATTGATAATTATGTTTCTTTTATTAAATTATTTTCTGTAGTGGGTTGTGGGTTTATAGGGCAACAGCTTTGAAAGTAATTTAATAGTAAGTAATTAATTTTTTTAAATATTTTATTTTGGGTCTAATTTTTAAATATTTTTAAATTGCAAATTAATTTATGGTTAATTGGTAAATAATTAGTATTAGTAGGTTATTTTTATTATTAATTAATTTATATTTTTATTTTTTATTGAATAATTATTATATTTTATAGAATTGTAAAATATTTTAATTAATTTGTAATTGGTATTAATATTTATGTTATTTATATTTATATATGAAGTGTTTACTTTCCCTACTATTCCACTCACTGGAGTGGGAATAGTAATTTTTACTCTTACGCTATCCAACGCTTTCCCTACTGTTGCACTCTCTGGAGTGGGAATAGTAATTTTTACCCCTACGCTATCCAACACTTTCCCTACTGTTGCACTCCCTGGAGTGGGAATAGTAATTTTTACCCTCCCACTATCCAACGCTTTCCCTGCTGTTGCACTCTCTGGAGTTGGAATAGTAATTTTTACCCCTACGCTATCCAACGTTTTCCCTACTGTTGCACTCACTGGAGTGGGAATAGTAATATTTACCCCTACGCTATACAACGTTTTCCCTACTGTTGCACTCTCTGGAGTGGGAATAGTAATTTTTACCCCTACGCTATCTAACGCTTTCGCTACTGTTGCACTCACTGGAGTGGGAATAGTAATTTTTACCCTCCCACTATCCAACGCTTTCCCTACTGTTGCACTCTCTGGAGTGGGAATAGTCATTTTTACCCCTACGCTATCCAACGCTTTCCCTACTGTTGCACTCACTGGAGTGGGAATAGTAATTTTTACCCCCACGCTATCCAACGTTTTCCAGACTGTTGCACTCTCTGGAGTGGGAATAGTAATTTTTACCCATACGCTATCCAACGCTTTCCCTACTGTTGCACTCTCTGGAGTGGGAATAGTAATTTTTACCCTCCCACTATCCAACGCTTTCCCAATTGTTGCACTCTCTGGAGTGGGAATAGTAATTTTTACCCCTACGCTATCCAATGCTCTCCCTACTGTTGCGCTCTCTGGAGTGGGAATAGTAATTTTTACCCTCCCACTATCCAACGCTTTCCCTACTGTTGCACTCTCTGGAGTGGGAATAGTAATTTTTACCCCTACGCTATCCAACGCTTTCCCTACTGTTGCACTCTCTGGAGTGGGAATAGTAATGTTTACCCTCCCACTATCCAACGCTTTCCCTACTGTTGCACTCTCTGGAGTGGGAATAGTAATTTTTACCCCTACGCTATCCAACGCTTTCCCTACTGTTGCGCTCTTTGGAGTGGGAATAGTAATTTTTACCCTACTACTATCCAACGCTTTCCCTACTGTTGCACTCTCTGGAGTTGGAATAGTAATTTTTACCCCTACGCTATCCAATGCTTTCCCTAATGATGCACTCACTGGAGTGGGAATAGTAATGTTTACCCCTACGCTATCCAACACTTTCCCTACTGTTGCACTCGCTGGAGTGGGAATAGTAATTTTTACCCCTACGCTATCCAGCGCTTTCCCTACTGTTGCACTCTTTGGAGTGGGAATAGTAATTTTTACCCCTACGCTATTCAACATTTTCCCTACTGTTGCGCTCCCTGGAGTTGAAATAGTAATTTTTACCTCTACGCTATCCAATGTTTTCCCTACTGTTGCACTTACTGGAGTGGTTGTATTAAATTTAACCCTCTCACTATCCTATGGTAAAAATATTGTATATGTTTTGTTAATAATATGTATATATATATATATATATGTGTTCCAGCTCCGAAGTACCCAACGTACAAAGGAGCACCCGGCCCTCAGCTGCACACAAGGAGCCTTGAATGGTAAGCACGCCTCCAGCACAACGATATCCTTTAACTGTTCAAACTGCCTTGGATGCCTGACGCGTTTCGAAGTGTCCCCACTTCTCTTCAGAGGCTTGGGCAGTTATGAAGGAGCGCTTGAGGCACCACACCCCTTCTTGCTTAGATGCACGCCCTGGATGGGACTTATGGGACTTGTAGTGCCTCACATCGCGCTAATGTTCAGTTGGTAACTTTTCAAGCCCACAGATGGGCCTCGCTGTGTGGAATTCGTGCAAAATCCATACGCTGCTGTCCCATGTTCTCGGCCCGTAGTCAAAACCGCATGGCCCCTGGTTCTTTCAGGGTGGTGCTCCTTCCGCGGCATGGGTCGCCGCGTAAATATTCCAGCTCCGAAGTACCCAACGTACAAAGGAGCACCCGGACCTCAGCTGCACACAAGGAGCCTTGAATGGTAAGCACGCCTCCAGCACAACGATATCCTTTAACTGTTCAAACTGCCCTGGATGCCTGACACGTTTCGAAGTGTCCCCACTTCTCTTCAGAGGCTTTGGCAGTTATGAAGGAGCGCTTGAGGCACCACACCCCTTCTTGCTTAGATGCACGCCCTGGATGGGACTTATGGGACTTGTAGTGCCTCACGTCGCGCTAATGTTCAGTTGGTAACTTTTCAAGCCCACACATGGGCCTCGCTGTGTGGAATTCGTGAAAATCCATACGCTGCTGTCCCATGTTCTAAGGCCCGTAGTCAAGGCCGCATGGCCCCCGGTTCTTTCAGTGTGGTACTCCTTCCGTGGCATGGGTCGCCGCGTAAATATTCCAGCTCCGAAGTACCCAACGTACAAAGGAGCACCCGGACCTCAGCTCCACACAAGGAGCCTTGAATGGTAAGCACGCCTCCAGTACAACGATATCCTTTAACTGTTCAAACTGCCCTGGATGCCTGACGCATTTCGAAGTGTCCCCACTTCTCTTCAGAGGCTTTGGCAGTTATAAAGGCGCGCTTGAGGCACCACACCTCTTCTTGCTTAGATGCACGCCCTGGATGGGACTTATGGGACTTGTAGTGCCTCACGTCTCGCTAATGTTAAGTTGGTAACTTTTCAAGCCCACAGATGGGCCTCGCTGTGTGGAATTCATGCAAAATCCATATGCTGCTGTCCCATGTTCTCGGCCTGTAGTCAAAACCGCATGGCCCCCGGTTCTTTCAGGGTGGTGTTCCTTCCGCGGCATGGGTCGCTGCGTAAATATTCCAGCTCCGAAGTACCCAACGTACGAAGGAGCACCCGGACCTCAGCTGCACACAAGGAGCCTTGAATGGTTAGCACGCCTCCAGCACAACGATATCCTTTAACTGTTCAAACTGCCCTGGATGCCTGACGCATTTCGAAGTGTCCCCACTTCTCTTCAGAGGCTTTGGCAGTTATGAAGGAGCGCTTGAGGCACCACACCCCTTCTTGCTTAGAAGCACGCCCTGGATGGGACTTATGGGACTTGTAGTGCCTCAAGTCGTGCTAATGTTCAGTTGGTAACTTTTCAAGCCCACAAATGGGCCTCGCTGTGTGGAATTTGTTCAAAATCAATACGCTGCTGTCCCATGTTCTCGGCCCATAGTCAAGACCGCATGGCCCCCGGTTCTTTCAGGGTGGTGCTCCTTCTGCGGCATGGGTCGCCGCGTAAATATTCCAGCTTCGAAGTACTCAACGTACAAAGGAGCACCCGGACCTCAGGTGCACACAAGGAGCCTTGAATGGTAAGCACGCCTCCAGCACAACGATATCCTTTAACTGTTCAAACTGCCCTGGATGGCTGACACGTTTCGAAGTGTCCCCACTTCTCTTCAGAGGCTTTGGCAGTTATGAAGGAGCGCTTGAGCCACCACACCCCTTCTTGCTTAGATGCACGCCCTGGATGGGACTTATGGGACTTGTAGTGCCTCACGTCGCGCTAATGTTCAGTTGGTAACTTTTCAAGCCCACAAATGTGCCTCGCTGTGTGGAATTCGTGCAAAATCCATACGCTGCTGTCCCATGTTCTCGGCCCGTAGTCAAGACCGCATGGCCCCCAGTTCTTGCAGGGTGGTGGTCCTTCCGCGACATGGGTCGCCGCGTAAATATTCCAGCTCCGAAGTACCCAACGTACAAAGGAGCACCCGGACCTCAGCTGCACACAAGGAGCCTTGAATGGTAAGCACGCCTCCAGCACAACGATATCCTTTAACTGTTCAAACTTCCCTGGATGCCTGACGCGTTTCGAAGTGTCCCCACTTCTCTTCAGGGGCTTTGGCAGTTATGAAGGAGCGCTTGAAGCACCACACCCCTTCTTGATTAGATGCACGCCCTGGATGGGACTTATGGGACTTAGTAGTGCCTCACATCGCGCTAATGTTCAGTTGGTAACTTTCAAGCCCACAGATGGGCCTCGCTGTGTGGAATTCGTGCAAAATCCATACGCTGCTCTCCCATGTTCTCGGCCCGTAGTCAAGACCGCATGGCCCCCGGTTCTTTCAGGGTGGTGCTCCTTCCGCGGCATGGGTCGCCTCGTAAATATTCCAGCTCCGAAGTACCCAATGTACAAAGGAGCACCCGGACCTCAGCTGTACACAAGGAGTCTTGAATGGTAAGCACGCCTCCAGCACAACGATATCCTTTAACTGTTCAAACTACCCTGGATGCCTGACGCATTTCGAAGTGTCCCCACTTCTCTTCAGAGGCTTTGGCAGTTATGAAGGAGCGCTTGAGGCACGACACCCCTTCTTGCTTAGATGCACGCCCTGGATCGGACTTATGGAACTTGTAGTGCCTCACGTCGCGCTAATGTTCAGTTGGTAACTTTTCAAGCCCACAGATGGGCCTCGCTGTGTGGAATTCGTGCAAAATCCATACGCTGCTGTCCCATGTTCTCGGCCTGTAGTCAAGACCGCATGGCTCCCGGTTCTTTCAGGGTGGTGCTCCTTCCGCGGCATGGGTCGCCGCGTAAATATTCCAGCTCTGAAGTACCCAACCTACAAAGGAGCACCCGGACCTCAGCTGCACACAAGGAGCCTTGAATGGTAAGCACGCCTCCAGCACAACGATATCCTTTAACTGTTCAAACTGCCCTGGATGCCTGACGCATTTCGAAGTGTCCCCACTTCTCTTCAGAGGCTTTGGCAGTTCTGAAGGAGCGCTTGAGGCACCACACCCCTTCTTGCTTAGATGCACGCCCTGGATGGGACTTATGGGACTTGTTGTGCCTCGCGTCGCGCTAATGTTCAGTTGGTAATTTTTCAAGCCCACAGATGGGCCTCGCTGTGTGGAATTCGTGCAAAATCAATACGCTGCTGTCCCATGTTCTCGGCCCATAGTCAAGACCACATGGCCCCCCGGTTCTTTCAGGGTGGTGCTCCTTCCGCCGCATGGGTCGCCGCATAAATATTCCAGCTTCAAAGTACTCAACGTACAAAGGAGCACCAGGACCTCAGCTGCACACAAGGAGCCTTGAATGGTAAGCACGCCTCCAGCACAACGATATCCTTTAACTGTTCAAACTGCCCTGGATGCCTGACACTTTTCGAAGTGTCCCCACTTCTCTTCAGAGGCTTTGGCAGTTATGAAGGAGCGCTTGAGGCACCACACTCCTTCTTGATTAGATGCACGCCCTGGATGGGACTTATGGGACTTGTAGTGCCTCACGTCGCGCTAATGTTCAGTTGGCAACTTTTCAAGCCCACAGATGGGCCTCGCTGTGTGGAATTCGTGCAAAATCCATACGCTGCTCTCCCATGTTCTCGGCTTGTAGTCAAGACAGCATGGCCCCCGGTTCTTTCAGGGTGGTGCTCCTTCCGCGGCATGGGTCGCCGCGTAAATATTCCAGCTCCGAAGTACCCAACGTACAAAGGAGCACCCGGACCTCAGCTGCACACAAGGAGCCTTGAATGGTAAGCACGCCTCCAGCACAACGATATCCTTTAACTGTTCAAACTGCCCTGGATGCCTGACGCGTTTCGAAGTGTCCCCACTTCTCTTCAGAGGCTTTGGCAGTTATGAAGGAGCACTTGAGGCACCACACCCCTTCTTGCTTAGATGCACGTCCTGGATGGGACTTATGGGACTTGTAGTGCCTCACGTCGCGCTAATGTTCAGTTGGCAACTTTTCAAGCCCACTGATGGGCCTCGCTGTGTGGAATTCGTGCAAAATCCATACGCTGCTCTCCCATGTTCTCGGTCCGTAGTCAAGACCACATGGCCCCCGGTTCTTTCAGGGTGGTGCTCCTTCCGCGGCATGGGTCGCCGCGTAAATATTCCAGCTCCGAAGTACCCAATGTACAAAGGAGCACCCAGACCTCAGCTGTACACAAGGAGCCTTGAATGGTAAGCACGCCTCCGGCACAACGATATCCTTTAACTGTTCAAACTGCCCTGGATGCCTGACACGTTTCGAAGTGTCCCCACTTCTCTTCAGAGGCTTTGGCAGTTATGAAGGAGCGCTTGAGGCACCACACCCCTTCTTGCTTAGATGCACGCCCTGGATGGGACTTATGGGACTTGTAGTGCCTCACCTCGCGCTAATGTTCAGTTGGTAACTTTTCAAGCCCACAGATGGGCCTCGCTGTGTGGAATTCGTGCAAAATCCATACGCTGCTGTCCCATGTTCTCGGCCCGTAGTCAAGACCGCATGGCCCCCGGTTCTTTCAGGGTGGTGCTCCTTCCGCGGCATGGGTCGCCGCGTAAATATTCCAGCTCTGAAGTACCCAACGTACAAAGGAGCACCCGGATCTCAGCTGCACACAAGGAGCCTTGAATGGTAAGCACGCCTCCAGCACAACGATATCCTTTAACTGTTCAAACTGCCCTGGATGCCTGACGCATTTCGAAGTGTCCCCACTTCTCTTCAGAGGCTTTGGCAGTTATGAAGGAGCGCTTGAGGCCCCACACCCCTTCTTGCTTAGATGCACGCCCTGGATGGGACTTATGGGACTTGTAGTGCCTCACCTCGCGCTAATGTTCAGTTGGTAACTTTTCAAGCCCACAGATGGGCCTCGCTGTGTGGAATTCGTGCAAAATCAATACGCTGCTGTATCATGTTCTCGGCCCGTAGTCAAGACCGCATGGCCCCTGGTTCTTTCAGGGTGGTGCTCCTTCCGCGGCATGGGTCGCCGCGTAAATATTCCAGCTCCGAAGTACCCAACGTACAAAGGAGCACCCGGACCTCAGCTGCACACAAGGAGCCTTGAATGGTGAGCACGCCTCCAGCACAACGATATCCTTTAACTGTTCAAACTGCCCTGGATGCCTGACGCGTTTCGAAGTTCCCCCACTTCTCCTCAGAGGCTTTGGCAGTTATGAAGGAGCGCTTGAGGCACCACACCCCTTCTTGCTTAGATGCACGCCCTGGATGGGACTTATGGGACTTGTAGTGACTCATGTCGCGCTAATGTTCAGTTGGTAACTTTTCAAGCCCACAGATGGGCCTCGCTGTGTGGAATTCATGCAAAATCCATACGCTGCTCTCCCATGTTCTCGGCCCGTAGTCAAGACCGCATGGCCCCCGGTTCTTTCAGGGTGGTGCTCCTTCCGCGGCATGGGTCGCCGCGTAAATATTCCAGCTCCGAAGTACCCAACGTACAAAGGAGCACCCGGACCTTAGCTGTCCACAAGGAGCCTTGAATGGTAAGCACACCTCCAGCACAACGATATCCTTTAACTGTTCAAACTGCCCTAGATACCTGACGCATTTCGAAGTGTCCCCACTTCTCTTCAGAGGCTTTGGCAGTTATGAAGGAGCGCTTGAGGATCCACACCCCTTCTTGCTTAGATGCACGCCCTGGATGGGACTTATGGGACCTGTAGTGCCTCACGTCGCGCTAATGTTCAGTTGGTAACTTTTCAAGCCCACAGATGGGCCTCGCTGTGTGGAATTCGTGCAAAATCCATACGCTGCTGTGCCATGTTCTCGGCCTGTAGTCAAGACCGCATGGCTCCCGGTTCTTTCAGGGTGGTGCTCCTTCCGCGGCATGGGTCGCCACGTAAATATTCCAGCTCCGAAGTACCCAACATACAAAGGAGCACCCGGACCTCAGCTGCACACAAGGAGCCTTGAATGGTAAGCACGCCTCCAGCACAACGATATCCTTTAACTGTTCAACCTGCCCTGGATGCCTGACACATTTCGAAGTGTCCCCACTTCTCTTCAGAGGCTTTGGCAGTTATGAAGGAGCGCTTGAGGCACCACACCCCTTCTTGCTTAGATGCACGCCCTGGATGGGACTTATGGGACTTGTAGTGCCTCACGTCGCGCTAATGTTCAGTTGGTAACTTTTCAAGCCCACAGATGAGCCTCGCTGTGTGGAATTCGTGCAAAATCCATACACTGCTGGCCCATGTTCTCGGCCCGTAGTCAAGACCGCATGGCCCCCGGTTCTTTCAGGGTGGTGCTCCTTCCACGGCATGGGTCGCCGCGTAAATATTCCAGCTCCGAAGTACCCAACGCACAAAGGAGCACCCGGACCTCAGCTGCACACAAGGAGCCTTGAATGGTAAGCACGCCTCCAGCACAACGATATCCTTTAACTGTTCAAACTGCCCTGGATGCCTGACGCGTTTCGAAGTGTCCCCACTTCACTTCAGAGGCTTTGGCAGTTATGAAGGAGCGCTTGAGGCACCACACCCCTTCTTGCTTAGATGCATTCCCTGGATGGGACTTGTGGGTTTTGTAGTGCCTCACGTCACGCTAATGTTCAGTTGGTAACTTTTCAAGCCCACAGATGGGCATCGCTGTGTGTGTGTTGCTGGTATCAATGCTCCAAAAATGTCACCTATTATCTCTGGGAAGCTTTCCCTTCTTCTTCGTGTTAATGGTTTACCTATCTCGTGAATTCCCTTCGTTCCTCTTTCCACATGAAATATCTTTGGAAAGACCAGGCCTAGATAGCATGTTCCAAAACCAATGGTCCGGCAACCTATAATAAGCTTGGTTCCCGCAAATATATTAAATTCCTTCGATTACTGGATCTTTTCCTCCTTTGAATCCCCATCCTGCTATAATTGTTTATGTATGTCGACACTCACTAGAACGCACTAAATAGTTATCATACATAGTGTTATCTCTACTAATACACTATGTTCCTTGTTGTGGCCAATCTAAACGCGTGGCTGCATTTGTTTCATCGTTGTCATAACTTCCTTCCTCAAATGCCCAAGGTGGGGGTTTTATCTTTTCTCCCATTGCTTTTCTTTGAAACTTAACCCTTCTGTCTTCTACTGTGTCTAAAAAGACCTTTTCTTCCTTCCTTAATCTACAAGTAAGATTGTGTTAAAATGCATAATCTAATGTTAATTCTTTTGTTTCCAAGAAAAATTCTCCCAAAATCTTAGCATGTTTCACCTTATTTAGTTCAGGGACTAATGAAACTTTAGCAAAAAACAGCATCTATGTCAGTGTAATAATATTTAAATGTTCCTGTCTTATAAAACAAGCTTGCTAAAACACTACAAGTTATTCCATATGTCAAAGGAAGGTGATGATATGTTACACCCTCTGTCACAGATGCAGGTAACTGCATACATACATAACAATTTCTAACATCCATTGTCTCTACATATTCATATAAAGGTTTTGTAAAAACATTCTTGGAAAAATTAGTTATAGACTAGTCTTTATGGAGTTCAGTACTATCTATCAGTGTTGCAGTGTTCCTTATGTTAGATTTCTTGTCATTATTCGTGTCATTGATGATTTCAAATGTATTTTCTCCATCTAATCTAAGTGGAATCATTATTGCTAAAGTTAACCAAATAAGCATCAGTAGACCTGTACAATAGAAACACATTCTACACCATCTACGGAAAAACTCACATCTAGGTCTTCTACTCTCAGTGTATACCATGGTGAACTACAATATAAAATATGTGCAGGGAAAATGCATATTTCCATACCTCAGAATGACTTTTGCCGTTTTAACCTCTCTGCTATTGTTGACCGGACCCAAATGCTTTTAGCGTACTTTTTTGGTCTTTCAGAAAAAATTTCTTTGACTTTATCAGTTTGTGTGTCTTGTCCGATTTTTTTTTCTCCTCTACAGGATGGGCGCAGTTTACTCTCACCCACTTGTTCACAGTCCTTGTCTGGGCTTTTGTGACTGCTATCCATTTCTTTAATGTCAGGCAGTGCTGTACATACCCATTCAGGTGACTTGTATTTCAGGTTAGGTCTTTTCACTCTTTTGGGTCTCTGTAATTGTCCTTTATTCGATTATCTCTGTTTTCTCCAACTTGTTATTTCATTCACTTGTTCTGCTTTGTTTTTGTTCAAATTTACTATTTTATATCTCAGTCTTTTAGTTTTGTTGGGCCAATTGTCTCCTTTTCTTGGCCTTTTCAGTTAATTTTCCTTTTCTGCTCGTTCCGCTCTCCAAGTTCTTTTTCTTGGTCTTATTCTTTGCCTTATTTCTTCTTCACTTTCTTCAGATTCTGTTTCAGTTCTCACTTCACTTTCTTTAACCTTGAACTTCATGATCTCTGTCTCTTTGTCTAAATTCGAATCTCCTTGGGTTTCTTCTGCTTGTAATTCTTTTTTTATTCTTTCTTTTTCTTTTTATTCATATTTTGACAATTAATACATCCCCCCCCGAAGACCAAGTACATGAAACAAATCGGGTTAAATCACCTGAAATAGACACCCAAAATAAAAACAATTCCAGAGCAAATTAAATCATACATAAACTGTAAGTAAAGTAAAAAGTCCACATTTGTAAAGCGCACAATCACCCGTAAGGGTCTCTAGGCGCTGGGGGCCGTCGGGAAGATTAAGCGAGCTATTGCCCAGAGTCACATGGTGCTGGGCGGACCTGCCGCCGGAGCCAGGGATCGAACCGTGATCCCCAGATTCCAGCGTCAGTCGCCCTGGCCGCGGCGCCACACCTCTCCCATAAGGTGTAAAGCCCGAAAAGGGTTATAAGGGCATACAACATCGTATTCCTGTATGAAAAACAATCATAGCTAGACTGAATTCACGATCCCTCTTATTCCTTCGGGGTGCCCCCTTCGACATATTGCCCTTAAGCGTGAGCTTGTATCCACTGTATCAATGGTTCCCATATCTGCATACCTCTTTGTTTTTTTTATCCCTCTATTTTTATATATTGCCACCTCCACACTACAGATTGCAAGTAATCTAGCCCTCCATTGCGTGAAGGACGGTGGCTGAGGGTCCAGCCATGAGGAGGCTATACACAGTCTAAGAGCCGCCATAGCTACAAAAATCAGCCCCTGTTGGTTTGTTGGCCGCTCAGTTCCAGCCACTCCTAGAAATATTTCTTCAGAAAAGATAGTAATTCCTACATGGAATATCTCAGATAGGAAGTTAGATACCTCTTTCCTAAGATTAGTAAGTGCCGAGCACGTGGCGAACATATGAATGTCGTCGGCTGCAGCCAATGAGCAGCGTGGACAAGTAGTTCCCTGACCGCTGGCCCATTTGGCCATTTTATAGGGGGTGTAGTATAGGGCAAAAAATGTTTTATAAAATTGCGCTTGCAATTTAATAGACATAAGCCATGTTTGTGAAAATTCTAGCGCACAAGCGGGGGTTGCTAGCTGCACCGCTAGATTATTCTGCCATTTAGCAAAATGCTTATCTAAATCATCCGGTAAAGTGCTATTAAACTCCTTGTAAATTTCCCCGATTTTAGGGGTTGTTTCCATACACAAATTATCTATGGCTGCAATATTTTGAAATTTACCTCGCCACTCCCATTTTCCTTGACAAGAAATCCCTAATCTGCAGGTATTTAAAAAAATCCCTATTGCTGATGTTATAGTCGTTACGAAGCTCTGAGAAGCTTTTCACCCGATTTACTGTAAAAAAGCAACCCAGTTGGGTAATCCCTGCCCCAATCCACCTAGACATGCACCCATCCTGGAAGATCTCTGGAAGATCCGTGTTGCCATTAACTGGGGTATAAAAAGAGAAGCGTCCCAACCCTAACAGTTTGCGGATATTGATCCATACTTTACAAATGCTCGAGATAGTCTTGAGTTTAGTATTCTTAAAAAAATTATCATTAACATGGCGCCATAAACACCCTAGAACCATTTCCTGTGGGGTAGGGATTAAAAGATTGCTAGAGTCAATAGCTATTAGGTTCACACAATATTTGGCCACTGTTGCCCAGTAGTAAATCCTAAAGTTTGGCATAGCTAACCCCCCCTCTTTCTTTCGGTAGCATAATCCATTTGAGTGTCCTTCTCTAGAAAACAGAGATTCAATATTTTTAAAGTAGTGCGACGAAAACTCAAGACAAATTGTTCTAAAAAAATATAACAATCTGGGTAAGAACAACATTTTAATCACATTGCACCTACTGCCAATGGTCAGATGTAAATTATCCAATCTGATCAAATCTTTTCTGGTGCACTCGAGATTTATCTGTACAATTTTGTCTACCTTGGCGCTGATACTGACACCGAGATATACAGCATGCTCCACTACTCCATTGTCCCTCATCTCTACTTTATCATTGATAACAATCTGAGTTTTCCCTGTATTCAATTTATATCCGGAAGAGTTGCCAAATCGTAACACCTCCTCCTCGACAATCTTAATAGCCTCGTTGGGGTTGGTGGTAACTAGAGCTATATCGTCTGCGTAAGCTAGAACTTTTGTATCATAGTTATTGATCATAATAAGTGACACACGAGGATGGCTTTCAAGTTTGCGGATAAATTGATCAATATACACCGCAAATAAGAGAGGCAAGCAGGGGCACCCTTGTCTAGTTCCTCTCGTGATCATAAAACTCTCAGACATACTCCCATTTATCGCGACACTAGTGCTCGGATTGACATAGAGTCCTTGGATGGCCTTAATAAATCCATTTGTTATTCCACAATTTGACATAGCTGCCCATTAAAACTTCCAGGAGACTATATTGAATGCTTTTCTGCATCCAGTAGGATAAGGGCCATAGGGTCTCCTGTTGTCTCTGCAAAGTCAAATAGGGAGATCAATCTCTGTATATGATCAATTGTCGATCTACCGGGGATACATCCGTGTTGTTGAATTGACACCATCTTATGGAATATTGGTGCCAGTCGTCCTGCAAGCAGTTTGGAGTAAATCTTTAAATCTCCATTAATCAATGTTATAGGGCGATACGAGCCCATCTCCAAGGGATTTTTATTTTTCTTCAGGAAGATCATGATCTTTGCCATGGACCAAGAAGGAGGTGGGTTCCCTCCCTGGAGTATGGATTTGAAAGGCTCCAGCATGATTGTTTTCAGTTGTTCTGCAAAGGGAAACATCCTTTACGACGCAACTTTTACCACGTAGTGCCTTTACAATGCTGGTTTTTCAACGCAAGTCATTACAACGAATTGCGCTGGGGGGCATTCTAGGATAGGTAATAGTTTAATTTACTATCCAACACCTTCCCTACTATCCACGGGGACTGGAGTTGGAATAGTAAATTAAACTATTCAATCAATCAATCAATCAAGGACATTTATAGAGCGCACTACTTACCCGTAGGGTCTCAAGGCGCTGGGGGGGGGGGGGTGCCGCTACTGCTCGAACAGCCATGTCTTCAGCTTCTTCCTGAAGGAGAGGTGGTCCTGGGTCAGGCGCAGGTCGGTCGGGAGGGAGTTCCAGGTCTTGGTGGCCAGGTAGGAGAAGGACCTTCCTCCTGTAGTCGCTCTTCGGATGCGGGGGACGGCGGCGAGGGCGTGGTTGGCTGATCGGAGGTGGCGTTTGGGAGCGTAGAAGTTGACTCGGTTGTTGAGGTAGCTCGGGCCCTGGTCGTGTAGGGCTTTGTGTGCGTGGGTGAGGAGGCGGAAGGTGATTCTTTTGTTGACGGGGAGCCAATGCAGGTCTCTCAGATGTCCGGAGATGTGGCTGGTTCGTGGGATGTCGAGGATGAGTCTGGCTGAGGCGTTCTGGATCCGCTGGAGTCTCTTCTGGAGCTTGGCGGTGGTACCGGCGTAGAGGGCGTTGCCGTAGTCCAGTCGACTGGTGACGAGGGCCTGGGTGACGGTCTTCCTGGTCTCGGTGGGGATCCACCAGAAGATCTTCCGTAGCATGCGTAGGATGTTGAAGCACGCCGAGGAGACGTTGTTGACTTGTCTGGTCATGGAGAGGGAGGAGTCCAGGATGAAGCCCAGGTTTCGTGCGTGGTCTGTTGGTTTGGGTGCGGTGCCCAGGGCGGGAGGCCACCAGGAGTCGTCCCAGGCGGAGGGTGAGGAGCCCAGGATGAGGACCTCCGTCTTGTCCGAGTTCAGTTTCAGGCGGCTGGTCGTCATTCACTCGGCTACCTCTTTCATCCCTTCGTGTAGGTTGGCTCTGGCGGCGGCGGGGTCGTTGGTCAGGGAGAGGATCACTATCCAGCACCCCCCAACGCAAGTCGCTGTAACGAATTGCGTTGAAAAACCTGCGTTGTAAAGGCATGCGTAGTAAAAGCATGCGTTGTAACAACGTACATCCTCTGCAAATTCACCAAAAAACTCTGTAGGGATCCCATCTACCCCTGCTGCTTTACCAGCGGTCAATGATTTCCTGGATGCTAATATTTCATCCCAGCTAAGGGGAGAATCCAATCCATCTTGATCCTCTTGTTCCAGGCGCCCGCTCAAGTCTTGAGCAAGATATTCCCCCGGATCCTCCTGATCTCTTAGCGGTTCCTTATACAGTTCTAAATCAAACCTTTGAAAAGCAGCTCTAATTTCGGGCTCCTCTAATCTCAGCACACCATCGCTATCATTGATAGATTTAATCATATTTCCAGTCATTTCCTCCCTTGTACGCACTGCCAGCTGGTGTCCCACCTGTTCGCTAAGCTCATGAGTCTCCGAGATTTCCTTTACGTAGGTCTCTGCCTGGATTTCACTTGTGAAGCTTCTCGTTGTTCCCCTGAAGCTAATTTTTAGATGAGCCAGGTTGTGCAAGAAAACTGTCGCTCCTATTTTTTCGAAGGGAGTGAAAAGTTGTCGCCTCGCCATCTGCGTTCGACAGTTGCGTGGGCAAAATCCGGTCTAACAAAGAACATAAATCCCTTGTGTTCTCTTTTGGTTGTAGGCCTAGCCAGGTCATAAATAGCTTCGCGTAGTAGGAAGTTTCCGAAGTGGACCAGCATAGCCCTAGGATATTGACTTGTTTTTTCAGGGCGTTTCGGTAAAGTTAGAGGAAAACGATGGGCACGATGAATTTCCCTGTCCATTTCTCAAGATTTGAGTTCCGGGAATGCAGATTTAAGAAGGTTGGACATAAAGCCCCTTGGATCACTTCCTTCTGTGCCTTCGGGGATCCCGAGAAAACGCAAATTGTTTCTCCTTGCTCAGTTTTCTTGGTCTTCAACCTTTGCCATTAAGTCTTTTATAATGCCATCTTGTTCCTTTGCCTGAGTTTGAAGCTTGCCAACATCAGACTCTAAATTTTCTGTACGTACTTCTACAGAAACCATTCTATCAGAAATCTCCAAACAGGTGTTACCCACTTTGTTAATAGCTCCTTCAAGTTTTTGAATAGCCACATGGTTCCGTTGACTGTCCTTTTTTACATCTTTGTGGAAGATCTTAATAGAGCTGAGGACTTCCCTCAGTGAAGGCTCTAAAGTCAGTCCTGTGCCACTTCGATTTCTGTTTTTCCTTTGCCCCCCTCTACAGGTTCGTCCATAATACTCTGGTTGCGTTCTAGTTCAACATTTGATTTTGAGTGGGAACTTTTTCGTATTAGCTTGGTTCTTCCTGAGGTTTGCTCCGTGTTGCTCCCCGATCTGTAGTTTCTTCGTAAGTTGATTTAGATTGTCTCTTGTGCCTTGTTCTTTTTTCTCAAGCTTTTTCCTAGGTGTTGTGCCTTGTCCTGATTCGCTTACATTTCTAAGATCAGCGAAATCAGGTGCCTCCGGAGTTGGTCCATCTAGTTTGGGGTCTTCACTTGCTTCACTTGCTTCGCTATCCTCGCTGGGCTCGCTAGAGATGGAAACACCTGTCTCATATAGATCCGAATCTGATCCTTCAGAAAGTGCGTCGCTAACCGGTTGTGGCATTTCCTCTAGGGAAGATGTTTGCATCATAGGAGGAGGGCGGTCGTAGTTCTCCACGCCTGCTTTGTACTTAAGGCAAATCTCGGCTTGCTCGCCTTTGGTTGTGGCAGCGCTAGACCCTTCTGTACCAGGGCATGAGTCCAGAATTGAATCCGAGTTGGGGCCCATCATAGCCTTTTCACCCGCATTGACCAGTGCCGAGCGCGGGGCAGAGTCAGCACCGCTTGCAACACCCTCTTGATTACCTTGTTCGTGCATGGTGCTCTGTAGTTTCTCATTATTAGAGCTAGTGCGTAGCCCATTCTCAGTGAGTGGGCTGAATATATTGGAGATCATAGGCGGAGAAGCTATCGAATGTCCGGATCATTTGGCCGCTGCTTTCAAGCTTTTGATTGTTTGTAATCTTTTTGCCTTTTTTACCATTAACTCCAAATTTTCGGTATCTTCTGATTCCTTTCCCTTCTCCTTCTCCTTCTCCTTCTCCTTCTCCTTCTCCTTCCCTTTCCCTTTCCCCTTGTCACTTTCTTTGTCTATGTTCTTTTCTGTTTCAGTGTTTTTGCTTTTTCCGTCTTGTTTTTTAACTCTCACGTTGCCATCATGTTTTTCCTCGTTGTTTTCCTTTGCCTTAGACCCTCTAGTTTCCGGTCGTCTCTGCATATCTTTTGCCCTCTGTGGGCATTGTATGTTTTGTGTACTTTTAATATTTTCCAGGTTCTCCATACTCTCCAGTCTCTCCAGGCTCTCAGGGGCCTCAGTTTGAGTCTGAATCTGAGTCTCTTGTGGGACTTGTGGGGCCTGTGGGACTTGTGGGTCTTGTGTGTCAGGTGCGTCTCTTTCTTGGGTAGATCTCAGTAAGATTGAGTCATTTGTCTGGTCCCCTACTCCACATCCACCTGACCCCGTATATCCTGCCATAGCCAATGTTCTGTGGTAGTGCTAGCGCTTGTGGGAGTGACAGTGACAGTGGTATTGATTGCCTTAGCTTCAGTGGTGGCGGTATTGGTGCTTTTTTTTCGCTTTATTGGATTTTGCCCTTGTAGTTGCCCTTGCATTTGTGAGTGATTTCTCTCGTGCTATCCCAGTTTCTGTTTCGGCTTTAATAGCTATTTTTATAGCAGTCCGAATCCTCTTTGCAGTCCCTTTGGCAGCCTTTGTTGCTCTTGTGCCTGCTCTCTTGGCTAATAATTCTCTCACCGTGGAGCCTGTACACTTAGAGTGTGCAGGGCGAAAGGCTAAATAGTCTACATGAATTTTAATCAAGCAACTCATGCGCGTTGTTTTATATGCTGCCCCTAGCTTTCCTGCTTCTTGCTTCTTGCTCCTTGCTTCTTGGTTCGCACTTCTTTTGTGTTATTCTTCCCCTCTTGCCTCAGGGTCTGCCCATCTGTTCAACTGAGCCAGAGCCAGACATGTTGCCTGTTTGCTTTATGTACCCGCTCATGTCTCAGTTCGACCCCTTCCGCCTTCTGCAACCTTATTGCCTCCTTTTGTCGATTCCCGATTCCCGATTCCCTCTGGTTCTGTCTCTGTCTCTGGTTCCGTCTGAGGCTGACTCCGCCTGGTTCAGCGAGCTATTTGGAGCTGACTCAGCGAGTTGCTTCGGTGTGTCAGCAGCGCCAGCGCCGTTCCCTTGGCAATGTGTAGCTTGGGCCTCCTTAAGCACGTCCTACGGTGTTTGCCGATGGCATGACAGGCTGGCTAGACGATGAAGGCAGATGAAGGTGATGGCGGATGGCGGCAGATTAAGTTTTTCTGCCTGAGGTAGGGGAGCACCGAGGGAGGTGAGGCCAGTGAGGCCAAGGGCGCGCTGAGACTGCCTGAGTCGGGCGGTGCCGCTGCCACCGCCAGGTCATATCAAAGTACGGCTCAAATCGGTACAGTGCTGCAGGGTACTAGATGTATGTATTATGGAGCACAAGTAACACATGTAAGAAAAAGCCTGGGAGACTGCAGATAGGCCGAGCAGAATTCTCTGCTCTATTCTTTACTCCTTTGCTCCTTTGCTCTTTTTGCACTTTTGCTACTTTTGCTACTGCTCTCTCTGCGCAACTGTTACTCTCAGAAGTAACTCGTACTTTGCTGAGCCGAAGGGCCGCCACACTGCTAAGGTTGCTCGGCTGCTTGGTTGCCGTTTATCCCCTGTTTATCACTGTTTGTGCCGTTTTGGGCCGTTTTGTCACTGCCGTTGAGCTGCTGCCACGATTACCACTGAGCTCGCGGGGAAAACTAGATAACTCAAGCAATTAGAGACTAGAAGCCACAAGAAACCACAAAAACGGGAGCTAGAAGTCCATTGACGCAGGCAAAGGCATAGGCAAAAGCATAGACATAGCGTAGCTGTACAGTTTTTAAGTGTTTAGTTTTTAAAGCCACCTGTCGTTGCTCTGTCAGCAGTCTATTTAATCAAAAAATCGCTTACAGTTATAGCGATATTCGCGGTTGCATAGCTGCAGCTAGGAGCCCAGACACCGCAACCTGTTAGAGCTCGAAAGTGCAGGGGCCCCACAAGACTTCCACAAGGCTCCAGCTCCGAAGGACTCCAGGGCATCCATTACCCACATTAATCCACATTAATCCTCTGGCGCACAGGCTGCAGATTGCAAACTGCAGGAAATATCAAAGGTCTTGGCGAACTTCGCCTCGGGGTCCGATTCTCTCCCCCACTGTGATACAGCTGCAGCTCTTAACTATGGCACAGTCGCCCTGGAGTTTCGAGCCCCTGAGCGTCTTACAAATTCTGTTAGACCGTTTTTTTAGTCCGCAGTCATCTTGCTGTCCTCTTGCTGTCTTTTGTATTTTGGCTGGGCCTTCTGGCCTTTTGGCCGGCAATGGCGAGTGGTTCTCCTCCTGTAGCCTAAACCACTACACACCTCTCACTCCGATCGCCAACATGATCCACATGGTCACAACCCGCTCCTACACCAGCTCCATAGACCAAGGCTCACGGAGCAAAGCTTTTCAGCGACCTCTCACACCGACGCCATCTAGCCTCTGATCATTCTGCTTGTAATTCTAAGTTTCTTCCGCAGTTTCCTCAACCTCTTTGTCTGAATCTGAATTCTCTTGAGTTATTTCTATAATTTCTGGAGGAATCTCCCCAAAGCTTGTACTTGGCTGTTCACCGTCACTGTCTATTGGTTCAATTTCTCATGTTTATATATCAGTTCTTTGTTTTTCGGATTCCTCCATTTGTCTTTCACTGGATTCAGGTTGGTCTGCTTTAGATGCCGAACTGGTATCTGATATTTCCAGATGTCAATTTACAGGTCGATCTTCAGTATCTTGAACCTGGAGAATATGCTGGACCAACTCGCTCCCCAAAAGTTGAAAAAAGGCAGAGCCGTTCCATCCAGGTCTTGGTTCAACACAGCCTCTAATGCCGAAAGGAGAAACCTAAGAGCCATAGAAAGAAGCTGGAGGAAGAACCCTACCTGCTCTTTCCACGAACAACTCAAAACAGCCTGCAGGAAATACAACATTCACATCAAAAACGAGAAATCCATGTTTTTTTGCTCTGCGCTGGATAGCGCAAAAAATAGACCCAGAAAGCTCTACAACATCATTAGGCAACAAACCTCCAAGCCGGTGGCCTTCTTAATTCAAGCGTCCAACGAACTTTGTGACATCTTCGCCAGCTTCTTTAATGACAAGATCACTAAGATTGAACTCTCTCTGGACACCATTAACACTCGACCGTCCAAGAGCACCATGCCCGGGGCAGTCGCTGTTGCTCCTAGCCCCGCCTCCAATTCTTGGCTAAGTTTCCACCCCATCCAAGAAAGGGAGATAGTCACACTGATCTCCACTTCCAAACCCTCTTCCCATGTCCTTGATTTCATTCCACCCTACTAACCAAAAAACTGAAGCACTCCCTAGCATTGCTTTGGTGTACAATAATAAACTGCTCCATGGAAAATGGAGACGTTCCAGACTCCCTTAAAGTAGGCCAAGTCACACCCCTGTTGAAAAAACTTGGTCTTGACACGACGGAATTGAATAACTTTAGACCTGTATCTAACCTTCCCTGTCCATCCAAAATCCTAGAGAAGTGCGTACTCTAACAGCTTACCCAACACCTGGATGACGTCAACTTCTTGGACTCCCATCAATCTGGCTTCAGAAAAGGCTGCAGCACTGAAACCGCAATCCTCAACATCATAGATGATATCCACCACTCACTAGACTCTTATCAATGCTGCCTCCTCATTCTCCTCGACCTATCCGCAGCATTTGACACAGTAGACCACAAATTCCTCATCAGGGCTCTCCAAGAAAGAGCCGGCCTTGGTGAAGCGGTCCTCCAATGGTTTTCCTCATTCCTACACAACACACTCAAAAAATAAAAATAAAAAACTTTGATTCTGACTCTCACCCTATCAGCAAACGAGTCCCTCAAGGTTCAGTGTTCTCCCCGCAACTCTTTAACATCTAGATGGAACCCCTCACCAAACTACTCAGAGCAGCCAACATCCGCTTACATCTTTACGCAGACGATACTCAGATATATCTGGAAACCTTCTCCCTCAGGGACATTCAAAGACTCAATGACGTACTGAATGATTTCCAAAACTGTCTGTCTTTGAATCATCTTAAACTAAACCCCGACAAAACCGAGATTCTTCTCATCTCGAACAAGGAGGAGAACCCTCAAATTGCTGAATGGCTAAAAGCCGTAGATGCTCTCAACGGGAATCTCATCCTAGCTGATTCTGTCAAATCACTAGGTATCACACTAGACCGAAAACTAAACATGACCAGACACATCAAGAATTTGGCTAAGAGCGCCTTGCTTAACCTCAAACTTTTGAACAAAATAAAACCCTTCATTATGCCTGGTGACCTCAAACAGGCCACTCAAACATTGGTAGTGTCAAGGCTAGATTATGGGAACGCAGTGCTCTCAGCAATTGCAAAGTCACACCTAGCTACCTTCAAAACAACTCTGAATGTGGCAGCCAGAATGGTCACCGGAATCAAGAAATTTGACCACATCTCTCCTGCTCTCAGTGAACTTAAGTGGCTCCCAGTTGAAATGAGGATCAGCTTCAGAGTAGCATGCCTCACTCATAAAGCCCTACATACCGGCAAACCCGAATACCTGGCGGCCAAACTCAAAAAAGCCGATCAGGCCAGGAACCTCAGCATATCTAACTCCCTCCTTCTCATCCTGCCAAAAACTCGAGAAAAAAAACTGCAACTCGTTCCTTCGCCGGAAGCGCGCCAAAAATCTGGAACTCCATTCCCCCCAACATCAGAACCTTCCTCTTCTTTGTAAAATTCAAAAGCGAACTCAAAATCCTGTTCCTCAATCGTGCCCCAGGGAGTCGATAGTAGCTCTCAGAGTGGGGTAGCAGACTCTTAATTTCCACTCCATCACCATGTCAGTGAGACTACGAAACAGATGTTCCCTCGACTACGAAGCTGACCCCTCAACATCGACATGCATTACTTTGTCACTTTCCCTTGTCTAGTTTGTTATCTTTGCGTGTGCCCTCTGTAAAGCGCTCCGATACCCTCGGGTCAGGCTAGCACTAAATAAAATTACTAACAATAAATAAATAAATAAATAAATTGTATGGCTGGCATGAATCCAATTTTTCACACCTGCAAACTTTACTGCTGTGGTAATTACCAGAATCACTTGACGTGGCTTGTCCCAGCGAGGAGCCAAACAATTTCCCCTTCTGTGGACTTTTATGCGGACCCAATCTCTTGGACTCAGATCATGAGCTGGTTTTCTCTCAAGAGTGGTCGGATCCGGTCCACCCTGATGAAGCACAGAATGCACCACATCAGCCAATCCTTTGCAATAGTCTAGAATTAGATCATCAGTTATAGTCAGCAGTTTGTTGACAGTTACATGTGCTTGTCTCATTGCTCGTCCCATTATTATTTCATGAGGACTCAGACCTGTTTTCCTGTCTAGTACGCTTTTTATGCTCATCAACACTAAGGGTAGGGCATCTGGCCATTTGAGTCCTATGGCTTGACACATTTTCCCTTGCCTCTTCCCGATTGTGCCATTTAGTTGATCAACTAATCCAGAAGCCTCTGGTCTGTAGGCACAATGCAGCTTTTGTTGAATGTCTAGTGCTTCACATATCAGTTGGAAAATTTCATTCTGGAAATGAGTTCCTCTATCTGTTTCTATTGTTACCGGAAAGCCATATCTAGGAATGAATTCTCTCAGTAGGAGCTTAACTACAGTAACTCCATCACTACTTATTGTCCGATAGGCCTCCATCCAATGAGAGAACAAACAGATGACCACCAAGACATATCTCAATCTGTTACTCGGGGGCATTTTAATAAAATCCAGTTGCATTCTGGTAAAAGGACCTCCTTCATGTCCTATTGTTCCCAAACTCACTACTGTCTTCCTTTCAGGATTTATATGTTGGCATATGTAGTGTTGCTGCCAGTGGGGTGTACCACTGCAGCACACGCCCCCTCCCACTGTTACTACATAGTCTACCCCTGGAGCGTAAGGGGACTTTGGTTCAGTCCAGGCGTAAGCGTGGACACGCAAGTTAAGCAATAAAAGGCCCAGGGAGCTGGGCGTGGTCAGGTTAGTTGCCGCCACCAACTGCAATACATGTGTCCTGTGTCGTCTATACGTAGGCCCTGACCGGGACACTACACTGGCGACAACGGTGGTCTACGATCCACCCCATAGCGTGCCCTGCTGCACCACCGCGACCCAGGCGTGCTCTGCTGCCTAGCGCCGTGCAAGCCTGCACGCGGCGCACTGCCCGGTGCCCCGGCACTCCACTCACCGGTGCCGGCTGAAGTATCCGGCCCGCCTCCTGTGCCGTCCTGCGTCACCCGCAGCTCCGCGGACCTGGTCGCTGTCCTCAGGTACCCCCGAGTGCTCCCGCTGCTCCACGCTGCCTCTGGCCCCTGGCTGCACCGCTCTGCTCGGCCCCGGCCCCCGGTCGGTTCATCGGCCTTTCCGCGCATGCGCAGTGAGTACCCGCACCACACTCCTGGCGCGCGACGCGGCCGCTCAGCCATTTCTCACGCTTCTCGCGTGAGTACGGACCCTGCCAAACCTCACGCATCTCGCGGAACGAGGCCTTGGAACCCTCCTCACCGCTAGTTTCCATTCCCAGGTGTCTGCAGCAGCCTACGGTGCCTCTTGAAGCCCCTCCTGTCCCAAATCGGCAGTGCTTCGGCCATCATGGCCACCGTGCCGCATCTAGAGCCTTTTGCTGTCACAGGGAGCCCCCCCTCTCAGGCTGCCCGATGGAAGAAGTGGGTAGAGCGGCTTGAAAATTACTTCATCGCAGCAAATATTGCGGTGGGGCGTCAACGCGCAATGCTGTTACACCTAGGGGGTGAAGCCATCCACGACATCTCCAAGGACATCACGGAGGGTGCCCCGCCCCACACGTATGCGACCCTACGAGACGCCATCACGAGGTATTTTGAGCCGTTTGCTAGTGCGGATTACGAACGTTTTCTACTACGCCAGGCACGCCAGCTCCCAGAGGAGTCCGTGGATGTGTTCTACGCTCGGCTCAAGAAATTGGCCAGCACATGCACTCTCCCGGATGCGGAAGATGAAATTTGCGCCCAATTCATACAGGGATGCGCCTCCCTGAAGCTGCGAGAGAGGGTGCTTGAAACGGACGCGATGCCCATGCGCGACATCCTGGCCCTGGGGCGGTCCAAAGAACTCTCCAAAGCCCGTGCCGCCCACATGGAACCGACTCCAACGGTAACAATCAAGACGGAACCCGTGTGTGCCATCAGGTCGCAACCTGCAGACGGCCGGATGAGAACTCCCAG
Organism: Lissotriton helveticus; assembly: GCF_964261635.1. Taxonomy (NCBI): domain Eukaryota; kingdom Metazoa; phylum Chordata; class Amphibia; order Caudata; family Salamandridae; genus Lissotriton; species Lissotriton helveticus. The sequence continues at coordinate 378,928,181 of NC_136067.1, forward strand.
GAAAGGGCGGCCGAAACCAAGCCAGTCCACCCACGACCAAGCCTGCACGTGGTGCGGAGGTGTCACCCCCCACAAAGGCGCCTGCCCGGCCCAAGGCAAAATCTGCAGCGCGTGTGGAAAAGCAAATCATTTTGCAAGTGTCTGTTTATCGTCCCAAAGGAAGAAGCAGAGTGGCCCGCCCAGGAGAGTACGACAGGTGGCGCCACTACAGAACACGTCGAACAGCAGCGACATGGACGACGACGAAGAAGACGCCACGTCAGTCCACGTGGTGCGCATGCTCAACGCCCTAGCAGCCGCGTCTTCGACCGAACCGATGTGCACCGTCCAAGTGCATGGCCAAGCAGTCAGAGCCCTCATCGACACCGGCGCCACGATAAACCTCATGGCTGCCAGCGTATACCAATGCCTCGGAGACGCCCCCACGCTTCACCCCACAAGAGTGCAAGTGTTTGCCTACGGAACCCGGCGCCCGTTGCGCCTGTGCGGAGTATTCCAGACGACTGTGGCCCATGACTCAACGCAGCTACAGACAAAGATCTACGTATCCCAGGAAGGATCAGGGTTCCTTCTTGGTTGCAAGACAGCACGGGAGCTCGGGCTCATACACTTTGCCCTAACAGTGCAAGCACAAGGTTTGGACCATCTGGTTGCAGAGCATTCCTCGCTGTTTGAGGGCATCGGATGCCTACGAGGCCCCCCCGTCCGACTCCACATTGACCAGTCGGTAGCCCCGGTAGCCCTCCGGCACAGACGGATCTCTTTTCACCTCCGGCTCAAAGTCGAAGCTGAGCTGAGGATGCTTGAACACGCCGGTATCATCGAGCGAGTGACTGGACCCACGCCGTGGGTGTCCCCCATCGTTGTAGCCAAAAAGCCGAAGCAACCCGAAGCTGTGAGGATATGCGTGGACATGCGCCTCCCCAACCTAGCAATTAAGAGGGAACGTCACCTGACGCCGACCATTGACGACATCATCGGAGAGCTTGCAGGGTCCAAGTGGTTCTCCAAGATGGACCTGCGGTCGGGGTACCATCAGATCCCTCTTCACCCAGACTCGCGCCCAATCACAACCTTCTCCACCCACGCAGGCCTGTGGAGATATACGAGGCTAAACTTCGGCATCTCGAGTGCGGCGGAGGTGTTTCAAAACATCATTCACAATGTCCTCCAAGGCCTCGACGGTGTGCTCAATGTGAGCGATGACATCCAGGTACATGCCCCAACCTTGGAAGAGCACATCACACGCCTCCAAGCAGTGTTCAACCGGCTAAAGGAGAGAGGACTAACTCTCCACAAGGACAAATGCGAGTTCCTACGCAAAGACATCAGTTTCTTTGGATACAAGTTCTCCGACCAAGGAGTTGGCCCTGACCCAAACAAGGTCAAGGACATCCACGACGCGCCAGCCCCCACGTCTGTGACAGCCGTCCGCAGCTTCCTAGGTATGGTGACATACTGCGGGCGTTTCATCAAGGATCTGTCGGATCTGACAGGGCCCCTCCGCGACCTTACTAAGTCAAATCCCGCCTGGATGTGGGGCCCGGAACAGCAGGAGTCATTCACGAACACCAAAGCAGCCCTGTCGGCTGACACGACCCTGGCCTACTTCAACCCGCAACACGAATCACAACTGCTGGTGGATGCCAGCCCCACTGGCCTGGGAGCAGTCCTATCGCAGTGTCAGGCATGCGGAGAGTGGGCCCCCGTAGCGTACGCCAGCCGCACGCTGACACCTACCGAACAACGGTACTCGCAAATTGAACGTGAGGCGATCGCCATCCTATGGGGGTGCCGCCATTTCCATATCTACCTCTATGGACATCCCTTCTCAGTGATCACCGATCATAAGCCCCTCATACCACTTTTCCAAGGTTCGTCCTCTCGCCCACCACCGAGAATCGAGAAATGGGTGCTGCAATTGCAGGAGTTCCAATTCACCGTAGAATACCGGCCCGGCACGCGGAACCCCGCGGATTATCTGTCAAGACACGCCCGTCCAGTCACCGACGCTGAAGCAGCTGAAGCAGCAGCCACGGAAGAGTACGTCCGGCTAATCGTCGAACGGTCAAGGCCACGTCCAATGTCCCTGGAGGAAGTAGCGAGAGCCACTAAGGACGATGACTGCCTCCAGATCGCAATCCATGCCATAGAATCCGGCGACTGGAAGGCGCTGCAAAGCCCGGCATCTTTTCGCACTCAGGACGCCCAAGCGGTCCTGAAGGCCCTGTATCAAGTTAAACACGAACTATCCGTCTCAGCCGAAGGATGTCTCCTGAGAGGCCCACGCCTTGTACTGCCCAGCAGCCTCGCCCAGCAAGCCGCCTTGCTGGCCCACGGATCGCACCAAGGGATCGTCAAGTCTAAAAACAGACTCCGAAGCAAGTTGTGGTTCCCTGGACTCGACAGAGCCGTCGAGGAAGTGGTTCATAGCTGTCCAGTGTGCCTAGTGACGAGCCTACCAAACCCTCCAGCACCGGTAATCACCGAAGAAGGGCCAACATCCCCGTGGGTACGAGTGAGTGCAGACTTCGGCAGCCTTCCCGGAGGCAAGTACATGCTTGTCGTGGTGGATGATTTCTCCCGCTACCCCGAAGTAGAAATAGTGACATCGACAGCAGCATCTGAGGTGATCCCAAAGTTCGAAAAGATCATCGCCACCCACGGGATCATGAAGGAAGTCCGCACAGACAATGGACCCCCGTTCAATGGCAGCGAGTTTACAGAGTACCTGCAGAGCCATGGCGTCAAACACAAACGGATAACACCAAGATGGCCGCAAGCCAACAGAGAGGTCGAAAGGCTAATGAGAACTCTGAACAAAACAATCCAAATTGCAGTCGCCGATGGTCACTATCTGGAACTGGCCATCTACCAATTCCTCCGAGAATATCGCCAGACCCCACACTGCACTACAGGGGTCGCCCCGAACAGACTCTCCTTCAACCGGGCTATCGCTGACACCATCCTACACCACCCCATGTGGGAGCTAGCCCCTAGCCCCAGTAACCGGTCCATGGAACAGCGCACCAAGAACAACCAGGAAGCATCCCGAAGACGGAGGGCCGCAGACAGCCCCATTCAAGTCGGAGACGCGGTTCTTGTGAAAGACCGCCATCCCGGTGGGAAGTTCCGCCTGCCATTCGAGCTGGACCCCTGGAGGGTCACCGAGGTAAACGGAACAATGATCACGGCTGTCAGGAATGGGGAAGTAGTCACAAGAAACATTTCGTTTTTCAAGCAAGTACCCGAGAGAGGAGAAGACCCGGAACCGGATGACTGGCACCTGTGCCCACCGCGCAGCCCATCAGGACCAACCGAGACAAGCACCACCACACACCTAACGGGTGACCTCGCCCCGAGCAACAATGAGCCAGAGAGACCAACTGAAGTCCCCAGCGCCGCTGAGACTAGAGAGGCAGAAGAACCTCCCCCAGCCGCGGCGGAAGGTCGCAGCCAAGCAGATACAGCTTACGTCCGTGCCCCAAACCTTTCCAGAGGTACCGAGACTTTGTGGCCCAGTGCTGGCGGTGAAATGATCCAGATGGCTGACCCCGCCGAGAATAAAGTAAGACTGTTCTATTTTGTGTCTGATATGTTATGGTTTTGTCAGTAAATTCAGAGACTGCACCAGAGACTGTTCAGCGGACGTTGTCAAACATAGCAGAGTTAACAGTCACAGCACCTCCGCTGACCAGAGAGACTTTTGTATGCCGTTGTGTTTTTTCAGTTTGTTTTCACTCCTAGGTAAAGGAGGAATGTAGTGTTGCTGCCAGTGGGGTATACCACTGCAGCACACGCCACCTCCCACTGTTACTACATAGTCTACCCCTGGAGCGTAAGGGGTCTTTGGTTCAGTCCAGGCGTAAGCGTGGACACGCAAGTTAAGCAATAAAAGGCCCAGGGAGCTGGGCGTGGTCAGGTTAGTTGCCGCCACCAACTGCAATACATGTGTCCTGTGTCGTCTATACGTAGGCCCTGACCGGGACACTACAGCACATAAGGCAACTTTGGCAAAGGCTTTCAGCTATAGCCCTAAACTTGGGGTTGTACCAAGTCTGTCTGAAAAGTCTGATCATGGTATCCCTACCTATGTGTGCCTGTCCATGGTACATCCGTGCCATGTTAGAGATCATGCTATCAGGCATATTTAGCAGTGGCGGTTCGTCCATTGGGGGCGTTGGGGCATTGCCCCACTAGCCACATGGACGACCGTCACATCACTGTCTGACAGTGACTGCTGCTGCGCATACCAATTAATTTATTACGAGCGCAGACTGTGACAGTTTCGGAGTGAGTCACTTGAACTGTATGACCTCAGTCATTGCGCGATCGCGGAAGGGTGGGGGGTGATACTGTGTGGCAGTGAGTGGCAGGCGGCTGGCCGATAGCAGGCGTGGCAGGGAGGGCAGCAGCAGTGTGTGCGCATTTAGGACAAGTAATTTTTTTGACTTGCCCACGCATGCGCACACACGCAGTAGCCCCTTCCCTCCTCCTCCTCCTCCTCCTCTAGCACGAACACAGGTAGAGACCCGGGGGAGCTGGGTCTCATTATGGGCAGTATTAGCCCTGCTCTTTAACCAATCCTGGCGCAGGCGCGATGTTATGCTGCGCCAGGATTGGCTGAGTTACCGCCGCGCGTGCCCTAGAATTTAAACTAGGCCCACCACGGACACGTTCCAACTTCCAGCGCTGTTGACAGACCCTTCTCCCAAGAGTGGATTATTTATAACCCCCCTTCCGCATCGGAGGAACCTTTGCTGAGAGTGACCATTCTGTGGTGTCTGCAGATACCAGTGTCACAATGCCTGCCTCGCACCGCCCGGTGTTTAATCTGCGATGCGATCTTGGTTTATGTGCAGCAGCCGTTTCCAGGTATTAAAATTCTGCTCTGTGGTGTGTTCGCTTTAATGTCCTGCAGTGCAGTGCAGATATTAAAAGTGATCCTAATGCTGCGCGCTGTCTGCGTTATTACAAGGGCGTACAGCACTGCGAAGCCCTGTGACGCGGCGAGGAGGCGGCAGGCGCACAGGTCCCGGGCCGCGCATGAACTGTTCGCAATTGGGCCTCGTGTGGTGGGTCACAGCACTGACTATCACTCCCGGCATAATGTACATGAACTAACTTTTTTAAAGATCTCACAGTATCTGGCGTGGCGGCTCATGCGCTTCTCGGACTCAGAGAGCAGACAGATGTTGAAAGGAGTACCAAGGCCTCGTGCTCCAGCATTTATTTCCAGGGTCTTTGAAAGTTTACATTAACTTGTGGCAGACGTGTCTCGTCTTTTTAATCCATGCCACACGCAGGGATATGGCTGGGCGCTACTCTGAGGACAGATGCCACCAGTCGCTCGCAGTACTGAGCATATAGAGTGACCACACAGAAAAAAAAAACTCAGGCAAAGGAGAACTATTACAGTCTGTGCACATCGCACCTTCAGGCTCATACCGGAGGCTGCTGTGCTGAGAGTGAACGAAGGTGCCAACCTGTGAAGCCTCTGTCTGCCATATGCGGCACAGTTCGGCATCTCTGCAGCTGCAGCCGTTCGAGATAGGCCGGGCTGCGCTCTTCAGTGCTGACCAGACTCTGTCTTGCCGCCGTAGAAATCCCTTCAAACACGACATTGTGAGCAGTATTATTTATGTTATTGTGCATGGGCAATTATTTTAACTAGAGTTAAACCCACATGTTAAAAATATGTATTGCCAGTATACTTGAATATATATTCTTGGGAGTTGGGAGTAAATCAGTATACTGGGCGCGATTTCACGGTCTTTGCTATTTAACTTTACGTTGAATAGTTTTAGATGCAGGTTAGAGGGAACTTAAGGGACCTGTGTGGCACACTCCACGCTGTGCGATGCGCCACACGGAAAAAGAGTGCAGTGGCACTGGAGTGGGAGGCTGGAGCACTACTGGAAGAGAGATGGCAAATCAAAGGCAAGTGCATTAAGGAAAGTAAATGTCAACATTTTAACAGTTAATTATAACTTTAAACCATTATGTTTAGTGATTTAGTTCCTATTTAGAATGCATGTATTAATTGTGCAGTTACATTCCCTAAAAGTGTTGCTTCTGAATTTTTTCATGTATAATATTGCTCTTGTACAGTGCATAATTTGAACTGAGTTGTACCATTTGAGAGCTCTGAGGATGAGGTCACTGCGAGTTTCTCACAGTGCCTGTCAGCGAGCGAAAAAGGTGTTCAGAAATCTTGAAAGCCATCCAGTCCTGCGCCTCTCTGCACAGCGCACAGGGCAATGAGCATGTGTTCCAGTTGTATTTGTGGTTATGAGCATATGGGTTAGATGGGGGTAAAAAAAAAATATTGACATAGCAAAAGTAAATAGAGATGCACTGCTCTCCCGCTACTTATAAAGAATTCCTAACTGTCATGGCACACTGCTTTCAAATGTCACCAGCCGCCACTGATATTTAGTCTTTCAGCTCTGTAAACCCAGATTTCAACTTCCTCTCTTCGTCTACAGCCTGCTTTTACCTGTATATCTTTTTCCTCATCACTTGCTTCCTCCTGCAATTGTTTAACCTCTTCCAACGTTTCAACTGGGTTAGTAAAGTGCAAGGAACATCAAACATGTTCTTTTCCCTCCTCCGATTCATTGAGGTCATATTTCTGGCACAATATTGAGCTAATTCATCAGCAAAATTGTTACCTACTGCAATGTAATCAGTTCCATTTTTGTGAGCAGTGAGTGCATTTTACCACCGCAATCTGTTTAGGCAGCTGTATCGCCTCAAGCAACTTCTTCACAAACTCATCATTCCTAATAGGAGACCCTAAGGAAGTCAGGAATCCTGTCTGGAACCAGATCTGTCCGAAGTCATGTACCACTCCAAAGCCATATTGGGCATCTGTGATCCCCGTAATTCGGAAATCCCTTCCCGGTTTGCAAGCTCGAATCAGAACAAACAGCTCAGCAACTTGGGCTGAACATATTCCTCTCAAACAGGATGCTTCCATTATGGTTGCTACTGTACATGCAGCATACACAGAGCTCAAAACTCCTTTGTTTGTTCTCAGGCACGATCCATCCGCAAACATCACATAATCTGACTCCTTTAGAGGTTCATCCCTGATGTCAGGATGGGGCTTTGTGCAAAATTCAAGCACATCCAAAAAATGATGATCAATCTCATCTTTGACCTCTGCATTTACTGCGTCAGGCAATAAGGTGGAAGGATTCACACTTGTGCATCTTACAATGGTTACATTGCCTGCATCCAAGATCACTTTTTCATACCTAGTCAGCCCACTATGCATCATGAATTGTGTCTTTGTTCTGGTCAAGAGAATTCCAACTGAATGTGGGACATATACTCTCAAAGGATATCCCATCACAATGCCTTCACTCTGTTCCAGACTCACACAAAAGTAGCAGCTACTGCTTTCAGACATCCAGGCAACGCTTAAAACAGCTGAAAGTAAGCTAGGTGTCATCTCATTCTTCCATGCCTTTGCACTAGTACTTAAAGTGCATATCCGTCTCTTTTACTACAATACAGCTCAAATTCTTTCTCATAATCAGGCGTTCCCAATGCTGGGTCTTCACACAAACTGGATCTCAGTTGCTGGAAAGCCTTCATCTCTTCCTCATCCAACACAATCGGATCTTTCACATCCCCTTTTGTCAATCGCTGTAAAGGTTTTGCAATCAATGACAATCCACTTATCCACTGTCGGCAATAACCAACCATTCCAAGAAACATTCTCACCTCTCTCTGTGTCATTGGGGCTCTCATTCCTTTAATACTCCTGATTCTTTCCATTGTCACTTTCTTCTCCCTTTTTCAATCTTATCACGTAAATACTGTACTTCTTGTTGATAGAACTGCTGTTTTGATGGGGACACCTTGTGTCCTCCTTCTGCCAAATGATTCAGTAAAGCAATTGTGTCCGTAACACATGCTTCTCTGGTACTTGATGCCACCAATAGGTCATCTATATACTGGTCCATCACAGATTTTTCAGGCATTTTCAAGCGTTTTAAGGATTTCTTCCGAATTTGATTAAAAATAGAAGGACTTTCAGTATACCCTTAAGGAATTCAACACCATGCCAAGATACGTTCTCCATACCGAAACGCAAATAATGGCTGGCTGTCAGGGTGTAATGGAATAGAAAAGAATGCATGGCATAAATCAATAACTGTGTACCATTCTGCATCATGAGGGATTTGATACAGTATTACAGCAGGGTTTGGCACAATTGGGCTGCAAGGAATAACAATTGTATTCACTTTTCTCAAATCCTGTACTATCCTATATGTTCCGTTAGGCTTTTTCAATCCCATTATAGGAGAATTACATGGATTGCTCATTATTTCTCTCAAAATTCCCTGTTCAATCATCTTATTAATTATTGGTGTTATTCCTTCGATAATTTCTGACGTCAGTTTATACTGCGGGGTGTTTTGTAATTCGTTCCTTCTTTTACAGTAATTTTTATAGGATCAACTTTTCTCATTAGTCCAATATCTTCACCTGTGAAATCCCATACATCAGACCGCACTGTTCCTTTCAAATCAGTAGGGATTTTCTCTGCATCGATGATAGGAAACATATCATACGTTCCTGATTCTAGTTCTACCATTGTCATTTTATATAGAACATCACCATCTGGTGTCTGGAAAGCAATACTATCTGGACTACAGTAGATGGTACAATTCATTTTTCAAAGCAGATTGTGTTCTAATAAGTTTACAGGACTATAATCACACTCCACAAAGCGGCGCATATCTTTGAATGGACCAATTTCCACCTCTACTGGTTTTGTAAGAGGGGTTTTAATTTGCCTGTTTGAAACACCTAAAACTTGGATGTATTCTCCTGAGAGAGGAAGGATTGGAATTTCCACTGATCTAACGGTAGAACGGGTAGCACGGGTTTCCACAAGGAAAGTAACATTTACACCATTTACTTTTCTATCCACAAATGGACCTGACTGATCTACCTCTAGAGTTATGCCAAGCAGGCACTCCTCTTCCTCTCCTAGGCACAGTCATAAGCTTTCATCCGATTCATCTCCATGTTGCCGTAACCAATATTGTGAAACAGCAGCTGAGCGCGGCAATTTTGTTACCTGCTCTCCTCCGTAGAATCCTGCCTCTGTACTGTATTTTGGAGGGTTTACACTCTTTGGGAGAGGTGGTTTCGGCGACTGACACTGTTGAGTAACTACCTGCTGCTGCTGAGGCTGTTGGTAACTCACCTCATTCTGCACTTGTGGATTCAATGGTTGATTCTCGGTGTTAACTCGCGGAGGTAATTTACACTCATTGTTCCAGTGCCCTTATTTTCCGCAATTATGACATGGCCATTTCTTTTTGGCTTCTTACATACTCATCTGGCATTTTCCCTTACCAATATTAGGTCTGAACTTGGTCTGTCCTGCGCCACTAGACTGATTAGTCATCTGAGCTTCTAGTTGTTCTGCATCCTTTACTTGTGCCCACATTGCCTTTTCCTTGAGTTTACGCTGTCTGGTCTCAATATCATCACTGCAATATTTTGCATACCGTAGTACCTCATTTGCTGTGCTAGTCTGCCAACATAACATATACTGTTTAATTATTTCACTATCTCAGGTTTCAAACCATACACAAATCAATACACAAAATGACTCATATCTTTTTCACTCAAATTTTCGAATCCACTATAATGTTTAAAAAACAAAAGCAACCTTTCATAATAGGCATGCACAGACTCCTTATTTTCCTGAGTTGTTCTATCAATCTTTACCCAATCTGTTTCTTTCGGTGGAATCTTATTTTTCAGGAATGTGATAGCCTGCTCATACTTTTTCATCACTTTGAATTTGGGGCTCCTGTTTTGGCATCTCTAGGATATTCTTCCTTCGGCCAGTCTATTGTCCTTTTACATTCTATACAAATCATCAGGAACAACAATCTCAAACAATCCATCCAGATCTTCCCACAACACTTTTGAAACCTTTACAAATCTTTCTACCTGTCTATGCCATTCTACAGGCTTTTCTCTCAATCGTGGAAAATCATTTGTAAATGACAATATATATTGTTTGGACCATGGGATGTGTACCTAACCTCCTCCTGGAATTTCTCTCATTGGACATTCTACTACCGTTGGTTCTTTTTCTCTTAATGGAAAAACCAATGATGCTTTATCAGTTGTTCCTTCTTTTCTCCTTTTCCACCTACTTCTCCACTTGTCTACGTCTCCCCATTTTCTCATTAACACAATTGAGGGGCATATCAGCAAGGGCCGGTGATAGTTATCACTCAGCGCGCTTAGCGCAAGGATAATTATCGCCGGCTAACGCTGAATTTTATCGCTGAAATAGCGTGCTATCAGCAACCCTTATCTCAACAGCAATAAAATTACAGGCGTAAGCTGCGAAATGTGCGATTATCGCTGGAAAGCCAGCGATAATCGCGCAACTTTTGGCGATAGCTTGATGGTAGGGCAGGGCAGACTCAGCCATGATATCCACCTTCCATTAGATATCATGGCTAAGTCAGACTGAAAGCAGGCATAAGGAAAGTAGCGATAACCACGGTTAGTGCTACTTTTCTTATAGCTTTGCATATTAGCTTGCAGCTTGATAATTGGAGAAATGTCGAATAGCGACATTTCTCCCGTTATTTTGGGAAGGAACTCAGACTTTGCATCTCATTAGAGATGCAAAGCTGGGCGTTAAGGAAAATGGCGTTGAGGCATGGAAACACTCGTCAGGGTGTCCATGCTGATAGTGCGATAAAATTATCGCAGATTTTAATCTAAAAACGGACGCTAAAGCAGAGATAATTTTATCGCCAGCCCTTGCTGATATGCCCCTTTATCTTTTATCTGTGTTAACCGTCCTGAAGTGTTCAGATTTTCTATATCTTTCTCAGTAAAATCTACCCTACCCGGCTTCTGCAATCCCCTAATTTTCGCAAAATCTACTCCCAGTTCATTCGCTGTTTTTTCCAGTTTTTCATGCAAGTTCCTAGCTCTCCAAGTAATGCTTTTACATATACATTAATTCATCATCTTGATAGGACTTCAGTCGATCTGTACCAATAGTCCCTAGGATCAATTCTTCCATGTCTATCTTTAATCTAACCACATCCAAGGGCTGTGGTTCTGTGTCTTTCTTCTGCAAACTTCTTACCCAATCATTTAATTCTTCTGCAGTTGGACCCATAGGGTTCGTATTTAATTCTACCCTATTTACACTTCTCTCTGGGGTTTCAGTTGCTGACTCGGCTCCTATAGGAATCTGATTTATCGGACTATGGTTTATTGTCAAATTCATAGGTGGAGTAATCTAACAGAATCTTTTGTCTTCTTATTATCTGGAATTATCCCTTCTCGTACTTTTTGCATGCTAGAATTTAATGGAATGGTTAAGGAATTTTCTTCTATCTTTTGATTTTCAAATACTGGCATTACTGGACCTATAGTTACTGGCACAATTACAGATTTCATATTCTTTGTCAGTTCTCTTATCTTTTCAGTCAACTCTCTTGTGGTTCTGGCTAGTTCGGCTGCATTATCATTATCAGGTTTCACAGTCTGTGATGTTTCTTGACTATTAAATGGACTACTTATTTCAGAAAATTATTCAGGGCTTTGATTTATCACAGTTTCCTTTGACGGTGTATTTGGTGTCACCACCGCAGAATCCTGTTGATAAGGAGGGGGTCTTTTATTTAAAATGTCTTCCAGCAACTCATCATCTGTGTCACTAACTCCATGCCCATACTTCTCTGGTACTGCATGCTTCTTTTTCTCTGTACACTTTTTCCCTGATAATTCCTCAACTGTTCTGGTAGGAAACATACCATCCGTCATGTTAGCACACCGCCACCGTCTCATCCTGTCTTCAAGATTCAAACCCCATACTCTTCTATGAATAAAACTATAATTCTTTGCACCTCTGTGTCTCTCTCTTTCATACATCTCACCTTCCCATTCACGTAAGGCTTCAAACTGAGTCGGTCTAGGTTTCGGTTCAAGTCTCATCATTTGTTCTCTCAAATTTTGAAGTACAGCTGTGCTGAACGAACTGATAGCTGGAACTGCCAATACTCCCTCATTTTTAGTATACTTCGCCCAATTTTCCAACCGAAAACAAGTATGATAGCCATATTTCACCATCATATAAGATGCTGGTATTTTCGGTGGTGGAAGTACCTCTCCTTCCCTAGTCACAACCTTTTTATCTTTCTTGAAAAGATTTTTGAACTTCGCAAACCATGACGGTTTCTCTCTGTCTCACTCATTGTAATAAGCCGTATTTTACTGTTGTTTTGCCGAAGCAAATTCACAAAATTTTCCTCCAAACTGTTCTTTCTACTGTTCAATTATTCTAACCTATCCCAGCGCGTCTCACACCAATGCACCAATCCGTAAACTCTACGTCACTCTCACACTGACCTATTCCAGCACGTCTCACACCAACGCACCAATCAGAAAGCTCTTTGTTCTTCCACAACTGGCCAATACCAGCGCGGTCCTTGTTGACATCAGCTCTACTCCTGTTTCTGCTGTCCCCTCCTTAACAAAAATTATCAGCACTATTTCTTAACTTGTCTGTTCGACTAAATCGATTAGTTGCAACGTAAAACACATTACCATTGTCTGTTTCTCTAAACAAAAAGTCAAACTTACAAGAATACTGTTTCATTCGATAAGTGTAGCACTTCTCTCTACCTTACCCTTCTCTCAAGCAAGAGGTAAACCCGTTTCTCTGGGGATAAAACACATATGGAAACTATACTGCTCCTGAGAATTAAGGCCAAAGTTTCACAAGAAAACCTGTTGCTATTTCACTCAATGCAATTCATACATGAGTTTCCCTAACATAACACAATCCTGTGTTATCACCAACTTGAAATCAGATAATGTACAATTCCATGTGACTTCTCTTGCCACGTGTGTCCATGTCCTACTTTCCGGAAGCTTCAAAATTCTGACTACATATAACGTAATACAAACTCAGACTTGAATGTTAGACATGAAAAATCAATAATCACCGAACTAATCTAGAGAAACCATAACTCTGCTACCAAGAAATCTGATCCAGCGCGACTAATATAAATCTTTCCTTATGAAACTTAACTCAGAAAACATCTACACAAACTTTATCATATTAAACCCTATGTCTGTGGGGCCCATAATACCGCATACATGCATTCCCTCAATTTTCTGGATCAAATGCTAAGGAAAATGAGCTGCTGGACAAACAGAGTACCTTGTTAAAATGACAGAATTACAACTTTACACATTATATACATCTACTTAAAATCCTGGGGTGCGCTAGAGGGGGCCAAGCAAGATGGCCGCACTTATGTGCTGCTCGGGAACCCATCCACTGAAAATCCTTATCATCTCCTGAAAAACGAGCGGATAAACGGTTCCCTCTTACCGCTATCTCATCGGAGCATCCAATACGCTACTTCGCCGCACGCATTTATGCACAGAGCCAGAGAAAAGTGAACTTTTCTTCTACCCAGCGCCACTGTCAATATGGCGGCTGCGAGTTCCCGATGATCGAGCTGAACTGCCCCTGAATCACACAGAGCTGCCTCACACGTCATCAAAGCTGAGCAATTGCGGACCGCGCTGCTGGTCCTGTGCCGCTGGACCCCTGCTGGGATGGTGTCACCGCCTAGGCCTGGACCCGATACTATCCAGGGAGACGCCACGGCCCCCCCGCCTGGCTGGGGCGGCAGAGCCAGAGGGAGCGGCGAGACGTGAAGGTGACCAGAGAGAGCGGGATCAAGTGAGGGCGGTGAGTGAACTGCGCTGCCTGCTGCTGCCCCTGCGGCTGCCAAGAGGCCCACACCACTGTTCGGCATCGATTGATTGCTTTGGCCTTGCGGGGAGGTGCCACGTCCTCTGCCCGTGAGCACTTAACCGAGACCTGGTGGGCTGTACGGATGGCCTCTGCGGATGCGTGCGATGCCCGCTGCGGCCTTGAAGCCCAGTATGGAGTGAGGAGGAGACGGTGATCGTCACATCGGTAGTCTGCTGCTATGCGCGCCCACACCACTGCAGATCGGCCGCGCCCGACCTCTGCAGTCCCACCCCTACTGAGCCTGTGGATTAAGAAGCAACCAGTAATCACGTAGTGAGACACGGATAACCCCCACTTCTAACTTTACACCAAGCAGCATACTAATACATAATGCAACAAAAGCAGTCCCCGTTGATCCTCCATTAGCGCTTGACCTCCTCACTGGGCACTAGTGTTCTGGGGAAAGGGGGAAAAGCGCCCCTGAACCATACCGCATCTTCTGGACTCCTTCGGGAGCCACCCCACTCGCCGTTCCCTTGCCGCGCGTGCTACATGAAAGCCTGGCACCCACCACGCCTGGCGTCCTACAGCTCTGCACACTGACCATATAATTAAAAAAAGGAACACAACAGCGCTGTCCTTTTGGATCGCACACGGGTGTGCGCTCTTGCTATGGGCTGCGCTCTACTCCGAACCTGAGTCTATCGCCTCGTTCACACAATACGTGCTCCATCTTGATACTCCCACAGCTAGTGGGGACAGGACTGGAACTAGAACCCACTCCTGCAAACCACTATCATTGACGTCAACTAACGGGTCTTTACACTAAATATATAGCAAGCCCTCTTGACTCCCAGCTCTCCCCACACCAAACTTGTGTTCACTGACCTACGATACTTGCTGCAAAAGCATTAGGATACACAACAGAACCTCCTCGGCTGCAGTTGCCGCCGCCCTCCCTGCTCCGCGACCATGGGAAAACCAGACGGGAGACAACCAAAACTCAATTTCGATACCCGAAAGACTCCCCAATCCCAAACAGAGCCAAAGGAAGACCATTCCGATGCGCCAACCAACTCAACCGCAGACCTAAAGGAATTACTGCTGGTGATGCAGTCGAGCCTGACATCCATTGAATCAAAAATGGACTCCATGAACGCCAGACTGGATGGCCTAACACACGGGGTGGAGAAACACAACGATCGCCTGACTGAGACGGAACGACAAATCTCAGACCTCAAAGACACGACCAGCACCACAACAAGCAGCACGCTCGAGAGGGAGAGGGCCCTGAAGGGGATAGCTGCCAAAAAAGAAGATTTATAATGTTGTTCATGGAGAAATAACCTGCACATTCTTGGGGTGCCTTAATCGTGAGGCCTTCTCACTGGTCTTCGTTGTTGAGCGAGCACATCATTCACTGGCATATCGTTCTGCGCCTGGGACCCCTCCGTGGCCGATAACAGCCAAGCTACTTAATTATCGAGGCAGAGATAGAGCCCTCCGCCTCTCTAGAGAAAAAGGGCCACTTAAACACGAGGGAAAGGAGATATCAATGTATTCCGAATTCACCATGGCGGTCCAAGATCAAAGACGTAAGTTCCTTCAAGTAAACAGCAACTAAACATCCCCTACGCTATGCTGTTCCCGGCCCGCCTCAAGATCACGTACCAAGAAAAACAACACTTCTTTACAAATCCACAACATGTTCAAAACTTCCTTAAAACCCTGCCTAAAACATCTACCAGCCAGACATCCCATATGCCTCACCTTGAAGTAAATGGCAACACATCGGATGTTGAGTAAACCATGGGAGTACTAATCCTGACACTGCAGGGATATGCACGAAACCCTTGCAAATCAGGCTAATTTTCCCAGGAACAAGACAGACATCACACTGGCCCACATAACCCCGCCCATACTACACAAGCTGGACTACAAGTGGAGTCTGGAACACACACTTCGCAAAGAAGCCTGAGAGCTCATGACCTACGCTGTGTACCGGAATGAGGCAAACCACGCACTCTCACCAGTTAATCAACTGTCATCCTATGAGACACCTATGCCCCTCTCATGAGGTGCTCGATACTGATAGACGATTGAGACCTGACCTCTGTCATAGCTCTGAGACAAGCTGTCCTGAAGTTGAAACTGCAGCTTGAACCGTCATGCAAGCTCTGCAATCCGTTCATGGCCAGAATCTCACAGATGAAAATCCTGACTACATACTAAGCATTCCGCATCCGCCCTGTTGTATATCCACGCAATGGAATCACGACCCAGATCCCTTCAATATAATTTTCTGACATGGAACATACGAGGGTTGGAAGATCCTCGCAAACGGTGCCACATCCTTTCGTATTTAGACCGACACAATATTCACTGCACCATGCTTCAGGAAACACATCCCGCTCCCACCTTATCCCCGACTTTCGCGGCCCGCTGGGCAACCAGCAGATGTTTATCGTCCTATTCTACATATGCCAGGGGAACCCTCATTTTGGTAAAATGCACGCTCCCCTACACCCCCATTGGATCTTAAGGAGACCCGCAGGGCTGATATAGCATCCTTTGGGGAGGGTTATCCGCACAATCCATTACCCTTGTCTCCTGCTATGGACCTAACACTGACGATCATATAGGGCAAAATAATGGATATAGGCTCAACACATCTGGTATGGGGAGGAGACTTTAACGTTACTTTAAACCCGACTCTAGATAGGTCGCACCCACAGACTCACCACTACTCTAACACGCAGAATACCCTCAAAGATATTGTAAATGGGCATGACCTCCTAGACGCTTGGAAAACCCTCCACCCACAAACCCTTGAAGGTACATGCTACTCCACGGCTCACTCATCCTGGTGTCGCATAGACACTTGGCTAGTGGACAAGGGTTTGGCTACCTGGATGTCACGTGCCTCTCACCTCCCCCACACCTATTCGGACCATTTTCCTGTACTTCTTACACTCGAACCACCTCATGAAGACCCACCCTACATCTCTTGGC
Organism: Lissotriton helveticus; assembly: GCF_964261635.1. Taxonomy (NCBI): domain Eukaryota; kingdom Metazoa; phylum Chordata; class Amphibia; order Caudata; family Salamandridae; genus Lissotriton; species Lissotriton helveticus. The sequence continues at coordinate 378,944,976 of NC_136067.1, forward strand.
GTCTCAATCCCCAAACAGTATTAGATCCCATTTTCAAAGATGAAATCGAAACGATAACTCGGTCCCACAATACTCTACAGTATGGGAGGTTTTTAAGGTCACTATATGCGGCATCTTCATAGCTAAAAGTGGGGGGTCTTAAAAGATATTTGCACCACGCTACGAAAGCTAGAACTAGATATCAAACGAATGGAAGTCTCTATTCAAAATTCTCCCACCCCTGAATCGAAAGTGCATCTACGTGACCTCCTCACTGAGCACCAAGAGACAGCTGAAAGAGAGTGTACATTTCAGGGAAAATACCATCAGGCGTGCCGTTATGGAGAGAGAGAGAGGCCAGGCAGAGCACTGGCATCTACGATCCGCCGCCCCCTGATTTGCTAATACTATACTGGAGATAGAGGACGAAGATGGGCAGATACATAGAAACTCCTCCGCTATAGTAGATGTCTTCCAAAGATTCTATAAACAACTATATAAAACACACAGAAAGCAATCAGTAGATTTTACCCCATTCTTCGAAGACACTGCCATCGCCTGGCTGGGAGACGGGCAGAGAGAGTTCCTCCTCGCACATCACGAAGATGATGAGATTATCTCTGCTATACTGCAACTACAATCTGGTAAAGCCCAAGGGCCGGATGACCTCCCGGCCAAATTTTACAAGACATTCCCCCATCTGCTCCTTCCGGTGCTGCGCCATGTGTTTGAAGAGGCTAGAGAGACGGGCATCTTACCTCGATCAATGCGCGAAGCTCTAATTTTCTCCCTACCCAAATCGGGGAAACCGATCACACAAGTTGACTGGTATAGGCCCCTATCTCTTATTAACATTGACGCCAAGATTCTAGCAAAATTAATCGCGAATGGCATCAGTCCTCTCATGCCTGTGTTGGTCCTCCTCGACCAATAGAGATTTGTGCCGTCCAGGGGCACTTCTCACGCTCCTCCATGAGATCGACCCTGACGCGAAGGCTGCTGCTATTTTCCTAGCCGTCACTAAGGCATTTGACTCCCTGGAGTGGGACTATTTAGCCTTTGTATTGCATCGTATGGGATTCCCCCCTCCAATACTAGCCTCGATATATCTATTGTACACAGGCTTGCAAGCCACAATTTTGGTCAATGGCAAACTATCACCCACCTTTACAATAGCACAGGGCACCGAACAAGGGGGCCCCCTATCTCCCCTTTTGTCTGCCCTGGCTATCAAACCCCTCACTGCCAAAGTCCCCCAACACTTTTGTGATCACGCCATTATATACCCAGAACGACAAATTCTAATTTCTTTATATGCAGACGACCTCACACTCTACTTGCAAGACCCTGCTGAAAGCCTGAACCCCATCCTCAGACTGTTTATCCTCTTTGGGTGGCACTCTTGGGTCAATCTTAATTGGGGCAAATCCCAAATCTACCCTCTCATTGACTCCACTCCCAAGTTCAACCCAGACTACCCTCTAAAATGGTGCGACGATACACTCACCTACCTCGGCATAGTCATCTCCTGCAACCGCGAGGAATTAATGAGAGACAACTATGGCCGCACACTAGCTTCAATAACTGAAAAAATTATGCGATGGATCGCGCTGCCCATTTCTATGGCCGGCAAAGCCGCCCTCATAAAAATGGTAATATTGCCCAAACTATTATATTTATTTGTTAATATCCCCTACGTGCCTAGCCGACACTTTTTCTCGACCATCAAAAGTCAACTTATTAGACTCACTTGGGAGGGGGGGGGGGAACAAGCCAGGCTCCGGTAGGATATTCTCACGTGGCCCTTCCCCCATGGGGCATTCGAAATACCGGACCTAGAGCTATACTTTAGCTGCACCTAAGCCCATTTTGCCTCATACTGGATAAACCCCCCCCTACATGCCGCATCTTGCTATCGAGGATGACTACATGGCCCCCAACTCCATGTACTGCTTACTTAAGCACCCCCACAGTCCCAAGGCGCATTGCCTCCACAACTGTACAATGCACCATCAGCGCCTGGCAAGACCTCGCAAAACTCACACACTGCACTCTGCTGTACCCCCCTCTTCTGCCTCTCTTTAACAGACAGGACATTCCAGTCACACAAGAAGGCAGATGTTGAAAACCCTTCCGATAGCTATCCATACAAACATGGGGACAACTGTACACTGGGGGATAATTCTGCATGAGCAAAGAATTCTTTGGCCTCACCACCCCCTCCCACCTAGAGCGCTTCTATTACGTCAGGCTGCGACACGACGTGAAAGCCCTTACCCCCTGCTTCCCACAGGAACCCCTCATATTGTCGCCCCTGCACGCCCTTCTGCAACAAACCGCCCCCTCCCACGTGATTTCCCTACTATATCGCACAGTACAAAAAGACAGACAGTATGCACCCCCCTAGCCAAAAACACATGGGAAGAAGAACTGGGATCCCTCTAACTGACGAACAATGGTCCTTTTGCTGCAGGGAGACGGAGAATATTTCTGCTAACAGCAAATTTCGAATCATTCATTATAAATATATCCATCGCCTCTACTACACACCAGCACGACTACATCGCCTACGACATCGCGATAACAACAGATGTGACCGCTGCAGTAGCGGAGGCGCTGACTTTCAACACATAGCCTGGGATTGTCGGCTGCTTCTGGACGGAGGTCCTTACAGCAATAGACCATATGACAGGACTGCATATTCCCGACGACCCCCTGACTGCACTCTTAGTTTACACTGAGCCTCTGGCCATTAAAATCCGCAGATACACATCCCTCGCGCTCCTCCTGGCCAAAAGGCGAGTCGCCTGTAGATGGGGGAGAGGGAGATCGCCAACATTTAAGGACTATCTTCAGGACCTTGTCTATTGCCAAGAACAATTGCACACTATGCGGAGCTCCTACCACCCTCCTCCCGGCCACGAGACATATGGGGAACCCTACAAGCTTACTTACTGGAACACACCACCACCACAGACTCCACGACTCCTATCCACAATACTCTAACAGAGTGAGGTAAACTGAAACAGAAGGATCCCCCACCCTATATGACACACATGATGTATAGGAGATGCTGGACCATCTTGCTACACCACTTTATATCCTAAGGATCAGAACACGGCAAAATATGCCCACATGCTTCATGTATACATAATGAAATAGTGGTGATGTAATATTTAATAAGTTGTTGTTTGAAGTCACATGTTCACAGATAATGATATGCTTCTCAAAAGGTTCCCTGCTTCAACTGACGCGCCTGGCCCGATGTGGTTGTAGGCGGCTTGCTGTGTAACCCCCTCCCGCCCCTAACAACTCTTTGACATATCGCGTCGCTATACCTGCCCTTCCAGGGATGTAGGTATCATGCTGTGGATGACTTCCTTTTTTTTTTACCTTTAATAAAGGTTTTCAAAATAAAAAAATAAAAAAAAATAAGATCCTGTTGGTTCTGAACATCAAAGTACTCCGCTATTCGGTCGATGGACCAACTAGTAGAATCAGTTGATGGCGATTAAGTACAGCTCAATCACAATTAAAAGCGTTAACATTTATTAATCACAATTTTATTTTTAAAGAACCACAGACTCATTTAGAGCTGGCATATAATGTTATCTAAATTCTTTGAGCAAATAATTAAAGTCCTTTATTAGACAAATTACATTTAAAATATCAATCAGCATTTAAGTAAAATTTTAGAATAGATACAGAAAATATACATTGCCCTTGGCCATAGGGCTATGACAAGAATGGTTCACCAGAAAAGAAAGATGAACCGCAGGTCACAGGATAGGACTCCCAAAACTGACTGACTGTCCCGCTAACCTCCTTGGACACAATCTCCTCCCGGGGTAACTCCCGCATCGATCTCGTTCCTTCCACAGTCAAAGTTCAAAAGTTCAGAATGACAGAGTCTCACGCAGCATCAGGATAGAAGAAGAAGCAGCAACAACGCACAACGTAAGAGCAAACTTTTTTACACCCTTTTCTCTGGCTCACTACACTCAAAGTTGCAATCTTTTGGGGGCAGAAATCACACTAATTGGTCCATTGGAGGGGTGGTGATGGTCACCTCATCGCCCTGCTTGTTCGATCCGGTTTGCAGACAATAACGCATACAGTAGTTTTAATGATCCACAATGTCCAAATGTAATTCAACTTGTTAATGTATTTTGTAACAAACGCTGATGGTCACACATTAGTTCATCCTCTGTAGCTCGATTCTCCCATACGTTCCCATGCATACATTCTGAACTCTTGGCACGACTCTTGCTGCAGGTCAGGCTGGCCTTAACATCTCTCGCTCCAGGCACCGGCCGCATACACATGACTGAAGCATTCACTCTGCTCCTGCACGGGGGCCATTTTGTTCAGCGCATGCAACCTTATCGATTTCCGACGGCCTTTTTCAAAGCAGGCCAAAATGAAACTGATATAAGAACAAACACAACAAAAATTAGAAATAGAAAATTAGGGGCATATTTGCAAGGACGGCGATAAATAAACGCAAAGCGCGCTTAGCGCTTTTTTATTTATCACCATCCATCGCTGTATTATATCGCCCTGTTAGCGCGTTATTTACAACACGGTTCCCCAGGGCGATATAATTACCAGTGATAGCGGGGAAATCGCAGTTTTGCAGGGAACATCGCTGGTTTTCCAGCGATGTTCCCTGCAATACGGCGATAACCTTGCTGATACGACCCTGTGGTCGTATCAGCACAATCCACCCCCTATGTTAGGCATAGGTAGGTCAGGAATTTAGCAGACATTAGATTTTGGTGAAAACCGACATTTTCGACAAAATCTAACTTGTGCTAAAATCCTGTGGGCTGCCTTGTAAATATCTTGATGTGAACATCAGCGGTATTTGCAAGGTAGTCCATCCGGGGTACGCCCAGTGACGCCCACTTTGCATCTCATTAGAGATGCAAAGGGAGGCATTAGGAGGCATTGGGAAATAGAGTGCTAACATGCGATTATGCGTTAGCATCCTCTTGTAAATAGGGCGAAAGTTTTAGCTCCACTTGTTTGGCTTTTTAAGCCAAAAAAGCGGAGATAATGCCCTTGTAAATATGCCCCTAAGTCTTTCTGTTTACCACCCACCATCCTAAAGACCCGGGTTAGGTATTACCTAGCAGAAGCCACATTTAAAGCCATTTTACTTACCATCTGCATTCTTTGCCACAGTACAATTTTCTACGCAACTCAAATCATGGAATTTACTCTATTTACTAAGCACATCACATTTCTAATGTTATTTTGCTTTACATTAGTAAATGAATTAGAATTTGCAATTCCAGCAAGTTGCCCACTTGTACTGTTTAATATGGGTACATTTGTTGATTAATACATGCGTTCAAACAGTTAGTATCATTAAAGTTATGGGGTCATTAACTTCCAAGGGGTACAAATAAATATACATTTTGTTTGCCCTGCTCCATCAATTCCCCCCTTTGGGGATTTTTAACATCACCACTAAAACCTATCTCTACAAATGTATCAGAAAATGTTTCTTGTCCATTTGCATTTGTTATTTCAGACAATTGTATTATTTTCATTTTGTCTTTTAGACCTGTTGTACATGTTCTCTTTAAATTCTTCTAATTCAATCGCTCCCATCTCCAGTTCTCTTGTTTCTCTTTCCTTATTTTTCTTAGTTTCTCTTTGTGCTTCATTTTGCCTTTTTCTCTTTTTAATACACACATGTGCTCATCTCAACATTAATGTTATTAAGATGACTAATGTCACTGGAATTCATATTTTCCCAATTAGAGAACTACCTATTTTGGTGAACCATTTCTTTATTGAGGAACAACTTTTACCTAGCTTCTCCCAAGCACCTTCAACCTCCAGTGGGGTAATTTCTTTATGCAACTCAGTGATGTTCTTTATATACTTTTGTATATTTGGACTTTTGTCTGGAATGTAAGTGCAGCAATGTTGTACCTTCAGCATTCCACAGACTCCACCCTCTTTTGCCAAAATAATATCAAGGGCAAGTCGATTTTGCATCACCATACCTCTCATGGCAACCATCTCGGTATTTACCATCAAGAACCCTCCAGCAGTATTAGTTGACAAACGATCTACTACTGTAGACAATTTCCGAATTTTATATGCATTCAAAGATGCACCCACTGCTGGTATCAATGCTCCAAAAATGTCACCTATTATCTCTGAGAAGCTTTCCCTTCTTCTTCGTGTTAATGATCTACCTATCTCGTGAACTCTCTTTGTTCCTCTTTCCACATGAAATATCTTTGGAAAGACCAGGCCTAGATAGCATGTTCCATACCAATGGTCAGGCAACCTATAATAAGCTTGGTTCCCGCAAATATAATAGATTCCTTGGAATACCGGATCTTTTCCTCCTTTGAATCCCCTATCATACATAGTGTTATCTCTACTAATACACAATTTTCCTTGTTGTGGCTAATCTAAACGCGTGGCTGCATTTGTTTCACCGTTGTCATAACTTCCTTCCTCAAATGCCCAAGGTGGGGTTTTTAGGTTTCACCCTGGCCGTAGCACTGCATAAGCAGTGCTCCGCCCTGGGCGAAATCTTATGTCCTACATATGGGGCTTTGGTCCCGCCTCTGTCTTCCATTGGCTAGCTCCATAAATGGAGGCTAGCCATTGGAAGACATCAGTGTCAATCACTTTCTCCCGGTCAGAACGTGAATCGTGGGCATTTCTGACTCTTTTTTAAGTCCCGCCCCTTGATGCCGTGTGTCCCGGGCCGCGCTGTGATTGGCTGCCGGCCCGGGACACCCCCGTGACGTCATTCCCAGGGCCGCGCTGTGATTGGCTGCCGGCCCGGTACACCCCCGTGACGTCATTCCCCGGGCCGCGCTGTGATTGGCTGCCGGCCCGGGACCTGACTTGTTCCTGGTTGTTTCCTACAAACGAATCGCCGTGGAAGAGTTTTATAACAAAACAGGATTTATTAGGAGTCTCTGAAGCTGCCATTCAATAAGATACTGCCGGGGGATAGACATTCGTTGAAAAATCATGTTTAAATGGGAAAGGCTGCTTGTCCGTGTACGCCAGGCCTTCGTTTAGAAAAGAGAAAAAACGTGAAAACAATTAGAGGGGAATGTTATAGCGGTAGAAGCATTAGAACGAAAGTACTTCGCTGTTACTTATTCTACGCATTTTCGGGTGCGGTGGGGGATTGCTGGACTTCTTTTGGTGGGCGTGTGCTTGCTTCTCGCTTCTTTTCAATGGCGGTGGGGCTTGTTCTGGTTTTCAGATCCGGCCACACACTGCCGGTGTTCAGCTGAGCAGGCGCAGCGCTCCCTCCTCCTCCTCCCGGGTCGCCGCGAGACACCGGCAGCCGCCTCCCTACAGCTCCAGGCGGCACGACCCGGGGTGAGTGACCACGCTCAGCAGCGGGTGGGAACACAGAGTGTTTGTGTGGCAGCACCGTGGGTGAGTGACAGGCACCCCCCGGTGAAACGCATGGCAAAGAAAGATGCGCACTTGTCGCTACTTGTGATGCACATGCAGGCATCGGGGACTTGTGGACAGCAGTGAGCCGCACGTGTAGCTGCACGCAGGCTGCCACTGAACGACATGTCACCTGTTGACTTCAGAGGACGCTCGCATCTGCAAGGGTCATTCTGCACTACATACGTGTGGACTCCAGGGAGGGGCAGGTCTGCCCCGGGAGCGGATGTGCCGGCTCGGGCTCGGAGTTGCGCAGGTCATTGCTTTGTGAAGACCCCATGCAACCCATCTCCTTCCCCCATTGAGCTTCCCCCTCTGAGAAACACTTGTCTCTTGGGACATAAAGTGCTTTCACTGATGACACGTGGAATTTCCTTGTCTAACGCTACGCTGTCCTGGGTCTTGGTATATAGAAAAGTACACCTTTCGATGGTGGTTCTTGGAATTTCTGGAACACAGGCTTCCTGGTGGGAGGGGGGCTACTTGGGTGATAGTGTCTGTATTGCCTTGTGTCAGTTGGTTCAAAGTATCTGGAGTCGTAACGGCTAGGGGGATGTAGGCGATAGTAACCAGGTACATCACCTCGAGCACTATTTCATGTTCCCAGTAAATGGCATTTCCTCCTTCCATTGGAATGCCTACCCCCCTAGTCTTTGGTTTCTGGAATTTTGTATATTTCGATTCGTGTATTTTCCCTACACCACAGCAGTAATAGATGTGAAGTTGTATGCCACCATCACATACCTACATCCCATTAGAGCACCATTTATTGTTTATTGACCAGAACAAAAAGTAGTTGTTGCCTTCTATATATCAAGGCGCACTGGCCTAACAGGGATTCTTGGGTGGCCCAAAGAATGTCCGAATTCTGATGTACACTGTCGGTCCAGCCAGTGTCTACATCGTTAAATGTTGATGTTTTCGTTTAGCACGTATTCTGTTGTTTCTCTATTGTGACAAGAGTGCGCGTGCTAGTTTTCTGTGCTGTCTGCGGCGGAATAGTTGTCTGGATGGGGCCCTCGGTCCAGGCAGCTGCGGATGCTGCGTTATTGTTATTCATTCGGACCAATCCGGGTTAACAACACTGCCAGAGCCCTGCTCACGCGTTGTCATCGGTGCCTGGATCTAGTTTCCAATGGGTCGCAGCTGGTCGGTCACCCCTTTCTGTTTTGTTTTTATTAATCTGTGTTTTGTAAACACGGATGCTGAGAAGAGGCGGTGCACAGTGGGCTGCAGCATCACAGTCATGTGCTTCGTCTTGTTTTGGGGAATTACAGCATGGCTGCGGGCTCCGTCATGCTCACGCATCCACGTAGCAGGGCTCAAAACCTGACCAATGTATTTATTATCTAATGTCTGTCCGAGTACAGGAGCATCCAACCTGCCCGATGTGCAGAAGGTAGCCGAGGTTATGGTTCCTCGTTGTGCGCTTTGTTTTCCCACACAGCTTCTTTGGCGTTTAATAGAGCTATACGTGTTGATGTTGCTTGGAGCCCATCTGTATTCCTTTCGCGCACTTTGGCAGATATATTTTTGGGTTGGAGTGGTGTGCATTGTTGGGGGTACCGAGACGACTTTAATTTTTGTACTTGCTGTAAATTAATATCAAACATTATTTCGTGATTGCTTGACATGCTGTTTCCGTGCACCTTTGTCAATGAGTAGCAATTTCAGGGCTTTAAGTGTGATGGAAACACTAGGGGGGGTTCTCTCAAAGGGGCGTGGTCGATGTGATTAGGGTGTGGCTTAAAACACGGACATTTAAAATCTGTGCTTTTGGTAATTTGCTGCTTCTGTCATTGTATGTACCATACAACACGTAGCATTACACATCTAACAAGCCAGGACTATTGGCTTTGTCAATGGTTGTTAGTTGCATAAGATTAATAAGCTACAACTATGGCTTCGTTGTATAGAATATTGAAAATGCCTCAGTTCTGAAATGATGAGGCAGAAAGAAATATATTGCGTCTCTTTGAAGTTGCATCAAATCAGTGAAGTGTGGTACTGCTGCAGAGCTAAAAAAAAAATTCTACCCTGAAGGTGAAGGCAAAAATGTAGCCCAATAGCGACCCATCTCAGCATCTGATTTTTAGATTGTTAGAACTGCCGGTGCTGAGCACCGACAGAACCTGGGCTACTTAAAGACCTGAGCAATTGTATAAACTGAGTAGTATACTTTATGATGATTATAAAGATTCGTCGCATGGTGCTGGTTAATGCAACAGGCCTTAATACTTAGCTCTTAGAAGATGTCATCACATGTATTCATAAGCTGATGAATGGATTATTGTGCTTTGCAACCAGGTTTTTTCCGGTCTTGTTACTACTGAGGTCCCATGCGTCTGAAACCATTGTCCACATATTTGATAACCAAGTTAGTTCCTTTGTACTCTAGATTCTCCAAGAATCGCTTGGCTGGGAAGTCAGAGCTTTGTACCCTTTCCTCTGTCGTATGTATTATGGGACCCATGGTAAATGCATCCCTGTCACTAACTCAGTAAGAAATTCCTACCCACTGTGTTTTTGCTTCCTATGTGCCTCATTGCTATTTAAAAATCTGTCTTATTTCATATTTTTAGGGCTTTATTAGAACATGCTAACTTTTTTCATATCTCCATTTGCTTTACCCATTGTTTAGTTTGTCAAAGTATAGGGTCTAGATTTAGATGTTTCTTGTTCACGTTGTGCCCTTTTGAGACTGAAGGTGGGCACTTAGGTGTTCATGATGGAGAGAACTCGTCAAAGATCTGAATGGTGAATGGTTGGTCGTTCACAAAATATCTGTTGACTGGAGTTACAGAATTGCCAGGTATTTTAACTGCTTACTTGAATATTTTTTTCCTTGCATCTACTAGGTGTTTTTGATAAGTGCAGAACAATAACATTAGATTCTGAGTGTCTAAGACCATAGGTTGATTTAGTTTCCCTCGTTTCAAGGGAAAATTGACGCTGCCAACTATTGAACATCATGGTAGGTATTTCTTTAAAAAATAAAATGTCAGTCACCTCATACAATTGGCAAGGTTCTTCATTAACTTCCTCTTCATCATGACCTAGTCGTTGGTGCATTGATGTCTTCTGATGAAGGACTGATGGTTGCTTTTGTAGATGGGTACTCTTGATAGACTTATGCTACTCATCAGTAACCTGACATTACCATACAAAAGACACACAAATTATGAAAGGAATGCAGAACAAATCAAACATTCACCCTGAGTCAAGAGATCTGGGTTAAATCCATCATTATTTTGCTCACCATGCCACCCAGTTTAGACCCAGCCATGTGCAAATAAATCTTGACCTTGCTCCTCATGGGAACAGTCTAGCCTGAACTCCTAAGCCAGGTCCTCACTGGACCTGAAACAAGCGTCCTGGGCCTGGTTTCAGGGTATTACCCCATATAAGCCAGGCTAACTTGAATCCAGTGGCTTAGTGAGCCCGCTTTCTTTCTGGAACTGTGACCATCAAACTGATCTTTTACTCGCAACACGACCAATGAGACCACTTCTTACTCAGAACCCTATCTCTTCAACAAGTGTTATCCACTATGAGTGAAAGCTGAAGGTCTCAACCTCTTAGTACTTCAATAGCTGGCTTTCAGATTCCATCTTTAATAATGGAGATATTATATTCAAATCCAGTTTAGGACAGTATGCATTTCTCACAATGTATTCCTCAACTCCACTATCTCCTACCTGGTTGGAAAACTGAAAATCTCCTGAGCTTATAGAAGATCAACAATCACTGTGTCGCTCCTGGTCAAACCTCTGACCTTCAAGCAAGAATGCTTAATGAGACAAGAATTATAGTGAACAAGGCTTTGGAACTCCCTCCCACCAGCCTTTCACACACTCTTGTCTATTCACATTAAAAAGGGAACTCTGACTCCTCCTTTAGGAAAAACACTTTGTTTAAAGTGGGGATCGTTGATAGCACCTCCAATGTTTACCTGACCTCTCTTTCCTGATAAGTGTATGCCTGGTGATGTCTGAGGTTCGATTCTGTACCAACAGCTGTAGAGATTGGTCATCAATCTAATTTCCTCAGAGCTTGTTTCTGCCCAATTTTAACAAGACAAACCCATCTACATTGCTTTACACTTGTTACATGTGTGTCAGATTTTCTGTATCCTTGTCTGCTGTTGTGAGGCAGCAGTGCTGCATGGTCTCCGTTTTTATGTTTTTGTTCTTCATATAAGTGTTGTATTCATCAACGTATTCCCATCAAATGCTTATGGGGGTCACCTGTTGCAAACGCATAATAGACACTCTGAACTATCTGGTGGTGGGGGGGCTCGCAGTGTGTGGGGGGGTGCTCTGCATGGGGGGGGGCTCGCAGTGTGTGGGGGGGCTCTGTGTGGGTGTGTGTGGGGGAGGGGCTCTGTCTGGGTGTGTGGGGGGCTTTGTGTGGGTGTGTGGGGGGCTCTGTGTGGGTGTGTGGGAGGGGCTCGCAGTGTGTGGAGGGGCTCGCAGTGTGTGGGGGCTCTGTGTGGGTGTGTGGGGGATCAGTGGGGGGGCTCTGTTTGGTGTGTGTGTGGGGGGTGTGTGTGTGTGGGGGGGCTCTGTGTGTGTGTGGGGTTCTCTGTGGGTGTTTGTGGCATTTGCGAGAGATTAAGCTATTGGCATTGTAAATGACAATGCCATTTATTTATCTGTTTTCAAAACCAACACATAAATAAAAATGTTGTCATTTACAATGCCAATAGCTCTAACTTTTGCAAAGGCGAAACCGTTGCATTGTAAATGCTTGTTATCTTTTCTCCCATTGCTTTTCTTTGAAACTTAACCCTTCTGTCTTCTACCTTGTCTAAAAAGACCTTTTCTTCCTTCCTTAATCTACAAGTAAGATTGTGTTAAAATGCATAATCTAATGTTAATTCTTTTGTTTCCAAGAAAAATTCTCCCAAAATCTTATCATGTTTCACCTTATTTAGCTTGTGTACTAATAAAACTTTATCAAAAACAGCATCTATGTCAGTGTAATAATATTTTCATTTTCCTGTCTTATAAAACAAGCTTCCTAAAACACTACAAGTTATTCCATATGTCAAAGGAAGGTGATGATACGTTACACCCTCTGTCACAGATGCATGTAACTGCATACATACATAACAATCTCTAACACCCATTGTCTCTACATATTCATATAAACGTTTTGTAAAAATATTCTTGGAAAAATCAGTTATAGACTTGCCTTTATGGAGATCAGTGTTGCAGTGTTCTTTATGTTAGATTTCTTGTCACTATTCGTGTCATTGATGATTTCAGATGTATTTTCTCCAACTAATCTAAGTGGAATCATTATTGCTAAAATTAACCAAATAAGCATCAGTAAACCTGTACAATAGAAACACATTCTACACCATCTACGGAAAAACTCACATCTAGGTCTTCTACTCTCAGTGTATACCATGGTGAACTATAATCTAAAATATGTACAGGGAAAATGCATATTTCCATACCTCAGAATGACTTTTACCATTTTACCCTCACTCCTATTGTTGACCGGAGCCAAATGCTTTTTAGAGTACTTTTTTGGTCTTTCAGAAAAATTTACTGTGACTTTATCAGTTGGTGTAGCTAGTCCGATTTTCTTTTCTCCTCTACAGGATGGGCGCATTTCACTCTCACCCACTTGTTCACAGTCCTTGTCTGGGTTTTTGTGACTGCTATCCACTTCTTTAATGTCAGGCAGTGCTGTACATACCCATTCAGGTGACTTGTATTTCAGGTTAGGTCTTTTCACTCTTTTGGGTCTCTGTAATTGTCCTTTATTCGATTTTCTCTGACTTGTTATTTCATTCACTTGTTCTGCTTTGTTTTTGTTCAAATTTACTATTTTATATCTCAGTCTTTTAGTTTTGTTGGGCCAATTGTCTCCTTTTCTTGGCCTTTTCAGTTAATTTTCCTTTTCTCCTCATTCCGCTCTCCAAGTTCTTTTTCTTGGTCCTATTCTTTGCCTCATTTCTTCTTCATTTTCTTCAGATTCTGTTTCAGATCTCACTTCACTTTCTTTAACTCTGAACTTCATGATCTCTGTCTCTTTATCTAAATTCTAATCTCCTTGGGTTTCTTCTGCTTGTAATTCTGAGTCAAATTCTCCTTGTGTTTCTTCCGCAGTTTCCTCAACCTCTCTGTCTGAATCTGAATTCTCTTGAGTTATTTCTATAATTTCTGGAGGAATCTCCCCAAAGCTTGTACTTGGCTGTTCACCGTCACTGTCTATTGGTTCAATTTCTCATGTTTATGTATCAGTTCTTTGTTTTTCGGATTCTTCCGTTTGTCTTTCACTGGATTCAGGTTGGTCTGCTTCAGATGCCGAACTGGTATCTGATATTTCCAGATGTCAACTTACAGGTCGATCTTCAGTATCTGGAACCTGGAGAATATGCTGGACCAACTCGCTCCCCGAAAGTTGAAAAAAGGCAGAGCCATTCCATCCAGTCTTGGTTCAACACGGACTCTAATGCCGAAAGGAGAAACCTAAGAGCCAAAGAAAGAAGCTGGAGGAAGAACCCTACCTTCTCTCTCCACGAACAACTCAAAACAGCCTGCAGGAAATACAACATTCACATCAAATACGAGAAATCCATGTTTTTTTGCTCTGCGCTGGATAGCGCAAAAAATAGACCCAGAGAGCTCTACAGCATCATTAGGCAACAAACCTCCAAGCCGGTGGCCTTCTCAATTCAGGCATCTAACAAGCTTTGTGACATCTTCGCCAACTTCTTTATTGACAAGATCACTAAGATCGAACTCTCTCAGGACACCATTAACATTCGACCCACCAAGGCCTGAAGATGTTCGATGCATGGTGGTTGTGTTGCATGCTGGGAACGCTTTACACCCCGTGTTGGATTCTGGAATGCAGGTGGAGTGGGGGCCTTGTTCCTGGGGTTGGCCCCCACTCCGGGTGAGTCCCGATTTTGGGATCGTTTTTCCTTTTCCCGTGCTGTCCTGTTCCTTCCTGCGCTGGAGTTTGTGCCGGGGTGTCAGGCTGGCAGGGTGTTTCACTCGTGCATCTCTTACACGGGCGCTGCTGCTCTGTGGTGGTGTTCGGGTCCGCTGGCAGCTCCTGCTGTATTATGTGTCCTGTCACCGGCCCGGCTCTGTGCCTCTGCTCCCCCTCCCTGCTCCCCCTCCCTGCTCCGCCTCCCTGCTCCAGGGCTTCCTCAGTCCGGGGATGGCGCTGCCCTTCTGCGGGTGGGGCTGCGGGTTCCGGCAGCTCCCCTGCCTTGGCTGGGAGTCCTCTGGCCTGTCCTGGGGCTCGGGCTTGCCCTCTGTTTATGGCTCGCCTGGGTGTTGGGGTACGTGGTCTCTTGGGATGTCATGTCCCGTTCTTGCTGGGGCTGATGGTTTGGGGCCCGGGGCTTCTGGCTCCGATGCTGTGTTAGTTTGTTTTCGCTCTTTGACATGACAGCTGTACAGTTGCCTGGGTAGGGATGACGTCGGATGTTTCCGGCGCTCGGATACATTCGAGGATCCACGTGAAGCACTGGCTTGGATGTGCTGTTACGGGAAGGGGTCCTGGTGGCTCCGTGGTTCTTGTGTCAATTTTCTTCCTTCTCGGTTCGTTTGTGTGGTTACCTTTGAGTTGGGTGACTGTACACATCTGTTATTCAGCTCCGAGTTGCCCTTCATGTTGTACTTTTTGTTGTGCTACTTTTCCGTGGGGATGTGTCCCGTGCTCTTCGTTCCTGTGGACCCTCTGCCCTACGGGCAGGCCCCCGGCTCCTTCCTGGGCTAAGTTGCAGGATTGGTGGGGGCTTCGGTGATGGTTTATGATGGACACACACGTGGCTGGAGCCCACGCGGCTTTCTTCTGGGAGTCCTTGTGTGTCTCGTCCTTTTGGCCCTGGCCTTTCCGCGCTCGTCCGGTTGGGTTTCGAGGGGTTGGCATCCCTGGGCTGCATTTCTTTTTTGGGGTGTTTTTTCCCTGTGTCGTGGGGGCCTTGTTGCTGTTGGCCCCCGTTCTGGCTCTTTCGCCCCTTTCTTCTTCTGGGGGTCTCGTTGGCTGGTCCTGGAGGTGGTGACTGGCTGTCCTTCGGGCTGTGCCGTGTTCCGGCGTCTTGGTCTTCTGGGGGTGCCGTGGTTTGTGCCGGGGCCTCCTACTTGGGGTGCCTGAGTTCGGCGCTGTGCTTCGTCCCCTCTCCTTTTTTGGGTTGTCCTGCTGCTGCCACCGGTGCCCACGCTGCTTGCTTCCTGTGTGTGCTCAGTGGCGGGTGCTTCTGTGTGCTTCTGGTGCTCCTTCGCACTGGTGTTCTCTGGTGCCCCCCCCACCAAACGCGGTGCGTGGGTGTATGGTGGGTGCTGGTCGGTCGAGCGCTGTTGTTCCTGTGCTCCTCTTTTGGTCTACGGGGTCACGTGTCCGTTCCTGGCCTGCTGCCTTGCCGCCTGCCCGCCCCGGCTCTTGTCTGTTCTCTGGGGGCGGGCGTGTTGCGGGGGCTTCTCGCTTTGGTTCCCTTCTTTGAGTGGTGCCCCTGCTCTTGGCCGCTCGGGCTTAGGGGTTTTTCCCTCCGGGGTTGGCGTGGGTTCCTGTCGCCTCTGTGGGGGCTGGTTCCTTTTCGCTGGTGCAGCCTTTCTGCTTGCTCCTGGGGTTTTCTCTGTGTTGGTTGGGTTCTCCCTGCCTGCTTGCTTGTGCCTCGCCCTCTGCTGCTCTTCTGTTTGGCTCGCTTCTCGCTTCTTCGGCGATTGCCTTCTCCGTGGGTGGCCTTATCTCCGCTGCGGGCTAGCTGTGGTGGCCTTGCTCCGGTTTTGTGCCCTGGTTCCTCGCCTCTGCTTCCTGGCTTCTGTGGGGTTGGTCGGCGTTTGGGCTGCACCTGGTTCCTGTCCTTAGTTGCTTGCCGGTGTCTTCCGAGGGGCTCTCTGGGGTGCTCTGTCCCCTCTCCCTGCGCTTGGGTGGCTTGTGCTGCCTTGGGTGCGGCTGTTCTGTTCTGTTCATCCCTGCCTGCTCCTGTTCTCATCTGTTCCCTGCAGGTTTGCTGGGTATGGCCTGGTTGGGTGATCGTCTGGGTCTTCCTGGTGCTGTGGGCTTCCCTTTGCTATGGCCTGGGGCTTCGGGTGTTGTCCCGGGGCCTTCTGTTTGCTTGGCCTGGTTGCTTCTGCTCTGGCTCTTCCCGTTCTTGCCTTTGGCTTGCTTCTGGGGTTTCCTGGCTGCCCCTCCTGTTTCTGCCGTGGTGCCTGCCTGGTTTGTTCCTGGCTGGGGCCTCCTGGCTGCGGCCGTGTCCTGTCGTGCCACCTGTTCTCCGGAGTGGTGTGCTGTCCCCGTGCTCGGCTGTCTGCTCGGTGGTTGTGCCTGGTCGGGCCGGGTTTGTGCCTGCCTGGCCTCCTGGGGCTGCTGGGTGCTGTTGGCTACTTGGTCCTTCTCCTCTCGGGGGTGTTTGCTCCCTGGGTTGTTCTGGTCTTGTCTGGTTCCCTTGGTGGGTGCCTGGCGGGGGGTTTTTGGCTGGGGCTTGCCGCTCCTACGTGTGGGGCTCCCTTTTGGACTCTGCTTCCCTGCTGGTCTCCCTTCGGGTCCTGGCGGGGTGTTCTGCGTTGGGGCCACTTCCTGGTGGTTCCTTCTGGGCCTTCTCCTGCTGTTGGTTCTCTTCCCGGGCTTGTTTTCCCGGTGTTGTGGGCCTGTGTGGGGTTCTGTGGCTCCGGTTCTGCCTGCTTCTTGCTGGTTGTGTGTGGCCTCGGGCTGTGCCTCCTGGGTTTTCGGGCTGTGCTGTCCCTTTTTGTCCTGCTCTGGGGGTTTGTTGCCGGCCATTTCCGGGTTCTTTCCTGGTTCTGTGATCCTGGCTCGCTCCTTCCTCCCATGCTTTCCTGCGCTTTGTTCCCGGTGTGGGTCTGTTTGGGTGCCCCTCCCTCTCTGGTTGGGGTGCTGTTCTGTGGTGCTCGTGCCTCTGCGGGTCCCTCCCTCCTGGCTGCAGGTTGTCTGTGGTTTCCTGCTGCTTGGTCCTCTGCTCTCCTTCTGGGTTTGCTTGGGCCTGCTGTTCCTCCTGCGTGGTCGGGTTGCTTGGCTCTGGTCCTGGCTTCCCGCTTCTGTTGGAGTTTGTTGGTCTCTTTTTTGTGGTTTGCTTGGCTCCTCTCTGGCTTTGCTGGGTTGGGGCCTTGAGGTTTTGACTCCCTGGGTTTTCTTTTCCCGCTGCTCCTGCCCTTGCTGCTTTCCTGGCCTGGGTGTGGGGTTCCTGGGCGGTCCTGTGTCATTTGGGCGCCTTCTTTGTGCTGCCCTCTGTGCCTCGTCGGGCGGCTGCTTGGGTTTCCCAGTTGCTCTGTGCTCCCCTCCTGCCTTGTGTTCCATCCCTTTGGGGTTGGGGTTTTCTGGGCTTGTGGTCGATTTCTCTGTTCCCGACCTGGTTGTGTTTTCTTTGTTGCTGGTTTCCGGTCTTGTTGGCCTCTCCTTGTTTGGTGGGCTTTCGGCTGGGTTCTGGGGTTTTTCCCCGTCCCTGTCTTTTGGGTCGGTTCTCGGCCCTGTTCGGCTCCTGGGTGCTTGTTGCTTCCTGGGCCTCCTCGGCCTGATTTCCTCCTCGTGTCTCTTGGGCTCGAGTCCTTTCTTTTTGGGTTTCTTCCGGGTTGTCTCGTCTTCCTGGTGGGTCTGCCTGGCCGTGTGTGCCTTCCTGCTGGTTCTGGCCTTGGCGATCTTCTCCGTGGGTTGTTTTGGCTGGTCTTGGTGTCCTGGTCCGGGTCCCGGTTGCCGGTTTCTCAGGTTGGCGGCCTGCTTTCTTTGGAGCCCTGGCCTTTTTTCTTTGTCTCCGGTCCTTGTCCCATCTGTCCTGTTCTGGGTTGCGGGCCGGCTGTTTCCTGCGGTCTTCCTTTCCTCCTTCTCGGTGCTCCCTTGGGTGGCTGCTTTTGTTGTGGTTTCCTGGGTGTGCTTGTGCATGCGGAAGGCCGGGTTTTCTGCTTTGGTATTCTCCACTTGTAAGTATGAAGGTGTCGAGGATGGAGGGACCTGGGGGTACTGTCCTATTACTTACCCGTAATCTTCATTACTCCGGGTCACGTAGTCCTCGACACCTTCATACGCCCCTCCCTCCCTCCCGGGCAGCCGGCCTTCCTGTCTGGGCTTGTTAAGTACAGGAGGGCTGCTGGGTAAGTACTGCTTATGTACTCCTGGGGGGAGGGGCAGTATTAGTGTCCCAGCATTCCTCTTGTTTTTTTCTGTCGGGAGATGGGCATCTCCACTTGTAAGTATGAAGGTGTCGAGGACTACGAGACCCGGAGTAATGAAGATTACCGGTAAGTAATAGGACATTACTGCGTATGTTATGTGTCGGCTGCAATATTGAAATAAATTTACCGCTGATTCAATAGAGTGCTAACCTATTCCTCTTCCTTACTGCGTGCGTTACCATGCATGGTACGTTCGCCTGCCATATTGGGAGAAGCTTCTCACCGAGAATACTAGCATTGCACCTTTGAGTCAACGCGCTGAGGATGCAGCAGGAGCTGTAGTAAAAGAGCTTTCCTGGTTCTGTGGAGCAACGTGATTCTGTCAGTCTGCAGTTTCCTGGAAGAACTGATTCTTATCATCGTATTCCCTTGTGTTATCAATCAGCTGTGGGCATTGGCAGGCTGCTCGGTGACACACATCCCTACTTAGTTTTTTTGTTTAAAGGAAGTGTGAATCAGCTCAATAACCTTAATTTTTAAGTACTTGTCGGCATTTACAGAGTGGATTTCTTAATTGTGGCTGTTGTTATCGATGATTCACACACCATCAGTGGACAACGTAACTCTTGTATTTTATGCTACTTTGGTTATTCATCAGTATTGCATTCAACAATTGTTTTCCCATCAGGGGGTTCCTCGGGTATAAATCATATACTGGTGTTTACTATATTCCTGTTGTATTTATAACTTGGCATCTGGTTTATTGTGTCAAAATATTAGTGTTGTGGAAAGTTCTTGCTGTGTATTTAAAGTTTTGTGAGCTAATTTATGGAGCGTAAACATTCAGAATGTAAGTCCTCCTCCATTCTTTTTATCCTTACCTGGTGAAGCTGTATTACCTTGGGCTAAATAGAAGTATTTCTCCATTATAGCAAGGTTTGTGGAACAAACTTAAGTGCGGGACGTAAGAATTTCCCTTTGATGCACTGTGTGTGCGAGGTTTATGAGCATCTTCCTGAGTTAAGTGTTCTAAATTCGGCTGATTTAAATGAATTTGAAAGCAGTGTAAAAAAAATGGATTTATATTATTTCCCACAGGTGAGTACTGTGTTAGAATGATACCACTTTGGAAACCGTAAGCAAAGGTCAGTAGCGTTGGTGGAAGATTATATTACCTCATTACATAAATATGCCTCTTCATGTAATTTTGGTCGTTCATGTGAGGAGCGACTACATGATCAATTCATGCTTTGGAGTGTAATTGAGAAAGCTAGGGAGGCGTATGGCAAAAAGACAATCTTACCTTAAGTGAAGCTTTGTTAACGGCCAGAACGCTGGAGAATTCTATGGCATGTGTTGATACCATTAAGAAGCAATTAAACTTGTATGAAAAGAGTGCACATGAAAAGGGTGATGGTGATCAAATTAGCAGTGTGCAAATTTTCCCAAAGCTTGCAGTGACAAGATTAAAGAGGGCAACACTAGTTTCAAGGAAGTGAGAAAAAATTCAATCAGATGTTTCGGTTGCAACAGTGTGTCCCATCTTGCTCATTGCAAGGATTGTCCTGGGTGGAAAGCTGTTTGCAAGAATTGTGAACGCAAAGGTCATTTTACTCCTAATTGTATGTCCAGTAATAGTGGGGGCAGAGTGAGGGAGGTAGAATGTGTACTGGATGGTGATTGCAATTTGATTGTACTTCAGGTGGGTGACAACTGTATGGAAGAACCCATTGAAGAGGTACGTGTGGGTGGTGCTAAGGTTACCATGTTATTTGATTATGGAGCGAGAATTACTCTTATACCTAAATAGTATTTTGACAAAGAGTTGAAAGGGAGTGTTAAACTGTGCAAACCAGACATTTATCCTACAGGATATAGTGGAGAATCTATAAAATGTCTTGGGTTCTTCTAAGGCGATATTGAGTATGCCAATTAAATTACTCTGGGGAAGATTTATGTGTCTTTGAGGGGTAATTCTCTTATAAGTTGTACTCATCAAAAAGAACTTGGTGTTTATTTGGATCTAAATTAATTTGTTGCAGTAAGACTGTGTGATTGTGTGGATGTTATACAATGTAACGAAGAGTTTGAGCGTATATATCCCAGTGTGTTTAAAGCAGGGTTGGGTTATTTGGAAAAGTATCTGCACTTTATCTAAATTAAACCAGGTACCTTATCCCAAGTGAGTATGGTGCATAAAGTTCCTTTAAAAGTAAGAGAAGACTTGAGGAAGGAATTGGAAAGGTGGGAAGAAGATTGGATTATTGTAATGGTGGAAGGTTCAGAGTGGTTTTCCCCAATGATCATTGCTAGGAAGGCCAGTGGGCAGGCTAACTTGTGTGTGGATATGCGGGACCTTAATCGGTGTGTTGTTGTGGACAGGTATCCCTTGACCAATATAACAGAAATGTTACGTTCTATAGGTGATACCAGGTATTTCTCGTCTCTAGATTTAACTTCCGCTTATCACCAGATCATATTACAACCCTTGTCTCAGGATTTTACTTCTTTTGTTTCCCCATTTGGCAGTTTGTATGGATGCCTTTTGGTCTAGGTCTGCATAAATGAAACGGTGTTTCAGAGGGTGATGGAAGATAGTAACAGGTGTCAAAATTTAGCAAGATGATTTGATGGTGTTTGGAGCGACCCTTGACCTTCTGGTAGGTCGCTCCCCCCCCGCTGCCGCGCCACCATCTCCTGTGCCAGCCTTGCCTGCTCCTCACTGCCTGCTGCTGATCGCCGCCTCCACTGCCGCCATTCCCCCTGAGTGCCTGCGCCTTAACCCTTCTTTCCTGTACCCCGGCTGCCTGTGCCCCTGTCTCCCCGTGTGCCCGTGTGACTGCCAGCCTGCCTGCTGCCCCTCTGAGCGGGCCTGCCTGCTTCTGACCTCGCTCTCCCCTCGCCGTTTCCTCCCGTTTTCTCCCACCATTTTTCTCCCTTCCCGGCGCTGCCCTCCAGGCGGCCCCACCCCCCGTGCCCATTCACTGCCACCTCCCCGCCTCCCAGCATACCCCACCCCCCACCTCCCCCTTATATGGCGGACGCGCGCAGAGGGTGCGCTGCTGGTGCACTGAAGGCGCGCCTAAGGCAAGCCCGTCTGCGCCCATCCGCACCTGGACCGCGCCCAGCGCCAGAACACCTGGCCCCCGCACCAGAGACGAAGCAAGACTCCGCTACGACGCCAACACCCTCATCACACTCAACCAAGGACGGCCCTCCAACTGCTACAAAGCCACCCCCAAGCGCACCCACGACCCTTTCACCTGCCAAAACTGCACCTTCACCTGCCAAAGCTCCGACAGCAACGGGATCCGACCGACTGCGATGCATCCTGCTCAACACCCGCTCCGCACGCAAGCACGCCGTCGAGCTCTGGGACCTACTCACCACCACAGCACCAGACGTCGCCTTCCTGACAGAGACCTGGCTGAACGAAACCTCCGCCCCTGACATCGCAATGGCCATTCCCGACAGGTACAAGATCTCCCGAAGAGACCGCGCCAACGGAGTCGGAGGAGGAATCGCCATCATACACAAGAACACCATCAAGGACTCCACGAACATCGACAACACCCTCACCACCACCGAACACATGCACTTCAAGATCCACACTGACCCCAAGACCACCCTCAGAGGCACCCTCGTCTACAGACCGCCGGGCCCACGCCCCCAATTCGGCAACTCCATTGCAGACTTCACCAGCACGCACGCACTGACCTCCACCAACTACATCCTGCTCGGCGACCTGAACTTCCATCTGGAAAACATCAACGACAGCAACTCCTCCACCCTGGTCGACAACCTCGCCATCCTCGGACTGAAACCGATCGTCACAACCCCGACCTACATCGCCGGCCACACGCTCGATGCCATCTTCTCCTCCAGCCACCACGTCACCTTCGGCCACAACTCCGAGCTCACCTGGACTGACCACCACTGCATCCACTTCACCTTCCAGAAGCCCGTCACCCACCACCATATCCACAGATCCCTCGCCGTCGCTGGGGCAAAGTAACCAAGGAACTGCTGGAAGCTCACCTCGCAATCGACCCTCCGACCAGCCCCACCGACCCAGAGGAGGGGGCCCACACCCTCCGACTCTGGATGGAAAAATGCGCCAGCACCGCAGCACCTCTACGACTACCCGCCGACAGAGACTCCAACCAGACAGCCAGCTGGTTCACCCCGGAGCTCCTGGCCTCCAAGCGCGCCTGCCGGAAACTCGAAAACATCTGGCTCAGCGACAGAGCACCCGCCAACCTCGCAGCCCACAAAGACACCATCCGCAACCATCACCACCTCATCAGAACAACCAAAAGAGCCTCATTCACAGACTGTCTCGACAACAACGCCCACAACAGCAAAGAGCTCTTCAACATCGTGAAAGAATTCTCCGATCCCAGGTCCTGCACCAACGATATCCCGCCGTCGCAAGCTCTGTGTGACACCCTCGCCGCCTTCTTCCAGCACAAGATCACCGACATCCACAACAGCTTCAACACTCAGATCAACCCAACGCACCCCACCACGACAAGCACACCCAACCCCACCGACCACAACCTTCTGACCACATGGTCCAACGTGCGCACCGAAGACATAATCGAGACCATGAGCATCATCCACTCAGGCGCCCCTTCGGACCCTCTCCCCCAGAACATCGCCAACAAAGCCAACAGCCTCATCGCACCCCACCTGCGCAACATCATCAACTTCGAAACCGCCACTTTCCCTGAGAGCTGGAAGCACGCCGAGATCAACGCCCTCCTGAAGAAACCCAAGGCGGACCCGAGTGACCTCAAGAACTTCCGGCCCATCACCCTGCTTCCGTTCCCAGCGAAAGTCATTGAAAAGACCGTCAACACCCAGCTCACCCGCTACTTAGAAGACAACAACATCTTGGACCCGTCCCAGTCTGGCTTTCGCAGCAACCACAGCACCGAAACCGCCCTCATCACCGCCACAGACGACTTCAGAATCCTCCTTGACAATGGCGAGACAGCAGCCCTCATTCTCCTGGACCTCTCCGCCGCTTTCGACACCGTCTGCCACCACACTCTCCGCACACACCTCTACGACGCAGGGATCCGAGACAAGGCCCTGGACTGGACCACCTCCTTCCTCACCGGTAGAACCCAGAGAGTCCTCCTCCCCCCGTTCCAATCCGGAACCACCAAAACCATCTGTGGCGTCCCTCAGGGATCTTCCCTCAGCCCGACGCTGTTCAACGTCTACATGGCCCCCCTCGCCCGCATCGCCAGACTACACGACCTCAACATAAACTCCTACGCCGATGACACCCAGCTGATCCTCTCCCTCACCAAGGACCCCCTCATCGCCAAATCCAACCTGCACCAGGGGATGAAGGCCATCGCCGACTGGATGGAGGCAAGCCGGCTCAAGCTGAACTCAGACAAGACAGAGATCCTCATCCTTGGGCCCAACCCATCGACGTGGGACGACTCCTGGTGGCCTCCTTCCCTGGGAACCCCCCGACACCGACCAACCACGCACGCAACCTAGGGATCATCCTCGACTCCGCGCTCAGGATGACCAACCAAGTCAACGCAGTTTCCTGCTCATGCTTCCGCACCCTCCGTATGCTCTGCAAGATCTACAGATGGATTCCAACGAACACTCGGAAAACAGTCACCCACGCCCTCATCAGCAGCCGACTCGACTACGGAAACGCCCTCTATGCCGGAGCCCCGGCCAAACTCATCAGCAGACTCCAAAGAATCCAGAACGCCTCCGCACACCTGGTCCTAGACATCCCTCACAGAGACCAGATCACCCCCCACCTGAGAGACCTGCATTGGCTCCCCTTCGACAAAATAATCACCATCAAACTCATGATCCACGCACACAAAGCACTCCACAAGACCGGCCCAGCCTACCTCAACAGCAGACTCTCCTTCTACGCACCCAACAGGAAACTCCGCTCCGCCGACCTTTCCCTGGCCGCCTCCTGCGCATCCACAGAACCACCTCCGGGGCCAGATCCTTCTCCCACCGCTCCACCAAGACCTGGAACGCCCTCCCCCTTCACCTACGACAGACTACAGACCTCCCGGCATTCAGAAGACTGTTCAAGACCTGGCTCTTCGACCACTGACTGCAGCTCCCCCCCCACCCCCCTCCAGCACCTTGAGACCCTAGCAGGTAGGTAGCGCGCTTTACAAATTACTTGATTGATTGATTGATTGATTGGTAGTATGAATGCAGAACATGATGAGAGACTGCACACTGTTCTGGCCAAGTTGGATGCATGTGCCCTTATGATTAAATTAAGGAAATGTATGTTTAACTTGAAAAGCATAGAGTATTTGGGTCATAAAAGATCCTCCTATGGGATTAGTCCCAGAGAGGAATTGGTGACTACCATTAGTAATATGCCTTCTCCATAGAACAAAGAGGAGTTGATGAAGTTCTTCGGGAAGGCAGAATATAATGGTAAATTTATGGGTGGTTTTGCAGAACAATGTTCTCGAATTAGAGAATTGTTGAAAAAAAGGGATGAATTCACTTGGAGCGAATTGAAAGAAGTATTTTTGAGGGTTTAAAGTTTAAGTTGAAGGAGGCACCTAGATTGGCAAGTTTTGAACCGTGGCAGGAAACAATTTTGATGACAGATACCAGCTCGAAAGGATTGGGCACTGTATTGTTGCAGGTGGCAAATGAAGAAGAAAGGACTCTTTTGTACTTGTCTAGAAGTTTGAGAGATGCAGAAAGAAAATATTTGGTTATTGAAAAAGAGGCGTTAATTGTGTTGTCTGCAGTCAGGAAGCTGCACAGATTTTTGTTGGGAAGTAAGTTTCTGATTAAAACAGATCATACACTTTTAAAGGAAATGTTCATGTCTAAAGGTATTTGTGCAGTATCTTCTAGGATTTGCAAATGAGTTATCGCTCTGCAGGAATTTGACTTCAGAGTCGAGTATGTGCCTATTGCTAAGAATATTCTGGCATATTGCGTATCCCGTTTGTGTATTTGTGGAAATAATTATGAGAAGGACAGCAATAGTGTGGAAGGTGTGTGGTTTGAGGATGAAATTAAGGTTTGTGATGTCACTGATGGGTCCATTAGTGAAGAAAAATTAATCAATGAGGTGAATAATGATCATTCGATGCAGATGGTGAAACAATGTATTCTGACTGGTTAGCCAAGGAAAGAGGTTTGTGGTTCTGACCTGTGTGACTTTTGGTAAGTTAGGAAGGAATTGGCAGTTTGTGCTGACTTGCTTCTGAGAGGGGAAAAGTTGATTCCTCCCACTGTTCTAAGAAATAGAATTATTGCCTTGGGACATAAAAGTAACTTGGGAATCTCTAAGACTAAAACAAGGATCAAAGCTGGTTATTGGTGGCCTGGAATGGATGTAATGATTTAAAGGAGTGTGAGTGTTTGTGCTGAGTGTCTGGCGAGTGATAAGATTTTAAAAGTGTAGAACTTAACCCCATGGTGGTGACAAAATTGCCTTCTGCGCCATTGGAGGATATTTATTTTGACATTGTTGGTCCCATGTGATCAGGAAGTTTGGATTGGCATATTGTGAGTTGTATTGATTGATACTCTCGTTGGCCGGGAGTGGTGGTCGTAAATTCAGTAGAAACAAAAGTGGTGATAATATTTCTGGAGAGATTATTTGATTGTGAGGGTTATCCCACAGTTCTGTTAACTGATAATGGGGTATAGTTGATGTCAAAAGAAATGTGATTTGGTGACTGGGTGAGAATTAAGCTACCAGCAGCAGGTCCAAATGTAGCAAACCCATGAGGGTTATCAAATCATTCACTAATGCGGAGAAGATTGATGAACATAAGATATGGAACTTGAACAGAGTTGCTAAGTTTAACAAGATGGAATCGGAAGGAAAAGATTAAACTAGTACGGAAAGCTGCAAGAATGGAGAAAAGGGTGGAGGCCCGAGAAGGAGTGCAACATCCATTGTCAGACCATCATATCTTAAAGACTTTGTAGAATAATGTACATACCAGGAATGTAGATCTGTTTTGCCGGTTGTGTTTTAGTAAAAGGGGAAGGTATGTGGAATCGTGGCTATTCAGAATCAGAATGCGAGTGCCTAGATACCTGGGTGGTTCTGAGTACCTGTGGGGAGAACTATCGGTAGTTGATGAGCTGACTCGGGAGAGATAGGTGGTCAAGCTGGTTAGGGTGTTTATACAGTTATTAAATAAAAGATTATCCAATACCTTACCTCTTGATGTGATGTCTTACGTCCGTAGGGTGCCACTGTTTATCATTGTCCCATATTTTGTATGTTTTTGGTAGTTGTTATGGGATTGCAAGTCATATGTTTTGCCATCGTAAAAACTGGAAAATGACCATGTTTTGGCAGTAGTATCGCACTCAGCAATTTTGTATTACGGTATTTGTGGTCAGGTGGCAATTGTGAGCGATATATGTAACCATCCAATGACCCATTCTGCTGATTTACAGTACCTGCATTGTATTGTTTTTGCTGTTATTTAATGAGTTAAATCTTGAATGCTTGCCTGTGTCTACCATGAGAGACATGTGGGCTTGGTAGACCGACTTTCCTACACAGACTGACGACCAGAGACAAGATTTACTATGAGATTCAGTATGGGTTGTGTCACTTTTGTGGCTCAGCCTGACCCAAATCATTTTTCTTATTTAGTAAGCCGTGCAAAGCCACTTTTCTTGGTTTGACATGAGTTATAAATGCGAAATAATGAAATGCGCATAGTGCTGCCTTCTGTTACTTTGCCATGGGAAGGTGTTAAATGGGTGGAGCATGGGCTTTCCCATGTATTTTGACACAAAGCTAGATTTACAAAGGATGTTAATCCTGGGTTTGCACAAAAATGTTGTTATCCAACAGATCCTTAATGCAGAGAAACATATTTATTTCTCCTAGTTACTTCCTAATAATTAAATTCATTCTATCTTGTCAGTATGTTAAAAAATGTACAAATACATTTTTGAAATGCCAAGCCAGTACCAAAGTGAGGATACAAAGTCCTGTTAAATAGAAGCCTTGGTCACTGTTTACATTGTTCTACAATCAGAGGACTCAATAAAATGGTCCATATTTCTATGAGACAAATTCAGAAACACATCAAGGTACACACTTCTCCTACAATGTATACAAAAAATATTTGATCAGAGTCTGATGGTCATGACAACTACTCTACATCGGGGGCATAACTCAGCCCCCTGCATCCTCTGTGGGGCAAAGTAGGACCCCAATCCTTTAGTGGGCGGAGGGCCCATTCAGCCCAAGGCCAATAAATATCTGTTACATATGTGAGACTCAGGGGCCCCTCGTCACATTCTGCAGAGGGGCCTATGATTTTGCATCATGCCACTGCTGTACATTGATTAATACTGGAGTACATTTACAGAGACCCATCATACATTTACTATACCGTTCAAAGGGACAGGGCTACCCAGTATTTGATATAGAAGCAGTATGGATTTCTCACTATATAAAAGCATCCATCACCCATGTGCCAACAATGCATACCACTACTACTAGAACACCATGAATAACTGCCGATAATGCACTTGCCCCAAATATCAATGTATGAAGTCATACTGACATGCAGAAAATTGATCTGTTGAGTAAAGGTTTATAATTTGGCCCTAATTGCAGACAAGATTATGTTGACCAGAGTCTGAAACCGACTCAGTTCTTCAGTAAACACAGATATAAGTATTTCTTTTGCAAATAATGAGTTTGACCCTATTTTATGTGTTACAGGACTAGGCAATACCTCAATATTTAATCCTCTGGTCTCAGCAATACACACCAGTGGCAGTAGGTAATCTTTAAAAGTGTCTGGATGACATACTTGCCCTGAATTCTTGCGAGCAAGCAAAGTGCGTGAGTCCAACCTTTTCCAGTAGGGTTTGGGGAAGAAATTTTGGAAGAACATGGTTTAAAACGGTGTACGTTAGGAGCTAGCCATGATGGTGGTCGCTCGTTGGTAGAACTTTACTTCGCCAGCTGTTAATTGGGCTCAGCCACAGTTACGATTGGGCCTCACCCCATCCACTAATCTTGGGAGGCACACTGACGTTGTCTCTAGATGCAGCCCAGACATCATACTGGGCCAGATATCACCGGCTGAGACCATAGTAAACCTCAGGGATCTTGCGCTGGGGAGTTGGTCGCTGGGTCTCCCAGCCCCTAATGAGCCTGTGGGTCCTCCTGCGTGATAGAGGCAGCCTACCACCCACATAAGATGGCGGAGGTGCACCCACTCTCCAATCCTACCCAGGCTGGCTTCTGACTCCTGAGGTGGGCCCCCGGACAGAGGTGAGAGGGCCTGCTAGATCAGGGCAAAAACACCAGTAGGCCTCATGCCATGGCACCACCGAAGAGGGGCCCGCAATCTGGATAGCGGGCAGAGCCCCCCCCCTATAGCAGTGGCCTAGGCGACATATTGGGCCAGATGCCACAGGCCTTCGAGAGCTCTTGAAGTTCTGGGCCTCCAATGCTCTGACTTGTCCATGGAGCCTCCAACAAAGCAGAGACAGCTCGTCACACCCTAAAGATGGCAGGGATGCACTTGCTCACCTAACTCAACCAGGCAGGTGTCAGACACTCGTGGTGGGCCACTGGCAAGCGAGGGTCCGCCTAAGCCAGAAGACTCGCGCCAGTAGTCCTCTTGCCACAGCACCAGCAAGGATCGCCCACATCCTGGGGAGTCGGCAGAGTTTCTCTCCGCTATTTTCCCCACCCACCTGAATAAGCCTGCTCACCCCAGGAGTGGCAAGACACCCAGCACAGGAGAGACTGGCAGCGAAGGGGAGAGGCAACCCTGCCTCACGATCACTGGACATTTAGGACTTGCTGGATCTCGGGCTGGGGGTGGTACTTCATGGCTGATGACCCCTGCCAGAGCATCCCTAGAAAAGGTCAGTGCAAGTTGCCCCTGGATGACAATTGGGGGACATGCCTACTGAGGGGCCACCACAAACGAACAGCAGCGGGGTGAGATGACACCCCTTCATTATTTCTCCCTCCCCGGCACACTGCAATACATACAGACTCTGCACCCCATACTGCAGAGGGTCAGCTGACCCCAACCCCCATCCCCAGCTGGACAATCTTACCCCAGAAGCCCCTGCGCAGGCTGCAGGAGACCCCCCCCCCCCCCCGGCCCCCGGAGCCCTCGGCTCACAACTGCAAACCAGCCCACAACAACTGAGAGAGCAGAGGGGAACCACAGATCGGCCCTCCCACAGGCTGGCACATGTCACTTTTACCCAGATGGACTATTTGAACATCAAACACAGCAAACACAACAAGGGGAGTCTGCCCAGCCCGAGAAGCCACCACAATCAGCTGTCGAACTTTCCTCTGGGATGATCAACGAAAACTAGCAGACAAAGTAGCAGATGGAGAAAAGGCAATGGCTTCACTGCAACCACAAACTACCGAAAATAAATGCGCCAGCCAGGGCCAGCAAAGTCAAGTACATGTCCTTGAGGAGATAGCAGATGATGCCACTGCTGGAGAAGTAACGTCCGTATCCTTGGAATGGCCAAGGGAACCAAGGGTTCGAGACTCATTTTTAGAGAACTGGTTCTGATCCTTTGTCGACCTCTCAGATCTCACCGGTTGTATGTTGGAACAACGAGTTCATCAACGACTACCTCAACAAAGCAGTCTCTACAATGACCGCGTCTTAACCACAATTTCTTTTACCACACATTCCTCTACCACAAACGTTCGTGGTAAAGGACTCATAGTAAACGGAATCCCTTCCATCCATTAAAAACTAACCTAAACTCCTCCCACTCCAAAAGAACTACCCTGTACCCTCCACCCCCTGAAAACTAACCCCAACCCAAACATAATCCCCACCAACTTCCTAGAAACTACTCTGAACCCCTCCCACCCCTAAAAATTGACTCTAACCCCTCCCACCCATAAAATCTAACACAAACCCCACCCCTAAAAACTAACACAATTCCCCACCCCTAAAAACTACTGAACCCCTCCCACCGCCTAAAAACTACACTGTACCCCACCCCTAAACACTAACTCCAACCCGAATACGATCCCCCAACCTCCTAGAAACTACCCCAAACCCCTCCCAACCCCTAAAAACTAGCATGAACCCCTCCCACCCCCTAAAAAACTAACACAAACCCCTCCCACCCCTTAAAAGCTAACACGAAGCCCCCACCCTCTAAAAACTAACCGGAACCTGCACCCCTAGAAACTAACACAAACACTCCACCCCTTAAAAACTAACCCAAACCCCTCCCACTCCTAAAAACTAACACAAACCCCTCCACCCCTAAAAACGAAACCCAAACCCCTCCCACCCATTAGAAATTAACACAAACCCCCAATAAAAACTACCCCAAATCCCTCCCACTCCTAAATCTAACACAAACCTGAACCCCGAACCCCTCTAACCTCTTCTGTTCCTGTCCGACGCTCCTTTCAACTCCGCCCATCCCGAACACTTGACCGACTTAGCCTTAACCACGCACATGCATGGCTAAGGCTAAGTGGTTGTTTGGGAAAGTCAGTGTTTGGCTTGCGTGCTTACGGAACTCGTTGTTCCAGAATCATTGTTCAGGATGTTTCCCGATCTCACCACATTCTACTCATTGGAAAGAGCCGACTGAGTTCAAGCCTGCCTACCCCCTCCAGGAGCCCCAGCATGCCTAATGTTAGCAAAGCTTCTCCCTTTCAAACACTAGGACGCCATCTTGAAAGCAGCTAACAAAAAAGGCCTGCTGAAATCTGAAGACAAAACCATCATGCTCTTCCTGGACAACACCCAGGCTGTACAAAGTCCGAGGGCCCGATTCACAGAACTAACTTAAGACAAAATCCTAAACTTACTACCATTTTGGTATTCACAGAAGGCACTTACTCATTTTTGTATTCACAGAAGGCACTTACTCATTTCGGTATTCACAGAAGTTAGGAGTCCTAACTTTAGGACACCTAAATGCCTTCTGTGAATACCGAAAGTCTTAAAATTAGGATTTTTCTCAGTTTAGTAGTAGTAAAGTTGGGACTCCTAACTTTAGGACTCCTAAATGCCTTCTGTGAATAACTAAAGTCTTAAAATTAGGATTTTTCTCAATTTAGTAGTAGTAAAGTTAGGACTCCTACCTTTAGGAGTCCTAAATACCTTCTGTGAATAACTAAAGTCTTAAAAATAGGATTTTCTCAATTTAGTAGTAGTAAAGTTAGGACTCCTAACTTTAGGACTCCTAAATGCCTTCTGTGAATACCTAAAGTCTTAAAAATAGTATTTTTCTCAATTTAGTAGTAGTAAAGTTAGGAGTCCTAAGTTTAGGACTCCTAAATGCCTTCTGTGAATACCTAAACTCTTAAAACTCGTATTTTTCTCAGTTTAGGAGTCCTAAAGTTAGGACTCTTAACTTTACTACTACTAAATTGAGAAAAATCCTAATTTTAAGACTTTCCGTATTCACAGAAGGCATTTAGGAGTCTTAAAGTTAGGACTCCTAACTTCTGTGAATACCGAAATGAGTAAGTGTCTTCTGTGAATACCAAAATGAGTAAGTGCCTTCTGTGAATATGAAAATGGTAGTAAGTTTAGGATTTTGTCTTAAGTTAGTTCTGTGAATCGGGCCCAAAGAGCTTCCTTCTCGGAAGTTAAGAAGCGGCTCCGACAGCTGGGCGTCCAGTACTTCTAGCCCACATTAGGGTCTTCATTGACGGAACTTATCTCTTCTTCTCCGACCTCGGGGAGACCTGGACTGCGCTGACAAGCACCGCAAAGAAACACATACCGGCTCAATGTAGGTGGCCCCCCGTCCTCCTTGGCCAAGTCGCATGAGGAGGAATCGGCGAAACTGGGTCCCTCCCCGAACACCCCACCCCCAATTGCCCCGGCTCTAGAGATCATTGAAGACAGATGCTGGACTGTCCAGCAGCGGCATCCTTCATCCATGGAGCAGTTACAACAGATGGGGAGGGGGACCGCATATCTTCACCACTGACGATGATCTGACACTTCAGACAGCTTCAATCAGCACCACTGGTGACTCCACCGATGGCAGGCAGCATGATATGATCTTCAGCACCTGCAGGCCAATGCAGGCACCAGGGGCGCTAAGCTTTGACTTGAACATTAGGATTCAACCCTCATGTTGCCCACTTCTCAGGAGCTGAGATACTATGGGGCTCATTATGATCGCGGACGGACTTGAGTCCGTCCGCGACCATCGAGGAGGAGGGAACCTCCGCATGACCTGCGGAGTTCCCTCCTGTCCAATTAGGATGTGACCGCCACCCTGGCGGTCACATCCTCTATTTTTAACATTGCGGCGGCTGCAGCTTCAAGCTGCACCATCCGCAATGTTAAAAATGCATACATTGCATTTGTATGCAGAAAGCGGCAGGCACCGCGCAGTGCCTGCCGATTACTGCATACAAATGCAGGGGGGTACCATAGGTACTCCCCATGTGCACCCACCGCCCCCCCCTTCACCCAGGGGGCCCGCAACGGGCCCCCGCAGTGAAGCTCCGTATGCTTTTCCACTGCGGAAAACCCGCCGTGGAAAAGCATTTCTTTTTGGGCATCCTAATATGTAAGCCAACCGCGGCGGAAAAGCTGCGGACGTAAACCTGGACCCACCAGCCATCCTAATGTGGCGGTGGGTCTTTGGTGGGTCCGCTGCGGTTTTTCCGTATCCTCCGGGCCGGCGGTGGCTTCCGCCGGCCCGGAGGATACGGAAAAAACGGTATCCTAATCTGCCCCTAAGTACTCCTACTCTTGGGGGATTATAGTCTACACATCTTCCCTCATCTCTCCTCTCCTCCAAGGCTCTGCTCACACATATGGCCATGCCCAGCTCTACAATGATAATCTGGGAAACCCAACTTGTGGACATCACCTGCACTCACACAGCCACAAACCCTCCTTACTTAATGGTAAACTGTCTCGCTCCATTTGGGCATACTGTCTTATGCGGTAGGCTCCTACAGTTGTTGTTCATATCTGTTATTACGATGCCTGTTTCTCTTTTCCCACACTTGGGCCATGTAGACATGCACCACTCCCTTGGGAGGCATGGGTGGTGATGCAGGGACGGAGAGGGCAAGCTCATGTCATGCACCATGCAACAGGGAATAACATAACTCACTATATTTACCATGACTCCGTCCGCACTCACTAGATTCCTCACCCTGAATGTGCGCAGCATGCACAAGGCACGAAAATGATATGCTGCATACTGTTACCTTAAGTGTCAAAATGAGCACATTATCTTCCTCCAAGAGATCAACACTGCGGCCCCAGGACTGCAGTGGCTGCAAAAGCGAAGGAGAGGGATGATTTATGCTATTGCCTACTCAGCCTACACCTGAGAAGCAGTAGTCTGCATCCTCTCAGAAGTTCCTTTTTAAGTTTTCAATACTGTCATAGACAAGGAGGGCATGTTCGTCCTGGTGGAGGGCTGGCTGGATGGCTTCCAGGTTCGGTTGGGGAATATCTATGCCCTGTACTTGGACCAAGGATCCTTCTGGACAATGCTCTCAGACATTCTAGAGCACAAAGCCCATATACAGTGGGTCTTGGGAGGGGATTATATTTACATGCTTAACATGCCTTTGGACCACTCACACCCACCGCTCTCCTGAATTCCCCCACATAACCAAGCATAGCACTTCATGGGGGTGTCCGGCAATGGTCATTTGCAGATGTCTGGAGGGCTATACACCCTAACACCCCAGTCTACTCATTTAATTCCACATCAGATTATCTGTATGCATGCCTATCATTTGCTGTCACTTTAATCTCAGATTGGTACAACATATGGACAACCTTGGGCAGGTAGTATCTGACCACCCTGCCCACTTGATAGATGTGCAATGGAATAACTTGCTCCCACCAAAACCCACATGGCATCTCCCCGGAGATTTCCTGGAGGATCCCTCATTTTCTGACTCCCTAGAGGGCCATATTCACCAGTACTTCACAGAGAGCCATGACTCAGCATCCACTAGAGCAATAGAATGGTATGATTTTGAGGCGGTCACAATAAGGATGTTTCTACATGCGGTAACAGGGGTTCGCAGGACCTTAGATGGGGAGATAGAGACCACTGAAAGGCTGCTGCAGGTGCTGGAGAAAGAAGTGGATAGCAATGCTTCTAGGAGGCACTCACAAGCTAAGCCTAAGAAGCAACACGCCGCTCTTTTAAAGCAACTATGGTGCTTTAACTTCATTTCCTACGCAACCAGGACACATCACAGGTGTGACAAGTCCGGCCGACTACTCACCTAGCTAATTCTCCAAAACACCCACTCGAGCCCTATACTAGAAATCTCTTTGCCTTCCAGAGGCACCCGCTACACGCAAACCGGCATTTTAAGCATGTTCTTCGAATACTACTCCTCTATATACAAAGAACCTCCCCTCCATGCTGAATGAGCGGATGATACTTTTCTGTGTGGACTTCCTATCCCCCGCATCACAGCCATGGTGGAATGTATATAACAGTACCCTAAACAAAGAAGCAAAAACTAATAATGCTGTGGAAGGGTGGCATAATGCTTTCCAAGTCACAACAGGCAGAAGCCAACCAACCCTACATAAATTACTACAATCCTACCAAAAGGAACAAAGCTAACAACAACTAAGACCTGAACAGTCTGTAACACAGCTAGGTCCAAAACTAAGTAAACAGACTAAAACAATGTTCAAGCACCTCCAATACAAAGTAAGACTCTACCCAAACACTAAAGGGCTCGAATACCAATAAACAATAACTAAATCCCTACTTTAGACCAGTACTACAAAAACATTGCAATATCGTTATTGTGCATTAAATTCCTAAATACACATTTCTCTGCAAACATATAAAATATTAAAATTGTGCCAATTAACTTTAACTTACTTTGGAAAATTATTTGACATAATAAATATATTTTATATATTTACAAACATCAATAAAAAGTACAACAATTACAGTTCCCTCTCATTATACATAATTTCAAATTTCTTATTTTTTTGTCGCAGAAGAATTGAATGCAAGCTGCCATTAATAAATCCAAGTGTGTAAAGATCCCAAAACTTGCTTTAAACTCCCCCAAAAAATGGAAAAATACAACTGTAAAAACTATAATCCAGCGACAACATATCCGTAGACTCCAATCCATTAAAAACCCCAAAAATTGAATTAAAAAAAGAAACGCTCCAGGAAAACCCGAAAAATATAGGAACTGTAAAATAATTATTAGTTTACTAGAAATTAATATACAGTTCCTTTTTTAAAAAAAAAAGAAGCATGCTTCTCCCAATAGCAACTTCCAAACGACAAAAACCTGTAAAAAAAACAACACAATCCCTCCAGGACAAACGCACAATAAAAACATTAAAAAACACACTAATAACAACATATTCTAAACATATTTAAACATATAATACATATCCTAACATCTAATCAACAAACTAACCGCATTTCGCAAATGCAAAACAACTAGCTAAACCCCACCAAAAACACAAAATTCAAACTACACATACACTATATAGGAACTTAACTACCTTTAAACTACACCTAAATTAAGCCTAAAAGTAATACAATTAAACTTACCTTGACCGATGTGACGCAGCTTCCAACTGTGAGCTTCTCCCCTCAGAAATGACCTAAAACGAAACTGAAAGCCTACAAAATACAACTTAGTTTAGAAAATGGCTACCTAAATGAAATAACAAAAATACTTTCTTATATTACAATCAATGTACATTTGAAATGCAATGCAAAAAAAGTTGAAAAAAAATTATAACTAATATTACTAATGTATTATATATTTTTTCTTTCCTGTTAAAATTTTTTAAACTATAATAATAACTATTAGAAATGAAATAATATTTTTTATTATACATTAAAATAAAATGTGTAAACTGACCAATGTGATTGAAAAGAAATTATGTTTGCTAAAAATATGAAAAAATGTGTAAGTGTTAAAATAAGATGTCTTAATCAAAATGTTTTCTTACCTTAATAATTGTATTTATATTTACAACGTGAATAATATTATACAAATTATAGTATTTATTAAAAAATATGCAAACAATATAAAAAAGTAATACAATGACAAAATAATAAAACAAACTGTTTTTAAAAATGTACACTGTATCTAATGATGTAATGCATATATACATTGTAAATAAATATTCTATACCTGTTACCAAAAAACTGTTATAAAAAATTTATAAAAACCAGTGAACTACATCTTCATTTGTAAAAAATTTACAAATTTACCAAGTTCTACATTATAAAAATGTTAAAATTGTTTCATGCTGACTATACTTAAAAATTAAATGTTTATGTTGAAATATGTACTAAATATGTAATGTACCCAAAAATAACAAATGTAATATTATTTCTCTTATGACGATAATATATATTAAACAAGTGTAATAAAACAAAATGGATATTATTTATTTGCTTGACTCTGAATGAAAATGAAAAACTTTAATAAAGTGTTAATATTGTGTTTTATCTCCGGTCTATATTACTAGTTGTTTTCTGTATTTACAATCAAATAATTATCTTAAATTATATATCACAGAAATATTTTTTTTAAAACACATAAATAAAATACTATTACCACATAAACATAGATTTGTATCATTAGCATTACTACAAATTAAAGAACTATTATTTCACTATTCCCACTCTACAGTATATCAACTCAGGGAAACAGCAGGACACTCAAAATATATATTTTACTATTCCCACTCCAAACTGAACCAACTCAGGGTGGGAGCTGGACACTAAACATATATAATTTGCTATTCCTACTCCAAACTACGGGGGTCATTATGGCGGAAGGCCTGCCACCGCCAGCCGTGCGGTGGCTGTCCCTCCGCCATCTGATTGCCAATTTCCCCCGCCACATTATGATGGCTGGGGGAATCGTTCCGCAAGAGAATCGTTAGGATTGCCTGGCGGAGCAAACATGACCAGGGAAATGGTGGCGGTGCCTAGCAGGCACCGCCCGGCAGTTTACAATGCTGGCGTCAGCCAGCCTTTCCATGGCAGTGGAACCACCATGGTAAGGCTGGCAGGGATTGGGTTTGGGGCCTCGTTGCGGGCCCCCTTTGTCTTGGGGGGAGGTGTTGCTGCACTGGGGGAGTACCCACTTGCATTTCCCTGCAATGCACGCAGGCACAGCGTGCTGCCTGCCATGTAGTGCAGGGAAATGCACAGGATTACATTTTAACATTGTGGACGGTGCTGCCGGGTGTAACGATGGCAGTCTGACTCATGTCCGCCCGCCATCATAATGAACCCCTACGTTAAGTCAGGGAAGGTGCTGGACAATAAACATATATAATTTACTATTCCCACTCCAAACTACATTAAGAGGTCAATAACGATGGCGGTCGGAAAACCATTTCGACCGTGGTGGTAGCAGAAATATTATAGTCCGCATGTACCTCGGGAAATCCGACGGACAGATTAGGATGAACCGCCAGAGAAATCGGACCGTGGCAGACGGATTTCACGAGACTCCGCCGGGACCGTCCAGAACAGCTGATAATCCATCTGTGGTGGTCGGATTTGCTGCGGAAAGATCCAAAACCACCGTAAGACCAGCGGAATTACTGCACATGAAATTACGATATGATGACGTTGCCAGTGGAATGATCAGTTGTTTCCGATCACAACAAATGATGAATGGGAGAGCCGGCGGAAAGACTGTTGCATTCCGACTGCCGCGGTCGCGCCGGAAGAGAAATGGCGGTCGAAAGCAAACACACAACAAGGCTACCGAGTGTGGCTATAAATCTGACTCAGCCTCAAAAAACACCTAACACACCCCAATGACACATCCCCATGGCAAGTAAAAAATACAAATCCCAGGTCAACCCACACAAAACACCTGACATGAACACTCCTTTTTGACCCACCCACATAGCTGAGTATAAAACCTGCCCCTTCCCTGCCCGGAATCCTTTGCACAACTCCACAACTGAAGGGCCCAACGCACAAAGGAGCGGCAAATCGGCACACATCACACCATCACAACCACACACACACCCTACATATCACCACCACCACCTTCACATCTGCACTTTTTCCCCATTTGCACATCACACACCATGTCACAGAAGAAGATGCCCAAATTCACTGACAATGAGTTGTCAGTGATGGTAGATGAGTTAATCAGAGTAGAACCACATTTGTTTGGAAGCATGGTCCAACAGAGACCAATAGCCACAAAAAATCAAATGTGGGCAAGGAGAGTCAACAAAGTCAATGCAGTAGGGACCACCCTGTGCACCCTGAAGGACATCAGGAGGAGGTGGCCAAGGTGAAAGAGCTGTGACAACAAGAACCATGAGCTGGTTCAGAGGACTGGTAGTGGCCCTCCCATTTGACAACTAACATTCACTGAATGGGAGGAGAAGGTGCTTGCCACAGTGCATCCAGAGAGTCTCACATGAATACCCGGGGGAGTGGAGGCTGGTAAAAACCAACAAATGTCTACCATTACACTAGTATGTACTGTCTTGCACAAATAGAAAGCCACACTTCCTAGACACAAATGCACTTACGTACAACACACTCTTCCCAAAACATGTCTCACAGATCTAACATTTCCTTCCTCCGAATCACCCCAAAGGTAGCTAGCACTATTTCCATGGGGGCATTTGTACAGGCAGCCAGCACTACAACTCCCACCAGGCACCTTTGTCCCACAGCTAAACTGGATGGAACACTCCCCACACCCACACCATGTGGCAGCAATTCCATTGCTCACTTTCACCTAAAAGGTAGGTAGCCATCTTAACAGGGAGGGGTGTTTGTGGGTGGGAAGCCAGCCCTACAACTCCCACCAGGCACCCTTGTCCAACAGCTGAGCAAGATGGAGCACTCCCCCCAGCTATTTCTCTCCACTGTGTCGCTGAACAGGTAGGTAGCCATCTTAATAGAGAGGGGTGTTTGTGGGTGGGACACCAGTACTATAACTCCCACCAGGTACCCTTGTCCCACAGCTGAGCAAGATGGGGCACTCCTCCCACCCACAACCATGTGGCAGCTATTTCCCTCCACTGTGTCACTGAACAGTTAGGTAGACAGTGCATGCACCCTGCCACCCTTCTCAAGATGCATGGAGCCATATGACCACACCAGGCCTCACATGTCATCCAACTTGGCATAGATCCAAAAGCCACATCCAGTGTGCAGACATCTAAGCGTACATAGCTGTCACAAAAATTGAACTTTGAACCACCAAGTCACAAATTCAGGGCCCAATCATGCACAGCACAGAATACAATGTGCAAGTGCCACGGTGTCAGAGCAGGAAGGCCCATATGAACACAAAACATTCATGGTCAATCGGACAAACTAACTAAAGTACATGAAATGAAAAGGGTATGTATGACATTACAATTGCTAGTCCTTGCTTAGCTGAAAGTGATTCCATGCAGAGAAAACCAAAAAGACGCATCACATAAAGTTGATGTGCCGCAAGTCGTTAGATGATAACATGTCCCTGTATTCACACAATCTGTACGTGGCACATGATTTCTATTTACATGTCAAAACAAGGAATGTTACTTGTGCAATGCTGAAGTTAAATGGTAGGTAAACCAAATTTATCGTGCTCCTGGGATTACTCCCCGCCCGGGAGTATATTGAGAAACTGCGCAGGATAGCACCGACACTAGATGTGCGGGTGTCTCCTAGGGCACTGATTCAGGTGCTGGAAACATCCAGCAAGCATTTATCAATAACGTTTTTTTCAATAAAGTTTTCCTTGAAAAGATTTCTTGTGTGTTTTTTCAAAGTATTTTATTCATACTTCTACAAAGATGCACTGTTTGATGAATTTCTCATAACTATTCAATTCTTCAAATGATCAATCACAACAATCCTTCCAATGCATTTCGGCGCATTGCCTTCTTCAGGGAAGTTTGTAATGTAAAATGTATATCTGTAACTCCTCTATATCGTACAGGTATTAATATAATCAACAACAATAGATGCTCAACACACTTAATATTAACCGATATAGTAACCACATTCATGTCAGTGTTACATGCCTATTACTATTAATCTTCAGTAAACATGAAATCAGTAGCTCTTTCGGTAAACCATTAAATCACAGTTATCAAAAAATAAATTCAACAAACTGATAAAAATGTAATGGAAACTCAACATATTGTCATGTTTGCAAAGGGAAAACAAATGTTATATATCTTGAATATGCGAGCAGTTCGTACGATAACAAGATAATAATGTCCGCTGAGTGATAAATGGTATATAATACCAATACTAATAAGAACGTATATGGCGGGCGGGTTGGATCGTAAACAAACAGTCTTAAAGGGACCTCACTCGATGACTCGTGAACTCTGCCTCGAACTAAGTATAATATGACATATCAGATTTGAAAAAACGTTACCAAAGCTCATGAAAGATCTCTTGATACCATTGTGTAAATGTACATTAAATCGCATTCATCAAGTGTACTTTAGCTGAAAAATAATTCAGTACATAAAAGTAATTAGCAAATTATATAAGTATGAACATCATCAAATGTAAAACAAATAAGGGGGAAGTCAGCGAATAGTCTGCCAAGGTCTATGTACCAAATATTTATAAATAACAACCAAATTCCGTCCGTTCATTCATTCCCCTTGGTTTTAGGGTTTGTAGATGGTATATCCAATAGTTCTCTCGCATCAGTAACATCTTTTTGTTATCTCTCTCAGAGCTTTTTTCCACCACTTCTAGAATACATGCTCTTAGTTGGTTTATTTGGTGATGCGCCTCAATGAAATGTGTAGCTACCACTGATTTAGGTGCTTTTGTCCTGATGTTGCTCTTATGTTCATTTAGTCTTACTTTCAATTTACGCTCCGTCTGACCTATATAAGCTTTCCAACATGGACATTTGATCATATATATTATGTTGGTGGTATCACAGGTGGCATTTACATTCAAGTTTATTTTATGTCCTTTCATAGGGTGGTTGATGCTCTTGCCTTCAATGATGTTATTGCAATTACTGCAATTTCTACAGGGAATTGTACCCTTAAATTTCACTTTTGGTCTTGTATCCGGGACATGTTTTATGATTTCTCCCAAATTCTTTGCTCTATTAAATGCGAAGACTGGCATTTCCGCAAAAATGTTGTTAAAGTCTGGTTCTGTCTTAAGTAAAACCCAATGTTTTTTGATTACTCATGGTAGAAAATTTACTGACGCATGTAGTTTTCATTTCCTTCTCGACACGAACCATTTGGAATTGAATATTAGTTTTTTTAAACTTATGAGGAAACTGAGGTTACGTCACTTTTTCGAGAATATTGTCGTAGAAACACACCAACCCAAAGAAGATTCTTTAAAAGGTCTTACAACAATCAGCACATATATGGCACCTTTGAGCCATAAGACATTGGATCTGTTCGAACAACTAGTCAAACAAGATCTATCAAAATCAATTATGGAAAGAAGTCCAAATCAAAAAAAGATTCACAAAAGGAATACGCAGCATTACAATCTATTGCGAACAACAAAACCATTATCTGCCAGAAGGAGGACAAAGGTGGAGCTCTGGTTATTATGAACATTGACTACTACAATTCTCAAGTTTCCTTACATTTAGGGGACGAAAACACGTACATGGAGTTAGAAAGTAACCCAATTAAAGAGATACAAACGGTCCTACAGAAAATTATTCAGGAAGCAAAAGAAAAGGGAGTTGTAAACGAAAAAATTGAGAAATACCTCCTCACTGATTATCCTAAGGCGCCAAAATTTTACCTAACACCTAAAATACATAAGGATCCAATAAGACCTCCATGTCGACCTATAGTGTCAACCTGCGGAAGCGTCCACAAACCAGTGGGTAAACTTATTGATAAATAATGATGATGATTTGAAGAATTGAATAGTTATGAGAAATTCATCAAACAGTGCATCTTTGTAGAAGTATGAATAAAATACTTTGAAAAAACACACAAGAAACCTTTTCAAGGAAAACTTTATTGAAAAAAACTTTATTGATAAATGCTTGCTGGATATTTACATGTCACACCATGAACAAGTAATGTAAGTACCTCAACAACATGTCATCTGGGATACACAAAACCCTGCTCTGCTGTAACCAGGCGTCGTAGCACACCAGTGAGGCACTCGGCCTCTCTGGTGGGGACCCAATAATGAAGCATGTCACCAACTAGGTTGGTGAGTGAGGGTTCTTTTAATCCACTAGAGTGACCCTCTTGTATCATATGTAACATCAAAACGTTGAACACCAAGCTTGAGGAGTGCACTTCAATGACCATTTCACCTCTGTTCAACATGAGATCCACAAGCAACTGCTGCAGAAGACAACATCAACCTGCAGAGCCAGTCCCCCCCCCCCACGAAACATGAATTCTCGGATGAGGAGCAACAACCTGGCCCATCCGGACTGCCAGGGTACACCACATCTCAGGCCCTCATTGTCCCTGCCACCACCACAGCAACAACAACAGCACCAACCCCTGCTGCAACGACCTGTTCTGCCTCAACCACCACCACTACCATCACTGCTCCTGCGACACTCTCCCTGCCTCAGTGGTTACCAACAGCACCACTCAATCAGAGGAGGCCAGGGAGAGTTTGAGGGTGCGTTGAGTGCCAACGCCACAAGTCCGGGTCAGTAGAGCAGGTTAGAGGGCAACTGGGGGACAAATACAGGAGGACACTGGGACCGAAGCCCAGGCCAACATCGCCAGAGGCCTTTGGGCATATGAGCAGACCCAGGGACAGATGGGCCAGGTTGTGGAAGAAGTGCGTGAGCTCCGCCTGCTGCTGAGGTCTATGGACACGCATATGAGCCAACTTGTGGACCTCATGGGCCAGCTTGTGGGTGTTCTGAGGGACAGACATGCGGCCCAAATGACAGCTCAACCCCCCTCCAGTGGCCAGCATTCTGATACTCCCACCACGTCAGCTGCGGCCACAGAGAGGGGTGAGCTGCAACAAAATTACTTCTCACACACCGCTGAGCCTGCAACAGAGCCCCCCTGCCAAATGCACAAGGACCCATCCGAGAAATACCAGGGGAGGATCACATGGCAATGCACCATCCAAATGCTAGTTGCTGAACTCACCATGATGGCACCTTTATTCCCCTTGACATTGACTTTGTTGACTATCCTTACTCACATTGCCATGTTGATGTCAGGAGCCTGTTGGACTGTGTGACTGCATCAATGTGGTGACTACTCTATTTCTCTCATTTACTATCACTTACAACTCATAAATTCACTTAGCATCATTTTGTAAATAATCACTTATCTGTCACAAATATTTATTGTAAAAAAACACTCTTTACACACCTATGTCTTTGTGTCAGCTACATGTTTATCGCAGTATGTACAATGTCAACTCAGAACCCAATGTACCACAACCTCTGACTGTGATGAGGCATTGAGAGGGTGAAGGGACCTAGAAAGACACAAGAGAATGACATTTATTTGTCAGGGGAGGCCATTACAGGTAGAACACACCACTAGTCATCAAGGTACACAAGCAGGCACACATGACAATGAGCAACAACATCAACATAGACATGGGGTACCTGGATACAAATATCCTGTGCCACACACATCACTCATTAGCACAGAGCCAACAACAGCCAGCAGTTGAAAAGGTCTTCCAAGCCTTGCCACTACCATCAAAGACACCAGACAATGTCACTGTTGTACAATGTCACTCACACTCAAGGGAAGTAGATGTCGATGAGCTGTTGATGCAGGTCAAACCCTTCCTCTTCTCACTATCGTCATTACTGGGCATGTGTGGGTTTGCAGGGGGGCATATGCTGCTCATCATCGTCCAGGAGCAGGGGGGATCTCTTTGCGCAAGGCCAGGTTGTGGAGCATGCAGCTTGCAACTATGATCTGACACACCTTCTGGGAAGAGGAGAGTAGTGCACATCCGCTCTTGTCCAGACACCGGAATCTAAACTTCAGAAGCCCAAACGTACGCTCCACCACAGCCATGTCATACCATGTGCATTGTTGTAGCGGACTTCACCCGGGGTACTTGGATTCCTCAGTGGGCTCAGCAACCAAGGCCGTTTGGAATACGCAGAGCTACCTAGGTGTGAGAATCAAAGAGCAATTTAGTAATATGAACAGT
This sequence comes from Lissotriton helveticus, assembly GCF_964261635.1. NCBI lineage: Eukaryota > Metazoa > Chordata > Amphibia > Caudata > Salamandridae > Lissotriton > Lissotriton helveticus. The sequence goes on from NC_136067.1 coordinate 378,989,642, forward strand.
AGCTAAGGACAGCATGTCACACATACAGCACACTACTTGACTCTGCGTACTCACCAACAAGCCACACACACTCCGGATGCAGATTTGCCATCAATTGTGGGATGATGCTGTTACGCAGTGTGTAGGAGTCATGTGCAGACCCGGGAAATTCGGCACAGACATGGGAGATAATCATATCCGCTTGGCATACCACTTGCACATTTATGGAATGGAAATATTTCCTGTTCCGGTAGATGTGCTCACGTGCCTGTGGTGGAACTAGGCCAACATGTGTGCAGCCAAAGGCGCCAACAACATTAGGTATGTGTCCAAGATCATAGAAATCACTCGGTGTCCCCGAGATAGTGAGGCCTGATAGCTTAACTAGGCTTGAACAATCTTCTAATACATTAATACAGCCAACACCGGAATGCTTAAAGATGGTCTCCTGGAATATAGCGGGGCTCTAACAAAAACTTACTGAGCCAGATTGGCAGAATTCTTTTGGCAATTTCGATCTATGTCTCTTTCAGGAGACCTGGGCAAGAGAGCCATTATATAAAGTAAGTAGGCTACAGAACATTCAGTATAGAAGCCCTCCAGTCAGGTGGTCTTTTAATTTGGATACAAACAAATATGAATGCAACTATAGAAATTGTGCCCACCGGTTCAAAATATATCCTGGGGTTAAAATTTAAGTTCCCAAATAAGTCCCAGTTGTACCTCTTTAACATATTTATAAGACCAAGGGAGCGTTCAAAAGAATCCCTGTTATTACAACAACTTGAAGAAGTTCTTGATTCTATCGAACCAAATGTGGCCTCTTTAGTTGGGGGGGACTTCAACTGCTGTTTCGAACCTATGATGGGATTAGATACCATCTTCGAGGAAGAAGACTTATGGGGATTCCGTTTACCAAGGTAGAAAAAACAGAGGGGTGCTCAGTATCGGCTATGCAATTATTCCATTTCACTGTAGAGAAAGGTCTTAGGGCATGTAACGGTAGGTTCCCCTCAGACCCTGAATGTTCAAATACTTTTTCAAGAGGTAATTCTTTGCCTCAAACGGATTATGTAATGATAAGTTCAGCCCACTGGGCCTTCGTACAGGATTTTAAGGTTGACGAAAGAAGCAAAAGTGACCACTTACCATTGTGTTTAGACTTATTTGGAAAATGGTTCTTGGCTCATGCAACTCATCTAACTGATCCGGGGTAGAGATTATACAGCCCCTAGTGGTCTACAGTGAAATTAGACAAATATAGGCAAACACTGAGTGAGTTGCTGTCACTTGATATCCACGTCGCTTTTCCCTGGTTGTCCCATATCCGTAAGTGGCTCTTTGACTTGGGTTAGAGCAGATAAATCAGAGTCTGCTGACGCCTGACTCAAAGCAGTACATTAAGACCATTTATTGGAATTTTATTTGGCTCAAAGTCACTTTAAACTGTACTTCTGGAAGGCTTACTACACAATTCCTGATGGTTAAAACGGCTCCCTGTTTTGAGTCATTTCTGGACGAAATTGAGCCCCAACTGGCAAAGACATTATATCTGGAATTTAGATATGGAACACTCCAGATAAAGGCTTTTACATCAAAATGGGTAACGCCACAGGATGGGGATAAGGATTGCAAGTGCTTGTTATGCCAATTTGGAGCTAAGGAGGACACCACACAGGTCTTATTTTTCTGCCCAGCATATGCAAATGCTAGAAGAAAATGGATAAAACCATTAGGAAGAATTTTGAATGTTAGAAAATATTAGGGGCGGGCGGAATTTGCGTATTCCCGTTACGCAAATCTCCGTGAAACGGTTAAAAAATCTCCGCGAACACGTAGAAATTCCACTAACACGCGGAATTGCTTGTTCGCGATGCCTTTTCCTGTTCGCAATTGCTGTTTGCGTGTTTGTGGGGAAATATCTCCCGGCCACGCATTTTTGAGAACGCGAACAAGCAAAAAATTTCGCGAAGTCGTGGAACGCAGAATTTTGGGCAATTTGGTGTTCTCCGCGGAACACGAAATTGACCGAATTCCGCAAATTCCCCAAGCGGAACGGAATTTATCGCCCAGGCCTACAAAATAAAATGAGATGTTGCGAATATTAAAAAGCAACAGCTCTAAACTCATTGTATTTGGCGTTAGCAGATTTTTATTGGCTACTAGTTTTGTAAGAAGAAAGAAAGGGTTAAAATTTTAAAAAGCTTTTAATCACAATATTTTAACATAGGGATTGATCTTTGCATTGGGGCATTTTGCACTTGGGTACAGGATGTGTAATATAAAATGTGTGATTCCTAGGAGTAGAATTGATTGCAGTTTTAATTAGGATGTGTTCTTCGATATAATTGAAGTATTTTTTTCACTTTTTATAATTGAGTTTTTAAAGAAGTCCCTGTTAATTTGCACATTCACTTTTCACAAAATCCACAAAAAATGTAACCAGAGAATTATGGTTCATTGACTAGATTAGCTGAAGATTATAAATTGTGCATTTACAGTGTTCCCTCACAAAATGAGGATGCTGCTAAATGTGTATGTAAATAATAAGAGAAGTAATGTATTGTATGTGTTTTTAGAAATGTCTTATAATACTTAAATAATGCTTGGATGATTCTATGAATCGAATAAAGATCTTTTGAATTGAATTGAGAAATCACCTTTCACACCTCCCAATTCATGTCTCCTTGGGAAGTGGATGTAGCGCTCCTTGTTTGTCATCATAGCGGACAGGACATCACGTAGCACCATTCTGAACATAGCTTGAGACATCCCACCGGCGATGGCCACCGTGTACTGAAATTAACCAGAAGCAAAAAAATGCAGGGATGCCATCACCTTAACTGTTGGCATCAAAGCAGTTGGATAGGTCCTGTGAGGCCTCAGATGGGGCTCAAACTGACCACATGGGTCTTGAAGGGTAAAACGATTCAGACGGAATTTCCTTATGATGTCCTAATCCTTCATGTTCGCCACCACTGGGAACAGATGGTGCACATTTGGTTGTCTCCTCGATTATTATTTATTTATAAAGTTTTATACAAAATTGTCATCAAGTAAGATGAAAGGGGACACATGTCAGTTTAATTCCCATATGAGATGTGTCAAACATCTTACATCTTGATTGACGCAGCGCCAACAATGACTGGACTGTAACAACAGCTTAATACACAGGTCACATGCAGAGACACCTTGATCTCATGTAGTTGTACATGTGGTCAGTATGTACATACTGACTACCTCTAAAACAAATTCTGACGATGTGAATGGTAAACGGTACACTCATATACATTTTGTGTCACCAGCCCTGAGTGTAGGTGACACAGCACATGTTGGAAACAGCAACACTGCAGACTTCTACATAGCTGCTGTACCTGCCACACATTCTTGCGTAAGTCACACATAGCACAACTATTCTACACAATGAGAACAGTGTGTGTAATCTGATCAACTATAAAGATGAACACAGCAATGTACACAGTGAAATAGGCACATCATGTGGTCAGGCCATCATTACTGTGTGTTGATTAGCCATCTCACACATTGACATGTGCACAAATGTGAGACTCCATTACACACCAAATCTGTGTACATGCACACAAATATCATAGGTGAAATGTGAGTAAGTACATGCCAAAGCATGTAATCATGTGCACTGACATGGCATGTGTAGGTATCAGTGAGTTTTTTGCAAACAGGTGCTGTGGTACATTGTGAAGGTCTAGTGTTCAATGATGAAAATTGGCTAGATCATAAAGTGTTCATAGGTGAGGTATGTGTGCTCCGCTACTGCGGGCCCGGTCATTGGGTACAATTGTAAGATGCCAAATGGCAGTAGCAACAGCCTGGCACCCACGGTGTGCCACAGCCAATGCCAATGCCACTGCAGCCAATGGGAACCGCGATTGCGGTAGTGAATTACACATTTTATAACCGCGGTAAGCATGCTCCGCAACCGCAGGCCCGGTCATTGATTTGATTGATTTGATTCGATTTTGTGATTTGTAAAGCGCTGGAATGCCCGAGGGCGTCTTGGCGCTGTCATAGCTCGAACTGCTGCAGATGTATCTGGTGCACCCCCTGGCTAGGCTGAAAAAAGCCAGGTCTTTAAGTTCTTACGGAAGGACCACAAAGAAGGGCTGTTTTTTAGTTCGGCAGGTAGCTTGTTCCCTGTTTTTGCCGTGTTGCCTATGAAGTTTCCCCCCCCCACCTTAGTTGTCTGAAACTGGGGGTCATGAGAAGCTTAGCACTGCTTGATCTTAGCATCCTAGATGGCACATAGGGTTTTAGGTTTTTTTTCAGAAAATGAGATCCTGATCCGTGCAGAGTTTTGTACGCCAGGCATGCTGACTTGAACTGAATTCTTTTTTCAATAGAGAGCCAATGAAGGCCTCTCATTTTTTGCGCTATAGGTTCAAATTTAGGGATATTCAGTACCAGCCTGGCGGCCGCGTTCTGAACCCGTTAAAGTTTTTGTAGCAGCTGTTTTTGTAACCCTACGTATAAAGCATTGCCATAATCCAGTTTAGATAAAGCTAACATGGTAACCAAGGTTTTTGCAGTGTTAGGTGGAATATATGGCAACAGTTTCCTAATGAGTTTCAGCGTGTACCAAACAGATGAGGAAAGATTGTTTATTTGTGCTTCAAAGGTTAGTTTGGAATCGAATATGACCCCTAAGTTCCTCACCTTGTCCACCGGCGACGGGCATCTACCTAGGCTGTCTGGCCACTAGAGGTTAGACCAGATATTCGACTTGGCCCCTAGTAGCATAACCTCCGATTTGTCGCCATTTAGCTTTAAACAGTTGTCCTGCATCCAGTGACTGACCTGGTCCATACAGTGTCTGAATCTATCCGCGGTCTCTGTGGAGTTGTTAGAGATAGCCACCACTATTTGGGTATCGTCCGCGTAGGATAGAGGTACGAACCCGCAGTTCCTGATGGTGTTGGCTAGAGGGGCGGCATATAGGTTAAAGAGGGATGGGCTCAACGAAGAGCCCTGGGGGACCCCCCAAGGCAGATCGAAGGACTTTGATACAAATTCCGAGAGCTGAACTGAGAATGTTCTATTTCTTAGGAAGGAGGCCAGCAGATTGACAGCTGAAGTATGAAGGCCTATGGCTTTCAGCCTGCTTATGAGGATATCATGGTTAACAGTGTCAAAGGCCACCGACAAATCTAGCAAAATGAGGGCGGCCTTCCCTCCTGCGTCCAGAATACTCCTGATTTCTTCCGCTGCCATCACCACGGCAGTCTCCATTCCATGTGACTCCCGAAACCCATATTAGGAGTCATCTAGAATATGCCTGTTCCTAATGAATCCTGCCAGTTGTGAGTACAGCAGTTTCTCCAGGATTTTAGCCTGAAAAGGTATTCTCGAGATTGGCCGGAAGTTGGCTGGAATGGAAGAGTCAAGACCCGGTTTCTTAAGTAATGGAAGTACCGAGGCTGCCTTCCAAGCTTTAGGGAAGCAGCTGGACTGAATTATGTTGCTGAAGAGTGGCTGCAGTTGGGCGCTCAGCAGATCCGGGAACAGATGAAGGACCTTGGGTGGACAAGGGTCCATAGGGCCTCCTGATTTGGTAGACACGACCGACTGCCTGATCTCTTCGATCGAGGGAATAGAAAACTTGAATTTGAGAGGAGGGGGATTAAGGTCTGTGGGACTAACCTGAGTGGGGAGAACCGGTTGACTAGATCCCTCCGCATGTGTGACAATATGCCTCAGAGGGAATGAATCGTATAATAGTCGGACCTTGTCCGTGAAGAACTGTCCTAGTTTGTTGCATAAATCTATGCTGCCCTTGACTTGTTTGATCGCGGGACCAGTAAGTTTCTTTACCATGGCGAACAGTTCTTTACTTGAGTCTTTGGCCTCGTCGATCTTTTTAACAAAGAACGCCGATTTTTCTTCCATGATCAAATTTTTATAGGTGTTTAAGGCTTTGCCGTAATCTAATTTCTCTTTTTTTCCATAGTTTACCCTCCATCTTCTTTCTGCCCTTCTGCAAGTCTGTTTTTGCAATCTAAGTTTCTCAGAGAACCAGGGTTCAGAGCGTTTACTCCTTTTCTGTATTTTGGTTTTGATAGGGGCGACTGTTAGCACTGCTGATTTGATCCAACTCCCTACCTGGTGAGTGGCTATATCGCAGTCCTTATCTAGATCTAAGGTAGTTGAGCCAAGTCGTGCTTGTAGTTCAGCGCTGTCTATCCTTTCCCAATCCTGATATGGGCGCTCCCCCACCCTCGAAGCCCTAGCCATTTTTGTCTGGTCCAGGTTTAATGAGAAATAAATTACTTTATGATCGGACCAAGGGACAGGCAGCACTTCCCCTAGTCTGATATTGGGGTTCAAGGTGAAAATTCCGTCCAGGGTGTGTCCAGCGGAATGAGTTCCCTGATTTACTAATTGGGACATGCCACAACTGGACATAGTATCTAAAAAGGTACTCGTATTGCTATCATCTGTTTTTTCCAGGTGTATATTAAAATCCCCCAAAATCGTTAAGTCTGCCCTGGATAGGCTGGACTCAAGAACTGGCCCCAAAAGTTGTGCCAGGGGGATGTTAGACTTTGGAGGCCTATACAGTAGGAGGCCAGCGAATGTATAGTTAATAGTGATGCGAATCTTGAAAGGAAGAATTTCAGAATCCAGAGAGCTCATACTCTCAAGTCCCTGCACATGAAGGGTGTCTTTACTGATGATGGCTAAACCTCCTCCCCTTTTCCCGGTTCTATAGGCGCGGAGGAGTGAGTAGCCCATCGGCACTGCTAAAGCCAGATCAATGTCCGGCGATCTATCTGCCCAGGTTTCAGTTACGAACAGCAAATCCAGTTTATAGGATTCAATCAGGATTGCTACTTCTGTGTTATGTTTCACCAGGGATCTAGCATTCACTAGTGCGGCCTTTAATTGTTTATTTAATGGGAAACCCTGACGCTGGCAGCGAGGTGCTGTCATCTTACAATGTGCGTAGGAGAACTTAAGATGACAGCTTGTACAATATTTAATTTCGTCTCCTGGGTTGAGGGGTGTACAAGAGCGGTTTGGTCGTAGGTTATGCAGTAGTAGGCTGGAGAAAACCTTCCTACTTGAATTAGTGAATATTTGGGCAGGGTTTACGGCCCTGGGCCCGTGCCAGGTGCGGACAGGCACAGACGGGCTTGCCTTTGGCGCGCCTTCGGCACGCCGCCGGCGCGTCTGCTGCGCGCACCAATCAGCATCTGTTAAAAGGTCTCAGTGCTTCAACAACTAGCCCGCTCACCCCGTCCTGCTCTCCCAAGCCGGAAGTGGTATTGCTGCTACCTGCGCCCTCCGCCCCCTCCGTACAATCGGCACTTGCCGTGACGAACCGGGGAGCTTTGGGGGGTAGTTGCAGCCTGGGAGCAGTGCAGAGGCGGTAAGGAGCAATGTAACAGTATTAAAATCACTGATTTACAAAAGCTATGCAGTTTTAAAATCACCGTAGCGAAGCGTCTGTGTAGTCTAAATCACCCACAGTGCTTAGGTAATGAGGAAAGTTGTATTTTAAAAGCGCGATTTCCCAGCGCTGCACTCGTTAGTCTCAGCGGCAGTCTCGATCTAATGGACCAAGAATGGTTAGAATTGAAAGATGTCAAATCGCGGTGGTGACCGCCGGGTCCCCGCGGTGTGCCACCGTCAATGCCCATGCCATTGCAGCCAATGAGAACCGTGATCACGGTAGTGTATTACACATTTGAAAACCGCAGAAGGCGTGCTGTGCTACTGCGGGCCCAGTCATTGGTTAGAATTGAAAGATGCCAATTCACGGTGGTGACCACTGGGCCCCCGCGGTGTACTACCGCCAATGTCCATGCTATTACAGCCAATGGGAACCGCGATTGCGGTAGTAAATTACACATTTAAAAAACACGGTAGGCGTTCTCCGCTACCGCGGGCCTGGTCATTGGTTAGAATTGAAAGATGCCAAATCGCGGTAGCGACCACCGGGCCCTCGCGGTGTGCCACCATTAATGCCCATGCAATTGCAGTCAATGGGAACCGCGATCGCGGTAGTGCAATTCAATGTTTAAACCCGTGGTAAGTGTGCTCCGCTGCCGCGGGTCCGGTCATTGGGTTCAATTGTAAGATGCAGGATTGCAGTAGCTACCGCCTGGCTCCCGCAGTGTGACACCGCCTGTGCCAATGCCATGTCAGCCAATGGGAACCGCTATCGTGGTAGTGTAATACAATTTTAAAACTCACGGTAAGCGTGCTCCGCCACTGCGGTCCTTGTTATTGGTTACAATTAACAAATGCTAACCAGGCAGACCAAATGCAGCAGCTGAGTACCACTAAAACAACCCCAGGGGCCTATAAATGTCTGTGAGAGAACCATACATTTCAATTGCATTCAGACACTGTGCCTGCTATTCTTCACCACCAACTGCTGCTGTTCCTGTCTCCTGGACCCAGTGATGGCGAGAACTGAGAACATCAGGGCCCGTCCCTTCACCACAGAGGAGCTGGAAGTCCTGGTGGACAAGGTCCTTTCACATTATGGCAGGCTATAGGGTGCGCCAGAGGTATTGGTAAGTGTTTCATAGTTAAAGATTGAGAGTGATCAGAGTGCTCACATGATGTTGCTCTGCAGTAGTATGTGCCTATGAGTGCAAGTTAATGTGCATGCATCCACATTTTTCATTTACCATGCTCCATACATGGCCTAGTAAGAAATTGCACTTGATTATTTGGGGAGGATGGCAACATGGACATTTCTACAGCCCTCCTTCAGCAATAAAAAATACAAACGTTGGTCTGAGACTGTGTTATGTAAATGTGTGATACACTGTCTAGCATGCTGCCTTCATGTCAATGGGGTGTGTAGCCTTATTTCCACAGATCCATGACTGCATTGAAGGATGGGAGGGATAGGCAGTGGTTTTGCTGACTGGACTGCTGGCTTGGAAAGTCAAAGTCTGAAAAAACATTGCCTGTGCTATGTGATGTCATAGTCCATGAGGTTTCCACATGCTCATTTGTGACATTACAAATGTATTTCATTCAGAGGGTACTGAAGAATGTGTGTACAGTTTTCGTATTGCCCCTATGGATATGTGTGTATTATGCACAAGAGTAAAATGGTTGAGTGTAACACTCTTGGTGGTAATTTACCTATGACACATCAGATAAATGTAATTTGGAAATGTCTTCCTTCCATTGTTTTCATTATGTGTTCTGTCTCACATGTGTAGGCACTGTTTCCCCTCTCATATTGTACATGCATGTGAACTTTCTGATGGCCCACATTTAACCTCAGTGTGAGTCCCACTGGCCTGCACAGAAACTGACCATTTTTAAAAGGACACATCAGTAAATTGGCTGAATGAAACATAGGTGTTGTCTGCCACCCTATTTCTCAATGTGCTATCTTAGGCCTGGGGATTGCACAAGACAGGACTACACCTTGTGAGAAGAGTGTGAGAATGTAAAATCATAGCCCTAAATATGACCTCCATGACACAGGTAGCCATTCACTGGCCAAGGACATTGAGGGGCCGTAGTGTTGGACACAGTGAGTCTGCCCGACACATCATTTCAAATGTATTGCACACTCACACACTGCGGACCCGATTCACAGAATTAACTTAAGACAAAATCCTAACCTTACTACTTTTGGTATTCACAGAAGTTAGGATTTTGTCTTAAATTTGTCTTAAGACAGACTTAAGACAGACTTAAGTTAGGATTTTGTCTTAAGTCTGTCTTTAAGTCTGTCTTAAGTCTGTTTTAAGACAAACTTAAGACAAAATCCTAACTTCTGTGAATTCCAAAAGTAGTAAGTTTAGGATTTTGTCTTAAATTAGTTCTGTGAATCGGGCCCTCAATCACTGATGTGGGTCTTCTTCTTATTGGTTTCTGCGCTGGCACTCTGCATGTGTATGAGATGGCCAAGTACTGTGTCCATCATCATACATGTATACACTTCTATGAGATTATTTGATGCAAGTGTACTACGTGTCATGCTGTATGGCCTCTGAGCAACATTTATGTATTAATGTGCTATGTTTTTTCATGCTCCTGAACTGAGACACAGTGTCCCTGAAACTTCCTCTTCTTGTCTCCCATGCCTGCAGATTAAGGTCTACTAGCATACGGCAATATGGAGGGCCAGTGCACGCAAGGTTTGGGCCCTGGGTGTCTCCAACCGACGGCACATACACTGTCACAAGAGGTGGGATGACATCTGCCGGCTGAGCACAAAAGTGGCAGAGATGACGCAGGGTGTGCTTCCATGGAGTGGCAAGTTGGAGTGCAGGAGCATGACACCACTAATGGCCTGCCTCTTGGCAGTGACACAGCCAGAGCTGGATGGACGCTTGAGGGCCCATAAGCAGCAAGTCGGGGTGAGTATTCAGCGAAGTGTGACTTTGGGTGTCAGTGACTGCATGAATCCCAACCCTGAGCCAGTGCGAAGCTCTGTGATGTCTCTAGTGTGATGCAATAGCTTCTAAGTTGCCTCTGTGTTGAGTGCAGCTGTTATGCATTTTTACAACATGTGGTTTCTCATGTGTTTAAAACAATGACCCTTGTCATTGACAGATGAGATGTGGCCTTGTGACATATGCTGCAGTAGGAGTGTCAAAGACATCACCTGGCAATGAACAGTGAGAATCATGTTAGTGTGCATTTATAGATGTGTGCTGTGCACAACATAACATTTGTGACAACTACACAGAAGACACCAATGTGCAACTGTAGTTGTGCTTCAAAGCACAACATGGTGGATACTAGGAGCTAGTGGCCATTGCAAAAGGACATTTGGGAGTCTGTATCTGTGGTGTTCGTGTAAAGTGACTCCATATGTGACAGAGACAACATGTTTAGATGTAAATCTATCTCACCTACAGGCACGTAGGTATGCTTACAGAGAATAGTATGTTAGTTTACAAGGAGGCACAGGCCAGCTATTTGGCTGTGTCAAAGACGTCACATGGGCATTACTATCAACTATGCATGTTTCCATGCATCTTCTGATTATTGCATAAAGGTTGCACATGCCAACTGTACATGGAGGAGGGCAACATGGGAGTATCATTTTCAGGTTTTGTGCTTTGCTTGAATATGATCTTTGTGAGTATGGCACTATACTGAACCTATGTCTCTGTCTCTTGCAGCATCTACCAAGGGCACGGAAGGACAGGGGACCGACACCAGTGGAGAAGCTTCTGGCACGACTGCTACACATGAGCTCACTGACACTGATGTGACCAGAGCCTCGGAGGGGAACGGGAGTGCCCTGGATGAATCACGCCCAGAAACACCAACCTCCACATCATCAGACTCCATTGGTGACTCCTCGAAGTTGGTGGACACAGGAAGTTCGAAATCTGCCTCTTCTTTCACCACACATTGTCCAGTGCCCACCCTCCCAGTTACTACAAGTGCTGTCCATGCCAGCAGCCCCAGGAAGTGTAGAGTTTCTTTCTGCCCAGGCACCGCTGCCCATGCCCCTGTCTCCCCTGCTGCCCTCAGTGTGGAGGCGGTGGAGCTTTTGCACCAGCTGTGTGTGGGTCAGACTGCTCAGGACCATGACAAGAACTTGGCACAGGTAGTTGCCTTCATGGGGGGGATTTATTCTGGCGTGGGTGGCCTACACCGAACTGTCCAGTCTTAGTCCTCCACAGTGACGGCAACCATTCAGCAGTCACAGGCTCCCAGTCCAGCTCTTGTCCCTTTAGCAACCACCCTGCCAGTGGCAACACCTGACGAGAGCGCCCACATGCCAAAGTCCTCAGGCACCCAGTCCTCCACACGCAGCACACAACAACATCACTTCAAGTGGACCAGACCACAGACACCATCCCCACAACACAAAACAGGCACACAGGGGCGCAAAACCAAAAGCCCATCACGTAACACTCATGGGCATCAGGTCAAGATGCAGGCATCAACATCACATTCATCAAAATCACTCCTATCCCACACCTGCTCCCAAAGAAAAACAAACAGTTGCCCTAACTGCTGTGAACCTGGTGCCTGCAATGATTAAGCACAAACACTTCTCTAAGGCAGATTCACCCACAACGTCAACTCTTACCCATACCCCTGTGAAGGTGGGACAGGAGAGCAAAGTGGGGGTTTACCTGGACAACAGGGGATGCAGGGGAAAAGGCAAGGCCACCCCAAGAGTACCACCAAATGCAGCAAATACCCAAAGGGAGAGCCACCTGTACCTGATACACCTTTGGTGGAGAGTGAGGCTGTTGTGCCCACCCCACTTCCCACTCCGGCCAAGACACTTGTGGGCTATAGAATCCCAAATAAGTTGAGACCCAGCCCTCAACATTCACTCTCACACACTGTGTCTCCCAGTAGCATGTCTCCACCTCCCCGTTCCACAACACCAGCCGGTCCAAGCAGCCCTCAGGCTCCCACAGCCGCTGATGCCTCTACCTCAGCTGGTTCTCTCTCTCCCAGGTCCAGTCCTCCAATTGGCCCCGACAATCAGCCACCTCCCAGTTCAACTGAAAGCAAAAGTTGAAGCAAAGTCCCCCTCCCCACACCATTTCTACCACAGCGGTGCCTGGACTGGCTATGTGTAGCCCCTGAGCTGGGGTGATTTCCATGGCAGTGGATGGTGGTACCCATTCCCTGTGCCGTTTCTCACGCACACATGTGCAGACCAGAACTATGGACTGGCCAATGGACTTGCTGTTTGTCACTTTTGATGCCCATTCCCTGTGCAGTTTCTCATGCACACATGTGCATACTTTAAATTTGTACTGGCCAATGGTCTTGCTGTTTGTTACTTTTGATGCCTATCTGGGTATTATGTAATAAAGACTGTTGCTCCTGTTGTCTGCTTTGTCAATGTCCTTGCTAAATAAAAGGTTTTATGTATGGGTATTGGTCCATCTGACATATGCTCTGTATGCCACTTTAACATTGCCAATTTCTTGTTTTACTTTTGATGAGGTTTCCAGAGGTAACAGGCACTTCATTCTGAGGCTTAAGGGTGCAATGATGGTTGTTTTTGATGACCACTCTTCTCCTAATTGTTCTGTGCTCAGGTTTGCTAAATTATACACATGTCATATTAGGATGCAATACCAGAACAGAGGTGAATACTATTCACAGGTTTACTTGCGGGTGGTCAGGGTCCGGCATTTCTGTGGGCTCTTTCTTGATGTGGGCAAGCAGTGTTGATGTGTAGTCATCTTGTGTGGGCCAGTCTTCATAGTCACATGTGTACATTTGAATGTGTGCACTTGAGTAGTCATACAGTATGATTGGCCTGTCATTGTCAGTAGTGTTGATATGTATGTGCCCCTGCATATACCAACTACACACATGTATGATCCAGGTACTGAGTGCCTGTTTGATTACCTTGTAAGACATGTACTTCAGATTGTGGGCACATGTAGGACTTGTAGGTTTAGCACTGTGCAGTGTGTTGGTGTGTCCTTGCACTCCCGGGGGACACCTACTTGTTGTAGCTGTCAGTTGTGAGTATGCAGAGTGTTTCACTGCAAAGTCTGTGTTGTGTTTTGTAGATCAGCCATGTGTCTTGTTAAAGTCTGTGCTCACTGTGCTGACCTGCTCAGCCACACTGACATTATTTGTTAGTTTTCTCGTGCATTGCTGTCACTTGACACATTTTTGGCTCCAGTATGGTATAGGGTATGAGGAGTCATACCATCCCATATAAGTGCTTCTGATGCCTATACATTGTGAGTTACTCCTCTATGTGTTTGTGGACTGTACACTCCTCACCTGTCCACTACTGATGTACACACCCCTTCAGTCTCATGTCTTCCACCCCATGCCTTGCCAGTGTGGGAGCCTCCCCACCAATTCATAGTGTGACACTATACTGTGGGAGGATGGACTGTGTACAGGACAAATGTGCCACTCAGGACAGTTTCACAATTAGTCATGTGTCATTTTCTTCTGCTAGTTTGCACTCATGGTTGCTCATGTGCATTCCATATGTTTGGGCAGCACAGTCCTCTAGTCATGTTATTTCCATCTGGGTTTCCCCGAGTTGTGCATCTGTGGGTGATGGCTAAGCAGTATGTGTGTTTGCTGAGGTACTGCTACCCTTCCTGAGTGGGATGTTATCTGTGTGCTGTGATGATTTGAGTTGTGGGAGTTCATGGTGGGGCACTCAGATATTTGTGCTACTGGTTTGGTTGGTGTGCACACACTGCTTGGTGTGCATGCAGTGCTGTCAGTGTATGTTGCCTTGTACTTACCTGGTGTGCATCCCTGATGTCCAGATGAGTTTGCTATGTGATGGATTGGTATGTGCATCTGTTGTGTTTTTGTTGTGGATGGATGCAGTGTTTGGCCTGTGTTGGCTCTTTCTACTGACAGGTGCATTGTGTGTGTGATGCTCTATTTGCATGACATTGTGTATGAGTAGTTTGTGCATTGTGATACATTCAGATGTGTGTTGCATGTGTAGTGTGCATTTCTTGTGTATATGTCACATGCAGCACGGTGGATTATTCATGAGCTTGTTTTGAGTGCACAATAGTGGTTTGTCCTCCTATTTTTGACCGGTCACTTGTCAGAATTATGCATGTGCATGCTTTTGGTACCCTATCACAGCATGTTCACTTGATGACTGGTGTGGTGTCCATGTCTGTGTTAGCTGATATGCCCAATTGAGCCCAGTTAGAGTTCATGATTGGCATTTGATGATGCAATTCTTGTTTGTGTTGGGGTATAGTGTCTGTGCACTGGCCCACAGTGACAATGTTGTGTATTCCTGTTCTGTCTAGGGTCACATTGCCTTTCCACTGTTTGGCTGCATATGGCTGGGCTTGTTGGATTTCTGTGGATGTTGTTTGTGAGATTTGTGTTTGGCTATTGTTTTTGGGTCAGCATTGGTTCAGACATCCCTGAGTGCGAGTCTGACATTTGTAGATGCACACCAGGGTTTGTGATCGGATGTCAGCAAACTCACAGGACCTTATTTGCACCTTTATGTGTGTTTCTCACAGGTGTTGAGTGTTGCAGGTGTGAGATGGGTAGATGGGGGTATGTGTGAAGGTCCTTCTTGAGTTTGACAGTCAGGGACTGTGACAATGAGCCATGTGTGTTGTGCTGGTGGCATACACATGTCAAGTAAGTTAACACAGGTGTGTGGCTGGTCACCTTGTGGCTTCTGACACATCCTATCATTCCTGTGCCTATGCATAGCCTGCATTGATGTATCCCAGAGATGTTGCACAGAGGTAACTTTGGTTTAATTGCAATCATTGTGCCACCCATTTCTGATTTGAGGGCCTAAGGGTAGTGTGATATGTTTCTCCTCTTGCATGTGATGTACACATGCTATGTGGCTTGCTCCATGGGTTTCCAGCACTGTGCACTTCACTTTGGGCTAGCTCATTTATTATCCTACATTGCTGCTGACCTTTGGTATGTGTAGGTGGCAGAGTGTCAGTGTGGGATCTTTCTGAGGGACTTGACAAGCAGTGTGAACAGTTCAGTGGTTGTTAATATGCAGTGTGAGTCTTCATTTCTTAATTATACTCCGTTTGATTCACATGAGTGAAAGGCAGGTGTGAGGAGGAGGGCTGTCTGAGCCCCTGACCTTCTGTGCAGGGTGTTCATCTTCACCCCCCACCTTCCCAGTCAATCTACCTTGCCCTTTGCTGTGTGAGGTGCGAGGTCTAGCCACACCTGGCTAATGAATTGTGCATGGAGGGAGGGGCACAGGAGGGGCACACAGCATGTGCAGAAATGGGTGTGGGCAGCGTACTGTCGGGAGGGTGAAGGTGGAGTCCTGGAAAGTTGCCCAGAATGCCCAAGCCTGGCGCCGGCCCTGCCTACTACTTTGTGTGCAGGTCTTCCTACATCTTCACCGCTGCGGTGACTTGCCCGGAACATTGCAGTGATTTTGCGGTTGATGGGAGACCCGGATTCAGAGGTGTGGATTTCTAGCAGGCAGGACATGTGTGAGTACACTGGGGGATATGTTCCTGTCCCCACCAGAGTGTCTGATGTGAACAGGAACCGTATTTCGGCAGAGGAGTTGTGTGTTTTGGTTGTATGCGGAGTTGTGTTTCTGTTGACTGTGTGATGTCTTATTTGCTGGTAGGTGATGAGGTACAGCAGCGGAAGGGCTTGAAGAGCTGGATCCAAAGCAGTCAGGAACGTATGGAGGTGACTGGGATTCGAGTTTCCTCTTCGCAGTCGAGCTTCCGGCGTCTACGAGGGGCTGGTTTCTCCGCTGCGTTCTGATGGTTTATTTGAGGCATCGTGATTTCTCCAGCGGTTGGGACATCATTCCGCCCAGCGGTCTTTCTCTATTGGCTCCCTCTGCCACCGTTACTGAGAGAAATTTCTGCCAGATCCCGAAACTCCACAGAGTATGGAAAATGGGCTATCTTTGCCCATTGTAATATGGCGGACGCGAGGACCGCCGATGGAGTGTGGAAAAGCAAATTTTCCGCCAGCACAGCTTATCTGCCTACAACCGCCATCCTTATCAGCCCCTAAGTCAGGGAAGGTGCTGGACAATAAACATCTATAATTTTCTATTCCCACTCCAAACTACATTAAGTCAGGGAAGCTGCTGCACACTAAACATATGTAATGTACTACTCCCACTCCAAACTGTATTAAGTCACAGAAGATGCTGGACACTAAACCTATATCATTTACCATTCCTACTCCAAAATTAAAAAAGTCAGGGATGGCGTTGGATAGTAAACAAATATAATTTACTATTAACATTCCAAACTAGAAAAAGTCAGGGAAGGTGCTGGACACTAAACATATATAATTTACTTTTCCCATACAATCTACATGAACTCAGGGATGGTGCAAGACACTAAACATATATAATTTACTATTCCCACTCCAAACTACATTACCTCAGGGAAGGTGCTGGGCACTAAACATATATAACTTACTATTCCCATTCCAAAATGTATCAACTCAGGGTGGGTGCTGGACACTAAAAACATATAATTTACTGTTCCCACTCCAAACGACATGAAGTCAAGGAAGTTGCTGGACACTAAACATATATAATTTACTATTCCCACTCCAAACTACATTAACTAAGGGAAGGTGCAAGACACTAAACATATATAATTTACTATTCCCACTCCAAACTACATTACCTCAGGGAAGGTGCTGGACACTAAACATATATAATTTACTATTCCCACTCCAAAATGCATGAAGTCAAGGAAGATGCTGGACACTAAACATATATAATTTACTATTCCCACTCCAAACTACATTAACTCAGGCAAGGTGCTGGACACTAAACATATATAATTTACTATTCCCACTCCAAACTACATGAAGTCAAGGAAGGTGCTGGACACTAAACATATAGAATTTGCTATTCCCACTCCAAACTACATTAACTCAGGGAAGGTGCTGGACACTCAACATATAAAATGTACTATTCCCACTCCAAACTACATAAAGTCAAGGAAAGTGCTGGACACTAAACATATATAATTTACTAGCCCCACTCCAAACTACATTAACTCAGGGAATGTGCAAGACAGTAAACATATAAAATGTACTATTCCCACTCCAAACTACATTACCTCAGAGAAGGTGCAGCACACTAAACATATATAATTTACTATTCCCAATCCAAAATGTATCAACTCAGGGTGGGTGCTGGACACTAAACACATATAATTTACTGTTCCCACTCAAAAATGCATGAAGTCAAGGAAAGTGCTGGGCACTAAACATATATAATTTACTATTCCCACTCCAAACTACATTAACTCAGGCAAGGTGCTGGACACTAAACATATAATTTACTATTCCCAATCCAAACTACATGAAGTCAAGGGAGGTGCTGGACACTAAACATATAGAATTTGCTATTCCCACTCCAAACTACATTAACTCAGGGAAGGTGCTGGACACTCAACATATAAAATTTGCTATTCCAACTCCAAACTACATAAAGTCAAGGAAAGTGCTGGACACTAAACATATATAATTTACTAGCCCCACTCCAAACTACATTAACTCAGGGAATGTGCAAGACAGTAAACATATAAAATGTACTATTCCCACTCCAAACTACATTACCTCAGGGAAGGTGCAGGACACTAAACAAATATAATTTACTATTCCCACTCCAAAATGTATCAACTCAGGGTGGGTGCTGGACACTAAACGCATATAATTTACTGTTCCCACTCAAAAATGCATGAGGTCAAGGAATGTGCTGGAAACTAAACATATATAATTTACTATTCCCACTCCAAACATCATTAACTCACAGAAGCTGCTAAACACTATTTTTTATTTATTTTTAGAGTTTTCTATAGCGTGGACAAGACCCGGATTAGGGTATCAGAGCATCGCACAAAAAAAAAGAGTAAGTGTAAAACATTTGCAAAACAAAGCAGAGATAGTAAGAAAAGCATTTGTAACAAATGTCACCATGTAACAGAGACGGTACTAGATATGATTTGTTCGAAGTTAGGTTGTCGGAGCTCCTGGAGTGTCTGTTTCCTCCAGATAAAGTAAATTTCTGGGATAGGTACTGGGGGTGTTATGATGAAGAGCTTTGTGGGTGATGCAGGTCATTTTTTGGTTTATTTTAGCTTCGTAGGGCAGCCAGTTGAACGCTTTTAGGTGTGTGAAATGTGGTCAATGTCCTAGATTCTGTTAGGAGTCTTGCTGCGGCATTGAGGCAGGCCTTTAGAGCGGCTGTAGTGATTTTGGGTAGTCCCCCGAGGGCTGTACTCCAGCCCCAATATGACTAAAGCCTGCACAGCAGTTTTGAGATCAGGGTTCTCGATGAATGGTTTAATTTTTCTAAGATAGCTGAGGTGAATGCGGGCGTTTTTGGCCAACAGGTTGATGTGTGCTTGCATGTTAAGGTTTTTATCCAATGTAATTCCAAACGATTTGGTGAAGTTCACCAGAATCGACATGCAATTCAGAGCAGATATCATCTTGGTCCATTCCTTTATCTCCAGAGAGTTTTAGGAGGGGAGATTAAGAGAATTTGTTTGCGAGTTTAGCTTAAGGAAGTTGGTTGTTAACCAGTGGACGTCTTTTCGAGCGCTTGATTCATCGCCCTTATCTCTTCAATGGAGGTGATCTTGATGTAAAGTTGAGTGTTGTCCGCGTACATGTGATAGGAGATATTCGCCTGTTGTAGTATTCCGGGTAGTGGTTCGACATAGAGGTTAATTAGCGCTGGGAAAAGGGTTGAGCCTTGTGGTACTCCTTGTTGGTTGGGTGAGGAGGCAGAAAGGTTTTTATTCACAAAGAACGATTGCGTTCTGTTCTCCAGAAAATATTTGAACCATTTACGGTCAGTTAATCTCAGTTTACTTCTCTCTTCGTCTAGGGTTCTGTTGAACCATGGGTTTTTGTCTTTGTCCAGTATTCTTTTGAGTTTTGGGGGAGCTACAAGGTCAAAGACTTTGGTCATCGTGGAGTTGTAGTGAGCAGTGAGGTCATTGACATCTGACATGTTATTGAAAGGAGTCAGAGCTTTCTCACAGTGAGAAGCTACGTTGTTCCAGTTGAGGTTTTTCGTGTCTCTTATCCAGTGTTTAGGCTTGACTCGCTGCAGGAGAGATTTATTTCTCGCAGAGGGAATTTGGAAGATAATAATCACAAGGGGTGACCAATCACAAGGGGTGATTGAGATGGAATCAATCGTTTTTTCTTTAGAAATTATCCAATCAAGTGTAGCACCTTTGGAGTGAGTGGGCTTTGAGATGGATTGGACCAAGGAATGGTCTGTTAAGAAGATGTTGATAGCGTTGACCTGCTTGTCTAGGGGGTCTCCTCAATGGAGATTAAAGTCTCCAAGGAATATGTAATTGGAACGAGGGGTTGAGTTTGTTGTAATGATTTCCATAAGTTGGTCTGTGAATAGAGCATTCTTACCTGGGGGGTAGTAGAGTATATGTAGTTTGTGGGAGTTGTTATCTGAGGATTTTAAATGGATTCCAAGGTATTCACTGGATTCCAGTGGTTCGGAGTGAAAGTTTGAGATAGTGATGACGGATCGATGTATGCTGGAGATGCCTCTGACTTTTTTATGATGTCCATCTAATCTAAACATATATAATTTACTATTCCCACTCCAAACTACATAAAGTCAAGGGAAGTGCTGGACACTACAGCAAACAAATGATGGACGAATGCTGACAATGCAAACATTCTCCCCCAATCAAAAGATCTGGGTTAAATTAATTGTTCTTTTGTCCACTCCGCCACCCCAGTTTGGACCCAGCCATATGCAAATCAGTCTTGACCCTGTGCCTCATGGGAACAGTCCAGACCGAACTGCCAACCCAGGTTCTCCCTAGACCGAAAACAAGCATCCTGGTACCGGTTTCAGGGTATGTCACCCTTCTTCAGACAGGCTAGTGTGAATCCAGTGGCACAGTGAGCAAGTGACCCACGTCTGGGCATACCCATCCCACTTAGGGCAAAAAGTGTTACAGCAAACAAATGATGGACAGAATGCTGACAACGCATACATTCTCCCATAATCAAAATATCTGGGTTAAATCCATCGTTCTTTTGCCCACTACGCCACCCCAGTTTGGCCCTAGCTGGACACTAAACATATACAATTTACTAGTGCCACTCCAAAGTACATTAACTCAGGGAAGGTGCTGGACACTAAATATATATAATTTACTTTTCCCACTCCAAAATACATTAACTCAGGGAAGGTGCTGGACACTAAACATAGCTGAATCACTATTCCCACTTCAAAACTACATTAAGTAAGGGAAGGTGCTGGACATAAAACATATATAAATTACTCTTCCCACTCCAAACTACATTAAGTCATGGAAGGTGCTGGACTCTAAACATTTATACATTTCTATTCACACACCAAACTATATTAACTCAAGAAAAGTATTAAAAATATAATTTTTAAATAAAATATTGCCAAAAAATATATAAAACATATAAAATAATACACATTATAAATATATTTACATATTCCCATTTATAATACATTTTCCAAAAAATATGTTATTTGTAAATAATTATATATCATAATCAAAACTTTCATTTTCATTTTTTAAAATTATTCTCAAAATGTATCTTATTTTATCAAAGCATTTTCTAATTTTGTTTTTAAAATGTTTACATTATTTAAAAGATATTATGTTTCTAATACTTTAAAATTATTTACAAAAAAACATCATCACCTATAACCCCATCACACTCCTAAAAACAATGTCATTGTAATTTCTTTTAGATTAAAACACTCCCCACCCTTATCACCTATAACCACAACCCCCTACTCCTTAAAAAAATGTTTTTTTTTTAGTTTTTTCAAAAATGTTACATTTTATTTTTAAAACACTGCCCCACCCTTATCCCCTATAAACCCAACATCCCGCTCCTAAAACATTTTTTACATAAAACATATACCATTTATTAAAGATTATCAATACATTTAAATGATATATTATATTAAAAAAATTCACATTTACAAAATCGATATTTTTCAATAGCGATATTTTTAAAATCGATATTTGTAACAACGATATTTTATACAACACAACACATTTATAACTTAATATTGTTGCACAACGATAATTAAAATCCGATATTTTGTCTACTTAACGCATGCACACAACATTCAAAATGATTTATATCTTACCTTCAGTTGCTTGCACTGGTCTACCTTATTACTGGTGCTGAGTAGACTCTTGGGGCAGGGACACAGCTTCCTGCTTCCCAGGAGCGGCTGGAATTGGGGAAAAGAGGCGCGGCGGGGGAGGAGGACAGGAAGCGCGGTGGATGGGGACAACTGCAATAAAAATATTTTTTTACCAAAGAGTCGGGGGGGACAAGGTAGACAAAAAGTAAAAAAATACAACATACCTGTTGCCCTCAAGCATCGCGCTCTTCCGCTGCTCTCCACAGCAGCAGGCAGGCACAGGCTCCCAGCCTGCCCTTTGGCCAATCCTGAGGCTGCTCTCGCTGAGAGAAGCTTCTGGATTGGTCTGAGTGCCGATGATGTGCGCTCCAGGACAGACTGGGAGTCTGTCCCTGCTCTCTACAATCCCAGCTCAGCTGCAGTGGTCAAAAGCAGTGTAACATCATGTAGGATGTGAGGAGGTTATCAAGTTCTTAGATTTTATTGCTGTTCAAATGGGTGTCATTACTGATATTTACATGTTCCCACATCTTCATTGCTTGATTTTTGCTCGCGACAAAGTGTCACTCATAGTCTTTGAATGTCACTCATAATTACACTGAAATTATGAAAATGTCACACATTAACAATCTGAAACCTTGCCAGCTATGAGGAAAGTGAAAGATGAAGTATGTGCAGTGACATGCAAACTCCTGCTTTCATTTTCTTGCATCATCCCTTCACTCTTCCCCACCTCGGCACAGGCTGGGATGAAGTCAGTGAGGCCACTGCAAGGGCTAAAGGCGATCCACATGACATTAGTGATTCTGGCCCAACAATGACATCTGACAACTCAGTACAAAGAAACTCTCAGGCTGAGAAAAAAACATGGGGCACCTCCAATTCGAGCTCTGAAATTATTTTCAGAACCAGCTAATGTTTGTGTAGGGGACAAAATTGGTTTATTTACTGAAAATAATAGGCTGATTTCCTTTCCGTTACAAGCACATTTAGAACATATTTCAACCTGTTACGTAGGTGGTAATTAATGCAGTTATGGGAACACATTAATAGTTATGGCATCATTTCTTTTGTTGCAGAGGGAGCATTCTTGCTTCTGTGGCATTTATTTAATCACTCAATTATAGAGGGCAGCATAATCTTTGCCGATTGCTTTTATGGCCTTACTATATAACACTGCTACCTGATGCATTAAGCTTTGGTATCATTATCAGGTAGATCTGCTTTCAAATGCTGAGTAAAATAGAGGTCTTTCCCAGATATTTAACACCTGTTTGAGAGATTATGAGACTGGTATAACTTTTTATTTCCCCATATATGTCCTGCCAATAGATTCACAGTTATACTTATGGTGACTAGTTTAAGCGTCAGGGTAGGAAAATTAAAGGAAGCCGAAATTAGAATTGAAAGAAGGACATTTTTCAAATCATATTGACAAGTATCACCAATTTTATGCAGACATTATCTACCAGTTTACCAGTTATATGTTCTGTCACTTTTTCCTTTTATCCATCGTTGAAGCTTACAATGAAACTCTGTCTGGTAGTTCAAATGTCCTCGTACACATGGTAAAATTTTAATGAGAGTAATACTTGTCCATTTTTTAATACAGAGCTACTGAATCTTTATCAGAATAAATAGAAATGTGGGATAGGATGCCACATTTTCAATTTCCCATTATCTTCTATGTTTCGAAATTCAAGGTTTGGGGATTAATTGCCCTTATTACATTGTCATCTTTTACTCTTAGTGGCCATAGTTCCCTAGGAGAAAGAATGATTGATCAAGTATTATGGAAGGAAAGCTGCTCAGTCATTTAGAGGGTTCACACGTATCCATGTAAGTCTTTGGCTTGCTATTCCTAAATTCTTTGGCATCTTTTTTTTTATGTCTAGGTTACTTCTGGAATGAAATAGCGATACATTCACAGTATGCTCAGAAGACTCTAGATCACGTACTAACAAAGCAAGCTGGGTAATGAATGATTAAATAAATATTCTCTAAATGTTCTTATTTAGGGGACATATAACACATGTTAAGTATTGTATTACATTACTTAATTTTGGATTTTATTTTACAAGAATGTATAAAACATCCACTGAGATACGTGGAAAGATTCTGATTTTGCTACCTAATTACATCCACTTAAAGTCTAATCATGTTTTATGTTTTCAATTTAATTGAGGCATGTTTGTTAGCTCAGCAAGAGTTAGGTAAAGGGGCTCTATTCCTTTTCATTCTTGTTAGAAATGGGGGCTCTAGTTAGCACAGGTGCGCACCTCTGTCCCAGTAGGGACCCTTGCTTCTAGTTAGGGTAAGGGAGCGACACACTTTAGATAACCACTGCTCACCCTCTTGGAAGCTTGGCATGAACAGACAGTCTTATCCCAAAGGCAATATGTAAAGTATTTGCACTCGGTGTCGGAGTTGTTTTTCTTGCTTTGCATCACCAACCACACAATTCTCAGGGATCAAGAACTTGAATTGGCACCCTTTGTAATGCAGAAGTCAAAGAGGTGTCCAGGTGCTAGTCAGT
The DNA here is from genome assembly GCF_964261635.1 of Lissotriton helveticus. NCBI lineage: Eukaryota > Metazoa > Chordata > Amphibia > Caudata > Salamandridae > Lissotriton > Lissotriton helveticus. Next base: position 379,013,776 of record NC_136067.1, read on the forward strand.
GGGTTGCAGTTAAATTGTGTTTGTGGCACTAACACTTCAGAACAGAAGGTCAGCAAACACAGGCCTTTTGATATTCTTCTTCATGCAGGTTCACAGCAAAGTTCCAGTCTGTGCCTTCCTTGGCAGAAGCAGCGACTGCAGGGCAACCTAGCTAAGCACACAGTCCAGATGTGTTCTAATTCTCTGGGGTCTAAGGTAAAATGCTTATTTCTCTTTGTTCTCTTTGTGGCAAGTTCTGTCCTCTCTGGTGCACCAAGGCCATTGGAGGTGGAGGCAGCATTGTGTAAACAAGACGCAGCCTATACAGGTGCAATTGAAACTCCTCCCACCACTCTAAATGCAGCCAAGGTCTATTTAGCCCAACTATGAGCCACCCAGGAAAGGACACACCTCAACCCCCCTCTGTGGCTGCTGACAGTGAATGCAATTCCCCTAGTGTCTGTCACTCCAAAACCAGACAGTCAATACACAAACCAGCAGAGGCACACAGAATGGTTAAACAAGAAAATGCCTACTTTCTAAAAGTGGCATTTTTGAACACACATTTTAAAAACCATCCCCCTAAAAAGATGTGTTATTGAATTCTGAGTTCAGAGAGCCTAAACTCCATTTCTATATTTTGCCCCAATGGAAAGTTATACTTGTAAGATGTTGCAAAGCTACTCCCATGTTAGCCTATAGGACAGCAACCTTTTAATAGTGAAAACGAAATTGGCAGTATTTCACTATCAGGACACATAAAACACACCAGTACATGTCATACCTTTTAGATACACTGCACCCTACTCATGGGGGTACTTTGGACCTACGTGAGGGGTGACTTACATATAAGAAAATGGAAGGTTAGAGCCTGCCAAGTGGGTGCACTTGCCAGGTCGAGATGGCAGTTTAAAAATGTGCGTGCAGACACTTCATTGGCAGGTCTGAGATACATTTACAGGGCTACTCAGGAGGGTGGCACAATCAGTGCTGTAGGCCCACTAATTTCATTTGTTTTACAGACCCTGGCACACTCAGAGCACTTTACTAGGGACTTACCAGTAAATCAAATATGCCAATCATGCCCAACCAATTATAATAACAATTTACACAGAGAGCACTGTAGCACTGATTAGCAATGGTAAAGGTCCCAGACTCCTAAAGCCAACAAAAACAGGTCAGGAACAGTAGGAGGAAGAAGCAAAACATTTGGGGCTAATCCAGCAAAAGGAGTCATTTCCAACAATTCTCAATGTGAATCTTTTGTTACCTCTACTCGATTACATGTGTCAGTAGAATGTATCTATGTTCCTACTTAGGGGCCTATTAGGATGGAGAGTGGACCTGAGTCCGCCCGCCATCCTGGCGTTGTTGGTACTGGCCGCCAGGCATGCGGCGGTCCCACATCGCGAATTAGGATGTGACCCCCACCCTGGTGGTCACAGTCAGCATTTAAACCTTGTGGCGGGTGATGCGATGTCAAAATCGCATGCCTGGCATTTCCCTGCACCACTTGGTGCAGGGAACTGCAGGGGGGTACCATGGGTAACCCCCAAGTGCACCCCCACACCCACAGGGGCCTGCAACAGGCCCCCAAAGCCAATCTCCGCCATCCCTTGGCCAGTGTTCCACCCGTAACATAATATGGCTGGCAGTGCCTGCTTGGTACCACCACATTACTGGCCCAGCACCGCCCTACCGGCAATCGGAACGATTGTCGACCGACAGAAAAGCGGCAGACAGACTTTGCGTCCGCCGCAATACCCCCCGCCATCATAATATGGTTGGAGTATTTCTCATTACGATGGCGTAATGATCGCTACCGCCAGCTCTTTGGTGGTGATCGTTAGGCCATCGTAATGAGCCCCTTCGTTCCCTAGTCCATTTAGTGGCCCAGGGATTTCAAACTGTTTCAATAATGAGAGCAACTTCTCATTAATGAAAACCACAATCATTAATGGACCAAGAGCTGTATTGGGAAATGTTTGCTTGTGGGGTCCCCCAGGGCCACTTTTGTTCCTTTACTCTTGTTTGTAAATCACCTCTGAGAGGTGAGTGCCTCACTGCGGATTGTAGTTTGTAGTCTCTTTTACACGCAAAACATGAAATGCCACTGCTTACATTATGAGCACTAGGGTCTGAATGTTTTCCTTTATCGGCCTAATTACCCTAAAGTCAATTTGTTGATGTTCAAAAACTTGAGTTGTCTTAACCACTTGGGAGCTAGTAAACAAACCTCCCCAGTGCTGCGCTGTCCATTATCCGGTGCTGAACTGGACGTCCAGCGGTCGCACGCAGCACTGGGGAGGTAGTGCCCGTGACGACCGTTGGCCGACGGCAGCACTTAAGGGGTTAATGATTTAAGATTTAGAATGGTGTTTACTGGTGGCAGGAATAGTACAAGGCTAAGCAACAAAACCAGCTCTAGGGTTTTAGTTGCCGAGTGAAAAATGGCTAAGTTCCCCTTGATATGCACAAATAAAAAATTAATCTTTTAACATATACTTACATTCCAATTAAAAATATCTCTGCAGCCATCCCATGCCCATGTGTATACATGTATGGCAAAGATGAAAGACATATAAAAGAATGAGGAAATTGTTGTACGACTTTAAGTACTCTTAAAGAAAGGATGAAGATAGAGATAGAAGATAAAGGGAGACATAAAGAAAAAATAGAAAAAGAAAGCAAGAAGGGAAGCAAGAAAATGGGAATATGAGAGAGAAAGAGCAAAATAATCAAAAGAAACAAAGAATGATCAAAGGACAGAATGGAAGGAAGGAAAGGGGAGGAGGGAATGGAGGAAAAGGGAGGTAGTGAGAAAAGAAGTAAGGGGGAGGTTGCAAGACGGAATGAAAAGAAGGAAACAAGAAAAGAGAGGAGGGACAGAAGTAGAGCAGCATAATTTTGACTCCACCTTCCATAACTTCATTTATATACATTTATGCATCTATATACAACATTTATATTCAAAGTGTGGTCTAACTTTATAAACATGTGTTGCCCATTTAAATGAATAAATGAATTAATAGTATGTAACGCTTGTGATTGCTAAGAGTGTACACATAACTGTATTTGGCTAATTCATAGAGTGATGTAACTATGGGACATATTATCAAGACAGGCGATAAAATTATCGCCGCTTTAGCGGCAGAAAACTGCCGCTAAAACGGCGGTAATGGGCTTGATAATAAGCCCTATGGAATTTCAATTGAAGCCCATGTTAGATGTCCTTCACATCTAACATGGGCTTCAATTGGAATTCCATAGAGCATATTATCAAGCCCATTATCGCTGTTTTAGCAGCAGTTTTCTGCCGCTAAAGCGGCGATAATTTTATTGCCTGTCTTGATAATATGCCCCCCTGTTCATCATATATTCATGCTTAACAATGATTGTTTGGTTTCCACTTATTTATAATAGTGTAATGTGCATCCATTTTGATTATTTTCATTATATATAACTCTTTTTATTAAAAAGTAGAGAATCGACATAGCTGATCACAATTGGAAATGATAATGCAAAATTAGATACACATACAAGGATAGCATTGATGCACAGTATAACCTTAGATAATAGTTTATCAGTTATAGCGTGTCCGAGCCTGCAAGAGAGGGGCCGACGGGGGGGACAGAGATATTACCTCGGTATACATTCCATTTGCGCCATATTAAAGACCATTTCTTGGGGCATCCACGTGCAACATACACAGGTTTTTCTGTGATCATGAACCAGTCCATATCAGCCTTCCAGGCCTACACCGTGGGAGGCATTCCAGCACCCCACACTTCAGCTATATTCCTTTTGGCTGCCATCAAGCCCGGTGTGACCCATATTTTATCCTTACTGTTTAGGTCTGTGGGCTCCCAAACATTTAAAATACATCTTTTAGCTTCAAGTCCTATGTTAAGTTCAAGAACCTCCCCCATACAGTCATGAATTTTTCTCCAGTAGTGTTGGACATATACACTTTCCCACACGATATGCATAAATGTACCTTTCAGGCCACACTGCCTTCTACACATTCCACGTCTGCTCTGCCCATGCTAATAAGCCTAGATCCTGTGACATAAATTCTGTGGAGGATCTTGAGTTGGACCAGTCGCAGTTTAGAGGAGATTGCAACCTCACGTGGGGAGGACACCGTCTCCTGCCATTCCTCATCAACGAGCTCTAGGCCATCCCTTTCCCAGCGTTCCCAGACCAGTCTGAGGGGATCCGGGACGTTATTAATCAACTTTTGGTAAGTCAGAGATATCACTTTTATTGGCATGTTTCCATTGAGTAATCTGTCCTCTAATGGCGAGTATTCTGGGGGAGAGTCACCCTTTGATAGTAATAATGTTAGCGCATGTCTCACTTGTAGATATCGCAAGTGTTCTGTATGGGCCAGCTCATATTCCATTTTGGTTCTTGAGCTAACTTAGCTTGACATTAGGTCTTAGCTAAAAAAGCTTGCTTTATTGATGCCAGTATGCTGTTTTCTATCTTCTGCAGGTCTGATATTGTGAATCTTCTTAGCCAGAGAAAAGCATATTGGTATTAGACTGCTGATAGTGAGGCCTGAGAGAGACAACTTGACAATGAATGTGGAGAAATGACAGTAGGAGAAAGCCTCCTGTTCACAGTGTACCAGGAGGATGCAAAACTTAAGGACAACTGATGTGTACCTCGCTCTATTGAGATGGGAACTTAGGGAGTATGTTGATTCCCCTTAAACGCGGGTATGGAATTGACTCTCAATGGTGGGAACAAGATATGGATGTTTCAGCAACTGTTAGTTGTACTTTCTATTGGTGTTTCACAGATAGTTAGGCAGACTTCATCCCAACATTGAGATGAGACAGACGTGCGTTTCCCTGAGTGCAAAGCTTCATGCTGAGCACTCTTTTTTTTCCTTCAAACTTGTACTGGAGTACGAATTTATGCTGACACCTTCTATGCTTCCCATTAAGAAATCCCATTTTATGATCCTCCGACTTAGTTTACAGGTTAGATTAAAAAGAGACGCTTACTTTATGGCACACCCGATTGCTGTTTTCTTTGCATTGTAGCTGTTACTATTTATTACCTCATTTTATTACGACTTAATTTACTGGCATACTTTGGTCTCCAGACCATATTGTTGTATCTTTTAAATCTTTTTCTACTTTGCATATATGCTGGTTGGATAAATGTTTTAAAAGAAACCTTTATGGGTGAAATAATTGATTGTGGAGTCATATTAGCTTCACAGAGAGGGAAATGTGTATCTGGTGTTAGCTTCCTTACAGCGATTCAAGCCGACTATCAATGGTTCATACGACCTATGAGATTGAGGTTTAGATACCTGCGCTTCATCAGAGGGAAGGAAAAAGATGTAACTAAGGAATGAAAGAAAGAAAGATGGTTCAAAGGAAGAATGGAAGCAAGGAGCAAAGGACAGAAAAGAAGGATCAAAGGGGAGAAAGAAAGATAAACCGTAACGAAGGAGAAAAGCAAAGTATAGTTTGAAATCAGGATCAAAGGTGACAACTAATGGAAAGAATGAAGAGAAGGAAAGGAACAAAGTTATGTTATGTTATGTTATATTTAATTTATACAGTGCACAGCTACTTGAAAGTGTCCCGGCGCTTGCTTCAGAAAAAGAAAAATGCACACCAATCATAGACTAAAAGAGCAACGTTTTTAGTTTTTTCTTAAACAACAGTGGGTTCTGGGTGCCCCGAAGAGCCAAGGGCAGCATGTTCCAGGCCAGATCGGCTTGCGCACCAAGGCATTCCCACCAAGTCTTTGGCGATTAATCCCAGGGGTCTGTATCAGCAACTGAGCTGATGAGCGCAGCTGTCTCCCGGGTATATAGAAGGCAAACCTCTTCTGCAAATACATAGGGCCTAGTCCATAGAGGGCCCGATGAGTGATAGACAGCATTTTCAGACGAGATTCAACTGGGAGCCAATGCAAGGAGCGCAGGTGGGTGCGAACACTATGCCTTGATGACTGACCCAAAAGAAGTCTGGCCGCCGAGTTTTGGACAACTTGGAGTTTCTTAGCAAGAAAACCCAGACTGCCAACCAGGAGGGCGTTGGCGTAGTCCAAGCGGGACAAAATCAGGGCACGGACCACATATTCTTTGGCACTACCTGGCAGAAGGGGGAGACACTTCCTCAAGGTTTTCAAAGTCCCAAAGTAGGTACCAGCCAGTTTCTTCACTTGTGTCGAAAAATTCAGATTTTCATCGAACTAGACGCCAAGGTTTTTTGCGGCGCCTTTGCCCGCAGTAGGTCGAGGAAAATCGGGAGGCCAAAGCCTTTCTCTGAAATCCGTCGGGAAGGAGCCATGCAGAAGCACTTCAGATTTACCTTCATTACATTTCAGCTGTGCATTCGCCAGCCATAGAAAAACTGACGACAGACAATGTTACGCAGCCACAACCGAGTCTTCCTCCCTGCACCAAGAAAACAAAAGCTGGGTATCATCAGTGTATACTATCACTTTAGCCCCCAATGACTCCGCAAGATAAACCAGCGGAGTCATGTAGATGTTAAAGAGCAGGCTGCTAAGTGATGACCCCTGCGGCACACCAGTAGTCACCTGCATTGGCACCGAAGCACATGGAGGAAGCCAGACCTGCTGCGACCGTCCTACCAAGAAAGACCTGATCCACTGCAGAGCCAGGCCAGGAATCCCTATTTCTGCTAGACGGTCAAGGAGCAGGGAGGTTGGCACAGTGTCGAATGCCACAGAGAGATCTAGCATAACCAAAGCTGCTCTCCCGCCAGCATCCAAGCACTCCTGGATCGCCTCAGTAACCTCTAACAGTGCTGACTCTGTGCTATACGAGGCACGGAAGCCGGATTGTGCCGGATGAAGCAAGCCTGACACCTCAACATAGTTGGTGAGTTGAGACGTAACCACCTTCTCGTAAATCTTAGCCAAACTTGGCAAAAGCGAGATAGGGTGGTAATTCTCAGGTAACAGAGGGTCAAGTGACGGCTTCTTGAGGAGGGGAAGGATCAGCGCCTGCTTCCATGACATTGGAACGTGCGCCTCGCAAAGCGATTTATTGACCATGAAATTAACTTCTGAATTAATGGTATCTGCCACATCAGACAGAACCCTGGACTGGAGGAGGAAGATAAGGAGTCAAAAAGAGAAGAAAAGAAAGTACAAAGGAGGGAAGGCAAAGGAATACAAAAGAGAAGGAAAGAAAGGACAACGGAGAGATGGCAATAAGGAAATAAGGAGCAATGGACTGAAAGTAAGAACAAAGCAGTGATGGAGCAAATGAAAGAAGTAACACAGGCAAGACAGACACAAAATTATACAAGAAGAAAAGAAAAGGAAAAAGACACAAGGAAGGAAAGGAAAGGAAACAGGGAGAGGGAAAAGGAAAGGAAAGAAGCGACACAGGAAAGAAGTAGAGAAGGAAAGGAAGAAGCACAGAGAGTAATTAAGCAGGAAAGAAATAAAGAAAGGGAATACAGAAGGAAGGAGAGAAGGAGTGCAGAAGATAAACAAATATTGAAAGTAGTAGAGAAAAGACTGAGAGGAGAAAGAAAGATGAGAGACGAGAGAAAGAAACAGCTAAACAGGTGAGATAGAAGGGAGGAGAAACAGGAAGAAGTGGATACAGCAAGAATGAATGAAGAAGAGAAGAAATTAAGACAGGAAGGGACGAAATAAAGGAGGACAGGCAAAAACAAAAACAAAGGAAAGTAAATTGAAAATGTAGTAATATTCTCAAAAACAAATGTTTGGATGCAGTCTAATAACCCTCCAAATATTTATCCGACTTTTACTTTCTTGGAATAAACTTTTATTTGACGCTCTTCATCAGAGCATTGTTTACTCGTGTTTTATCCGTACTGGCCCTTTATTGTTTTCCTATATTAGCTACTTATAGACTTGGTCTAAAGTAATACTAATTAAGTTTTTAGGATCTTATTGCTTTCTGTACATTGTTGTTTCTAACCCATGCCATATGATGTTAAGCGCTCTGATACCCATGGGTCATGTTCGCGCTATAGAAAACTGTTAATAAATAAATAAATAAATAAATAAGGTAATTGAAACACCATTTTTTCATGGTGAAGATTTCCAAACGGTTTTTGTTCAGTTTCTGGAAGCAGCACACCATTGTGTTTTTAGGTCTCGCCTGAGACAGCGGATGCGCTGTCTCTTCGAGACATTTCGTAAGTGGCTTTTAAAAGTGCCACCAGAGGCTTTTGCTGGCCTACACGTGCACAGCTGCCATCTGTGTTTTTATTGCTGTAATCAGGCTCCTCTGCTTGCAGTACCCCCCTCCCTTTTCCCCCTCCCTCCTGGTCAGCTTCATTTGTGTCTTCCAGCTGTGAATCATGATCCTCTGCTCGCACTCCCCCTCCCTTCTCCCCCTCCTCTTCGTCAGTTTCATTTGTGTCTTCTATCACTGTGAATGCTCCTGCTTTCACCAGGCACACACACCACCAGCCGTCAGTGCACACTTCCACCAGGCACGCACACCACCAGCCGTCAGTGCACGCTTCCACCAGGCACGCACACTACCAGCTGTCAGTGCACGCTTCCACCAAGCACACACACCACCAGCCGTCAATGCACGCTTCCAACAGGCACACACACCACCAGCCGTCAGTGCACGTTTCCACCAGGCACACACAACACCAGCCGTCAGTGCACACTTCCACCAGGCACACACACTAACAGCCATCACACACTACCAGCCGTCGGTGCACGCTTCCACCGGACACACATCACCAGCTGCCAGTGCACGCTTTCACTAGGCACACACACACCACCAGCCGTCGGTGCATGCTTTCACCAGGCACACGCACCACCAACCGAAAGTGCATGCTTTCACCAGGCACCCACACCACCAGCCGTCAATGCACACTTCCACCAGGCACACGCACCACCAGCCATCAGTGCACGCTTCCACCAGGCACACACACCACCAGCCGTCAGTGCACGGTTCCACCAGGCACACACATCACCAGCCATCAGTGCACGATTCCACCAAATACACACACCACCAGCCGACAGTGCACGCTTCCACCAGGCACACACACTACCAGCCGTCAGTGCACTCTTCCACCAGGCACACACACCACCAGCCATCAGTGCACGCTTCCCCCAGGCACACACACCACCAGCTGTCAGTGCACACTTTCACCAGGCACACACACCACCAGCTGTTAGTGCACGCTTCCACCAGGCACACACATAACCAGCCGTCAGTGCACGCTTCCACCAGGCACACACACCACCAGCTGTTAGTGCACGCTTCCACCAGGCACACACATAAACAGCCGTCAGTGCACGCTTCCACCAGGTACACTCACCACTCGCCGTCAGTGCACGCTTCCACAAGGCACACACACCACCAGTCGTCAGTGCACACTTCCACCAGGCACACACACCACCAGCCGTCAGTGCATGCTTCCCCTAGGCATACACACCACCAGCCGTCAGTGCACGCTTCCACCAAGCACACACACCACCAGACGTCAGTGCACGCTTCCACCAGGTACACTCACCACTCGCCGTCCGTGCACGTTTTCACCGGGCACACACACCACCAGCCGTCAGTGCACGCTTTCTCCAGGCACACACACCACCAGCCGTCAATGCACACTTCCACCAGGCACACACACCACTAGCCGTCAATGCACGCTTCCACCAGGCACACACACCACCAGCTGTTAGTGCACACTTCCACCAGGCACACACATAACCAGCCGTCAGTGCACGCTTCCACCAGGTACACTCACCACTCGCCGTCAGTGCACGCTTCCACAAGGCACACACACCACCAGTCGTCAGTGCACACTTCCACCAGGCACACACACCACCAGCCGTCAGTGCATGCTTCCCCTAGGCATACACACCACCAGCCGTCAGTGCACGCTTCCACCAAGCACACACACCACCAGACGTCAGTGCATGCTTTCACCAGGCACACACACCACCAGCCGTCAGTGCACGCTTTCACCGGGCACACACACCACCAGCCGTCAGTGCATACTTTCACTGGGCACACACACCACCAGCCGTCAGTGCACACTTCCACCAGGCACACACACCACCAGCCGTCAGTGCACACTTCCACCAGGCACGCACACCACCAGCCGTCAGTGCACCCTTCCTCCAGGCACACACACCACCAGCCGTCAGTGCACGCTTTCACCAGGCACACACACAACCAGCCGTCAGTGCACACTTTCACCGTGAACACACACCACCTGCCGTCAGTGCATGCTTTCACCAGGCACACACACCACCAGCCATCAGTGCACGCTTCCACCAGGCACACACACCACCAGCCGTCAGTGCATGCTTCCACCAGGCACACACACCACCAGCCGTCAGTGTACACTTTCACCAGGCACACACAATACCAGCCGTCACACACTACCAGCTGTCGGTGCATGCTTCCACCAGGCACACACACCACTAGCCGTCAGTGCACGCTTTCACCAGGCACACACACACCACCAGCATCAGTGCACACTTTCACCAGGCACACACACCAGCAGCCATCAATGCACGCTTCCCCCAGGCACACACACCACCAGCCGTCAGTGCACGCTTCCACCATGCACACACATCACCAGCCGTCAGTGCACGCTTTCACTGGGCACACACACCACCAGCCATCAGTGCAGCAGGCAGGCTCTTCTTAGAGTTTCTTGGTAAATATGTGTTCGATGCCTTGGAGGGAGTAGGACGAGTTCCCTTAAACCATGCTGAGTATGCAGGTGCAGTGCATGAACTCCTGTGTGAGTGAGTCATGCTGCCTGGGGCTCACTCACTACACACTTGTAAATTGCGCCTGCACCAGGCTTTTTCTCATTTGCAAAGTTTGCGCATGCGCACAGCTAGGCAGCCCCCACACCCCCGGGAATAACTGCTTCCTACAACCAGAATGGAAACAACATTCAGAGCAATGAAAATAAATTCATTTAATGCAAATAACTGTTAACAAAATCCATGTCCAGCTGGTGTAGATCTGGCAACTTAAATAAAACAGCAACAAAATACAAACAAGCATTGGCATAGCCAATAGTCTCGCTTTTTGGAACCTATAAGTATTTAGTTATGCAGCAGAATATCCATGGTGCAACAACACCAACTGTTGCATGGCTAAACACTTAGAAGGTCCCAAATGCGAGAACTATTGGCTATGCCAATGCTTGTTTTAAAGGGGCGGCCCGTGCAGGTAAGAGCGGTGATGCTGTGAGGCGAAGTTTGGGGGCAGGGGAACTCGAAAGACGATGACAAGGGAAAAATAACTCTTTATTTAATTTTCCCTCATTTTCTCTGTAGAGACCCCGCCCTACTGCTCTTACCTGCATAGCTCATGGGCGACCTTTTAGAGAATGGTGCACTAGTGTACTAGATACACTCTCGTGTCCCACAACAATCTTCTTTCCTTGACACCAAACTATAAAAGAACAAGGAAACTATTAAGACAGAGGAGGGAAGGATAATCTTCGTCAAACTGGCTTCATAAAATCTAAACCTCCTGTCACATGGGTAAGCGAGAGTTTGCATTCAAAGGCAGGACCAGAGGCTCTAATATTTTAATTAGGTTCAAAGCCAGTCATTCATATCCTGTAATGCATAAATAAAAGACTTGTAATAGAAAGATCTAAAAGGAAATTCATAAGACCAGTTTGCTGCATTCATAAAATTCTGCACGCTACCACAAGTCACAAACGCTTTTGATGCCACAACTCCCCCACCCCCCAGTTGGAATAGCACTTAAGCCAGATACACCTTATCATTAATAATCTGAACTTGCACAGGTGAATGTAGAAATAGATGTACAGAGCTTCTTCAAAGAAGTTAAGATTGAGAGACTGAAAGATGTCTGAAAGCAGCAGTCTGGGCTTGGTATGGTCTAAGGCATTTAACAACGGATAATTTGCCATTATTAGCATAACTTGAGTAAAATACAGGAGTCACAAAAGCGTTAGGGGCAGATTTACAATAACTGGCGCATCCCTGAATATCAGCAGGGATGCGCCAGTTATTTTGCGTCACGTGCAGACACCTCTTGCGCCACCATGGATGCGCCGCATTTACAATGCGGCGCACCATGGGGCAAAAATAGACAGATGCGTGACGCATCTGCTGGCGTAAAGGTGACGCATTGCTGGAGTCGTGTCGCAAGCACGACGCAGCTCCAGCAAGGCTCGGGGTGCCCCTATGCCTAACATGCTGCGTCAATCCTTACGCCTGCTTCAAGCAGGCGCAGGGTTTTGACGCAGCATGGCCTTAAAAGTGACTGAGTGAAATCTTGTAGATTTCACTCAGCCACTTTTAGGAGGCGTTCCTGCGCCGGAACGCCCCCCCCCCGCGCCGGAACACCCACATGTGGCGCAGGGCTTTACGTGACTCATCTCCCTAGATGCGTTACCTTGTAAATATCCCGCAGCATGGTGTTGGCTTTGCGCCGCCGCTGCATCCCAAAAGGGATGCAACGGCGCCGCAAATGTGGCATACGGGGCTTGTAAATCTGCCCCAAAGTGTGTCTAGTGGTATTACAAATTATGTATTCACATCCAGAGTGTTCGCACTCCACACCTTTTGAAAGAATATCAGGCAAAAGAAAAATCAGTTTAGCTGACAGTTGCTTCAGATTGACTGTATATGTAAAACTTCTCTAACATCCCACAAGATGGAGTTTTGAGACTATGATGGAACCAAAAGATGGATCATGGGACGGACATGGTACGTTTACAGGGGGGGGGGGCTGGAAAGGAGTGGGCCGATTTTGGGCTGGTGGGGGCCGGTTTTGTTACTGGGGGCGGTTTTGCAGGGATGCTGCAATATCGGACCCCAGTAATTTATTTATTTATTTATTTAATGCGATTTTCTATAGCGCGAACATTACCCGAAGGTGTCAGAGCGCTTTACAAAAGAACCAGTTGCGATACATAAAGACTTAGGGGCAGATTTATGAGGCCCTTGCGCCACGTTTACGCCGCTGTTGCGTCACGCAAGGCGGCGTAAACGTGGCGCATCCCTACGACCGATTTACAACGTGACGCATCTAGGCAGATGCGTCACGTTGTAAAGCCCTGCGCCGCTTGTGGGCGTTCCGGCGCAGGGTGGGCGTTCCGGGGCAGGTGCGCCTCGCAAAAGTGGCTGAGTGAAATCTATAAGATTTCACTCAGTCACTTTCAGGCCAATGCTGCGTCAAAACCCTGCGCCTGCTTGAAGCAGGCGCAGGTCTTGATGCAGCATTACAAAGATGGGGCACCCCGAGCCTTGCTGGAGCTGCGTCGCGCTTGCGACGCAACTCCCGCAATGCGCCACCTTAACGGCACAGATGCGTCACGCATCTGTGCCGTTTTTGCCCCATGGTGCGCCGCATTGTAAATGCGGCGCACCATGGGTGGCAGAGCAGCGGCGCAAGATAACTGGCGCATCCCTGGGGATGCGCCAGTTATCATAAATCTGCCCCTTAGGATTACATGAGTTACATAAAAGATACAAACAGAAAAAAATGCAAATGTACAAGTTGTAAAGTCACACAAAAAGCAGCAGTGCTGGCGGCGGGCCAACACAATTGCCACTGGTTCCCAGTCCGGCCCTATGGAAGGCTCTGTGGCTCTTACAATGGTGAACGGCACGCGCATCAGTAGAGAATAGCAAGGAAACGCTGTGTGGTTTAAACCAGGCTCGCTCGTGCGCTCCCAAGCTCTCACGGGCAAAACAAGTCACTCGTGAGCATTTAAAAACATTAGATTCACGTGCTCAGAAATGACTCACACAGGCCATGACAGCGCCAGTGGCAGAGTAAACAACTCCAGGCCCAGCAGCCAAGGAAGGTATCAAGTAAAACAAAGCTACACTTTATAAAAAAGCATTTGTAGCTGAAAGGGAAGAAAGACATTCATTATTTCAAAGTGCAAGTATGGAAAACATATATTCTCGTTTCCTAGTAGCAGAGGGAAGGGGCAATGCGAGGGAGAGGGAGAGAGAGAGACAGAGAGAGAGAGAAAGAGAAAGAGAGAAAGAGAGAGTTCTCTGTAATTACTAGATTGTATAATAAGTGTGAATCTTTAATTTGTAACTATGGTCTGGTATTTGTTTGCAGTAAAGAAGATTTGACTCCTGTCTTGCTAGACGATGAAGCTCTTCATTTTAGCATTCTCGTTTACTGTTAAGGGTTTACTGTTTTCAGACAACAGAAGCTATAGATTTTGGCTCTGCGTTTGATGGGTTGAGACGAGAGAGGCCTAGTATGCCAGATCCTGGAACTTTGGGGAAGGGACATAGCAAGCAGGGAACATTAGGGGCTCATTTACAAGCCCCTTGTGCCGCGAGATATCACTTTTAATTACGTTCTAGCGGTGCACACTCAAGAGCCATATCTATGAGGCAACATAAAGTAGCCCTGCCAAGTACCACGCATCAGGCATTAGACTAACACATTTCAGTGTGGTGGTCCACATCACCGCACTGAAATGTAGCGTCATGCATTGTAGCGCCTCAGCTGTCAAGCGCCGGGGGCTTCTATAATGCACCATACTTAAGCTGCAGTAGCAGCTTGTGGTGCGTGCAGCTCCCTGCAGGCTTGGGGCCTCAGGCTTAGCTGCTAGTGTTCAGCCTTCAAAGTGCTACAATGTGACACTCTCTTGGCCTCAGTTACAAGAAAGTGCCACAGCGCGGCACCGCAACCCCTTTGGCTGCGCCATGCTACATACAGCACTTTCAAAGCACAGGGATGCAACATACTTACAATATGTAAATGTAAAAGCGTACTTGTATAGCACTACTATCACTCCAAGGAGCATCTTGGCGCTAATACGGAACCAGAGATGGAAAGAAAAACTGGTTTACTGCTCATAACAAAGGGACGTAGGGTATTCAGATCAGAGTTTTGCACAGTATATCTGGTGCACTTTAGATCCAAGTTTTAAGGGCCTTCCGGAATACAGACTCAGAAGCAATCTGGCGGAGCTGAGGTGGTGGTTGATCCCATGCCTTTGAGCTTATAACCACAAGTGATTTTCCTGCCTTTGACACCAATCTAAAAGTTGGAATGGTCAACAGATTTGGGTTGGATGATCTTAGGCTATGGGAGGGAGAGTAGCGCTTAAAGACAGTTTGAAGATATTGTGGGCCTCGTGAGTGAAAGGCCCTAAAGGTAATAATAAGGACCTTAAACAGAACACGTTTGTGAACTGGTTACCAGTGCAAGATATCTAAAGCAGCAGAGGCAGATGATTTCCTAGGCCACTTTAGTACAAGCCGAGTAGCCGCGTGCTGGACCATCTGAAGCTTATGCATGACTGATTTGTTGGTTCCCGCATAAAGGCTGTTACAGTAGTCCAGTCTAGATATAATGAGT
Organism: Lissotriton helveticus; assembly: GCF_964261635.1. NCBI lineage: Eukaryota > Metazoa > Chordata > Amphibia > Caudata > Salamandridae > Lissotriton > Lissotriton helveticus. Next base: position 379,029,098 of record NC_136067.1, read on the forward strand.
GCAACAGCAACAGTTTGCCTGGCTGAGTAGGGGAGCAAGTCAAAGAATTTCTTTAGACTTTTTATAATATGGAAACATGTGCCCGCAACTGCCAAGGATTGTTGTTTGAAGGATAGGGTGGTGTCAAATTTTATTCCTAAGTTTCTAGCTGCATTTATTGTATTAGGAGGGGGGGGGGGCGTTTCCTGGCCACTAAAGTTTAGGCACAAAGGGTTTTTGTTTGCCAAATGGCAGGATCTCTGTTTTTTCCGAGTTACACCTCAGATGGTTGTTATTCATCCATTTGAAGGTTGCTGAGAGACATTTTCTGAGGTTTTCTTCTGCCTCAGTAGTGTCGTTATCAAGGACCAGGATAAGCTGAATATCGTCAGCATATGAGATGGTATTGATCTTGAAGGACGATATTAGCTTAATCAGGGGGGACATATATACATTGAAGAGGGTCGGGCTCAGGCTCGATCCTTGAGGAACCCTGATATGAGTGCTTTTTCTTCTGAGTTATATTGTCCTAGCCTGATCACTTGGTGCCGATCTTGCAAAAAGTTCTTAATCCACTCTAGGACATTCCCAGATACGCCAGATGATGCAAGACGGTCTGGAAGAATGGTATGTGACACTGTGTCGAAAGCCGCGGACAGGTCTAGTAGCACCAGGACTGCTTTCTTTACCTGATCCAGGGCTCCTCGTTGGCTTTCTGCAGTAATCAAAAGGGCAGATTCTGTCGAGTGTTGGGCTCTGAAACTTGACTGATTAGAGTGCCATACATTTGTTTCCTCTAGAAACATGGTAAGTTGTTTTTAACAGATTTTTCAGTTAACTTAAACAGGGTGGGTAAGAGTGAGATGGGTTGTAAGTTAGAGAGGGTCGTGGGATCGGCCAGTTGCTTTTTCTGGAGAGGTTTTACCGCCGCAAGTTTCCATTCTGTTGGGATCTTGGCTGTGAGAATCGAAGAGTTTATAATATTGTTGATTATGGGGTTTACAACATCAATGAGGGCATGTAGTAGAGTGGGGGGGCAAGGGTCGAAAGGAGAACCTGATTTGGTGGATAAGAGGACCAGACGTGATTCCTCCAGCGTGATGGGCTGGGAGGTTTTCATACAGGCAGTATCTGTGTCAGCAGAGGTTCTCTTTTTTACAGTGACTGGAGTAGGAGAGGGGAAGTCTTTTATAAGTGTCAAGACTTTTTCTTCAAAATAGTCTGCTATGTTATTGCAGAGGCTCTGGGAGGGAGGGATCTCTTGAAGTAGACTATTCGGATTTGTAAACAAGTTAACTATTTTGAAGATCTTTTTCTGTTTGTTTTTGGAATTTTTAACAGCCTCAGTATAAAAGTTTTTTTTCTAAGCTTTGATCAAGGCATGATATTTTCTGTGTGCGATTTTGTAGTTTTTAAGGTCATTCCTATTGTGTTTCCGGCGCCATCTATGTTCTAATGCTCTAACTTGAACTTGCAGTTCTTTTAAGGATAGTGAAAACCATGGCGCAGAAGGTTTCTGTTTTGGTGGCCTATGTGGTGTAATTGTAGGTGGCAACTGATCTCTTAGTTCGAGCAGCCATTTCCCAAAGAGCTGGTTGTCAGTTATAGGGTCACCAACCATATTGGGTCTACCCATGAGAGCTTTAGGGACGAGATCTGAAAGGCCCATAAGTGCCTTCCAGCTGACTTTGTCCTGTTGTTGGATGTTAGTTTTTTCCTTAACTGGGGCCCTATCCTTTATCAGGAATTCAAAGGGAATTAATTTATGGTCGGTCCAGGTTTGCGTAACGGGGACTTCACTTTAAGAGTATTCAAGTTAGAGGAGATGCAGTCCAAGATATGGTCTGCACTGTGTGTAGCAGACAGCAAGAGTTGTTGTAGGCTAAAAACATCCATTACCTCCTTGAAGCAAGTTGCTCCAGGGTCCTTATGGGAGTCAAGATGTAAATTAATATCACCTAGCAGAGTGAAGTTGGAAAACCTAAAATCAAGGGTACTGATCACCTCTCCAACGCTTTCTAAAAACTCGTTGTGCTGTCCCGGAGGGCGGTAAACTAATGCCCCTTCAAAGGAGAAGGAGTCATGTAGCTGGATACAAAAGCTAATGCTTTCTGCTCCTTTCAGTTCAGGTAGCTACTCTATTGTGCACCTGAGAGTGTCGCAATCGATAATTGCGAGACCACCCCCACGTTGCTCTGGTCTGTCTGCCCTTTGGATAAGATATCCCGGAGGGAGGGTGTTCACGATGTCTGGATTGCACCAGGCTTTCAACCATCTCGGTCACAAAAATACAGTTCAGACTATCGTAAACTATAAGATCAAAAATATGAATTGAAAAACAAAACATTGTGGAAGGTCTCAGGGAATTATTTAAAGACCTGTAAGGTGTGTTTCCCCTATAGAACATACACATATCACACAACACCTTGGGTCTAGACAAATAGGTGGAACAGGTAAAGGTACCAACCACCTCTATTCAAGAGGAGAAACTCTATTGCCAAAACCCATCATTCACAAATTGTGAGATTTCATCATTTGGGTCTGGCCTCCTCTTGCTCGGTAACTCAGTCTATGGAATTGACTGAGATATCCTTCGCTGGTTGAGGGACTAGAGGATGGCTGATGACTCCACAGAGTCTAACATAGAACCCATAGGCATATGTTCATGCTATATGAAGAGGGTTTCTACCACAAAAAGAAGAAACGTGCAGCGCTAAATAATACGAAAAAAGTGTGTTAAAAATAACTAGGGGGACTCTATTCTCATTTTATTATTGGAGTGCCCTTGTCATGTTTAAAAAGCAGTATGCCAACACTTGGAATTAACAAATGTTAGGCAGTGTGGTAGATCGACATGTTTCCCTCACAAGGATCTAATAGTATCGGGGCATTCTTCAGGATCAAACAAGCAAAAGTTATTATATAAAGCTGCTGCTAATATCAAAAAAGTGAGGAAATTATAATACAGTGATAAATGTCAAATGTAACATTTCATATACTCCACCGGTAATGTCCAACTAAGTGGTAGCAGAAGATTTTACCGGTTACCTGTGAAGACAATATACATGCATTAGAATAATGCTTCCCACCATTCACGATTACACCAAAAAGACAGCCTCTTAGAATTTAATGGGCTGAAATGAACCTTAACTGGTTCCAAGGTAGTCTATATAGTGTATACAGTACATACACTTACCCATAACGATTGGGTGTCACCCTCACCTCTACCTGGTAACTACTCAGGGAAGGGGGACCGCTCTGTAATAAAAAAAAATGTCCATGATTAAAATGGTCATGGCATAACTGTCTATCACGCAGTACTTGCTTATTCAAACTCAAACACAAAGTAGTGCACCCCTCAAAACAAACAACATCCTGTGTAGATTACAACAACCACTGTATTGAAATCCAAGTGGTAAATCATTGTTCTCATTAAGACATAAACGTACTGTCCAGTTAAATGTTATGTCATATAACGAGAGCAATATCCCAAGTCTTTCTAAGTCATAAGAGCCACAGTAACAAAGACGAGTGACTAAACAGGACAGCATATTAACCGCCCGTGGCTATCACGAGCGTGACATTTTATGGATAAAGACTTATCGTGTTGATGTAAAACACATATACTGCGGGTTAGCCTATATGGAGACAAAACGTCTAAAACCGCAATAATGATAAGCGGGCAAGTATCTCAAGTAATATCAAGTTGGCCTCACCTCTCCGTCGGTACCCCAGGGCGGTCGTTGAGTAGTGACCGGAGGTACCGACGGCGGCCATTGCAGATGCATTTATCTCCGAGTGCAGACTGGCGTCTAAGGACCGTAGGCTGTCTAATCTACTGCCTGCTCAGAAACAGCATGTGGTGCTATTGCGCATGGCTGCGGTGAGCAGTGTTCACCGGTTCGCGCATGCTTATCGCAATGCCATGTAGTGTGTAGTAAGTCTTTGTTTTCATGATCTATACAAAAACTTTATTAGGAAACGCTACGCCCAACCGACAATGGGTAGAATACACGGGAGAGAATGGAGTAAAAAAAGTTGTAAAAAACAGATGGATGAACCAACTCAGGCACTGTGTAAGGAGAGCTAGATGTGGTAAAGCTCCCTGCATGTTGGTTATCTCTGTATATACAAAATTAACGAACAAATCGTTATAATGCTGAAATGGTGAGCCAGCACCACCGACAACAGTCAAGGAGAGCTATATGTAGTAAAACTCCTTGCTTGTATGAAGTTGGTGCACAAATCAATGGGGTGCGTAAAATTGTAAAACAGCACCACAGAAGCATCTCGACCGTCATATGAACATGCACGAGGGGGAATACTGTAAAAGCCACTCTCTTTAATAATTTTAACAGCTTAAAGTGACAACCAAGGTATCTCGTCGTTGAGCCCAAAGAGGTCACTTTTTAATTTATATACCCATTTTTGCTCCCTGAGTAGGAGAAAATGTTGGATATCTGTGACATGGGCAGGAATGTATGGTTTCTCTAAAATGACCCAGTGTAGATCGGTGTCAGAGTATCCAGCAGATATGTAGTGATTGGTGAGTTTAGTCACACTCCTTTTACACCGAATGGTGCTCTTGTGCTCTGAAATCCTGACTTTGATTGTTCATGAAGTCATGCCCACGTATCTCTAATGGCATGGACATGTTATCAGATAGATTACCCGGTCAGAATTACAATTAGTATGTTTATTGAGCTCCCAGGGGATTGGAGTGCCTATGTCCACCTGTGTCTGATGACTAGTCAGAGGGCAAACTGAGCAATTTCCGCAGGGGAAATGTCCCTTAACTGGCAGAAGGCCCCATAGACTCGGCTCTGTGATATTCGATTTCTTCTCCCTAGGGCGGGTGTGTACCAACTGGTTTCTCATGTTGCTACTACGTTTGAAGGCAAACAAAGGTGGAGGTAATGCCTTGCCATCAATTTTAAGTACTTTCCAGTTTTTCAGGCATTAGAATAGCTGCAGAAGGTATTGACACATGTGATTCTCTGGGTGGAAGAGTCTTCTATAGGCATCACTTTGGGTTCCAGTAGGGCATCCCTATGATTATTGTAGGCCCTTTTCATGGATGCTTTCACTGTTTCCTTTGGGTATTGTCTATCTCGAAGTTGAGATGACAAAAGGTTAGCAAGTTCTTTGTATTTCGTGACATCTGAGCAATTTCGGCGAATTCTTAAAAATTGTCCAAAAGGCAAACTTTCTCGTAGCGCTTGAGGGTGGTGACTTTGGAAATGTAGCAAAGAATTTCTTGCCATCGGTTTTTTGTAGAGTTCTGTATGGAGACAACCATCATGAGGATATATTCTCACATCCAGAAATGGCAAACTGTTTTTAGAATATTCACATGTGAATTTAAGAAATGCATTGCGCTGATTGAGCCACAGATGAAACTCATCAATAGACAAAGAGGGTCCTCTCCAAACCATGAAGATATCGTCTATGTATCGTTTCCAAGTCACAATGTGACCTAAATATGGATTAGTCCCAAGAAGCACTTCAGTTTGCTCAAAATGATGGACATAAAGATTAGCTAACGAAGGAGCAAAAACACTGCCCATGGAGGTCCCGGACACTTGAAGAAACAGGTCATTCTCAAATCTGAAAAAATTCTCTTTCATGGCCAAGGTTGTGCATGACATGATGAAGTGGAGAGGAGTCATGTTGCCTAGATCAGTTTCACTTAAAAGAGTCTCAATAACTGCTAAAGTTTCATTTTGGGATTTGCATGTATAAAGTGACTTGACGTCGAACGAGACGAGATAGTCCTGGTCTTCGTCGAACGGCATATCCAGCAAGACTCGTAATAGATCTTTGGTGTCTTGTATATAGGTAGGCATCAATTTCACAAGAGGTTTCAGAAAAAAATCTACGAAAGTGGAGAGGGGTTCTAACAAGGAACCCAGACCTGAAATGATAGGTCTACCAGGTGGAGGCGAAATCCCCTTATGTATCTTTGGCAATACATAAAAATATGGAACCACAGGATGTAAAGTGATAAGAAAAGAGGCTTCCTGTTGAGTAATCCAACTTTCTTCGATTGCCTTCTCAACCAGTTTTTTTATTGTCGAGGACAATCTTTGTGTGGGATCCATTTTAAGGCAACGGTAGAATCTCTTGTTGTCCAGTTGGCGTCTACAATCGGCGGTATAAGCATCTGTATCCATAATTACAGTTGCACCACCCTTGTCTGTGGGTTTCACCGTTATAGAATCATCATTGGCCAGTGTAGACAGTGCCATCCGTTCACGTTTAGTAAGGTTGTTAAACTTCTTGGTATTGGTTTGGAAGATCAATTCAGCATCTTCAAGTACCGCTCTCTCGAATTTCAACACTTCAGGCGGCGTAAGGCTGATGGGCGGGATGAACGTAGATTTCGAACGCAATCCTGTATTCGTATCTCGTGTATCCTCAACATCTGGAACCACTTTATCTTTAAAATAAGATTGGAGTCTTACTTTTCTAAAGAAACCGGCCAGTTCTTGTCGAGTCTGAAAGGGATCACCTTTGTGAGTCGGTACGAAGCCGAGTCCTTTCTCTAGGACTGATTCTTCTTCAGAAGTCAAAGTACGATGACTGAGGTTGACAACTAAACTCGGGGATTGCTCGGACCTGGTTGCAATTGATCCTGTTGGTTGCTCCTGGTACGTGATGATGGCGGAGGGCTCCTCCAATGTACAGTGGTCTGTGTGGGCCATCTTTTGCCTCTGGACCGTCTTGGGCCCTGTCCTAAAAAAGGCTGTTGTGCATAATTATTCAACGGTTGGTATGGGTACATTGGACCTGGAAAAGGGGGTTGTACAAAATTAAATGGTCCTGGTGGCCACCATTGGGGTGGAGGAGGAGTCTGAAACTGTCTCCCTCTTCTTGGACCTCGGAATCTTTGGTTACCACCTCTTGTTTGATAGTTCATAGAAGAGTCAGAATCTGTTGAGTTGTCATCGCTGCCAGAGGTAGAAAAATTAGACCCAGGTGCTCTGCCCTGTTGATTATAGACAGGAGGGACATAGGAGTCACTAGTATAAGGATATACTTTCTCCATAGGAAATTTGGCCAAATCTTTTTTGAATTTGATGATCTTGTTGCCCTTAAACTCCTTGTTAGTTTTTTCTGATTCTTTCGCTTGTTTATTATAAGTCGTGGTGACCAATACCGATTTGATTTGTGCCTCTAGTGTTTGAATTTCGATCAAGATGTTATCGGCTATCCTTTTCGCGGTTGTTATTATGAGGATAAGCCAGTCCCTAGTGCATCGCCATGCAACTAGGGACCAATCTTTCAAAACATTTTATCTTCCAGGAATAGCCTGGGTGCATTCGTCACGATAAGGCCAGTGGGGGCACAATTAGCCAAAAATATTTGGTCATTATTGCTCCATGTACCTGAGTACGTGAATGGGATCGTTTCAAAAGTAAGACTTTATTCCAATCATCTGTATTATTGGTCGTGGTGGGATTAGGAAGACTTTCAATAATACTAGGTGTGGCTAGTATGTCTAATGCAACTGCTTCATCGAAAGCTAAGCCAAGTCTATCAGCCATTGTAAACGTGAGTGGTGAACCTTGCGTTAAGGAATAGAGAGCACAGTACTGTTAATATAGGTTGTGATCTCGAGCAGTAACAGGATTAGGATGTTTGAGAAGTGCAAAGTAGAGTGCAAGAGCGAAACAACAAGACAAAACGGTACAATGATCCTGTGGGTGCCAGGATACTTAAAACAGACCTACGGCCGTAGCCGCTCAATTACGAAAAACAAACCATTGTGGAAGGTCTCAGGGAATTATTTAAAGACCTGCAAGGTGTATTTCCACTATAGAACATACACATATCAGTAGCAACATGAGAGACCAGTTGGTACACACCCGCCCTAGGGAGAAGAAATCGAATATCACAGAGCCGAGTCTATGGGGCTTCCGCCAGTTAAGGGACATTTCACCTGCGGAAATTGCTCAGTTTGCCCTCTGACTAGTCATCAGACACAGGTGGACATAGGCACACCTATCCCCTGGGAGCTCAATAAACACACTAATTGTAATTCTGACCGGGTAATCTATCTGATAACATGTCCATGCCATAAGAGATACGTGATACAAAAGGGGATGATGGACGGAGCGTTTGAGCAAATCAAACACTCACCCCCAGTCAACTGATCTGAGTTTAATCCATCACCATTCTTTAGCTCACTCAGCCACCCCAGTTCAGACATGGCCATATGCAAATCAGTCTGACCCTGTGCCTCATGGGAACAGTCCAGCCAGAACTGCCAAGCCATGTCTTCCCTGGACCAGAAACAAGCAGCCTGGGACCGGTTTCGGATTCATAATCCACATCAGCCAGGCTATCTTGAATCCAGTGGCCAAGTGAGCAAGGGACTCACGTCTGAGCATACCTTGCCACACTTAGGGCGAACAAAGCGATACAAAAGGGGATGATGGACGGAGCGTTTGAGCAAATCAAACACTCACCCCCAGTCAACTGATCTGGGTTTAATCCATCACCATTCTTTAGCTCACTCAGCCACCCCAGTTTAGACATGGCCATATGCAAATCAGTCTGACCCTGTGCCTCATGGTAACAGTCCAGCCCGAACTGCCAAGCCATGTCTTCCCTGGACCGGAAACAAGCATCCTGGGACCGGTTTCGGATTCATAATCCTCATCAGCCAGGCTATCTTGAATCCAGTGGCCAAGTTAGCAAGGTACTCACGTCTGAGCATACCCTGCAACACTTAGGGCGAACAAAGCGATACAAAAGGGGATGATGGACGGAGCGTTTGAGCAAATCAGACACTCACCCCCAGTCAACTGATCTGGGTTTAATCCATCACCATTTTTTTGCTCACTCAGCCACCCCAGTTCAGAGATAGCCATATGCAAATCAGTCTGACCCTGTGCCTCCTGGGAACAGTCCAGCCCGAACTGCCAAGCCATGTCTTCCCTGGACTGGAAACAAGCATCCTGGGACCGGTTTCGGATACATAATCCTCATCAGCCAGGCTATCTTGAATCCAGTGGCCAAGTGAGCAAGGGACTCATGTCAAGGTACTCATGTCTGAGCATACCCTGCCACACTTAGGGCGAACAAAGCGATACAAAAGGGGATGATGGACAGAGCGTTTGAGCAAATCAAACACTCACCCCCAGTCAACTGATCTGGGTTTAATCCATCACCATTCTTTAGCTCACTCATCCACCCCAGTTCAGACATGGCCATATGCAAATCAGTCTGACCCTGTGCCTCATGGGAACAGTCCAGCCCGAACTGCCAAGCCATGTCTTCCCTGGACCGGAAACAAGCATCCTGGGCCCGGTTTCGGATTCATAATCCTCATCAGCCAGGCTATCTTGAATCCAGTGGCCAAGTGAGCAAGGGACTCACGTCTGAGCATACCCTGCCACACTTAGGGCGAACAAAGCGATACAAAAGGGGATGATGGACGGAGCGTTTGAGCAAATCAAACACTCACCCCCAGTCAACTGATCTGGGTTTAATCCATCCCCATTCTTTAGCTCACTCAGCCACCCCAGTTCAGACATGGCCATATGCAAATCAGTCTGACCCTGTGCCTCATGGGAACAGTCCAGCCCGAACTGCCAAGCCATGTCTTCCCTGGACCGGAAACAAGCATGCTGGGACCGGTTTCGGATTCATAATCCTCATCAGCCAGGCTGTCTTGAATCCAGTGGCCAAGTGAGCAAGGGACTCACGTCTGAGCATACCCTGCCACACTTAGCGCGAACAAAGCGATACAAAAGGGAATGATGGACGGAGCGTTTGAGCAAATCAAACACTCACCCCCAGTCAACTGATCTGGATTTAATCCATCACCATTCTTTAGCTCACTCAGTCACCCCAGTTCAGACATGGCCATATGCAAATCAGTCTGACCCTGTGCCTCATGGGAACAGTCCAGCCCGAACTGCCAAGCCATGCCTTCCCTGCACCGGAAACAAACATCCTGGGACCGGTTTCGGATTCATAATCCTCATCAGCCAGGCTATCTTGAATCCAGTGGCCAAGTGAGCAAGGGACTCACGTCTGAGCATACCCTGCCACACTTAGGGCGAACAAAGCGATACAAAAGGGGATGATGGACGGAGCGTTTGAGCAAATCAAACACTCACCCCCAGTCAACTGATCTGGGTTTAATACATCACCATTATTTAGCTCACTCAGCCAACTCAGTTCAGACATGGCCATATGCAAATCAGTCTGACCCAGTGCCTCATGGGAACAGTCCAGCCCGAAATGCCAAGCCATGTCTTCCCTGGACCGGAAACAAGCATCCTGGGACCGGTTTCGGATTCATAATCCTCATCAGCCAGGCTATCTTGAATCCAGTGGCCAAGTGAGCACGGTACTCACGTCTAAGCATACCCTGCCACACTTAGGGCGAACAAAGCAATACAAAAGGGGATGATAAACGGAGCGTTTGAGCAAATCAAACACTCACCCCCAGTTAGCTCACTAAGCTCAACTCAGTAAGAGATACGTGGGCATGACTACACGAAAAATCAAAGTCAGGATTTCAGAGCATAGGAGCACCAATAGGTGTAAAAGGAGTGCGACTAAACTCACCAATCACTATATAGCTGCTAGACACTCTGACACCGATCTACACTGGGTCATTTTAGAGAAACCATACATCCCTGCCCATGTCACAGATATCCAACATTTTCTCCTACTCAGGGAGCAAAAATGGGTATATAAATTAAAAAGTGACCTCTTTGGGCTCAACGACGAGATACCTTGGTTGTCACTTTAAGCTGTTAAAATTGTTAAAGAGAGTGGCTTTTACAGTATTCCCCCTCGTGCATGTTCATATGATGGTCGAGATGCTTCTGTGGTGCTGTTTTACAATTTTACGCACCCCATTGGTTTGTGCACCAACTTCATACACGCAAGGAGTTTTACTACATATAGCTCTCCTTGACTGTTGTTGGTGGTGCTGGCTCACCATTTCAGCACTATAACGATTTGTTCGTTAATTTTGTATATACAGAGATAACAAACATGCAGGGAGCTTTACCACATCTAGCTCTCCTTACACAGTGCCTGAGTTGGTTCATCCATCTGTTTTTTAACCTTTTTTTACTCCATTCTCTCCCGTGTATTCCACCCATTGTCGGTTGGGCGTAGCGTTTCCTAATAAAGTTTTTGTATAGATCATGAAAACAAAGACTTACTACACACTACATGGCATCGCGATAAGCATGCGCGAACCGGTGAACACTGCTCACCGCAGCCATGCGCAATAGCACCACATGCTGTTTCTGAGCAGGCAGTAGATTAGACAGCCTACGGTCCTTAGACGCCAGTCTGCACTTGGGGATAAATGCATCTGCAATGGCCACCGTCGGTACCTCCGGTCACTACTCAACGACCGCCCTGGGGTACAGACGGAGAGGTGAGGCCAACTTGATATTACTTGAGATACTTGCCCGCTTATCATTATTGCGGTTTTATACGTTTTGTCTCCATATAGGCTAACCCGCAGTATATGTGTTTTACATCAACACGATAAGTCTTTATCCATAAAATGTCACGCTCATGATAGCCACGGGCGGTTAATATGCTGTCCCGTTTAGTCACTCGTCTTTGTTACTGTGGCTCTTATTACTTAGAAAGACTTGGGATATTGCTCTTGTTATGTGACATAACATTTAACTGGACAGTACGTTTATGTCTTAATGAGAACAATGATTTACCACTTGGATTTCAATACAGTGGTTGTTGTAATCTACACAGGATGTTGTTTGTTTTGAGGGGTGCACTACTTTGTGTTTGAGTTTGAATAAGCAAGTACTGCGTGATAGACAGTTATGCCATGACCATTTTGATCATGGACATTCTTTTTTATTACAGAGCGGGCCCCCTTCCCTGAGTAGTTACCAGGTAGAGGTGAGGGTGACACCCAATCGTTATGGGTAAGTGTATGTACTGTATACACTAATTAGACTACTTTGAAACCAGTTAAGGTTCATTTCAGCCCATTAAATTCTAAAAGGCTGTCTTTTTGGTGTAATCATGAATGGTGGGAAGCATTATTCTAATGCATGTATATTGTCTTCACAGGGAACCGGTAAAATCTTCTAATACCACTTAGTTGGACATTACCGGTGGAGTATATGAAATGTTACATTTGACATTTATCACTGTATTATAATTTCCTCACTTTTTTGATATTAGCAGCAGCTTTATATAATAATTTTTGCTTGTTTGGTCCTAAAGAATGCCCCGATACTATTAGATGCTTGTGAGGGCAGAAACATGTCGACCTACCACGCTGCCTAACATTTGTTAATTCCAAGTGTTGGCATACTGCTTTTTAAACATGACAAGGGCACTCCAATAATAAAATGAGAATAGAGTCCCCGTAGTTATTTTTAACACACTTTTTTCGTATTATTTAGCGCTGCACGTTTCTTCTTTTTGTGGTAGAAACCCGCTTCATATAGCATGAACATATGCCTATGGGTTCTATGTTAGACTCTGTGGAGTCATCAGCCATCCTTTAGTCCCTCAACCAGCGAAGGATATCTCAGTGAATTCCATAGACTGAGTTACCGAGCAAGAGGAGGCTAGACCCAAATGATGAAATCTCACAATTTGTGAATGATGGGTTTTGGCAATAGAGTTTCTCCTCTTGAATAGAGGTGGTTGGTACCTTTACCTGTTGACATATTTTCATTCTTGCTTTCCCTCACTCACGTTCCACCTATTTGTCTAGACCCAAGGTGTTGTGTGATATGCAAAAATATGAAGTGTATGTTTGCACATTGATCTTGCATTTATGAGGCCCCCACGTAGACTTCTACGTGAATCCTTCTACAAAGGTATAGGTGCTTGTGTACAATTAAAAGCCTTTTTACAGTTATTACAACCGATTGGTGCCTCCCATTTTGCAGCGTTTAGTGACTGATGACATTTAGATGGAACATTATTTAGAGATAATATAAGATCCCTTTAGAGAGGCTGTTTTCGACATGGAGAACAGCATGTCTGGCCCTGGACCCGGTCCCGGTGTGGACTGGCGCAGACAGGCTTGCCTTTGGCACGCCAGGGGCGCGCTTGCTGCGCGCATCCGCTGCACGTCGGCGTCATCTGCACTTAAAATAGGTGAATGAAATTGATCCTAGTCAGAAGACTAGACCGTCACCTATTCCAAAATGGCCCCCTCAAGTGTGCCACAGAAAGTGAGGAATTAACACAATGGGTCGCGTTTAGAAACCTCCCTCCACACAAACAGCACAAGTTGTGATGGACCGGGGAGTGGAAACGGCACCCAGCGAGGTAGGAATCAAGATTAAAACTTATTTAAACACAAAAGGAACTGTGAATTAAAAGCAGATACTGTGCAGAATAGTAATCATTCAGACACAACAAATTTCATCAATCCAGTGGGGAGAATAGTTCTATGTAGGTATAATACATGCCCCAATAGCGTGAGCTCTGCAAAATACCAGTTCCTATAGAGCAGCTGTTCCTCCCTGGGGGCATGGCCAAGAAAGATGGCGGAATAGAAGTGCTTCACCGGAGCTCCCGCCATCTCTTTATCCGATGGCATCCTGGCAGTTGAAAACTGATAATCCATGACTGATCAACTCTCTGACCCACTTCATCTACGTGGGGGGGGGGCCCTTCACATTGAGCTCAGGGGCGCCATAAGACGGCGTACCAGGCAAAACCCTCTGTATGACGTATGCCCCCCTAGTGACTGATGCCTGTCGATGGAGTTGGAGGCTCGGCCTCACACCTTGGTGGTTCATCACTCACTTCTTTAGAACATGGTGGGGTGGGGGTAATGTGCATGACTCTGCTGTTGTTTTCTATAGTTGTATTAGTCTGAAGATGTTGAGGGCACAATACAGGGAAAAGGGACAGCATCTACATACCTTCACAGAGCGTGGGTTTGCCAGGGAAGTAAATGTGATGTTGCCCAAGGGTTTTTTTTTTTGGGGGTAGTTCAGTGTTGGGATAACCAGACCTTCTTTCAGGAGGAACAACTTGAAGATTACCAGTGGTTGTATGGGTGGAAGACATCGCTCACCTTCACGAAAGATGGGCGGAATTATCCTGGGAGGAGTGCTGATGGGGGTGTGCTTTGGCGTCCGCCATGACCAATTTACTTACATGCAATGTACGGGACATTGCTACCTTTGACAAACATAGACAAATCTTTGGCTACTTAAAGATGTATAAGGTGTCTGTGGCATGTCTCCAAGAAACTCATATTTACATTGACTCAATCAAATGTTTGAGGAAATGATGGTGGGGCATCTTTACACCACCTCCTAGTCTGGGTTTGCAAGGGGTGCCATAATTTGAGTGGCACCGGGGGTCCCGTTCCAACATTTACATCATGTGATTGATGCTGATGGGCAATATGTTATATTGCATGGGATATTCGATGGCTCAGAAGTATGTATTATCAATGTTTACGCCCCGAATGATGACAATTCTTCCTTTTTTACTGATTATTTGAGGCGGCCTTTCCATACCTTGGGCTCCACTAATGTTGACTGGGGACGTTAATTGTGTAATGGACGGATCGTTAGATAGGGAGCCCCCCAGAATGCATTCAAAGATGTCATCGGTGCTACAGGGCATATTGCAAGGGCTACGAATTCAAGATATATGGCAGGAACGTCATTCCACTACGAAACAGTTCTCCTGTTATACCTCAACCACGGGCACTTCCAGTAGACTGGATTACTGGTTTTTATCTTCTGATTTAGGTCGATCTGTAGGGGGAATAAAATATCAACCGAGATATCTCTCGAACCACTCCCCGGTATTGCTGGAGTTGGGAGCCAGGAGGGTCGGGTCTGAGATACCTCTGTGGCGGCTGAAAAGTGAGGCGCTGTCAGATCCCCCTTTTGTGGCTAAGGTGTCTGCGGCACTTAGTGACTACTTCCGTGAAAACTGGGAGTCAGCTTCAAGCCGAGCCACCGAATGGGAGGCTATGAAAGTAGTCATCGGGGGCACTTGCATCACAACTGTGTATGGAGTGCAAACTCAGTTGGAAAGAGATGTAGCTGTCCATGAATCCAGATTGGGAAAACTGCAGATGGAACTTAGCACGGACCCCCAGAAACTGAAATAGTGGACTGAAGCTAAGGAGTTACTTATGGCAAATCTTAGTAGACTGGAAAAATATGCATAAACAACATATCGATAACAACTCTATAGAGAGGGTTATAGGACCCGGGCTTTATTGGCACATCTGGTAAGACAGGAGACATTAGCTACCCCTATGCTGCAGAGACGTACTGCGGAGGGAACACTACAAAATAAACAAAGGGCCATCACAAAGACCCTCTCGACACATCTCGAAACACCAGCCGTGAGGGAGCGGAGCCAAGCTACTTGACCTGTTACCTGGATACAACACAGTTATCTCACATTACCACAGATGAGCAGGAGACATTTGGCACTCCAATCACTAAAGAGGAAATAAATAGGGCCATAGGAGGCCTTAAACCGGCAAAGAGTCTGGGCTCTGATGGACTCCTGGCATAGTTTTATAAGTGTTTCGCACCAATATTGGTGGATTGACTGCTGGAAGTTTACAACTAAGCACTGCAGAAGGGTTCTCTCCCGACTACCATGAGCAAAGCCCTAGTCATTATGATCCCAAAAAAGGATAAGGATTCGGAATTGCCGGGTTCATATAGACCCATATCCCTGTTGAATATAGATGTAAAGATATTGAGCGGCATCAGGGATGAACACCTTCTTCCATTCATGAGGCCTCTGATTCACATTGATCAGGCAGGGGTTTTTCCCTAGACGGAATACTTCTTATAATTTAAGATGTTTGGCACATGTGTGGTACGCCCCTAGCCTGGCAAATTCTGATAATGCGGTTGTGTCCTTCGATATCGAGCAAGTGTTTGACTCCATGGAGTGGTCTTACATGTGGCAGGTTCTGGGTCGTATGGGGATTGGCGTTCAGTATCTTAAATGGGTTCAGTTGCTCCATGCTGCACCTGTTGCCAGGATACGGGTGATCAGGACTGTTTTGAGACAGATAAAACTGCATAGAGGGACCAGACAGGGGTGCCCATTGCTGCCCTTGCTTTTTGCAATCGCTCTGGAACCAATGGCAATCTGCATAAGAATGGTAATGGATAACTGGGGAATAAAACTGGGTAACACCAATCATGTGATTTCGCTGTACGCAGATGACACGTTGGTCTACCTGCGACAGCCAGAGAGATCTATCCCGGTACAATTACGGGAGCTACGGAAGTTTGGCAAACTCTCGGGCTACATATTAATCCCAGCAATCTAAGGTGATGCCGATGGACAGGTTGGCCATGATCCAGCCAGAATTACGGCCCAACATAGACCTACCGTGGGCTGCAGAGGGGGAGAGATACTTAGGGATACGACTGACCAACTCCGCTGATATCTTTCATGTGGCCAATCTAGGCCGTGTTTTGGAGGGACTACTGGTCTCGGTCCACTTTTGAGCTGATTTGCCACTTTGCTTATGGGACGTAAAGCAATCGTTAAGATGATGATACTCCTGCTGTGTCTCTACATACTTCAACATTCCTTTTATGTGATACCGTGGTCGTACTTTACTACCTTGGAAGCCCTAATTGGCACTCTCCTGTGGGGGGAAAAAAGACGAAGAGTCAGACTGACAACATTGCAGAGGACATGTGAGGGGGTTGTGGTAAATAAATAATTAATTACCGGTTCTATTTTTGACTATAATCAATAAACAGGTAGCTCAAAAAATAAGAGTCAAGATTCGAGGTAGTTGGAGTTGACAGGCTTTAATCAAGCATAAAGGACTGGAACAGGACAGCCTGTACGGGAATGGGATGGCAGGGGCCCGGCAGCTGCCGGGGCAGGATCTGGGAATGGCTAGCTTTTAATAACAGTGCACAATATATATAGTTAAACAAAATACATTGTATTCAATACAGTAGGCGTAGCAGTAGGCGGAGTTTGTAGCAGTCGCGAAAGATAAGGCATAAAGTGGGTGTAACAAGAGGTGTGTACAGGGCGTATACATAGACATGTGATGCAAACGTAACAGAATATGTCATAAATGGGGCGGAAACATGGAGGGGGCTACCTGAGCAGCTGGGACCTTTAACCTAGTGGTGCGCGCAAACTGACAATGACGTGTCACTAGGGAGAACTGGGGGGCTATGACTTCTGCGCTAGAAGAGGAGACTAAAGTCTGGAGTGTCAGAGCGACATGTACCTAAAGCCTATCTGGTATCTGGTGTTTAGAGAACATGTTGATAGAATCCAAAAGTTATCAGGGCAAAGGCTAACAGACATTAAGACTGGTGCATGCATAATTCTACATGTAGTGTGTGTGCGAGGAATATTCTTATGAATATTAATACAGTATTTCTCTTACATGGAGACATAAAGGCTAGACCATGACGGAAACTATTGATGCGATTCAGTAGCTTAGGAATGCAGAGAAGGAGGGTTGGACTGATAACTAGAAACATAACATATTCTTGGCAGACTGGGAGGCAGAGCCAGGCCGAGCCGGGCACTGCGAGGCATGAAAGTAAGCTAAGGGTCAGGGATACAGGTGGGGGCTGTATCACTCCTCGGAGAGGGTTCAGGAAACAGGAGCTGAATCTGAGTCCGGGCCCTTTTGAGGCCTAGAAACGGGGATAATTCAATGAATTAACGTGCACACTGTGAAACGTGGCAACGTAGGATTACATAGGCCTGATATTCGTTGTATTCACGAAAACTGGAAACTGACATACTAGAGATGGACACAACTGTAATTGCGTCTTTAATCGATCAGAGGGGAATACATGCATATCGATCATGCACATATAACATAACATGGGGAACACGTAGGCACATACAACATGGCAAAATTTACTTTTCCACATTCCCTCCTTGTGCCCTACGTTTCCATCAGGAAACATCTATATTCATGATACCATCTATCATTTCATATAGCATCATTTGCTCGTCTCGAATTGTCTTGGAACGGGACTTAGGACTAGGAATACAAGAGGTAGCACACATGCCGCAAATCGCAGGGCCACATTGTATACAGAGGCAGCAACTGAATATGATCGTTACTGCAATACCTAGGAATGACAATACTTTCCATCCCCAGGCGGATATGATACTCCAGAGCCAACCGGACCATGTCCAGGTGCCTGGATTCTGGTGTAACTGATGGGCAATTTTGTGAAGTCTGGTTATGGCTGAATAAACAGACGGCGCGTTATTAGGAATGAAAATGCAGCAACTAGATCCGATGACTCTACATGCTCCTCCTCTATCAGTATGACGTCAAGAACGAGACGATTTTGGAGCACGACAAATCTCATAGCAGATTGCTCTTCGGTTAAGTTACCTAGAGCAGAAGTAGTCTCATTCACTACTGCTTCAAGGGTTCTGGTTAGTCTACGGATTAACTTACTATTCTGGACAGGTCCTATAAAGAAGAAGAAACCTTTATTGAAGTCTTGATATTGTTCTAGAGTAGTTTCAGTTTGATCGACAATTGGGGACTCAATCTCCCTTCTATGTCTGACGTGAACTAGATGTGTGTTTCTGTGATAATCAGATGGGGCTAGAAAAACTGGTGGCAGTAGGAAGGCAATGTAACATGTTCCATCCCAATCGAGGGGCAGACGAACATATGCGGTCTGACCACAAACAAAATAAGAATGACGTGAAGCTTTGAAGATAGATTTCCCACTGTCACTATACTCGACAGTAGTAGTACAATCACTATGTCCTACATGTGCGGAACCATTATTTCTGACACATAATTCGCCTTTTACTGGTAGTACTGAAATAGCAGGTAAGTCTGGAGTAGTATCAGACTGAACATTCAGGACCATAAAATTCGAAGAATAATTACCTAAATTATAAACTTCATTTTCTAGATCTAACACTGTTCTATGGGAGAGACCTTGCTTGTCTGGAAAACATGTTCTATTCAGAAGGGACATATCATTTGAAGATGACGTTAACGTGGACCATGCTCCACACGAACCATTATGTGAAAACGGATAAGGAAAGAGTGGCAGAACTCCCTTCGGTGTCTGGAAAGGGGGGAGTCGACCACACACCCAACAATTAGTGGCATTGCTGGTCTGGTGTGAATAATGTAACATTCTGATGAATGTGTTGTTTCTCATAGCAAGACGATAGGATAACTCGTGAGGAGGTAGATCACTAAATGTGTGCTCTACTGTAGCATTAGAAAACTTATTTACATGAGAAATTGGAAAACATAAATGCAATGCATAACTTGTGCAGGTAACCATCAAACTTAGAAACAATAGAAAACTTAGAAAAATGATACATCGTATAGAGTTTTGACTAACTCTCTCACTATGGGGGTCTATCTCATACATGTCAGATACCTGTCTAACCGTTTCACCCGAGGGGGACTTAGACAATTAAACTGGCTGACTTATTTTACTAGACCGGAGTTTTAACTTATACTCCTGCTGCGGAGTTTTCTCTAACAGAGGAACTTTTAATTCGGGATTTAGATCAATGTCTGGTTTAGAGTCTGGCTTCAGGCAGTCTTTAGAAATGGAACAGTCTTTAGAAATGTCCTTTATAAACGTCTTTTTCCGGACTCCATGGAATTTCTTGATATGCGACAGATGGACCCATCCCTTGCGGCCTTCCAACTTCACGGCTGTGCGGGTGGTCAGGAGGACTAGTCGTGGCTCCTTCCAACGGGGCTCCAGCGGACTTGAACGATCAAAGTTCCTTACGAGAACAAGGTCTCCTGGAATGACCTCGTGCGGTTTCACTTCAGTATTGTCTGGAAATGCGGCGGCAACCTGCGAACGACAAGAGTGTAGGGCAGACATCAAGGAAGCTAGGTAATCTGTCAACATATTACTGGAAACATCTGTAATACTGCGGGGTCTAGGTGTACCCCACATATTTGGGGGACGGCCAAATACGACCTCATAAGGGGACAGACCTGATCTGGAATGTGCGACCATGCGCATAAAAAATAAAGCAACTGGCAGGGCAACTAGCCAGTCTACACCTTTCTCTTTACATGTCTTGGCAATACGGATTTTCAAGGTCTGATTATGTCTCTCTACGAGACCGGCTGCTTCAGGATGGCGTACACAATGGAACTTCCACTGGTACCCTAACAAAAGGGAAACATGTTTCATTAGCTCGGATGAGAATGGCTGGCCGTTATCAGAATACACGACCCTAGGGAGTCCATAACGGGGGAAGAATTCACGAACCAACTGCTTGGCAGTGGTCGCTGCTGTGTAATCTGGAACTGGATATGCTTCTGTCCACCTGGACAAAGCGCATACAACTACAAGAACATACTTGAAACCTCGACATCGCTCCATCTGAATATAATCCATCTGGAGGACTTCAAAAGGGTGGTCAGGGGGTTGGAATCCACCTTGTTCTACCGGGACACTTTTACCTGGATTGAACTGGCAACATATCATACAGGTACGGACTTTCTGCTTGGCTGCAGCTCGTAAGTGCTTGTTAAACCAAAGGTTCTGTATACTGTCTAACATGGCTTTTTCTCCTAGATGTGCTGGACTATGTGCGGTATGGATAATGACTTGAACCATAGAGTCGGGGAGAAACCATGTGGCTTTTCCCTTCGTCAACCATCCCTGATCTGTCTGGACCCCTCCTTGTTCGGACCATTTCTTGATTTCTTCAGGAGTAGCATGTAACTGTATGTCTATGACATCTTGTGTAGGGTCCTTAACTGTCATACAAGTAGTCTGTTCTGGAATGCATGTCTGTGTCTTGTTAACTGGAATGTCTGGAGTCTGAGCTGTAAGCTTGGCTGTTCGATCTGCTAGATCATTACCTTGGGAAATGATGTCAGTAACTTTCGTATGTGCCTTGCACTTCATAATAGCGATAGATGTCGGTAAATGTATTGCATCTAACAGAGCTTGAATGAGGAGACCATGCTGAATCTTGGTTCCATGAGAAGTCATGAAACCTCTCTCCTGCCAGAGCACTCCGAAGTCGTGTACAACTCCGAATGCGTAACGTAAATCTGTATATATGTTCACTTTCAGGTTCTTGGCACGTATGCAGGCTTGGGTCAGAGCAACTAGCTCTGCTGCTTGAGCAGACAGGGTGTCAATACGGTGTGTTTCAATAACTTCTGTATCAGTAGTCACTGCATACGCGGCTACTAGTTCTCCTGTACTTGTTCTCATACATGAACCATCCACATAAAGTGTCAGGTCGGGATTAGGTAATGCAATGTCTGTCAGGTCTTGTCTTGGCTTTGTCATAGTGTTAACAACTTCCACACAGTCATGTGTGGCAGGATTTGAAGTAACTGACGGTAACAGTGTAGCAGGATTTAAAACGTTGCAGCGTCTGATTTCTATGTGTGGCTGGAACAGTGTCAGTTCATAACCTGTTAAACGTGCAATGGTCAAGTGCTGAGTCTGTGTTCGGTTTAAAAGAACTTCCACGGAGTGTGGAACTTGTACTGTCAGGGAATGTCCTAATACTATGAAATCACTTTGTCTGATAGCTAGAGCTGTGGCTGCAACTGACTTGAGGCACGCAGGCAGAGCCTGGGCTACTGGATCTAATGTGCTCGAAAAATAAGCACAGGGCTTGTATTGTCCTGCTTGATCTTGTGTGAGAACAGATAATGCAGTACCATTACGTTCTGTGACAAAAAGTGTAAAAGGCTTACTGTAGTTCGGTGTAGCTAGAACAGGTGCTTGGCATAAGGCTTTCTTTAATTCATTAAAACTAAGTGTATGTTCAGATGTCCAAGGGAGAACAGTCGATACGGCTGCCTCCTGTGTCGTTAACTGTATCAGTGGCTTTGCTAGAAATGCATACTGAGGAATCCATTGTCTGCAATAAGAAGTAAGGCCAATAAAAGCACGTACCTCCTTCTGTGTCTTGGGCTGTGGAAGACTCGCTATTAACTGGATACGGTCTGGTGTCAACTGCCTACCCCACTTGGACAGTAAGTGGCCTAAGTAGATCACTTGCTGGACACAGAACTGAAGCTTCGAAGGGGACACCTTGTGCCCCATCTCGGCTAGGAAATACAGAACTGTAAGTGACGCTCGCTCGCAGTCACGTTCAGAACGGGCTGTGATCAGTAGATCATCGACATACTGGAGCAGGGCAGTGTCAGTTGGCATGTGAATATTGTCTAGTTGTCTTTTAAGTGCTTGACTGTAAATGCTAGGACTTTCTGTGAAACCTTGAGGAGCTCGTGTGAATTTATAGCTCCTATACCGAAAAGGTACTGGCTGTCTGGATGAATGGGAACACTGAAAAATGCATTCTTGAGGTCTATTACAGTAAAAAATGTAGCTTCGGGATCAATAGCTGTTAATAGGGATGAAATATCTGGGACTACTGGATACTGGGGTATGATACATTTATTAAGTTCTCGAAGGTCAATCACTAATCGATATACTGGAGGTGCATTTGGATCAGTACGTTTCATGACTGGAATGATAGGAGAATTACATACATTGGAGTCAGTTTCTACAACCACTCCTTGAGCAATGAGCTCATCAATAATTTTGGATAAGGCTGCTACAGCCTCAGGTGGCAATCTGTACTGTCTGATTTGTGGCAAGACTATACCTTGCTTGAGGGTCACACGATGGGGTGTGATTTGCATAAAACCTACATCAGTTGGACCTTGCGCCCATAAATGCTGCGGTACATTTGACAATCTTGGATCAAAATCACGTAATACATAGTGACCCTTAAAGTCTCTTAAAAACAAACGGATTCCTTCTGGGGAACAGCAAATAACTGCACCTAATTCTTTTAACGTCTTGATGCCTAATAAGTTTTCTGGACATGATTTCGTAAGTAATAAATCAGTAGTTCGGGACAATGGACCAACTTCTAGAGTAACTGGCTTTGATATCTCGTTTACAATAGGCTTTCCTGAAAATCCAAGGGAAACATTTCTAGAGCCTGAGAGCGTAGCCCCTGGAACCTCGTCATGACTGATAGTAGTCCTACTTGCCCCTGTATCAATCAGAAACTTTCTGTCTTTCCCTAATACTTGACTGTGTACATAGGGACCCTCTTGATCTACAGGTATCTCGATGAGAGGCAAGCCTACCTCCCTCTCTAGGCTATTTCATGAATACTGTTGATACTCTGGATACTCTGTCTGGGCATACTGGTACATCTGCTGTGTAACATGCTGTGTTGCAGCGATAGGCTGCGGTGCTGGAGCTGTCTGTTGTGCATTCTGTGGTGGCTGAGAAGTCTGCGAAACTTGTTCTTGTCTAGGCGGACGTGGTCTTTCTTTAGTTTTACCAGTTGCTATGTTATGTTTCAGAACTGCACACTCGTTTATAAAATGACCTGGCTGTTTACAATAATTGCATGTCCCTTTAACGGGAGCTGCAGGATGACTGGCTTGATTCGGACCCCTCTTCTGACTGTCTTGTGGAACAGATTGTGCAACTAGTACTTTCATTTTCGTGTCTTTCATACGTCTTCTTTCGTGTTCTTGCTCTTCCCTGATTCTGTTCTGGTGATACTGGAGCATCTGTAACATTTGTGACGGGGTACTAGCTTGCCAGGTACTTTCGACTTTCAATACTCGATTTTTAACTTGTGGACTTGAATTCTCGACTAGTTTAGTAACAAAAAGATGAGGGTATGACTCGCTACCTGTCTTTAAACCACTGTTGATAATGAAACATTTCTCAAATCTAGAATAAAAATCACTAGTATCCTCATCCTGTTTCTGTTTACATGCTGAGATTGCATCCCAATCTTCCTTTTTCGTGGCTAGTAACCTTGGCAAAACTTGTATCAATAACTCGGGCAATTCTTTACATTTATCCCCAAGACCGGTACCTGGTACTCGTATTTTATCTTCAGCTTCTAGAGCTGTCCAATCAATCTTTTTCTCTCCCACCTCCCATTCTTTTTCCTTGAGTTTTTCATATACCCCTGCGGGCAACAGGACCTTTAGCATTTTAATGATATCTGGATACGTGTATTCTCCCATACGGAGCATGTCTTTTAATTCTCGATGGAACCCTGCTGGATCTTTGTCGTGACAGGGAATTAATTTCTTCATCTCTAAGAGTTCCATCTTTGTGATAGGGGTGTAAACAAATACTCGTTGCATTTCACCACCCGCTGCCCTAACTGGGTGTACTTCTCACAACGGATGCTGTCTATCTATGTAAAATGGTTTACTTTCTGGAGGTGAGACGTGAACAAAATGCGGATTCAGAAACGTTCTATATTTGTGGCGCTGTTCTAGAATAACACTAATTAAATCGGTACCTAAACCTTTCCATCTATACTGGAGTAACTCGTTCAGAACATCATGTAACGGACCTGGATCAGAATGCTGTCCCTCATACAGTGTAATGAGGTGCTGGATCATATACATACCCACCAGTCGCTGCTCGGCTGGGGGCAGTTTCAGAAACATTTGTGCCACTATTTCGTCTGGAAAAGTGGTAGAATCAGTAGTCCATCGGACTGCTGATCGGGCTAGTTCTTGTTCATGCATGGTACTAAGTTCACTATAACCGATTCGTGATTTCAGAATGTGATCGGTAGCCTGAAATACTTGTTCTAGAGAACCTTGTTCTGGTGCTGGAGGAGGGAAAACTTTCTTATGTTCTAGGCGTGAATGTCGGTAGGGAAGTCTAGATCTACCTACATACGCTATTCTGGTAGGATTCTCGTCTTCTACTTCTTCAGTAGAAGAGTCGTTTTCCTTCTCGCTTACTTGTGCTGCTTTACGATTGTCGTGTAACCTTATTATTTCCTTACGAATTTTCTTGTACATACTCTCTATACTACTGAGTGTCTTGTGTCTACCCTCGGCTATATTATCACTCCACTTTGTCAGAACTCTCATTTCGATCGGATCTTTAGTCGGACAATCTTGTTCCCTTATTAAACAATTAATTAAAAATTTTAATAGCATGAGCTGAGTCTCAGCTTTCCTTTGAGACATGATTTCGCCAATACTTTCTGGATCGTCCCCTGTACGGATGAAACGATATATTCTGTCTAGATCTTCTTTCATATTCGGTAGGGTGTCCAAATACTCGGTCACCCGTCTTACGCGCAATGAATATATAACCATATTATCATCGCCTGGGACTGGATCATAACGGCATTCGGTAAGAGCTCGCCTGATATCTGCAACGGACTGATATTTGGGCGTACGCTGTAACGCACGTTCATGTAACTCGACTAACGTTACACGTTTGTGTGGCGGCGGGGTACCAGGAGGACCTCCCCCCGCGGCCCCTAAACTGGAATCGTCGACTGATACTCTTCGTGCTGGCAGAGTGACCGATGTAGCGGGAACTTGTACTATGGGCTGGACCGGGGGTACCGTAACAGGTGCTGTAACAGGTGCCCCGGTGGCTGGAAGAACAGGAATTACATTATTTACAGGAGCTGGCGGAGCAGGATTTGCATATTCTGGGACTGTGTCGTCCAAATAGGACGAGAGAAAAATATCAGCTGCGGTCGGTTTGTGACGTAGCTTAATCGGAACTAATGGCGGCGGAAAATTACATGGTGCTTCCGGGGTTGCTTTCGGCAAGCCCTCAGCAAGAAGAGGATACATACCCTTAATGAGGGCATTTCTCTGTCTGTCTGACTGTTCGGCTTTAACTCGTTCACCTATTTCGATTAATTCCCTTTCTTGGGCTCTTTCTGAGGATTCTCTACTTAACTCAGACTTTCTGATTTCTTTCTCTGTTCTTTTGTGAGATTCTTTGCGCCATAACTCGATGGCATCTTTCTGGGACTGTCTGGATTTCTTTTTCCATAATGCTTCTTCTACTCGCATGATGCACTCGGCATCCCACGTACCTGATACAGGCCATCTATATTTCTCTTCTAATTCCTTGGTGTACTCTACCCATAAATCTAGATATAATATGGCACTTATGCCATGTTTATGATACATGAAATGACCTGGACTGTCCCTAGGCGGGACAGGAACTGCTTCCTCGAGCAGACCTTTTCTAGTTTTTAACTGACGTAACTTTGAGAACAGAGGCATAACTAGGCTAGAGTCTGAACACAAATACAATACACAATAAACACAATAATAACTTGAAAACAAATCATTCATACCACGACATTGAAAACACATGAAATAACATTTAAAATAACAGTTCGGACAGAATACTACCTGAAATACTGAGAACAGAACACATGAATTTCTCGAGAACAGAACTTACTGGACTGACTAGATGCACTGCTAAAACAGTACAAAACTTACCGGTCTCATAAAGAGACACGTCAGGACCCGCATCCACCTAGGTGAACACTTCGTGTTGGATCTGTGTACCCAAACCCACGGACCAGAGACAAATTAATTGACCCTGTCTAGATACTACCCCAGCAACGGTACTCACCGGGCAGCAAGAACGGAAGGCCTCGGACTGGACTGGACTGCTACGACGACGGACGGACGAACTTCGGACTTCAGTTACAGGTGGGCCTCCGGATACCTCGGACCTTGGACTCTCGGCTTGGGCTCTGGTCGGGACTCGCCGCGTTCCTCCACCGCCTCGTCTGGATGCTGGACCGCAACCTCCGTCTCCTCCGTGGGCCTGAGGGATACTTGAAGCAGAAATATCTGCACGTGCACGGTATGGTTCCGTCACGGCTGCAGAGGATCAGGGGGCCTGCGTGGCTTCTCCGGCGTGTGGGGAAAGGGCAAGTCCCTATTCGGGCGCCATTATGTGGTAAATAAATAATTAATTACCGGTTCTATTTTTGACTATAATCAATAAACAGGTAGCTCAATAAATAAGAGTCAAGATTCGAGGTAGTTGGAGTTGACAGGCTTTAATCAAGCATAAAGGACTGGAACAGGACAGCCTGTACGGGAATGGGATGGCAGGGGCCCGGCAGCTGCCGGGGCAGGATCTGGGAATGGCTAGCTTTTAATAACAGTGCACAATATATATAGTTAAACAAAATACATTGTATTCAATACAGTAGGCGTAGCAGTAGGCGGAGTTTGTAGCAGTCGCGAAAGATAAGGCATAAAGTGGGTGTAACAAGAGGTGTGTACAGGGCGTATACATAGACATGTGATGCAAACGTAACAGAATATGTCATAAATGGGGCGGAAACATGGAGGGGGCTACCTGAGCAGCTGGGACCTTTAACCTAGTGGTGCGCGCAAACTGACAATGACGTGTCACTAGGGAGAACTGGGGGGCTATGACTTCTGCGCTAGAAGAGGAGACTAAAGTCTGGAGTGTCAGAGCGACATGTACCTAAAGCCTATCTGGTATCTGGTGTTTAGAGAACATGTTGATAGAATCCAAAAGTTATCAGGGCAAAGGCTAACAGACATTAAGACTGGTGCATGCATAATTCTACATGTAGTGTGTGTGCGAGGAATATTCTTATGAATATTAATACAGTATTTCTCTTACATGGAGACATAAAGGCTAGACCATGACGGAAACTATTGATGCGATTCAGTAGCTTAGGAATGCAGAGAAGGAGGGTTGGACTGATAACTAGAAACATAACATATTCTTGGCAGACTGGGAGGCAGAGCCAGGCCGAGCCGGGCACTGCGAGGCATGAAAGTAAGCTAAGGGTCAGGGATACAGGTGGGGGCTGTATCACTCCTCGGAGAGGGTTCAGGAAACAGGAGCTGAATCTGAGTCCGGGCCCTTTTGAGGCCTAGAAACGGGGATAATTCAATGAATTAACGTGCACACTGTGAAACGTGGCAACGTAGGATTACATAGGCCTGATATTCGTTGTATTCACGAAAACTGGAAACTGACATACTAGAGATGGACACAACTGTAATTGCGTCTTTAATCGATCAGAGGGGAATACATGCATATCGATCATGCACATATAACATAACATGGGGAACACGTAGGCACATACAACATGGCAAAATTAACTTTTCCACAGGGTGGTCTAGAAGTTCCACGATTGGACCTGTACTATATGGCATCTCAAGAAAATGTCCCGTTTGAATCAAATACAAACCAGATACTACACTTACAACCTCATCCTTATACACAGAATCAGTTCAGTCCACACAGTATAACGAGAGCAAAGATGAGGCAAATGTTCAGACTTAAAAGCGTATACAATTTATTACAATATTTGTAAAGGGAGAAAATACAATAAAATAATATAATAGTTACACACAAATCCTAACACAATAAAATAATTATACAGAAAATCTAAACACAGTGGGAATAATGCATAGAAAATGATTCTAATTAAAATCGAAAAGGACACAATAGTAAGACATAGTTGAATCAAACTCCAAATTGTACATATATCTTGAATGGAGAAGTTATTTTATCCGATAACTTAGCGTGTCATAATTCAAGATAGCATCGACGCGTTTCGGTTTGGCAACTTGATTAAAAGCCAACACCTTCTTCAGGATTAAAATATAAATTCCCACATTTTATTGTATATCTGAAAATAAAAATATAAAATATAAGATACACCATATATACCTCTTAGCCACATATACATCATAGTATCGAACAATGCTCCTGCAAACTATATGACACTGTGGACCCATACATTCAAACCGTTATAACTTTCATCTTACAAATCGACTCATGACTCATGTTGTACTACAGGCGTATAGCCATGTCCAAATGGATTTGTAAAAAATTCCCCATCATCAGAGGTTATATTAAAGTATTTTCCGCCTCTCATAACGAATATTTTATTAATCTACTTTTTATGTATTAATAGTCCATTTTAATAAACATTCACGTCTCATAAAGGTATATCCTCTATACATATCTCGCCAATTAGGGCAATATATCAAAGTTTGGTTTTACCTCACCCGAGATATAGGAGACCTTCCAAAATATTCCAATGCTTGGTCAAAACCTTCCTTGATAGGCCGGCCACAATGTATGGAACCGTCTAAAGAAATTACAAGCATATCAGTATTTACATCATGATGATTTCTTAGTCATGTAGTAAGAGGCTCTTCTAGTGTTATACATGCAGCTCACCTATTATGTTTTCTTTAAATTCATCACAGGGTGGACCAGCAATAGTAACATTCGAACCCTTGTGATTCCAAAGAAAGGGGACGAAAATGTTTTATTCCTTTACCTTTAATTATTGCCTTTCTCATGATTCTCCATTGATAGGATGCATTTTTAGTCAAAAAACGAGTCCCATACCTATGTAACTACATACAACTTCGCTGTAGTTAAATACGGGAGGTTCTGTCTCTTATATACGCATCTCGAACTAATGTTGTCCGATCAAAAACGCCCTGATGTACTAGGAGCTGCCATAATATAGTGCAGATTTTTCTTCACATAATGTATAATGGTATATTATCCGCAACATTATGTTATACTAGTACTGAATATGTTCACATAACAAATCATTTGCCCCTTTCTAAAACGTGATGTTATATATATACAAGAAGGGCAACTCGTCTACGTTTATGTGCACTGGTAACATATATGTTTAAAGGGGCGCAAACCCTCCAAAACCGCCCATCCATACTTTTATATGATTAGCAGCAAAAATTATATATTACCGACAGACGAGGCCAGAAAATGATGCACGTAAGATCTGTAAATGTGGTTCAAGCATCCGATTGTACTCAGGATGAGAAAAAGAATTCACGCTCCCGTTGTAAGCTAGACCGCCCGCAGTCTGTAAAGATTAAACACAAACACGGAGGTCAGATTATACTCTCCTATCCCTGCAACACTCAAGGTGTAACCATGCTAAAACACGTACCTGCTCGAAAATAACGCAAAACGGCGTGTAGAGGTTTCCGTGCCTTGATAGAAAAGTGCATCATGGGTCTTAAGCTTTCAGCGCGTTTTATACCGGAAGGACCGCGCAAAAAACTGACGAGCATGACCTCTATGTTAATTACTTCCGGTGTATCATAATACGTGTTTAGGTGCCGGTCAGATTATATGTGTAGTCAATGAAAATCAAATTTATATACTTTGGCGATTTAAATCACCCAAATTTATGAACAGACCTGCTTAGTTCGAAGCCAGGGTTCATCAAAACATTTGATTTATATAGGGCCGCGATTCGCAAAAACTGTTTGCAATATACGCTAAGGCGGAAGATATATTTTTTTATCTTTCTCAATAGATGAGATCTATAGGTTAGCTGTGAGTAACATGCTCTTGTTTCATATATTCTAATACCAGACATAGACACGCTATTTAACCGACTACATTCCAAGATGGCGATCGGTATATACGCCAATGGAAGGCATTGTTTACTAACAGCTAGACTCGAATAATGTCGACCAATGAGATTCTGCCTAATATCTGTACAAATCTACATACGCTGATCACGGTACCATACATGATATCGTCGTGTTTGACTGTATTACGTACATTGCTTGTTACCAGTGCATATTTTACATTTTATTGATTATCAAAGTACCTCACCAACATTTGTTAATAACACAACTTGTCAATATTCTTATTATATTGACATCATAACAAAAATACAGAACTTCCGTGAAAACTGGGAGTCTTACTATTGTTGTGTCCTTTTCGATTTTAATTAGAATCATTTTCTATGCATTATTCCCACTGTGTTTTGATTTTCTGTATAATTATTTTATTGTGTTAGGATTTGTGTGTAACTATTATATTATTTTATTGTATTTTCTCCCTTTACAAATATTGTAATAAATTGTATACGCTTTTAAGTCTGAACATTTGCATCATCTTTGCTCTCGTTATACTGTGTGGACTGAACTGGTTCTGTGTATAAGGATGAGGTTGTAAGTGTAGTATCTGGTTTGTATTTGATCCAAAGGGGACATTTTCTTGACTTGCAGTCTTTTGGAACCCTACCCCTTTGGCTGTTGGGGTCCCTCTCTTTTATTAGAGCTATATGGCATCTCAACTTCAACATGCAGTACACTGGTTTGATGACGAAGACAATTGGGAGAAAGATCTTCTGGCCGGGACATAAGGGAGGGACTCATTGGTGAAACTGTTAATAATGGGGGTCATCGATCCCCAACAATTGCCCATATGCGATACGACTTGTGGCAATACTTTGGGAATGAGCGATAAGACGGGTAGTCCAGCATGCCCCATATGCACCGGATATGTCGCTATGAGTGGTCCGGCCATTTGCCGCAATTGCAGACTCCATGGCAGTTGGCCCCTGGAATGAGGGGGGATGTCTACTGATGGGGGATCTTTATAACGGTGGACACTTCTTAACTCGTGAGGTGCCCAAACCGAGTTTGGGATGGGGCCGGGCCAATTCTTACAATATAGTAAGATATTGAGTGTCTCACAGGAGCTCTGGCATAATTTCCCAGACGAGCCACCTGTCACTAATGTCCTACGGACGATGATAGAGATGGTACAGGGTAGACAACTTGTTTCCCATCTGTATAGAGCATTGAGAGAGGATCTCCCGAGAGACCCACCGGGCCTTTAGCAGAAATGGGATGCAATCTTAGATGAGCCTCTGACGGAGGTGGAATTACGAAAAGTACATGCCGGAGTACACAAAGTGAATGCGAATGCTCGTTTTAAATTACTTCACTATAATGTTATACATCAGGTATACTTAACCCCGCACACGCTGCATATAATATACCCGATCGGGAGGACTGTTGCCCTTGGTGCACCACACAAGGGGCAGACTTCATTCACATGATTTTGCAATGCTCCACACTGCAACCCTACTGGGAAAAGGTCTTAGAGACTCTGGAGAGGCCAGGGGGTGGACCATCTCATGGGAAATGAAGACAGTATCACTTGGCCAGTTACCCGCACCAAAAAAAAAAGCTGAGCAGACACTTTGTGCACCTGGGACTGGTGCTGGCCCAGAGGCGCATCATAATTGCCTGGATGCGGCCACACCCTCTGAAACATTTAGACTGGGTAGGGGACACGAATGAGTGAGCGATTGCGGAATTGGTTCAGATGAGATTTGTGAGGAAGGATGAAAAGGCTGAATACGATAGACTAGCTTGGGCATCTATGATTATGGACCTTCAGAAAGGTCAGGGACAGCCCACGCAGCAGAGTAGCGTGAGGGACAATACCCAGGAGGATAACCCAGGTGGACACCCAAACAGGCAAGCCCTCTCACTTGATTAACATAAGTATGGTAGAGCTACTGGTGATCACAGCGACCAGACTTGAATCGATTTGCAGGAAGGGAAGGGGGGTTACTGTTTATTGTTTAATGTTTTCCTTTTTGCTATCTAGGCTGTCACAGAATATGGTGGTAAAATATGATGGGATTGCACGTTGTCATGTGAATTAGACAGCTGTTTTTCATAGACAGGGTACATTATTTTGTCTATGCTGGATGCAGACATATTTTTGATAGCATGTATCATAAATACAGGTCATGATGTGTTCTATACATACTTTTGAATGTCAATAAAAATATATCCCCCCAAAATATGTTGCATCCCTGTGCTTTCCCCTAGGCTGGCCCACAATTGGCTGCCATGCGCTGACGCAGGCCCTATTGCACCATGATGCAAGGATGCCTGTATCATGGGGAGAATTGTTTATGTGCAGGATGTTGTCAACTTCTATGTGTGCTGTATTAGCACACATAGAACTTGTAAAATGTCATCTTTTGTAATGATTGTTTATGTGCAGGAAGGGACACCTTCCTGCACATAAACAATCATAAGAGGTGATTTTTACTTTCTATGTGTTCTGCAGAATGCAGCATGCATAGAAAGAGGAAAAAAACAAGGAGAACTGAATAGATCTCCCCTTGGGAGACGTAGCATTCAGATGCATATCCAGGTTTACAATTTATCATAAATCTGGAATTGTGTCAGATTCCATGGGTGTTCCGTGGGAACACCCACAGCAACGCTCATGGGACGCCCCTTTCCTAGGCCGCCATAGGAGGACCCGACCCCAGGCAGCGCCGGCAGCGTGTGTGCAACTGAGAGCTCAGGGCTGAACCAGAATTGCCACAGGAGTCAGTTGGTCCACGGAGTCTATACAACCATGGAGCCAGCCAATTGCTGTGGCTCCGGCTCGCTCGCTGGCCACAAAAAAAGAGTAAGTCTGTCTAACTCAGAGTCAGACTTATAGTAGTTTCTAGCTTGCTATGGCTCCTAAAATGTGATTCATTCTGAGCTGCCTGCCCTGCCCCTAAATGTTTCCCTTATATACAATGCTTGAATTTGTTCATAAGAAAATGTAACTCACAGTCGTTAAATTGTCATTCATAATTTCACAAAAATTATGAAAATGTCACACATAACAATCTGAAACCTTGGCAGCTATGGCTTAAAGCTAGTCTAACCAGAGTATTTTGGACTTGAAGGGTATCCTTCCGGAGCAAAACCTATGCTAGACATCACACATACTAGATAAACTTTCCACCTGCACAACGCTTGGCACAGCTGAGCTAAAACATTGTAATTAAGCCCCGTCATTTTTAGACAATGTAACAAACAAAGAAGGTCATGTGAGCGCAAGAGGCAAGACATCTTTTCAACCTCCCCCGGAACAATTGACTAGAAGGTGGATTAAATAATGTTGCATAATGACATGCAGGTCTTACTAGTTTGATCACTTTATCTCAAAACAACCTTTAATCAAGAAAGGGTTTATGTGCTTAATTCTGGCTATTATAAAGGGCCTCATTTATGACCTCCTTTGCGTCACGTTTACGCTGCGTCACTTTTTGTAATGCACCGGTGAAGTAAAAATGTGCCATGTTGCGCTCTATTTACAAAGTAACACATCTAGGCAGATGCGTCACTTTGTAAACCCCTGCGCCACATTATACCTGCACCAGACGCATTTCCAGATTTACGAGGATTTGTAACTCCGGAAGTGTGTCAGAATGCTATGCCACCCAAGGGGTGCTACATTCTACAGCACGCATTGAAAGAAGAATATGGTTGTAGTGATGGTTATTGTGCAGGAAGGTACACCTTCCTGCACAAAAACAATCTCCCCATGACGCAGGCATTCTTGCACCATGGTGCAAGGGTGCCTGCGTCGGCGCATGGCAGCTGTTTGTGCGCCAGCGCAGGGGAGAGCACAGGAATGCGACATATTATTGTAAATATGTCGCATTTTTGTGCTTTGAAAGTGCGCAGCCAAAGGGCTTGAGTTGTCGTACTGCGGCACTTTGTTGTATATCTGACCCTGTATATTAAGCTGTGGCTGAAAAAATGTGTTTGTCTTCATATATTCTATTTTGTGGTGCACAATATTTTGTTCTCGGTCTTTCCCTCTTCCACACAGCCATGGGACAGCAGCAGTCAAATGTTTCTTCGCTTGTGAGAGGAAGAGTGGCGTTGAGTATAAGTGAAGTTGGTTTGTTTTGCCCAACCCCTTTCATTCGGTGAATTGGGCGCTTGTTGCGGAAGCTGCTTTTTCTGTAGTCGAAGCAATCGTAGTCTTCTGAAACTGGGGGAAAGGTCAGTCAAGAATGCCAGCCAATGAAAGCTGTGTAATCAGCAGCCAAAAATAGAACTTGAATCTGGGAGCCCGGGCAGCTTGCAACAGATGCAATACATTATCAATCACGTGAGCAAGAATCAGCAGGCTCTTGTAAAGTAAACAGGCACTGACTCAGAGTGCAGGGAAAAAAGTTGCGAGCTGCTTTCACAGAACTTATTCGTTCTTTAGTTTGGCTGAACACTGCATTAACCCCTTAACTGCTGAGGCTTTTTCCACTCCCAGAGCTGGGACCTAGTTTGGTTTGGGCCTCTGTGTGGTTAAGCCTTTTAAACTATTTTTCACGAGATCTGTTTTTCTTGAAATATAGGCCAAATTTGCAACCTCTTTGTGGACATGTTGGAGATTCTAAAGATACCCAGATACCCAGGTTTGTGTATTCCCATAAAGGGAACCGAGCAGTGGCGGCTCATAGAGGGAGTGCTGCGGGGTGGTGAGACAGGGCGGGGGAGGGGCAGGGTGGGGGAGTAGTGGAGTCGGACATACGACGGCAAGGAGTAAAGTAAGTACATAAATAAATAAAACTATTTACCTTGCGCTCGCTGCATCTCCGAGTTGGCGATGCAGCGAGCGCAAGGTAAATAGTGCTGGTAGAAGTGTTCTCCTCTAGCTGTATTGCGCATGTGTCAAGCAGGGCGCTGTTACAGCACTGCCTCACACATACACAGTACATATCTGACATGCTGCAGTAGCATCGCACAGTGAAGCATGTCAGATAATGGATATTCAGGGCTTGTCAATCACATGCCCTCCTGCCCTATCAGAAGCTGGATTAGAGACAAATAGTCTACCCTTCAACCCTATTCCAACTTCTGATTGGGTGGAAGTTCGTGGGTCTGCCTCTGGCTGCGGGAATGTTGTACCTGCACTAGGTACGTTTTTGTGTTTAAAAGTCTGTGCGCTGGGAGTGTATGTATGTGTGAATGTCTTTGAGTGCATGCCTGCAACTTTTTGTGTATACATGTCTGCTAGTGTGCGAACTGAAAGTTTGGCTGAGGGTTGGAAAGGTCAGAGGCACAGTGCTGAATAGTGCTTTTGGAATCCCTCCACTTCCATAACCCACCAGCCGTCATTGCTAAATTATAAATTCAGCAACTGGTGATTTGTGTTTTCCAAAGAAATTCATCCTTTAAATATAAAAGAATGAAAATAAGTAGGAAACATATACATAGGTGACATTTTCATTTGTAATCATTTGCCCAGATGGCCTATTTACAAAAATAATACACTGTTACACTTAGCAGACCTTTCCAATTACAGGGATATTTATTGGTTACCCACAAATTAAAGTAACCCAGAGCCAAAAACTAAGCTACAGCTTATAATGGTTTTTCAATAGGTACAACTACGCTTCATTTTATATAGTAAAATCTAGTAGATGACAAATGGGTATGAAGGAAAGGTATTCATTTTTTAAATGTCTTAGTAAACTGAGTTTAGGAATACTGGTGATTTGTACAACTCTGAATTTGGGGTTACCCACATAATCATGTGATTCAGAAGTCATTTTGCAAAATGTGTCCTTTCTTGCAAACTCGCTTACATTTGAAAGCCAACAATGGAGAGAAATTCTATTGCTAATAATAAATGATTTACTACTCTGTTTCCACACTTTTCCAGATTAAAAATGGTACCCCAATTTTATGGCTGGGCCTACCACCTGCTACTGGAAATACCCTAATACGCAACATGGAGGCATCACATTTTCTCTATCAAAATCAATCCATTATGGTGATGTGGGGAGGAACAGTATTTTGGCCCGGGTGCAGCCACCACCGATGGAAACCCACTAAACCCAGACAAATGAGGCACTGAGGGGAGACCAGAGTGGATTGACTTGTGTGGATCCCACTATATTTTCTTACCCAAAGTGCCCTGCAAAGTTCAAACTTGTAGTGTAGTTCCTATATTCCCAATAGGCTCTGCACATTGGAATAATATATCCTATAGATTTGATGTAGGACTGAGGTCGACTAGGTCTCTATCGAATATATTAGACTTAATTGTGAGTGCCAGCAAGCTCAGAGGTCACTAGAAACTTTCTCGAATTCACAACAAGGGATTCGTTTCTGACAACCGCATAAACATGACAACTTTGTTTCCCTAAGAATAAATGTATCTTCAGAGTCGTGGAAACAATAGATAGATATTTTACTCAGTCAATCGTGCATGCTTCGTTTCATCAGAGGTGCAGAGAAATAGAGAGACGGGCGTTTTCAATAAAAGGATTTATTGAACAATCTTCTTTCTTATGCAAGTAAAGTGAACTGCTTCAATCATAATACTGGTTGCAAAGTATAATGCGTACAACAGGAAGAGTATTATAAAATAATACTGTAAAAGCATTGTATGGTTTCTTAAACCATAGATAAATACATACATAAATAACAAAGGCCAAAAGTCCTCAACTGGTGCTTCTAAAATACGCCTACCCCAATGTACTTAACCTAAGTCTAGTGCGAGGGAAGAAGTAAGTGTGGTGTAGCATAGGTTTAGTTTCTTTGCCAAGAATCTATCCAATATTTCTCTTAGGGTCTAATCAGGTCCGTACCTTGGTTTTAAAATGAAGGAGGCCTGGTATCTCTGTCTCGGGACTCGATTTCCCAACACCCCGCGAGAGGAGCTTGGAAACACTGAAGCTAGATTCTCAGCGAGAGAAAGGACAGCTTCTCGATCAGTGCGTCAGCTGGAGGGTCGGCTTCCTTCAACACTTGCTGTAGTGCGCTGCGTCGGGCAAATAGATAGTCGAGCTGCTCTGAACCACCGTGTGTTTGCTAGAGCAAGTGTAGGCATATTTATACCTTGAAGGGGCCTCATTTGACTTAAAGTCGGCATAATAACGTCATCAAAGAACCCCAAGAGAATGGTAGTTCTTTGAAAACTCCATGAATTCTTGGACACATCAATATTCAAGCAAGGGGATGTCCCTGACTGCTTAAGCCGAGTTTTCCAAGAAATCGTTGTGGCTTTTTGGAACGAGTGGAAGTAGCCATGCCTGTATTTGGACTGCATGGGCTTATGTCTAAATAAGGTTATGATTTCTATGCATATATCAGGGCAATGTGAATTGTACCTATATAAGGGCATGAATCTGTAAATTTCACTCGGATCCTAAAACGCCATACAACACCCACTCCACTTTATTATGTTCGATATTACTACATTTCTAAGCATTTAAAACATATCTAAAGCATGATGTGTAAAAATTCCTCCCAAATTACATAAAATGCATTCGAAATGGTTGTACACGAAAGATGAGCATTTGTGCTGTATGCATTTTAAAAGCAATGTTTTCATTCAAAGCATCTAGTATGACATTGGAAATGCTATCTGAATGAATCATGAAAGTACATTTATGAAATGGCTCTTGAATACAGAAGAAAAGTCGAGACCATTCCATGACAGAATATAAAAACTTTTTGGTTGTGGACAAGGTCAAATATTGTCTCTTGGAAGCATTTCAAAGAATTCTTGTTCTCTAAGAATAGTTCTACTTTAAGCAGATTACTTTGTGCCAAAAGCAAAAATCAATTTTGGAAAAAGTCAAATCGCAGAAAAATTGAGTTCTAAAGTTGGAAGTTTTGTTTTGAAAAGTGAAGGTCGAATACAGAGTCCCATAGAACGCTGTGTGCTAACTTCAAAAGTCATTCTTGTTGTTTGGAGAAAACATCAATTCTTCTAAGCTGGTAAAGAATTCGTCTACCACAGTAGGTGAAAGTTGGACCACTTCGTTAAGTAAACCAATTGCACAAAAATGAGAAGCATCGCCATAAGCGTTAGCCGCATGAAATGAGCAATGTTCAAAGGAGATGGAGATGGTACCTGTGTGCCTGTCGATCCACGTATCTCACCGTCAGCAGATTGTGTCTGTGAGACCTCAACGTATGCCGTCTTCAGGATTGGTAGCCACTGGCGACAACACAATGCATGAGCCGTTACTGAACCAAGTAAAGTATCAACATCTGTTGGCAGTGCTGATGGGAGTGTTAGACAGATGCCCAAGACGCATTCTTCACATAGCAGGCATCATAGAACAGGTAAGATGCAATCTTGCCAGATTAGTCGGAATGATAGAAACCATGTGGTATTCAGTTCTCTTAAACTAGCCAGGCCCAGAATCTGTATCATGCGCTCACAACACTTCATTGTCAGGAGAGTGTTCTCTAAGGTAATCTGGGTGTCGCTGGTGACTGGACTTGCCATATCGGAGCAGAAGGAACAAAAATAGTATTCCTGCTATGAGTCCCAAAATGAGAGGCAGGCCGCCGAACATAGAGTGCACGAAGTTTGGAAATATGCCGAGGACTGCTTCAAAAGATGCTAACAGTCCAGAAAAAAAGGTCTGAAATACATGTACAATACAACTGGTATCAGACATGTTTAAGATACGACCTAACATTTCTACGGAATGTACAGGGCAGTTTGTCAATAACAGGGCATGTATCTCTGCAGAGGACCTTGAAATTTGTAGTTCATACGTCTCTTTGGACGAGGTCAGTGGCACAGTTTTTTGTAAAAGAATGGCTTTCATTCTTCTTAAAGTATCAATTCATATAGAAGAGATGTTCAGTGAAGGCCGTAACGGCGACTACCCGTCTGTCTTGGTTTTAGGAAACAATACTTGCATACAACAAGTGACCCTGGCTGACACAGTTACGAGATAGGCTGTTCCTGGCAACATGCCACAGCAGCTGTGATCATTCAACATTATTTAGCTTCCGTTAGAAAGCTGCCTAAAAATTGGATCTATCACGGCAGCTGGAGAACCTTGTAGGTGGCAGGATAAGTTGGCCGAAGAACCGTGACAGGCTCCATGTAAATTAATACCCTGACATAAAAGTGTACCACTTAGTGCGCTTTTACATTGTGTACCACTAAGAAATACTTCTTTTCCCCCACTCCAACATCTGTGTGTATATGGTAATTCCCAGGTTGACTTATTGTATTCTTTACCTCACCTTTCATACACGCCAGCTGGTATATGTTTCAAACAATATAGAAAATTGAAAATTGTGACAGGCAGAGTGATTATCCCGTGTATTAGCCATTCTGTTGCAGGTTTTTCTGAAACAGTTAATGGTAATCTTTCCAGTTTTTCAATGCTCAGCACCGTATAGTCTGCTCCTCTTTGTGCCAAAGTGAATTGTTTATCTGTAAGATTAAATACAGAAAACAATAACATGGTGTTGATTAGACGTCATGGCACATATCCAGAACGAAGATTTTGCAACGCCCAACCTAAAAGCATTATAGAACGCAATTGTGACTGTCCATGCTGTAGCATGAGCAAGTCCTGCTCCATTATGTCTATGGCAGAAGATACTATGCTGTCCAAAGAATACATTCTGGATGACAGTAGTTAACCCATTGTTAACTACAGAAAGAGCTTTCTCTAAATGAATACGATCAATTTCTCGTATTCGTTCTGCAGTTTCTGCTTGTGTCGCTTTCCAAGCTTCATTATAAATGGCGTATATACCTGCGTATATAAAACGTTTATGACGCCGTTTCGCAGGACCTTGTAAGAAGTCCCTTAAATCAACATCATCTTTAAGTAAAGATAAGTGTTGTTTAACCTCTGTAAGTGTGGACTATTGTAGCCACTCAAGGCACAGTTTTCTTACACTGTATGTTGTTACTATGCCTGGATTTTGTCTCTGGACATGTCGTGGATCTGGCCTAGTTAATGTAAACCATTGTGTCTTGTTCAGGAATCTATCTTGACAGATATTCGTGTCTGTGTGCCAGATTAACCATTTTTTCCAATCAGGATCAGTTCTGTTTTTTAGTAAAATAGTTTTTACATCGACCCATCCTTCTGTAGTGTTCTTACAATCAGGTGTAGGTGTAGGTATGGACGGTTTGTTAAAATATTTTATCTTGGCTAGGCCAAGACAGGATGTCTGTTGCACAGTGTTGTTCAAAAACATTATTTGTTCAGGGATAATACAGGCTCGAAATAAAGCCTCTATTCCCTGCACCTGCCAGTCTTTTGAGCCCCAGACAGTTTTTGTCTCATTGTTGTCTTTCCAAAAGTCAAAACCTAATGTGGACAGCTGAGCATAAAAGGCTGCTTTGTATTTGTTAACATATTGTTCATACCTGTCTTATTAACATTTGTAAAGTAAAATGTTTCTGGATTTGAGACATTAAAACCTGAGAAGTATGGACATTTTTCATAGAATGGTTTTGAGCTACCCTTTGGTGGCGATGGACAATGTTCCCATTGATAAGTATAAACATTTCTAGGGTTTGCAGATTTGTGCAAATAATGATGACCATAGTGATTATAACAGTACATTTGTGCATAATCTGATGAACCTTCTAAGTATTCATGTTTTGTAAATTTTGCAGACATCTCTAAGTCTGACATCATATTATTAACAGTCTCAAAGTCCCAATCATCAGAAAATATGCTGGGTGAAACAAAGTCACTCAAGGAAACCTTGAATTGATGTGGAATCTTCAACAGCTCTGCAGGGCCAAAGATGTCATAATCAGTTCTGTCCCATGCTATACCACCATGTATAGGAACAGCTGTGATGTTCACTGATGTCAAGTCTCTTTGTTCATGATGAGATGATTTGTGTGGCTTGAAGAGCAAGTTGATGTTCTTACTTGCTGTGTCCATTTTACTATATCTTCCATTTATCAGCATTCCCAAAGTTAATACAATTATTAGCCAAAGTAGGAGACAAAGTATGCCTAGCACAATCCAAAATTCAACCCATTGTGAAACCAGATACGTTTTTTCAAGTTGCTGAAAAAGTTCTGTTATTTGTTCTTTAAAGGTTTTATTTGCTGGCGTCATTTCAGGCTCACTGGGATCCTCGGAAAACGTATCAAAGTTAATGAAACAGCTAGAGGCAGTTCTGTCAATGGTAGGTATTGCATCAGGATTACTTGAAATCACTGGAGTTACCGGATCCCTTGTCATAGTAGTATAGTCAGATGCTACATCATTGTAGACAGGTGTTTCTTGACAAACTGTTATTTGGGTCTCAAGAGGCACAAGTTCCATGGCTTTATTGCTTAGTCATTCTTTTCGCACTGCAGATTCCTCAAAGGTGATGAGTCTCTCAGTTTGAACCTTTTGGATAGTAACAAGATTTGGTCCTCTGCTACATCTTTGGAGTCCACTGGGCCTACTACTTATGATTGGCCACATGATGTGGTTTGACCAGGTGATTGGATACAAACCTGTTCTCCTTTCTTCCAGCAAGGGACGGCAGTAACACTGTTCTTAATCCATGGATTGCTAGCACAGGAACTGGTTTTCTGTCAGAAGGCCCAAATTCCTTCATATCCGCGATCTTTTCTCTGACTAGATCCCCAATCTTTGGAATCCAGACAGGCCTTGCTGGGATGGGTGGTTCCCCTTCAGTGGTCGTTGGCTTCTGTAATGTGTTGCTTTGACTTTTCCATGTTTCATTTAAGTCCTGTAAAACAGCCATACGGTCTTTGATATCAAAGGGTTTTTGTTCTACCACTCAAGTGTGACGATCAAGGTCCTGGACAAGCATTCTAGTACTAAAAAGGATTTCATATGGAGAGATTCCACCCAGAGAATTTCTTGGCAGATTATTTAGACTACTTTGGACACTTATTAGATATTGGACCCACCCGTCACCCAAGCCATATACCCTAGCTGTTATAGATTGCTTTATGTCCCGGTATTTTCTTTCCACTACAGAATTTCCCTCAGGATGGAATGGACTCGAATACCGCCATGCAACGCCCAGATTGGCCATGGCCTCCTTGTAAGCTTTGGAGCTAAACGTAGGACCCTGGTCAGAATGTAGCGTGCCGACTGCGTATGTGCCGATACAGACTTGCAAATCGTTTATAACAGTTCGGGTGTCAGCCGAGCGCTGAGGCCACATCCAAATGAATCTTGAGCATGAATCCACTGAGACCATGATATATTTGTAGTTACCGTCCCTCTGTAAGGGACCACAGTGGTCCTGATAAACGCATGCTAATGGTTTATCTGATATTAAAAGGGGCGTCTGCGCCGGGCGTTTCACTGTTGAAACCTTCATTTTTTGGCAGATTTCACATTCCAAAACATAGAGGCCTCTTAGGATGGCGGACGGAAACGTGTTCCGTCCGCCATGGTCGCGGCAAAAATACTCCCGACCGCACAGCGGATAATCCGCGGTTGCGATTATGATATTTCTGTCAACAAACACCGACCGTGGCGGACGGATCACATTAAACACCGTCCGCGGCGGACGGATCATACCAAAGACCGCCGTAACGGACGGTACCACAGAAACACCCTCCCCCACGGACGAATTGACCGCGGAAACAGGCCCAATCGCCGCAATACCTGCGGAGGGTCCGGACGCACGATTAGGATAACGCCGCCATCCCAATGGAACTCACCACCTCCCTTGACTGCCGCAGAAACAATGCTTCGACAAATGGAGCATGACTGCGGAAGGACCAAACGAACATCATCCCTGCCGTCAAACCGATTCTAAAATGGCGGACGGAAGTAAATAGAAAACACACTAAACAGGACACCCACCCACCTGAAACACCCACCCCCAACAACTACACGCCCCAATGACACCCCCCCAAGCACAAACAAAAGCACCCAAGTCACCACAACCACAGAACACCTGACTGGCAACAACCATTGGGACACAACAACCACACAGAGTATAAAATGCATTCCTCCCATTACCACAATCCTTTGCATCACAGCATAGCTGCAAGAAAGAGACAGATTAGCACAAACAGCAGACACACACAGAACACACATACAACCTGCACACCAACACACCCACCACACAAACCCCCACAACACCATCCCTACATACCACACACCTGTACACCTCACCCCACCCCACCACACCAACACCTTGCACATCACACACCATGGCACCCAAGAAAAACCCCAAGTTCACAGACAGTGAGTTGAAGGTCATGGTGGATGAAATCATCCGTGTCGAACCACATCTGTTCTGTACCCTAGTCCAGCAGACCACCTTGGCAACCAAAACCAACATGTGGGACAGGATAGTGACCAGAGTGAATGCGTCAGGGACCGTGCCACGCACCAAATACGAGATCCAGAGGCGGTGGCACGACCTCAAGGCAAGGGTGAAAGGCATCAGGGCCAAGAACCACCTGCGGGCACAACACACTGGCGGCGGCACTCCCCCGGAGCCTATACCATTTGCCGAATGGGAGGAGAAGGTGCTGGGCATACTGCACCCTGAGAGCCTGGAAGGAATAGAAGAGGGACTTGAGGCTGGTAAGTACAAACCAATGACCAGTATCACACTGTCATGGTCTGCCTTGCACAACTGCCAACATATATCTCCCAGGCTCCAATCCATGCAAGTGGACCACACAGTCACCCAAATGTGAAATCCTGCCCTCAAATGCACCCACCATGAACAACCACTAATGTTGCCTCCTACGTTCACAGGCTTGCATGTTGTCAAAGCAGCCAACACCAGAACTCCCAACAGGCCACCATGTCTACAGGGAGGGTGGTGGTGGGTGGGGGGGTGAGAGACCAGCACTACAACTCCCAACAGGCCCCCATGTCTACAGGGAGGGTGGTGGTGGGTGGGGGGTGTGAGAGACCAGCACTACAACTCCCAACAGGCCCCCATGTCTACAGGGAGGGTGGTGGTGGGTGGGGGGTGAGAGAGGTGGGTGGGGGGTGTGAGAGACTAGCACTACAACTCCCAACAGGCTCCCATGTCTACAGGGAGGGTGGTGGTGGGTGGGGGGGTGAAAGACCAGCACTACAACTCCCAACAGCCCCCCATGTCTACAGGGAGGGTGGTGGTGGGTGGGGGGGTGTGAGAGGTGGGTGGGGGGTG
This sequence comes from Lissotriton helveticus, assembly GCF_964261635.1. Taxonomy (NCBI): domain Eukaryota; kingdom Metazoa; phylum Chordata; class Amphibia; order Caudata; family Salamandridae; genus Lissotriton; species Lissotriton helveticus. The sequence goes on from NC_136067.1 coordinate 379,073,400, forward strand.
TAAGAGGCCAGCACTACAACTCCCAACAGGCCCCCATGTCTACAGGGAGGGTGGTGGTGGGTGGGGGGGTGAGAGACCAGCACTACAACTCCCAACAGGCCCCCATGTCTACAGGGAGGGTGGTGGTGGGTGGGGGGTGTGAGAGACCAGCACTACAACTCCCAACAGGCCCCCATGTCTACAGGGTGGGTGGTGGTGGGTGGGGGGGTGAGAGACCAGCATTACAACTCCCAACAGGCCCCCATGTCTACAGGGAGGGTGGTGGTGGATGGGGGGTGTGAGAGACCAGCACTACAACTCCCAACAGGCCCCCATGTCTACAGGGAGGGTGGTGGTGGGTGGGGGGGGTGAGAGAGGTGGGTGGGGGTGTGAGAGACCAGCACTACAACTCCCAACAGACCCCATGTCTACAGGGAGGGTGGTGGTGGGTGGGGGTGTGAGAGACCAGCACTACAACTCCCAACAGGCCCCCATATCTACAGGGAGGGTGGTGGTGGGTGGGGGGTGTGAGAGACCAGCACTACAACTCCCAACAGGCCCCCATGTCTACAGGGAGGGTGGTGGTGGGTGGGGGGTGTGAGAGACCAGCACTACAACTCCCAACAGGCCCCCATGTCTACAGAGAGGGTGGTGGTGGGTGGGGGGTGAGAGAGGTGGGTGGGGGTGTGAGAGACCAGCACTACAACTCCCAACAGGCCCCCATGTCTACAGGGAGGGTGGTGGTGGGTGGGGGGTGAGAGACCAGCACCACAACTCCCAACAGGCCCCCATGTCTCATCCCAGAGCAAGATGGAGTCCGCCCACCATTTGCTGACCAGTGCATCTCCTCCTTCAAACCTACAGGTAGGTAGCCATCTTCACAGGGGCACCATCCAATAGCAGGACCGGACCACACTTATCCAAGTATTGTCTCCCCACCTCCACACCACCATATTGCCCAGTACTGTCTACCACACCAACATGATGACACCAACAACCATGTCCTGATTCCATAGTAATTTGTAATGTTACAACAAAAAACCTGTCATGTCCACACCTTTGATTCTGAAATTCTTGTCCCTCAGGTGATTGCAACTTGACAGGCGAAACCAGCAACCGCCAGCACCAGTCGCCCCCCTCACAGCCAGGACTCTCTGGTAAAGATCCCATGGACACCTCGGGTGCAGAGGACGATGCTGGCCCAAGCGCACTCCCAGGGCCATCATTCTCCCAGGACATCCCTGCCTCCATCACCTTGGCCAGTGTCACAACACCAACACCTGCCATTGTGAGCTGTGCAGCTACCACCACCACCACCACCACTCCTGCCTGTGCCACCCTGCCTGACCCATCGTCTGATGGTGGGCCATCGACATCTCAGGCTAGCAGGGAGAGTGGACGGGGGAGGACACAGGTGAGGCCACAGCTCACAAACAGGAGTGCAGGTGCTAGGCGAGGTTGGGAATCAGACCCACCCCATCCTGGGACCGATACCCTGGATGCCATTGCCAGAGTCCATGCCTCCTATGAGCGGGCGCAGGCACAGGTGGTTCGGGCACACCAAGACTCGCTACAGAACTACCAGCTGTTGCGGTCCATGGACACCTGCATGGGCCAAATTGTTGACCTCATGGGGCAGCAAACTGCTCTTTGGAGGGAGTGGTTATCCCGTGCCACACCACCTCCCCCTCCCCCAAGTGCCCAGCGGAACAGGTCACCAACACCACCACCACCATCCCCTGAGGACACTGACAGGGAGGTCGTCCCTGAACAACCTGCCCCCACAGCTGTCTCCGCTCCGGCTCCAAGACAGAGGGGCCATCCGAGGCTGCATCCAGCTGAGAGCAGTGGCAATGCACCATCCAGCCGCCACTGACTTCACCCTTCCTTGAGCCTGCCATTCACTCTGCGAACTATCTTGCCCCACAATGCCAAGCATTGGCACACGTCTGATGGACTAGGTGTACATCACTCAATGTGGTGTCCCCACAGTGTTTTCATCTGCCATGACCTTCAACTCTCACTTTCCCCCAACACCTATTTGTAAATATGCACTAACATTAATCCACATCCTGTAAATAGACACCACGTAAACACTCAATGCTGTGTGACCTCCATGTTTTAATCACATGTTTGTCTTATTAGTTGTCATTACCAGGTGCAGGGATCAATGTTCTTGAGAATCATGCCTCTGTGGGAGTGACCTAGGGGTAATGAGAGAACAACAAGCACTGGTCAGGAAACTGAATCACACCCATCACACCACACCGTACCGCAACATCCCACAAACCACACTCATCACTAATTAAGTGGATCACAGGACACACATCAGGGAGCATTGGATGTACACCATCTCACACACCCATTTACAAACAGAACATACCAGAACAAGCAGCATTCACACACCACACCCACACATCACCAGCAAACATACATCACGCATTGACCAACAGCACAAGAGGTAGTTACTCACATTCAAGGAAAGTAGCGAGCAATGAGCTGACGCCTCTGGTCCACACCTTCTTCCTCCCCACTATCCTCATCAGTGGACATGGGTGGGATGGGAGGCGGAGCAACCTGTTGGTCTGCAGGGTGCATGATCAGTTCAATATTATTGCGCACGGCAAGGTTGTGGAGCATGCAGCAGGCAATCACTATTTTGCATACTTTGCCTGGTGAGTATGGCAGGGCCCCTCCGGTTTTATCCAGGCAGCGAAACCTAGACTTCAGCAGTCCAAAAGTACGTTCCACCACCTGACGTGTCCTCCCATGGGCCTCATTATAACGCATTTCACCAGGGGTAGTAGGATTCCGTATGAGGCTCAGCAGCCACGGGCGGTTTGGGTACGCAGAGTCGTCTAGGTGGGGGGATGACAGACACATACATCATTACCAGGATTGGTGGGAACAGCATGGCACACATACAACACAGTAGTCCTCACAGCACACTCACCTACAAGCCACACACGTTCTTGACACAGATAAGCCATCAGTTGGGGGACAATGCTGCTCTGCAGGATATGGGAGTCATGTGCGGACCCGGGAAATCTGGCACACACATGGGAGATGATGTTGTCAGCCAGGCACACCACTTGCACGTTGATCGAATGGTAGTGCTTCAGATTGCGATAGACGTGTTCACGTGCCTGGGGTGGAATGAGACCAATATGTGTGCCATCAATGGAACCCACTACGTGTGGGATCTGGCCCAGGGCATAGAAGTCACCTTTCACTGCAGCCAGCTCTGCCGGACGTGGGAAATGGATGTAATCATCCTTGTAATACATCATGGCATCCAGCACAACCCGCAGTACCATGCTGAACATGGATTGTGACATACCCCCGGCATGACCAACTGTGTACTGGAAAGTGCCTGTTGCGAAGAAGTGAAGTGCCGCCATCACCTTTGCTCTGGGTGTAATAGCTCCTGGATATGTCCTGCGTGGCTGCAGATGAGGTGCCAATTGGGCTACAAGGTCCTGCAATCTCCGTCGGTCAAGCTGGAATTTGCGGACCACCTCCTCGTCAACCATGTCCTCCAGCACAGTGTATGGTTGATGCACATTTGGAGCCCTCCTGTGTGGGAGTAGATGGGAGCAGATGTCAATTGACCAACACCGCACAGCTGTGCCACACTATCACATCTTGACCAACACAATACAAATAATACATGTTACAGACACTGATTGTATGTGTGACGTGACTGAAATATAAGGCACTACAGCTAACTACACACACAATGTTCACCCACAAACAACATCCTGTGTGCAAACATGTCCAATGTAACGTGCACACATGTTGAAAGAACAGCCAACATCACATGACTGAGGCATCCCCACAGACACACATGGACGTGCACACACAACACGAACATGGAACACACTCTCCATGTCTTCATGCACCCATGACCCCACCTACAATGCTGGGCATCCTCACATGACATGCATGGGCATACAACAGGCGACACACATACGCATAAACAGAATGCATGTATACCCCCATCATTGCTACTTGCACACACAAACCACACAATCACAACAGCTTCTGAATGTGGGTACACAGCCTTGAACCTTGATGACCTCAAAACCAAAACGTCAACACATAGCCATGCACATCTGACGCAACTTGGGTGCACATCACTGGCCTTTGTTAACCACTGGCAAGGTCAATAGTATGACACTGGACATGCGTGTTCTGTGACTACAGGACACCCTCCTACTTTGCACTCCTTTTTACTTTTTAGGCATGATTACTCCAATCGTGTGAATATCAAATCATAAAGTTTATTTAAACATTCTTTTGTAGCGAGTTTTCTTTTTTATCAGGATTGTGACCATCACGGTCACACCCCGCCAAGCGCATGTGCGCACTACCGCGACAGTGCATCTTTTGAAAATCATCACTCACTGGCATCGCAATGGCGGAGCACGCATTCCGCGGGGGCGGGGCAGGCTAACACATACATTTGAATGTGCAAGTGGAAATGGCAGTTGTTACCCCCCTTACAGTCACATTGCAGCACCCACCGCAGACCGCCGGCCCTGGCCGGTCACCCACCGCCGGGTGCTGGCGGTGGGTGACCGCCCTGTGTATTGATGTCACCCTGGCATGGATGTCCCTGGCCGGTCACCCACCGCCGGCCCTGGCCGGTCACCCACCGCCAGGTGCTGGCAGTGGGTGACCGCCCTGTGTATTGATGTCACCCTGGCATGGGTGTCCCTGGCCGGTCACCCACTGCTGGCCCTGGCCGGTCACTCACGACGCACCATGACCCCTCTAATGCACCGTATCATAGCTGTGACGCGTCCTGATCTGTCCGCCCGGCTGAGAGGGGATCAGCAGCAAACTAGCGGTAAGCAGACTGAATGTGTTTGTGACTTGTGAGTGCATGCATGTATTGCTGCTCAGACACAGTAGTGACATCTGTGGTGTGTGTGTTGTGCAGCAATTGCATGTTGGTGCCATTAGCGGAGTGAGCGTTAGCATCCATCTCAGCCATGTGGACATACCAGTTGCATTGTAGTGCAGGGGCCCAGGACATGCCGTTGAGGTCTGTGGTCCCATGGCATCACATATGTGGTGGTGTGCATGCACTTGCCCTGTTTGTTTGATGTACATGTTTCACAGGCATCCCCGGTTCTTTGACATGAGGATGTCTGGTAGGGGTGGTTCGTGTGCAGGATGGGTGCTACATGTTGGTCAACAGTAAAGGAAGTTGTGATTTTGTAACCTTCAGTACGTGAGTGTGGCACTTAGGTAAACCTCTTTTCTCTCTCTTTCAGCTTTGGCCGAGGGCACTGACCCACAGACGACGGAGATGAGTGGTGGCAATGCATTCGGATCCAAGATCACACACACGCAGACTGAGACTGAAGAGAACAGCCCCGGAGAGGGGGACAGAACTGTCCCTGAGGACTCACATGTGGAGACACCATCATCCTCATCTTCAGACAGTGGTGGTGAGTCAGCACTGTTGGTAGACACAGGGAGTGGGCAATCAACACCTTCAGTTGGTACACAGCACACAGGGCCCAAACTGCCACCAACTGCAACAAGTACTGCTCGTGCTCGCCAGAGTAGGGGGAGCAGAGTGGCCTTCGGTGCAGGCACCGCTGCCCCTGCCCCTGTGACACAAAGTGCCCTTTGTGCTGAGGCGGTGGATCTGCTGCGACAGCTGTGTGTAGGGCAGACCAACATGATCAATGCATTCCAAGACCACGATAGGAAGTTGGGCAGGTGGTAGCATTCATGGAGGGGATGCATGTCGATGTTGCAGGTCTCCACAGAACAGTACAGGCATTATCCAACACAGTGTCTGCAGCCATTCAACAGTCGCATGGACAAGGTTCTACTTCAGTTCCCCCATCCACACCACTTGATGTCTCAGGGGAGAGTGACGTTTCAGACCAGGCCTCATTTTCTGGGTATTGCACTAGAAGCAGCCACAGGCAGCAAGGCAGGGCACGGAGGGCACAGACACCATCCCCTAGGACAAGGAAATCTTTCAGAGAACACGACATCAGCTACCCTGGAGTTGACACACAGGATCCTCAAGGGGTGTTGGGGGACAGGGATTGACATGTAACACAGGCATCCCCCTCAAAAGGTACTCCCAAGGCCAGAGACACTCCCAAGGACAAGGACACTTCGAAGGACAGGGCACCTCCCAAGGGCAGGGACACTCCCAAGGACAAGGACACTTCGAAGGACAGGGCACCTCCCAAGGGCAGAGACACTCCCAAGGACAAGGACACTTCATGGGACAGGGCACCTCCCAAGGGCAGGGACACTCCCAAGGACAAGGACACTACAAAGGAAAGGGCACCTTCCAAGGCCAGGGACACTCACAAGGACAAGGACACTACAAAGCAAAGGGCACCTCCCAAGGCAAGGGACACTCCCAAGGACAAGGAGACCCCCCATACCTCTACTCCCATCCACAGCCCTCTGAGGCAGAGGAAGGAGTACACTGTTGTTGCATCCCCCATTACCCATGATGCAGAGGACAGAAGGCAGGGCCACAGCAAACGTCAAATAGGGTCCAGCACGTCCCCAGAGAGCAGACCCCCACCAGCACATGATCCACCTTTGATGGGTGATGTTTCAGATGAGCCCGCACCACTTACCAGTCCAGTCATGTCCAGGGTGCCCTTACATATCCCTAAGAAACGTAGACACACACCATTGACACCTGACCACCCCAATGTCGCTCCAGTACAGCTGTCCCCAGCTCCCAGAGCCACCCTGCCTCCTGGCCCATACAGCCCTGTGGCTCATCATTTCAGTGGTCCCAGTGGGTCAGCTGCAGTTCACTCTCATGTGTCAGATAGTGGCACTGTGTCGGTTGTTCGCTGTCATGCCTCATGTAATAGCACTGTGTCAGTTGTGCCCTCTCCTGTTTCAGGTACTGCCACTGTGTGTGTCCCACACTCTCATGTCTCAGATGCTGGCATGGTATTTGTTGGTCAGTGTACAGGGACATGTCCTGGCAGTGTGTCTGGGTCTATGGCTCATGTGTCAGTCACTAGAGCTGTGGCTGTGTCTCACACTCCTGTGTCTGGGTCTATGGCTCATGTGTCAGTCACTAGAGCTGTGTCTGTGTCTCACACTCCTGTATCTGGGTATATGGCTCATGTGTCAGTCACTACATCTGTGGCTGTGTCTCACACTCCTGTATCTGGTGCTGGCAGTGTGTCTGGGTCTATGGCTCATGTGTCAGTCACTAGAGCTGTGGCTGTGTGTCACACTCCTGTTTCTGGTGCTGGCAGTGTGTCTGGGTCTATGGCTCATGTCTCAGTCACTAGAGCTGTGGCTGTGTCTCACACTCCTGTTTCTGGTGCTGGCAGTGTGTCTGGGTCTTTGGATCATGTGTCAGTCACTAGAGCTGTGGCTGTGTCTCACACTCCTGTTTCTGGTGCTGGCAGTGTGTCCGAGGCAACTAGGTCAAGCAGTCCACCAGATTCTGTGCTGTGAGGTGTAGCGCCCATCACTCACATGTCATTGGACTTGGTGTCTAGATTGTCCATTATAACCACCCTTGCATTATTAATGTCCATGGGACGGGGCGGTTGACCCACGTACTTGTGGTGCCTCAGATGTACTTGTTCTGTTCTGAACACTGCCCTGTTGCTGTTATGATACTGCCTTGTGCCCTCTCATGTGCTGCCTCAGATGTACATGTGCCTTGCCATGGACTGTTGATGCACTTAGCCCCTCTCATGTGCTGCCTCTGATGTACCTGCTCTGTGCCATGGACTGTTGATGCACTTAGCCCCTCTCATGTGCTGCCTCAGATGTACCTGTGCCTTGCCATGGACTGTTAATGCACTTAGCCCCTCTCATGTGCTGCCTCCGATGTACCTGCTCTGTGCCATGGACTGTTGATGCACTTAGCCCCTCTCATGTGCTGCCTCAGATGTATCTGCTCTGTTCTGTGCCATGGACTGTTGATGCACTTAGCCCCTCTCATGTACTGCCTCTGATGTACCTGCTCTGTGCCATGGACTGTTGATGCACTTAGCCCTTCTCATGTGCTGCCTTAGATGTACCTGCTCTGTTCTGTTCCATGGACTGTTGATGCACTTAGCCCCTCTCATGTGCTGCCTCAGATGTACCTGTGCCTTGCCATGGACTGTTGATGCAATTAGCCCCTCTCATGTGCTGCCTCTGATGTACCTGCTCTGTTCTGAACACTGCCCTGTTGCTGTTATGATACTGCATTGTTCCCTCTCATGTGCTGCCTCTGATGTACCTGCTCTGTTCTACCCAGTGCCCATGGTCCTGGCTACTCTAGGAATGAACCCCTATTATGTGCATTAAAGCAAGTTAATCGTGTGTAGTGGTTTGTCTTTGTCATTCCTGGTTGTCTCCTTGCATTGTTGATATATCGGTGCTATCGTACATGCTGTTTCCCCAACATGCCCCTCCCCCTCCCCACGTCATGGCCCCGGAAGGTACTCCTCTTCCGACAGCAATTGGTGTGTTTGCGTACCTGCGTCGGCGACGGTCCATGACTTGCTGGTGGTGAAGCACGAAGAGTATCGGAAATGCGTGTATCGCTGGGTCCATGACGGCGATCTGCCTGTGGTGCGTATCTCTGCAATGTTTTGCCTCTCCGCTGTGGTGAATCCGCCGTGTTCAGGCAGGTTGTTTTTCCGCAGCGATTTGATGTGTCTTTTCCGCCATCGTGATTTAGAGGACGGTCGGAGACGTCATTCCGTACGGCGGTGTCTCTGGATTGGTTACGTCCGCCGCGGGGTCGGGTGTATTTCCGCGGCGGTGGGTGCTCTTCCGCGGCGTACGGACATTTGACAGTGCTTTCCATCCTAATATGGCGGACGGACTGGCCGCGGTTGGCGGACTGTAAAAAGGCATTTTCCGCCTACTCCAGGACGGCGGTCGGCCTTCCGTCCGCCATCGTAATTGACCCCATAGTTTCTGGTCTGTTTCCTCATGCGTAACCAACAGTGTCTTTATTTTAACACCTTGACCGTGGCGCCGAAGCCGCGCCCTGTGCTGGACATTCCAGAACAGGGCGCGGTCGTGACGGAACCGTTCCGTCATCAGCACAGCTCAGCCGTGACTGATGACGGAACGGTTCCGTCACCAGCATGGAAGGGGTTAATAATGACACTGTGGCGGAAAGACCTGAGTGTGCAGAAGCAAGCCCTCATGTGCTGCTAAGATTAGTAGTAATCTATGTTCCATGCTTGGAATTACTCTATCCCCCACTCCAAGGATTTGAGCAAAAGGAACATTATTTACATCGGTTATATATGAGTACTTGAGTGGAAAGCCTTTTGGTAACGTTTTACTGCTGTCTTTATTGGAAGCGGCGACAGCCTGCATTATTTCACTGTCTAGTTTTGTTTTCGAACGAGTGATTGCAGCTACGGTAGCCGTTTGCACAGCTGCCTTAGCGGCTTCATCAGCCAATGAATTCCCTGCAACGTGAACGCCATCACGCTGATGACTCAGTGTATGGATCACGTGAGTCTTTTGTAGTTCTTTCTGTAATTGAACTACTTATTCCCAAAGTAATTTATGCTTGATTGTGTCACCTTTTGCATCTTTAAAACCGTTTTGAGCCCAGTTCTGCAAGTAAATTGATACTTGTATAGCGCACTACTCACCCGCAAGGGTCTCAAGGCGCTTGTATGAATACCGCTGTGGAACCCATCCTGGCTTTCCCTGTGAGGTGTCCACTCATGGGCACCCCCAAGGTGGAGGCCAGGCATCCTTAGCGTTGTGGGGGCCATTGCGGAGATTAAGCAAGCTATTGCCCAGAGTTGCAGAGTGGGAATCCATGATTGGAATAGGCACCGAGGTGAGAATTATCAGGTCTGTGGAATTTTTGAGCCCAAGACCCGCCGAGGCGGGGAATTAAACCCTGGTCCCGGGCTAGACCTCTGCATCAGGGTCTGCCGCTCTAACCATTGAGCCACACTTCTCCACTAGTACTATAAGCTTATTTACCCCCAATTGCGGGCTGTGCTGATTCGTCTGTATAAATTATACATTCGTACTGTTCTAGAGGCAGAATCTCAGTGGGCAGAGGACATTCTTGTTCATTTTGTAGAAATTCTTGAGTTTTCAAATAAGGGTCTAAAACGTATAAACGTCTGTTGCAGCAAGAAAATTAACCCATTGTATCCATCTTGGATGTAAAGTCTTTGCATTTGGAATGCTTGCTTTTGTCACTGCCTCTAAGGCAGGTACAGGTGTAACGACCATTATGCGCTTACCCTGTGCGAGGGCTCTCTCTTTCGCTACTGTAGTTTCAACCGCTGTCAGAATTTTTTCTGTAGAAGTGAATTTCATTTCAGCTTGTGTGTAAAGTGTGATTTATAAGCAATTGGTACTTTTTCCCCTTCATTGAGGGTTAAGTACGTGAATCCGCATCTTCCTGGGTTTATTCTGATTACAAGGTTGCGTACGTTAACGCGTGTCTGTAAGTGTGATGTTGCTAACATGTCTGTTTGCACTGAACGCAAAAGTTCTGTGTGTTTTTGAGTCCAATTAATTGTTTTAAAATCAGGTTTGATTAATTTGTATAGAGGTTTAACCCTTTCTGCGTAAATTAGAATGTATGTTCTTCCAGAATTCAGGAAACCTAGTATTGACTGTAATTTTTTCAGCGTTTTTGGAGGTTGGAGCAGCGCACTCTTTTCAAAAAAAGTTGGCTGCCAAGCTTTTGCCTTCACTTGATAACTCGTATCCTAGAAATAGCACGTTGAGGTGGGCAATTCTTGATTTCTTAAAGTTGAATTTATACTCTTCAGAAGCGAATCCAAGTATAATGGTATTCACTCTGTTCAAGTGCCTGTCCAAGTCATTGTCTGTTAAATGTCATCGGCATAAGATAATGCCTTGTAGTAACTCTGTTACTCTAGCTGAAAATAACCCCAGACTATTCTTGAATCCCTGGGGGAGACGACAGAAGTGATGTTGTGTCCCCATAATTGAGAAAGCGGTCAAGTTCCTGCTTTCAGGTGCAATGTTTTGACAGAAGAAACCGTTAGAAATATCTAATGTGGTTTTATATTTTTTAGGCACAATGTTATTAATTAGTGCTGCACTGTGTGCATTTTGTATTGCAAAGGTTTTGCAACAAGAGTTGAAATGTCTGTAGTCCAAAACTAGACGATATGTATTGTCTGATTTGGAGACAGGAAACAAAGGATTGTTCATTGACGAGGTTCATGTTTCAATCACCCCTTGGTATTCAAGTTGATCTAATATCTCCCTGACCTGTTTTTTAGCTTCTTGCTTAACTGGATACTGCCTCTGTGCAGTTGGTTGAGTTATTAACTGGATTTTATGGTGAGGGGAATCCTCATCCCATCCTCCATGATTTTTGTATAATGCTGGAGCCTGGGCTGCAGCCCATTTTCTGGCATAGGCATATTTTAAGTGAATCGGAATATGATTCGTGAAGGCTGGCATAATGATGTTTTCGCCATGTGAGCACTTCATGACAAATTTTGGTGGCCAGTCTTTTTTAGCTAGAAGAATGTCATAACCCTTAGAGAGCTTCTCCCAAAATAGTGCTCTTATTTTCCTAGTTATGTCCCCCTCCATCCGGAGCGTTACTTCATATAACTTATGGGGTACACTAACCCTGCTATCAATTTTTCAATTTGAATGTACTCATTCAAGTCCACTGTTTCCAGATTATCCTTCAAGATCTTGCGAGCTATGGTGACTACTGCTGCGCTGTCCAGCATTGTCTGGGCCCACTCCCCGTTCTTGAGTTGTGTCCTCAAGATCCTCTGCATGTCTGATTTTTAGACCTGCTACCTTCTTTTTGGTGAATTGGGTTTTCGTATTTTTTGGAACGTGTTGATCGTCTTTAGACTTCACGCGTTCTTCCTTGTGTTCTGACCGTCCTCTTCTTTCTGATATCTGTGAGGAAGTCTGAAAGGTACGAGAGGAATGTGTATCAGAATCTTGATATATATATCAGGTTTTTTTCAAATTATCCCTGTTCCTGAGGTTATACCTCTTTTCAGAGGGCTCCTTTTGAGGAGACCTTCCTCGGGACTGAGAACGCTTCTCTTTAGAAGTTTGTTTAGTATTCTCCCACTTCTTTTTGGGAGTAGTGAGAGTGTTTTTAATAAAGACCGTTTCAGGACTTTCTGTTACTTGGGGCTTGACTGATTTCCCACCCAAACTATCTCTACCTAGTTCTTCATAGGATTTTTCAATTATTCTGGCCAGTTCATATGATTGCTCAGTTACATCAATTTCTCTTATTTTTTGGTGGATCGCCACAGATGCTGCTTCACCTTTAATATTAGCTAATATTATAGCTGAGACCTATTTGAAATCTTTCAGTAATTTCATACCCAGATTCAAAGCAGGCTCTGCCCCGTATTCATTTTGAATCTGTTTCAGGACATCTGGTATAACCGCCATAGACGGAACACCATGTGTTTTTGTGTAGATTGCAGCAAAGACTGTACCCCAAGTGTCGCAGTCCTCCAGGTGTGGTGCGATCCCCATTGGTTTGTTAAATTTCTGTGTTTCTCATGAGGGGTAGTATCGGGTAATGCTGCCTCAATTTGAGTAATTTATTTAGCTATCCAGAATGGAATTTGTTCCCTTTTTGCGGGTAATTTACCAATGACTGATTGTATAGTCTGTGGTGTGATTTTATTTGTGTCCCCCTGGTGAGGGGTTTGTTGTGGAATCCTCATAGGAGGTTGGACTGTTAGAGTCTGCATGACATATTGACATATGAACCAATTGTCTATTGATTTTTAATTAGTTGTTTTAGTTGAAATAATAGTTCCGCGTCTGACATTTCTTTAATGTCAGGATGTGGTGTATAGCTGGCTAGTACCGGCCATGTTGCTCCTGGTCTTCCTAGTGGACTGAGCCTGGTAATGTGATTTTGATGTTGTAGGGCGCCTTTAAACCAGAGCGCATGCTCTTGGTAAGTTAGTGGAATTTCAACATCCTCGAAAGGAGTGTATTCCGTTGGATGATCCTCTACTTTGTAGAAGTGAAAGACATGTGATACTGCATTTGCTTCAGGGAAGAAAATCCATGAATAGAATATCTCTGTCTGCCGATATTGCGCCCGGGAGGCGTTCCATGTGGTGTTGTAAGGAAAAACACAAAGTCCATGGATTTTGATGAATTTCCAGATTTACACAAACAGATAAACCAGGGAATGCACCAAAAATATATGCCTCTCCAGAAGTGGCGTAACAAGGTGAAATATCATTATTTCTCCTCGTTGTTTTCTCTTACAAAAACAATTGTGCACGCAACACACGGTGCAAGGGTGCCTGCCTTGACGCTTGGCAGCCCATTGTGCGCCTGCGCAGGGGAAAGGACAGGAATGCGCAGTATTGCCTTAAATACAACGCATTCCTGCCCTTTCCTAGTGATGAACATAGCTCAGCAAGATGACTTGCTGCACTACTTTCTCATAAATATGGCAAAGTCTATATTGTTTTGCTCGCAGACAGGTACGTAGGAGTAGTTCTGATACCCAGCAGTAGATGAAGTGGTAAATAGCAGAGATTCTGCAGCATACGATTTGTGTCCTAGCACAGAGCAGACACACTTCCCTATTTATCTTTTGTCTATATAATAAACAAAGGGTAAGTAGTATTCCCATGACAGACAGGCAATGGCAAAGAAACGTCTGTACCTACATGGCAGACAGCTAAACACTATAGAATCAATGCTATCTAGCCAGAGGCCAAGGTAAAAGTGAAGTCTTCCCATTTGCTTGTGTTCAGCTACATAGTATAGCATCAAGAACCACAGACATAGGAAAGAATGGGGCTGGGAGGGCAGCTGACCACAGGGATGTGTGCACATTAGGGCTTTATTTGGGCTCTTTTTGGGCTGGGCTGTATTGGGCTTCATGCCCACCATATAAAACGCCTTTTTATAGGTCCAGTCTTCATTTTGTAGGTGACACAGTGTCCGTTTGTTGTTGTTAGTGATACATTTTCAGGCACGTTAGAGTAGGTAACGGTAGGTAGTAGGTCCAACTTTGGAGGCCAAGCGACTGCTGGTTGAAGCAGGCAGTATGGATGTACTTATACTGGGCACGCAGTTTGAGGTGCGCCAGGCGAGGCATGCAGTGGGCGGTGTGGTGGCAGCTGTCCTCCCTTGATCGCCCCCGAGTCATAGCAACAGTGCCTAGGTAAGAGGGAGGGGCACCTCTGTGAATAAACCAGAGTGCTGTGGAGGAGCGCATGGCTCACATGCTGGAAAAGGCTCAGCGAGTTGGCACTTCCAGTGACACGGCACGCCAAGAACGGCATCTTGTTCTGAGGTGGAAGGTAGTGATGAGAGAGGTGAGAAAAAGAAGCTTTTGTCTGGTATGACTAGACTGGCAGGGATGAGCTGGTTGCCTCTGGGCATCAGACGGGGGGGGGTTGAATGTAGGCCTGCCACCAACATTTTTGGGGAGCTGGAGGGTACTGGAGGGAGCAGAGGCGTGGGTGTGGAGGAAGAAGGGGGCTGACTGCAGTGTGGTCTGCACTCAGTGCACTGTAGGGTTTATGGTGTGGTGGGGTAGTGGATAGCTAAGGGCTGTAGAGAACAGTTAGAGAGTGGGAACTTTTGAATGTAGAGGGGCCCAGCAATACGTAGCGGGTTCCACATCATCCTTAATTGCAGCAGCCCTGGAGTGGAGTGATGAGGAGGACCTGGAGGATGGGGTAGGAAGAGGAAAGGGTGATGGGGACTGGGGGGGTGAAGCCCCCAGTGAAGACTTCTGCCTCGTGCTGTTCAATGGCGGAGGGTCTCTGGCGAGGAGGGGAAGCCACTCCGTGGGAGAGAGTAGGAGGGAGAAGGTGGCGTTCTGCAATGGGTGGCATCAGCAGGACAGGGTAGGGAGGTTAGTTGGGCCAGGGCATGGGGGGAGCTGGCTCTGGGTGCCAGATCAGGGTGAAGGAAAGGGAGAAAGGGACCCTAACGATGGCACACCGAACTGCATTTTCTTTTTCGGGTACAACGCCACAGTGAATATGCAGACTCAGGAAAAGTCTTATGTGGCTCACAGACACCTGGGAGAAGCCAGAATGCAATGTGGGCCAGTCATAACACTGCCACACGAAGGTCTGGAGTGGCCTCAGTAGTACAACAGCCAGGCGGGTCAATGCGGCCTCTCGGACTACAAGCACTGTTGTAATGTAGTATAAGTTGGGGCTCGAGGCGAGAGGGCTCACCACAGCACCATCTCCGCCCTCAGAGATGGAAACTGGAGTTCAACTCAGCATGAATTAGAGGTTTGACAGGCAGGCTATGAGGCCCACAGGGCCAGAAGAGTAATATGAGGAGTAGGAACAACTGTATTATGACGAAGCAGGCCTAGAGGAGGGGAATATTGTGGATGACTTTCAGGGAGATGAAGACAGGAGGTGGCCGAGGGGTGCTCATGGGGATCGCGTAATGCACTTGTTCATAGTTCATTACAGGAGCTTCACGACATGCCAGGGACTTGTAGGATGGACTAAGCTGGTGGAGCCCCTTCACATCTGGTTGGGCAGATGGATCCAGGGAGGAGGCCGACATTGACACCAGGTGAGGGTGTTGGTGATAAATGAGACAATACATGCTGGGCACGGTGGCCATATGGGTGGTGGTGGGGGTAACGAAGAAAGAGGGACATACATTTAAGGACAATATGTAAAGGAGGCAGGGATAGGCCCAGAGGCACAGGTTGATGATGCCACACAGGGCTGGGTAAGGTACTGACAGAGGGCCAAGAAGCGAAGAAGGTGGAGACAGCAGCGAAGGGAGGGCAGGAGATGCCGCAGAAAAAGTGTAGGGAACAGACAAACAGGAGAAGGCAGGGGGTAGGATACAAAGATGAAGGAAAATAAAGATCCAAAGATTGCAGTATATGGGGGCAACAAGCCACTGGGTGTGCATTTCATGCAAGCAATGACGGAAACTATATGGAAGGAGGAATATGCGGAGATGCTGAAGCTCCTCTATAGAGAAAAGTGGGTTAAGAAGGGTTCAAAACAGGAGGAAGTTGAATTGTCTAGAAGGCCTAAGGTGCCTATGACAATAGAGAACTGGACGGACGGGCTTTCTCCTTTTCGCAAGTGTATATTACGAGAAATATCCAGTGCAGTGGTATCCCTATTTAACCACATGGACGTCATTTGCCGGGCAAACATCACATATGGGGGTTGTGTGTGGGCACATTATAACAAGGAATTTAGGGCACGGATGGCTTGCGGAGTGGGGAAATTGATACTGACCTATATCAGCAGACGATGGGGTTGGTGAAGTTCAGCAAGACAACAAATGCAGCGAGCGGGTTACAATTGGTGTATTGGTCCTTTTTGCCCTGCCCCATTCCGGCCTGGTTGAAGTGGGTAGGTCTACAGACTACGTGCTACTGGCACAAAATACATAAGGAAACTCTCGTGTTTATAACCTACTGGATACTGTGATGCCTGGTTAGTCCACAGTTCTGGGTAGTTCCAGTACTATCAGGTATCTGACAAGTTAGTCGTATGGTTGATGTGAGTGTGCAGCCACAACACCATTTGAGTTTCAGTTGTAGATAGTATACCCCTTTGTTTGGTCCTGACGAATCGCCTGCAGACTATTCATTTGGCGGGAAACATGTTGACCTACTACCTAAAGGAGCACCATAACCTGAGACATAACCTCAGCCTAGCGCCTTATATGTTTTGTTTTTACTTAGGGTAGGAGACCCTTTGATTAAAGTTGTTGTCGCAGGTACTCCCAACCCTATTTTACATTCACTCTAAATACACATTCATCTACACACACCAGGCCTCTCACCCCCACTTCTCCAAACGGCTGTTGGAAAAAGATCTCCGCTAAAGTGCCACTACTATAGGGAGCCCGTCGGGTACTGCACCGCCGACCAGACGAGGAGCAGCTCGATGACAAAGCACGACACCCGACAGGGTGTGTGAGGGCATTATAATCCAATAAATTGGATTCCGAACCTTGAACCACCCTGGTCAGGCTGGTTTATATTCCCTGTAACTGACTCTCATTTCAGAGGAACAGCATAATTCTTTTGTTAAAGATTTTCCTTGGGCCTATAAACTGGACCTGTCAAAAAGCCCTTTGTCCCCTCTTTGAGTACTGACCGTGGTCAGGACACAGGAGGGAACAATGGGGACATGCTGGTACTTTAATAAAGGCTTATGTACTAGGGACTGCTGCAAGTTCAGTCACGTGGTGTGGGGTACGACATTTGCTGGGACAGTGGAACCAGTAACACGAGTGGTACAAAACCACATATATAGGAGAAGAACATCAATATTTTCTTTTTACCACCATAGAGAATGTTTTCTGCATGCCTGCCTGCCAGCTAAATATTACAGAGTTGCTGCATTGTAGTTGACTGCAGGGTAAATGGTGAAATGTCTATGCCCTGTCTATATCTAGGCCTGAAAAAGTCAAATAGCATAGATTATCTAATTTAACTAGGTGCTAGGTAAATATGGATATTTATTCTGTGTTTGTCTGACTAATGGCTAAATAGTACAACATCTGTGCTATCTTGTTTGGGTGCAGGTGAGTGGTTATGTTGGTTTTCTATTTGGTCAATCCCAGTCTAAACAATACATTATCTCTGCTATATAGCAGTGCAAGAGCACACCTACTGCTACATATTGTTGGAGCAATGTTACCAGTTGTGAAAGCTCCACCCCATTTACACTCTTACCAAGATGATGTGGTCTTTTATGAGTAGCATGAGAGGTAAAGGGGGACTACTACTAATCATCAGATTTCCAAATACAGTGTAACCATCAGTTCACACAATAATCCAGACCACAACTGAAATTGGGATTGGAAAGATTATACTCATAAATTCCAAAAATAAGTTTACATAGACTAATCTTAGCATGAGCGTACAGAAGTACAGGACAAAAAAATGTGACCAAATCTCCTAAAGAGATTTACTCTATAGAGAAGGAAAAATGCTACTAATTCAATAATAGTCAAATTGAAAATGAAGATAAAGAATTGTGAGTTAATTTGCATCACTCGGGTTTTCAAAAGAAAGCATTAGTCCTTTCTTTCCCTCTACTACTCTAATGCGGACCAACTATTGTAGTAAGCATTTGAATTCAGCATAGGAATAAAGAAGAAAGGTGTCAGCTGCCGAAGTCTTCAGTAGAAGCACTCCAAGTATTTGGGTCAAATGGCTTAAAGCCACATATGCTGAAGCATAGGTCTGCACCCTACAAGTCTCACAAGGTCTTCCTTAAGAAGAGAAAGGACAGAGTGAAACTCTTCCTCACTAAACACAACATAATAATAGTTGTATTCCATGCAGATGATACCACGTGACTCTTCCATTCTAAGGGCCAGATTTACAATATTTTGACACATGGCAGCACAGCAAGCCTTCCTGCTGTGCTACTGTGCGTCAAAATAAAAGGACAGGAGTGTGTTGTATCTACAAGATACGGCGCATTCCTGTCCTTCTCTCCTGTGCCAGCACAAAACAGCAGCCACATGCCAGCACAGACTCCCTGATGTCATTTTTCAAGGGTGCCTGCGGTGAGGGGAGGATTGTTTTTGTGCAGGAAGGGACACCTATTTGAACAAAAACAATAATTAAAGGCATATTTCTCTTCCTATACGTGCTGCAGGCACCGGACTTGTAGATAAACCCCTCAGTGTTTTTCAGGGCTCCCAGCATAAATTGGACACTATCACCTCCTTTTCCACATTAGCAAGCCACAACTTAATTCGTCCTTGGCCATTATTCTTCTCCATGAAAACCCTTCTCCTCGTCTGTTAATGTGATTATCTCTGCCGAAACCTTATTCTCATGCCTTGCTATCTTTTAAAACAAAACTCCCTTATGCTAACAAATGAGGCCTTGTCCTCACCTGAAGTAGAAACAAAATGCAACCAAACATTAAACACAATCATAACGTGAAACTACAATGTGAGCGTACACTGAAACATTACGTTATGCTAGAGTAAAATAACACATGAAGCAAACTAAAACACACGTTAGGCCTTAAATTAATGGCTAACTTTAACAAGTGCACTGGGTTGCAAATAAGTACACAAAAATTGACATAATGGGAATTTGACCACAAATAAATCCTACAACCCATGAATAATGTAAAACCATTATGAATTATTAATAAATGTTCTCTCAAGTGAACATGTCATTTTCATCTGAATCTCCCAAACATTAGTAGGCACATTCATCTTCATGACTTTCTCTACAAATCACATCAATAGATTTCCCTTATTCATTAGTAAATAAATACATCAGATTTCTCTATTGGTCACAATTCTAAACATACATTTATAAGCTGCATCTGTTCTACATGAAGTAGTTTATATATACGGTACTCCATCTTTACTTGTTAGTACATTAATCACACAAAATATATTTGAGCGCTGGCTACTTATGAATATGGTGCACTCCAACTGTGTTTCATTATAGGATCAAATCTATGTGTCCCCAATCCCCCTCTGATGGCATATCAAGCCATGACATAATCA
The DNA here is from genome assembly GCF_964261635.1 of Lissotriton helveticus. NCBI lineage: Eukaryota > Metazoa > Chordata > Amphibia > Caudata > Salamandridae > Lissotriton > Lissotriton helveticus. The sequence goes on from NC_136067.1 coordinate 379,092,879, forward strand.
GTTAATCTTATCTGACTGAGCCAAGTTAAGCCCATGTTGTTTTTCTCTTGAATGCCTCCAAACGCCTTAACTCAATATAATGCTCATCTGGTTTTCTCACTATCAGTATGTCTCCTCTATTTCAAGTGACTCCTTTCCTTGCTTTTTATTGCCTGTAAACCATCACACCTACAAGTAATATTAATATACAAAGTACAATAATCAGCAGTGGTCTCAAGATGGAACCAATTACACCACTTCCCAAACTCGCAAACCATCTTCCAACAGTCCATGTCCAATTCAATCCCAAACACATTCTGCTGTCAATCCACTCAACTCATTGTGAATGTCAGTAATATTCTTTAAACCTTACTTTTTTTTGGGATGTAAGTACAACATTTTTGGGCATTTAACATCTGACTGACTCCGCCCTCTTTTGCGCTCAAAAACATCTAACGCAAGGCTGTTGTGCAAACCATTGCCCTAGTAGCAACCCTTTCAGTATTTACAAGCAACAACGCTCCATCTGTACTAGTAGATAACTTATCAACTACTGTAGAAAGCTTTCTAACCTTGATGTTCTTCAGTATCACCCCTATATTTTGTATGATAGCTCCAAAGATATCCCCCAACAATCTCTCCTGCACTAACACCACGTTTCGGTCTTGAGCTCTTCTCCCAGCCAGAATGATCAAAATTCTATACATGATAAATTTTTGGAAAAACTGCTCCTAAACAACACATACCATGCCATTTATTCAGCAACCTTAAGTAAACATTCTTTCCACAAACAAAATTAACTCCAGGAATCACAGGATCAGTTCCATCAAGAAATCAATTCCAAGTTCCTCAAAACTTCGAAAGTATGACCATACTCACTTTCTCCTACAAAAATAGTATCATATTATTTTTTCTCATTGTATATAAACAATTTCCCTTGGTGCTGCCAATCTAATGTTAGTGCTCCTGTGTTTCCTGCCAGCTGATGATCCAGTTCTTCTTGTGACCAACTTAAAACTCACTTGCCCCTCTCCGCATTTTCTATCGCTGCTCTAAACCTATCTTCTTCCTGATCCACAAATTTCTTTTCAATATCCGTTAAAACACTGGTGAAATTGTGTCTATGTGCATTGGCCGTAGCCCGTATTTTGACGGGAGCAAAATACCCAATAACTGTTTTAGCTGTCTGAACATATGAATGCCAAGTCAAATGTCTGAATAACAGCACTTCTGAAAAAAACAAATCATAACTTGAAATATTATACTCAAAATGAACTCTTTCATAGAAATACTCAGCAACAAACTAAAAGTGATACCGTATGTCAGTGGTAAGTGATTTAAGTAATTCCCTTCGCTACTGATGCAGGCAACTGCATTCAGACATAACAATGTCTTGCTTCTAATGTATTAACATATTCATAGAGCAATTTAGCATACATGTTTAATGTGTAATCTACCCTGGGTAAATCTACTTGTAATTTCTCTCCCTCTAATGAGTATAATATGCCATCAACCTTGCGTGATGATTTCGGTTCAGGTGAATGTTTCTCTTCTTTAGCGTTACCAAACCTAAGCATAACCCTATGATTAATACTATCAAGCCTAACATTAAAAGTGTTATAACTGCACTTTTTATGTACCTTCATCTACGACTGGTATTATTTGTTTCCATACTTTTTAGACTCAGACCAAGTGGGTGAAGAAACAGCAGCAACAGAATTCTTCTTCTGTAATCTCCACCTGTTCAAATCAGCAAAACAGCAAACAGTCTCTATCTGTATTTGACTTTATTTATAATATATATAAAATCTTTGTTAGGCTTCCCTAGCCCTCGTCCATGTTCTTCTAGATTGTTGACATTAAGTTTATTCTTCTTACACTAGGTATTCTTCTCAATAAATTCAGCAAAGTTCATTCTACGTCTCTAATGAGATAAGGACCAAGTTCATCAATGAGGATTTCCAGTAATATTTCTCTCAGTTCCGTAATTTGCTCAGGAGACTTGTATGTATTCAAATTAGGAAATTTGGTTTCATCAATATTAGGTTTCTCATACCACTCAGTCTTGTCAGGCAAGGAAGGGAAAATGCAAGATGAATATTCAAATCAGTCCCCGGAAGCTTCAATAAAACCTCTAGTATTAGTCCAGAATCCCCAGAAGTCACCCTCGTTGTCATCGGTTATTAACTAAGTCCACTCAGGAGAATAGTAACTCTGACAAGGCACCCTCGATCTCTTTGTCCTCGTAAGACCTGATCCTTCACTCTTGTTTCCACTCAACTCAGATTCATCAGATGCTTTAGCTATCGGTGTAATTTTGTTTTAGGAAAATAACTTCTTTCTTTCTTTGCTCTTCTTCCACCACTCATAATCCCACAGCACTAGTATCTCCACTGAGGTCAGAATTGGATTTGTTCACCGCTACAGCATCAGTTCCCTCTGATTCAGATTCATCTTCAACCTCGGACCCCTTCCAAATCGTGCGAGTGCTGTATCAAGCTCTGACGATCCCCTACAGCTTGGCTTACCTGTTCCTGGGCCCTTTCGACCACAGATGGCGTTTCTTCTGGGAGCGGTGCTATTTCTCGTTCAAGGGGTCAGGGTCTCTATGAGTGTGGGATGCATGCACTTCACAGCAGTTGTAGTCACTAAGATCACCTGGTATGGACCACACCGATGAGGCTCAAGGCAGTTCTTTCTCACGTGCTTTTTCACCACTACCCAGTCCCCTGGACTAAAGTCATGGCACTTCTCCTGATGTGGTGGTGCTGTTGCCGCTTCAACCTGGTGAGACACAGAATGACCCACATCAGCCAAACCTTTAGAGTAATGGAGCACAAAACCGCCTGTGATGTTTACAAATGCATTTGCAGGCACTGCAGGCAGTTGCTTAGCCTTTCCCATAAGTATCTCATGTGGAGACAATCTTGTCTTTCGATCGTGAACACTGTGAAGGCTCATGAGCATAAGGGGCAAAGCATTAGGCCATTTCAGAGATGTCGAGGCACACACTTTAGTCAACCTTGATTTCAAAGTGCCATTGACTTGTTCCACGATACCTAAAGCCTCTGATGCCAAGCTCATGGGGCACGATAACAATTGAAAAATGTATGTATACTTTTAAAATAACTTTTCTTTACAAAATGCTTCATACCAATGTATTTAGACAAGTATACCGTTCTTTGTCAACAGGCAGCTATCGGTACAGATTTACCATTTACTTTACAGTCCTAAAGCACAAAAACGGTTGGTGTCCTCTATAAACAACTGACATATGTTTTTGTGAATCCATTGAGACGGAATCAGTTCAAATTGCTGAATCGCCCACAGTACTTAAAACATGGATATCGTGTCTTGTTCGCAGATGTATGAATGAAACGCGTGTGTGTGAGTTCTTTGATGAAACTGAAAAACGGCAAAATGACCTCGAATTATGATGATTTTCGCCAGTTTAAACATATGGATCTCTACAAACAGAGAATCCATGACAAGAAAAAAAGACTATGAGAAAAATACATCACTTCTCTCTACAGGTCAAACTGAGATCTACGTAATAACAATGTGACATTTACAAATGAGTTTCAAGAAAGGTTTTTTGATCCTTTATTTATATTTTGTTTCTTTTCCTTTGTTTCTTTTTCCTTCCAGAGACCAGACTGGGTCACCATTTTTTTCACAAGAGCCTACTCAAGCCCTGGAATAAATAAACAAGCTTATTTTTACTAGTTTATTTTAGGAAAGTAGGCATATCATACATTAGTTAGTTTCTTGAGTGTAGTAGGGATCAACATAGGTCCTGATGAGTAAGCAGAAGGGGGTCTGCTTACGAAACATGTCGACCAAGTAGGGCATAGTAAATAACCCTACCACAACCCCTTTTGAACATTTCCAGCTAGGGAAGCGAATAAATTATTTGTTCCACTAGCCGGGGAATTTTTTTCTTTTTTTCACTTAAAACCCTCCACCCCCTACCACTCACACTATTCTCCAACACCACACATAACCTATTGCTATAACAACAAGTGCTCCCGCGTAGTTCAGCGCTACGAGGCCTCCGGGTTGTTTGCGCTTTATAAAACCCGATTAATAATAATAATAATAATAGTTCGCAGGTCGCAGCCCACCCCGCCCCATAGAGGGACGGGAAGACCCCAATGATGAAGCATGACACTATGGGAATCATAGTGTGTGAGGGGTATTTTAAAAACACAAAGGGGCAGATTTACAATAACTGGCGCATCCCCAGGGATGCGCCAGTAATTGTGCGCTGCAGCTCCGCCACCCATGGTGCGCCGCATTTACAATGCGGCGCACCTTGGGGCAAAAACGGCACAGATGCGTGACGCATCTGTGCCGTAAATGCGGCGCATTGCTGGAGTTGCGTCGCAAGAGCGACGCAGCTCCAGCAATGCTCTGGGGAGCCCTATCTGTCCAATGCTGCGTCAAGCCTTACGCCTGGATCAAGCAGGCGCAGGGTTTTGACGTAGCATTGGCCTAAAAGTGCCTGCGTGAAATCTTGTAGATTTCACGCAGGCACTTTTTAAAGGTGCACCTGCCCCGGAACGCCCACCCTAAGCCGGAACGCCCGTAAGGTGGCGCAGGGCTTTACAAAGTGACGCATCTGCCTAGATGCGTCATGTTGTAAATGGGTCGCAGGGATGCGCCACGTTTACGCCGCTGTTGCGTGATGCAACGGCAGCGTAAACGTGGCGCAAGTCTGACATAAATCCGCCTCATAGTGCTTTTCCTTGTCAACTACAAGAATTAGAAACACTCAATGTACTTATCTTTTCCCTACATATATAAAATTAAAATAAAAATCATATACCATTTGATAGAATTTTATTGTTTGAAAACATCGATATGCTGCACCAGGACAGAAAGGCAGGGCAAAACCAGAGACTTCAAATTATTCTTCAAGACGTGGTTAAATATGGATTGACTCTCCGTATACCCTTCCGGGACACGGCGCTATGTTAAAATGTGATTTCTTAGACGGAAAACAAAAAAAAATTGGCCTTCCTCGTGAAGGGGAATTGAGAAAAAGGACTGGCAAAGATCAATGACAGTGAACCATTCAGCCTCACATGGAATCTAAGACAATATCACAGAAGGATTCAGTACCACAGGACAACAAGGAACCACTATGTTATTAATTTTACAGACAGCCCGCACGATCTGATATTTACCTCTTGTTTTCAGTAAACGAATCATAGGTGAGTCACATGGACTCCACAAGATCTCTTTGAGGCTGCAGAACATTCCGCTGAGACTGAGCCTTTCCTCAATTCTGTTCCTGATTTGTGAGATTTATTCGACATTCTCACTTCCAATGCCCCACACAGTAGTGACGTGGGTTAGTCTTTTTCAAGGTGGCACTATCAGTTCCCATTTTAGGATTTATAGGACTCCCTTTCCTTTCCCTAGTCCCTGACATCCCCCTCTCTGTTGTACCGGAGCCCCTGACTGATAGACTCCTTGCACCTGAACCGCATTCCCTGCATAAGGTTGTCCCTGACCCCTTTCGGCAGCCTTCATCTGCACCATGATTAGCTTCTCCTTTAGCTTCTTGTTTTTCATCTCAATTTCGTTGCAGCAATACTTTGCATACACAGAATCTCATTGACAGACTTGTTCCTGCTGCATCATCAAGCAAATCTCAGGTCTCAATCCAGTCACAAAACTAGACACAAATTGTCCCATGTCTTTGGGCTCAAGGGTATTCATCCTACCATACTGTTTAAAAGTAAACCTGGGCGGAGCTCGTGGAATTTCACTCCACGGAATTACGTGGAGTTGCTGGAAAACTCTGCTAAATTCCACGGAGTTCCACCAGTGGGCGGAGTAGGCCCCATGCCAAGATGGTTCCCTACTACGTACTGCTGATATGTTTGTGAATACAGTGGAGTGCACAAAAAGTGCATTTACAAATATCAGGCTGTTTCTTGATCAACATTTAAAGCAAGTAGGGGTGCACTTCCCTACAGAACTAACCAAGAATACGGTTATGCTGTTCTAAATGTAAGTATACTTCTTGAGGAATTGATCAAAAGAATTGGGGTGGGAATAATGACATGGATAAAATTGTGAGGTTTCACGTTGCTCTTACCTTCGGAGCACTGCTAATTTGGGTGTTCCGCTATGGTTGGGAGGCTCCTGGTCTCCACGTTGCTGCTTTCGTGTCTCTCTCTTCTCAGCAGGTCTTCAACTTTTTGGGGAGCAGTAAACAAATCCCTCCATAGCCCCACTACAGTTAGAGCAGCTCGGCTCTCTGGCAGGCAGATTGTTGTTTATTACTTCCTGGTGTGACTCTGCTCTCTCCTCAGCCCCAACACCTGATACTTCCAAAGAATGACCTTGCTGCCTTCCTTAAACCGTGACCATCCCAATGCTGGTGCTGTTTGATATCAACCCCATGGAATCGTGTATCCCCTGCTATTCGGCTGCAGCTGATTTCAGAGAATATATAAACTCTGCCCGGGCAGGATCACACTCACAGTAGCAGGCAGCAACAGCAACAGAACTCTTCTCAGCCTCGGACTGAGTTAAGGAAGTCTTGCAAGTGCAACTAGTATGATGTGGCTTAGTGTGGCGGGAAATTTCCACCAGCCTTTGACGAAGTAAGTAGTGATTCATTTAAAAATATTATGTCTGGCATGTAGGAAGGAATATAAAAAGGCTTCCCATCAGTGATGTTCACTTCACATGGCTTACACAACCACGCTTCGGTAGCATTGCAAATGGTAAATGCACAAGCACGAGCCCTTTTCTGAGAAAGCCACAGGAGCGCATTTATAACGGGGCTGTTTACTGCACAGGGGTGGCCCCCTGTGAGACCGGCAGTGAGCCGTAGCACGCACCCCGAACTGAGACATGCCAGATGTTAGTTTCAAATGTGAACAAAAAAACAATGTCTTATTTAGGGGCTTAAACCTTATGTTCGTGCAAGATGCAAAATAGTAAGCTCGTTTGAAGGCCAGGAAGTGTGTTGGAAGAAATGGAGGAGCGACAAGCGTTCCAATAGTAGATGTCTGCAGTAATCTTCACACTGCGGAGTGGGCACATCTCACCATACTTTGCCAGAGGAACTGAGTTTACCGCCCACGCCTATTTGAAAGCCTGTAACAATCTCTCGTAAAAGGCATGAATTGTCTCTTTAGGCTCTTGTTTTGTTTTATCAATTTTCACCCAATCCATATCCTGTGGTGGCATTTTAGATTTCGGCTAAGTAATCACCTGTTCGTATTTCTTCATTACTATAGGTGACGGACCATGTATCTCTTGGTCCCTATCACATGCACCTTCCGGCAAATCAGTAGCTATTTTACTTACTGACCATAAAGCAATTTGGGCCACAGTTTCAAGCAGCGTATTTAGGTCTATCCACAACACCTTTGAACTCTTCACAAACCGATCAACCTGTTTCTACTACTCTACAGGCGTCTCTCTCAATCTCGGGAAATCATTTGTAAATGCAGCAAGATCACCTTTACTCCAAGGTGCATGCACATAGCCTCCACTCTGTACTTACCTGAAGGGGAAAGCCTTAACCCCCAATCTTTCCTCCCTGGAGAGGGAGGTTCACCTACTGTTCTTTTTAACCTTTCTTTACCCAAATTCGAATGCTCAAAATTAATTATTGAATATGTGTTTTCAATCCTGGCAATCGCAAATTCTCTATATCCTGATTGCTAAAAGCAAGTCTATGATTCATCTGAAAAGCCTTGCCCCCAGATTCATCAAAGCCACATTCTGCAAATTGCGATCTTGCTAATTGCGAGATCGCAAAAACGGGAAGTCGCATTTCGAGCACAGTGATGACATCACAACCTGGAAGCAGGCAGTTCCCTCCCTCATTCAGCACACTGATCCTGAAAGTGGAAGCAGCACTGGCCAGAGCTCCACTACAGACCACCTTCAGCTGCAAATCAGGAGACAAACCACCCCAGAAACTGTCCCAGGAAGCAGCAGGGAGCCGTGCCTCAGGAAGGTAAAGAAAAATCAAATTTTCCGAGCAGGAATTGGAATATTTAATTGAGGGAGTAACCAAAGATCATGACCGGCTTTTTGGGAAGGATTCAAGGAGGGTGCCTGAGGCGGAGAAGAGGCGCATTTGGCTGCCCATCCGCGCTAAAGTAAACGCAGTGGGAGTGACCCAGCGCTCCATAGAGAACCTGAAAAAGAGGTGGTATGACCTCAGGGGGCGTGCAAAGGAAAGAATTGCAGAGAGGCTGGGGGAGCGACTGGGAACCAGAGGAGGAGAGCCCACTGTACCACCCAACACCCCACTGGAGGACCCTGTGGAGGACACCCTGAATCCCGAGGCATGCGTGGGGGTAACCCGGCTGGACTCCTCCCGACCCACTCAAGAATCCCAAGGTACGTGCCATGCGACTGCGACCCTGTCCCCTAACAATAGCCATGACTCCAGAGCTACCCATTAGAAACCCCAGTCATGCAGGCCATGCACACCAGAAAAGCCCAATTGCATTGTGGGACTTGTAGTGTGACCACATTTTCCAGATAGCCCCATACAGCCAGACATCTCCAGTGAGAGTCATTCCTAAAGCCACTCAGGGAATGCTAGCCTGCATGCATGTAGCAACCTCCCATGTGCAAAAAACATGTAATTAATCACCGTCCCATTTACATCACAGGTGGCGCAGAACAACCCAGCACCGATAGTGAGGCCCTTCACATTGACGACAATCCCGAGGACACCGAGGGAGAGGGCCATCCTAACCCTCAACCAGGACCATCACAGGCAGCACCAGCAGCAGTAGTACCCCCACCTGCCCCTGTGGACAGGGCCACCCCTGCAGCAACAGGCGTGCCACAACCACCCCCAGTTACACCCATGCCAGTGGCACTGGCAGCTACAGCTGCAGCACGGAAGCAGACAAGGCGCACAGCCACTGTTCGTTCACAGTCCAGCGGACTGGTGAGGGAGCCGTGCAACACAACACCACGCGCCGGCAGGGGGGTGAATGTCCGGGTACCTGGCCTGTCTATTGAGCGTCCGATGCTCCGTGTACATTAACAGCAGGCATGTCACTTGGCAGCCATCCACCTGCAGCTGCACAAGACTGCACGTAATGTGGGACAGCTCAGTGACAGCATGGAAAGCATGACCGCTGCTGTCCGGGAAAACAGCCAGGTCCTGGTGTCCCAGCAGGATGTCAACTGCCGCCGCCACCGCCAGCTGCTGACCCGCCGGTCAGTGTATACACGCTTCAACCACATAATTGGGAATGCCACCTCCCAGCTATTGCGTCGATCATTAGCGATGCAAATACAAATTGTGCAATGCTGCCAGGATGTCGCTAGGGCACTGGAGCAAGTCACCACTGCAGTGCAGAGTCTACAGGCGACTGGACATGGCCAGGCAGGTGGGGGGGATGATGCCAGTGAGGGCAATTCCAGCCACAGCAGCCTGTCGTTGCCACTGGTGACGGTACCCCGCCGCAGCACCAGGCCAAATGGAGCCTCACGGGCTAATGCTGATGTGGAGGAGGTCGAAAGGCGACTGGGAGCGTCCAACCGGAGGCGCCACTGACTATTTATTATTTTACATGCAGGGCCATGCTGATGAAACAAGCATGCCCTACTCACAAACATGGGGATGTATGAATCAATACAGCTCTCATGCAATTTATAGAAAATTACATTATTGTAAAAAAAACAATAAGATTTATTATGCACAAGTTAATCTGACTCATGTCATTATTTCAATTGTCATGCATGAGTGAAGCGTTGAATGAGGGGAGTGGGTGCACTAGAAACAGTTAATTGTGATTTGGTTGCGGCGCCTGTGTCTTTCAGCAGGATTCTCCCCGCGTGCATGACGCACATGTGCAGGTGGGCGGTTGTCCCCTTCCGACTCACTGCCAGAGATCTCTACAGGTATCCTCCGCTTGGTAGCAATGTTGTGGAGTATTGCACACACGGCCACGATGCGGCAGCAGACCTCAGGCTGGTATTTGAGGGCCCCACCAGTCTTGTGAATTATGCGGAATCGGCTCTTCAAAAGCCCGAATGTCCGCTCAATGCAATTTCTTGTGCGGATGTGTGCTGCATTGTAACGCCGTTGCTGTGGTGTGGCAGGGTTGAGGTTTGGGGTGAGGAGGTACTCATGGAGACCATAGGCGCTGTCACCTGAATGAAAGGAGCAGAGGGCGAGTGCCTGTTTTGCGCAGCTACATGATCGCAATGTACTATTTGTGGGTATGTGTACTTACCTAGTAGGTGTCCTTCCCCAAAGTCTCCCCTGGCCAGTCGTGTGTGCAAGCCGCTGTGCCGGAATATGAAGAAGTCATGTGTGCTCCCCGGGTATTGTGCCACTATGTCCGTGATGATTGTCTTAGCGTTGCACACCATCTGGATATTCAGGGAGTGGTAGCACTTGCGGTTCCGGTACATGTATTCTGATTGTGCAGGTGGGCATATGTGGATGTGGGTACAGTCAATGCATCCAATTACAAGGGGGAATTGCGCAATGTTGTAAATATCTAGCTTGGTTTGATCCAAGTCCTGTTGGGTGGTCGGGAATGTGATGTAATGGTGTAGCCGGGTCAGCATTGCCTCCAGAAAACTCCTTAGGCAGCGGGACATGGTGCTCTGGGAGATCCCCCCTGCAACGGCAACTATCCCCTGGAAGCTTCCGGAGGCCAGGAGGTGCAGGCTGCACAAGACCTGGACATGGGTGGGAACGGCATTGGACCTCCTTGTTGGGTGCTGCATCAGGGGGTCTAGGTCCCGGATCAGCTTTGTAATCATTGCCCCATTCAGGCGGTACTTAGAGTAGATTTGCTCCGCAGTTTGACCCAGAAGGGTGATCCGCAGGCGGAAGATTCGCTCCTGGATCCTGCGTCTGCTCCTTGCTGCAGCCTGGAGCCTTCGCCGCCTGACCACCATGTAGAGTCCTGGCATTGTGAAAGTCCTCATGCTCCTACTGTGTCTCCTTAAGTGTGTTTGGTCAGGCCCGCACCTGTGGTTAGTTTTTTTTTTTTTTTACTTCATGGTTACCACCTGGTTTGGGTTCTCCTTAAATTGCGCCTCGCAAATAGCGATTTAGCAATTTTTCGCTATCTGCGATTTTTCATGAATTGGCTTTGTGAGTATTTAGCGAATTCGCAAAATATTTTGCATAATCCTTGGAATCTCGCTAATTCCGATTCGCTAAGGGGGTTAAACCTAGATTCTGCGATTTATTTTGGGAATTCGCATTATAGATTTTGCGAATTCGCTATTTATTCAATTTTCACATCATGAATTGCATTTCATTTAATTGCGATCGCAATAGCTAATTTGCAGCTATTGCGATCGCAGTTTTGTTTGATGAATCTGGCTGTTAGTTCTTTCTATGTCAACATCATATCTCTGTTCCAATTCAGACAGTTTCTCATGTGCTTGTCTCGCTCTTCTACAGACGTCTTTACTCATGAAAAGTAGATAATTATCTATCCTATTAAGCTCTAAACTTCCACTTATCATTTCATCCAATTTGGTCTTTAATTTACCACATCAATCAGACTCACTTTTGTTGCCGCTTTCATAGTGCCATGACTTGTTTCCGCATTCTAGGTTTCACTTGAATTGTTAAGGTGCTCTTTCAGCCATTGTTCTAAATCTTGGGCATCAAATAAGTGTTGGCCTTCAGTAGTTATTCTCTGTGAATTACTTTCTTGAGGGCTACTATTGCTTGCATTTGGAAGAGTTTCCCATACAGGAGAATCTATTTCCGTCAATCCTAGAAACTACGTTATGGGTCTAAATCCATCCTGTACCACTGAAGGTCTGCACATGGTGAGCCCGCATTCATTGGAATTAATGGGACAAATGTAATTCTCTGACTTTCTGCTACCCTTATTTCTCTAGAAGCAAGATTTCCCTGACCTCCATTTCCATAAGAGCTAAAATTGTACATAGAGAATATTGGGGTGATAGTTACTAGCACCCTAAGAGCATCCGGAAGCTAAAGAGCCAAATATGTATTACAGTTTCTAGTCGAACCTGGAACATGGATGTCGCTATTACCTCCTGCTGTAGTCTGAATCATACCAGTTGATATGACCCCTTCAACACAGGAATTAGTACCACTCGTATTTCCCCCACCTTCGAGGTGTGTCTGATTGTATGGTGGTGGACGTTCAGCTAACAATCTATCCAAAAGGCTATCACTTGCATCCCTATCACTGTCCTCCACCCCATTTCCAATCTCTTTCTTATTTTTTCTCTTTTTCCCAGTATCCTTTCCCTTACGCGTTAGAGCGTGGTATAATCTTGCTCCCTCAATCATGTCTATTCTCCATCTCCTTTATTGGTGCTCCAATCTCACATCTGCGTATGAACGCATCGCTTTCTTCATCTTTCCTTGATATGTGTATCTTTGTTTTAAATGCGCTGCACATTCCCATGCATTGAGCGCCTCAAACTGTGTGAGTCTAGGTAATGGCTTCATTGCAAATGACATTCCTCTCAGATTATCAAATATTCTCAAATTAAAAGTACCATAGCGTGGAAATGTCATCACACAATCTTTCTCTGGGATCTTGTTCCAATTTCTAAGCCACATAATAGTATGGAGTCCTACCTTCGTTGCCATGTAATGAGCTGGTGTATCCTCCAATAGTGCCTCTTTGCCCAGTCTTTTAGGGACATCTACAATTCCTCGAATCAAATCTCTTTTTCCTCTGAAGCATCTAATTTTCGAATTATTTTAATGTAGTCAATTACAACCAATTCCAAAGTCGATAAATTCAAAATTCCATCTCAATTCAACCAACAACAACCTTTCAATACCAGATGTCAATTTCAACCAATCCCAGCGTGGGGTTACACCAACTCTCACTCCTCGCAGCAGATCGCCCTCCATCACAATGTTCTCTCTACACTCTCTTGCTCATTCTCTTCGATTTCTCAAACAACCACAATTGTCTGCTCCACTAAAAGATCAATAGAATTTAATCACTCGTAGAACACACACATACACAATGAAACCTCAACCAGCAGGGAATTCAAGTCATTGCAGTTTTCCTTCAGCGCAAAAAAGTCCACCACACTAATTTTCTGTTTCTCCCACGCAACGTTTCCTTTCTCAATTGCACACACAAAACTTGGCAGACAAATACAACTCAGTGTCTCCTGCACCTTTTTTATATTTCCCGGTATCTTAGGCCTTGTCGGACCAGATAACAACTTCAACAACTTTGACAACTCCACATCACATTCACACGACACTCACAACATCTCCGTCAGACACCGCACAATTGATTCTTCACCGCAATCTTAACATGATCCTTCCACATGACATCAATACTCACTCATCCGCCGGCCCAGCATCATTATACACCACTGGAACTCTGTCTATCCTCCATGTCTCGATTCCAGCCTCTGAAGTTCTCTGGGGCACTCGGGTCTGGTATAACCTATTCCAGTTTAGGATCTGTCTCACTCTACTTCATCAACTAACCATCCGACAATGTTACCAGCTGCTAGAGCTCACCCACCGCTACCTAGTGTTTGAGCTCTGGTACCAGTTGTGAAAGCTCCGGCCCATTTACACTCTTACGCAGTTAGTCTTTTATTAGTAGCATAAGAGCTAAAGGGAGAATGCTATCAATAATCAGATTTCTAAACACAGTGTAACTAATTGGGTCACACAATAATACAGACCACAACTGAAATTAGGATTAGTGAGATTTTACTCATAAATTCAAAAATAAGTTTACATACACCAAACTTAGCTTGAGGCTATAGAAGTACAGGACAAACAAAATGTGACCAAATCTCCTAAAGCGGTACAAAAGGGGGTGGTGATGGACGGAGCATCTGAACCAATCAAACACTCACACCCAGTCAAAAGATCTGGGTTTGATCCATCACCGTTCTTTAGCCCACTCTGCCACCCCAGTTCAGACATGGCTATATGCAAATCAGTCTGACCCTGTGCCTCATGGGAACAGTCCAGCCCGAACTGCCAAGCCATGCCTTCCCTGGACCGTTCGGGCTGGACTGTTCCCATGAGGCACAGGGTCAGACTGATTTGCATATGGCCATATCTGAACTGGGGTGGCAGAGGGGGCTAAAGAACTGTGATGGATTAAACCCAGATCTGCTGACTGGGTGTGAGTGTTTGATTGGTTCAGATGCTCCGTCCATCACCACCCCCTTTTGTACCAAATCTCCTAAAGAGATTTACTCTATACTGAAGGAAAAATACTACCAATTCGATAATTGTCAAACAGAAAATGAGGAAAAAGAATTGTGAGTTAATTTGCATCAATCTGTTTTCAAAAGAAAGCATTAGTCCGGCTTTCCCCTATACAAACAGGAACCAACTATTCTAATAAGCATTTAAATTTAGCTTAGGAATCAAGAGGAAATGCTGTCAGCTGCCAAAGTCTTCAGTAGAAGCACTCCAAACATTTGGGTAAAGGAGCTTAAAGCCATATATACAGAAGCATAGGTCTGCACCCTACAAGTTTCACTTTGTCTTCCCTAAGAAGAGAAGGAAGAGAGTGAAACTCTCCCTTACTAAACACAACATAATAATAATTCCATGGAGATTATACAATGTCACTCTTCCTTCTGTTTTTTCAGGCCCCCACACAAAAATCGGACACTATCAACTCCTTTCCCACGTTGACAAGGCACAATTTTATTCGTCCTTGGCCATTTTTCTCCTCCTCCATGGGAAATTCAACTGCTCGCCCTTTACAGTGATTATCTCTGCCGACTCCATCTTCTCATGCCTTGCTACATATTAAAACAAATCTCTCTTATGCTAACAACGCCTTGTCCACACCTGCAGTGGAAACGAAATGCAACAAAACATTCCAAAATGAATGTTAAACAACATCAGAAAAGTGAAACTGCAATGCGAGCTTGCACTGAAACATAACATTAGCCTCGAATATAAAATAATACATGAAGTTAAACTAAAACACACATCAAATTAATGGTTAACTTTAACATGTGCACTGGGTTACAAATAAGTACACAAAATGCGAATGCATCGCAAATAAATCCTACAACACCTGAATAATATAAAACTATTTAACAATTATTAATAAAGTTTCTCTTAAGTGAATACGATGTCATTTTCACCTGACTCTCCCAAACATTAGTGTGCTCATTCTGCTTCATTCATTTTATTGCAAATCATTTCACAACTATATATTTTCCTTAATCACCAGTAAATCAGTACATTAGATTTGTCTATTGGCCACAGTTCTAAACACACATTTATAAGCTGCAACTGTTGTACGTGAAGCACTTTTATATACAGTACTCCATCTTTACCTATTATTACATTAATCACACGGAATATGAGTGCTGGCTACTCATATAAATGGTGCACTCCTACTTTATCCCAAGGTAGGATCAAATG
The DNA here is from genome assembly GCF_964261635.1 of Lissotriton helveticus. NCBI lineage: Eukaryota > Metazoa > Chordata > Amphibia > Caudata > Salamandridae > Lissotriton > Lissotriton helveticus. Next base: position 379,108,249 of record NC_136067.1, read on the forward strand.
TATGCATTTCCAACAGCAGCCAAGTAAGTAGTGACATTTATTTCTTATTTACTTGGCCCTCATCCAAAAAGTGCATAATCTCTGCTGGTCGTCAGCCAAATCATACATAATCTCTCAGTGCTGTTTAGCTAGCAGCTGGTAAATAGTGATACTTCTTTGCAGTTCTGCATTTCTGCTATTTTACCAGCAAGTAGGTAAATAGTGAAGTTGCTTTGCTGTTTATGGTGCTCCTGATAAATTAGAGCATACCTTCTGTTATTTAGCCAGCAGCTGGCTTTTCACTCTTGGTTTACTGGACAGATTTGGCATCTTACTTCTTACCACTACTGGCAAAACAGAAATATATGAAGAGGGTTAGCACAGAGTTCTCAAATTTCTCAGGACTGGATGAGTTACCTAGGCCTGGAAACCATGGGACTAATATCAGAGCCAAATCTACTCTTCCGCTGATGTCCTGTGTCTGTGCCCATTTTTCTGTCTGTTGTCTGTCTTTTGTTTTTGTGCCTATCAATTGTCTTGTGTGCTGTAAATTGTCTTTTCTTATTCTGTTGAATTATTTTGTTGTATTATTGCCTGTTTTGTTTTCTTATTCTGTTGTATTATTGCCTGTTTGTACTGTTTTCCTTGATACTTGTGCCGTTGTTGTGCCCTCCGTGCCCTTTCCCACCGCTGCTGCCACAGCGGCCCCTCCCCCTTCTTGTTTCCGCTCCCGCCTCCCAGTTGCGCTTCCCTCCTTAATGGCGGCCGCTCAGCAGCCGTGCGTTGCTGGTGCGCCAAAGGCAAGCCCGTCTGCGCTTGTCTGCAACCCAACTGCGACCAGCGCCTGGGACCCTGGTTCTCTGACCACCCGCCGCTATGACTCAGCTTCCCTCCTCGCACTCAACCCCGGAAGAAACAACAACTGCCAGCTGTCCACATCGAACACCACCCATGGCCAGTTCTCCAGCCGACACTGCCGCCAAACCTTCTCCGCCCTACACACCCCCACGGCCTTCGCCCACACACCGGACGCCAACACCACCGAAACCCTGAGGTCCATCCTCCTCAAAGTGTACTCCCTGCACAGACATGCTGTAGAGATCTGGGACCTCCTCGACACCCTCCTGCCAGACGTCGCCTTCTTCACAGAAACTTGGACCAACTGCAACTCTGCCCCCGATATCGCCACCACCATCCCCGACGGAGACAAGATCCAGAGGAAGGACCTCCCCAACCGCCTAGGAGGAGGACTTGCCATCGCACTCAAGAGCTCCCTCCGACTCACCACCTCCAGCTCTAGCGACAGCCTTTCCACCACTTAACACCTCCACTTCCAGACCCAGACCCGCCCCAGAACGACCCTAGAAAGCATCCTTGCCTACAGACCTCCCGGACCTCGAACCGCAATCACCACTACCATTGCAGGCCTCATTGCGGCCTACACCATCACCTCCGTAGACTACATGCTCATCGGTGACCTCAACTCTGCCACTCTCCTGGACAACCTCTACAAACTCAGACTGAAACAACTCGGCACCACCCCCACCCACAAGGCCGGACACACCCTCAACCCCATCTTCGCAGGAGGTAACAACATCCACTTCAGCCACACCACACAACCCACCCTGGACGGACCAACACTGCATTCACTTTCACGTAGACAAACTCACCGCCCTCAAACCTACACCCCGCCCTCCATGAAGAAACTGGAGCAAGGTCACAGAGGAGCAGCTTAACTCCACCCTAAACCGCAATGCCCCCTCCACCTCGACCAATGCCAACCTTGCAGCCAAAGAATTCTACAGATGGATCACCAACTGCGCAGATGAGCTCACGCCCCTACGTAACCCCATCCTACAGCTCCTCAGAAAGGCCACTTGGTTCACCGCCAACCTCCAAGAATACAGACGCACCTGCAGACGTCTCAAAAGGAATTGGAGAAACAGCAAATCCTCAGAAGACCGCACCACCTACAAGGATGCCATTACAAAATACCACCAATGCATCAGATCCACCAAAAGGACCTTCCTCCAGAACTAGATCCTCGCCAACTCCAGCATCTCTAAGGAACTCTTCAGCATCATCCAGGAATTCATCAAACCCTCCAGCAAAACCACCAACATCACCATCTCCCAGCACCTTTGCAACAAGCTTGGCTCCTACTTCCATCTGAAAATCAAGGGCCTCTATGACAACTTCAACGAACAGACACATGATTCCAAAACCACTGCCTCCTCCAGCAACGCCAACCAGACCAACATCTCCTCCTGGACCCCAGTCACCACTGAAGACACCGCATCGACCATGAAAGGCATCCACTCAAAAGTTCGCACTGACTCCTGCCCCCACATATCTTCCACAGAGCCACCACCGCCATCGCACCGGAACTATGACGCACCATCAACGCCACTTTCGAAACCGGCATCTTTCCCGATGACTGGAAACATGCAGAAGTCAGACCCCTACTTAAGAAACCCTCAGCAGATCCTACGGACCTCAAGAACTACCGATCCATATCACTCCTCCCCTTAGTGACGAAAGACATGAAGAAGACCGCCAATGCCCAACTAACGAAACTCGTCGAAGAAAACTCCCTCCTCGACCCCTCCCAATCCAGATTCTGCTGTAACTACAGCACTGAGACCGCTCAACTCGCCGCCACAGACGACACCCGCATCCTCCTCGACCAAGGACACACCGCAGCCCTGATCCTCCTCAACCTCTCTGCAGCCTTCGACACTGTCTCCCACCACACACTCACTGCCAGACTCCACGACGACGGCATACAGGGAACCACCCTCAACTGGCTACGCTCCTTCCTCACCGGCAGAACCCCAAGAATCAAACTTCCACCATTCCGCTCTGATAATGAACTGCGGAGTACCCCAAGTATCATTGCTCAGCCCCCACGCTCTTCAACATCTACAAGGCCCCCCTCGCCGCCATTGTCAGACAGCATGGACTCAGCATAGTATCCTACGCTGACGACACCCAGCTCATCGTTTCCCTCACCAAGGACCCCATCACCACCAGTCTCACCTTCCAGCAAGGAATGAAGGACGTTGCATCCTGGAAGAGCAACAGCTGCCTGAAGCTCAACTCGGAGAAGACAGAGGTCCTCGTCCGCGGGCCCTCGTCCTCTGCACGGAACAACACCTGGTGGCCTACCGCCCTTAGCAACCTCCCACCCCCACGGACCACACATGAAACCTCTGTATCCTACTTGACTCCTCCCACTCCATGACCCGACAGGTCAACACCGTCACCTCCACCTGCTTCAACACCCTCCGTATCCTCCGGAAGACCTTCAAATGGATCCCCCTGAATTAGGGAAGACCATAACCAGTAGACTGGACTATGGAAACACCCTCTACGCTGAGAGCAACAGACCATACAGAACACGGCAGCTAGATTCGTCCTCGGCCTCCCTCGACACGAACACATCACCCAACACCTGCGAAACCTCCACTGGCTCCCCGTTGAGAAGAGAGTCACTTTTAAGAAACTCTCCCATGCCTACAAATACCTTCACAACACTGGACCCCAATATCTCAATGATAGAATCTCCTTCCTCGTACCCAAGAGGAACCTCCGATCCGCCAACCTCGCCCTCGCCGCTCACCTGCAGAGCAAGAACCGGTGGAAGAACCAAGACCTGGAACGAGCTCCCAATCGACATCAGACGTGCCCCCACCCTGCACATCTTCAGGAAGACCCTGAAGACCTGGCTCTTCGACTGACATCCCCCCCCCCCCCGGCGCCTTGAGACCTTCACGGGTGAGTAGTGTGCTTAAAACTCCCTGATTGATTGATCAGGGGAAGGAAATGAAACTTCAACAAACCTTTCTGTACATTACATGGACGGCAGAAATTGAACATTGTCACTTAGCTTTGAATTGTAGCTAGCTATAGATTTGTTATCATGTTACATTAGTTAGCATCTTATAGGCACTGGCGTAACGAAACTTGAGGGGCCCCCCTGCAAAGTATGTGGAGGGGCCCCCTCTGGACTGAATCAGGAGCTCTTTGTCCAGAGTACTGTTCTGAGGGCCCCCCTGGAGCTTGGGACTCCCGCACCGCAGGGACTGTGGGGGCTTGTGTTACGCCACTGCTTATTGGCTAGTTATCATATCTAGTAAGGCTTTTTCTTGTACTCCTCAGAGGTCCCATTATCTAGTCTGTAAAACAAGAGAGAAGATCATCAGCTCTAGACATTCTTGGTGCCCCGTATACTTTCTATTCTACTTATCTTGCACTCGCAGAATCGCCAACACGGCGAGCGCAAGGTAACTGTTTTTTGTGGGTTTTTTTTTTTTACTTTCCCTATTCCGGCGTCCGTTCACTTCCCCCCACCCGCCCCAACTCTGCCTACCGCTTTTACCTGTGCCGGCCTCATCTGTCTACTTTAGCAACTGAGGGCCATATTTATGGCAAAGTAACGCAGCGCAGCGCCCCAAATCACCTTGCTGCGCTGCATTAGAGGGAAAGTATAGGAATGTGCAATATATAAAAGAATACCACACATTCCAGTGCTTTCCCCTCGCTGCTGTATAATGGACTGCCTAACACCAACATAGACACTCTTGCACCTTGGTGCAAGGGTGCCTGCGCTGCATGCAGGATTGTTTTTATGCAGGAAGGGGCACCTTATTCTTTGACTATATATATATTTTTTATTTCTTGCAAAACTTGACAACAGAACTAAGTTTGAATTCTTTACTTCCATTCTTTAGGTCAGAAATGCCCTAGCCTCTTTTCACTGGCATATTATGTTACGATTATTTGTAGAGCACGTTATCATCAGTAAGCAGTGCTTCATTTGTAAAATAATAAGTGCCGGGCCCACAGTTTTCTCAAAAGCTTGCAGCCAGTTCATTCGAAGGTTGGGGTGCCGAATTCCAAAGCAGTACAGTCTTAATTCTACCTTATGCCTCTTTAATTCTTCACCAGACACTCCCTGCCTCTTTATTTCAATCTAGCATGTTGTTTTTCATTCCTTTGTGCACCCTTTGTCGTTATTTTTCTGTTTTTCTCTTCCTCCTTCTGTTCCTCTTTTGTGTTTCTCTCTCGCTTGCTCAAATAAGTACCAGTTCCCAAAAATGAGTGTCAGTAGTCCCCACCCAGGGCTTTTATTGGCCAGGGTCTCTCTGGGTCTGAGACCCAGTAGTAATTAAAAACAAGCATTGGCATAGCCAATAGGTCTCGCCTTTGAGGCCTTATAAGTGTTTAGCCAGAGCTATTGACTTTGCCAATGTCTTCAAGCTGCGCTGTAGAGAAGTGGTTGTTTACTAAAGCTTTTTTTTGAGGGGGCATAAACAATCAGAGGGTGAAGGTTGGTGAAAGTTGGGAACTATTACCTGTATTATAAGACTAGCAGCGGTCTGACACTAGGGGAGAATCAACAGATGCCAGATTCCGAGAGGAGGCTGAGGTGCTGCTGAGTGATGCTGAGGTGGTAGTGGTGGTGACTGGTGCGGAGACAATGCTGAGGTGATGCTGAATGATACTCAAGTCTTGCTGAGTGATGATGATGTGGTGTACTAGTTCAAAGGCGATGCTGAGTGATACTGATGTGGTGTTGAGTGATGCTGTGGTGGCACTGAGTGATGCTGTGGTGGCGCTGAGTGATGCTGTGGTGGCGCTAAGGGATGCAGTGGTGACGCTGAGGGATGCTGTGGTGACGCTGAGTGATGCTGTGCTGACGCTGAGTGATGCTGTGGTGGTGCTGAGTGATGGTGTGGTGACGCTGAGTGATGCTGTGGTGGTGCTGAGTGATTCTGTGGTGGTGCTGAGTGATACTGTGCTGGCACTGAGTGATGCTGTGGTGGCCCTGAGTGATGCTGTGGTGGCCCTGAGTGATGCTGTGGTGGTGCTGAGTGTTGCTGTGGTGGCACATTAGACTCCACCTCCCAACCAACTCTACCCCAGTCTATCTTCACTTTCTTCTGCAACTGTGATTGTATTTGGGTGCTACACCCGATCAGTAATGATAAGTGATTTTATAAAAAAGAAGGCCTAATACAGAGGCCCAGGGAGCCTGATGGTGTGAGTGTGTACTTATGTTTTGCCATTTGAGAAAAAGCTACTTTGATGACTGGGTATACCAACAGAGCTGTTCAGGGAAGACTTTCTGCAGCAGTAATGTATTGCAAAAGACGTTCCGTCCGTGAAGTTCATCTGCTTCCCAAAGAATCAATGGCATTGTAGTTAGAAAGTGCTTTTGGGCTCTTGGTGCTTGCTGCTATGTTGCTACTTAGTTCCCAAATTGCATGCCTTTAAATAATAACAGTAAAGCCAGATTTAGAATTTATTAAAAAATGTAAGCCTCAAAAATCTCAGCTCACTCGCATGCATGTCTTATTTCTTTCATAACCGTCTCTTCTGTTCCATTAAATTCTTCTCGGAGAATATTCTACAGGGAAACACACAAGGGTATTTGCTTAGTCACCAAGTAGAGAGCCCACATCTTCAATGGCCACCAAAACAAGTGGGAGTGGTGGGGGAGTGCGGCCGAGACCAGGGACACGCAGTGTTTACCTTGTGGGAGCGAGCGCGATAATTGCTAACACATGGTGCCGCTCGCTCCACGCGTTGCCATTCAAAGCAATGCAGCGCGTCCACGTTTTTGCCTGCAAAACTGAAGCGATTTCAAAAGGTATTTTTTCTATGCAGCGTAAGTGCGCTACGTAGGCGAGACCTAACGAGTCCCCATCAGGCTTTCTATTCATGTTCTTAACTTGTTTGCAGTAAAAAACACAGATCGATTTCGAAATAAATGAATGTAAGAAACATTAAAGTAATGCCAAACAGCGATTTGGTATCCGTTTATATTTTGCATGTTTTATTTAAGTTTGCATTCCTTAAGAGTGATAGTTATTTCCATACTGTTAGGTTTCTGTATTGTTTCCTTGCAGCATATTATTCTCAGATACTGCAGACTTTAAACCAAGTTGCCTCCAGACCATGAAAGCAGTGCAGGTTCTCAGAGTACCTATCAGTGGGTCAAATAGGTGTTCAGAACAAATGGTCATCCAATCTTTGGCCTCTCTGCAGATCGTACAGAGCAATGGTCTTGTATTCCAATAAAGAAATAATCCTCCCTGAGCACTGTACAATACAACAAATTAGCATTAATGAATTACAAGACAGTCTAGTATTTCCAGACAGGTACAGTTGAAAGCAACACCTATCTTCTCAAGAAATATCACGAGATATAAATCAAATTGAATCAGTCAGTTCCGACAATAATCCATAACATAGTCCATCCAATATGTTCTTTTGAAAATGATCTGCAATATCAGCCCCTATAACAAAAGCAGGTGCAGGGTTTTCCATGCGCAGCCCAACCCTACGCCCCCCATCCCGCAGGCGGTACGACTCAATTGACAGGGCCGGTTTGCGTTCCCTGTCCTGCCCTGAGGAGGTTACTCGAAGAGCCAGGTCTTCAGCCACTTACGAAACTTATGAAGCGAGGAGGAGACTCTGAGTTGGGGCTGGGAGGTGTTCCATGCTTTAAGAACAACATACCAGAGGGTCTGGCCTCAGCGTTGTTTCTTTATATGCATGTCCTTCCTGAACGTTTCTAAGGCAGGGGCACATGTTATGGAGGATTAATTCCACCTGATGCTCTCCTGCATAGTTTGTGCACACTCAAACCTACTATCGTTCCTCATGGAATACCTAAGGGGAACTACTTTACTGGCACATCTATGCACACATTTTATGTAAAATTGGCATAACCCTTGCTGATGCTTTTCAGTTGTGTTAAGCTACGCTTAACTCTATATTTACTCTGCTATTAATCCATTTTCCTTACTCTAAAATAGTGCCATGTGTGTTTACCAACCATTCAATCGCTACCTTTTACTCTTTGTGTTACTGGGAACCAACGCTATTGTGAATTCTAAATAACTTGACTTTGCATTAAGTGAATATTTTTTTTGCTGTGGAGGAAAGCTTGGGTAACCTCACTGTAATACTGAGAGGTCCAAAAAAACACGACGACGTGTGCCAGAGGAACTGGGCATAGGGTTGTGGCTCAATCCAACATATGTCTTTTTCATCACTTTTTTCTTGATGTCCCACAATTACATTATCCACTTTGCCAGGTCTTTCACAGATGCTGATGGTGCACAGAATTCTTCACAGCATCTCATGCACCCGCTGCAGGACACCATGCTCATTCTTCCAGGGTGTCCACCTAGTGCCCATGTGCAGCTGCAGCTTCTGCCCTGTAGTGAGGACAGATCACTAAATGATACTTATCCTAAAGAAGGCCTGTGTGCCACCTCCTCTTGTTCAGGTGCAGACCCTGTACCATTCTTGGAATACTACAGACTATGCGGCAGATTTACAAGCCCCTTGCGACGATTTTACGCCGCCGTTGTGTCACTTTTGTGATGCAGCGGCGGCGCAAACCTGCGCCATGGTGCGGGGTACTCACAACGTGACGCATCTGGGAGATGTGTCATGTTGTAAAGCCCTGCGCCACATATAGGCGTTCCTGAGCAGGGGAGGACGTTCCGGCGCAGGAACGCCTCCTAAAAGTGGCTGAGTGAAATCTACAAGATTTCACTCAGTCACTTTTAGGCCAATGCTGCGTCAAAACCCTGCGCCTGCTTGAAGCAGGCGTAAGGCTTGAGGCTGCATTGGAAGAACAGGCCCCCCCCAGAGCATTGCTGGAGCTGCGTCGCGCTTGCGACGCAACTCCAGCAATGCGCCACTTTTACGGCACAGATGCGTCACGCATCTGTGTCGTTTTGGCCCCATGGTGCGCCGCATTGTAAATACGGCGCATCATGGGTGGCGGAGCTGCTGCGCACAATTACTGGCGCATCCCTGCTAATTTGCAGGGATGCGCCAGTAATTGTAAATCTGCCCCTATCCTTAAAAGGGCTGCCATGGCCTTGGCACACAGCAGACTTGGACTTGTAATGTTTAAATGATCGATATACTCTAACCCACATGTTTAAGCTACCTTCCCCAGACATGATGAGCTATATATATATTCCTTCGTTTTACAGTTTACATTCTAAGATTGCCTACTGTCTCAGAAAGTCTGCTCCCACTATTTTATTTTATTTTTTTATTTTATTTTTAAAGGTTTTATATAGTGCTGGCTAGACCCGGAGGTATCAGAGCGCTTTACATGAGTATCAGAACATAATTGCAGGTTACTATTGTTACAAAGGTTACACAGTTATTAGAGCCTGACAACATAGTGACAAGTAAGGTTGAGACAAAGAAAAAATGACATATACGTAAGGGTAAAAGCAGGCAAGGGGAGAGATTCAGGGGAGGAGGGGGTAAGAGCAGGGGAGGTAGACAGAGAGTGGAGAAGGGAAGAGGAGGGGAGGGTGAGAGACACAGTATGGAAAGAGGAGGGAAGGGTGACAGGGACACAAACCGGTAGACAAGTCAGAGCTGCTCCCAAAGTCCATTAAGCTGTGATCCCAGGGGAAGTGGTCCCACTTCCCCTTCTCTGTTGAGAGAGGCTCCCTATACGCAGTTGACTCTCTCAGAGGGGTCCCTGAGACTCCAAGGCCTACATACTGGATCCTTCCCCAAAAAGGGGTGAGGGAGTGCTTTGGCTGAGGATGCCATACCATACCTCAACTGTGGGTGGCTCCCTTGGCGCAGTGGACTCTCTCAGCGGGTTCGATGAGACTCCAGAGTATAAATATTGGATCTTTCCCCAACAAAGGGAGAAGGAGTGCTTAGTCAAAGGGCACGAAAGGACAGGGGGCTAGGCTGTGTAGCGGGCAAAGGGAAAGATTCAGGTGAGAGGGGATAGGAGAAACAGAAGTAGGACAAAGAGAGTGCTAACTGGGAACATATAGATAGATAGGCTACAAGGAAAAAAAGCAGAGTTACATAAATACGATGGTGGGGTGGGTGAGACAGGGAGATGGAGAGGAAAACTGTGCCCAAAGTCCGGCTGGGTAGGTGACGGTCAGGGGATGTACCAAGGCCGATCTCCTCAATAGCTGAACAGAGCAGCTCCACCGGGCGTCGGACATAGTGTTCGGACTCCGCTGTCAGGATGGAGATCAGGAGTACTTAGAGATTGTCAGATTTGAGGGGGGGGGAAACCATGTAGGAGTGGAATTTAGCTAAGACACCACACCACCGTCGTCATTCTCTGTTGGTCTGGCCCCCCACTCAGGGCACTCGTTCCACTTTAATCTTCAGTAGGCGCGCGGTGACAATTCCAGCACAAAGGTCTTCGAGGAACGCTTCGAGGTCTGTCCCTTGTGCTACCTCTTCCATGTCTCGGATCCGGATGTTATCTCGCCTTGCCCCTAAAGCTCTGCATGAAAGATGATCCAGGGTTTAGGGACAGACATATTTCCATCATCTGGACCCAATTTAATACCTACTATTCCCTTCCACAGTGGGTGAGTTTAAACCAATCTTACCGATTTGCTCATGAGAGTAATGCTGGGCAACCCCAAAAGAATTGAGGTGCAAAGATCAAAGAGTCAAGATCAGCAGAACAATTGCCATTCAATAGATTCTGGAAACAGGAACACAGCTCTCTCCTCTCGCAAAGTAGGAAAAATGCCCTCTCGCCCCACCCTCTTTCTACTAATAGTTATACCCTAAATTCACTAAAGATCCAACCCCTCATTTATCATCACACATAGAAACCTCATCTTTCATTGGTTAAAAACACTCCACTCTCGATGTGCCTAACTTTTCAACAGTTCCTTTGTATTTGGCAGCTCACGTCATCGGTCATTCAGCAAAAGGAAGTACAGTTATTGCTTCTTCCGCAGCTTGTTCATTTCTCCATCTTGAAATTGTATCAACCCTGCAGTATAAGTGTCCACAAACTCCGCTCAGCAAGGAAGTTCTATGCAAAATGTTCATTGTTTTCTCTGTGCAACCTCAGGAACTTACGAAGGACAATTTACATATTCTTTTTCTACATTCCAATAAGCAAACTAAACATAAAAAGACTTTTGAGGCCTTCTCTGCAGAGCACTAAAATGTGCTCTAGGAAAAACAAATACAAGTATGAGTATCATTGTTATTTTATAAAACTCCACTACTAAACGCTCTACAAATGCTTTTTGCTTATATTTTCTAACGCTCTGCACATTTATTTTGAAACAGTTAGTGAAAAGAAACTCGCGGCTTTTGGCTATTATTTTCTGCATTAATCTTGTGCATTTGCGGCCTACATTATCTCTCCCAGCACGCGCTTACACGGTTTTCATTTTTACCCCCTTTTAGTTTTACGCTGTTAATTTTCACACCATTTTGTTAATAATTCACACAATGAGGAGTTCAATCCGAGCAGGTTTTATTTCGCGAAAACCCTGCTCCATCAAAGATTTACTTGACTTCTGCTTGCTTCTGCTCCTTGCTTTCTTCAGAGAGACCCTCTCCTTACCTTCCATTCTCAGCATTCTTTCTGCTTCTGAGAACAGCCTCCTTTCCGCCTCATATCTGGCTGCCATAATCTTTCTTATTGCAATTCTGCAAATAGCTCACACCTCAATTCATGGATCCCAATCCCTCATTCTTTAAAACCCTATCACTGCAACCCAATAATACCCCAAATCACCCCAACCCATATATTTTTCTCACCAACCATTTGCCTGAAGCTCTAAAGGCCCCGCTAATGATCACACCAAACTGGTATTCATTTTAGTCTATTAAGAAGAAACTGGGGTAAGTGCATGCAATGATTTTTCTCTTGAAAGCACATACCTAATCCCAATAACCATTGTATTGACCACTAACCTTGGGTTCCTAGAGTAGCGTGCTACTTGCTGTAAAGTGCTTTGATGCCTTGTCAGGGGTAGTAAGCGGTATATAAGTGCAATTATAAAATAATTTAAACTACAAATCTGACGTATTACTACTCCCTTTCTTCTAAATGTTTATTTACACTCCTACTGACTTTGCAACAAGGGTGATTTTATACCTAACTGTGCAAAAAAAAGTGAGTTTTTTTGCAAATGTTTGGTTTTGCACCTCCGTTTATGTAGATGTAGGATAAAGGCTGATTTTGCAACTATATATGATTTTGGACATACATGTGAATTTGAGAATATATTGTTTTTTCCGCTGCAATGTATTTTGAGCTGCTACATCTTTCCCCACTCCCAACAATGTAGTATCATGGTGATTTTGCCTCTAATTATGATTCCACAGTCCTGCTTACTTTTCATCATGCGTGGTTTTGCACCTGAAAGATATGTTGCACTTAAATGTTATTTTGCGCATAAATGTAATTCGTGCCACTAAATCTTCTCACATTTATGCTGGTGTTGCACCTAACCTTGATATCACAATCCTCCTTACTTTGCTTCAAATGGTGAATCTGTCCTTACAAATGATTCTGCACCCACTGATTTTGCACCAAAATGTGATTTTTCAAATAGATGTAATTTTTGCTGTTAATGGTTTTCCATACTTATGATAAAGTTGCACCAAGGGAGATTTTGCACCTCAATGGCCTCTCAACCAAATGTGAGGTGATACTGATGCACACCTTTTACAGCTAATGGTTCATCTTACTACTGCTTTTTCCTCCGTATTAAATGATACCCCACAGCTGCATATTGTGGCTGTTCCATCCTGAATCTTCTTATGAAGATCAGCTGTTTAGAGGCTGTGCCACACCCACCACATTTTAAGTCAGACCCTAAGACACCACTAGCTCATTTACCTCCACTCTTCACATCTCCCAATTATCAGCCACATACAAAATCAAGGGATGAAAGCAGAAGGCCTAATGCTAACATAAAATAGGTTCATCTAGATAAGAACCTGCATCAAAGCTACTCCTACACTGTCACACGAAGAAATACTGCCAAGGACCAAACCGACAGCTCAACCAGTAGTCACGATCACACTCCCCCAACCCCCTCAACCCCCCGCCCCGATTAAGCTCCCGTCGGACAACCATCTTTCTGCTTCAGTCCAACTAAACCAAAACCACAGCTCCCATACTGACTCTCCACAGAAGGGCTTGACCACCATACTCGTGGTTTACAAAACATGTGCCATTACTCACATAATACCTCATTACAACTAGTTATGACTGACCAGAGCATAAATCACTTATCCGCTTCCCAAAAAAAAATGGTTGACAATTTACACTAAATGTGGGTAGCCAGTTTGACAAATCTATTTAATTGTTTTTTTTATACATTTTAAAATATTTTATAATATTTATATTTATTGTATAATTTTTAATGTATACTATGAAAAGATCATGAAATTGCCCTTTTTTATACACCATCTGTTAAAGTCGACTGTCGATTATGTTTATGATAGATATATTTTTGCTTTTACTTCTGTGCTTTTTGGGTCCAAGAGACCGAAATAAAGTTAAATTGAATTGAATGGGTAGCCAGTTTCACAAATCACCAAGTCTGTAAACCACACTCTCCATCTCTCTTGGGGAAAAACACAATAGGGCAGAGATATAAAAAGCACACAGAGAGGTGCAGACACAGGGGAAAATAGCCTGCCTCATTTGAGCAGACCTGCGTTTATTTGCATGTGTTATTACTACATTAATGCCAGAGCTATTGACTTTGCCAATGTCTGTTTAAAAAGTAACCCCAGGTCAACGATCCTTAGAAACTTTCCCAGAAATGTGCTTACTGCATGATATCGGAATTCATTAGCACTTTGATCAGGCTTGAGTGAAATGCAATAAACTGGCACTGGCTTTTGCAAAAGACCCTGGCATCACGCCGCCTGTTTAGCCTCACTCAAACTCCGAAAGCTTGGCTAGCAATTCATAGGTTTGTTTTGATGACAGTGAAGCATAGCAGGCCACTTTCGACCAGAGTACACACCATAAATTCCAGTCTGGAACTCTGTGTCCTAACTTTTATGTAAAATTTGTAAATGATTACGTTAAATTATCGGGCCTTGCACCGTAATTAAGATGTTGCTGTCTGGCATGCAAAAAGAAACCTTTCTGAGACGCATTGCATGTATGGCTATTTCTGCATGTACGTTTGCACATTCACATAGATGTGTCGCTGTCGGACAGTGTTTTCCACGTTTAGCATAGCGCCACTTGGCAGAAAATACTGAATTACTGTTTATTTCTATATATTTATGTGGGTGATACAAAACAATATCAACTCCCAGTCGGTAAAGTTGAACAAATAAAGCACTTACAGGTAGATGCATCAAGCATTTTTGCGAGCGCAAACGGTGCGAATCGCAAAATTCGGCCGTTTGCCCCGCAAAAATTGCATTTGAGTTGCATCAAGGGTTCATGCACTCGCAATTTAAGAATTCGCAAATAATTGCGAGTTCTCAAATTGTGATTGCATTTAAGGAATCGCAAATTGCGATTCCTTAAATGCAATGCATGAACCATTACAAGATTGCGAATTCGCAATCTGGGGCCGCTATTTACTTAAATAGCAAAAACGTAGAAAAATGCACTTTAGTGCATTTTTCTAAGTTGTATATTACACACACACATGTACTTGGGACATGTGTGTGCGCAACACCAGTGAACATTACCATTTCAGGGGTGCAACAGGGTGTCCTTTGGACACCCTGACACCCTTGAAATTGCGGCACATTTGCGATTAGCTAATTGCTCATCGCAAATAAGGAATGATTCCCTATTAATTCCTGAATGAATGGGAAAGCCATTCCTTATTTGCGATTAGCAATTAGCGAATCGCAAATAAGTAATCAGTAGGAATCGCAAATAACATTGCAATTCCTACATGCATCCCGTTTTGTGAGTCTTTAATAGCGAATCCTTAAAATTCGCTATTAAGGACTCGCAAAACATAACTTTGATGCATCTGGGGGTTAGTGAAATATTTCTATAGAGTTGCACGAAAAAGCACATATAAAAAGAACAAAAGTGCTCCAGGTGAAAAAAGGGCACAGTGTACGTGAGTGGTGAATGGGTGAATGAGAGGCATAAAACGATGCACAACAGCACTCAGCTGCGAGTACTGCTGCTTCAGACTGCACACCTCACTTGGGTATAGTCCTTGTGCTTCACCAATCTGAAGCCACTGGGTCATCATTAGCCTGCGCGAACCCTCTCCACAGTAAATGGCTTAGCAGAGGAAGCGCAGCCGAAAATCGTGGGGCTAAGACCTTGGCGGCAATGTACATCAACCATTTCTGTTATGAGGTGCAGGCCTGCAAATCCAAGCGTTTGTTATGTAATGTTAAGTTACATTCAGTGGCGGCTGGCTTGTACCGAGGATGGTGAGGTGGAGGGTGAGGCACAAAAATAAATAAACAAAATAGACTTACCTAACTTGCAGCGCAGCGTCCTCCTTCCTCGGGTGTCTCCTGGAAGCTCCGGAAGCAAGAAACCGCACTACTCAATCTGGATTGGATAGTCAAGCTCTCACAGCGCTCCTAAGAACACTGGAGGTCTGTGCTTTCTATAACCCAGGTGTCTAAGACTGCTAGGTTAGAGATCTTTAAAATGCACATGTCTGGCTGGCCATCCCAAGATGGCCGGCCAAAGAGACATGCGCATTTTAAAGTGCACAGGTCCCTGCTGCTGCCACTCAGCAACATTGGCCCGTCCCGTCCTGACACTTTGTTCAGAACGGCTTGCTTGCAAATAAAATGGTAATAAATGCATTTATTACCATTTTATTTTTCAGCGCTAGGGCTTGTGTACTGAAGCGCCTCCTCTCAAATGGAGGAGCCACCCCTTGTTACATTGCATTATGTTACGCTATGCTATGCTATTTTATGTAATGTGTATTTGTAAAGCGACCTATCACCCATGAGGGTATCCTGGTGCTGAGCACATGTGGTAGCCTTTGCTTGTAGAGCAGAAGAGGGGGTTAATCAAAGAGCTAGGGCTTCAGCTTCTTGCTAAACTCAAGGAGTGTGGAGAAGGCTCTGATGTGAAGCCATATATCATTCCCAGCCTTAGGAACGATGTAGGGGAAGGCTCAACCTCCGGCTCTGTTTTCTGTGTATGCAAGAGATGTGTACAGGTAGGGGCCTGGCTGAGCAAAGGTATTTGGATGGTTAGTGGAAGGAAATACGTTAAGGTAGGCGGGGCCTGTGTTGTGCTGTGCTTTGAATGGATGGGTGAGGAGTCTGAATTGAGCCCGTTTGTGTATCGAGAGCCAGTGGAGCTCCTTGAGATGCAATGTGATATATGTCCTGCATGGAAGTGAGGAAAAGTGTTTTTCTTATCGGCATCATTTGTACCGGGATGCCATTGTTTTATTCATTGCCATCTCGTGTCAAACACTTCCACACGACCAACCTGGTAATTTCTACTGATGCCTGAGAAAAATCTAAACTGACACGACAAAGACCATCTTGCAGCCTGCATTTCTGCCCAGGAACTGTCGCACACCCAACCCCCTGTTCTTTGCAGTTCAACAAAAAGCCATGAGACACCCACGCCCTGTGTAAACAAACTTGTTTTCCATCTCCTGCTCCCAGCCTGGTAAACACCCTTGATACCGTGATCAGGCTATCTGGACAATGGTCTGACTGTTGGGCCCTGATCAGGCTGATTAAACAATTACTTGAAAGAACGGCTTTGATCAAGCCGAGTGAACTATGATCTGTGTACCAAGCCTTGACCAGGTCACCAACTACAAACATCGTCTGGATCTGGTTATCAACTGCAAACACTGTCCTGATTGAACAATGGACTAACAACCAAAAGACTGGGATGAAAAATGTATAAAAGGCTTGTAAGCTACAGGTTGAAGTAGCAGCCTCCTCTGTCTTGTCTCTGACTAGCTTGGGACTCTGTTCCATAGCCCGGGCTATTGAAATAAATCTGCGTTCCTCCTGCAGACGAAGGCTCCTGTGTCTCCTTTTACTAAGTATGGAAGGTATGGAAGACTTGGGCGGTTCCCCCGCCGCCGAGACCCAGTAAGTGGGTTTAACCGGTTCTTCAAATGGCGCCTGAACTGGGACTCCATGAGCACGAAGGTCAGGCCTGGTGGATGTGAGGAGGTGCACGGAGAGACTCCGACGGAGGCGCCCTACCCGAGGAATTCTTGTATTCCGGTAGACCGAACGACTCGCCCGCTGTCCCTCTCCATCCGGTCTGGGCCACATGACCGTGTCCTCACTGGAGTCCCCAAGCAAATAATTTCTGGAGCAGGACACAGCCCTACGTCTGCAGAAGAGAACAACCCCTGTACGGTAAGGGTGGACTGATCATCCACCAAGTCTGTATGATTCTGTTATTGACTTTCGCAAAAGCCAAGTTGTTATTGACTTTTGCCAAAGCCAAGCATGCGAGGTGAAGTTTTAAAAACCTGCTGGTGTTTGTTCTGTATGATTCTGCTGTTATTGACTTTTGCAAAAGCCAAGCAAGCGAGGTGAGTTTTAGAAACCCGCTGGTGTCTGTTATCTGTTTTTAAGCATGCCAGAAAGTAGTAAGTTCAAGAGAATATGTTGTTGTATGTGTACGCAGGACTCCCAGCTGGAGGCGGCCCGTCCTCTTCCTCCAGAAGGGACCCCTGGCCATACGATGTATGTTAAACATGGCCCTTCTGCCATAATGTTTTCCTCATTCTGGGTAAAATATACACAAAAAAAAAGTAACGCGGAATTACAGTGGCCACTTTATGGCTCCTTTAATTCCCAAGTTCTCGCCAACTTAGAGGAACAATTAATTAAAAGAAAAATGCGCCCGTCTATGTTTGAATCTGATTTTGGAGGAAAGAGATAGAGCAGAGAGCTAGAAAACAGAAGGCTCACGAAAGAAAACAGGAACGTATGTCAATGACCGACCACGCCGGAGAAAATTTACAAAATAAAATGACAAAATCAGTAGAAATAGCCGATAGGGAGCATGGGCCCCGGGTACAAAAATGTTATCCAGCTCGTGAGGAGAAAGGAAAGGGCCATATGGAAGGGGGAGAAGAAAGGGATTCCTTGCTTGATGCCATGCTAGAAAGCCCTCCTGCATATGGCCCAATGTACCCTGCCCTGACGCCTCACACCCCGCATGTCCCCTGCCACCGCCCACTCCTGCCCCCACTGCCCCTCCGACTGTTCTCCCTGTCACACCGACCCTCCCGACTTTTCCTATGACACCAACCACGCCCATTAACCCTGTCCTCGCTACGGGAATAACAACAAGTCTCCATCTGCCCAACCCCTGCGGCCTTACCCCTACCCGCCCTTTTCCTACTTCCCCGTGGTCTACAGTTAAGCAGGATTTATATGAATTGTTGAATTCCCCCCAACTGGCCTTCTTGCGCTCTGCAGTCAGCTTTCCGTCCCTTCGAGAAAAAGACCTACAGAGGCAACAGTGTGAATGTTGGATAAATAACGGGAATATTTATACCTTTAAAGAAATATGGTCCACCTTTTCTTAGTGGACGATTATGGAACAGACCACCTGGGCTCAATACATGTGTACTTTGGTCATCCAAATATTTGAGAATGTGCTTATGCAGATTAACCGTGGGCGGCCAGCTACGCTCCGTGCACGGAGTGCGCGTAGTGCCGTCTCCTATGCATTTTGCGTAGCGGGCGTAGCCAGGCGGCACTACGCGCGCTCCGCAGACGGTGCGTAGCCGGCCGCCACCCGCCTCCCTCCCGCCCTCCCTAAATATGTAAATAAAAGGATAGAAAGGTTTTAAAGACACTTACCTTGTCCGCCGCGTCCCCGGGGCTCCCTCTTGCCGTCCCTGGATTCGCGCCGCCATTTCGGATACTAATGCGCATGCGCGGGCGGCCGCGCATGCGCATTTCTCATGAGAAATGCGCATGCGCGGGCACCCGCGCATGCGCATTAGTATCCGAAATGGCGGCGGCGCGAATCCAGGGACGGCGAGAGGGAGCCCCGGGGACGCGGCGGACAAAGTAAGTGTCTATAAAACCTTTCTATCCTTTTATTTACATATTTAGGGAGGGCGGGAGGGAGGCGGGCAGTGCGTAGTGGGGCTACGCGGAGTGCACGGGTGGGTGTAGTTTTGCGCCCACTTCGCGTAGCTCCGCGGAGCCCCACTCCGCACACTACGCCCAGGGTTAATGCAGATACCCACCGGATTAATGGACCTTAGGTCGCAAATAAAAAGAGGCGATGTTCAGGGAGAGGGGATGTTTGGCGCTATATCTGTTTTAATGGCTTACCGTGATATGACCGCTTTTTCCAACACCCCTCTAGAAACAGCTATGCCAATGAGAGAGGCGGCCCCTGTCTTTGTTAATGCACTTACCGATGCCCAAAATAATGGCCGAGGGGCCGTTGAAGCACACTGGCGCAGGCTTTGGGTTCATGTTCCTTGGAAAAGGTCAGAAGTAATGCAGTTAAAGGGACAATTACCAGATCCCCGGAAGAATCCGGCTGCCTTTTACAGGGAATTAGGTCAGATTATATCTGCAGGTACTCTTGTTCTTGAGGATATAGATTTCCTTTTTGGTACCGTTGTCCCCATTGAAATTTGGGACAAAATTCGACATACTGACCATGAAGTAGCGTTGGGAGGTAAATGGGCTGAGCTAGAGGCTAGGGAAGAAGCAAGGGTAGGAGGGACTAAACCAGAAGCTGCCATCCTGACTTTGCCCGGTAAAATGATGACGTTTATGAAAACACTTTTGCCGGAAACTGTCATTAACTGGGATAAAATAAACGCCTGTAGGCAGCGAGAAGATGAGAATGTGGCTGACTTCTTTACCCGTTTTGAGACAGAATACAAGGGACACAGTGGTTTGGATCCCCGGACCCCAGGTTCTGGCCCAGTATTTGTCGATAAGTTTGTCAGCAACTTGATTCCTGAGATCTCCGCCAGGCTTAAGAAAGTTGAAAGTACGTGGTCTGCCCAAACTATGGCTGGTATCTTGGCTATGGCACAATATCACGAGAATAGCGAGTTCCAGAACTTGGCAGCCTAATTTGTGTTACACCTGAGCATTTTGGCATAATCTCAGGATTTACACCTTTCAAAAATTACATGTAATGCTCAAGATTATGCCATTACACCATCTTGTGTAACCAAGTTGTCCTTTCGGAGAAAAGCTAACACAGGGAGCATGAATAAAACTTGATTAACACAAGGCAAAATCGTGATCAATCCTAACACAAGCTCATTTTGTCTATGCTGAAACTGATGAAATAACTCTAAAAGTAATTTTGCATCAACTTTTTTACCCATGCAGACTCTTTTTTGGTGTACAGAGGAAGTGGCATAGAGAGCAGTGCTTCTTTCGTAAAATAATAAATGCCAGAGCAAAAAAAGGTTCGTTCAATCTATGGTTGGTGTGATTGAATGTCAGTGTGCTGAATACCAAGGCTTAATTCCACCTCATACCTCTTAAATCCATGCTAGACACTCCTTGTCCTTATTTACTCTTGTATTTTCTTTTTGTTCATACCTGCTTTCTCCCTTTGTCACAGGTTTTCCATCTTTCGCTACCCCCTTCTTTCCCTCTTTTGGGTTTTTCTCTCTCTTTCTCTGGGTTAAAGTCTGATGAGGAAATATAAGTGCTGGTTCCTAAAAATGAGTGGGCCCTACCTACAACCACCGGCTCAAATTAGAGACTGATAGAGACAGGGGCTAGCATACATACCATATCAATTTCGTCTTCCTGTTCTGAAGCCTCCTCCCTGTGCTCTGTCCAGCCCATGGTCATTTTGGATTAGGATTTTGGAGGGGAGGTACCACTCTTCCTTTACAGTCTCTGCTGCATCACCCACCCTTGGAAGTTGTAATCTTTACTTTTATTGGAAAATCTAGTAAATTCAGTGCAGTTATTTGCAAATGTTTTTGTTGGCAGGCAGCACTATTTTTGTTCCTTTTTGCTTTTCCATTTTGTTTCCTGTTTGTTGCTGATGCCTGGAGTTAATTTTAGGGAGGGGACTGGTAGGCCAATATGATAGTAAGTTATAATGGACATGTTTAGATATTGAGGCCTGGGGTTAATAACGTTTCCCCATTTTCCTTGTGTTTTGTGAGTTTGTCCAGATTTTGGAGTGTTGTAGTTTTTGGGATCTAGCCTGCTGTAGGCCTTGAATGCATTTTTCACATTATCACTGCTTGTGTGCTAGACTTTTATTATTTTAAGGGCTTGTAGAAGACCTTGTATTCGTGCCTAATTGAGGTTATTTTTTGTCTGCATGTTGGTGGCTAGGGTCAGGAAGCTCCAGGCGTCCAGGCTTATGTAGCAAGACATATTAATTTGTTTTTCGCCATGTGCTTGTCCACCATTGTGTGTGGGACTTTGTGTGAGACAGTTGATTGTTTTTCTTCAACATTTAAAAGAGTTTTGCAGGGGTTGCCTTGTGCCGTGTGTGTTTGGGGCATTTTTAAAGTTTACTTTTTTTTTTTTACTTACTGTTACCACTTTGCTGTGCTGTAGAATTTCTTGTTGCTGCTTTGCTGGTGGTGACTAGTAGACCCACAGATAGGCGCAGTCTCATTTTGGATGTATATTTCTGCATTCCTTTACCTGCAAGTGTTTGTTGGTGAAGGGAGAGGAAGGTACTACAGCCACAGTAAGGCAACAACGTCCTGTTTGATTTTGATGTCTCTTTCTTTGCTGACCATGTGGTGACAGCCATTTTATGGACCCAGTGTTTGTGTGTGTGTCGCAGGTGCCATTTTGTCTTTGTTCTCCAAACCTCCGTCTTTGCTGGCAAAGCAACTACAGTCATTTTGTAGAGTGCTTGTGTGTATAGGGGTGCATGTGTGTGTGTGTGCACCTCTCTCACACAGGTGGCCATTTTGTCTTTGTTCTTCATACCTCCTTCCTTGCTGGCCAATGCCATGTGGTGAATGACCACTATTTTGTAGGGCATTGTGTATCTGATTTTTCATCATTTTATTCCACTTTTAAATACCATTTCATAGGAGCACTGATATTAGAAGAATCCTGTGTTGTTTTTGTTCATTTTTAGTTTTACCTTATATATTTGTTTGCGTTTGTGGCTGATTGCAGAAGTCTATTTTCCACAGCTGTTGTTTTTAAATAATAAATTCAATATTTGCCTGTCCCACCCTGCCTCCAATAAGGACCCTATGGGCTCAGGTGTGACACCAGGTATTTTTATATTAATTTATTAGCATTTTATCTGACTCTTATCGGGCTCAATGGACACAAGGTATCATAATAATTAATTTGATTTTGGCCTGCCTCCCATAGGGGCCCCATGGATTCTGGACGGACAGTGGGTATTTTATATTAATTATTTCTATTTATGCCTATCCCCACATGGACCCCATGGGCCAAGGATGACCTGCAAGTATTTTCAGATTACTTTCTTCTATTGTTGCCTACCAAATCCCCCCCCCCCCCGCCTCCCATAGAGGCCCCATTGCACTCTGGTTTATATTCATTTAATCAGTTTGTATTTTATTGTTATGATGATGATGGTGATTATTTATGATATATGTGGCATTGACAAGAATTGCCAAGTTGCACTTTCTTCTTCCTTTATTGCCTGCAGGTGCGCAAAATCAAACTTACTGACTGAGATGAAGAGAAGTCTATGACTTAGCTGATACAGTAGACCAAGGATACCTCGCTGCTAAGTGTTTTTGCTCACGATATAGACCCATAGACAAAGTAAAAAAGATGGCTCCAAAGAAAAGGGTTCCTGTGAAGAAATTGGCCAGCCAAGAGAAGAAGATGTAGGTTGCCAATGCCATCACCAGCATCAAGGCATCATTCATTTTCCAGCAACCCAGCATATCTGCTGCACCCATCCCTGGGTAGGATGAAGTTGGGAAAATAATTCTTTCTGAATGAGCACCTGCACCGCTGCCACAATAGCAATGTCAACAACCAAAGCAGAAGTCACTCAGAGATGCAGTGACATCAATCATAGTTGTGAGCAGTGAATCAGAAATCAAACTGTAAAGTAAAGTAAAGTCCACATTTGTAAAGCGCACAATCACCCGTAAGGGTCTCTAGGCGCTGGGGGCCGTCGGGAAGATTAAGCGAGCTATTGCCCAGAGTCACATGGTGCTGGGCTAACCTGCCGCCGGAGCCGGGGATCGAACCGTGGTCCCCAGATTCCGGCGTCAGTCGCCCTGGCCGCGGCGCCACACCCTCCCCTCTCCCCACACCTCTGTCCCAGCAACAAACAAAGTATTCGCAGGAATCTCAACAGCAACCACAGTCAGCTACACCTGATCTTTCACAGCTAGAAGCAGAGCAATATGTTTAGCTGCTGCTGAGCAATATATTGTTATGAGTGGTCTTCGACTGGACAAATCAGCTTCACAGTCTCCTGCAAGGAGAAGAAATAGCACGCTTCCATCTGCTCCAAATCCATTTGTGAAGATCTTGATATGAATTTTGGACACCGACTGAGACCCACCAGGAGAGACAAGGGAAAATGGAAGGTTCCTGAAAGCCTTGGAAGTGAGGAAGATGATGAAAAAATGATTGTTCATGTGGAGCGTGGCACGGAGCAAGTGCAAATCATCTCTATTCAACTTGCTCTGAGTCAGGCAGTAACACCAACACCACCTACTTCCATCTTTTCAAGAAGCCAAAAATATCCTGAAGCAACTATCTCCACACCTACCGCAGTCACAGGACCACCACAGGTTCTTCAGGCATTGGTTCGATATGAATGCTTTCCTTCATAATTAGAGCCTTCTTTACACTTAGAATGCATGAGGAACACATCGCAGAATTCTAACTTTGCTACAATCTAATGCATTGTGATAAACCAGGTGGACGTTATGGCACTGAAGGCCAACAGGCCAATCGGAATTTTTTTTTTTTGAAGAGCACTTCAAAAAGATAGCTGCTGGTTAGAGAGGATAGAAGGAGGTGGTGGTGAGGAAGAAGATGTGATGCAAAGCAAACCTTTGACTTTCACTCAGACTGTGACGTCATCACAACGTGGAATGGCGCAAGGAAAAGAGGTATATAATCACCCCAAAGCATCCGAAAAGCCACATGCAACTTGTGGAGCTATCCTTTCTAAGAAAACATTCAAAATAACCCATTATAAAGTTTACATTTAGCAAGGAGTTGCCAGTGCTTAATTTGAGCCAGTAAAGGTAACCAGCACTTATATTTGGGGGCCAGCGCTTATTTTTTCGACTTAGGGGCCGATTATGATGTCGGCCAGAAAGGCTCCAAATGGCATTCTGTTCATCCGATTCGGAAACCTTGTTTCCCATCGACTCGAAACATTTCTGACCATTCGACCTGTCCAACTCGGTTCTAACTCGCTACTGAATGGAATTCAGAGACACCCAGTTGGTCAGAGCCGACTCGTACATCTCTATGGGCCGTGATTCCGACAGAGCGATTAAGCTGTCAGATTCAGACAGCCTTTCCGAATTGGTCTGTCCAACCCGGATCACCTGGCGGAATCTGACTTTGGGGGCCCATATCAGACCCCCTTCACCTGGAGCCTCCGGGGCCCTTTGGGGAACCCATTAGTCCTCTCTTTCAAAACATGCACAGCGTGGCAGGCGCCATGGGGTTCCCGCAAAATGGTGCAAGGTTTTCCGCAACCACCCTGTTTTTCAGTGGGAGTCCGTCTAGTCGGTCGGAACACAGGCTCACATTGAGGTCAATGGGAGTCCGACTACATGGTGTTCGGAAACATCGTAATTGGTCAGTCGGACTCCCGAAACGAGTTGGTCGGAAACCATTCCGAAACTCGGAAGTTGGTCAAAATGCTTTCCGACCGACATCATGATCGGCCCCTTATATATTTTGGAGAGCAAGAGAGGGAAAAGCATGTGAAACCGGAATGGAGGAAGAGAAAAAACGCCACTTAAAGCGGGAAAGTAGGAACCAGTAAGAGTGAGATAAAGGTGAAGGCTTGTCTGGAAGTGAGATCTCACAGACGCAAATTGCTGCTGCTGAGGTACGAGAGGAAACAACTGGCACGCAGGTAACATCCCATTCGAACATTGCTTCACATCTATGTGCGGTTAATCTTCTAAACGAGGTAATCCAACTTTCGCCTACAATGATAGACGATTTTTTATCTACAGACATAGAAGATTTCATGTTTTCTCCAAGCCCTAACACTGACTTTTGATTTTGGCACACAGTTTTTCTGAGAGACTTTGAATTTGACCTTCATATTTTTATACAAAACAAAGAACTTTTTCCTATGATTAATTCTTTTTTTTCTCCAAATTTGTATTTTCTTTTTTGGCACAAAGTAATCTGCTTATAGTAGAACTATTCATAGAGAACAAGAATTCTTTGAATACTTCCAGAGACAATATATGACCTTGTCCGCAAGCAAACAGTTTTATGTAATCTGACATGAAATGGTTTCGGCCTTTTTTCTTCTGTATTAATGAGCCATTTCATAAATGTATATTTTTATGATTCATTCAATTTGCATTTCAAATGTATGCATTTGATTAGAATGAAACGTTGCTTTAATGTGTACAACACCAATGCAAGTTTATGCTTACAACTAGTTTTGATACATTATTTACAATGTGTTTGAGACATGCTTTTAGCACTTCATGTGTAGATACATTTTAGATATGTTATCATGTTTAGAAATTTAGTAATGTCGATCATACGAAAGTGGAGTGAGTGTTGTGTATCGATTTAGATTCCGTATGCATTTCCTGATTCATGCCCTTATATAGGTATAATTCACGCTGTCTTTATATAGGCATAGAAATCCAGTCCTTATTTAGGTATGGCCCATGCTACCAAATACAGGCATGGCTACTTACATCCGTTCATCTACGTCACAATGACTTCTTGGAAAACCAGACTCTTAAGCTTTAGGGACATCCCCTTGCCTGGATATTGATTTATCCAAGAACTCATTTATTATGCATGAACATCTATTCCTTAGGGGTTCATTCATGATGTTCATATGCCCGACTTTTACATCAATATTGGCATTCCTAAACACCTTCAAGGTATAAATATACCCTCACTTGCTATGGCAAAGCACTGTGTGGTTCGGTGCAGTTCGACTACCTACTTGCACGACGCAGCTCGCCACAGCAAGTACCGAAGGAAGCCAACTCCCCAGCTGACGCACTGACCAGAAGCTGTCATTCTCCTGCCGAGAATCCAGCTCCAGTGTTTCTGACTCCCCTTGCGGGGTGTTGGGAAATCGAGTCCCGGGAAAGAGATACCAACCTCTTTCATTCAAAGATATGGAGCTGATTAGAACCTTGAGAAACCTTTGGCAATTCTTGGCAAAACTAAACTATAGCTAAGACAGCACCTACTTCTTCCCTCGTACTAGACCTAGGTTAGGTACACTGGGCTAGGCGTATTTTAGAAGCACCAGTTGAGTATTTTAGCCTGTGTTATTTATGTATTTATTTTTATATATGTCATAGCAACAGACAATGCTATAACAGTATTATTTTCTATTACTGTTTACGCTGTACGCATTATATCTAACGATTGTAGCAGTTCACCTCTCTTGCATGAGAAAGAAGGCTGTTCAATAAACCCTTTTATTGAAACGCCCGTCTCTCTATTTCTGTGCAACTCTGTAGAAACGAAGCATGCACGATTGACTGTGTGAAATAGTTTTCTATTGTTTTCACGACTCTGAAGATATTGTTCCGACTCTAAGGGAAACAAAGTTGTCATGTTTATGCAGTAGTCAGACACTAATCCCTTCTTGTTCATTCGAGACAGTTTCTAGTGACCTCTGAGTTAGCTGGCACACACAATTAACTTTAATATACTTGATGGAGACATACTGACCTCAGTCCTATGTCAAATCTATAGTGTATGTTATTCCAATGCGCAGAGCCTATTAGGGATATAGGAACTACACTACAGGAGGCCCGTCCCCTTTTTCAACCACTCTGCAAACACACCTCCTAGCGCACTACTGGTAGAGGGATGAAGTTCCCGTTGGTCGTTGGGGGCCAAGAACCCCTGTTGTTACCACAAGTAAGTCCCACACAACTGGATTGCTGAAACCTCATTGAAAACCCGCCCCCTTTCTCAACCACTCTGCAAACTTATCTTCGAGTGCACTACTGGTTGGGGGAAAAAGTACCCTTGGCTGCTCAGGGTCGTTGGAAGTCAAGAACCCCTATTATTACCACCCGTAAATCCCACACAGCAGAATTGCTGAGACCTCATCGGAGGCTTGCCCCCTTTCTCATCCACTCTGCAAACGGGCCTCCTTGCGCACTGCTCTTTGGAGGAGGAAGTCCCCTTTGATGCTGAGGGTCATTGGGGGCCAAAAGCCCTATTGTTACCACCAGTAAGTCCCATACAGTGGAATTGCATAGACCTCTTCAGAGCCCAGCACAATTCCTCTTGACTTGGAGAGCAAAAAGAGACACCATATAGAGCTCCCGTCATGCTCCATGGTTGAGTCTGCTTCCGGGGAAGTGGCAGCAAGATGGCCGGTGCATGGCACAGTGCAATATCACTGTCTTGGAGCTCGCTGAACCAGCACTGATAGCAGCCGGCTACGAGGGTAAGTGAAGGAGCACCTTTCTGCGAACAATTGGTGTGTTGTGACGCCCCAGCACTTTTTTGCACAGTGTGGGCTTATCCCGGTGTGTGCCAGCAAAGGCCTGCTGAAGACCAGTGGCGTTCGTCTCTGGCCAACTCTCCACGTGGGTCCCAGGTGATGCCGGCTAGGGAGTGGCAAGTGGACATGGAGGAGAGTGAGATTGCTTTTTGCCATGTACCGACGGACATTCTATGCCGCCCGTGTCCACCGCCCTTGCGATTCTGGACTTCTAAGTTGCAGTGTTGAGGTCAGTGTTCTGCCTCAGCTGCTGACTTGAGCTGTGGACCCTGCTGCAAGAAGACAACACAAGGGTTGGTCTCTGAATGTAGGCTCGCCTACAAAAAAAGGAACTGACCAGGCAAGTCGGCCAATATTGGAGCTGCATTTCCCCTTCATGCTCTTCGGCACACATTAGAGAGCAGTCACCCCACAAGGTGCCTCAAGAAGTAAGCGTACCTACTAATCATATGCAGCCCAGGCGCAGATTAACGACAATACGGGGAAAAACCTGTGTGTGATTTAACAAGGGCTGGTGAACTTGGTAACCACATTGGGGGGTGCACCACATATATACGCTAAGTGACCTGAACAAATGAATGGAGGAGGGGTTAAAGCAGCCTGAGTTGGGTCCTTAGGTCCCATCTCAGGTGGCGGAATAGTGGGAGAGTTGCGGAAGCAGTCTGTCAAGCAGAGATGCGGCTTGCGACCTATGGCGACTGCGGAACCCGGGACGCAAAGAGGGAACCTGCATTTCCACAACGTATAATACATGGTCTAGAATAGATTACTGGATAGCAACTAGCACAATCAGCACATGGACGAAGTCTGGGGATCATATGTCCAGGACACTATCAGATCACATGCCTATTTGTCTGGGGCTTGCTCTCCCCACCCACACTCCAAAACAGTTTGCGTGGCGCCTACAGACATCTGCAATGTTAGATTAAGTGTTTAAAATGGAGCTGAGACCGGCCATAACAGAGTACTTCGCACATAATGGAGGAACAGTTGATAGTGCCCGAGTACTCTGGGAGGCCTAGTGACAACCTGGGGGTTTTGTATAGGCAAACACGCCAGTATACTACAATAAATCAGTTTTCATTCCCACGCTACCATCAGACAATCTAATAGACTCTTTTCACAGGGCTGTGAGCAATGATTTACACCTACTAGAGGACAGACTCTAGTACACACAAAGGTTCTTGGTACAACCTAACCAAATAAGAAAACCTTGCCCTGAAGGGACTTGCGGACAAGTCAGTCATTGTAAGGAGGTGGACAAGGGAGGTAATATAGGGATTATGCAAGATAATGAGTATATACAAAAAATAGAAAGACAATTTAGGGATGGGAAGGATTGCATCAAACTCCATAACAACCCTATCAATGAGATTACTAGACACATTGAGCAGAAATTGACATTTTGGAGGCAACAAGGCCTTATCTCAGATGTAGAGTTTAAGTACTTGTTTACTCCATCACCTAGGGCACCCTGTATATATACTGCCTAAAATACACAAACCAGGACATTTTCCACCAGGCAGGCCCATCATTTCAGGAATTGGTTCACCGACAGAGCACATATCTGAGTTTGTGGATGTTTTCCTACAACCTTTAGTTCACAGTCTTCCATCTCACCTCAGAGATACTGGTGACCTTCTTAATAAATTGGAAGGCATTCAATGGACAAGGAAATTCTCACTAGTTACATTTGACGTGTGTTCCTTGTATACTAGCATACCGCTAAAGCAAGGACTTCAGACATTAAAAGACACCCTGTCCCAAAGAGACGCTACCTTGTACGAACATACAGAAATGCTAATAGACCTGACACGTCGATTCTGGACTTCTAAGTTGCAGTGTTGAGGTCAGTGTTCTGCCTCAGCTGCTGACTTGAGCTGTGGACCCTGCTGCAAGAAGACAACACAAGGGTTGGTCTCTGAATGTAGGCTCGCCTACAAAAAAAGGAACTGACCAGGCAAGTCGGCCAATATTGGAGCTGCATTTCCCCTTCATGCTCTTCGGCGCACATTAGAGAGCAGTCACCCCACAAGGTGCCTCAAGAAGTAAGCGTACCTACTAATCATATGCAGCCCAGGCGCAGATTAACGACAATACGGGGAAAAACCTGTGTGTGATTTAACAAGGGCTGGTGAACTTGGTAACCACATTGGGGGGTGCACCACATATATACGCTAAGTGACCTGAACAAATGAATGGAGGAGGGGTTAAAGCAGCCTGAGTTGGGTCCTTAGGTCCCATCTCAGGTGGCGGAATAGTGGGAGAGTTGCGGAAGCAGTCTGTCAAGCAGAGATGCGGCTTGCGACCTATGGCGACTGCGGAACCCGGGACGCAAAGAGGGAACCTGCATTTCCACAACGTATAATACATGGTCTAGAATAGATTACTGGATAGCAACTTGCACAATCAGCACATGGACGAAGTCTGGGGATCATATGTCCAGGACACTATCAGATCACATGCCTATTTGTCTGGGGCTTGCTCTCCCCACCCACACTCCAAAACAGTTTGCGTGGCGCCTACAGACATCTGCAATGTTAGATTAAGTGTTTAAAATGGAGCTGAGACCGGCCATAACAGAGTACTTCGCACATAATGGAGGAACAGTTGATAGTGCCCGAGTACTCTGGGAGGCCTAGTGACAACCTGGGGGTTTTGTATAGGCAAACACGCCAGTATACTACAATAAATCAGTTTTCATTCCCACGCTACCATCAGACAATCTAATAGACTCTTTTCACAGGGCTGTGAGCAATGATTTACACCTACTAGAGGACAGACTCTAGTACACACAAAGGTTCTTGGTACAACCTAACCAAATAAGAAAACCTTGCCCTGAAGGGACTTGCGGACAAGTCAGTCATTGTAAGGAGGTGGACAAGGGAGGTAATATAGGGATTATGCAAGATAATGAGTATATACAAAAAATAGAAAGACAACTTAGGGATGGGAAGGATTGCATCAAACTCCATAACAACCCTATCAATGAGATTACTAGACACATTGAGCAGAAATTGACATTTTGGAGGCAACAAGGCCTTATCTCAGATGTAGAGTTTAAGTACTTGTTTACTCCATCACCTAGGGCACCCTGTATATATACTGCCTAAAATACACAAACCAGGACATTTTCCACCAGGCAGGCCCATCATTTCAGGAATTGGTTCACCGACAGAGCACATATCTGAGTTTGTGGATGTTTTCCTACAACCTTTAGTTCACAGTCTTCCATCTCACCTCAGAGATACTGGTGACCTTCTTAATAAATTGGAAGGCATTCAATGGACAAGGAAATTCTCACTAGTTACATTTGACGTGTGTTCCTTGTATACTAGCATACCGCTAAAGCAAGGACTTCAGGCATTAAAAGACACCCTGTCCCAAAGAGACGCTACCTTGTACGAACATACAGAAATGCTAATAGACCTGACACGTCTTGTCTTACCGAACAATGTCTTCCTCCATCAAGGATTCTGATTCAGACAAGCAATGGGTGTCATGATGGAGTCAACATTTTCACCGTCCTATGTCAACCTTTATATGGGCAAATTTGAACAGAAACACCATTGGTCGACCGGTCCACCAGAACTAACAGAACATATCATTTACTGGGGATGGTACATAGACGATATTTTCATGATTTGGGGGGGTAGCGAGTTATAGCTCGTACGGTTGAGAGAACATCTCAACAATAATACGTACAATTTGAAATTTACTCATAAGTTTGACAGGTTAGAGATAGATTCTTTGGACATGGTAATATACATTAAAGACAACAAAATCATGTCTCGACTCTACAGAAAACCCACAGCATGTAACTCAAAATTGCATGCTAGTAGTGCTCATCCGATAAATGCCATCCCATTTGGAGAAATGACTAAAAATAGAAGGAACTGCAGTGAGGACACCATTTTCCACAGGGAACTTGACAAATTGGAAGAAATATTTCTGTGCAGGGGCTATTCACGACCAGTGCTTGACCAATCCAGACAAAGAATACTTAAGACCTCTAGGGCTACATTACTTAAAAACAAAAACAGGGGCTGCAGGAAAAAGACGGACACCAAACTAACTTTTATCTTGGGATACATCACCCAGAGTCATGTCATTTACAAGATCTTACTCAGACACTGGCACCTGCTGACATTGGACAAAACACATGAGAAACACATTCCCAACAAACCTAAAGTTGTACATAGAAGGGGAAAACTTTTCAGGATATTCTGTGCTCTAGGTATTTACCACCTAAGACTCCGAGCAACACATGGC
Source organism: Lissotriton helveticus (assembly GCF_964261635.1). Classification (NCBI taxonomy): domain Eukaryota; kingdom Metazoa; phylum Chordata; class Amphibia; order Caudata; family Salamandridae; genus Lissotriton; species Lissotriton helveticus. Next base: position 379,139,921 of record NC_136067.1, read on the forward strand.
CCCTATGGTAAACCAACGGGCTTCTATAAATGTGCACAATGCAATGTATGCCCCTTTGCATATAACAAACTCACTTAATTCCAGTATAACACTGCCACTACACACTCAATACAGCAATTCATTAATTGCAATTCCAGATTTGTTGTGTATTGCATTAGGTGCCAATGTGGCCTTATGTACATTGGTAGCACAATACGTCCCTTAAAGGAGTGAATTCAGAAACACATGAGGGCCATACGTAATAACAGCACTGAGTATCCTCTTGCGGTCCACTTTAACATGGTACACCCTTCCAGGACAATGACCAATATCCGATTTCATGGGATAATGCAAATACCTTGTCACCCAGGGGTGGGGACAGGACAGTAACGCTTAGACAAGCAGAAACACCGTGGATTTTAAAGTTACGGGCTGTGGATATGGGCCTGAACATTGACAGGGGACTACATGTGTTTCTAACAGAATAACATTTCTACACCAACGCATCGGTAGCCTTGATGACAGAATGTTACTTCTTAGTGTGTATTACAATGTACAGTTATAACATTGCACTGTTTCTGTATGACAGAATAGGTTGGGAATGCAGGGACTTGATGTATACTGACTATCACTTTACTATTACTGTTTAGTGTTCTAACAATGGATGGCTCTGTTACTTGTGATAGACATTCAATATGGACAGGTTACCCCAACCAATGTGTCAACCTACAACTGGGGAGAGTAGTTGGCCTAACGGCTAGGGCGCTCGACCTCGGACCTGGAGGAACTGGGTTCGAGTCTCGGTAACGACGCCAAACGTCCTGTGATTCTGGGCAAATCACTTAATCTCCCCGTGCCTAACAAAAAAATGAATGTGTGTCCTAACGTAACTGGTGCTATGTAAAGCGCTCTGATACCCGATTCGGTTCAGGTCTGGTTTGCGCTATATAAAACTCTGCAAAAAAAAAACCTGTATACCTCATACAAATGGGCTTAGGGATACACTTGGTGTTGTCTGTCACATCCATCTTATTCCACATCTATGTTTACAGACGCATAGCTCGCTCTAAACAACGGACTGGGAGACTACTTGTCTATGACCTTTGCTATTGGACCTATTGATACACTTGGTGCCTTATGCTTTTTTATCTGTATATAACTATGGAATTTTGACATTTGAACTTGGATCTTAGCACTCTGGCAGTGTTCTAATATCGCATTTCCCTTCACTTATAAATTCCTTGCTATATCCACTTTGATCAGGTACCCACTCTGAATAGCCGCCATGCACTCGATACAAGTGCAGGAGTCCCTCTTTTGCTACTTTTCAAACTTCCTGTTGTCACCTTTATTTTCTTGAGTCGCATATGTCTAAATAAATGGAAGAATTATGGATATGGGTCTCTCTGGCAGCTTTATACTTACATCCCTCCTTACTGGTAGGCTTAAGTTTCTCATAGTAACTACTGGGCATGGGGACACACTCCAAAATGGCCATCATGCATCCAACATGGACTTACTAGTCTCTTTTCTATTTCTAAAATTGATGTCTGTTTGCCACTCAAAAATGGCCGGCATGCATCCAACATGGACTTACTAGTCTCTTTTCTATTTCTAAAATCGATGCCTGTTTGCCATTTTTTACTTCAAAATAACTGAGAGAATAATTGATATAGATCTCTCTGGCACTTTTACACTAACATCCCTCCTTAGTGTTAAGTTTAAGTTCCTCATAGTAACTATAGGCACGGGCACCCACTTCAAAATGGCTGCCATGCACCCAACATGGACTCATTAGTCTCTTCTCTATTTTAAGATCAATGCCTGTCTGCCATTTTTTACTTCGTGGGTCGAATGACCCTCCACGCCTGCTGCATACCTTTAAATGACTTCACTGTCTTGCACCTGGTTCTTTACGTAGACAAGTATGCCACGAGATAGCAGACTAATCTGAATAGTTACGGGTAAGTGTTTGGGCTGCCATTAGGAGAAACACTTTCCCTTAGCTCAAACAGTCCGACTTTGGGGACGTTTCTGTAACTATATTCAGGTATTTCATCTTTATTTACAGGGGCATACTTCAGCCAAGAGTTGACAAACAATAGACTTATAAGTAAGTTTTATTTATTTCAGACCTTTTACCTTCTTCTCTTCTACCTCTCAAATGGGTTGGCCGCCCTCTGGGACTCAGTTTAACATTGTATGATCGACCTTATCTCACTTGGCAAACTCTTCTAATGTTCACTATAGTTACTTGGGCACTTCATATTTTGGTACAGGCTCTCAAACTCTATTAACCTGTTCTGTGCTCGCGTCGGCCAACGGCCGTCGCGAGCACTACCTCGCTAGTGCTGCGCACGTCTGTTGACCAACGCAGCCCCGCCCACTCATTAGAACTCCTGCACTGCGGCGGAATTTGCGCTGCGGTTAAGGAGTTAAATAGATAACTATTGTACTTTATTTGGTGAATTCTCTTAAATATCACTACAGATACTGGGGCATTCACATTTTGGTACTGGCATTTGTTATACAGCAGTAAATAGATAATGAAAGAACATATCTATACAATCTAAAATTTCCGCATCTAACTTATGGAATTTGCTTTTATCTAGATGGACGTATCACTGCCCTTCAGTTGCACATTGCGTGTACCCCTACTTTTTTAATCACGCAACTTACAGGCATACAACGTATTTTGACATATGTGACACATTAGTACTAATGTGTTTTCCTTTTTTTAAATTATTTTTATTAACAGCAAGACAGGTGGAAAAGAATATATAAAGATAAAACATAAAACATATCATATCATAATGGAAAAGAGTCTTTTTAAACATAATACGGCAGAGTGACTATGTTAGGAATTCTTTCAAAATCACATTACGTTCGTTACGGACAATCGGAAAAGGAAGTTAATACAAAAGACGCTGAATTAACAAATTGAATTATAAAACTGGAACGGATTAACAGTACTTAAACATACTAAAGAAAATTACCCCAAATTTTTTCGAATTTACATAAAGATTGAACCCCTCTAAGCCTAGCCAAGGCCGCTTCCATGCTATAAATTTAATTAACCAAGGCCCACCATTCCAGTGTGATAGAAAAGTTGCATTTCTGGATTAAGCAAAGAACACAAACGACCAATAAAAGAGGCCCAAAAGTATAATTTAAAGTCTGGAAAGTTGAGACCTCCTGTATCTGGAAAGCCTTTAAGTAACATTAGAGATCTACGTGCTTTCCTATAACCCCAGATGAAGCTACTAAACATTCCGTCAAGCTTCTTAAAAAAGCCAGCAGTATGGATCAAAAAAGATAGAGAAACTTCGGTAATACTTTCATTTTTATCAGGTTAATTCTACTTATGATATTTAAGGGTAATTTATGCCATTTTTTCAGTAACAGAGCTGTTGATTTCACTAAAGCATCGTAGTTTGCTGTAATGATATCACTGATTTTGGCAGAGATTTTAACCCCTAAGTAATTGGCGGCTTTACAAATTCCCGAAACCGAGGCCGGTAGTTTATGGTTGGCCACTATTTGTGTTTTATTTATGTTAAGCTTGTAGCCTGAGACAGTACTAAATCTATCAGCCTCAATACTTATGCCCGCCAGTGCTTCTGTGACATTAGTAGAATATATAGCTATGTCATCCAAATAAGCAATCATTTTCAATGTATGCGGTCCAGATCTATATGGAATTATTCGAGCCTGAGACTGTAGAGCAGATAAAAAAGGTTCCATTGAAAGTGCAAACAATAGAGGTGATAGAGGGCACCCCTGCCTGGTGCCCCGAGAAATAGGAAAAAAAGATGATGACAGACCGGCATAACTTATACTGGAAGTAGGTCTATCATATAAAGCTTTTATCCACCTAACCAGTTGACCCTTAAATCCCAAAAAGGACATTACTGACCAGAGATAGTCCCACCCCACTCGGTCAAAAGCTTTTTCAGCATCCAATAAAATCATGCCGAGTGGGGTGGACTCTATCTCAGCCATGTCAAAAAGCACTAATGTGTTTTCTAACACCAGGCGCAAACTTCAATATATCACTTTGCACATATGTCTTATATTTTGATTACCTGGACCACATTGTATAGATTAGGAATGGAGGACTACCTATTTGGAGAATCGACGCATGAATTGTGAAGAGTTCATGCCCATATCCTACGCTCTCTCTGACTAGCATTTTCATGCGGGAGTTATTTAAATTGGACCATACTAAATAGAAGAATGCCTGCAACTTCTTCTCTTCTTCTTTTACCCACCATTTTATTTTACTTAAATGTTTGCAATCTCAGTTGAGAAGTCTAGACCACATGAACTGCTGAAATAGGTTCTCCCTGTGGCTCTTCAGCGACGTTTGAAATACATCAACAGATTTCAAACAGCAAATATAAGGTGCTTATTTATACCTTTTCTTCTCTTAACTAGTCATTAAGGACATACTGGCTACATATAAATATTTACCTTTATGTCTTAGGATTTATTTCTTGGCTACTCTTTTTCCTTATAAAGATGACACGACATTGGTGGATTCTCTATGAACATTTGAGGATTGCTCCCGTTACGTAGATAATGTTAGAACGCTCCTTAACATATGATATTGGGCTTGGGTTCCAGCACGCTCTATTAAAAAAATTGCGTTTTACCATGAATAGTACTCACTTTCGGGTGTTGCTTGCTCCGAATGTTGCTTTCTGAGTATATCTACCTTTTCTTACCAGATTGTACTACACGTAAGTACTATTTTCCCACCTGTCCTACTATCCCTATTGAGAATGATATAATGGCCCATCTATTGATATGCCCACGTCTCACAAATGCTACGACTTTTTTGTACTCTCTCACATCAGTCTGAGATTTTCTTCACTTGGGCCTTCGCCTTTACTTTCTTTTTATAAAGCGGTACTGGGTTGATTCATATGTATTTACTAAATGTCCCTTAAATCAATTATTCACGAATGTTATTACTATTATTGCAACCTTGAATGTAACGAAACACGTGTCGGCTGTCATGTCTCTATTTCACCGTGCTATTCTGTTCTTCCAGTAACAAGTACTGGAACTTGATGAAATAACTGTATAAACAAGAAATGTTTTAGAAAAAAATGTATTTCTTGTATAAATATATGTACAGTATGTATTGACTAAATGCCACACTGATTATTAAATTTGAGAGAACCCTAGTACAAATCTAAATATTGTCATATCCTGTGATTTGAGCGATCAATAGAATACATAGATCTTGTGTTTCAATTTAAAAAAAATCAATGATGTAGTAATATTGTTGAGTGCCGGGGTACATCTGTCTGTCTAAAGTTTATCACTGCAATCTTTTCGGAGAACCTTGCATCAACACCCAAGGTAGTGGGGTGTTTCTATTACCCTGATTGGCACCTAAAATAATTAGGGGCAGATTTATGAGGCCCTTGCGCCACGTTTACGCCGCTGTTGCGTCATGCAAGGCGGCGTAAACGTGTCGCATCCCTACGAACGATTTACAACGTGACGCATCTAGGCAGATGCGTCACGTTGTAAAGCCCTGCGCCGCTTGTGGGCGTTCTGGCGCAGGGTGGGCGTTCCGGGGCAGGTGCGCCTCGCAAAAGTGGCTGAGTGAAATCTATAAGATTTCACTCAGTCACTTTCAGGCCAATGCTGCGTCAAAAGCCTGCGCCTGCTTGAAGCAGGCGTGGGTCTTGATGCAGCATTGGCCTTGCTGGAGCTGCGTCGCGCTTGCGATGCAACTCCAGCAATGCACCGCCTTTACGGCACAGATGCGTTACGCATCTGTGCCGTTTTTGCCCCATGGTGCGCCGCATTGTAAATGAGGCGCACCATGGGTGGCGGAGCTGTGGCGCACTGTGGCGCACATTAACTGGCGCATCCCTGGGGATGCGCCAGTTAACATAAATCTGCATCTTATTTTTTATACTTGGAATTTGCCTACACGCTGCCCACAATTACACTTCTTTGTTCTTTTGATGTGCGACTGTCTATGCCACCACTACCCCCTGTCTATTTTATAAAGTAGAGACAGATGTCAAAGTGTTAGAAAATGTATATGCACAAACTCTGAACCCTGCACTACTTGCGGAAATTAGAGAGAAGTTGAACACTTATCACGAGTTTGCAGATAGTGAGGTTGAAATATATCTCACGCAGGTATACTGTGCGCCGGTATGGGGATGGAGGGTGTTTAGGCCGCACGCTAGTGGGTAGGATTAAAACATCACGCTCTCCCTCACACATTACACAAATCACAGATGCTCAGGGCGCACTGCATTATGACACACCCCCTATCACAGACTGTTACTCCACACAATTGTCCATCTCTGAGGAGGACATCAATGAGTATCTAAATGACGTAGCTCTAGCCTGGCTCTCCGATGAACATCGGGAATACTTCAGCCACCCTATAACCAATGATGAGCTAAAAGCAGCCATTCGGTCCCTCCCAAATAATAAAGCCCCAGGAACAGACGGACTCCTGGGTACATTTTATAAAGAATATAGTGACTTGCTCATCCCAAACCTAACAGCAATGTACTCAGAAGCATATGAAGAGGGGGCTCTACCACCATCATTAAGGGAGGCGTTACTAATCACGCTACTTAAACTGGACAAGGACCCGACACAATGTGACTCTTATCGTCCACTGTCCCTTATTAATTCAGACACCAAAATATTAGCAAAAAAAATAGCCCTACGATTGCAACCCTTAATGCAGAAACTGGTCCTACCAGATCAATCTGGGTTCATTCCAAGACGCTCAATGACACATAACTTGCTAACCATTTTCGCGCAGTTCCACCCAGTACAACCAGACCTACTGGATGCATGCAAAAGAAACAATTGATGTACGGAATGCTGGACAATGCAAACATTCACCCCCAGTCACAAGGATCTGGGTTTAATCCATCATTCTTTTGCTCACCACACCACCCCAGTTTGGACCCATCCATATGCAAATTAGCCTTTGACCCTGTTCCTTGTGGGTACAGTCCAGCCCGAACTGCCATGCCAGGTCCTCCCTGGACCTGAAACAAGCATCCTGGGACCGGTTTCAGGGCATCACCCTTTATCAGCCAGGCTAGCTTGAATCCAGTTATGTAGTGAGCAAGGGACCCATGTCTGGGCATACCCTTCCCACTTAGGGCGACATATGCAAAAGAAACGGGTATGCCCAGACGTGGGTCCCTTGCTCACCTTGTCACTGGATTCAAGCTAGCCTGGCTGATGAAGGGTGATATACCCCGAAACTGGTCCCAAGATGCTTGTTTCTGGTCCAGGGAGGACCTGGCTTGGCAGTTTGGTCTGGACTGTTCCCGTGAGGCACAGGGTCAAGACTGATTTGCATATGGCTGGGTACAAACTGGGGTGGCGTAGTGGACAAAAGAACAATGGATTTAACCCAAATCTCTTGACTGGGGGAGATTGTTTGTATTATTCAGCATTCCGTCTATCATTTGTTGCAGTTACACTTTTCGCCCTAAGTGGGACGGGTATGCCCAGACGTGGGTCCCTTGCTCACTGTGCCACTGGATTCAAGCTAGCCCTTATGATGAAGGGTGATATACTCTGAAACTGGTCCCATGATGCTTGTTTCGGGTCCAGGGAGGACCTGGCTTGGCAGTTCGGTCTGGACTGTTCCCATGATTCACAGGGTCAAGACTGATTTGCATATCGCTGGGTCCAAACTAATGTGGCGTAGTGTGCAAAAGAACAATGGATTTAACCCAAATCTCTTGACTGGGGGAGAATGTTTGAATCATTCAGCATTCCGCCCATCATTTGTTGCAGTTACACTTTTCGCCCTAAGTGGGAAGTGCTACAGAACAACCCCCATTAGAATACCCTTTACAGTGGTGGACAGAGCAGGTTAAATACTTGGGGGTATGGATACATCGAGACCCTGAATTAGTAATACGCGAAAACTATGGCACTGCCATCACAAAATTAGAAGGCTGGATGGATTAGGCTGCCACTTTCAATAGCTGACAGAATTGCTATACAGAAGATGGTGTTGTTGCCCGCTTTCTTTATCTATCCACAAACATACCGGTTGTGCTCACAAAACTGTTTTTTATAAGGCTGTGTGCATGCATGACTACGCTTACATGGGCAGGTAAGCAGCCCAGGGTGGGGTGGAGAGATCTAACCAGGCCATATAAACAAGGGGGCTTTGGGGCTCTGGATTTACAGCTCTATTGATATTGCGCACAAGCACAGCATGCGCATTATTGGATACACCTACATGCATATCTGCCTCATGTTGCGGTGGAGAGTGATAATGCTCATCCGACCCCCTGCATGCTCTCTTATGGGAGCCAAAGAAATACACTCCGCGTGCCAAAATTAACTTGGTACGCAACACAACAGCAGCATGGTACACACTGACAAAACGAGACAATACATTCATGACATATGCCCCAGCCCTGCCGTTACGACAACACCCTCAAATAACGGTAACGCAAGTGAATAAAATGCAATTGCCCCTAAGTGATATGGCATGCATACAATGGGTGATATATTTCCCAATGGCCAATTTATATCACAGACAGATGCTATGTCAACAGCACATTGCACACCACTTATGCTATTTGCTTATCTCATATTGCGGGCGGCTCTGAAAGATATCTAGCCTACTTTTCCTAATGAGCCACCAACACATAATGCCCTACAAATATTTCTCACATCACCTACACGTCAATGCCTCATAACTAAACTATATAACGCAGCCCAACTGGAGCAATTCCGAGAACCTGAGCGGGCTCTGCAAAAATGGGAAAATGCACTAGATAGTCCGCTATCTATAGAAGATTGGGGATAATGTTGTGCACTTACAAAGGTACTAACGACCAACTGTAACCTTAGGATTCTTCATTTAACATTTTTGCAGCAAATGTATTATACATCGATAAAACGACATAAATAACGCCTCCGTGAGGGTGATAAATGCACATGGTGCAGCGCTACACAAGCAGACTTCATACATGTTACCTGGGCATGCCCTCAAATTCAAGCCTACTGGCTGCAAGTGACAAATAACCTGGGAATAATGCTGGCAGAACAAATGCCCAATACACCACAGGTTTACCTATTGTAGTTATAAAAAGTGAAACAGGGGCGTAAATTACTAGCTGTAGCTCTGCTACAGACGAGTTGCTATGAAGTGGGGAGGTAAGCAGACACCACAATTAGAAAACTGGATTATGGACTTTGCTTATTGTAGAGAGCAGCTATTGGTCTATGCAGAAGAGCCCTTAAGAATTTTAGGACCCACTCATACAGTACTTAAAATCTGAGCAAGCAGATGAATAGATACCTTGTACAGAACAAAGTGTACTCGAGACTTTTTACACCTTGGTAATTAAAGTGCAGTGATGGTCATTGAAAATTGATTTATGCATTTGAGTATGTATTGTTACCGGCGCTACCAATCATCACCTGCTAACGAGTTTGTCTTACCTGTGTGGTTCAAGGCTGGACTACTGCAACACCCTTCTTACCAGTGCAAGCAAGCGCAGTCTAAACAAACTGAAAACTATTCAAAATGCTGCTGCCAGAATTCTGCTTGGGCTTACTCGCTTTGACTCAGCCTCCAAGGCTCTCGCAGAACTACATTGGCTGCGCATTCAATTTAACGTCTTATGTAGAAACCAAATGTGGATCCAGCTGAGCCTTCCAATTTCCGCCCGATTTCCTTACTTCCTGTTTTTTCTAAGTTCCTGGAAAACCATGTGAACCTACAGCTCACACAGTTTGTGAAATCGAATAACATCTTACACGGGTCCCAATCAGGCTTTAGAGCCGGATACTCCACTGAGTCTACCCTCTTAGGAGTCACAGAAACAATACATACATGGATAAAGGGGAAACTGTGGCACTCATCCTATTAGACCTGAGTGCCGCTTTTGACACGGTGTCTCCCCTCACCCTTCTAAAAGCACTCCAGGCCCTGGGGATTGCTGGCTTAGCTTTGGATTGGATTAAAAACTTCCTCACCGATAGGACTTTTCAGGTCTTCTCCCCATCGGCTTCTTCCAAGACCTATGCTTCTCCTTATGGAGTTCCACAGGGCTCGATTCTCAGTCCTATGTTAACTAATCTCTACGTCAGCCCTTTAGAAACCATTGCAGAAGAGGCTGGGTTGTCAATCTTCTCTTATGTGGATGACACCCAGCTTCTCTTTTCATTATCCTCCAATAAAAACTCCAGTGTCTCATCCTTACATGTAGGGCTGTATAAAATCGCCAACTGGATGCATTCTAACTGGTTAAAGCTAAATGGGGGAAAGACGGAGGCCTTGGGGTCTTGGTCATGGGGAAAGATAAAGATCTCTGGGGCCCACACCACTGGCCACCAGAAATGGGAGAACTTCCTAAAGCGGTACAAACTGTACGTAATTTGGGCATAATGATTGATGATCAGCTGACTATTAAACAGCAAGTAGCTAAGACCACATCTATCTGCTTCACCATTCTTAAATGGCTCTATAAGATATTATGGATGCTGCCTGAATCTACTCAAAGAACAGTCATCTAGGCCTTAATCATGGTGAGGCTGGATTACGGCAACATCCTATTTCGAGGAGCGAACAGGGAGTTAGTACGTAAGCTGCATGTGGTACAGAATTCTGCGGTTGGGCTACTTTGTCATTTACCTAAAACATCCTCCATCACAGGTACCCTGTGTGACCTTCACTGGCTCAGAATCGAGCACCGGACTAAATTTAAGGCCTTATACTGTATGCATGAAATTAAACTAGGCACAGCACCCCATTACTTATGTTTCCTAGCCCAGACATATCTTCCCACTCGCCTACTCAGCTCCTCATCCCAAGCCAATTTCCTAGTTCCCAGATTTAAACATTCGCATATGGGTGGATGCTCGTTCTCCTATCTGGCCCTTATGTTGTGGAACTCACTACCCTCTTTACTCCGCCTTGAAGTCAGCCATAAAAGCTTCCGCAAAGGCCTTAAGACCTGGCTATTCAACCAGTAAATACTGATTTCTCTGTTCGCAATTTGTTCAGGGTGACGGGAAACCTCCGGGTAGTTGTGCGCCTTATAAATTCAATTTAATAATAATAATGTATTGCATTTAATGCCACACATGGCATGGGCCCATGGCAACTATCGCAACTATTCAGACCCTACATCCCAGGCAGATCACTAAGATCGTCTAACTGTTTCAACTTATCTATCCCCTAGATTTCAAAAGTAAAATGGGGAGGCAAAAGTTTTTCCAACACCACTGCTAAACTCTGGAACTCCTTGCCCACTTGCCTTAAAAACTAACATAACCTGCTTCAATTTAGGAAGCATTAAAAAACCTGGTTGTATTAATGGCACCTTCCTAAAAATGACTGCCTACTGGTATATCCAGCGCCTAGAATCCTTTGGGTTATTTCGCGCTTTATAAATCCCTCTTTTCATTTAATTTCATATATACGTGGCACAATCCACCCTAGAAGATGACACGTCTCCGTCCGGCATGGCCACATAGATCTCTTTGTGGGCCAGCCAATAGCCTTGCTAGAAGATCCACTAGCAGGCAGGGAGAAACTGGAATACCCTCTGTTTACACTTGGAGGCTCTAAGAGGGTACAGAAAGAGAATACAATAGACCAGACTCAAGCAAAAGCGGATCAAAAGTAAAGCTGCAGCAGTCACTGCATTGGATGAGGGATCTTCTACGAATACAAGTTCCAACCAACTCAGGAATCAGGCTACCACGATACCTAATCCATTCCAGCTACTCTCTATCCAAACAACGTTGAACCATATCCTAAGCGTACCCCGTGAAATAAAGTTGCCTCAAGAAGATGCCCATCAAACTACCAATGAGCAGCTGGGTCAGATCAATGACAGGATCCAACAACTCTCTTCTCGTATGACCCTGGTGGATCACAGGGTATCTTCCATTGAGAACGTCAGCAATAAACAAGAAGGGGACTTTAAGCAGAGCTGCAAGACCTCTGATTAAAACGGGACGATGTAGAAAACAGAGCCTGACGTACCAATTTAAGGTTTGTGGGCATACCGGAGGATTGGGAGGCAGGTCAATCCATTACAAAGGTCATTTTGGATTTGATTTATAAAAATGTGTTTCCAGATAAATCAGCAAAAGGGGGGATCTAACCATCGCCCGGGTATATCAGGTTCTGGCAGTTTGGCCTGCAAACACCACATACCCCCAAATGATCCATGTCATTTTTGCTGATGTACGGATCAAAGAACCGATCCTGTCACAGGCAATCAAGAATAAATCTGTCACCACCTTGGACAACTTCTCCTTTAGAATATTTTCAGACAGGTTGATTTTGCCGCATGACTGTTCAGGAGTTTGTGGGACTGATTGACGAATACAAACATCTTGGAGCGCTAAACGATATTATCCAACAACCAAGTTCAAAGTGTTTTTCAAGGGTCGGACTCACATATATCAGTCAGTTGACCAGGCAAAGCAGTTGCTATATTCAATCAGGGAGAAGTGGGGATGCAGAGGTAGCAACCTTGGGAGATAAGGCTTTTGAATTGCCAGGGACATGAGATAATTGGAAAAGTAGTACTTTGTGTTTTCTACTAGCAGGCTCTGTAGAACTACATGTTACAGTAACTAGCGTGGGGTTAAATTCTGAATATATAATGGCCATATTGTTGCTTCCCTCAGGGAATGACCCAGAGATTGCCATACTAAGGAACTTGTACAGGGTGAAGGGGGGAGATGGGGTTGGTCAGCGCTCAGGGGGGAGCCTGTGGCGGGTAGGGTGCCAGGAGTGGTAAAGAGGGAGCCCGGGCCACTTGGGACTTGGGGTTGAGTGGGTAAGAAGGGAGGAGGACACAAGTAGGAAAGATCAAAGAGGCACTACGTTTGGGTGTAGAGGCTTAAGCACTCGACAATTTTTTGTTAAATGCTGTATACTTCAACAGGGATTGGGAGGCAAGGCCTTAGAAGGGGGGCAAACAACTTCAAAAGCTCCCATGGGAGACAGACAACTTATTAGGAAAGCTTCATGCAATATTAATGGGGTAGGTAATCAAATTGAGCTCAAATTCACACTCCAGTGGCTTATGTCTGCCCAAATGAAAATAATTCTACTTCAGGAAACTCCCCTTAAGGTACAATCTGCACCGCCTAAGATGCCAAACTTCATTTCCCAAGCATTTTTCCCATCTGCCAGGGCAGCAGTTGGGGGGTGACTGTTTTGATAATGTGTAACTGTTTGGGTGAAGTCTAACAGGTTATTAGAGATCCTAGGGCAATGTGTATAATAGTAAGCAGGAAAGTATAAAGTCAGGCCCTCCACATGGTTAGTTTTTATGGCCCTATAGAGGATGACACAACTGCTCTCGAAGAACTATATAATGCTCCGTGTCTACTTCCAGGCCTATTGGTGATAGGGGGGATTTTAATATTTTGCAGGACATAAAACTGGACTCATCTCGTAAGAATAAAGCACAAAATAAACTTAGAGCTTCTAAATTTCAGGCCAAATTGGGTCGAGATCTTGCATTAGTAGATCCCTGGATAGTATAGCATCCACAGGTACAGGAATACACCTGTTTTTCCAAAAGATTTAATTCAGCCTCACAGATTGATTTTTGTTTTATTTCACACCAATGAAATAGAGGGAAATCTTTTATTCTTACAAACCCTTTCTCAGATCATTCCGTCCCAGTGATGGAGTTAAGGGCAAATACCAATCAGGCTGAGCGTCCACGGGGGGCACTAGATAAGGTTTTACTAACAGATGATGGGTGGGTTGCAGTTATGCGAGCCAATCTTACGGATTTCCTAGGGAGTTATTTATATAGGCGTGGCATCTACTTTTTTGGTCTGGGAGGCATGCAAGGCCTTCATTATGGGGAAGAAATTTCATATACAGCCAATCTATCTAAACAAAGGAGGGAAACAGCACTGGCACTCCAGGAGGATTTAGACCAAGCAACACAGATGCACTTAACATATTATTCGCAGATGAACTAGTCCAGACTGAAGGAATAAGGGGGCATATTATCAAGGATCGATGTTAAAATTATTGCCGTTTTCTCTGCAGGAAACTGCCGATAAAACGGCGATAATGAGCTTGATAATACGCCCTTGTTAATTCCCATAGAAGCCCATGTTAACACCAGAACATGGGCTTCTATGGGAATTAACAAGGGGGTATTATCAAGCCCATAATCGCCGTTTTAGCGACAGTTTCCTGCCGCTAAAACGGCGATAATTTTTACGAGGTTCTTGCTAATATGCCCCAATGATAGCAATTGAAGAAGCATTACGAGTCCCAGACAATAGGTTTTTTTTAAAACGTATTTTTATTAAGGACATGCACAGTATTTTACATTACATGACAGCGTATATGGGAACAATGTTACAACAAGCATTTACAATGCAATGGTCTCGGCATTATTAAAGGTAGAGCTATTGGCATTGCTCATGACATTTTTTTTAAATCATAAATAAATGGCATTGTCATTTACATTGCCAATAGCTTAATCGTTAAATAAATGTCATTGTCATTTACAATGCCAATAGCTTAATCGCTCGCAAATGCATGACCTATTGCAATTACACCCACACAGAGCCACACACACAAAGCCACCCACACACACATACACACACAGAGCCACACACACACACACAGAGCCACACACACACACAGACAGACACACACAGACAGAGCCACGCACACACACACACAGACAGAGCCACGCACACACACACACACAGACAGAGCCACGCACACACACACACACACACACACACAGAGCCACACACACACACACAGCCACACACACACACACAGACAGAGCCATGCACACGCACACACACAGACAGAGCCACGCACACACACAGACAGAGCCATGCACACACACAGACAGATCCACGCACACACACAGACAGAGCCACGCACACATACAGCCAGAGCCACGCACACACACAGACAGAGCCACACACACACACAGACAGAGCCATGCACACACACAGACAGAGCCATGCACACACACAGACAGAGCCACGCACACACACAGACAGGGCCATGAATAACTGAGCCAGTCTAGCTTTTCCCATTCAATTCAGTCAGTTGTAGGACTCCTTTAGCTGTGCATGCTACAAGTATCAGAATGCAAAGCCTGGTTATCGCTGACAAGGGTCTAGCAAACTTGGCAACTCAGTTGGGTCCTCGACTGACATAGAAAGCAGCGAGGGACCCTTCAAGCATCTACGACAAGTAGCCGTACGTGAGATGCCCTTCTGTCCTGACGGAATCCAGCTGCCCGTCCTCCCAAAGCTGGGGCCCGATTAGGAACGCTGGCTAGCCTCAGTCATCCTTCCCGCCTCACTTCCATCGTTATGCGACGGACAAACAAAGGGGTTTTTGAGTATTTGATGTGTACAAAACAAGTATATGATCAATACACCTGTAATATAATTTCTCTCGCACAAAATGGATTCATATCTTGGCACATTATTCCAGGGGCAGCGCTATCTACTGGGCAGCAGGAGCAGAGGAACCGTGTTTTACCGTATGTATTTTAAAGCTACGCCCTAAATTAAATTGGCCACACCCCTTTGAGAGACCCCCCCACCAGTTTTTTCATACCACTTAAAGCCCGTATTTTACTATTCAAACATCGGCCAGGGCACCCATTTCCTTCTTGGCACTATAGTCCATGACACACTGGCCAGTGTTTGCCATTTACTTTTATTTGCATTTTGTTTTTGAATCTGATGATACATTATTTTTCCACGCATTGTCACCGTTTCCTTCCTTCTAGCTCCCAACACATAACAACCCCGTGCTAGCACTAGTGTGGTATAGGCGCCTCGAAAGAACGTAGCTCGCTGCCGCGCGTGAAGCGACGGGCCCGAGAGGGTTAATGAACCGCTCCCCTGGGACACGTGACGCACCTGCTGCTGTTGCCATCTCTGGGGGAGGGACCTGTCAGGCCATACCAGGAGGTAAGTCACATTCTGTTCAAGAGAGCGGACAGTACAGTGGTGGGGGTGGCTCACAAGTTCTGGAACTGCCCCACAGGTAGAGGTTTATGGGAAGTACAATATTCGGCTGCCTTTAGTTTCCAGTGTAAATTTTAGAACTTTTATTTTTTGTAAAGTAACTGTACTTTAAAGACGCAAAACAAGTAATTTGGGATATAAACTTTCTGGAATTATAAACGTCACAGAAAAGTCGGTAGGCTGCTGCAAAGTCAGTGCCATGGCCGGTATGCCAGTCGCATGCAAAATGGGTTTCTCTGGGATTGGAAGACAGTAGGGCTGGGGCAGACCCGGGCAACGTCAGGCCAAGTAAAGACCATGGAAGGTAGGTAGACCTGCAGCAAAGACAGCATTGTGCTGCTGCAGACTGGCTGTTAGGGCTGGGGCGAGTCCGTGCCATACCAGACAAATACCTCTGGAAGTCTGACAGGCCCGTTGGGCTGGGTCAGAATCACCCCCAAATGTGAGGCTCTACCCTCAGACCGGAGACCCCCGAGACGCCCGCACTCACCGTCGGCTGGGAGGCGGCGTCCTCGCTGGGCTCCTCTGCTCCGTTCCGTGGGGGCTTAAGCTGCGGTTTAGTAGTAGTAAAGTTAGGAGTCCTAAGTTTAGGACTCCTAAATGCCTTCTGTGAATACCTAAACTCTTAAAATTCGGATTTTTCTCAGTTTAGGAGTCCTGAAGTTAGGACTCTTAACTTTACTACTACTAAATTGAGAAAAATCCTAATTTTAAGACGTTGGGTATTCACAGAAGGCATTTAGGAGTCCTAAAGTTAGGACCCCTAACTTCTGTGAATACCGAAATGAGTAAGTGTCTTCTGTGAATACCAAAATGAGTAAGTGCCTTCTGTGAATATGAAAATGGAAGTAAGTTTAGGATTTTGTCTTAAGTTAGTTCTGTGAATCAGGCCCTCAGTCTCTGACTGGGCTGGGGATTGTCTCTCACCCGGTAAAGGCATCTTCTTCTTGCGGTGCTGCTCTCTTCTGCCCTCTGACTCCCATCGGTATCCGCCCCCAAGTCACTGGCCCCTCTCCTTCCTCTTGGGGTTCCTCCGTCCCTGGTGCGCCGGCCTCAGTCTCTTCCGTAGATGAGCGCCTGTCGTTCCGTGATTCTACCTCTCCTATCCTGTCCAGCACTGGGGCAGTCACCCTCTTAAACCATGATGCATTTCTTAAAATCTGGCATTCTCCTCTCCTCGCCGTGATCATCGACCCTTGTACCCAGATCACCTCGGATGGTTCCTTCTTGAACGGCGTCCGAACTTCCAGCCTGGATGCCGGTCTTTCATGACCACCTGATCTCCTCGTCATATGTCACTGTGTCGGGCTCTCCTCTTCTAGCTGGCTTTGTTGTTTGTCTGCTGGTGTTTGGCTTGTGCCCGGCCACTGTCGAGAACCACGGGGTCCCACTGCTTCCTCGCAGGCACCACATCTCTCACGGCTCGCTGCATTAGTAGGTCACTTGGAGCACATCCCGTCGTGCAATCGGTGGTCTGCCGGTATGCACGTAAGAACCTGTGCAGGCACCCCTCTAGGTCTTCTTCCTGGTCCACTCCGATTCAGAGAGCCTTGTTCACAGTTGTCATGAACCTCTCCACGTCTCCGTTAGCTTGGGGCCAGTGAGGTGTTATTTTCCTATGACGGATGTTGTTGAGGTCCATGTACTCTCTGAACTCCTGCCCCTGAAAGGGAGGCCCATTGTCGGTGCAGACCTCTTCAGGCATTCCCAGCAGTGCAAATGTTTTTTCCAGATTGGACTTCAGCCCCTCAAATGACGTTGAGCTCACCACTTCCACGACAGGGAATTTAGAATAACTGTCCATCATGAGTACCGTGTGCCTCCCGTCCGGGAAACTCCCAAAGTCCATTCTTATGTTGGCACCAGGCATGGTGCTGGGTGTTTCGGTGACCACTGGCAGGGTGGGTGGCTCCGCTCCTGTTATTAGACATCAAAACACACAAGATGATGGACGGAATGTTGCACAATGGCAAAACATTCACCCCCAGTCCCAGATCTGGGTTTAATCCATCGTTATTTTGCTCACCAAGCCACCCCAGTTCAGACATGGCCCTATGCAAATCAGTCTTGACCCTGTGCCTCATGGGAACAGTCCAATCCGAACTGCCAAGCCATATCTTCCCTGGAGCGGAATCAAGCATCCTAGGACCGGTTTCTGGCTATCAGCCGTCTTCAGCCAGGATAGCTTGACTCCAGTGTCCTAGTGAGCAAGGGACCCACGTCTGGGCATACCCTTCCCACATAGGGTGAACAGCAAAACACACAAGATGATGGACGGACTGTTTCACAATGGCAAAACATTCACCCCAGTCACAGATCTGGGTTTAATCCATTGTTATTTTGCTCACCAAGCCACCCCAGTTCTGACATGGCCATATGCAAATCAGTCTTGACCCTGTGCCTCATGTGAATAGTCCAGCCCGAACTGCCAAGCCATGTCTTCCCTGGACCGAATCAAGCATCCTAGGACCGGTTTCTGGCTATCAGCCGTCTTCAGCCAGGATAGCTTGACTCCAGTGGCCTAGTGAGCAAAGGACCCACGTCTGGGCATACCCTTCACCCCTAGGGTGAACAGCAAAACCCACAAGATGATGGAAGAACGTTGCACAATGGCAAAACATTCACCCCCAGTCACAGATCAGGGTTTAATCCATTGGTATTTTGCTCACCAAGCCACCCCAGTTCAGACATGGCCATATGCAAATCAGTCTTGACCCTGTGCCTCATGGGAACAGTCGAGCCCGAACTGCCAAGCCATGTCTTCCCTGGACCGGAATCAAGCATCCTAGGACCGGTTTCTGGCTATCAGCCGTCTTCAGCCAGGATAGCTCGACTCCAGTGGCCTAGTGAGCAAGGGACCCACGTCTGGGCATACAATCCCCACATAGGGTGAACAGCAAAACACACAAGATGATGGACGGAATGTTGCACACATTAGACATGCCTGCATCCTTACTTTCACCTCCACCATCGATCGACGCCCGGGAGCCACACCTTCAATCTGATGCGAGCCTACGTTTTCTCGATTCCCTGGTGTCCCTGGTGAGCAAGGTTCACCGTTCTCTTCCACAGCTGGATGGTATCATCATGCGCGCTCCCCTTATGATCACCCCTTCACACCCTTCGCTCAGCTCTCCGCGACATCGCCACAGTCCGAGCCGCACTTCCCATTCCTCCTCTGTCAGCATACCGGATCCTTGAAGGAATGTATTTCATTGATGATTGTGCAGTGTCTCCTTGACAGCCTGGAGGCAGGCGTCCTCTCTGGTGGCCATCACGATTTCTTCAACTGACAGGGCCCGCAGACAGGAGGCGTTAACGATCTACTTGATGAATGACTCTGTTCCTTCATCCAGCTCCAGAGGGGGCCCCGGACAGATGGCCAATGGGTGTCTCAACAAGTAATCCACTGGATTGATTGGCCCTGGATGGTTCACAACCTCAAACTTGTAGTGCTGAATTAGCACAGCCCACCTCTCAATCTGTGGCGGCCCACTTCTGGCCTTTCCTCCAAACAGGGGTACTAGTGGTTTGTGGTTGGTAACCACTTTGAAGCTGTGTCCATGCAGATATGTATCAAAATGTTGGCAGGCCCAACGGATCACAAGTGCCTCCCTTTCAATCTGGGCATACCGTGTTTCCACTGCCGTGAGGCCCCGACTGGCGTATGCGATTGGCACCCACTCTTCACTCTGGTCTTGCTGCAGGAGCAGCGCCCCCCAGCCCTACCGGACTGGCATCCATGACTAACTCCGTTGGTTGTCCCGGTTTGAAGTACGCCACTGTTGCACCCTGCAAGAGAGCCCCTTTTATTTCTATGAACGGTTGCGCTTCCACATTGGATCATTGCCACCTTGCATATTTCTCGGTTAGAGCTCTGAGCACTCGGAGATCTTTGCCAATTATGGGATAAACCTGCCCCAATAATTTGCCATGCCTAAGAAGCTCCACACCTCTGATTTTAGGGCGTCCCCGCTGCTTGGATGGCCTCGACCTTGGCAGGATCCACTTGCAGTCCCTGAGTGGAGAACCTGTAGACGAAGAATTCGACCTCGTTGGTGTAGAACTCACATTTCTGCAATATCAGCCACTGATCCACAAACCTTTGCAAAGTCGCCCACAGGCCTGTGTGGTGCTCTTCCAAGGAGTTGGAGAAGATCAGGATATCATCACTGACGTTTATGACACCCATCAGGCCTGACAAGGCTTCACTGATGGCATCCTGGAAAACCTCAGCCACCGACGACACCCCGAAACTGAGTCGTTTAAATCTTCTTAGCCCCACATGGGTGGAAAATGTGGTTATGTAGTGGCCTTTCTCCTCCAGGACTAGTTGGTGATAGCCAGAGTTTAAGTCCACCTTGGAAAACTACTTGGCGCCATTAATGTTAGCCACTATCTCGTCAATAGTGGGCGTGATATGACGCTCCCTCCTGATCGCTCTGTTCGGCAACCTCATATCTACGCATAGGCAAATTGCCTCCGGTTGCTTCAGTTTGGGCATCATTACTAGTGGGGACACCCACGGGGTGGGGCCCGACACCTTCTAAATCACTCCATCGCATTTCAGCCGTTCCAGCTCTTCCTCCACTAAGGGTGTCAGATGGAATGGCACCCTGTGGGAACTCAGGGCCACAGGTTTGATCGTGTCATCTATGTGGAGCTTGACCTCCGCACCCTTTAGGCAGCCTAAACCGCAGAACAGCTCCGGGAACTCAGCCATCACAGTTTCGGCATGGGACTGATGAATTTGTCTGGCGAACACCACCAGCCCCAGATCTTCTGCGGAGTGGCAGCCTAACAGGGAGCCCGCACTGTTCCAGGTCACGTGGAATCGTGTAGTTGCAGATCTCGTTCCGTGGGCGACCTCCACCTCGATCACCCCCTGGAGGGGAATGGGGACATCCCCCGTATGTGAAAATCTTTGCCTTACTTCTTGAGGAGCGGGGGTTTTGGCATGAGTCGCCTATATTGGGTGGCATCTAGCATATTGACCGATGCTCCTGTGTCGAATAACGCCCTGATATTATTATCTCAAATCCAGAGCTGGCACATTGGTGGTGGCCTTTTCCTCATGTGTATCTCTCCAGTGTGTGAGATTACGAACACGTCATCTTCCTCATCGTCCTCCGTGACATTCATTCTTCTACACATGCTCTCCACTTCATCCATCGCCTCCGCCTTGTGCACCTCGTGCTTGCCCGTCCCTGGCGTCTTCTGTTTACCTCCTCCAGGCGATGGACGTGTTGTACTCAAGCAAACCTTCGCAAAATGTCTGAATTTGTTGCATCTCAAACACTGTGTGCCTTGTGCCGGACACCCCCTTGGTGGATGACTCTGTAGTCTGCAATTTCCACACCCTTTTCTCCCCAATAGGTCACGGGCCCTGCTGGCACTTCCTCTTCTGCGTTCTCTTCCTGCACGGATTGCATCCACCCGCTCTTCTTTGATAGGGGTGGGATACACCGGCTGTGGAGTGGCGGATCATCTCACCAATGCAGACTCCATCACTCCCGCCCTCGCGTCAGCCTACTCGTGCACCAACACCAGAATATCATCAAGGGATGATCCTGGTTGAAACAGTATGAGTTTGCGTAGCTCCGACGACTTGCACCCTAGTATCAACTGAGCTCGAATCTCAAACTGACAATCGATTCCCACGCAGGAACTTGGGAGCTTCCGCAGACATGCAAAGAATATGTCGACGGACTCCTCCTCTTTCCGCTTTGCCTGACGCAGTTTAAAATGCTCAAAGTTGGGGTCGACCTCGGGGTCGAAGTATCGATCCAACCCCCTTGCTGCTTTATCCTAATTGTTCCTGTCGCCTGTGTCCGGTAAATCCTGAAATAGCTCATATAGCTCCTCTCCCCCCATGTGTAACATCATGGAGCGTTTAACGGCGTTGTCTGTTTCCCTTGCCGCAATAAAATAGTTCTCCAACTGCCCTATCCATTCACGCCATTGCGGTACTGCCGTCGCTGCCAGCTGGCTAAATGGAGGTAACGCCTTCAGACACATGCGTGAGCTGCTGTCCCCCTGCACCTGAACCTCTCCCTCCGCTTGCACCGACATCTTCCTGCATGCTCAGGGCCCCTTTCCGCCCCTACTCTGCATTGGTACCCACACACTCCACCTGCGCTTCTTCCGCACTCCCTGTCAGTGCGTGCTGGGCACCAGGAGGGCTCCTTCCACCACCTGCAGCTCCCTCTCACTTAGGTCTTCCTTTGCGCTGCACTTGGTGCTCTTCACTTGGGCCTATCTGCCCCTCGATGTGTGTGTATGTGCACCACCTCACTGCCCTTTGGCCATGCCGGCTCCACCACCTCAGCGCCGGTGCACTGCTCTCCCTGGGCACCGTGTGGCTGATCTCCTAGGCCCAGAATATCTGAATCACGAACGTTGTAAGTGCATTCTGTGAATACCAAATAGTAGTAAGTTTAGGATTTAGTCTTAAATTCATTCTGTGAATCGCGCCCGTTGACTTCTTCCCGGTCCATTGTACCCTAAAGTAACCTTTCTAACGCTACTAGCTTCAAAGCGTCTTACTGCATTTATTTCTTCTAAATTCAATATCTCAACTTATACAAAATGGATTTTTGTTGTTTTGGTTTTGTTTTATTTATAAATTCATATTTTATTTTTGTCTAAACTGTTGTGGAGTCTTTTGTGGTGTTTTCACTGTGTTACCATAAGTTATTGCACAAATACTTTACACATTGCCTCCTGTGTTAAGCCTGCCTGCTCTGGACCAAGCTACCAGAGGGTGAGCACAGGATAATTTAGGCTGTGTTGTGACTTACCCTAACTAGGATTGTGGTCTCTACTTGGATAGGGTGCTTACCTCTGCCAACTAGAGGCCCAGGGGCTTATTTACAAGCCTCTTGCACCACCGGTGCTTCACTTTTTATCATATAAAAAGTGGCACACTGGCAGCACAAGGGGCTTGTAAATAAGTCCCCCAAATTCTCACACCTCCCTGTAGGCAAACAACAGGCATGGCAAGAGGATGTCCCACTTATTCCTCAGGGCTTCAGGTAGGCCTTTAATAATGCCCTTCAGGGTCTTGTTGAATATCTCAACAAGCCCATTTGCTTGTGGATGGTAAGGTGTGGAGAATTTGTGGGTTACACCACACCCCTTCCACATTCGCTGCATGTATGCAGACATGATGTTTGTGGCCCCGTCAGACAGAACTTTCTTGGGGAAACTCACTCAGGTAAAAATCCCCATCAGGGCCTGTACCACTGCAGGTGCAGTCATGGTCCTAAGAGGGATTGCCTCTGGGTACCTAGTGGCATCATCCACCAGAACCAGGATACATTTGTTGCCTGGTGCATTCTGGGGGTCCATAGGCCCAACAATGTAGATGCCCACCCACTCAAAAGCTGTACCAATGACAGGTAAGGGATTAAGGGGCACTTTCAGCCTCTGCCCTGTCTTCCCACTGGCCTGGCTGGTCACACAAGTCCTACAGAATACATCTGAGGAATTCTTGATCCTAGGCAAATAAAAGTGGGGGACAAGCCAGGCAATAGTCTTGCTTCACCCAGGTTTCCTGCCAGGGGGGTTTCATGAGCCAGTTCCAATAGGAAGGCCCTGTAGCCAGGGACATCTTAAGGATTTTGGAGGCTCTGGGCCAACCACATTTTGGGGGCCCCTGTTAGGAACAGCTTTGAATTTCTCTCCCATTTCTCATATGTAAAGTCCTGTTTTGATCTAAAAGAAACTTTTATATGGATGTTGCATGAAACAAACTCAACATTTCTCTGTAAAATATCTGTAATGGACACTGATGCATCATCCTCATTTTTAATGAATTAAAGGAAAACGATATTTAAAAAATGTGTTTAAGAATTATTCAAGGTCATTAGGGCAAGATGTTCTACAGAACAGAGCTGGTTCTTTTAGGGGTCCCCCCTGAAAGGCTGGGGCCCTGGACCACAGCCCACTTTGCCCACACCTTAAAACGTCTCTGCCTGTAGCATTGGGGACCACCAGGGCCCTTGTTGTCCCATGCACAGGAGCCTTAGGCACGCTGTAAAGGAGGTTGTCCTCCTAGTAAATGTGATAACTCCCAGGGGCATCACCTGTTGCTTTGGCTTCAGCCTGTTGCCTCATGCACTCAATGCTTGTACACTTTCTCTGTGCCCTGCAGAACTCCTCCTTGGTGGACCCTCCTTCTTCATGCCATGCAGCAAGTTTAGGCAGGTCACCAAGCGAACCAATGCCCTACTCAGTGGACTACGGGGCAACCACTGCAGGTGCCCCATCAATCTCGCTGGAAGTACATTCGGCCCTTTGTCTTTCCCCTTCTTAGCAGATTGAGGGGCCATTATTCCAGGCTCCAGCTCTTTTTGACTCCCATCCTGGGCAACCATGGGCCGTGTGGTAACACAGATCCTGTCAGGTAACTCCACTTCCTTCCAGGTAGTGTGCTTAAGGTCATTACCAAGGAAACAGTCCACAGGCATGGCAGGGCTCACAGTAACCTTCAGAAGTCCTGAAACCTCCCCCACTCAAATGGAACAAGGGTCACTCTCCATTGTCAGTCACCACCATGTGAGGGAATGCATGGGGAATAACTGTCATGTATTTTAGGATAGTCCTGTCATGTATGCCCCATTTTTACATACATTGTCCCGTCCGCACGACAATAACAGTTCTCAACACGTGACCTTTTACCTAGTACCTTGCTCCTGTCTCTTCGACTCCAGGCTCTTAGTAGTTTATCATAATCCCTGTACCTGAAGCACATAAACATGTCCGCAGGCACTGCATAAATATTCTGTATAAGGGGCACCACTTTTTTTCATCCTTGGCCAACAAGCCCGCTGTGCATGATCACATTTGTTTAGAAAAATATTTATGATTGCTTTCAATACATTCATGATTGTTTTCAAAACATGGATTCTAGAAGAGACCCTGGAGTGACCACTCTAGTATATCAGACCCTTTTTCCCCCCTGAAATTTAGAGGAGAATTCCTTAAAATCTGACACGGGGTCCTGCATGCAGAGTCTTCGACACGCAGTGGTCTGACATCCCTTGCGGTGTGTCATTCTCAGAGCAGAGACGGGGTCCTTCATTCTCTACCATCAGGTGAGGGGGTTGGTTTTTCCCTAGGAGTTTCTTAGCTAGTCAAATATATATATAGCTATACATGTATACATGGTACACCTAGATATCCAGGCTAGATGCATTTAGGCAAATTACATAGGGCGCGCATTATAGGAGTATGCAAGTGCTACTGTCTTATCAGAACTGTATATGTTCATCTTCTTAGCACTAGTGTAGAAATGTATCTACTGTTTATTATATTAGAACTTGCGATTTCTTTCGTATGCTTTTCTCTCCCGATTGTTGCAACAAATATGTTTTACACAAGACTGACACTGAACCAATAAATACTTATTGAGTTGTCCTTATCACCATCCTGTGTATTTTCTAATAATAAGTGAGTACGGGTGACTGAGCAAAAAGTACTCTACTGCTTTCCACGATACTTGAGGAATTGGGGTTGTCATGTTCAGTGGCTGCCAGAAACTACCTACACCACTGTTAGAAACAGGGGGGTGGTAGTGGCACTGTAGAGCTAGCTGGTCTAATGGCTGCCATATCCTGTGGGGGTGTACGAAAGTGGTTTGGACAACAAGCCCTCAGTTTAGGTCATCCATAACGCGCAGGTCCTGGGGATTCCTAGGAACTACACAACATGACCTGCTATGGAGACAATAGCTGACTTCTTACCATAGTCATGCTGGTGCCTATATCGCTCAGAGCCTCTATACCTTTCCCATTGATGGAGACCCATTGTCTATACTTTTTAGTATTTGAGGGCACATGGATCTTAGTAACCATCCTGCTGTCACCCAGGGACACTAGGGTAGCCTCACTAAACCCCCACACCCCATTGCCGCGGGCAAACTCCTCCCCCATCACTACACTAGTCAACCCTAGAGTCTTTCTCCAGTGGGAGGTGGTGATCTTTTTGAACACTTGGGATCACAAAGCACTCATAGTACTTGGTGTCTTGGGCTGTTGCCTTTTGTCAGGGTAATTTTTCTTCTGGTGGCCAGGTTGTGAGTTGTTTTGGGGGCCTTTATAATACTCAGGGGCATATTACCAAGCAACGGCGATAATTATCGCTATTGCTTGGTTAGAGACAAAATTTTACCGCTGAGCTGCGGCAATTTTTATCGCAGATAAACCTTGGTATTACCAAGGTTTATCACAAATGCAATAAAAAAACGGCCGCAATGCATGAATATCGCTGAAAAGTCAGCGATATTCATGCATTACCGAGCTAATGCTCTTAGCCATGTTATCCACCTCCCATTGGATAACATGGCTAAGAACTGCTCAGGGCAGGTGTTAGTATTTGGAGATATTCGCGCTTAGCGCAAATATCTCCAAAAGTTGGTAATAGGAGATAGCGATGTTAGCGACTGTTTCCAGTCGCTAACATCTTGGTACGCCCACTTTGCATGTCATTAGTGATAAATATCACTGACATGCAAAGTGGGGCCCAAGATGGTCGCTATCTCCTACTAGCTGTCGCTAACTGGTGTTAGCGACAGCTAGGTAATAGGGAGATAATTTTATCTCCGCTTTCTTGGCTTTTAAAGCCAAAAAAGCGGAGTTAAACCTCCTTGATAATATGCCCCTCAGTCTTTTAATCCCCCAGCCCCTTTTTCTAGTGGGAACCCTGACCACCCTTTTGGAAGATGCCTTCTTTGACACTGCTGCTTTGCCAGATGTCCGCCTACTCAGCAAGTTTCCTGGGGTCAGTAAACTTGCTATCAACCAGGTGTTGGTGCAACTCTGGAAAGCAAATATCAAGCATGTGATCCTTTAAATTTTGGTTGTACAGCCCTGAATATTCATGAATCTTACTGCCCTTCTCCCAGCCCTTCAGTGCCTTTCTGGCATAGAATTAATATCCTGGGCAAAGAAAGTCCATAATAATCAAAAAAGTCCAGACGGTTTTCTTCACAGAGTTCTTCTTCTGTTCTTTATTTATTCCAAGCTTTGTTCACAAGCAATCACTTCTGGCCACCAACATAGCAGTACATAATGGGTGGCAGGGACTCCTAGCCTCCTAGCCTACTGCTATGTTGGTGGCCAGAAGTGATTGCTTGTGAACAAAGCTTGGAATAAATAAAGAACAGAAGAAGAATTCTGTAAAGAAAACTGTAGGAGAGTGGGGTCTGCAATCCTATGGTCACCCCAGATTTTTGCTTTTTGCTTCACTGGTTTACGACTTTCCCTGGCTGTGGGCCTGCTAATCAGACCCACAGCCTAGCTGTTCTCTCTCTAAATTGAGATCCATGTACTTTAGGTGCATTTACCAATTGGTACTGGGCCACCTTATCAGTCCCTGTACAGTGTACCTTAGGTACTCAGGGCATAGGTGTACCCAGGGCCTACCAGGGGCTGAAGCATGTATTATGCCACCCCTGGCTGGCCATCTAAACTGGCTGGTAAGACAGCTGGGGCAAGGTGGTGTAATCACCCTTTGCTGTAGATATAGTTACCTATATCTAACCCCAAAATGGACACATACATTCCTATCAGTCACTCCTATGGCAGGCCTTATCAATCCTGAAGGCAGAGTGCTTGGAATTACGTGAGATGGTGCTCTGGCATGAGCTGAGCCCGTCTGCAGCTTGCGGAATCAAGTCCTAATAGCTGTTCCATGATAACGCTATACCATATACTCTTAAGTGCATTATAATCCTCGCGGTTGAATGCTAACTCTGGTATAACATTATCAAAACATGTCGAGTAAGGTGTCATACAAATTGGAATACTACCCCCTCACCAATTCTGGCGACGGGGGTAGCATTCCACCCTTCTAGAGGGACACGACATGTATATAACTGTGAACCCCGGTTAAAGTTAACTCGAGCCTTGGCATCACAAAATGGATGCTGCCACCACAGACACAAGTCTGACCTCCTGCTGCTGGGAGTCCTTCCAGCGAGGGAGGCTTGGGTTTCCTGCCTTGGGAGGTGCTAGCACCACCCCAGACAGGATTTTGTGTATTGTGTAGGACAGGCCTGAAATGAATGAGACATGCCCGGGGCACACAAGGTGTCCTGTGCATACACCGGTTCAAACCAGTTGCTGGGGCATCCCTGCCCCAGCTCTGGCGCGAAACCTGACAAAGGATAGGGGTGTAACCACCCCCCTTCCTGGTCCCACCCAGAGGAGGGACCTAGTCGTAGTACAGCCCCCTTTAGCAGGATAAAGGTAGGAGCTGGTCCCATTCCAGATTAGATTAATCCTGAACTGAAACTCTACAAGAAGAAACTCTGGGCTTCGACTTTCTACAACAGAAGACTGAAGAAATCTCCCTTGTGGGCAAGGAGTATCCACCCTGCAACTGCAGGCACCATCAAGCGTCCAGCGGCTTCACTTTGTATTCTTCCCTCGAGGATCCAGACTTCAGAGCCCAACGAGACCCGGATTCCCAGACCTCTCCGACCTCAACTCACATCTGCAGCACAGCTGAGATCCGTGGGTGCGACGAGACACGTGGGACCGGCCATCTTGGAGAAACTGCACTTCGCTTCCAGCACGACTTCTGAGGTAAACTCGACCAAGTGCTTTGGGGATTGAGAAGCCCCAGCCCTGAGCAGCCCCCGCACCGAAGATCAGCCCTCCAGCATCCACGAGATCTGCGTGGGGCCCTTCTGCCTGGTTGCTGCTCGACGTGTTGTCTGGTCACTTGCCGGCTGGCTAGTGACCTCCTAGACGATGAACTTTGAAAACTACACTGCTGGTCTGGTTGCTACAGACTGGCCCTTGCTCCCTTCCAAAAGAAGAGCACCCTGGACCCTCCTGGTCCACTCCAGACGCCGTTTCCACTCACTGCGTGGGTTGCCTTTGCCAAGGCCTGTTGACTCCAAACCCGGATCCGACACTGCCGACAGTGAGAGCCTGCGTGGGACAGCTCGTGCCTCCATCCTGGTTGTCGAAGACACCTCCTGGTCCACGTGGCTGCAGAGACAAGCGTCCACTCGTCACCTGATCGCGACGACGACATCTGGTTCCTTCCTGGTTCCACTCCAGTCACTGGCTAGTGACTTTGAACATTGTCCCCTCTGCTTTCAGGTCTTCGGCATCTCTGATCCACCCTTGGATCACACCGGACATCTTCCTCCTGGTCGCTTGCAGCATCTTTTCTTTCAGGCTCCATAGACTTCAACGCAGAAACCCGACACGACTTCGCACATATGCACCCGCAGCCCGTGAGTGAGGTAACAAGAGCATTTTGGTGCTCAAGGGTAGCTTGACTCTCCTAGTGTCTAGATTCACAGTCGTTTTAGTCCTAACCAGTCAGGATTGTCCGTACTCACCTTTTTCTTGAACTGTACTGTCCATAGACGTTGTTACGCATCCCGCGTGTGAGTCCACACTCTGCACACGCGTCCCGTGGGCCTCCTATTACTTACCTAAAGTTAGGGTAGTGTAGTCCCAGCGTTCCTACAGCCTCTGGACAGCTCCATTCCTTCTATCGATTTCCTTATACCATTTACTTAGTATATTGTTTGCTGTGCCCCTAGGGCACCATTGTAATTTTGTGCAACTTATCGTATTTTTCCTAAGAGATTGTCATGTGCTTAGCCCTCTGATCTCATAAAGAGTTCAGAGGTGTTTGTTATTAATAAATATATTGTTTATTTTCATAACAACCTGTGTGGTGTCCTTTCATCTGGTATTCAAGGGGTTATATTGTGGTAAAACAGCTGGCTTCACATGCCAAAAGAGTTTAGCCTAAGACTGCTTTGTCCATGCTACCATTAGGATAACTGGTCTATAAGGTTGACTTACAACCAATCACCATAAGGGTTGTTTGGACTGATACAAGGTGATCACTAGTACTAGTGAGCATCATATATCAGGTCAACTTCTCACATCACCTTCTGGTGGCCAGGTTGTGAGTTGTTTTGGGGGCCTTTATAATACTCAGTCTTTTAATCCCCCAGCCCCTTCTTCTAGTGGGAACCCTGACCACCCTTTTGGAAGATGCCTTCTTTGACACTGCTGCTTTGCCAGATGTCCGCCTACTCAGCAAGTTTCCTGGGGTCAGTAAACTTGCTATCAACCAGGTGTTGGTGCAACTCTGGAAAGCAAATATCAAGCATGTGATCCTTTAAATTTTGGTTGTACAGCCCTGAATATTCAGGAATCTTACTGCCCTTCTCCCAACCCTTCAGTGCCTTTCTGGCATAGAATTAATATCCAGAGCAAAGAAAGTCCATAATAATCAAAAAAGTCCACACGGTTTTCTTCACAGAGTTCTTCTTCTGTTCTTGATTTATTCCAAGCTTTGTTCACAAGCAATCACTTCTGGCCACCAACATAGCAGTACATAATGGGTGGCAGGGACTCCTAGCCTCCTAGCCTACTGCTATGTTTGTGGCCAGAAGTGATTGCTTGTGAACAAAGCTTGGAATAAATAAAGAACAGAAGAAGAATTCTGTGAAGAAAACCATGTGGACTTTTCTGATTATTATGGACTTTCTTTGCTCAGGATATTAATTCTTTGTTTTATTTTATGTGTGTACTTTTTGCCTGCACAGCTGG
Organism: Lissotriton helveticus; assembly: GCF_964261635.1. Classification (NCBI taxonomy): domain Eukaryota; kingdom Metazoa; phylum Chordata; class Amphibia; order Caudata; family Salamandridae; genus Lissotriton; species Lissotriton helveticus. The sequence continues at coordinate 379,170,526 of NC_136067.1, forward strand.
TAACAGTGGGTGGTCGTTATCCAAAATCCTTGAGCATTCTTACTTGATTATATGTACTTTACATGACTTAGCGCATTCTATACCCTCCCACCCTTCTCTCCATAGTCTTTCTGGCATAGTCCAAGAAACCCACCCATTTTGTGATGAGACATTGTGGCTATCACTGAATCTGAGCCTTAACCTCTCTGGGGTCTGTCCAAACTTGCTGACTATGATAGCCCTCATAGCAGTGTAGCATGTCTGATCCTCTACTTCTTGTGTAAGGAGTGTGCCCCTCCCCACTGCGGGCATATATCTCCACAAACTACCACCCTAGAACTCCTCTGGGACCTAGTGCACTCTTAGAGCCACATCATAAGCTGCAAAACATTTGTGTATGTCACCCCCCACCATATAACTGGGCTCCAAATAATTGAGGGTCCGGACTTTGGACTCACCATTGCTGTTGCTGCACCCCACTTGTAGGGCTCTTATGTCCAGCTCTCACATGCTGAACTCATTGGCCATTTTTCTCTCTTCCATGGCCAGCTTTTTCTCCTCTAGAAAGTGCTCTTTCTCCTTTTTAGCAAGGGCCTGCTCCTTCTCTAGCTCTTCTCTAGCTTGGCAGTGGTGTGCTTCTCCAATTTCAATTTTGCAAGCTCTAACTTCATCTTTCTCTCCTCTCTTCTGTCCTACAGCTCCTCTGGGTAAAGGTTCCTTGAAGACTCATTGCTGCCTGGAATGCTGCGGACTTCCAACATGAAGGATGTCACCCTCTTCCTACATCAGTAGAGTGCATGACAAGACCTCCAGGTAATTCCTGCTCCACATCATCCTCAGAGTCTGATGCCTCCTCCTCATCCTCTGTGTGGGTCTGCTTGCTGCTGCTCATGCTCTTAAGGCTTTTTGAAGCTCTGCCTTCTTAGCACTTCTCTTAGTGAACACCCTCCTTTCTTGGCAGAATCCCTTGATCTGGGCCACTGTCCTGGTCCCCAGTTTGGCCAGCTCAAATTCCATAGTGCCAGATAAGGCCACAGACAATTCAGAAACAAAATGAGCATTGGGAACAAGACTTTTGAAAAAACCAAAGATGCCAACTTAGGGAGAATTGAAAAAGGTTCAAATTGGTCTCAGTATAGAGTTGTGGTGACAATGAGTTACTATATGGTATTGCACAAACACAAGTCCTATTCTCAATTCAATTCAAAGAAGTCTTTATTTCGATATACATATCATAAAAGACTGTGTATTAAAATCCAAAAAAGAAAAACCAAACAAATACAATACATTGAGATCACAAAACAGCGCTACCAGAAGATTGAATTGTCCAGTTAATCCATACTATATGAAATAAATTAGGTTAAAACATAATTTAAGACCCTATACAATAAGTTAAAAATATATAAAAGTCCAAGGTCAAAGATCAATCAATAAACATCACAGAAAGGAGTGAACCTAATTAGCATTTCATTCGATAAAAACATTTTTATATCTGGCGAAGCTTTCTCATCCGTATACCCACATCCAGTGTAAAAATTTGGCAACAGCAATTGCAATACGTTCTGAACAGTTAGTTAGAAGGATCGACTCGACTCCAGTTGTAATACCCTTCTGCAGAAAAATGGGCTTCAGCCACTTATGTCTGGGATGTTTGTACTCAGGGCAAATAAACAAAATATGGGCTATGCTTTCCGGCTGTGTTGGACAAAATGGACAGCATATGTTATTATTAGCTTGCCATTTGCCGGTAAAGGAATTGACAATTGATAGTACCGTTTCCTGTCTCCTGGAAGTGTAATGAAATCCCAATAGCCCTCGTAGGCAGTGCCTTGTTTACGCACCAGGAAGTTTCTTGTTAGTTATGGCCAGTACAACTACTAAAGTTTCGCATTGTAACCATTGACCAATATAACTCCCTGAAAGCCTTTTAAGGCGGAAAAGGATTAGCAATTGGATCCTCCCACTGTGAGTTCAGACCCATAGCAGTATAGACAGTCTTTACCTCTCTTAACCATAGAATTTTGTTGGCAGTATCTGCACCTCGGACTTCGAGGAGGGCATGGGCGTACTGGGAGAGTTCCGGTGTAACCCAGAGTCTCCTCCAGTAGGCCGCCGGTCTAAAGCGTGCCACATCCTCTAGTCGCTGGCAGCCCAGATCGTAGAGGAGGGGCAAAAGTGGCGTAGATGGTGGGAGGCCAACTAACCCCCTCAGAAACTTGTTTTGTGAGCTCGTAAGTTGCACTAGATTACTAAACCCCCATAATTTTCCCCCTTAAAGATAGATGCGCTTATTTTAGTACTGTAAATTTTTAGCGCTGGGGCAATAGGTTTTGTGGCCGACAAGCGGTGTTCCTTTATTAAAGCTCCTGCTAATTGCGCGTGTTTAGTGGCCAACTGATTTATATGGGGTTTCCATTCTGTAGCGGGTTGGGTAGAAAGGGGCAGGAGGCGTGTTTTGGTTCTTGCGGGTTTTATTTGCTGATACAAGAAATCAGTACAAGTTTTCCTGACAGGAGCCCTTCTCGGTGATCGGCTTCTCTCGGCGCGGCGTCTTCTCCGAGTTCCCTCCTCCTTTCTCCGGATGGGGCTCCGTCGCGGCTCTTCCTGGTCCGTCTCCGTGTTTCAGGTTCGCTCCGCCTCGATGGAAGACACAAGAGAGGGCGTATCAGTTCTACGTTATCTCCCAACACAGTCAGAAGGGAAAGGGGGTGAGCGGACACCAGCGGTGACTATTTACAACAAGTGAGGGGGTGGGGAAGTGCAGGAAGGGTACTCCGGGGAACGAAGGGAATCAGTTTACTCTACTGACCCGCCTCTTCTCCCAACCCAGCCCGTGATACGTTTACGTACCTCGGAGAGCCACACACCTCCTGGCTTGCGGCTGGGCGGCTCGTGTTGCCGTTGGCCTCCAGGCTCCCGCGCCGCCGACGGGTCTCTCCTCGCCTCTTCCTCCTCCTCCGTAGATGGAATACCGGGTTCTCTGCTCGCCTCTCTTGCTTCATTCCTCTCGCTCCACGCCACTCCTCTCCACTCGCTGTCCTCTCCTCCGGTGTACAAGCACCCCTGACTGCATTCACCTGACGGATTTAAGGCGTGTCTTGTTATGTTATGTTATGTTAAAATCATTTTTACCGCGCACGGTCACCAAACGGTTTCATGGCGCTCATAGACAGTAGCGGACGGGCCAGACAGCAGAATTACACAAAGGCTAATTGAAAAAGGTGAGTTTTGAATAGTTTGCGAAAGCAGGTGTAATTGGGACAGAGTCGAAGTGAAATTTGGAGGGAGTTCCAGCATGAAGGGGCACGAAAAGAAAAGCACGTACCTCCATGCTTTTTGCGTTTATATCTGGGAATAATTAGGAGGTTTTGGGTAGTGGACCAGAGATTTCTAGAAGAAGTGTGGCGCTTAAGGCTGGAAGAAATGAAAGCTGGGGTGGGAGCAAGGAGGGCCTTAAAAATAGTACAGCCCAATTTGAAAATACAGCGAGAAGCCACTAGGAGCCAGTGCAATCTCCTCATAAGGGGCGAGACATGTTGGTATTTGGGCTGTTGGAAAACCAGTCTGGCCGCCTGATTTTGTACCAGCTGAAGCCGATGAAGATGATAAGCAGGAATCCCAACTTAGAGGGAGTTAGCATAGTCAATGCGGGAAGTAACAAGAGCCATGATGACGAGTATGAGAGCCTCAGTAGTAAGAAACCTACGGATTTTGCAGATCCTGCGTAGATGGAAAAAGCAGGAAGATGTTACTGCATTGATTTGAGGCCTAATAGATAAGTCGCTAGATATAATTACACCAAGGCTCTTCACCGAATTGACCGAGCAAGGTGGAGGGCCGAGAGAGGGAGGCCAAAAACTAGAGCTCCAGCAGTTAGCTGACCCTCCTGTCAATACTAACTCCGTCTTGTTGGGATTTAGCTTCAGCTGGCTAAAATGCATCCACTCAGGGATGGCAAGCATGGTGGATTGGAAATTAACGCAGGAAGAGGGAGAGGAATCAATAGGAAAAATCAGCTGTAAATCGTCAGCATAATTAAAAATAGTAACCGGGGTGTGGCGGAGAGAAACTATAAGAGGTTGCATATAAAGATTAAATAAAAGGGGCGAAAGAGCCGATACTGAGGGACACCACAGGAAAGAGAAGAGTAAGGAGCTGAGAAGGTGGACAAATTAACTCCTCCTCTTCACTAGTCCGCTTCCAGTTAAAGGGCCAGTCGTCGTCCTCTTCGGCATCACAGCTATATCGTTCTTCGGGCAGTGTCCAGACCTGTGGTGGTGAAGGCTGTAATGACAGGAGGGGGGGTCACAAGGTGAATACCCACACGAGGTGGTAGCATTCGTCGGGGACACCTGCGTCCTGCCTCCCCCGTTACACATTCCAACTTAGAACCAAAAGTTATACCAAGGTAGGAAAAAAGTTGGGTCTGTTCCAACATTTCGCCATTCATAGTGACCCTCCCTCTCACTGTCTTTGCTTATGCATGACCATGAACTTTGTCTTGGTCACATTGATGGTAAGGCCGTAGTCCTTGCAGAACACTTTAAAACGCACAATAGCCTTCTGCAGGCCTTGCTCTTTTTTGGATATTAGCAAAGTGTCATCTGCAAACATAAGCAGAGGGATATGTTTACCATCTAGTTTGGGGGCATCAGTAGGGTGGTTCGTAAAATACTCAAAACGAAAACAGTGTTGGTGCCAAGACACACCCTTGCCGCACCCCTCTACAGATCGGAAACCTATCCGTGACTTTGCCTTCCTGTTCCCATCGGACTTGGGCAAACTTTTCTTCGTGGACTTTAATTAGGAAAGCCAATATATTCCGTGGCATACCTTGTTCAGCAAAAACACTCCACATCTTAAAGCGCGGTACTAAGTCGAATGCCGACTTAAGGTCGACAAAAGCCGCGAAAAGAGTGCCACCTCTGAGGATTAACACATGCCAGTAAATTAAAACAAATCTAAAAACCTGATCTATACTGCTCGTGTGTGATTGGAACCCAGCCTAGAGGGGAGACAAAATATTCTCCTCATCAATCCAGGTTTGTATCCTTGACAACACGAGCCTAGCTATCACCTTCTGGATGCAATCGATCAGACTTATAGGCCTATAATTGGCTGGGTCCGAGCAATCCCCCTTCTTGTAAATTGGGATAACCTCGGCACCCTTCCACGAATATGGTATGGGAGAACCTTTTGCAATGGCATTAGCAAGGGACTGAATATAGGGCACCCACACTCCCCTCTCATGCAAATACAGGTCGGCTGGAACACTGTCCATCCCGGGCGCTCTACCCTTTGGGACAGAATTAAGGATTATTTCAACCTCCTTTAAACTAAAATGTAATGGTATATTGTCTAGGGGAGAGTTCGGGATGTAAGAGCACAGCACCATATCAGGAGTCGGGCTGGCAAACTGGGTTATGAAGTGCGAAAACCACAAGTCTGGAGGAACATAGTTTTGCGGTTGTTCTCTGGGGCGCCCTTTCCTCCATTTCACCAAATCCCAAAATCCGCCCATATTCCTGTCTCTACTCGCATGGTACAGCTCCAACCAATACTGTTCATCCCAAGCATATTTTGCTTCATGTTGCGCTTTCTTGTACGCCCTCCTAGCATTTGTAATCCGGTCCCTGTCTTTAGATCTAATTGCCATAGCAAAAATTGTATAGGCTTGCCTGCACGATTTACCATACAATCAGCCTGATTCATGAAGCTAAATTGCACTCGCAAAGGGCAAGATTCTCAGAATCTTGCCTTTTGCGAGTGCAATTTTGGCATTTGGGATTCACAATCCCAAATGCAAAAATCGCTAATGAAGAATTAGCTAATATGCGAGGATTAGCATTTAAGGAATCTCTATTAGAGATTCCTTAAATGCTATTCATGACACTTTCAAAAATTGCGATTTTGCAAATTTGGGCCGCTATTTACCGAGAGGTCAGACCTCTCGGTAAATAGCAAAAACTTAGAAAAATGCTTTTAAAAGCTTTTTTCTAAGTTGCATGTTGCACACACACATGTCCTTTGGACATGTGTGTGCGCAACACCTGTTCAAATGTGCATTTTAGGGGTGCTACAGGGTGTCCTTTGGACACCCCTGGCACCCTTAAAATCGCTATCTTATTTGCGAGTAGTAAATTGCTACTCGCAAATAAGGGATACTCCCCATTCATTCCTATGGGCCTTTTGGCCCATAGGAATGCATGGGGAGTTATTCCTTTTTTTGCGAGTAGCAATGTTCTACTCGCAAATAGAGAACATGTAGGAATCGCTATTTATTTAGCAATTCCTACATGAATACCGTTTTGCGTGTCCTCAATAGCGAGTCGCTATGATTCGCTATTAGGGCCACGCAAAACGGCCCGTACATGAATCAGGCTGCATGTGTCCACCCTAATTTTAGGCCTATGTTTCGATTTTTGTACCTCAGTTATAAAAAAAGATCTAAGCTTATTAAAAAGATTATTATGTATTGGAATAACTTTGGACATCATGTCCTGCGTAGTGACACATTTCTGGAGCTCGATATTGGCCTTTACGGCCATCTCACTCATAGCCGCCAAATGATCCTCTGTAAGGAGGCACTCTGACCATTTTACCCTCCTGGTATCATTAGTAAGAAAAATCTCAATTGCATCTGGGCTAGGTTCTGACCGGTTTCTTCCAAACAACTCGGCGGATAGTATAAGCGGATTATGGTCACTTTCTACCCTTTCTAAAACCACCATATCCTTGATAGATGGCCAATTCTCTTTATTTAATAGGATGTAGTCTATACGACTACTTCGTATCCCATTATTGAAGGTGGGAACTCCCTCCTTATCTGAATCTGTTCTTCCATTTACCGCCCTTAACCCCTGTTCCAGGTATAGAACTTTAAGCTGTAATGCTGCCTCTGACCACTTCTTGATTGGAGGTATGGACAATTGTGGAATGTCCCAGGAAAGATCTTCCTCCAATGTGAGATCTATATCATTAATGTCTAGTGGTTCGAAGCAACAGTTAAAATCACCTGCTACTAATATAATCCCCTTACCATTGTAAAGGTCAAGATACGAATCTAGGAGGGTGATAGTCTCTGAGGCTTTGCCCTCAGGCTTGCCCCTGGCATAGATGTTAAAAATGTAAAGGTCCCTAGATTTAGGGCATTGAATTTTAATTATTAAAATATCGCTGCTCTTAGAGTCCAGCTGGCTGAAGTGATATCTATCATCCTGTGAGACCCAAGTGGTCAGGCCCCTCATCGGCCTACCCCTGGCGCTGGGAGTGGCTGGATTATATTATAGAAATTTAAGTAGCCTGGTCTACACATTGGCTCCACTTGCCAGGTTTCCTGGAGCAAGATAACATCATGTTTGTCTATGAATATTAACCAGTTATGGGATGTTAACTTATTCTTCAGCTCTGCGATGTTCCATGATACCAGGGCTTGTTCAGTAGAGTCGGGGCTAGGTTAACCTTGTTGCCAGCACCGACTAGGGCCAGAGATAGTATTAGAATTTGTTGGACCGAATACTGCTCCAGCGAATGCCCTTGAAATTAGGCCAGGACTATTTGTCCCTAGGAGATCTGCCCGATTGTTGTTGATAAGGTTAATATTAATATCATGCTCTGTTGGGCCAATAGGCGGTAGAGCAATGGCTTCACATCTCTGCTCATTTCCTATAAGTTCAACATTACCATACCCTTGTGACAAGCTTTCCCCAGGGGTTTTGGGGTCTGTCAATAGAGACAGTCCATCATTGGCGTCCAATGAGCTAAGTACCTCATATCTATTGGACACCATGAGTGCACTATCAGCGGTTCTTGGCAGGTTGCGTATTAACCTATCACTGATTGGCCCTTGATGTAAGTCAGGTCGATAGAAAAAGCCCAATGGGAGGATGTTAATACCCTCGTTACTCATCCTGAAGTAAACTGCCTGATCTAAGATAGACAGGACAAAAATCGGTGACCTGAAGCTGAGCACAACACAATCGCCCTCCATACTTTTTTGTGAACGACCAAACCAGGCTACCCTTCTCACCATCTTAAATTCTCTGAACAGGTGGTTTCCTAACCCTGTTTTGGTATTCAGAAAATGGAGCGCATTATTCTTAAGAGAGGTCCAGTGCTCCTCTTCATGGTGTAAGGGTTTTGGTACATTAGCTAAGATGATGGTATACAGGGTCGCCTCAGGTGGTAGATGTAATACATCTCCCGCTGGCAGGGCATTACCCCGACCCTGTGATCCCCCTAAGGGGCCCTGTGGCCCGACTCTACCCCTATATGCAAGTGATGTAAAATGATTCTGGGGTATTACCTCTGGGGTTGGTGAGGGGCCTACCGTCCCATTATGCGGGGAACTATGAGAAGATCTTGGCTCTCTAATGGTTTGACCTATGTCATGTCTATTACCCGTGGCAGTAGGTAGGTTTTTGAATATGTGCTGCTCTAATTAGCTTAGCCTTTGTTCGATTACATCTAGTTTCACCATGACAGGATTAATCAACACAAGTAATCTTTCTTCAAGCTGTTTTCGAAAGTCCAGTGGAACCTGTGAATAGCTGCAGCCAGGTCCTGAGGTGGATGGGTTACTACTATTCTCACCCCCCCGTAGAGCTATCTAAACCCTTGGGCATCTCCATAGGCCCGCCCCGTTCATGAGCAGCAGTCCTATTCTTTGCCTGCTTAGAAATCTGATTGCTCGTTTTTGGGGCACTACGCGCTTTTCTTTTCTTAGACTGCTCTTTACCTTTAGGTAATTGAGTGGGCCTAAGTTGCCTAGTGCATGTATGTGGCGGAGAAAGAGGCGGGGAAGAGGAAGGAGAGTTAGCCAATTGTGAAGCTTCGGAACTGGCCTGCTGTGGGTTAGATGCAATAGTGTTAGGCTCTGGGTTAGAATCTTGTAGTACAGGTGGATTTAATGGTTCTAGAGAGAGCCTCCGCTCGGAGAGCTGAATCTCGTGAATTAACACAGACTCAGCCCTAGCAAGAAAGGCATCTAGTGTCTCTACTACTCCTACCCCATTCCCACCCTTACGAAGGTTCTTACTCATAATGTTAATGTAGTAATTTGCCAAGAGTAAACCACAAAGAATGCAACTTAAGTTAGAGCAGTTTCCCTCCTGCCCAAGTTATGGAATATAATGTTAATAATATCCCCTTGAGTCCAAAGTCATTAGCTTACTTCAGGTCCAGATAAGATGTTAGGGGGGTGGCCCCGCCCAGCCTCTGCGTGCCACTGACAGGCGCGGATGGGTCAGCCCTTGGCCCGGGCTTTGCCCGGGCAGCGCCCGGGCACGCCCATGCACGTCCCTTGCTGTTTCGGCCCTCCCGGAGATTTAAGCACCTCCTGGCGCTATACAGTGACGCGTTCTTCCTGCGCCAGTGGAGGCCTATTGGATATGTAGTCCCCTTTTTCTTCGGCGCAGCAGTGGCAGTGCAGGAAAATGGTGGCAACGGCCGCGAAAGCAGCAGCGGACCCCCACCTACAGCAGCGGCTCCAGCAGGGCAGCAGTCAGCGAACCGGTAGGATCAAAGCTCAATTATCAGCACGTCCTATTCTCAGTTTTGGTCACCCATGTTAAAACTGAGGTTTCTGCTTGTCAGAACATGCACCGTGTACAAGCAGGAACCACTGCTTTAGTCAGGGTACACTAGATACACACTAAAAGATAACCTGTGCTTACCCTCTGGTAGCTTGGCACAGAGCAGTCAGGCTTAACTAAAGAGGCGATGTTTAAATAATTTGTGCAATACACACACACAGTAACACAATGGAAACACAACATAAATACTCCACACCGGGTTAGAACAATAGATAATAATTGTATGAGTAAAATAAGACCAAAATGACCTAAAAAATAAATAAAAAAGTAGTGCTTAGAAACATACGCCACTTGAGGTTGCCCTGGACCAGGCTGAATGGAGGGCAGACCGGGTACAGGACTCGTGCAGGTCCCGCTGAAAATGCTTATAAATATCTGAGGTAAGAGTTTACTTATAAAAATAACGATAAGAATGCTGAAGTGTAGTATATGAAATAGCAGAGTAAATAAGTTGGATATACCTTACCCTCATAGATACACCACAAGTGGGCAGTCATCCGACAACCAAATAACCAAGGAACCCCATCAAAAGGAGCTCTCGTTACAAGAGAGAGGTAAATAGTAGAATAAAAAAAGAAAAAACTATCCCCAAAGTGCATAAACGAGGGAAATGTCTATCTAGAACCTAAGCAAAGCTTAATATTTTTGTACCAACAGAAGGGCCCCAAGGACCATAGGTGTAGTACCAATAGAGGGAGACCTTAAGGAGACCCCACCCTTGAGCGACTACAATACGGCCCCAAGGGTGAGAATTTATACTTGTCCATTCCCCTAGGCCTGTGGGCCCCTTGATTTCTTTCCTTACTAATTGGTCTTCCACAACGAAAAAGACTTGGAGGGCTTGTATATCACATGTGAATTAATTGTGTGCTAAGGAGTAAAGAAGTGAAAATATATGCATTAGAACCAATGCTTATATCATTGTGTAATGACATGTACCAGACAAGAACCAATAGAACCAATAATGTGAAGTCAGAGTGGGTATATATCAACCACAATAGCTTAACTCTTAAGATAAAACTGAACAAAAGATGTTAATGCAGAATATCTGACAGTACATATGTTTCATAATGTGTTCACAGATACGGTATATTCAACCGTTCCCTGAAACCCCAGAAACAAGAAGTCCTGAGGAAGGTGCCACGATATTGAGTGACAAGCACCGAAACGCGTCGACGCACTGTTTTGATCCAAAAGAATCCAACTAGGGCCAGACAGAGTTGTAGATGGGCATTAGATTTCTCCATCACTGCTAGAGAAAAATTAAATTGTCTATGGCCATTGGATCTTCTCAAATATAGTGGCAGAGATACTAAGCAGGCCACTCAAATATAAGGGGTTTTTTGTATTTATGTTCAGTCTGTCGTCTATTGTGAATACATCTTGATTGCTTTTTCATTTGTTGTGTATTATAACATTGTGTTGATGTAACATTGTCTAATATTAATTCTTAACCCACCGAGATATTTTATCTTGGCTTTTAATTACTTTGGATGAATTTTACCTTGTTTTTATTGTTTATATATATGTAATTCGAATAAATCTAGATTGTTTAACAAGACTATTTCTTTGTGGAAACCCATTCTTATGCTTGTCGGAATACCTATGACATACTGTGACCTCTACTTGTATCACAAGAAAGGCCTGTGTGGGAAATAGACTATTCAACCCCAGGGATCCCCCCTTTTTGACTTACTGTCTTTCTACCCTGTTCCCTGGTGAAAGTGGGGTACCCTCTCTTTTTTGAAATCAGTTAAGTACAGCCTCGTGCTGGAGAGACTAGGTTTTTGCGCTGACTATCACAGTTTTTTCCTATCCCAATAAAACCATATAGTCCTGGTCTAATCATAAAATGGACACACTGAAGACTTTCGGCTTCAGTGAAGAACAATTAAACAAAATCTTAAGCTCTAACAGAGGAGGCAATAATATCACAATAATTCCCAATGGGGGTGAAAAATGGAATGAACTTATCAATCTGAAAAAGAAGATTATTAGAACGGAATTACATGCGGATTTTATTACACAATATGTGAGGGCAGGGAAAATACCGATAGGCCTTCAAATACGAAATGAGCCAGGCTTATTTGTAGATAACCCAAAGTTCTTGGAAACATGGACTTTTATTTGTAATAGATGTAGTAGGGACCTTATGCTCCTCATTATTGAAACCGCTCAAGCTACAGTATTGATAGAAATCAAAGAGATGGAGGAATTAGAGAGGGCCCTGTTAGATAGCAATGTTATAGAGGAAGCCAAAAAAAGGCTTGAAGAAATAAACCAGGATATGAAGGGATACGGGGAGTATCTTACTAATAGGAAGACTCAAAAACTCAGAAAGGACATCAACAAGTTCAGCCAGGAAGTGGTTTATCCATTCCTGAGAAAAGATTACTATACAGACAAGGCTGAGCACAACAGGAATGAGGGATTTAGGCCCAGATTCCAAACGAGATTTCAAACTAGGAAACCCAGACATATACACTTCTCGGGGACATCTGAGAGTAGTATAGAGGAGGAGGAACTGGGGAGAGAGGATGGAGAATATGTAGGCCAGAACAGGGAGTATGAAACCCCTTTTTTCGATCAGCGCCCACAGAGAAGCAGGGGGAATTTCCGAGGCAGAGGGAGAGGACAGTACCCGAGGAGATCAGCCCCCAGAGAACAGGATCAGGAGTACCAACAGACCCCGGCCCCTCAAGAATACAAGAGGACCAGGAACAAAGTCTACTGGCACTAGAGAGGACTCCCATCATAAATCTCTCAAAAAGAACACTAACAGACACAGAAAAACAAGTGCTAGGCATGGGGTTCAACTTTGTTCCAACCACAGGTATTAATAAATTTCAATTAGAGAAAGATCTAAGATCTTTTTTCCGTAAAATACGACTACGTAGGTTCTTTGAGGACAGACCACTAAGAGAGCAACCCCAAGATTCGGGTCTGAGGACGAAATCTACCTTTACCCCGAGCTTAGGAATGGTGGACAAAAACCTGGAGACCTTTGAATCAATTGTAAAAATAGAAATCGGTCTCCTATTAGAGAAAGATCACTTCCAACAGCATAACATCAGCAAAGTCCAGAGAGAGGCCATTAAATCCCTTGCCGAAGATAACAGTATAACAATAAAACCTGCTGACAAGGGGGGAGGAGTAGTGGTCTTTGACACACTTGACTATGAGCAGAGAGCTCTTACCCTCCTTACAAATGACCTACACTATACAAAAGTCTCTCAATCAAGACTAACCAAGCTGAAGAAAGATGTAGAGTCTCTACTCCAAAAAGCTCTGGAGGAAGATCAAATCACGGAGGCGGAGTGGAAATTTTTGAATAATACTAGCCCAAAAATCCCTGCGTTCTATGGATTACCTAAGGTCCATAAGAACCTAGAAGATCCTCCACTGAGACCTATAGTGGCATCCATTGATTCTTTGCTGGAGCCACTCAGTCAATACGCAGATAGATTCCTCAAGCCCCTAGTAGCTGAACAGAACTCGTATATTCGAGACACAGCGGATATGATATCCAAAGTGGAAGGGATCCCTTTCGATGAAGACAATGAAGTGTTGGTGACTCTCGATGTAGAGTCACTCTACACAAACATACCACAAAAAGACACCATAGTGGCAGTCAGGAACCTTTTAGAAGAAACTGATATACAAGGTGGAAATAAAGAGTTCATTGTTCAGTGTGTGTCAATGGTCTTGCTGAACAACATCTTTCTGTTCAAAAAAGATCTCTACATTCAAAAGAAGGGGACCAGTATGGGCGCAACATGTGCGCCGAGCCTGGCTTGTATATACGTGAGCCTATTTGAAAAGAAGCATGTGTACAATGAAGTGAGTCCCTTTTTCGAAAATATTCGAAATTGGGCTCGCTTCATTGATGACATATTTTTTATCTGGCAGGGGAGCATAGAACTCCTAGAAGAATTTCTTGGCTGGCTCAATTTAGGGGACCCAAACCTAAGATTTACAGCAGTACACAGCAGGTCAAAGGTCAATTTCTTGGACATATGTATCAAGAGTCAAGACCAACTTTTAAAAGTGGAACTATACAAGAAAGAGTCGGATAGGAATACAATCCTCCATTACTCCAGCTACCACCCCAAGAGTCAGAAGGACTCGATACCATTCGGCGAGTTCCTTCGTCTCAGAAGAAATTGTACTGATCTTACAGACTTTCACAAACATGCCCGAGAAATGAAAAAGAAATTTAAAGACAGGGGCTACCCCAAAAAATTGATAAGTCACTCTCTCAAAAGAGCACAGTACTACGACAGGGACTGTCTGATTAACAAAACAGAGAAGAAGAAAACACAAGACAAAATAGTGATGGTAAGCCAGCATTCAGTCATAGCCAACCAAATTAAAAATATTATCAATCACAATTGGAAAATTTTAAACACTGGCCCAGACGTGACCCCTTTGGAACGTCCCATGTATGCGTACAGAAAGAATAAGAATCTCAGATCTAATCTGGTACATACATACAGGGAGGACGAGACAGGTATCCAAACCACCCTTAGTGGACAGAAAGCGACAGGGAATAACAAATGTGGCACCTGCTGCATCTGTGAGCTATGTATAGTTACCAAAACAGTTGAACACAATGGAGTCAAACACACGATTACCACTCTAAACAACTGTAAGACAAAGAATGTAATATATATGATCCTGTGTCCATGCAACCAGGCATATATAGGTGAAACAGGTAGAGAAGTGAGGCTCAGGATAGGGGAACATAAGTCTGCAATCAACAACAATAAAGAAAACGCCCCCCTTGTAGCTCACTGGAAGGAAAAGGGACACAAAATAAAGGACCTCAGATGGGTCATTTTGGAAAGGATCAGGGAACTCACCAGATCGGGTGACAGTACTAGGAGACGAAAGTTACAGGAACAATGGTATATGGTGAAATTCAATACCATCAAAAAAGGCCTAAACTCTAGGGAAGAGTGGGAGGCGCTTATTTAGTATACCACCGAAAGATCACCTAGAACGAATAACGTTATTCCCTCAAATATAATCTGGTAATCTTGAATTTACACACCAAATGATACTAACACGTAGTACTTTGACCACCACTACAAGATGGCGCTCTGAGTCAGGGGCTGTCCTGGATGGCCGATTGGCTGGGCTCCGCACAGATAGCATCGAACCTGGAATTAGCACATCCCCAGCATAGACTGTGAAGGGGATCACTAGAGAGCACTAGCAGCGCTGGTGAACATAAACAAGCAGTATACAATATCCAGTAAATAATGACTCATTAAACCGATATATAACGCGAAAAATTGTCAATTGTATTATCAGGTATCCATACTCTAGAATAACCTACAGATATAAAGAAACATACGAAGCGAACCGTGAACGAAGTGGGACGCCACATAGGTAGGTCTTGTGACATGAAAGCGAGGATATTAGACCATTCCAAGATGGCGCCTACGTTCACGGAGAGTTCATAAGTGCGCATACAACGTTCCACACTTGACAGGTGTTGGGTATTAACCAAGCAGAGTGAGCTATAAAAACTCCAGTGAAACTGACACACTTGAGATCGAGTGAAGGAACGAGGCAGAAGCGGTCGAGTTGCTAAAAAACGGTAAGCGCACATCCAATCCCTGGATTCCCCCCTCTGCTGCCCTTCTACCGCTCAGATAGCAGGGGAACCACTTACTTGTAAAATGGGAGAATATGGCACTGTAGACCCCTATATAAAGGCAGACAGGAGGGACTTTGGTAGGATTAAATCTAGACCTCATACCTGGACCAGTAGTACCTGACCAGGGTGGGGGGTGGTGTAAACAAATTACCTGCACATGAATATGTCTTGACCAGAAGGATGGGTCCTGTAAGTTACATACAGACAATTAGATATTTTTTGGCACTAATACCTGCACTTTTAGCAATATGGGCACAAAGCAAGACTGAGAGCAGGGACTTAAAGTAATAAAATAATAAGAGATTAGAAAATAGCAAAGTACCAGGGACGTCATTCATGCCTGAACAGAGCTAATAGCGCATTCGTGTATAGAACAGAAGAGAAACATGACGTTATTTTAATATCTACTCAACAGAACATATCCAGTTCAGGAGCAGACCAACGACAACATATGCCCGTTCTAAACAAGTTTTATAAATATCGGAGGTAAGAGTTTACTTATAAAAATAACGATAAGAATGCTGAAGTGTAGTATATGAAATAGCAGAGTAAATAAGTTGGATATACCTTACCCTCATAGATACACCACAAGTGGGCAGTCATCCGACAACCAAATAACCAAGGAACCCCATCAAAAGGAGCTCTCGTTACAAGAGAGAGGTAAATAGTAGAATAAAAAAAGAAAAAACTATCCCCAAAGTGCATAAACGAGGGAAATGTCTATCTAGAACCTAAGCAAAGCTTAATATTTTTGTACCAACAGAAGGGCCCCAAGGACCATAGGTGTAGTACCAATAGAGGGAGACCTTAAGGAGACCCCACCCTTGAGCGACTACAATACGGCCCCAAGGGTGAGAATTTATACTTGTCCATTCCCCTAGGCCTGTGGGCCCCTTGATTTCTTTCCTTACTAATTGGTCTTCCACAACGAAAAAGACTTGGAGGGCTTGTATATCACATGTGAATTAATTGTGTGCTAAGGAGTAAAGAAGTGAAAATATATGCATTAGAACCAATGCTTATATCATTGTGTAATGACATGTACCAGACAAGAACCAATAGAACCAATAATGTGAAGTCAGAGTGGGTATATATCAACCACAATAGCTTAACTCTTAAGATAAAACTGAACAAAAGATGTTAATGCAGAATATCTGACAGTACATATGTTTCATAATGTGTTCACAGATACGGTATATTCAACCGTTCCCTGAAACCCCAGAAACAAGAAGTCCTGAGGAAGGTGCCACGATATTGAGTGACAAGCACCGAAACGCGTCGACGCACTGTTTTGATCCAAAAGAATCCAACTAGGGCCAGACAGAGTTGTAGATGGGCATTAGATTTCTCCATCACTGCTAGAGAAAAATTAAATTGTCTATGGCCATTGGATCTTCTCAAATATAGTGGCAGAGATACTAAGCAGGCCACTCAAATATAAGGGGTTTTTTGTATTTATGTTCAGTCTGTCGTCTATTGTGAATACATCTTGATTGCTTTTTCATTTGTTGTGTATTATAACATTGTGTTGATGTAACATTGTCTAATATTAATTCTTAACCCACCGAGATATTTTATCTTGGCTTTTAATTACTTTGGATGAATTTTACCTTGTTTTTATTGTTTATATATATGTAATTCGAATAAATCTAGATTGTTTAACAAGACTATTTCTTTGTGGAAACCCATTCTTATGCTTGTCGGAATACCTATGACATACTGTGACCTCTACTTGTATCACAAGAAAGGCCTGTGTGGGAAATAGACTATTCAACCCCAGGGATCCCCCCTTTTTGACTTACTGTCTTTCTACCCTGTTCCCTGGTGAAAGTGGGGTACCCTCTCTTTTTTGAAACCCGCTGAAAATGTACCTTGGATGGAGCAAGGATCGATTTCTGGCTTGTTTCCGGTCCAGGGAAGGCATGGCTTGGCAGTTCGGGCTGGACTGTTCCCATGAGGCACAGGGTCAGACTGATTTGCATATGACCATGTCTGAACTGGGGTGGCAGAGTGGGCTAAAGAATGGTGATGGATTAAACCCAGATCAGTTGACTGGGGGTGAGTGCTTGTATTGTCAACGCTCCGTCCATCATTTCCTTTGGTTTTGCTTTGTTCGCCATAAGTTGGCAGGGTATGCTCAGACGTGAGTCCCTTGCTCACTTTGCCACTGGATTCAAGCAAGCCCGGCTGAAGACGGCTGCAATGCCAGAAACCGGTCCTGGGAAGCTTGTTTCCGGTCCAGGGAAGGCATGGCTTGGCAGTTCGGGCTGGACTGTTCCCATGAGGCACAGGGTCAGACTGATTTGCATATGGCCATGTCTGAACTGGGGTGGCAGAGTGGGCTAAAGAATGGTGATTGATTAAACCCAGATCAGTTGACTGGGGGTGAGTGCTTGTATTGTCAACGCTCCGTCCATCATTTCCTTTGGTTTTGCTTTGTTCGCCATAAGTTGGCAGGGTATGCTCAGACGTGAGTCCCTTGCTCACTTTGCCACTGGATTCAAGCAAGCCCGGCTGAAGACGGCTGCAATGCCAGAAACCGGTCCTGGGAAGCTTGTTTCCGGTCCAGGGAAGGCATGGCTTGGCAGTTCGGGCTGGACTGTTCCCATGAGGCACAGGGTCAGAATGATTTGCATATGGCCATGTCTGAACTGGGGTGGCAGAGTGGGCTAAAGAATGGTGATGGATTAAACCCAGATCAGTTGACTGGGGGTGAGTGCTTGTATTGTCAACGCTCCGTCCATCATTTCCTTTGGTTTTGCCTACTACCAGTCACATCCTGTGAAACCACAGCACCCCAGGGAGACGTTCCGATATTTTCCAACATAGGGCAATCAATTGCTTGGCTGCCCACATCATAAGACGTATAAGGGTCGAATCTGAGTCAGTCATTCCCTCCAGCACAGCTGGCTTCAGCTACAAAAGGATTATGGAGGGCGTTTCCAAAATTGAGTATCCTATGGTTGCATTGATGTGCCCCAATGTCTCATTTCACAATGTCTGAATGACGGTGCAGTCCCACCATATCTGGCAGAAGGTACCCCTGCTGTCACCACATCTCCAACAGGCATCTGAAGCTGCAGGGAACATGTGTCATAGCCTAACCATAGTGAGATACCATTGAAACATTGCTTTGCATGTTGAATCTCATTGGGGGACACTGTGTGTTGATTTAGGAATGTCAGCCCAGTGTGTCCGATTCTTTACGGGGATATGTCTCTCTCTCGATGGCCCTTGCCCACCTGATTTGGTAAGCGTATGTCGTTCTAGGTTTGGAGTCCTGTAGAGCCTGGTATGTTCTTGAGATCAGGTGCTTCGTCCTTACAAATGACCTCACCAACCTTTCAAAGGGTGGTGAGCAATCTGGTGGCAGCCCCGCAGATAGTTGGGTGGAGGGCCCAGTGTCTAAGCTGATAGTATTTGAGTTGTGAATTTTCAGGTACCCAAAACACCTACTTGCATTGTTCGAATGGTTTAATGTCCATACCCTGGAAGAGGTCACTAGAAATTCAGAAATTACCTCTCTCCAAATCCGGGATGGTGGCGGGGGGAGTAAAGGTGTGAAACCTGGAAGACTAGCGATGAGGTTGTTAGGGGATGGGAAGGTGGGAGGGGCTTTTTTAACTGCTGTCTGGTCCCAGATTTCCAGGACTGTTCTGGTCGGGGTGGCTTCCTAAGAGCTTTGAGGGCATGCAGCAAGAAGGAGCCAGGCCAGATCCCACAGTGGATGACATGGCACTGCCCTATCCATATGGAACCAGTGGCTCTGACTTTCATGGACCACACAGTCCAAGATACATCAGAGATGGGCGCTTAATAGTATTCTAGGAAATTGGGACACTCCAGTTCCCCCTGCTTCTGGAAAGTTTCAAAAACAAAAATATGTGGTGCTTTATCAGTTTTGCCTGCCCAGATAAAGGCACATATGTAGAAGAGTTATATCTCCTCACTAAATGGATGTAGGGAGCTTTGATAACAAATAGAGGGCCCTGGGGATGATGTTCATTTTAACAACATTTAAGCGGCTTAGCCATCAGAGGTAGAGCGGTCGCCATCTTAGCATGTTATCGAGAATATTCTCGCAAAGCGGTTCTCAATTAGCTTTTGATCAGTCATCGAGATAGCAGGGGCAGATTGCGACTTATTTACAATGTGACGCATCTAGGCAGATGCGTCACGTTGTCAAGCACTGCGCCACATGAAACCTGTGTCAGGTTTCATGTGGTCGTTCCGTCGCAGGGTGGGCATTCCGTCACAGGAAAGCCCCGTAAAACTGACACAGTGATATCTACAAGATTTCACTGAGTCAGTTTTACGACGTCGCTGCGACAAACCCTTATGTCTGCTTGGAGCAGGCATAAGGAGTGACACACCACGTTAAGTATGGACGGACCCTGTGCATTGCTGGAGTTGCGTTGCGCTTGCGACGCGACTCCAGCAATGCGCCACCCTTATGCCACAAGATGCGTCAAGCAACTGCCCCTCCTTGTGCCATGGTGCGACGCATTGTAAATGCGACGCATCCGTGGTGGCGCAAGGGGGGAATTGCATGTTGCATCTGTTCTGGTGCATCCCTGCTGATTTGCAGAGAGGCACTAGACATTGTAAATATGCCCATAGGTTCATATATACATGGACAGTGCACAGAAAGAAAGGGGTGCTCGGAAGCTCCAACGTGTATTCCAAAATTCCTTTATTTCATTTCCATAAAACAACCTCTTGAGCCAACGCGTTTCATTCACAACGAACTTCGTCAGGGCTGCAATCATTAAAAGTATAAAACTCAGTACCAACAATGGAAAACCCAAGTACAAAAGAGACACCAATACAAAAACAACATACGAATTTGTGAAATTATGTCTATCTCGGTCAGTTCAAAAAGATATGTATATGATATGATTTGTGCTATAGATAAGTACTGATTGATTTATTACCATGCTTCAAACTAGATAGATTTTCTGCCAAATTGATGCTATGTATTACATTGTGATATGTAGGCCCTTATTGGGTCATTCCCTTTCAAGCTAAGAGCTACAGTTTGATTACATGAATTTTTCACTTCAAGAAGTATCGTTTTTAACATGTATGTTGTTTTTGTATTGGTGTCTCTTTTGTACTTGGGTTTTCTATTGTTAGTACTGAGTTTTATATTTTTAATGATTGCAGCCCTGACGAAGTTCGTTGTGAACGAAACGCGTTGGCTGAAGAGGTTGTTTTATGGAAATGAAATAAAGGAATTTTGGAATACACGTTGGAGCTTCCGAGCACCCCTTTCTTTCTGTGCACCGTCCATGTATATATGAACTTTTTGATCTGCCTGACAGGAGAGTATTGGTGCGGCATACTCTGGACGTATTGTGCACAACATATGGACTTACATTCGATACTCAGAAATACTTGTGCATAACCTTGGTCAGCCGTTTCTTTTCTTTTTCATTTGATTAATATGCCCATAGGTATTTAAATGAAATGCTGAGCCCATTGAAATGGAGTGGACATCGCTAAAGATCCGGCGTCTGGGTTTGCCCGCTGGCATTGCTTTAATTGCTTCCCTTAGCTCTGCGGCATTAATGGGTGCATCATGAAGGACCAGATAATGGGCAGGGATGGGGGGGTCGTTCGGGTTGTACAGTTCCATGTGAGTAGAGTTTCTGATAGAATGTCCTCAGGTAGTTTGCTTACCTTTTTCCATCAGTGCCCAGGCCCCAGAATCCATCCTTACTCTCAGTATAAAGCACTTAGCGTGCTGTACTCGGAGCTTGCGAGCATGGAGGGTGCCCATTTTATCCCCCTGTTCATAAAATTTGTGGCCCACTGCCAGCAGGGGAAATTCAGCGACGCTGGCCTTGTGGAGTTTCTGCTGGCCTAGTACTATCATTAAAGATAATGGGTGACCCAGTATCCCTCAGAACATGGAAAATCTAGTAGTATGCAGTAACAGTTTGTTCTGTAGGGGAGGTTATATTTATTTAACATGAGAGTTAATCACTCACAAGCATTCTATTTGGCATGACAAATCAATCGCGCTTAGGCAATACAAAGGAGTAGGAGTTAAAAGGTATATTACCATTCATATACCGTAAAGTGATGTACAAAATAGCAGGTCACAGGGTCACACAGGACTATTGGGAGAGATATAGAATATGAAAGAAAAACATGAAAAAACAGGGGTACATTAAATCGTACACTTAGACATAGTTGACATATATGCTGGTACAATGATAACACACAATATTCTTTTTGAGAGTATTCCAAAGAAACGGATAACTGTACAATCAGAGGTCCTTTTTACATTAGAGATGGAAATAGCTTGTCAGGGTAAGGGAGTACCAGCAGTTATCATCGCTGTTTCGACCCATTATGTGTATAAATCATAAACACCAGGGACCTCACAAAGCTTGTTTCTGAGGGGTGGAATCATACCTCCCACATCGGTTACCTGTGTGGGGGTATGATTCCACAATGTTTGACACCAAACACAATAGGGTTACTTTCAGCAGTTTTAGAGTTGGTCATCAAGCGGTCGCATAATGCCACTCTACATGTCGTAAATGGCTGCAGCACTAACAACCGGGGAGAATGGACTCCATAAGCTGCAGGGGTGTCATGCTCTTGCAGTGGCACCCTCTCACTTAGAACCAAGCACCCTGCCTTCAGGATTGTCAAGGCCTGCTATAGGGGTGACTTATGAGTTTTAAGTGTAGTGACCCTTAGATATTAAACCTATATCTGAAGTAAGTGGTGCATGCACCAACTTACACAGGCTGCAATGGCAGGCCTGTAGGTTCCATTTTGCATGGCCTCTCATGGGTGGCATAATACATGCTTCAGCCCATGGGAGGCCTCTGGGGTGCCTATCTCCTGGGTACATGGGTACCATATACTAGGGACTGACAAGGGTACCCCAGTATCCAATCTGGAGTGTATCTAAGTACATGATATAACAGTTTAAGGAGAAAGCAGATAGGCCGGGGTCCTGGTTAGCAGGATCCCAGTCAGACTAGTCAAAAACAGAAGAACATCAAACAAAAAGTCGGGGTAACCATAAGAAGCAGACCCTACTTTCCTACAGTCACCTACTGCCAGGCGAGTCCACATTTCCGTGAAAGTATCGTCTTTGGTGGATTTGCCCGTCACCATGGTGACAGAATCTGGGTGATTAATGTGGAGGGGCTCTTAAGTTACTGGTATTCAAGGTGCACGCTGTGAGCCAAGAGGATCTGCGGACCTGTGGCACTCAGCATATGTGGATGTGTCAGCGGCACTAAGGGTCCTCTGATGGGCTCTCTAGGGGCAAGGTGCTCACAATGCATACACCGAACTTTCAGGGGTGGCGCAGAAGGTTGTGGTGTCTAGTCAAGGGTGGTCCAAGGTGAGCAGGGAGCTGGCTTCCTAGATACAGAGCAGCAAAAGTGCCTCAACGGTCCCTAAGAGCTGAAGCCTGGCCCTCGGCACTCCCAGTCTCTGATGCAGGCTGTTCATGTGGGCATGGGCGTAGGAAGTATGGGGGACGCAGGGGACATATCCCCCCCAGATTTTGGAGTGGGGGGACACGGGGGACAAGGGTGGGGGGGAAGAGGGGACAAAATAATTTCCCCTCTCCCTTCTGTTATTCGCAGGGCCATTAGCGAGCGAAAGCGCTACCTAATGGCCCTGTACTTGACCTGTGACCTCACCTGCCTGCAGTCAAAGAGGCCACCCGTCCTCTGCCCTTTGTTATTCTGCAGTAAGGCTTGGCCAGTCTGGTAAGGGCAGAGAAGGAAAAAAAACTTGTCTCTTTTCTGTCATGCCCAGAGAAGGCACGGATAGTGTCCGCTTCTCCTGCTCTGCCTCTGGTAGCTTCCCCCCCCCTCTCTCTCTTTATTCCTCCATCTCTTTCTGTCTCTGTCTCGCTTATCCTTAAGTGCTCATTTCAAAAGACAGCGGTTGCATACTTTCTCTTGCCTCTCCTTTTCTCTATTTGTTCCCCCGTGAAATGGATCCAAAAACGAGCAGAACACTTTGGCTGGAAATGTCCTTATTTTCTGACAGGGTTCTATTCCAAAGTACAACCTCGGGAAGGAGAGAAAAAAGTATCAAAATAAGAAAAAGAATTAAATAACCAAATAAAGCAATACAGAGTGGTCAGCAGACAGGCCAGATTGTTATTTACACCCATGCACCTTAGCGCTGCTTTACAGAGTTTTCTAGTGAAGCGCTACTTTCTTTTTATTTTATTTCTTTGAGCAACATTGTTTTCCCAGGGTGGGGAAGAGCACCATTCATAAAGGGACTGCAATACCTGGTTAAGGGGTGGAGTGGAAAACGTTTAATATGAGCGTTTTCAACTGTTTTAAATATTTTAGCCTATAAAATGTGTACCGCAGCTCTGTGTTGAGGGATTTGGTCTTTTTTAAACCAAACTGCTTACATTTTGTAAGGATATAAGCAATGGACATTAAAACAGGTCCCTTCCTGGTCCTGTAGTCATGTCTTGAACTTTTCAGGCAAAATCACTTACTGATTTCTGAATAATGAGTTTAAAACCGTTAAGGTAACCATGTTGTTCCTGCTTACATTTCACATGCTTTGCTCATCCTTGCATTCAGTGTTTGCTTTTTACAGGGTGTTGTTACTTTTTTTCAGGCAGCATTTTACTCTTGTCCAATGCATAATTTGAATTGAGTCTCAATTGGGTTGTAGCTGAAGGCAGTGCCAGTTTCTCCCAGTGGGGCAGTATGGTATTCAGTAGGGGAGAGGATGTGGCACTCTGGCCAGAGCTGCCAAATTTGGAACTGGAGCACAATTTTCAGCCTTCATGACCAGTCCACCAGACCACACTCCTGACAGAGCTCATTCCAATGCTACACCTTAGAAGGCCCGATAGACCTTAGAAGCCCTGGTGCCTTAATGCCAGCAGGTGGACCCTAGCGGTGGCAACTGTGAGTGAACCTTGAAGGCCTGTCCACCACAATCCATGCAGTTCACCTCCAGTCTTGCGAGCAGGCATACGAAGAAGCACACACTAGAGCGACAGTGACTCTGTCACTGAGGTCACAAGACACTTGAGGCCAGTCCACCTCGTCCATTGGTACCTCCATTGGACTTTTTCAGCACTAGTAGTGCAACTTACCAGGGGTTGGTAATGTTGGATTTGCATGCACATTAAACTTAGGGGTGATTATAATGGTGGTGGGACTGCCACATCACCGCGTCGTTGACAGTCCCACCGCCATCGATGACTGCATTACTGCCCGCCATATTACAATGGCGGGCGGTTCCCTGGCAGTCGGAGAGACCTATCGCCACGCACACTTCTCCCTTCCATAGAGAAGGGAAATGGCTGGGATCCTGGGGCCTTATTTATAAAGGCCTTGCGCTACCGCTGCTTCACTTTTAAAATGGGAAAAAGTGACGCACCGGTAGCGCAAGGCCTTCATAAATAAGGCCCCTTGTGTCTTGCAGAAAGGAGAGAAAAAGGTGTATCTGCTCTTCAGGAAGGATATACAATGCAGAAAGGGCCAGAATAGCCACTCTGGCATTTCCTTTGTGGGCTGCAAGCTAATTATGCTTAATTTAAGTTGGTGTCTGCAGGTGAGGCGTAACTGCATTCTTTGTTAGAGACCGGTACCTTATTTAAACCATCAGACTGTAAAACCGAACAAGAGAAAGGCATCAAGAGTTGTTGGCAGAAGGAGGAAGGGAAATATGGAAAACAGAGAAAAAGGAGAAAGCAAAGATGAGAAAGAACCTGGAAGAGTGAGATAATGTGGAGGGAGAGTATGCTGGTGGATAAAGGAGGCAGGAGATGAAATCAGATAGACAGCCTTGGTATTCAACAACCCAGCTCTGCCACAGATTCCCTCCCTACCACCCTTTAATAGTGCTGCTCAAGTGTCCATAACCACTCTCTCAGATGCATTTAATTAGGTATATAGCGCCACTCATGCCAGTGCAGGGTGTCAGCACTTTACATCATTCACACTACACAGAGGCAGTCAATCATAGGTGTGTAAATCTGTGTATAGGAAATGTTAAATAAAACTACAGTGTGTAGGAGTCACATGTCATCCATACTTGTAGACAGTACTGTTTAAGAGTGCTTGGTCTCGATGTTGGAAAGTGGGTTAATAGTAGGGGTAAATGTATATCTGTCCCCGGCAATAAGGTCACTACCTCTATATATAGCTCCGCACCGGTCTTCGAAAATTATTCTCATGCTCAACCCTTGGTAGCTTGGCTGTGAGCAGGTATGTAAAGCATTTAAAAATGCCAATTCAGTAAATAATTAAGACACAACTCACAATAAAAATCCAACACCAATTTATAAAAATACTAAATATTTTTCTCTTTAAAATGAAAAAAATCCAATGTAGGGAACCGGGAATATGACTTTTTTAAAATTTAGCACGATATAGCACATAGAAACTTATATCCCCTTTCGGTACATCTGGTCACGCTGGACCTGCTCAAAGTCAAAGTTTCAGGCCGGCCACGATGAAGCCCTGCGGGGATACTCCTTGCGGTAGGTCTCGGTCAAAGTTTTTACCTTCTGACTTAGAAACTTTTCTGGAGCTTTTCTTCACGGGTCCGTGGAAGCTCTCAGCCAGCCCTGATTCGGTGAGGGTTCGCCGGCTTGCCTTGTAACAAACTCCCGCTCAAACTTATGGAAGTCTAACCTCCGGAGCTTTCCAGCGGTATGAGCTAGGGATGTAGGCTGGCACACAGTTGATGGTGGGTGGCTTGGCTCTCATGGTTGGTCCCGGTCACCTTTTCTAAGTCCGGAATTAGAAATGTTTGCAGAGCTTTTTCTTGCAGGGTCCTTCAATGCTTTTCACTAGGCCGAATTCGGTGAGGGTTCGCCAGCTTGGGTTTCCGCCTACGCCCGATCAAACTCTGGAAGTCGGACCCCTGGAGCTTTTCAGCGGGAGGAAACTGGACGGCAGGCCAACTCATGGTTGATGGTTGTCGGCTTGGCTGGCCAGAGAGAGTCGGTCCACTTATGGAGCTTTTTACCAAAGTTGCTCCAAACTTCTCCAAACCTCTGGAACTTCTTCCTGAAGTTTTCCAAAGGGTCTCAAAGTGTCCAAAACTTACTCCAAGGGTCTGGAATCTCCAAGATGGTCCTTGAAATGGACTTCAGTTACCACAATCCACTTGGACAAAACCCTTTCAAATTCACTGGTAGTTCTCCAGGCTGGGGATTCTTGGTGGTCCAGGAGTGCTCTGTTAACCTTCAGCTTGCAGGGAGGCCACTCTTTAGTCCTTTTGAAGCAAGGTAGTCCACAGGGCTGTAGCTCCAGATTGTGCAACAGGCACAATCTTCAGTCCAGGGCCTGGTTGGTTCAAATCCAACTCCTCAGCAGGGACCTTTCTTCTCCCAAGTTTGAAGCAGCATCATCTGGGAGGCTTTGTCCCTTTCAGATACTTATTCCAAGTTCTCTGGGTCAAGAATGAGGACACTCCTGTCAAATGAGGTGCAGGGCAATGCTTCAGGGTATGAGCACTGTGAGAAGTTGGCCTGGTATATGATGCTCACTAGTTCTAGTGATCACCTTGTACCATGCCAAGCAATCCTTATGATGATGGTTGTAAGTCCACCTTATAGACAAGCTATCCTAGGGGTAGCATGGACTAAGCAGTCTTAGGCTGAACTCTGTAAAGGCATGTGAAGCAAGCTGTTTTACCATACACAATCCTCTTGAATACCAAATGAAAGGACACCACACAGATATATATTGAAAATATATATAGTTTATTTCTACAAATATCCCCTATACTCTTTATGAGCACAGAAGCAAATGCGTTAAAACAAAACACAGTTTAAATATACAAAAGTTGCACAATATGGATGAGCCCTAGGGGCCACGTAAACCATATACTAAAATAGTGGTATAATAACCACTATGGGGAAAGGAAAGAGGCCTAGGGCCTGGGGAATCGCTGGAGCTGTTCGGGACTAGCAGTGATGAAGTCGGGAAAGGCCCGTGGGACTCGGGTGCAGTGCTTAAAGTGCACGCATGCACCAATGTTAAGTCAATGGTGCGTAAAAGTTACAAAGTTAGTGTTTTAGGAACCTTCCGATGGACCTACAAGGATAAAACTTTAGACACAGGCACTAGAGTTGTATACCAGTGTGGGAACACCGGCGTTGCTGAGTTACCTCACCCACAGGAAGCGGGTGCACAGGTGCGAAGTAGTGTCGGGTTTCGTCACGCAGGTCGATGGTGCTTGGAGCTGAAGATGCTGCAGGCGGGTCGTCGAGGAGAGTTCCGGGTGGATCCAAGAGTGGATCTCAAGAGGTGAAGACCTGAAAGCAGAGGGGACAATGTTCAAAGTCACTAGCCAGTGACTACCGTGGAACCAGGATGGAACCAGGCAACGTCGGGTGCAAACAGGTGAAGAGGTGCAGCTTGTCTCCGCAGCCACGTGGACACGAAGAGGTCAAGGACGTCCAGGAGTCAATCACGAGCTGTCCCACAAAGGCTCTAGCTGATGGCGGTGTCGGCAACTTGATTGGAGCAAACAGGCCTTGGCTAATGCAAGCCATGCAGGAAGTGGAAAAAGCTTAACACTCGGACCAGCAAGGTCAGAGCGAGTGCTCCTTTTTAGGGGAGCAAGGGCCAGTCTGGAGCAACCAGACCAGTGGTGCAAGTTGTTGTTTTCGTCGCCAAGATGGCCACTAGCCGCGTGGCAAGTGACCAGGATGGCGTGTCGAGTGGCAAAGTGCAAAAGGGCCCCACACAGATCGTGGAGATGCTGGGGGGCTGATCTTCGGTGCAAATGCTGCTCGGTGTAGGGGCTTCCCAAAGCACAGCGTCGAGGGTGCCTCAGGTGCTGCGCAGTCAGCTTTTCGAGGGTCTTCCGAGATGTCCGGTCCCACGTCTCTCGGTGCCTCCATGGGTCCCTTCTTTGCAGGGACTGTGGATCGGGCTCTGAGATGTCTGGGAGTCTGGGTCTCGTTGGGCTCTGGGCTCAGGCTCCAGCAGGAGGCGGTGGCAAAGCAGATGTCGAGTTGCTGGTTGGTGCCTGTATTCACAGGGTGGTCACTTCTTGGCCACAAGGGAGATTCTCTTCAGTCTTCTGTGCAGCAGAATGTCGAAGTCCAGTCTTCTTCTTAGTTTCAAGTCGAGTTCAGGATGATCTGAAGTCTTGGGACACAGCTCCTACTCTTACTCGAATTCTAGGGGCCGGATTACCTGCTAGGTCCCTCCTCTGGGTGGGACCAGGAAGGGGGGTGGTTACACCCTCTTTCCTTTGTCCAGTTTCGCGCCAGGACTGGGGCTGGAGAGCCCCAGGACCGGTTTGAACTGGCCTATGCACAGGGACACCTTGTGTGCCCCAGGCATGTCTGATTCTATTCAGCCCTGTCCTATCCAATACACAAAACCCTGTCTGGGGTGGTGCTAGCACCTCCCAAGGCAGGAAACCCTTTGTCCAAGCCTCCCTCGCTGGAAGGACTCCCAGCAGCAGGAGGTCAGACTTGTGTCTGTGGTGGCAGCATCCATTTTGTGATGCTGAGGCTCATGTTTAACTTTACCCGGGTTTCAGGTTATGTACATGTCGTGTCCCTCTAGAAGGGTGGAATACTACCCCCGTCGCCAGAACTGGCGAGGGGGTAGTATTCCAATTCATATGACACCTTACTCGACATGTTTTGATAAAGCCAAACCAAAGATAGCATTTAACCGCGAGGTTCATAATGCACTTAAGAGTATATGGTATGGCAGTATCATGGAACAGCTAAAGGACTTGGTTCCGAAAGCTGCAGACAGGCTCATCTCATGCCAGAGCACCATCTCACATATTTCCAAGCACTCTGCCTCCAGGATTGATGAGGCCTTCCATAGGAGTGGCTGATAGGAACATATGTGTCCATTTTAGGTTAGGCATAGGCATACTACACCTAAGTAAGAGGTGATTACACTGACTTACCCCAGCTGAGTGATCAGCCAGTTGTGTCAAATATGGAGGCCAGGCCAGGGGTGGCACAATACGTGCTGCAGCCCCTGGTAGGCCTTGGAAGCACCTATGCCCTGGGTACCTGGGTACACTGTTACAGGGGCCAATAAGGTGAACCAGTTCCAATTTCGTAATGCACCTAAGGTGCATTGGCATTAATTTATAGAGAGAACAGCAGGCTTTGGGTCTGATTAGCAGGCCCACAGCCACATTAAGTCATAAACCAGTGAAGCAAAAAGCAAAAATTTGGGGTGACCATAGGATAGCCGACCCTACTCTCCTACACAACCCCCCCCAAACGCAGGGACATTAGACTAACCGTGACCAGTTGTGTCTTCATGTTCTAAGTGGAAGTACCTGGAGAGACCATCTGCATTACCATGGTCAGTCCCTGAGCGGTGCTCCACTGTAAAGTCCATCCCCTGTAGGGAAATGGACCACCTGAGCAGTTTGGGGTTTTCACCCTTCATCTGGTTGAGCCATAAGAGGGGCTTATGGTCGGTCTGAATCTTGAAGTGAGTGCCAAACAAGTATGGTCTCAACTTCTTCAGGGCCCACACCACAGCAAAGGCCTCCCTCTCAATGGCTGACCAACGTTTCTCTCTGGGGGTCAGCCTTCTGCTAATAAAAGCAATGGGCTGGTCGTGACCATCTACATTAAGTTGTGAAAGCACAGCTCCCACTCCCAACTCAGAAGCATCTGTTTGGACAATGAACTCTCTTGAGTAGTCAGGACTCTTCAGGATAGGTGCAGAGCACATGGCCTTCTTCAGGTCATCAAATGCCTTTTGACAGTATTCTGTCCACTGAACCTTTTTGGGCATCTTCTTGGATGTCAGATCATTAAGAGGAGTCACAATGGACCCATAGTTCTTAACAAACTTCCTGTAGTACCCAGTCAGGCCCAAGAAACTCTGACCTGAGTCTGGGTAGTTGGAGGGGACCAGTCCTTTATGGTCTGGATCTTACTCTCCAGTGGTTGAACTTGGCCTCCACCTACAAGGTGGCCCAAGTATACAACTTTACTCTGCCCTATCTGGCACTTGGTTGCCTTGATAGTGAGGCCTGCCTTTTGCAGAGCCTCTAGCACTTCCTTCAGGTGGACCAGGTGATCCTCCCAGGTGGAGCTGAAGACAGCAATATCATCCAGATATGCTGCGCAAAAGTCATCCAACCCAGTAAGGACTTGATTCACCAACCTTTGGAAGGTGGCAGGTGCATTTTTCAAACCAAAGGGCATTACCACAAATTGATAATGCCCACCTGGGGTAGAAAATGCTGTCTTGGCTTTAGACTCCTCAGCTAACCTGATTTGCCAGTAGCCAGCTGTCAAGTCAAATGTGCTCAAATACTTTGCAGAAGCCAATTTGTCTATGAGCTCATCTGCCCTTGGAATAGGGTGTGCATCTGTCCTGGTGACAGCATTGAGTCCTCTGTAATCCACACAGAACCTCATCTCTCTCTTCCCATCTTTGGTGTGAGGTTTGGGGACCAGAACCACTGGGCTAGCCCAGGGGCTCTCTGAAGGCTCAATGACACCTAATTCCAGCATCTTTTGCACCTCAGTCTTGATACAATCTCTGACATGGTCAGGTTGCCTGTAAATTTTGTTCTTTACAGGGAGACTATCACCAGTGTCCACCAGATGGGTACACCAGTTAGTCTGACTGGGTGTCAGGGAGAACATATGTCGATATGCCTGCAAAACTTGTCTACAGTCATTTTGCTGATGTTCAGTGAGGCTGCCATCTAAGGCCACACCATCAACATGAACCATCCTCAGGGTTCTGAGTCAGCAGGTCTGGCTGATGAGTCAGCAGGTCTGGCTGTAGCCATGAGCAAGCCCATGTCTGCCCTGTCAACATATGCTTTCAGCCTGTTAACATGGAGCACCCTGTGGGGGCTCCTGGGAGTTCCTAGGTCCACCAAGTAGGTAACCTCTCCCTTCTTTTCAATGATAGTATGGGGTCCAGACCATTTGTCTTGGAGTGCTGCTGGGGCCACTGGCTCCAACACCCATACTTTCTGTCCAGGCTGGTACTCAGTCAAGACAGCCTTTTGGTCATGCCAAGCTTTTTGTAATTCTTGGCTAGCCTCAAGGTGTTTGGATGCCTTCTCCATATACTCAGCCATCCTGGAGCGGAGACCAAGTACATAGTCCACTATGTCTTGTTTGGGCTTTTTGAGAGGTAACTCCCATCTTTCCCTCACCAAACACAGGGGTCCTCTTACAGGGTACCCAAACAACAGTTCAAAGGGGCTGAAGCCAACCCCCTTTTGTGGGACCTCTCTGTAAGCAAACAGAAGGCAGGGCAGAAGGATGTCCCATCTTCGCCTGAGCTTTTCAGGTAATCCTTTGATCATGCCCTTTAGGGTCTTGTTGAACCTTTCAACAAGCCCATTGCATTGTGGATGATAGGGAGTGGTGAACTTGTAGTTGACACCACATTCCTTCCACATAGCTGTTAAGTATCCTGACATGAAGTTGGCACCTCATCAGATACTACCTCCTTAGGAAACCCCACTCTGGAGAAAACTCCAAGTAAGGCCCTGGCCACAACAGGAGCTGTTGTGGTCCTAAGTGGAATTGCCTCTGGGTACCTGGTGGCATGGTCCACCACCACCAGTATGAATCTGTGCCCAGATGCTGTAGGGGGATCCATTGGTCCTACAATGTCAATCCCCACTCTTTCAAAGGGCATCCCCACCACAGGTAGTGGTATCAGGGGGGCCTTTGTGGTACCACCTGCTTTGCCACTGGCTTGGCAGGTTACACAGGAGCGACAAAACTCCTTGGTATCTTCTGACATGTGAGGCCAGTGAAAATGACAGACAAGTCTGTCCCAAGTTTTATTCTGGCCTAGGTGTCCTGCTAAGGGAATATCATGGGCCAAGGTAAGAAGGAAGCCCCTAAATTGCAGAGGTATGACCAACCTCCTGGTTGTACCAGGCTTGGGGTCTCTACCCTCTGAATAAAGAAGCCCATCATCCCAATATACTTTATGGGTACCTTGAGCATTCCCAGCAGCCTCAGCAGCAGCCTGCTGTCTGAGGGGTTCAAGGGAAGGACAGGTTAACTGAGCCTGCCCCAAGTGTGCCCTAGAAGGTCCCCCTGTCCTCAGAAACTCAACCTGATCAGGTTCAAGCTCTTCAGGGACAGTTCCTTCAGGGGTCTCAAGATCATCTTCCTGTGAAGGCTGATCCTCACTTGTAGGCAGTTGGGAAGGCACAGCCTTTATCCTCCTGTTCTTCTTGGAAGGTACTTGGTCCATTGTTCCAGGATCCAAGACCTGAGGTTCAGAGAGGCACTTTTTGGCCTGTGACCTGGTCACAGCAAGGACATGTGATGATATCCCTAACATCTCTGCATGAGTCCTGTACTCAACTTCTGACCATAGAGAGTTCCCCAGGTCATTGCCCAACAAACATTCTACTGGGAGATCAGCACTAACCACAACTCTTTTTAGGCCAGTTACCCCTCCCCAGGAAAAGTTAACAAGTGCCACACTATGTGTAGTAGTGACATTGCTGGCATTGGTCACCAGGTAATTATCACCTGGCATGTATTGTCCAGGGTCCACAAAGCTAGGTGTCACCATGGTGACACTGGCACATGTGTCCCTGTAAGCTTGAGCCACTTTGTCATTAATCAAAGGTGTCTGCCTGTACTTGCCCAGATTACTGGGACTGACAGTAGTGGACAAATCAATCTCCACATCACAGATCAGAACAGCCTGTGTAGGGGTTCTGACTAGGCCAGAATCTCCCTCAGTTCCCAGGGTGATACCAACTACCCCCTTAGTCTGTGGACCAACACTGCTAACTGTACTATTGGGTGCAGGTGCCTTAGGGGCTGCAGTGTTGGGGGCTCCACCCTTTTTACACTCACTGGTCCAGTGAGAGGTGTTTTTACATGTACTACACCAGGGTTTTCTTTGACCTTCTTTCTTCTTCTTCTTGGAAGTTTGGGACCCACCCTCAGTATTAGTTTGGGGCCCTGTTGAAGACTTCTGGTCTTTAGCTTTCTGCTCCCCACCCTTCTGGTCTGTTTTCTTTTGGTTACCACCCTGGTTCTGGTTCTGGTTCTTTTGCTTAACTCTGGTTCTAACCCATTTGTCTGCCCTCTTTCCCAATTCTTGGGGAAAGGTCAGATCTGAGTCAACCAAATGTTGATGCAACTGCTGGTTCTGACAGTTATTTAAAATCTGTTCTCTCATCAGTAAATTGTACAATCCTTCATAGTCTGTAACCTTACTTCCCAGCAACCAGCCCTCCAGAGCCTTAGTGGCACATTCAACAAATTCAGACCAGTCCTGAGTCTGTGTCTTCTGGGTGTCTCTGAACATTAACCTGTACTGTTCAGTGGTTAAGCCTAACCCATCAATCAGAGCACTCTTCAGGACCAGGTAGTTTCTAGAATCCCCATCACTAACTGTGAGTCTGTCTCGGCCTCTACCTTCAAAGGAGAGCCACAAGATTGCTGCCCACTGCTCCTGAGGGATCTGCTGTACTCTGCAGGCTCTCTCAAGTGCAGTCATCCATTTGTGGATGTCATCCCCACTCTTGTAAGGGGGCACAATATTACTCAGGTTTCTATTGTCATAGGACCTGTCTTTATCCTTTTGGATAGTGCTGCCACCAGTGGATCCTAATCCACTCTCTCTAGGCTGCCTTGCTCTAGCAAGTTTTGCTTTGGCCAGGGCAACTTCTAATTCTTGCTTCTGGATCCTAAGTTCAGCCTCTCTCATTTTGGCCTCATGTTCCCTTCTCTGAGGGCTAGACAACTCCCTTCTGGAGTGTCCATGAGAACCTCTAGAAGCTTGGGAGGCATAGGACTCACCTGAGTGATTCCTTCTCCTCCTTTGCTCCTGGTTAAGTCCACTTGGGGGTCTGAATGGGTTGGACCCACTTTCAGTCCCAAATGTGCTTAAGTTAGCCTGGTTAAGCCTGCTGACTAGCACCTGACTATTTCTCTCATCATCAGACCCACTTTCCTCCTTCTCCTCCTCTTCTTCCTCATCCTCTGGCTCAGTATCTCCAGTGACCTGGTCTTCCTCATCTATCTGGATGACAGGGGCAGGGGTGTCAGTGTTGTCATCTTCAGTGGGAGAGCCTCCATCTCCATTTCCTGAGGGGCCTGGTTTGGAGGTCTTTAGAGCTTCAGACTGGTCTAAAAGCTCTCTGAGGTGACCTGCTGTAGGGGTAGGACCCGTTTTGATTCCTCTTAGGGAAAACAGCTGCCTCAGTTCTTTAAAAGTAAAGATAGCAAATTTGGATGGTGCCCTTGGAGGGTCACTCTCAACAGAGATAGGTCCAGTGGATCCCTCTGCTCCAGACATTGCTCTAGTGTGGGTGGATATGTTGCAATCTACCTACACTGGTGTTTGCCTACCAAACCTATCTAGTAGTTGTAGTCAGGGTGTGCTACTCCCTATCCTCTACAACAACTAAGTTCAGTAGAACTTAAGTATACTAGTCTTGTTTTAGTGTACCTATCAGGTACCTGTATGATCTTTCAAATGATACTCTCCAAAGATTGTAATGGTAAAACAACAGCAAGCTCAAATCCCAATCCGCTGCTCACCAATGTGAGAAGTTGGCCTTGTATATGATGCTCACTAGTTCTAGTGATCACCTTGTACCATGCCAAGCAACCCTTATGATGATGGTTGTGAGTCAACCTTATAGACAAGCTATCCTAGGGGTAGCATGGACTAAGCAGTCTTAGGCTAAACTCTGTAAAGGCATGTGAAGCAAGCTGTTTTACCATACACAATCCTCTTGAATACCAAATGAAAGGACACCACACAGATATATATTGAAAATATATATAGATTTATTTCTACAAATATCCCCTATACTCTTTATGAGCACAGAAGCAAATGCGTTAAAACAAAACACAGTTTAAATATACAAAAGTTGCACAATATGGATGAGCCCTAGGGGCCACCTAAACCATATACTAAATTAGTGGTATAAGTACCACTATGGGGAAAGGAAAGAGGCCTAGGGCCAGGGGAATCGCTGGAGCTGTTTGGGACTAGCAGTGATGAAGTCGGGAAAGGCCCGCGGCACTCGGGTGCAGTGCTTAAAGTGCACACATGCACCAATGTTAAGTCAATGGTGCGTAAAAGTTAAAAAGTTAGTGTTTTAGGAACCTTCCGATGGACCTACAAGGATAAAACTTTAGACACAGGCACTAGAGGTGTATACCAGTGTGGGAACACCGGTGTTGCTGAGTTACCTCACCCACAGGAAGCAGGTGCACAGATGCGAAGTAGTGTCGGGTTTCGTCACGCAGGTCGATGGTGCTTGGAGCTGAAGATGCTGCAGACGGGTCGTCGAGGAGAGTTCCGGTGGATCCAAGAGTGGATCTGAAGAGGTGAAGACCTGAAAGCAGAGGGGACAATGTTCAAAGTCACTAGCCAGTGACTACCGTGGAACCAGGATGGAACCAGGCAACGTCGGGTGCAAACAGGTGAAGAGGTGCAGCTTGTCTCCTCAGCCACGTGGACACGAAGAGGTCAAGGACGTCCAGGAGTCGATCACGAGCTGTCCCATGAAGGCTCTAGCTGATGGCGGTGTCGGCAACTTGATTGGAGCAAACAGGCCTTGGCTAATGCAAGCCACGCAAGAAGTGGAAAATGCTTAACACTCGGCCAGCAAGGTCAGAGCGAGTGCTCCTTTTCAGGGGAGCAAGGGCCAGTCTGGAGCAATCAGACCAGTGGTGCAAGTCATAGTTTTTGTCGCCAAGATGGCCACTAGCTGCGTGACAAGTGACCGGGATGGCGCGTCGAGTGGCAAAGTGCAAAAGGGCCCCACGCAGATCGTGGAGATGCTGGGGGGCTGATCTTCGGTGCAAATGCTGCTCGGTGTAGGGGCTTCTCAAACCCCAAAGCACAGCGTCGAGGGTGCCTCAGGTGCTGCGCAGTCAGCTTTTTGAGGGTCTTCCGAGATGTCCGGTCCCACGTCTCTCTGTGCCTCCATGGGTCCCTTCTTTGCAGGGACTGTGGATCGGGCTCTGAGATGTCTGGGAGTCTGGGTCTTGTCGGGCTCTGGGCTCGGGCTCCGGCAGGAGGCGGCGGCAAAGCAGACGTCGAGTTGCTGGTTGGTGCCTGTATTCACAGGGTGGTCACTCCTTGGCCACAAGGGAGATTCTCTTCAGTCTTCTGTGCAGCAGAATGTCGAAGTCCAGTCTTCTTCTTAGTTTCAAGTCGAGTTCAGGATGATCTGAAGTCTTGGGACACAGCTCCTACTCTTATTCGAATTCATGGGGCCGGATTACCTGCTAGGTCCCTCCTCTGGGTGGGACCAGGAAAGGGGGTGGTTACACCCCCTTTCCTTTGTCCAGTTTCGAGCCAGGACTGGGGCTGGAGAGCCCCAGGACCGGTTTGAACTGGCCTATGCACAGGGACACCTTGTGTGCCCCAGGCATGTCTGATTCTATTCAGTCCTGTCCTATCCAATACACAAAACCCTGTCTGGGGTGGTGCTAGCACCTCCCAAGGCAGGAAACCCTTTGTCCAAGCCTCCCTCGCTGGAAGGACTTCCAGCAGCAGGAGGTCAGACTTGTGTCTGTGGTGGCAGCATCCATTTTGTGATGCTGAGGCTCATGTTGAACTTTACCCGGGTTTCAGGTTATGTACATGTCATGTCCCTCTAGAAGGGTGGAATACTACCCCCGTCGCCAGAACTGGCGAGGGGGTAGTATTCCAATTCGTATGACACCTTACTCGACATGTTTTGATAATGCCAAACCAAAGATAGCATTTAACCGCGAGGTTCATAATGCACTTAAGAGTATATGGTATGGCAGTATCATGGAACAGCTAAAGGACTTGGGGGAATATTACCAAGGGCATTATCGCCGCATTAGCGGGACTTTTTCCCGCTAATGCGGCGATAATTTTATCGCCCTATTACCAAGCTGTCGCTAACACCAGTTAGCGACAACTTGTAGGCGATAGCGGGCATTTAGGGGCCCACTTTGCATGTCAGCGATAATTATCGCTAATGACATGCAAAGTGGGCGAGCCAAGATGTTAGCGACTGAAAACAGTCGCTAACATCTCTAACTCCTATTAACAACTAACGCCTGCTAAAAGCAGTTCTTAGCCATGTTATCCAATGGAAGGTGGATAACATGGCTAATAGCATTGTCACGATAATGCATGAATATCGCTGATTTTTCAGCGATATTCATGCATTTCGCAGGATTTTTACCGCTTTTGAGATAAACCTTGATAATATCAAGGTATCTCAGCGGTAAAAATCCTCGGTGCTCAGCGATATTTTTTTCCCGCTAACCAAGCAATAGCGATAATTATCGCTATTGCTTGGTAATATGCCCCTAGGTTCCAAAAGCTGCAGACAGGCTCAGCTCATGCCAGAGCACCATCTCACATATTTCCAAGCACTCTGCCTCCAGGATTGATGAGGCCTTCCATAGGAGTGGCTGATAGGAACATATGTGTCCATTTTAGGTTAGGCATAGGCATACTACACCTAAGTAAGGGGTGATTACACCGACTTACCCCAGCTGAGTGATCAGCCAGTTGTGTCAAATATGGAGGCCAGGCCAGGGGTGGCACAATACGTGCTGCAGCCCCTGGTAGGCCTTGGAAGCACCTATGCCCTGGGTACCTGGGTGCACTGTTACAGGGGCCAATAAGGTGAACCAGTTCCAATTTCGTAATGTGCATTGGCATTAATTTAGAGAGAGAACAGCAGGTTGTGGGTCTGATTAGCAGGCCCACAGCCACATTAAGTCATAAACCAGTGAAGCAAAAAGCAAAAATTTGGGGTGACCATAGGATAGCAGACCCTACTCTCCTACAACCACATCCTCTAAAGTGTGGCATTATTTTCCCAAAGAGAGCACAATTTCTCCTAAATTCATCATGGCTGATTTTCCAGCAGAGGGAGCAGAACTAACTAAACCAGCTTACAGGATGGCTTCATCTACCTAGGTCCACTCCCTTTACATCTGGGAATTCCTCCTTAATCCCCCCATCGGGCTGTGGGAGAGGTGTAAATGAAAGTGATTTCTCCAGCTTGTCTCCTTCTCTTGAAGAGCATTGTTTACTACCCCTCCCCCTGGCTCTGGCATTCCTATGCCCAGCAACCTCTACTCCCGGACAGGCCTCCTAACTCTAGGGGTCATTTATCACCTCTTCAAACAGCCAGTTCAATCCACTTACCTCTGGCAAATCAAGGCAGGGCACTAGAGGGCTGAATTGTGGCTTGCAGACAAGAAAGCCTTATAACTTCTTGTCTGTACATTTTAGAATAAATTCAACAATACCACATTGTTGCATTTATCATTAACATTCTTCTGAGTCCTTTAATCCTAGTTGTATGGCTTTCCTTTCTCCAGTTATTAATTAATAACCTCTTGCAATGTTAACCTATGGGCTGGGGATCTGCAATGGAAAAATTAACTGGCCAATGTCTCCAATACTAGGGCCTATATAAGGATCCTCCTTATACCCACAGGACCCCCACCCCTAGAATACATAAGAAAGACTTTAGGGGTTCTGATTATATCAAAATATTGCAGATCCTCACTTCACAGTGCTCCTAGCACAAAAGCCGATTTTGGGAAGCACTATACTACAACGTAGGCAGTGAAATGTGCAATTTCACTAAACCCAGGGTATATAACACTCATTTGTTAAGGGTCCTCCTTGTAGATACCTGACCTCTAACCCCTGGGACACCTAGGGGAACCCCTGGGGATACCTAATATGCCCCAACATTGTAGTTTATCAATTTGTAAGTGCCTCAAACCCAAAAGTCAAGATTGGGCACAATTTGCATTTTAAAAGCAGTCCTCCAACACGGGCCTGCTTTTAAACTGACCTCAGGCTACAGCAGTGTACACATGCAAGTGCAGGAAGGGCTGCTGGCCTCTAAACCACTATGCCCTAATATATACTAGGGACTTAAAGGTAGTTTCAGTCCCCATGCCCTATTATGTACTAGGGCCGTATAGGAGAGGTCATGTCAATCATGAAGGTACCCTAACCCATAGTGCACCCTATTGTATGTAGGTATTTTTTACTGTATTTGTAAGTGTCTCTATCAACATAGCACTGGCCTGGGCCTGGTTAGTCATAGGCCAGGGTCAGTCAGAGTGAGGTACCACCAGTACAAGTCAGCAAAAAGTAGAGAAGCACAAACCCAGAATGTAAAACATACAACCATGGTTGAGGGCTCTCTTTAATAATCAGAAAATGCAAGATTTATATATTTTTATCATTTGGTCAGGTTACTATATGAATGTAAATAACAATAAAGCATACATGCAAACTGTGACTACATGCATGCTTTTCTCAATATTTCACTTAAAAACGATGCAACTGTATTTGTTTAACGGGCGGTGATTTGTATAGGGTCAATGGAAAGTCCACAAGGTTGCCCCTGTCCCCCCCAGAATTTTAGTGTCTCCTACGCCCCTGCATGTGGGACGCCCTGGTACAATGCTGGAATGCAGCGACTAAGATGCAGGCTCGCTCACTGCCTCCAAGGCGCAGTGTGGAGTGTGAAGGAGGAGAACAGGATCCGAAGATAAAATAGGCAAGGGGAGGTCCTCGAGTGTGGCTGGGGTCTCAACAGGGCCACACACCCACCAGGCCGGATCAGGGCCAGCCGAGCTTACAGAGACTCACCCAATTGTCTTTGCCAGTGGGCCGTCATCCCCTCAACCGGGTAAGTTGGACAGGAGCCCCGTGGACAGGCTCCACCAGCAGCGTGCCATCAGGTGTATGCACTGTGCGGTCCCCTCACTGCGTGGATGCAGACCCAGAACCTCAAAGTGGGCTTCCCCTGGGGTCAACGGGCATGTGTTGTCACTCGAGGCAGTAACGCCGGCCTGCTCAAGCACTCACGATGTCCAAATAGGCAAGATGGCAGCTGTACTCTTATTGTGATTGGTCTTCGGAGTTATGTGCCGGTGCCTTGCAGGGAAAGGGTGCATCATTATCCATCACTGTGTGGGTTAATCTCCTTAGATGGGGGGCACAGTGGGGGTCCCTGCTGTCCACTTTGGGGTTGCAATCAGTGGCTGTAGGGCCACTGTGGTGCAGAGCTCATCGACCCTGCATCCTACTCCATGCTCCGCCTGACCATGCCCGTCTCTGTTTAGGGCTCGGGCCTACGCCTCCACGAAGTGGGGGGCGGAGCTTCCGAGCTCTTATGTGTTAAAAAAAAAAAAGAATTCTGAAAGGGGTCCGGCTGGCACATTCTTTAGTGCGCGCCGCGTTTTTTCTGGCATCTGCCTAGTGATTCGTCTTCGCTGTGCTGTCTATTTAGTAGCCTTGACGTGATATGCTATATTTACTTTTTGGCCGTCCTTTATTTCAGTTTCATGGCATAAAGTGTGCGGTTACGTGCCCGGCAGACTTATTAATCTTAATTAGGAGCTGTCAGAGTGCCCGTGTAATGCAATGCAGATGGTGGGAGCGCGTTCACCATTGCAGGAGCTGTCAGAGTGCCGCGTTCACGGCGGAGTTAATTGAAAGAAGTTTCCTGTAGCTTCAAGGGCAGTCACAGTACTTTTTAAGAAACACGCGCAGAAGAATACATAAATCCTCAATTACCAGCTGTCCGAGGTGCCGGTAATTGAAGGCAGATGGAAATGAGATTTTAACCTTAGATTTTAGTTCAGTTCTAGTCTGGCTGTCTTCTGTTTCGAATTGCAGCTTCTTCTACAGATGTTTTGACTTTGTGTTATTTTGCAGCAACAGTGTCGTGTTTTCGTGTTGTTGGGTTAAATATTCGTATCATTAGCGTTTTTTTGTCAACTACATTTTATGTTAGTATTATTGTTTTTTGCGTTGTATGCATTAGCAGAAGCTTTTTTTTACCTCTGGTCATTGGTTGTATACATTATGAGGGCAAGTCACACACAAATAAAATATCTGTACATGTTAAAGTACTGAGAATGGGTGCAGATGACTACTTTTTGGAATTTCAAACTTCTATTATATTATATTATAATTTCTATTATGTTGAAAATCTACTCCTTGTGCAGGATTGCAGGAATAATAACTGGGAATGCCAGGCCACATATCACCCCAGCTCCCATTTCTCCAATACATAATTCTACCTCAAGGTCAGCAGCTAGCTATGTGCTGGAAGGCACGCCTGCGCCCCTCCCCCCTCCATCCCAAAATGGTTGCAAGACTTGCACAGAGCCCTCACGGCCGAATAGGGCTTTTTTGGGGAGGGGGGACCAGCGGGAGGCTTGCCGTCTCGACTGGGCCCCACGCAGGCAGGACTGAGTAGCTCTTCCTATAAGACAGTCACGATTAGAAGCTAAACATTTCCCCACGCAATGTACCCAACCCTCGTGATACCCGAATTTACTAAGGATACCCCTGGTGCAATTAAGGTAACCACACTGTGATTGTGACCCCATGTCATTCAGAATGACATTCGGTCCCCTGCAACGGGCTGAG
Source organism: Lissotriton helveticus (assembly GCF_964261635.1). Classification (NCBI taxonomy): domain Eukaryota; kingdom Metazoa; phylum Chordata; class Amphibia; order Caudata; family Salamandridae; genus Lissotriton; species Lissotriton helveticus. The sequence goes on from NC_136067.1 coordinate 379,212,165, forward strand.
TGAATGGGGCGTGCAGTGACAGGGGTGGAACGAGAGTTATAATAAGGTAGAGATTTTGCTCATATCGCTCTTCCCCCGATTTGTACTTTTATTAATATGCTGAATATTGTTTCTGATGTTATAACAGATATATCAAGTAATATTGTAAAACGTGCGCAACCATCGCTGTAAGTTGTGATCACTGATGCACATATGACCGAGAAATTGCATACCGCATGACTCCGGTACTATTACTAAACTTTTACATTGTTTTACATTTGTAATGACAAGCGGAGACACTGTGCTATGTTGTTATGTCTCGTGTAATTGTATTTGTGGCGGATGCATACATTAGAAAAACTAATAAAGACAGCCCCCAAAAAGTACACTTCAGCACTGGGGAAATGATGCCCAAAGTGCAAAGGTAAATATTTTACTTTCCTGTTTTTTAAATGGAAATCCCTCCTCTCTGCATCGCCTCCAAGGTTGACCCATTCCCTCCCCATTTTCGGAAGGGAGTTACTCCAGCCCGCTACTCCGACCGTTTCCCGATCTCAAAATAGTCGGATTGAAGTTTGTGAATGCTTTCAAACATAAAACTCACAAGGCAAACCACCCCTTCGTCTATCCCCTCAACACCCCTTAAAGATAGTCACCACAGCACATTTCTTCACACTCGTGGCGGGTATATATATTCAGTGCCAAACCCGTTTACACGTGCCAAGATGCCTTTTGTGAATTCCTAGGCAGCATAGGGTACTAACCCAGCAATACAATTAACACCAAGTGGCATATTTACAAGGGGGATATCGCCACCCGAATGTCACTTTTAGCGCCGGTCTGGTGGTAATATCCTCCGTATATTACAAAGCAGCGTTAAGCCACTTAACTTGGCTTAATATCACCTTGTGAGTAGAAAGTAGAGTAGTGAGTGGAGAGTAGTGAGTAGTGAGTAGAGTAGTGAGTAGTGAGCAGAGTAGTGAGTAGTGAGTGCAGAGTAGTGAGTAGTGAGTAGAGTAGTGAGTAGTGAGTAGAGTAGTGAGTAGAGTAGTGAGTAGAGTAGTGAGTAGTGAGTAGAGTAGTGAGTAGAGTAGTGAGTAGTGAGTAGTGAGTAGAGTAGTGAGTAGAGTAGTGAGTAGAGTAGTGAGTAGAGTAGTGAGTAGTGAGTAGTGAGTAGAGTAGTGAGTAGAGTAGTGAGTAGTGAGTAGAGTAGTGAGTAGTGAGTGCAGAGTAGTGAGTAGTGAGTAGAGTAGTGAGTGGAGAGTAGTGAGTAGTGAGTAGAGTAGTGAGTAGTGAGTGCAGAGTAGTGAGTAGTGAGTAGAGTAGTGAGTAGAGCAGTGAGTAGAGTAGTGAGTAGAGTAGTCAGTAGAGTATTAGAGTAGTGAGTAGAGTAGTGAGTAGAGTAGTGAGTAGAGTAGTGAGTAGAGTAGTGAGTAGAGTAGTGTGTAGTGAGTGCAGAGTAGTGAGTGCAGAGTAGTGAGTAGAGTAGTGAGTAGTGAGTGCAGAGTAGTGAGTAGAGTAGTGAGTAGAGTAGAGTAGTGAGTAGGACATCACAGGCAGCAGCTGTGCAAGCTTCTTACACTCACAAGGAGACCACAGGCAGCTGAGGTGCAATCTTCTCCCACTCACAAGAACGACATCACAGGCAGCAGCAGTGCAAGCTTCTTACACTCACAAGGAGACCACAGGCAGCAGAGGTGCAAGCTTCTCACACTCACAAGAAGGACATCACAGGCAGTAACGGTGCAATATTCTCACACTCACAAGGAGATCACTGGCAGTACACACCACATGAACACACTCCATAACACATAGCAACAATACATTGGCATTTACAATGCCATTAGCTCAAACTCAAATAAATCCGAGCCCGATTGCATTTCTAATGCTTGTTTTAATAGTGCTTTGAATAAAAAATCTTGCTCAGCCTATACTGTGTGCATTTGTACCTGCTGGTTAGAGGCTGCCCTCTGTATAACCACATGATAAGATATGGTATCAACCGGTGGTAATTGTTTTTCAGGATATGGCTCGTTATCTGGGTCATCTTGGGGGGTCAACTGTGTAATCCTTCCAAGGACCCTCACCCCCGCTTCCGCAACTCTCCCCCTTCTGTAGCCTAAATGGTCTTTCTAAATGGTCTTTCCTCTGCACCACCAGGAAAATAAGGGATCCCTGAATCAGAGTCTGTACCTTGATTATCTTGTGGTGAAGAATGCGATGGGGGGGGGGGCATATTACAGGACGTGTAGTAGGGAGTGGTGGAAAACACGGGGCTAGTGGCTATGTGCAGGGCCACTGTAGTTATAGGATTCTGCTGACTTGGCGTGTTTTTCACATAAATAAGGATTTGAAACATTTGACACATAATCCATCATCTGCTGCATAATTTGCAGATTTTAACCCAAAAATGTGTTTCTGCTCAAACAGGTCATGAGTTACTAAATATATGGCGATGCGTATTGCTGTCCACCAAAAGGCACTATGTAAAGGTTAACTGTTCACCTTTTAGTTGCATATTGCTGTATTTGGGTCTTAAACTAGTACTATTAAAGTCAAACGTTTGCTCAGACAGTTTTAACATGTAAAAGTAACTAAATAAAACACAGATGCTATCACAAAATGTGGCGCTTTATGCTACATAATTTGCATGTTCTTGCCACATAATTTAGCAAACTCTGCTGCATAATTCTATCCCTCCCCTACCCTTCTCAATCCAAATATCTGACTAACATATCCACCACCCAAATTACTTTCAAATTTTCATTAAACTAATTCAAAACGAATCCTTTATGGGTTCCGAGTAGCGTGCTACTCGACAAAAAAGCGCTTCAACCCCTCATCAGGGGTAACAAGCGCTATATAAATGCAAACCTTTTTCCCTCTTCTATCCCTCCGCTATCTTTCTGAGTCAAAATTGCTGACTAACCTATCCACCCGTTCAAATTACTTTTATATTTCACTACACTAATTCAACACTAATCCTTTATGGGTTCGGAGTAGCGTGCTACTCGTCGAAAAAGCACTTTGGTGCCTCGTATGGGGTATTAAGCGCTACATAAATGCAATTATAATACAATACAATACAATACAATACTGTGGTCCTCTCTCGCTGCATAATTCTGGTGGCCCCGACTATATACCTAACCCTCTTAGGACTTAATTGTGGCAAAAGAGAATGGGAATGGGCGATTTCTCTGGCAGTAAGTGTCTTTTCTTTGGAATTGTGAGGAGGCCTGGTGTTGGAGACCTGGCAATAATTTGAACTGAGTCTGGATGTTTTGTATAGAGCACTAATCATCAATGAGGGTGTCTATGAATGAGACATTTTCATTGACGTTCATCAAGGATGTCCCCTAGTCTCTCAAGTATTAATCCCTCTGAGGTTTAGGACCTCGGTGTAGGGAGAGTACTCAACTTCTGTTTCAGTGTTGAACAGTGGCGGTGCTCCTGATCAGGACTCCTGATTGGAATTAGCGTCGGAGAAGTAGAACGAGGGAGGGTCGCTGAGGGGGTGGGAGGGGCCGGGGCTGGCTGGGCCTTGGCAGCACTCAGGGAGTTGAGTGACAGCCAGTACTGGTGACAGCAGCGCACTACAGTAACAGCGATAGTGCGCATGTTCAAATTTGGGCTGATCATTTTTACGATCAGCCCAAACATACGCACTAGTCTTCCCCTTAAGAGACCGAGGGTTACTTCATGTCGCAACCCCCGGTCTCCTAATGGGCAGGGAGTATCTCTGCCCTCAACTAATCCTGGTGCTGCTGGAGCAGCGTCAGGAGAGGGGTTGGTGACGTCTCCTGTTTGTTGAAGAGCGCGCGCTGGACGCCGGCCCCGACCCCGGCCCAGGAGCAGTCAAGCAGAGGCAGCGTGGACCGGTGAGTTTCCTTTTATTATATTTTAATTTTAACCCGGCCCACAACCCCCCCACACCCTCCCGCGAGTATTGCGAGCCGGCTGCTTGATGGATTTTGCAGGCAGTGCCCCTGTTGTCACCACCACTTTATGCCAGAATTAGGCCACTCAAGGGCCAATAACGGACCAGATGAGGGCCGTCTGAACTTATTACAGGCCGACTTTCAACCCGGGTAAATTCTGGAAAGCTGTGGAGAGGAAATGTAGGCTATGTGTAGTGAGGGAAATGCAATATGTTTGAAATGTGCATCCAGCGAAATTGGTTTGACCCGTTTACAAGATTTCCTCCAGTCTGAATCGGTCCACGGCTCTGGGCACACATGCGCTCACTTCTCCCGTGCCCCTTCCACATCCCCACTCCCGTCTTTTAACAATGCTGCACGTTCGTTTTTTGCCACCTACCACATTAAGGATTTTTTTGTTATTATTTCTGTGTCTTTAGTGGAGACGCTTCCGTTTTGACTAACCTTTGAGAGAACAGATGTGCTAGTCAGTGGTTCTCAAACTTTTGACTCCTGAGGACCCCCATTGAGTCACCACTGGAAGCCGGGGACCCCCAAGCAATTTGTATGAGTTAAGTTTCAAACATTAAATCAGTAATTCGAAAAAAATACACACGTGTGCACACAAAACAAATACTCAAAGTACTAAGGGTTTTGGGGCCAGATGTACGACCATTTCATTTAGCGCCTCGCAATTGGCGACACATTGCGAGTGGCAAATTACGAGTCGCTAAATGAAATGTACAACAGTGTGTTTAACACTGTTTGGGATTCCCAATGGGGTCGCAAATTGCGAGGTTCATTAATATTAATGAGCCTCCCGCAATTTGCGAGCCCATTGGGAATGCCAGCCCTCCCAGCGATGGTGGCCTGCTGGGCTCTGCAGGCCACCATGTCTCTGACTGCTTTTTAATAAAGCAGTTTTTTTGAAAAAAATGCAGCCTGTTTACCATGCATTTAAAAAAAAAAGAAAATGAAACGTTTTCGTTTCATTTTCTAAGGGCAGGCAGAGGTCCCTGGGACCACTGCCTGCCCTTAAAAAATAATTTTGCATGCATTTGCAAAGGGGAAGGGGTCCCCTGGGGATCCCTTCCCATTTGCGAATGCATTACCATCTACTTGAAGTAGGTGGTAATTGTGACTGTTTTGCGACCGCAAACATTTGTACATGGTTTTGAGACTCGCTATTTGGAAGGGAATGCCCCTTTCAAATAGCAAGTTGCAAAACCTATTTAGAGAGTCGCAAACAAATTGCGACTCGCGAAACAGGCTATGTACATGGCCCAATAGGTTTTTGCATGCGCAAACGGGTTCGCGAACCCGTTCGCGCATATGAAAACAGATCGTACATCTCGCCCTTAGTATTTTATAATGAAGTAATAGCCCCTCTGTCACATGTATTTCATTTGTTTTATAGCATCTCTCATACCATTGTAGGATGTCAGAGCACTTTACATCACACACATATAGACATTGAATCATACATGTAAATCAGTGTGTATATAAAATGTTTAAAGAGTGCTTGGTCTGGAAAAAGCACAAACTCAGGATTCAGAACATAACACAGTGGCTAGCATTGACTTGAACATTAAAAATGTATTTCCACCCAAACATATCATTTTAGCAGCATCATGTTAATGAATAACTGGGACAAAATATAAGTTACTAACTGGTACCAGGCAGTTTGCAAGCAGCTCTTTGATGACAGTTTATAGGTCCCTCTGCTAGATTACGATTGTCACTTATGAAGTGCACAGTAACAAAAAAAACTATGTGACTAAAGCAGTAACCACGAACCTAGGCACATAAAATACTGCTTTTTAAGATGCATGTTACACGTTCTTTGCAGTAGGCACATTAATCCTCTGTGTTACATTAGTTAAATCAATGCTGCCACTGAACAAAACTCTCCTGCTCTCCAGCAGGTACATTAATCACTGGCATTCTCTTGGCACTTTTATTGTTGCTGGAAAGCTGCTAATTATACAAGAAACGTTTCTGTGCTTATAAAACTGCTGCCTACGACCCCCTGGGAATGTGTCACGGACCCCTGGGGGTCCGCGGACCACAGTTTGGGAAACACCGTGCTAGGGTGTTATGTTTTCACTTAGTTATGAGAAAATGTCACAATTTTTTTAAGCATAAATTAATTTGAGGGCTTTTCTTTGGGTCCTGGTCCTGGTATATTTAGTGATTACAAGGCGGCATTCTGTGTGGCTACAATAATTACATATGAGATCTTGGATATGAATTTTGAAGCAGTGCCTGGATGCAGTTTAGGAATCAATATCTACATGAGTTATCTGCTGGGTGACCAATGTTCTTGCCTGACAACTTCATGAGAGAGTCTTAAATTAAGAGGGACTGCTGCAGATGTAACATATTTCTCGAAATTGTCACTGTGTGTGATGTGTGTGTGATTGGAAATAGCATTGTATTTTATTACTGGGCCTCGCACGCTTGCGACTTTGCCGTGATTGTCCGGAGTGAATTCATTCCTGAGGCTCAAGGTTTCAGGGCTTTTGTCAGTGGTCCTAAAAGACTCTGCTTTTAGAGATGCTAACAGGGCTGTGCAGATGACTGGGCCTTCTTGTGGTAGTCGTGTTGCAGTAGTTAATCCTGAGGCTGCCTGCTATCTTTCGCAACTGGCATAACTACCTTTTTTCTTAGCTGCCAAGTAGGTGATTTGGCAACTACACTGCTGACTTTGAGTCAATTTCTTCCTCTATGGGTTTAACCCAGGGGTACTCAAAGTACGGCCCGCGGGCCGTCAGCGGCCCGGCAAGCCTTCTGTGGTGGCCCGCGGACCTTGAGACATCGCAACTGTGTTCTTTTTCGAAACTTCAGCCAACACCACCGGTTGCAGCAGTGGGAATCAGAGAGCCTGCTCTGTGGGGCCGGGCGATTCCAGCCACAGACAGAGTGGAGCTTCAGGGGCGCTAAGAGGTGAACAAAGCCTCATTAACAAACAGATGGCCTTTGAAAGACCTGTGAAGTACTGGGATGCGGCTGTGTGTGTGCTGCTGTGTCAGCCCAGGCTGACACACACAGGGGGAGGGGGGAGAGGACAGCATGGACTGAGAGCCCGGTGAGGTGGGAGGGCAGAGCAGGTAGTGAGAGCCTGGGTGAAGTGGGAGGGCAGCAGGGAGTGAGAGCCTGGGTGAGGTGGGAGGGCAGCAGGGAGTGAGAGCCCGGGTGAGGTGGGAGGGCAGCAGAGAGTGAGAGCCCCTGTGAGATGGGAGGGCAGAGCAGGGAGTGAGAGCCTGGGTGATGTGGGAGGGCAGCAGGGAGTGAGAGCCTGGGTGAGGTGGGAGGGCAGCAGGGAGTGAGAGCCTGGGTGAGGTGGGAGGGCAGCAGGGAGTGAGAGCCTGGGTGAGGTGGGAGGGCAGCAGGGAGTGAGAGCCTGGGTGAGGTGGGAGGGCAGCAGGGAGTGAGAACCTGGGTGAGGTGGGAGGGCAGAGCAGGGAGTGAGAGCCGGGTGAGGTAGGAGGGCAGCAGGGAGTGAGAGCCTGGGTGAGGTGAGACAGATAGAGATAGAGACAGATAAAGACAGACAGCGATAGAGACAGACAGCGATAGAGACAGACAGCGATAGAGACAGACAGAGAGAGAGAGAGACAGAGAGAGAGCCAGAGACAGAGATAGAGGCAGGGACAGATTGAGACAGAGGCAGACAGAGACAGATAGAGGCAGAGAAAGATAGAGACAGGGGCAGACAGAGCTAGATAGGGTCAGAGACAGGGACATGCAGGGACAGATAGAGGCAGAAACAGATAGAGGTAGAGTCAGACAACGATAGAGACAGACAAAGAGAGAGAGAGAGAGAGAGAGACAGAAAGAGAGACAAATAGAGACAGAGATAGAGGCAGGGACAGATTTAGACAGGGGCAGACAGAGACAGGCAGAGACAGACAGAGATAGAGACAGACAGAGATAGAGACAAATAGAGATAGATGTAGAGACAGAGACGCACAGAGACAGGGACAGACAGAGACAGATAGAGGCAGCGACAGACCGAGACAGGCAAAGACAGAGAGATGGAGAGGGAGACAGAGGAAGGGAGACAGAGACAGGGACAGACAGAGACAGATAGAGGCAGGGACAGCAACAGACAGATAGCGGCAGAGTGACAGGGAGACGGAGAGGGAGACGGAGAGGGAGACGGAGACAGAGGGAGGGAAAAGGAGGGAAAGGGAGACAGAGGGTGACAGAGGGAGGGGGAGGGAAAGAGGGAGACATACAGAGGGAGACTGACAGAGGGAGACAGACAGAGGGAGACAGACAGAGGGAGACAGACAGAGGGAGACAGACAGAGGGAGACAGACAGAGGGAGGGAGGCAGACAGAGGGAGGGATAGAGACAGAGGGAGGGAGTCAGACAGGGAGGGAGGCAGACAGGGAGGGAGGCAGACAGAGGGAGGGAGGGATAGAGACAGAGGGAGGGAGTCAGACAGAGGGAGAGAGGGAGCCAGACAGAGGGAGGGAGCCAGACAGATGGAGTGAGACAGACAGAAGGAGACAGACAGAGGGAGGGAGGCAGACAGGGAGGGAGGCAGACAGAGGGAGGGAGACAGACCGAGGGAGGGAGACAGACAGACCGAGGGAGGGTAACAGACAGAGGGAGGGAGGGAGAGGGAGGGATGGAGGGAGAGGGAGGGATGGAGGGAGAGGGAGGGATGGAGACAGATGGAGGGAGGGATGGAGACAGAGGGAGGGAGGGAGGCAGACAGAGGGAGAGAGGGAGACAGACAGGGGGAGAGGGAGACAGACAGAGGGAGGGAAACAGACAGAGGGAGGGAGACAGACAGAGGGAGAGAGGGAGACAGAGGGAGGGAGACAGAGGGAGGGAGAGAGAGGAGGAGGGAGAGAGAGGGAGGGAGAGAGGGAGACAGACAGACAGAGGGAGGGAGACAGACAGAGGGAGGGATGGAGACAGACAGAGGGAGGGAGACAGATAGAGGGAGACAGATGGAGGGAGGGAGACAGATGGAGGGAGACAGAGAGAGGGAGGGAGACAGAGAAAGAGAAAGAGAGGTGAGACAGAGAGAGACAGATGGAGACAGAGTGAATGAGACAGAGGGAACCAGAGAGAGGGGGAAGGAGGGAGCGAGAGAGAGAGAGATAGAGGGAGGGGGACAGAGAGAGGGAGGGAGACAGAAAGAGGGAGGGAGAGATAGGGAGAGGGAGAGAGAGAGAAGAGGGAGAGAGAGGGAGAGAAAGAGAGAGAGCGAGAGAGCGAGAGAGAGAGAGAGAGAGAGAGAGAGAAAGAGAGATGTGTGTATATGCCGGTCTGTTGGCTCAGTGGATGAAGGCGTCCGCTGCAGAGACCTGAGTTCAACTTCATGGTCACAGGTTTTTTTTTCTCTAGCCCCTCCCCCACTGACCCCGCCTCCAACGGTGCGACCCTCGGCCACAAACCACACTAATAAATTCGGCCCCGAGAGAAAGTTTGTGAGTACCCATGGTTTAACCTAATCTATTTTAGGAGTTTTTATCTGACATTGACAGAATTGTATTCAGACTAATTTCCATGAGGGCCATGCTGACAAAATGCAAAATTCTCTGCTTTCTCTGTTATTTGACTAATTCTGCAAAGATTTTTAAAAGGACGCATTTTATTGCCAGCACCTACTAGCTAAAAGTCAGAAAATGTGCTGATGCTGTGTGGCTTGTAGACTACGGTATACATTGACACAATGTTCTTGTGTTGAGCGTTGTGGGGAAAACTGTCCGGAAAACTACAATGCACCTGCAGCACGTTTAGCGCTATGAGGTAATAAGAATGTACCACTCAGGAGGACTGCGCAGCTTGCCAATAGTCCCAGAAATCTTCATTTTCTACAGTCACCGGAATTCAAGGTTTTTAGCCCCAACATGAATGATATGCTCATAAGGAGAGCATTGATAAGGCCCTAAAGATGAAGACAGTAATGGCTATTAAGCCAGGTAAGTATGTGGTGCTGCAGAGAGAATATGAGTGATCAAGATTAATTTTACATGCAAATTTTACATTAAATTTCTCATTATTCCATTTTATTTTAATAAAAGAGCGTGAGGTGTTCTCATCCTCACCTCCTGTCAGCATTAGGCTGGCCCTTGGCATCCAATGCCCTATTGGTTTAGTGCACTGAATGTGTAGCTTTAATGTTCTCTTGGTGTGGGACGTTATATGACCGGCTGGGCACATGGATACTCCGTTTTAACCCCTTCGACGCTCATGACGAGCTCAGCTCATCATGACATACACCTCTCGTACGCTGATGACGAGCTGAGCTCGTCATGAACCGCAGGTTTTTAAAAACCTTAGCGTACAGCGGGAAAATGCGCCGCACCCATGGCGTTAATCAAAGGTCACTGAAAATCCTTAGCAGAAATGTCGTGGTCTGGCCACTAAGTTGATGAATAATAACCGACAGGAGTATGTTAGGACTTTTGCTGTAGGTCTGCTCCCGGACCCTTGGTCGACAAATGAGTTTTTTTGCAGGGGTTACTCGTCTTACTCAGCCGTGCTACTCTCTCGCTGGCTGGTAATGCACGGGCAGGGCTAGCTACATGGCTCAAAACATTTCTGGGATGTAGCACTGCTGCACTAAACACCAATTCAGATTTAACACAGGCTTTTCACTTGGTATGGGTTGATGGTTTTAATCTGTGTGTTATACATTTTAATAATATAAATTTCACATGCATTACATTTTCCAACCCCAAATTTACCCTGCTTTTTTTTTTTTGGACCGCTCTATAGGGGAGTTGCAATCACAGAGGTGTGAGCTGAACATGATTTTGGCTAGGGATTTCAGTGCTAAGCTAGGCAGTGAAGTCTCCGTTTATATGAAAGCCCGCCCTGAGCAGACATGCAGGGGTGTATCCTGCAGGGACAAGATCAGAGAGGCTGTTACCTGTCTCTGCATGTCCCCACGTTTGACTTGTGTAATGCAATAGAGATCACAGGGGTGACCTTAGTGGGACCCACAGGGTGCGTGGTGTGGAGGGGCCGGGCCGGGGACTAGACGGGGTCATCAAATCTCAGAGTGATTGAGGCCTTCGTGCATTCTCAAATTTGCTGGAAAATGCACAATTTGTCCACTCTTTTTTCAAAATTTTCTCGGTGGGAGAACCCCCCCCAACCCCCACATAGGGTGTTCGGGATCGCTCGTTGCGCTCGCTCACCACAGTGCAATTCAACAATTGTTTTACGCCTCACCACTTTCAAATGTCACCATCCGCGACTGGTGTTGAAGTGTGCTGAGTCTTGGACATCGACTTTGGATCTGGAGTATCCTTGCACACTGCCTTGTGCGGTGTCAAAAGATTAGCCCCCGAATGTAGCTGAATCTTTGCCATCAACAGGGCTTGGGGCCTTGACACAGAGAATGACTTCCCCGGAGTCACTGGTGGTATTGGGAATGAGGAGTGTTGACGCTGAGCCTGTCTCTAGAGGAGCATGCCTCGATGCCTCGACTTTTTGGGCTTTGGCTCTGGGCTTGACACCCAACTCCCATGGTAGTAGGGCTATGCCTCGACAGCTGGCCTTAGGGCTCGAGACTGACCCGCTGGCACCACAGTGGTGCAGGGTGTCATATTTGTTTTCAGGCCTCCCAGATGTGCTAAGGCCGAAACTCTGCAACCTCTTTTTCGACGTCTGAAGTTTTAGAGAAGAACACCTAGAGTTGGCCAGATGTTGATGAACCAGCATCTTCATCTTCTTCTTCCAGTGCCCCTGGATATCGTCAACATCTTGCACATCATCAGTGTCAAAGATGTTGAGCAAATGTGCTGGGATTTGACACTGCATGTTTGATGTTTGTCACTGATTTTGTGGAAGGCAAGACAAGTCTCCCAGTTTGACTGCTTATGTTTGGGGAAAAGGCACAGGTTACATACACTGTGGCGGTTGAACCAAGCGTAATTAGCATTTCATGCTCTTTGTGCCCCAGTCCTCAGTGCATTTTTGAGAATTATCTCAAGGTCTCTCAAAAAAGGTTTGAGCATATGGCGCCCGTCAAGGTTCTTTGCTGAAGGCAAAGGAAAAGAACACATTTTTTTCAATGCAAGCAATTGCTATTCTTCTGCTGACCTGCAGGGCCCAAAACGGACCCGTAAGAAGGTTTTCAGCATGTTTTCCATGCTTCGACTTCAAAGTAGTGTCCCAATCATCCGAGCCTGATTGAGGAAGAAAATATTAAGGTCCTCAATTATGAGATGCGTCGCATTGCTAAGTGAAATCAGCGATGCGACAGATCTCAGTTCATCCTCCTTGCTACACAAATGATGTGTCAAAAATTATTGTATGACAAATTATGTCGCAAGGAATGACTGATACGTCAGTATTACTGAAGTATCTGACAGCGCAAAAGTTGCGCATTTTGGAGTTGTGTCGAAAGAGTGACGCAACTCCAGCAATGTTCCTTTCACATGGGGTAAGCCCCATGTGAATTGGCCTGTGTCACTCTTATGCCTGCCATGAGGCAGGTGTAAATTTTGACGCATTGGCGTCATAGAAGTGGTGCAGCAAAATGTCAGATTTCACTGGGCCACTCCTATGATCCTTTCCTGTGGGGGAATGTCCACCCTGCATACATTATACCTGACTCAGGTATAATGTAGCGCAGCGGTTTACAAAGTGTCACATCTGCCTAGATTGTTCACTACGTAAATATGGCGCAACATGGCGCATTATTTGCACCGCCGCTGCGCCCCTAAAAGTGATGCAACTACAGCGCAAAAGTGATGCAGGCCTCTATAAATAAGGTCCTAAGTGGAGCAGTTCTGTTGATGCATTCTGGGACAAGGGAGAAGTCACAACAGGGCTTGTGACTCGAACTTCTTTATATAAAGCAAGCATTGGCATAGCCAATCGGTCTCGCCTTTGGGATCTTATACGTGTTTTTCCAGAGCTATTGGTTTTGTCAATGTGTTTAAGCTATGTTGTAGAGCAGTGTGGCTGCTGTGCAGCATGTTGAAAAGTTATAATAAAGTGTTATAGCTATTGTATTACCTTATATATAATCAAGTAAACATTATGTACAAACGAACTACCATATTGAAAAATAAAATTTACATATACAATGTCTTCCAGTTCTTCTATCCTGGTGCTGAGGTATTGCTGTGTTGATGCAGAGTTAAACTGACATGGTGCTGAGGTGGTGGTGTGCTTCTGCAAAGGTGGTGCTGAGTGATGCTGAGTTTGTGTTGCTCTGATGCTGAAGTGATGCTGCATTGGTGCTGAGATGGTGCTGTGCTGATGCTGTGATGGGGCTGCACTGGTACTGAGTTAGTGCTTTGCTGGTGGTGGTGCACTGATGCAGAGGTGGTGCTGTGTTGATACGGAAGTGGTGCTGTGGTGGTGTTGAGTAATGCCGAGGAGATTCTGCGCTGGTGCTGATGTGATGCTGTGGCGGCACTGAGTGATGCTGCGCTGGTGATACTCTGATGCAGAGGTAGTGCTGCACTGGTTGTGAGGTGGTGCTGCACTGGTGCTGTGCTGGTACTGCGCTGGTGCTGAGATCATGCTGAGTTAAACTGAAGTAGAGATAAGGTGGTGGTGTGCTTGTGCGCAGGTTGTGCTCAGGTGGTGCTGAGTGATACTGAGGTGTTGTTCAATGGTGCTGAGGTGGTGCTGAGTGATGCTTTGGTGGTGCCTTGGTAATGCTGTGATGATGCTCAGGTGGTGTAGAGTGATGCTGAGGTGGTACCGTGGTGGTGTTGAGTGATGCTGAGGAGACGGTGGAGCTGAGTGATGCTGTGCTGGTGCGGAGGTTGTGATGCTGCACTAATGTTGAGGTTGTGCTGTGTTAGTAGTCAAGTGGTGCTGCAATGGTGTTGTGCTAGTGCTGAGGTAGTGCTGTACTGGTGCTGAGGTGATGCTGCGCTGGGGCTGAATAATGTTGAGGTGATGTTGTGCTGATGATTGTGGTAGCGCTCAAGTGCTGCTAAGTGATGCCCTCGTGGCGCTGAAGTGGTTCTGCGCTGATGCTGACATGATTCTGAGGTAGTGCTGCACTGATGCATTGGTGTTGGGGTGGTGCTCAGGTGGTGCTTAAGTGGTGCTGTCCTGGTGTTGAGTGATACTGAGTTGGTACTGTCCTGGTGCTGCGCTGGGGCTGAGTGATGCTGTGGTTGTGATGGTGCTCAGGTGCTGCTGAGTGAAGCTCAGGTGGTGCTGCAGTGGTGGTGATGTAGTGGTGATGATTGACGCTGACCCGTGCTGACGTGGTGCTGTGCAGCTGCTGGGGAGGTGCTGCAATAGTGTTGCTCTGATGCTGAGGTGATGCTGTGCTGCTAAAATGGTGCTGTGCTGGTACTAAGTGATGCTGAGGTGGTGCGGTGCTGATGCTGTGGTGCTAAAGTGGTGCTGTGCTAGTGTTAAGTGATGCTGAGGTGGTGCTGAGGTGGTGCTGAGTCATACTGAGGTGGTAGTGCTGTGCTGGTCTTTGATTTTTACTTTCTGAAATTCCATCTGCTTACAGTGCTTAAACCCTCTGAAGAGGATAAAGTGCAACACGTTAGCAGTTAAAACAATGAAATAAACATACCTATAAATCAACTTAAACACAACACCATCATTAATTTATAGTAAATACAATTTTAGAGCGTAAATTAACTACGGGGGAGCGGAGCGAAGAGAAAGAGCTGCAACAAAGAAGGCTTTTTAACACTTAGACAAAAAGATAAGTTCCTCGAATAAAGTCAACAGCACTATACCATTCTGTGTGGTGCAACAGTAATAGTATTAAATAACAGCATAGGAAAACAAATACAAATGTGGACTGTTGAGATCTAGTTACATTGATACCAACATGGAGTGTATGCAGAACACAGAGTTGGCTGGAGAGGTTAGTCTGCCTCAGCTCTGAGTGAGGTAAAAAACAGCAAGAACCATAGCCCGCTGCCAGCAGCTGTGTGTGGAGGAGGGGACAGACATCTGACCACAAACCTGTGGTTGTTTCAGATCTTCGATCCCTGGCATGTATAACCTCATAATATTAAAATCTATGACTCGATTGGTGCGGATGGAGGAAGGCGAGCATTAATAGCAAGGAGAGGGCAGTAACATGATGAACAGCGGGACACTATTAAAAAGAATAAAAAACAAGAGGCAGCGGGAGGAGGCCGGGAGGGGGCATCAAGACGAACCTTTTAAATATTGTTTTGTCTTAAAATGTGAAGTCAGCCCGTTACCGGAATGCACTAGAGGCGGCGCGAACACAGGGTAGGCTGCCGCCTGACTGGCGTCATGCCGAAATTGTAGTCTTTCAGAAACCGGGCAGACCTCCGGACAGACATCACTCTTATCGTCCGATATCTCTCCTCAACATAGAGGCTAAAATACTGGCTAAGGCGTTGGCGAACCGGCTACTCCCATATGTGACGGATCTCGTCCACCCAGACCAGGCCGGCTTCATGCCCCATAGGGCGACGCGGCACAACATCCGACGAGCGCAGGTAGCGGTTGACACCATGGGAGCCACGGGGGAGCGGGTGGCTCTGCTGCTAGCGGACATTGATAGAGCTTTTGACTCCGTTAGTTGGACGTACCTATTTGCGCTCCTGCCCCGTCTCAATCTGGGCCCCGTGTTTATTTCCTACATCAAATTACTATATACAGATATCATCGTTCGGTGCGTGTCTCTGGGGCTGTCTCGGAAAAGTTTCCACTTGGCCGGGGGACCCGACAGGGTTGTCCACTCTCCCCGTACCTATTTGCGCTTGCCATGGAGCCTCTGGCCTCTAAGGGTGCGCATTGACGCACAGCTGCGGGGCTTTGAGTGGAGTGGGAACCTCTCGGATAGAATTGCATTATATGCAGATGACGTCCTCTTCTTTCTCACTGAACTACACAGATCGGGGCCCCGAGTCTTGGAAATTATGCGTGTTTTTGGAGAAGTGTCGGGCCTTTGTCTGAACCCACGCAAGTCCACTCTGTGGGTGTTGGGTGGCGGGGCCGCAGCGGGTCCCTGGGCATTGGAGATGCAGGTGGCGGCCGGTGGCTTGAAGTATCTGGGGGTGTTCCTCTCAGAGTCTGTGGATATTGCTTGGGAGCGTAACATAGTGCCAGTGTGGGAGAGGGTACAGACGGATGTGAAAATGTGGTCCCGGATGCCCCTAACTATTTTCGGTAGGTCCGCGATCTTCAAAATGGTTGCGCTCCCACGACTCTTATACCAGCTGCAAAACTACCCCCATCCAATTAACCCCCAGTGGTTTCGGCAGGTCAACTCGGTTTTGGGCCATTTCTTGTGGGCTGGTGGTGCTGCCAGGGTGGCGCTGCGGACATGCTTCCTGTCCACATATTGTGGTGGTTTGGCCACGTCGGACCTCTTATCATATTATCAGGCCTCCCAGTTACTGGTACTCAATGAATGGTGGTATGGAGACAGGGGAGAACCGGCATATGCCTTGGAGCGATTACTGATGGGGGATAACACCCTCCATACGGTCCTATACTCGGCTAGGCTACGGCGGACATTGCCGTGTGCCACGCGAGTTGTCTTTGCTGTGTGGAGACAGGCCCTGCGTCGCATGGGCTGGTGGGGTAGGTTAACGGCGGAGACTCCGTTGTGGAAGAACGGGCGACTACCCGCGCTGGCCACGTTGGCGGGCTTTGATGGCTGGGACGCGATTGGGATCTCGTCATTGGGTCATGTATTGACCGGGGTCACCCTCAAATCGTTCCAGGAGCTCAGCACCGAGTTCCACATGCCCAAGACCCAATTATTTCGATATCTTCAGTTTCGCCATGCCTTAGCACCTAGCCTCACTAATTTGGAGTCACTCCCGGAATTTAGCCCAGTCGAAGCGAAGGTGTTCATGGGAGATCTTGGAGATAAGAAGGTGTCCCGAATTTATCAAACACTAGTTACTCATTGCTCAACCACGCTACTTCCACTTAAGGAGGCATGGGAGGAAGATGTTGGTCCCCTGGATGAGGATGACTGGAGGGAGGCCCTGGAGTCCCCGCGGGGAGCTGCCATTGCCATACGACTTAGGCTAATTCAATTCAAGTACTTACACAGGGCATACTATACCCGAGAGCGGCTGTGGAAGGCGGGACTAATTGGGTCTCCGGAGTGTCTGCGCTGTGGGGCTGCAACAGGTACGCTGCTGCATACTGTGTGGTCGTGTGCTGGGTTGGTCAGATTCTGGAGAGGTGTTTGGAGTTGCCTGTCAGAGGTTTTGGGATGGGATCTTCCCCGCACCCCTCGATTAGGGTTGCTCCATGTCTTGGAGGGTGTAGGTGGCAATATATATAAACATCACTTATTGTTGTTGGGGCTTGTGGTTGCCAAAAGAGACCTGGCCCGAGCGTGGAAGGGAGAGCGAGCCCCCCCCTGAGTGCATGGAAGGCTGGACTAGACTACTTTATGGGATTGGAGCGCCCGGTATATGAAGCGAGAGGATGCCCCCGCAAACATTTTAAGATCTGGAAGTGGTGGGCGGAATATAGGGGGTTGCTACTGGATCCCCCAGTGGAACAAGAGGAGGAAATACAGGTAGATGATGCGGTACAGGCCTAGGAAGTGCGTCATACCTAACACACCACGACCAAATACTGATTGTCTTGTATACTCACGTGCATGGGGTTAGGGAGGGATAAGGGGTGGGTAGCAGGGTAGTTGGGTGGTTGGGGTCGGTGGGTGGAGGAGGGGGGGCTCATGTTATTTGTCTACCTATTGAATGGACTTTGCACTAATGATAAACAATGTCATGATGCTTGGTGGTGATCTCCTTACTGTGGGGAGCCACGTATCTCGCTTTGCTTAACCACTCAATAAAATTTGTTGTGAAAAAAAAAAAATGTGAAGTCAGGCTGTTGTTTTGTATTTAAATCCTGCTTCCTTATTCTGCTGCTTGTGATAACAGTCCAGTGCCAGTGCTGTTATAAAGGGAAGCGCATGAACATGTACAAACAACTGTTCAAAACAACGAACCAAAGCAGACAGAAAAAAGCATTAAAAATACAATAGGTCTGGCCTTTCATTAAGTTAACGCCATTTGCTTTGCTATACAATAACATTAGCAAAGCAAATGGCTTTAACTTAATCAAAGGCGAGACCTATTGTATTCTCACTGCTTGTTTAGGACTTGTGCCCTGCCTGCAACTAAAGGTGATGAATATGCAGGGGTCAGGCCATAGATTTGCACACAGCATGAACCAAGCAGACGCCCAGAGGACATATGATAGTTCCAAAATTAGACTTAGAATTTCCACATTTTAGATTTGGTTCGCAAGCCGCTAGATTTCCGCATAACTCTATCCTTAAAAGGGGTAATAAGGAATAGCGCAAACTCTGCGAACGGTTTTATTATGTATGTGACAGTGAGTATTTAATTAGTATTTGAGCCTAATAATAATTCTGACAAGCGCTTTGAAGCAAATGTTGGAGATTTCTAAATAAACAACAGGGGTTGCCCTGCGCTTCAACTCTCTGACAACCAGACAACAGTGATGGACACGCCACTTCTGGCAGGTTGCTCTGAACCAAAATGTTAGCAGTCTCCATTTTTGCAGCATAATTTAGACATCTCTTCTGATGTTATGTTATGTTATTCTGAATTTGTTAAGCGCACGGGCCCCCAGAGGTTTTATGGCGCTGGAAGTGAGGAAGAGTGACAAAACAGTTAACCTAACCCGAAGCTTGCTTGAATAACCAGGTCTTCGGTGCACCCCTGAACTCCATGAGATTGGTGCAACTCCTGAGCGACAAGGGGAAAGCGTTCCAAACCTTTGGGGCAAGATGAGCAAATCGACACCCGCCGAGACGTTTCCGTTTAAAGGAGGGTAGAATGAGAAGGGACTGATAAGCAGAGCGGAGATTGCGGGTCGGCTCATGTTTGATTATTAAGCTGTTAATACATTTAGGGCTTTTCCCGTGGAGGGCCTTAAAGTCCAGGCATCTTGCTTTAAATATTACCCGTTGGGCTATAGGTAGCCAGTGAAGAGTGGCCAACAATGGTTTTGCCGAACTCCTACCGTGGCTCTTGAAGATTAGTCTGGCCGCTTGGTTTTGCACAATTTGCAAACGTTTAGATAAAAACAGGGGAAGGCCTAAATAGATAGAGTTGGAGAAGTCTAATTGGGAGAGGACCAGGGCGAGAACCACCAGAATGAGGGTAGGGTGCGTGAGTAAGTGGGCAATTTTCCTAATTTTGCGTAACTGAAGGAAGCTGGACGAGATCACCGTTCCCACCTGACTTTTCAGGGAGAGATCGGAGTTGATGGTGATCCCGAGGCTTTTCACCGAAGGAGAGGGAGAGGGAGGAGATCCCATTGTTGATGGCCAGAAATGAGGGCCCCAGCTAATCGAGCTTTTACCCGGGAGTACAAGCTCGGTCTTCCCGGGGTTGAGTTTTAAGTGGTTCAACTCCATCCACCGTTGAATATGCAGCATCGTGGCCTGAAATTCCACAGCGGAGTCAGCTGAGTCCAGTGGGAAAATTAGCTGCAGGTCGTCTGCATAGTTATAAATTGTAACCCTCCTGTTTTTTAAAGAGTGTAATAGGGGTTTAAGATATAAATTAAACAGGAGGGGAGACAATGACGAACCTTGCGGGACGCCGCAGGTGGTGGATAGTTTGGGCGCTAGGAAGTTCCCGAGCTTAACTGCCTGGGACCGGTTGCTCAGGAAAGACTGCACCCAGCCTAGGGCCGAGCCTCGCAGGCCAGCTTGTTCGACACGGTGTAATAAGATGGTATGGTCCACCGTGTCGAACGCTGCCGACAGGTCCAGGAGCACCAAGGCCTGATGTATACTCCTGTCGGAATGTGACCTCATTGTGTCCAGGACTGCGAGGATCACTGCCTCGGTTGAGTGCACCTGGCGAAAACCGGCTTGGTTAGGCTCCAGATAATCCGAAGTTTCAATAAAGTTGGAGATACAGCTGGCCACATGGGCTTCCAGGATCTTAGCTCCAAAAGGGAGGAGGGATATAGGCCGGTAGTGCGAGAGATTCGAGGGATCGGCACCAGGTTTTTTAATTAATGGGACCAGCGTTGCATTTTTAAACGAGATGGGGACTATTCCCTGAGCTAGGGACTCATTCAAAAGGGGAAGTATGCCGAGCGGGAGTGCTGCGCAAACTTCCCTCAGTACATGCGGGGGGCAGCAAACATTAGGTGAACCGGACTTCACACGGTTCATCAGTTCCGCTAACCTTAATTGGTCTATCGGAGGGAAAGCCTCAAATTCGGACGGGTTTCTGCAGATGTCCCCAATAACCGCCGTGCTAGGATTTTTCGGGATGCTTTCTTTTATGATGGCTATCTTGTCCTTGAAGAAATTATTGAGCTGATTACACAGCTTTTGCGTGGGGGCTTGGGAGGGGGAGGTTCTAGCATCATTACAGAGATCATTCACAACCCTGAAGATTTCTCTAGATTTATTTTGTGCGTTGACAATTTTGTCAGAGAAGAATGCTGCCTTAGCAGATAGAATGGAGTTCTTATAATTCCTACGGGCAATCGTATATGATATTCTGTTCTCATCTGAGTACCCGTGTCTCCATTTTCTCTCGGATTGACGCAATTCTAGTTTTTGTTTTTTTAAATCCGCCGTGAACCACCTATGGACATCCATGCGATGGGCAAGAGAGAATTTGGAGAGTGGGACATGCTCGTTACAGGCTGCCAAGAGACAGTCAGTAAGATCTTTTTCCATAAGATTAATGTCTGGGGTGGGTGCTGGAATAGAATTAGCCAAGGAGGACAGGAAATCATGATTGTTTAATGATCTCCATTTCCTTACTACCCCTCCTGCAGAGATGGGGGCCTTTATATGGCCGTGAAGAGTATAGGAGAATTGCAGTAGATGGTGATCAGACCATATGCAAGGGGTAGCCGTCGGGATAGACAGCGGGACATTGTGAGACCAGATCTGGTCCAGAATATGTCCCTTTTCGTGAGTAGGGGTCAGGACTAATTGGACAAAGTTCAGATGGAGGAGGAGCTCCGAGAGTTCAATGGCCTGAGGCCCTGCTGCTGGGTCCTTGAACCAATAGTTTAAGTCCCGAACAGCAACACCTTGTCGTAGTTGACGACTAAGCCAGCCATTTGCTCGCTCAGGGAGACCGGGAAGGTGGGCATGACCTTAGGTGGTCGATAGATCAGTACCAGTACCAGTACCATAGTTCCCTTGTCTGTGTCGGATTTAATTACGAGGTTTTCGGTGTCTGGTAGATCCAAGGAAGGTAATGTGGTGAACTTATGATCTTTGTGGATGATGGCGACGACGCCACCCCCATGCTTTCCTGGTTCCCTGTTCACTGATAGTATATAATAGTCTGCCGGGAGGGCTGCAAGGACATCCGGTAGGGAGTCTTGGGTAAGCCAGGTTTCGGTAATGAGTAACATGTACGGTCTATCCGAGTTGAGAAGTAAGAAAATATCTAGTTGGTGTTTTACCATAGACCGTGTGTTTAAGTATAGGCAGCGGAGAGTAAGTTCATTAGGCCTCGGAGTATTGCTAGTAGGGTAAAAGCAATGGGGAATTTTATCAGAGGAGACCTGGCCTAACTGGGGACGATATATGTTATTGGCCGTTAGACAGGAGCAAGTGGCAGAATCCAGGCTGGGGAGGCGAGAGTGTTGTAGGGAGCGGAGTTCCATGGAAGTATAGCTGTAGTTTTCTTCATTCTGCCTAGACCCTAGGCCCGCCCTGGCGCGGACGGGCGCAGACGGGCTTGCCTTAGGCGCGCCTTCGGCGCGCAGAGGGCGCGCCCGCTGCGCTCGTCCGCTGGGCGTCCTGGAAATGCACATAGTTATAAGAGGAGAGGGGGCGTGGCCTGGCGATAGTGGGCGTGGCCTGGGCGTGGCCCGGGGAAATGGCAGAAAGAAGAAATGTGACCCGCGACAGCGCTAAGCTCCCCTGCTAGGGGATGCCCAGATCGTGAACTACCAATGTTTCTTTGGCCAGGGAGAACAAAGTAGTGAGTAAAAACACAATATTACAACAAAATATTAAAAAATTTTAGCAGCGTTTCTCCCGGCTTCCGCCTCAGGAGTTAGGTTCCTCTGAAAGCGCTCTTGATCAGCGCGTCTTAAGTACCTCAGTGCGGGGGGGCGTGGCCTGGCGATAGTGGGTGTGGCCTGGGCGTGGCCGGGAAAATGGCGGCAAGAAGAAATATGACCCACGACAGCGCTAAGCTCCGCTGCGCGGGGATGCCCGGATCGTGAACTACCAATGTTTCTTTGGCCAGGAGGAACAAAGTAGTGAGTAAAAACACAATATTACAACAAAATATTTAAAAAATTTAGCAGCGTTTCTCCCGGCTTCCGCCTCAGGAGTTAGGTTCCTCTGAAAGCGCTCGTGATCAGCGCGTCTTAAGTACCTCAGTGCGGGGGGGGGCGTGGCCTGGCGATAGTGGGCGTGGCCTGGGGAAATGGCGGCAAGAAGAAATGTGACCCGCGACAGCTCTAAGCTCCCCTGCGCGGGGATGCCCGGATCGTGAACTACCAATGTTTCTTTGGCCAGGGAGAACAAAGTAGTGAGTAAAAACACAATATTACAACAAAATATTAAACATTTTTAGCAGCGTTTCTCCCGGCTTCCGCCTCAGGAGTTAGGTTCCTCTCCTGATCCGAAAGGAGCAGTGGATGCTGGGGACACACTGTGCTTGAAGTGACACCTTGCAAAGATGACAGGCACCCCGCAGTCCTGTATTGGGATTTTTTAACGTTAAGTAATTCGCGGCTGCCAGTGAGCAAGCCACGTGACCATTCATTGCAGAATAGGTTTTGGAGTTCTTACTTGCGATGATGCGATCCCAGTTCAGCTTCCGTGTTAAGACTGCCTATAATACCCCCAGGTAGCTTTTTCTTTACCCATGGAGGTAAATGCATGGCCTGCCGCTGCAGTATCTAGAATTGCTGCATGCAAATAATGGTAGAATAAATCACAGCGTATTACAGTATAACCCCTGAGGTGCCCACAGAACTTTCTTCTGTCACTCCGCTTTCAAACACACACCTTAATATTGTTATTTATTCAGCGAGGAGCGCACGTGCCACTCTGGGACACTTTCATCCCGCAGCTGTGCTGACGGAATGCAGAGAGAGCGGAAACTCAGAACAAGCGCGCGCGTGAAAGCTCATTAGAAAGAAAACGAGCATTTCTACTCAGTTGTTCACAAAGCAATTCACCGAGCTCTATCTAAAGCCCACGACGATTTTAGCACAGGCAGTGAGCCGAGCAGTGGCAAGACATTTCGTCTTCTTGCCTCTCCAGCTTAGAAAAAATGCAAGTCACTAAAATTCACTTTTGTTCAAAATTACATTATCACACGTCCTCCGTCAGTTTGAAACATTATTCGAATAAGATGCTGAAGGTGGGTGTGGTTAAAAATTCAGTGATTCATTTGTAATGGCGATTCCGCGCTATCTCCCCCTCTGCATTTGCCATATTTCCTTAGGGATTATTGTGTGTGATAGGTTTACGTTTTCCGTATTGGAGCATTTGCACTTTCAAGCTGATAGAACAATGCAAGTTTAAAAGAACCAGTCAGCCGAGTAAGAAAGGCAACATGTACAGCGTGTGTTCCGAGTGATCCAATTGGCGAGCAAGCGAGCTTCAGTCTTACTAGTGAGTGGAAGAGTTGCAGTGAGCAAGTGTCAGAGCGATGAACCAGGAAAGCCATTTAAGCAGGCGGTCCGGACACATAGAAAGCTGCAGAGACCAGGCAAAGCATTTACATAGACAATTTCCTCATGTTACCGCTTTTGAAAAAACACTACCTCTTTACTGACTTTTAGACTAAAAAAGGTAAATCTGCACTTGAAGCGTGTGAGAGCCTTTAAACTGCTCTAATAAATGCCAATGAAGAGGACGTTTCTGCGCCTGAAAACAGGACACTAAAGGATCTTCCCGTGACCAGCCCGTTTTACTGTAGTCACACTGCAGAGAGTTCTCAAAGCTCCCACCCTGAAAGTATGTTCCTTTCTCTCCTTACCCCGTATCAAACAAGCTCAAGGAAATAAGGCTGACAGCAGGAACAAGACGATGGTGCCAGCCAGGAGGGGCTCTGCCATGCCAGCAGCAGGGTGACTCTGATGAAAAAGTGAAACATGATCCTCCACAACCAATGGCACCCTGCGCGCCACTGCTCGCTCCTGCAAGGTGGATGCCTGGCATGCACAAGCTGCTGAAAAGTGCAGACCGATTCCTAAAGGTCTTTTCCAAGTGCGGCGCATGCGCGAGGCCTAGGCGAGACCTAAACAACATGCAAAAATCCCAGCCCAACACTAGATGGCAGAAGTAAGCAGAGCATGTATGTAAAAGGCCACACATGCTACAAACGTATAGATATAATTAACCAGCAATCACTTGGACGTACCTGTAAATAATGCCTCCTGCAAAGTCATAAATATAAACAATTTTAAATATTTCTTAAATGTCTCCACCACCTGAACGCCGAGCAGATTGCGAAAGACCCTGATGTGGCGATCCATGCTGCACCATGTTCTCCAGCAGAACAGCGTCCACGAACCCTGCAGATTGCTGTCAACATGAGAGGCAGGTGGTGCTGCACAGAAAACACAAGCACAGTCAACTCCTCTGAAAAAATGCTGCGTACTGGGTGTTTCAGCTGCCGCTGACTCCTGTGGCACTCTATCTGCCTCTCCCATTGCTGTGGGGATGTAGAGTGTGTAACAAAACAAAAATCAGATGGATAGTGGGGAAAATGAAAAATAAAAGTGAGCGAGCACATAAAGGGAGCAAAAAAGTGAACTAATGGGTGTGATGAGCAGGAGTGGGATGAAATGAGATGGGTGAGCTAGGGAACAGTGCTAGGAGAGAGCTAGCTAAAGTCAGAGTGCCACTTCCTGATCATAATGGCCACACACATGTTGTTTGCACAGTCTTTTTGCAAAATGCATCTTTGCATCAATTATTTGCACGAGCAGCAAGGAGATGCATTTCAAGGGATTACATATAATTTTGCGCAATTGTTTTGTGAATTTCACACACTTACGAACATTTCTGAAGCCCCTACTTGAACCGAGACAGCAGTTTCTCCTATGGATTTCTTCTGCAAAGGTGATATTATACACATAAAGATTTTATATTTGTGGTCAAAAACACTGTTCTTGGTCTTGTATTAGTAAGCTGTTCTAGGCCCTTATGAATGTAAAGTAAATATATGTTCCCCTCACGGTATATTAACAGCTATGTCATGATTCATTTAGTTTTCAGTGCAATAAGACGGTGACCTGATGAAGGCCATAACGCCGAAATGCACGTAGTTCCAATCTACTGCTTTGCCTCCATCAACTCTTGTCTGTGTTTTGTCTGTACTGTTTTTTATTCTCTGTACAATGAATGTTTAAATTAATACTATTTTTTTATATTAACTTTGAATCATAATATATACTATGCAGTCTAAATAGAGATACAAAACAAAGCAAAAATTTAAAATATCATTAATAAATAAAATGAATTCTGAATATTTGGGTTTCACAAATTTGGTTTATGGGTGATAATTTCTGCTAATCTGGTGGGGTGGTACACATTTGTTTTAGACCTAGTATTGCTTATGTCAATTGTTTGACTGACTTAGCTATAGACCTTTACCTACAGTATTCTTTTCCCTATGTATAGCGAGTCTATTAGATATATAGGGGTCCCCGTTTTTCAAACTAAAAAAAGGTGGTATATTAACACATAGTGCAAGCTGGAAACACAGTCTCCAGCTTTGCCTTATTTTCAAGGAAGCATTAAGCCTCTTAACCTTGCTTAACACTGCCTTGTTAGTAAGGCCCCCTTTCACATTACACTTAGCGTTAAAGGGGCGGGCAATGGGTGTTGTGGTGGGCGTTCCACCCAAACACCCATTGGGTGCCCCCTATTTACAAGAGCAGCGTAAATATGAGGCAGTACCAACATTAAGACCAGGGAAAACCTGGTAAAAAGGCAAACCAAGGAGAAATGCATTATTTTGCCTAGTTTTTGCGGTTTCCATGTGTGCTTCCTTGGGCAGCACACATGGAAACAGCAAAACACCAATGATTGTTTATGTGAAGGAAGGTCCTCCATCCTGCACATAAACAATCATTTAAAAAAAATGCCATTTTGCAACTTCTATGTGAGCTGCATTAAGCAGCTCACATAGAAGTTACAAAATGGCATTTAAAGATTGTTTATGTGCAGGAAGGGAGACCTTCCTGCACATAAACACTCTTTCCCTCAACACAGGCACCCTAGCACTATGGTGCAAGGGTGCCTGCATGGGCCCTAATGCAAAAACAACAATTGATGGACAAATGCAGAACAATGTCATACATTCACCCCAGTACAGCTTTAATTTAGCGCTAGCGCATAGGGAGAAGCAGGGCTGCACCATATTTATCAGAAATATGGTGCAAACCTGCATTTCTTAAGTGACAAAGCGTGTCGTTAGCCTTTCTTAGCTTATGCCCCTATGCGTGTGAGGGTTGCTTGTAATTTTGTGTTGGCATGCAAAGTGTGAGAAGATGTGGCCCAGTGCTTTTGTTGTGTAGAAGGCAGTCTTTGTAATGATGTCGACACAGTATCGTGGATGGGTCTGAATCCATAGTTCCTCCTAGTTTACTGCCTTCTCCTGATGGTGTTGGAAGGGCCTCAAGATCCTTGGGCCACATGGAGTTAGGCTGGTATTTTTTACATTATCCGCAGGTTATGATCACTTTCTTTATGGTGTTGAACTTTAGGTGGGTATTCATCATCATGGTCACCCACACACCACTTCCTATAGAGACAAAATAGCAGCACTTTCTTTCAAACTTCTTGAAAATGCTCTGATGGCTGCCGCAAAAGGAACCAAACTCAGGTGAAGCCTGTGGCTCATAGATCCCGGGCAGGGGCAAACCCGGGGGCGGGCGGTTTAATTGATCTATTGAACTGGAAAGGCAGGAAATAGTTCTCTTTTTTTAGTAGGAGCTGAACGAGGAAAGGGTCTGCTGGAAACCCCGGCACAGATTTACTAAGGACTTGCATTGCCCTTGCATCAGTCAAAGTGACCTAGGACAATGCAAGCCCCTGAGTGATATTTAGTATGCCACGCAGAGCCACATTACGTATCTCTGCATGAAATTGTATATCTGGAGTAATGCAAGGCAGCGCAAGTTGCTGCCATATGTTACTCTCCCCTGGGAAGGCGTTTTTGGTGCATTCCCAGATTTACTAACAATAGTAAACCTGGGAAAGCTGTGGTAAATATTTTAGTAATTTACCTTGATCATAATTTCTATATCAATAAAGTCAAGTATGAAGGGCAGAGTCCGTGGTGGTTCGAATTCAGGGTCTTTATTCAGTAACTCGAGTTAAGGGAGAGCTCCGTCACCTGAGGAGGATCGGAAGAATCTCTAACTTTATTATCTGAACACACAGTATTTATAACAAGAAAAGAGGAAGGAGCTTCCCTTCAATGCATGCCCGGATCATATGTTGAAGTAAAACAGTAAAACAGAAGTCACGTAGGCCCGGATCACATGTTGCATAAGACAGAAGTCATGACCATAAAAGGAGGCAGCGTCATGAAAAAGTAGAAACATGGCAGAGGAGATAAGGCTGAGTCATGATTTAGAATGAGGAAGCACAAGAGAGGCAAAGGTGTGGAGAAATAACACTAGGCTGGTTCCTTAGATAAGGGAAAGGTGGTCGTGACAGGATGTCTGTTTGTCGTGTTTCAGCATTCGGGGGCTCTTCTTCTCGGAATTGGTTGTCGTGGTTTAACAGAAAGGGGCCCATTTCTCAGAATCGGCCCGATTATAGGGAAATGGTTACGAATGGGGGGGTCTTGTTCTCGGCATCGGATTGACCACAGAAATGCACGATTCGAGTGAGGCAGCTGGTTCTCGGAATTGCTTTGACCATAAGGATGTACGTTTGAATTTTTTGGGGAAGGAGAGTGCGTGTGCAACTTTGTGAGCGCGTGATCGGTTTGTGCTCGTGTGCTCGTGTGCTCGTGTTCCGGCATGGTGGGCCCGGGGACGTGGCTGAAAGGGTGTATGATGGGACATAAACTACGAAAAATAATCATTTCCCACAAAGCGTCAAAATGCTACACCTTCCCAGAAAAGGCGTAATGAGGAGAAATAGGTTAATTTCTCCTCGTTGTATCCTCTTTCCACATGTGCTGCATTCTACAGCACATATAGAAAGAGGAAAAAGCATAAGAGGATTGTTTTTGTGCAGGGAGGTGTCCCGTCCTGCACAAAAACAATCCTGCCAACAACGCAGGCTCCCTTGCATTTATCCAGTAAGCTTCCCCTAGTCAAAGGCTATTTTGTCCATTCTACAACTCATGTTTAGCCTGTGCCTCGATTCTGGAATACCCTTTACTGAGGGTTGCGGGGGAGTGACATGAAGTTTGTGATGGCTAATGTTTATTTTCTAAACAAATATACTCCTTCTAAAATATAAATGATACAACAGGTGGTAATAATGCATGAATTCGAGACATGATATAAAACGCAGTTCATAAATTGCTCATTGCAGCTTTAAGAGATAAAAAGAGACACAAGAGATATACTTAGAAACTGAAATATAAAATTTTATCGCTTTGGCATAATGAACAGCTTCAATGATGTAGTTTAAAAACCCCAATACATTCTGGTCATAGTCTTGTGATAATCTCTCAATTTCTGAGGCGTTCCCCTTAGCATTTTTTGACCTGAGAGGTAGATCACATTATTATAGCCACTATGCCACATTCCAGTACCACAAGAAATAACAGCATTAAAAATTGTATTCGTACAAACGATCAATTCCATTTCCCTGAATCTAAACATACCCGTTAACGTTCTGTAATAAAAGTCCATAACAATAATTATGATAAAGCAAAAATATATATAAATATATACTATATGTACAAAAATATGTAAAAGATCCCTCTCCATAGTTACAGTTTCCTGATAAATCAGAATATTTAGATTGGTTTGCACATCCAATATATATATAAATAGTATAAACCCTTATGGATCTTGGTCTCCATCCACCCTTTAACCACATTTGTTAGGAAAATAGACGATTTTGTATAACATATAAATAGATACAAATGTTATATTGCCAAATGAAGAAGGAATCGTAATTCACCTATTTACTTACAATAGGCCTCTCCCTTCAGTTTTCTTTCCCTAAAGTTTGGGCTAACACCGACTAAAAGTGCAATTCTGATAAATGACCATACAAGGCGAGTCCTTCAACAGGGAACTTTGCAGTGTTCAAGTTCCTCTATTCCTAGATTGACAGAAAAAACTGCTGATCCTGGTTTTATCTAGGGGCCATACACATAGACCTATTGGTGGGCTGTATGTAGCTAATTTGTGACTAAAAGTACACAATCGTTGCTCGTGCACATTTGGGATTTGTTCAGGTCGCTAATTGTATTTAAATACACGTACTGCTCGGTGTGTTAAGATGTGCTTTACAGTATATACAGGCAAAAAAAATTATATATAGATATATATTATATGCGTGACACTGGCTTGAGTATGTACACATTTACAGTCTTTCCCCTTATATACAATGCAGCTTAATGTCACATATTACAGTGTAGTGTTCACGTTCTTCATACATTAGGCAGTTTTGCACTTCAAGGTGAGCTAATGAGAAGGTTTAGAATCCATGCCTTTAACATTGCCCCAGCCAGTAAACAATACAAAGAAGTGAGAGCATGGCACACAAACAAAAAGCCGTTAACTAGTCGATGCACTGAACAAAAAAACCCTGAAATTGCAAGTTCCTGTTCTGCAATATCATAGATTCGCCTACAGCGGAATATGCTTTTCCTTCTGTCGCTGAAGATGGAATCCGGCTTCGCGTTTCTTATCCCCCAGTATTTCGTTGAACTACTTTACTTTGACTGAGATGAGTTATGTCTGAAGATGCTGCAGGGCTCCTCCCAGGTTCACAGTTAAGAGATTGGTTCCGTTGGGGTAGGCCCAGCGTGCCTGGTGCAGTGAACATTATATCACCAAGAAGCCAACTGGCTGTTCTACTAGAGTCTCGCCTCAACCTTATATCTCGGTGAGTGTCAGCTTAAAGGACCCCCCTGTCTCTTCAATCTGTAGCTGGAAGGTGTCTTCATTGGAGTAATGCTTCACAATATTGTCGTCCATGTTCACAAGGATCCTAGGAAAAGACCGACATGCATTAAATATCCAGATTTACTCAATAATTCACAACTTTTCTACTTTGGCTTCAATAGCTAAGCATTGCTAAAGACAACAATTTAGTTTCACTTGCTTATTGTTTGATGTCGCATGGGCAAAATGCTACTCCAGACTGCAGAGGTGAAGGAGGCATCTGCAGGACATAGGGAGGGGTTGTGTATTTATACCTCAGTAATGAACAAAAATGAAATTAATGGATAATGCCAATTCCTTAGGCGTGTGGCTAGAGGGACCCCTAAGGAATACCTCTCCTTTTGGGTATTCGCCTTCTCTATTTTGGCAATGAGGGTGTAATATGGACTACATGCCTCTACTGTTCGCCCTGGCCATAGAGCCATTTGCAGTCCGAGTCAGGGCGGAAATGAATTAGAGTGGGTAACACGAGTCATATAATCACCCTATATGCCGACGATCCCCTGTTTTATTTGGTCTCTCCCCGGGACACACTACCTGTACTGCTGTTCCAATTGAATAGGTTTGGAGAGGTCTCAGGATTGTGACTCAATTGCGGAAAGTCCCTGATCTTTCCATTAGCAGGACTGGCTTTGGTACCGCTGGGGAAACTCCAGGACCTGGGGCTGCGCTGGGAAAGGCTGGGTTTCCATTACCTGGGGATGCATGTGGCCCAGATGGATGCACAGGCGCTGGCCAGGAACATAGACCGTATAACCACGTCTCTGCAGCAGTCGGTGACATTTTGGAACACCCTTCCACTGTCATTGATGGGTAGGCTGGCCATCTCTAAGATGGTGAGGCTTCCTAGGACACTCTATGTCCTACAGAACTCACTATGCCCATTACCGACGCGCGTTTTCAAAACCCTGAACATGCTCCTCACATCCCTGCACTGGGCGGGGCGGCGCAGTAGGGTAGCTCTCAACACTATTATACGCAGCTATGAGGAGTGCGGCCTGGAAGCTCCACGCTTTGATCTATATCATTAAGAGACCCAATTACAGCCTGCGGCACGTTGGCTGACAGACGCGGACAACTGGGAGAAACGCCTTCTCTCCGACAGGGTGGACCACCAGACACTGCAGAAAGCACTGATGCAGGGCAGGGGGTCAGAGACAACTCTTCCCTATATAGTGAGACATACGACCAGCATATGACAGCAGTTTGCCAAGAAAGTCTTACGGAAATCGCCTTTTCACTGGGAGCTTTCGAACAGGATACTGGCACCCATTATAGACATGGGAAGGTACATGTCCTTCAACCCTGGTGGGAGGGTGGCTGCGAAGTTCTTGCCGACCTTTTTCCCACCGAGACATGTATCACTTATGAACAGGCAGAAGAGAACTTTGGCCTCAGGCAGGGCCAATTCCTACACGAACGGGGACTCCAGGAGGTGGTGAAGATTACATGGCTGCAGTACCTGGACATTCCACCTCCGACACAAACTCTAGATGTCCTGCTCATGTGTGGTACCGGTCGCAAAGAAGTCTCTCTCCTCTATAAAGCTATGAAACAGCATTATGCCCCCTGGTGCCGCCATCCAGGGCTGCCTGGGAGAGGTATCTCACTGTTCAACTGGATGGGAAACAATGGGCACACATAGGCTCCCTCACACGCACCGTCTCCTGTAATGCCAGATTTAAACCAACGCACTTTAACTTCTTGCATCGCACCTACCTAACTCCGGTACCCTTAAAACACATTTCATGTGACAGGGGGGATAGATGCCCGAGATGTAGCACGGAGAAAGTGGGCTTTTTACACTTGGCCTGGGAATGTTGGGTGGTCAGGCAGTTTTGTGTGGGGGGGGTGGGCAGGATTGCTGCGGCCACGGGCCTTCAGGTGAAGCCAGAACCCTTAAGTTGTCTACTTGTATCTGTTCCGAAGCCCAAGAAAAGGTAACTCCCATATAGGCTCCTACAATGAATACTACTGCTAGTTAGGCGTAGGGTAGCTATAACTTGGATGGGGCAGAGGGACCCTGAAGTGCTAATATGGCTCAAAGATGTCCGAGAGTGGTCTCTAGCTGAAGAAGCTCATATAAAACTCACCCGTAGGGACGAGAAGCTACAAGCGGACCTAATGATTTGGCGTGCAATGTGTACTTCTGGGTTGACGGAAGGGCAGCCCTCCACTCAAGATGCAACTGACAGAGGGGAGAGTGGGTTTGATAGAGAAGACAGCCCTAACCATGATGAGGAGCGAGAGGATCGATCCCAGTAAAATACACCCTGAGAGTCAGTGGCATGTCCCGTACTTCTTCTTCACTGTAATATGCTTAAGAACCGAGCCCCATTGTGCCTTTCTTACCCCGATGCTACCACATGTACCACGTACCACTAATAGTATCAACGGTATGCATCTATAAGTTGCATCGATGTCAATTTGTTTTTGTATTTGTAAAAAGGAAAAATAAAGTTTAAAAAAAATTTGAGTTTTGTACTGGAAGATTTTAATGGACACTTTTTTTTACAACTTGCTTGAATAAATGACATTATTTATGGTGTACATGCACCCATTTGTATAAATTGACTACTCACCCTTTTTTACATTTCTTGAATATTTTTCCAATTTTCTCAGATGGGACATCATACTTTTCGGAAATCTAAGATGCAAAAGAATTAGTATTTTAGAATGATGTCGTACATATAGTACAGACTATCAAATCACAATTCTATATAGTAACAAACACTTCTGATCACAGACCATGTAACTTAGAAAATGATGGAAAAAAGCATGAAAGGAAGTGCAAGGCAAAGAATTGGTTATATTTTGGCTCCTTACCATCTAATCATAATAAATGTATGAGCCATTGTGAAATGGAAATTGATTAAGGGACAGTGCTGTTAAAACTCGTAGGCTGCCAGCATAACAGACAGACCTACCTACCCTGGTATGATGGTCCTACTTCAAACTAAAAATTATTATTATTATTATTATTATTATTATTATAATAATAATAATAATAATAATAATAATAGAGAATGTAGGATACTAGAGAAAACTGGGAGTACAATCCACTCTGTCAAAGATTTTAAAACTTGCCACATTCGAAGTAGTCACCTGGGAATGTCAATAGAAGATCTCTACTATCATGGCACACTCCTGTCAGAGCATTTTTGTGTTCCTTTCTACAAAAGCCCTTTTTCGTGGCCTCACTATAGAAGGCACCAGCAGACAGCACATATACCATACTCCACATAGCCAATCCTTGATCTAGGTTGGATGCCTTTCGTATCAATTACAGTTGCCCTGCTCCTATTTGTTGCAATTCTCACTTTCAATGTTTGACCTGCTCACAGGAGCTTTTTAGGTCTCGGACTAGGCAGCGCATGCGCTGTCTCGTCAGAGAGATGCTGTATACACTATAGTGGGGGAAGCTTGATTGGCTTTGTTCATAAATTCAGTTTTCTGATTGGTGTTTGGGTTGTTAGTCCCGCCTCCTGACGCCTATGTAGTCATTTTGCTCCTTCCGAGGCTATCAGCCCCTTTACTCAAACAGCATTTGCTTCCCTGTGTGTCCCCTCCCGTCCCCTCCCACAGTTCGCAATTTTTTCGCCCCCCCTCCCCCTCCCCCACTCCTGTCCGGGCTTTCTTAAACGTGCAAGCTGCCATTTGTAATGCAATATATCTCGGGTAAATGCGAGTCATATTGCATTGCAAAAGCTTCTTTAAAAATAGTGCGCAGTCACTGGCACGCCCACTTCCTGAAACTTAGTCGCAAAGACCTGAAATCAGGCGTCTCGCTTCTCAGTGTGGGTGGGGTCCCATGCACAGAGGAGAGTCCCGCACACCGGCAGGAGGAAGACTAAGTTTCCCCATTTGCACCAAAGCCACAGAGGGGGATCGGAGCCTCACAGGCTTCCAGAAAAAAGAGCAGGGCTCCATGCTGCTGATCGCTGCAACACAGTCTGGTGAGTAGAGCTGGTCGTTGCACATTGTTGGTGCAGAGTTGAGTGCACTGGGAGGGCTCCCTAAGGCACTGTTACTGCCAGTGCTAGCTTTTTCGTGACACCAGACAATACATCCTCCTGCTGATAATGAATGTGATGTTTTACACGTGGCTTTGAAATCAAATCGATACTGGCCATTAATTTGTGCACATCCTCGTGCTTGCTGTGCACCTTCTTCCACAGGGTCTAAATTAGAGGGGCTGGGTGAGACAGGAGAGGCGTAACCCCAATTCCACCTTTTTGTTTTGATCATCAGGCTTTTCGGTGGGATTGAGAGCGCGGACACACTAAGTGTTTCAGGGTGCAGATGTATTTTAAAGATCTCATCATAACAAACAGGTTTCAAGGTACAAACATCAACTATGACTATCCGGATGTACATATCTGGAGCTGTTATTGTAGTGGTTGTGCCTTGCATACATCTTACCGTCGTCCAGGTAACGAGTGGTAAAAAATGCTCCTAAACTTTGTCTCACGGTCCCTTGCTGCAACTGTCACGTTTTTATGTCAGCACTTCTTGAGAACTGTGTCTTTGTCTTGGCCCACGGCTCTACCCTCTTGCCTGCCCCATCTATAAGGTTTAACATGATGCTGGCATTTCTAGTGGGGGTTATTTTGGTACTAGACGTCTCGTCTGTGTCATTGTAAGGGCCCTCACGGCTGCTGGGATGTTCTGTGGTCCGGTACCGTTTGTGGACTAGTTAAGGCTACATATACTTTTTTGGGGAACCACATTATCACTTCCAGTTCAATGTGGTTACCGTGGAAGACACACATATTATCTCTTGAGTTCACTTATCTTTTGGGCAGATGTGGGTGCGTGGAGAAATCCGAACCATTTTACTTTATCTATGTGCACTGCATACAGCCATCCCCACTGATTCTGTGCGAGGTGGAAGAAACACTGTCCCATGAGCTAAACTGAGATTGAGCAGGGCTTTCATTACTGTGCTGGTAGAACACTGCTCACATTAGGTGCTCATGTCTTAGTTTTTACGAAATATGTTTTAAATTCTCAAGGGGCTTCCTTTACAGACCTCCCTGGCTCAGGTGGTTGCTGGTAGCCTGGTACTGCCACTTGTTAACAGATCTGTTTAAGTGCACAGGGGAAGAGTGCGACAGATCTGTTTATGTGCCATGGGGAAGAGTGCGACCTGCACTGCACGTGTAAATAGTGCCTGGAGAGCCTGGGACAGGAAGGGATGAGGATTAAAGGCCGCCTCAGGGAGGGGTGAGGGTGAATTGCTCAGCAGAGGAAGGGGTGAGTAAAGAGGCTACTCTGCTGTCAGTGAGGTGCGAGGAAGTCTGTATGCTGGGGTGAGGCTAGTATTCAGTTCGTACATCACTCTAGAACTCCACGGCGCTCAGTACACAGTTTTCCTTGTGACCAACGTACTTTTTTTTAAAATGTCTTTATTTACTTTTTAATACAGCACAAACCTATCTTCAAGGAGCAGCTTAGGTCCTTACAGAGAATGTTTCTGTTGCGCCAGGAACATCTCTTACAAAAGAGGAGTTGTACACACAAGAGTGATTGACAACTACTTATTTCCGTAGAAGTATTCAAGTTTTGATCTATGGAGAGAGCGGGATTATGACCCAGCAGTAGATGTTTCAGCCCCCAGGCTAATGTGCTGCATAGCTAAATACATATAAGGTCCCAAAGGCGAGACCTATTGCATTGCTATAAGTGGATGAAAAAAATGGGAACCATGAAAGGAAACGGGGCATATATAATTAAGGATATGACTTCAACTTGAACACTAACATTTGCTTAGATCGCCACCCTGCCCACACAGTTGCAGTGAACAGCAACTGCAGCCGGCATACGTGACCATTGCTCCGTGCCTTCGCAGGGAGGCCAAGGATTGGATGACCACGTAATCTGCCACCTTTTTATCCTACTGATAGGCACTGAGAGAAACTTGCACAGCCTTCAGCCGCAAATTAATTGTGGTCCCATAGAAACACCTGGATGAAACTTAGATCAAATTATGCACTAGGCAACAGTTATATGCTGAAAAAAGGCCTCCCCTAGACTTAGGTCCAGTCTGAGGCAACGACGGAGAGCGCGTGGCCTCCTTTATCCTGAGCCTGGTCCAGGTGAGGTGAGGTCCTATCCCCGGTCACTATGGGTGAACAATACACCATTTGACATGGAGGAATAGTAATTAATATCCTTTATAGTTTGATTTATTCACGATTAATATATGGTTTATTTTTATGTAGCACGCACATGCAGTGGCAAGAATTGTTTAGAACAGAGGCCCTGAATAAAGCCTTGGGAGATTGTCCCCTGTGTGGCAGAAACATGTCGGCCCTTATGCAGCTATTTGTTAGAACTGCTTTTTTGCGCTGTTCTTGGTTTTAATCGGAAAGAGACCAATCGCTATTAAAGTGTTTTCGCTGTTTGTTCTCTATTCTACTTTTAATCACTACATTCATATTATTTTTTGCACTGCACATGTTCCCATTCAATGGTCATACGCATGGTCTACGAGTAATTGCGGGTCGAAACCCTGTCTTTCATGGTGGGTTTGGAAACTGTCTCAATGACCTAGAGACACACCATCCCAACCTTTGGATGACCATATGATAATATTGATCATTAACAAGACTTTGATGGGAATCCATCTCTGGACATTGGGTCTCACCTACTATTGCTGGTGGTTATGTGTGTTGGATTATGAGCACTCCTCACAAGACTTTAAGGTAGTTTACCTTGCACCATATAATTAGGTGTAAGTCTTATTGTTTCAGGGTATACATCTTACTCCTTAGTAGTCCCCCAGGTTTATTTGGTTTTTCATGTTGGACATTAGGGGATATTAACCTGGGCAGGTCTTAAAAAACTTCCCTTAGACCCTCCTATCCTCGTTATGTTATATGCAACAGTTATATGCTGCCTAAAAAAGAAACACAACCTGAAAAAAGTAAACATAGCCTCCTAGAAAAAGCAAACACTCGAGTGATGCAATATTAAGTAAAGTATGTGAAAAATAAGCAGGAACAACATAGATTACATAAACGTTTTGTTGCTGTCTGTTCAGAAATCGATCAAAGTTTTTGCATGGAGAATTAAGAACATGAATACAGGGCCCAAAAGGTACACATTCAATGTCAAAAGCAGTTGTATATAGGACCCTTTTAGAAGTGCTCCTGCAGAAGGAAAGAGGCAGACTTCAGCAAAATGCATATTTGCACACCTTATTTCAACCTTATCCAATGTGGCTCCCTTTTGCAGTCTGTATTTTGGAATTAAACATTGGTCTGAAGGAAAGGAGAGTGGCCTAGCGGTCTAAGCTGCAGGATTAAGGCTCCTGTCTCTCCGGAGGCATGGGTTCGGGTCCTAGTGCTGCCAGTTATTTTTAGTCTATTGCAATGTCCTATCATATTTTGTTAATGTTTAGGACAATTTATATTTAAAAAACTAAATACTTCCCAATGATATCTTTATATCATACACCCTCTCCTCGTGTTCTGTGTTTGGTAAAGTGTAAAATACGTCAAAAACTACTTTTTGAGCAGCGTTGGAAGTGCGTTATTGATCGAGTTGAACCGCTGCTGATCTTGTGCCTGCTGTTTGGTTTGGAGTTTATCACTGCTATCCTCCTAGCTCTGCAATCACTGCTCTGATTACTCTGTTGTTTCTCATACTGCTAACACTAATGTTATGTTACTGCTCTTACTACTTTTTTACAAATTATACTGTCACTACTAATGTACTAATGCTGCTGTCACAAAGCTACTCACCCCCCTATTACAGCTCTCCTGCTGCTATTATGTTCTTCTCCTTTATTACTGTTACTGCTATGCTGTTTACTGCTAATACTGCTGTGAGTGCCTACTGCTGTGTTTGCTATTCCTGGCACTTATGTTACTGCTGTCCTACTCACACTTCTGTTACTGTTGTACTCCTCACACTACTATCACTGCTGTTTTACTAACACTACTATTAATGCTCTCTTGCTAACTTTTATCACTGCTCTCCTGGTAACTTAACTGCTATCACTACTCTATTGCTCATGCTTACTGCTTCACTAGTAAAACTGCTGCATTACTATTCTGCTACTTTTGAAGTCGTTGCTAACCAGCTAACGTATTCATCTGATACTAAACACAGTATATTAATATATTTATAATAGCAACTACACCACTAATTCATTAATATGCCGAGACCAATTGGCATGGCCACTGCTTGTTGGTTTCGTTGTTAGTAGAATTGTGGCTTGTCCTACTACAAATGCAACATTGCAAACAAAGATCAGTTTGCTGCCTTTCACTGACACCTAGTTGTCACTAGGCAAACTGGCAACAATATGGAAGATAAAACAACATCTAATTTGACAGATAGACATTTAAGACTACGAAATCGATCTTGAAACGCATTGAAGACTACATAAACCAAGCATTTGCAATGCAATAGGTGTCGCATTTACCAGAGTTTGGTCAAATTACATTGTCAATGCATTTTATTTATGAAGTGTTTTTAAAGCAGATATATAAAAGGCATTGTCATTTACAATGCCAATAGCTTAAACTCTCGCAAATGTGAGACATATAGCATTGCAAATGCATTCATCGCCCGTGCTATAATAATAAAAACAATAATTAGGAACGAGCTATCCTGAGAAAAAAGTGCTTGGTGGCTGTAATTAAAGCCTACCGAGTAACAACACACGTAGCCAGGGGTGTTGCCATGAGAGGTTATAAAATGAGACAAGGCGGTACTAAGGAGAGACTACTAAGCCTATTGACCAATGAACAGCCACAGTTTACAGTGGACAATGACAAAAGCCAATGAAATATATGGGCGGGGAGTGGGCCGAGCTTCAAGTCCCTTCCTCAACACAACATGCCTGATTCTTCTATTTCGTAGCTATAGATTATTTTCATCATGATAATGTATTTCACTGACTTTTTTTATAATTTGGACAATACCACCTATTATCTGTTTGCTTTTGTATGCCATTAAATTACGAATAACCAATAATCCCACTGGTTACGTTTCTATGAAAACTTAATGTTCCAAAAAAAACAACAAATGGGTGACATGGGATGTAAACACAATTTATTTGTGCTTTGCCAATGACCCTTGCCTCCTTTTTTGTGAGGGAAATCAGTTTTTCTTCCTAGATATAGAAGTAAAAGAAGAATTGAACTTCTGGTGACTGGATCTATTTATTTTCAACGGCCCATCACTCAATATGAGTTGGACTTTCAATTACTTTACAATTGTGTGCTTGAGTGCTTGTTTTTTCTTTGGACATCATAAACACACCCGTCTTGTGGGGTTTGTTGATCAGCACCTAAGGTGACTCAGTGCTTAGCACGACAGCACCATTTGAACATTTTGCTTATGGACATTATGCTCTTTACTACAACCCATTATTCTTGATAGATGTGCAGTAACTCAGGTCCAGTTACCAATGTTTGATGTATAGGATTGTCCTTATAACATGTTGTTCAAATTACACCTCTTTTTGGTCACTGTTAGAGACCGGAGTCTCTCGTTGGCAGGAATACGCACCCAGTCCAAGTAGGGACCCTCACTCTAGTTAGGGTAAGTAAAGAACACGCTAAGAATAACTTGTGCTCAGCTCTATGAAGCTTGGCAAGAGCAGTCAGGCTTATCCCCAGAGGCAATGTGTAAAGCAATTGCGGATGTACACAGTAAAACAGTGAAAACGCCACTTAAGTACTCCACACCAGTTTAGAAAAATATCCAACCTTTATCTGAGTAAAACCAGACCAAAACTACAAAAAGAATCCAACATACACAAATTAGAATATGAGTTTTCCATAAATTAAGAAAGACTTTTAAAAACACAATGGTTCCATCGGGGATAACTGGTTGCGCTTGACGGTGACAACTCCACAAAATCAGTCTGGCCTCAGGGAGTGAAAACATCGTTGGGGGGTCATGCAGCCCCTGGTACAGTACCCTGTAGATGTCGGATATCAAAGACGGTGCAAGACAAAGGGGAGGTGAGGCATTGAGAAGGCAAGTGCGGTGTCTGTTCCATACAACTATGCAGATTGTTGGCATGTCAGCATTCGACAATGCATTGCATGAAGGAGTTGAGGCATCACCGAAACAAGTGAGGAATCAGTTCCTGGCAGTGGTGCAGAGTAGGGGAGTCAGTTATGCCTCTGGACATTGCGAATCACGGTGGAATTGAGTTGCTGAGATGACTCTTCATTCCTCTTTGCGGTGTGGGGTCAATGATGAAGCCGGATGTCAAACCGCAAGGCTTTTGGGGTATACGACATGGAGGTCGAATCACTGGGCCACAGCTGCAGCACCGGTGTCAGATCGGTACATCACAGACGTCGGTGGCGCAGTACTCGAGACTTCTGCAGTGGCGGTTCTTCAGAGGTGCTATGGCAGCATCGGAGCCTGCGTTGTAAGTCGTGGCTGCTGTGTGCATGGGGAGCATGTCTTCGGTGCAGGCAGTGGTATGGGGTCAAACTCACAGATGGGTGCTGGTTCCAAAGTTACTTGGCGTCAGTTCTTCTTGTAGCACAGAACTCACTTCAAAGGGCCAAATAACTCTATTTGGCACCACTTGGCAAGTAGGACTCCCTGAAGAGGAACCCAAGTGCTACTGGTGAAGTCATGATGGCCCTAAGACTTCCAACACAAGGCAAGCTCAATTCAAGCCATTGAAGAACCCTAGAAAGCAGGAGGTAGACAGCAAAGTCCAGTTCTCTCATTCACAGGACAGACGCAGCAGACCAGCACAGCAAAGCACCACAGCTTTTCTTCCTGGCAGAATGTCCTCTGCCATAGTGTTCCAAGTATATGGTGTCAGAGGTCATGTATTTATACCTATTTTGGCCTTTAAAGTAGGGCGCCTTCAAAGAAAGGACCTACCCTTCCTGGCCCCGGCTCCAGACACTCTACATGTGGTGGCGGCTTCTTTGTCAGAGGATAGGGACAGCCCTATTCTGCTGTAGGTGTCAGCTCATCCCACCACTTTAGCTTAGGAAGGGACATCAGCCTGGTGATGGGTCATCAGGATGTGCAGGGCAGTCCTCAGCTCCCGGTGTGGGACTGTCTAGAATGAATTCCCAAAGCCCAACTGTCATCCAACCCACATGTGTATTCTAGGGGACAGGCAGAGGCACCAAATGGTTAAATAAGAAAATGACAACTTTCTAAAATTGGCATTTTCAAACCTGCAATATAAAAAAACAACTTTACTAAAAGAATTGCTTTTAAATTGTGAGTCCAGATACACCAAACTCCAATTTTCTATCTGCTCCCGACTGGCAGATACGCTTATACGATGTTACAAGGCAGCTCCAATGCTAACCTATGGAGAGATAGGTCTTGCCGTAGTGAAAACTAATTTAACAGTTGTTCACTACAAAGACATATAAGACCCATAAGTACATGTCCTACTTTTTTAATACACTGCACTCTACCCATGGGGCTAGCGAGGGCCTACCTTAGGGGTGCCTTACATGTAATAAAAGGGAAGGTTTGAGCCTGGCAAGTAAGTAGACTTGCCAAGTCGCCATGCAGCCTGAGACTGCACACACAGACGCTGCAGTTGCATGCCTGATACAGGGTTGAAGGGCTACTCAGGTGGGAGGCACAATCCGTGCTGCAGCCCACCAGTAGCATTTGAGTTACTGGCCCCGGGCACATGTAGTGCACTGTACTAGGGAATTATTAGTAAATAAAATACGCCAATCATGGAGACACCAAATGTCATTTTACCATAAAATTACATTTTAGTCACAAAGCACATGCACTTTAGCCCTGGTCAGCAGTGGTAAAGTGCCTAGAGCCCTAAATACCATCAAAAACTAAGTTCAGCACACAGTCAAAAACAGGAGATCAGAAGCAAAAAGACAGGGGAAATCACTCCAAAGAATGCAAGGGCTAATAGTCACAAATGAAAGACATGCGCTCACACAGGATTCTTAAAGATGCAACAAAATTATTGGCGCTTTGTCAAAAGTATTGACGATGTAACATTTTACTGGGTATGCATGTTAAGTTCATTACTTTCAACATGTTCCATCTTGTGACTTCTTTTCATGATACATCTTTGAGACTACAGCCTAACTCTGCTAAGGCAGCCTGTTCAGAAAACAGCCATGTTCCCAGCTTCTGTATTGTTGATGTCACTTCATTAATGGATTTTCTTTCTAGGACAGCTGTGGGAACACACACTAGCTAGCACATCTATTATCGAACATCTCCCCTAACAAACAGTTAGACCTATTGACAATGCTTGTTTAACTTATGAAGCGGAAATGCCCATTAGTATTATGTTATTGGCATTTGCATAGTGAAAAGTCTGCAGGTAGTATGGCCGCATAGTGCACTTGGATTTCTGGGCTGCTGTCCATGTAAAGAAACCATTTCTTTGCAGAACGGAGTCCTAAAAATTCCTGTGATAATCTTTATAGAGTCCGTCTTCTGGTCCATAAACAGGACTGTGTAGTCTTGCAGTATCAGGCCTAGCTGTTCAAGTTGGAAGTGTTGGAAACTCGCTGCCTAAGGTGTGATTATAGGAGAACATCTATATATTTCCAAAGTCTAGATTATCAATAAAGTTGCTCCCTACCGTTCTATCATAATTTTCACTCAAATTGTGCGATAATAAACCTTATCTTATAGAGTGTTATGAAAGCAATTTCAACACTAAAGGTGCAATGACACAACCATTGAGATCTAGTACAATCAAAGTAGACAGAAATACGTGGTTGTGTCTACACCATAACCCAGGCGCCTAAAACAACAATCCTGATGCTGTTTGCATTGCTTTGAACTCTATTTCTTGTCAGTAACTCTATGTAAACGAAACATCTCTGTTGCAATGTTAGCATTGACGGCAAACACAGCATTTGTATAAAAGCTGTAAAACTGGTCAAGAGACTCAAATGCAGGTCTTGGAAAACAGACACGAGCAGGCAGTCAACTATCTTGGGAGGGGATAAACTGTGAAAGAGGGAGGACGCTAAGTGCATGAAAACGATTGAACACAGATATACAAATGGTGACCCCACCCTCCCCTTTACAGAAGTTCGAATCCAAAGATAATATCAGGATGTGCTGGAAGTAAAGCAGTGGTTGCTGTTGTTCAAACAGAGCTGCTGCCAGAGGAACAGTGAGCTCATACATGCAAACAATGACAGCATTGTTGTGTGGTGGTGTACACTTATCCGGCTTGTTTTTAATTGCTTTGGTTTTAAATGAACCATTAAAAACATTGCTGCTTGAACTACTACAGTAACACCCATAGAGGCTTAAGAGAATCCAGCACCAGCTACAGTACAGTGTGTGGGACCTGCTGGTAACAAGCACTAAAGCCGGGTCTGGTGGCTCAGTGGACAAATGCACAGACTGTAGGGGCCTGTGTTCGACTTTATGGTCACAGATTAAAATCCTGGCAGGTTCATTCAGCCTTTCATCCTTCTGAGGTGGATGGAATGAGTACCATTGAGTTGGGTAACAAAAAACATCTGTTATTCAGCGCCAAGATACCGTCTGGGTGAATGTGTGCTTTACAAATACACATGTTATGTTATGTTAATCTGGGTGGGGTACGTACAACATTTAACCCTTCACATGTCAATCAAGAGTCCCCCGTCACCTGCAAGTGTGACGAAACAGTCCAGTTTCTAAAGTGCACTGTGTAAAATTCCCAATTATCAAAGGTAAGAAGCAGGCTATTCTTATTCGAATCCCTGGGAGACGTTTGTGGGA
Source organism: Lissotriton helveticus (assembly GCF_964261635.1). NCBI lineage: Eukaryota > Metazoa > Chordata > Amphibia > Caudata > Salamandridae > Lissotriton > Lissotriton helveticus. The sequence continues at coordinate 379,255,841 of NC_136067.1, forward strand.
GGAAACCTGAGAACTGGAAAACCTAGCTTAGACATAAACCTTAAAAACATGGCAGCAACATAAATTGTTTCATTCAGCAATGACTTGTCTCACTCACTCCTGAACATCATAAAACGATGGCAATTGTTAAGTGTCTGGAATCCTTGCTGCTAATGACATCTGCAATAACCAGAGTGGGTTTCTTACTAGGAAGAGGCATTTCACGGAGGAGGCATCTCAACTGTTGAAAGTGCCAGAGCGCAGTCTTTGCAAAAGCTATGACTGATTGACACAGTGCTAAAGACAGTGTAATAAAGGATGGTGGAAAGGTGGAAGTAACTCTTATTGAAGGAAAGCCTGCGGTTATATGTGGATTCAGCAGCACACGGTCCTACTGTGATGGCCATATCCAGGGTTCACAAAAGCTCAGCTTACATATATGGTCAAGAGTGGGGCGAGATCATGGAAGGGGCATTCAAGAGTGCTACGAGAAGTAAAAGGATGTCAGTGGTAACAGGAAATGTGAGTTATAAAAACTGATGACCACTCAGAGTTTAAGCTAAGGGAGTAGTTGACGCAGGCATAGGTATGTCATTTGTGGCATTAGAAGGAGAACACTTATTGTGACTTTTAGAGAATGTGTAGTGATTTTCATAACACCTAGTTCAGGTCAACTGGGTCTGTGTAGTCTTCTAAGTCAATTAGTGGTATTGTGTAGGAGTGATCATTGGACACCACTCTCAATTTGTGTGTCGTATGGAGCCTCTAGAGCCTCTAGGAAAACTGCTAAAGAGAACCAGTAACATTCAACCACCAAAGCGCGTGCACTGAAGGCAGAGGGGCGGTGAGAAAACATTATTAGGAAGCTGAACTTCAAGAGAAAAAAAGATAAGATAACTTACAGCTTCCATCAAACCCTTCAGGGTAGGGGTCTTCAGCATGAGTGCGTCAAAAACCTCCTCAGACTCCTTCCGGACATACAGCAACACTTGAGGTAAAAGGAAATTATTATTACACACTGTAACAAACTAATGCAATAGACAGACACTGGCGTAAATACAAAACCTGACAAAGGTGATTAAAGCATCACTACTTGTTTTTAGAAGTTCCCTCATACTTGCACGCTCATGTTAAAATATAGTATTAAAATAAACCCATTATAACAATTGTGCTCTTTATTAAGATGTTCTGTGCAATATATAACTCACACCAAAAATCCAGTTGGGCCGGGTTCAAACCAGGCTTTCAGGACAATCACTCACCGTTTCATTGAGTTCACTAGATTCACATTGTGTATTTTGTCTTGTCTTTTCCTGAACTTTTGGAAGACCTCCTACACCTATATTGGACACAGCAATATAGAGCCCTTAGGGAAATAATGGAACTAACTCTAAACTGACTTGCAATATTATACTCATGTATGGTCACGAGTACTTAAATCCTTTTAATTTATCAACTTCTGCCTATAAAGTAGTAAACTTGGGAAATTCAATAAATTATCGAATGTGCTGGTCATGCCATTCACTGAAAATAATATCACTAATCCTGTGCCAAGTCAGCATTTGGGGCCCTCCTCCTAGAAGTCTCTGCCCCTATTTGCATCTTTTTTTCTGTTCTCACGTGTCACAGAAAGGTCTTTCCTCGCTTTCTCACATGAATGTCGCAGTATCTATTCAACGACCTGTTCCACTTTTATTTTCCTCTTTGCGTAAAAGGGTCAGATCTCTGGTAAACAAGGTCCAGCAGCCGGTACTGCCTTTCCTCTCTCATCCCATCCAGAACAACATTGATGGGAATGTTTTTACCGCACACAAAATAATAATGGCCGCCAAGGTCCAAAGGTTTACAGCGCGGTCTGCCTCCTGATTAATGGAGCACAATTCGTGGTGTTACACTGAAGGGCAGGCGGAGGCGCGCGAGGTCAACGAAGGCGGCGTCGGTGAGTGCTGCTGGTGACCTCACGTGCCCCTGCAGGACAGGGCACTGGCTGCGTCACAGTCACTCCCGGGCGGAGGTGCAGGTGAGGCAGAGAGGGCTGTAATAAGTTTCCGGGTAGCCGGGATTTTTGTTGGGTGTTGGAGGCATATTATAAACCTGTGGGCGTATACGTGCTGAACTTTTCACGTGTTAATTATGTGTTTGTAACAAAGGAACACTGTAAAATACATGCACAGGTGCACCAGCGGACTGAAAGTGCAGGCAGGTGCTCTCACAGGACTGCAAGTGCCCGTCCTCAGAAAACAACAAGCATTTGCTATGCAATCGGTCCCGCCTTTGGGACCTTATATGTATTTAGCTATGCAGTACATTAGCCTGGGTGCTGAAACATCTACTGTTCTTTAACATAGAGAGAAAGTAAGCGCCAAACTTGGTGACACGCCAGGTATGGGAACACATGGAGAGAAATATTGGTGGTCTAAAATATAAAGTCTGGGCCTTCGATGGTCATATCACTGAAATTAAAAGATTTGAAATAAATATTATTGTCTACGGGTGCTCGTGGAAGACAATTTCTATGGACTGGAATCTAGAGAATGCTAAAGTGATTCTGGTATTTTACTGACCTCTGCTGGTCGTTTTACATCAATAAAGTTAAATAGAGGCAGTTGCCAGAAAAATAAAGTCCCTCAGCAGAGAGCAATTCTGGTATTTTACAAACCTCCATTTGGTACTTTTCTATTAAAACAGTTATATAGAGGGAGTGGAACAGAAAAAAAGTCCCTAAGCGGAAGCAGACAAGTCCTAGGGCTGATCTCCAGAGCCCATAAAGTACATACACATATAAGTGTATACTTATATATAAGTATATAGTAAAGTATGTACAAGAGGTCTTGAATGCTCGACCTAAAAAGGAAACTGGCCAAAGTAAGAGACTAGATGTTCAGACTTGATTTCTAAGGGAAATCCTTACTGATCAAGGGTCGCAACTGACGAACTCTGGGTAAGGGGGGGCGGGGGAGGGGTGTCCCTTCGATAGCACTCCATCATCCCTTGTTTCTTGTCTTTTCAGTGGAGGTGCACATTGTCAGTTCCAGGGCACTGAAGTAACCAAAAGGTATATACAACTCAACACATTAGCACAAGCCTGAGAAGAACCACACACACAGGGAGAAAAGCTGGAAAGAGCCAGGCTCATCACCACCTTCTTTGCCCTTTCCCACCCTGTCAGTGTCCCACCATGTTTCTATCCACTGCAAGGCGTACCCTGGGGTAACTTGGAGCTGAGTGATGTAGTGCTGTTTTAGGGCCTCATATATGAGGTTTTGACGTAGGTCAGTGCTGCAAGGAATCTAGCTTTGCCACCCTATGTGAGAAGAAAAGGGCAAGAATGTGCTGTATCTATAAGATGCACTGCATTCCTGTCCTTTTCCCCAGCGCAAGCGCAAGTGCACAATGGGATGCCGTGCGCCAACGCAGGCACCCTTGCACCAGGAACCCGCGATGCATCATGCAGAAAAAAAGACAAAACAAGGAGAAATGAAAACATTTCTACTTGTTGCGCCTCCCTAACGCCACCCTTAGGTGGCGTTAGATTCTGACGCATTCCCAAGTTTACGATTTCTCGTAAATCTGGGAATGTGTCAGATTCCATGGGTGTTGCATGGGAACACCCACAGCAACGCCCATGGCACACGTCTTTCACACAGTGTTCTGCGTGAAAAAGCCACAAATTTACAAATCCATGAAAAGACACATAAAGAGGCTTTACATGGCACTGTGAATATGCCGGGGTACATTTCTCCATCGGAACGTCAACAAAGTGATGTTCTGGTGTAGCAAGGGGCCTCATAAATAAGGCCCTTAGTACTTAAGCACCTCAGTGGTGATAACACCTAGACTGCAGTAGCAGTACATGTGGAATAGTACAGGGGTGTTTAGAATGGTACACTCCTCAGTGCATCACGTTTATTTGCAGTACCATGCCCTGCAAATAAAGTGTAACTGCCTGACTCCCTGTCCCTGTGTGGTAGCGGCCAGGATCATTTACGTTCTGCACACAAGGTTTTATAATCAAACTCCCGAACACCAAAGATTGGACAGAGGGATTGGAACACAAGACTTAGACCCAGTTTGACGCAATGTCAAACCATCAAAATCTCAAAACAGAGCTGTACTCCTGGACAATAATATCCAGCACCATTGTAAAGAAATCAGAGTCTGCTAGAATGTCACAAACTGCATTTTTGAATAACTCAAATGATACAAGCATTGGCAAAGGCAGTAGCTCTAGCTTCAGTTGCTAATCACGTAAACATGGACATTCACAAATCTGTTTCCAAGTGTTGCATGCACAATTGCGGTTTATCACATTTTCACTGCTGCAAAAAGTAGCCAAAACAATTGCTTTCTGTATAGAATGCAGATCGTAGATAAAATACTGAATGTGACAAATAGCATGATGACTGAGTGCACTTTTCAGATGGAAAACAGCTCCTCATGCATTCTAATAGAAACTCTTCCTGGAAGGTGGAATGATACAACAAATAGCCAATAGTATGCACTATGGGTGGAGCCAAAACACACTCAATGTATACTTAAAAGAACTGGTAACAATACATCTTGCAGACAGCTGTACTGTCAAGCTAAACCCAAAAGGCAGTGACACATCACCCTACGAAAAGATACAATTTTACCAGAAATCAAGGGTAGCACTCCCACCCTCCCTCTTCAAGTGCACAAACGAAAATAGCACCTGTGTAACAGTAATGGAGACTGAATTCCACCTCCACCACCACTACTTCAGATTTTTGAGTTTTGACACAAAATAAATGGTAATTCAAGAGATGTACCTCGCTTAGGTTCTTCTATCCTGGCCAACTTAACAGGCGGTACTGGAAATTCCTCATCAGCCACGAAGGACAATCGCTTCATCCCAGACCTGAAAGCAAACACCAACACACTTTAAAGAAGGCATCCTTAAAACTTATCAGCGCTAGATTCTCAGAGGAATTCACAGCAGTTTAATGTGCATATTTAATTTGTTTACTACTTATTTAAACTACGAAAAATTCAGCGGAACCTCACACATTTCCCAGCAGCTGCGTCAAAGGAGAACCCAGAGGAAAAATAGAAGAGTACTGCCCTAAAAGAGGATTTCTGGAAAGGCTCATTTTCACAATGTGCTGAATTTGACTGTAGCATACTATTGGTGTGGTATGCATTTCTGGTTATTCATACTCTAGGACTAACCTAAGTATTTATTTATGCACTGTGAAGCCGAACCAGGTTGCAGTGCTGCAATAAACAAGGTCCTCATTCAATATTATATTCATAGTGTTTAGGGACAAAGGGCCCTGCCTGGCCTCTCTACTCTTGGCTCTGTGTATAATCCCTTCTCGAAGGGGATTATTTAATAATCCTTTACGGGGTTCCCGTATGAAGCAAAACAATGCAAACTATTGTGTCAAATTGCTTAGCATTAGAAAAGCAAACAGACGCACCACGAAACTGTGCAGTGTCCATCAACTATTGGTAAATCCAGGCCCATGGCTATATTTCATAGTAAGAGCAACAGTTGCCATCCTACACTGGTTACTAGTATATGAGTTAAGACCATGCCTGTGGACCCATGTCATTTAACTACTCCAGCCCTCATTTACATGTGACAGGCTGGTAAAATATGTACTGAAAGTTGTGATCAACCTACTGCATTCTCCTTGAAATAATCCGGTACAGAGAAGTCAGGAAGAGGGGAAAAGCCTTCTGTGGGCTGGTACTGGCACTATAGCATGCCCTTTCAATATCATCAAGAGAAACCCACGACTATTTTTCCCTTTTCAGAAAATCCACAACGAATGCCTCTTTGCTATGTAATCACTCTTTGGGGGAAGGGCTAAACTGTGCAAATGCGGTTAGCGCTCTTATTCAACTAATGGCATTACTGGGCCGTAAATATTTTCAATAAAGTAAAATAGAGGCAACCTGATGCCAAGTAGAGCATGATGCTTACAAAATGGTCATGCTTGGATCTTAGTTGAAGCTAGGAGATATAGGTGAGCAGTACAAAATAGGCTAGATGTGGTGAATTACAGGAATCTGAACTTGTCCTCATTCTGAGAGGGTGGTAAATTGGGCAAGGTAATACACAAAGAGTAGGAATCATCAGTATGTCTCCCAATCTGCCTCTCCTCTGTCCTTTCATGTACAAGTCATCTCTAGATATCAAAGACAAAGACGACTGTAGCCTGAAAAGTGGGTTTCCCGGTCTTTTGAAACTGAAGTCTGCTCAGAATCAGGTGACTATGTGGCCATATTTGGTTGACACAATAGGCCATCGGGGATTAAGTCTTAACTTTGAGTAATGAAGCCTGCTACCTCAACCAGCCACAGTAATGGACCAGTGTAGGTAGAAGGCCAATTGACCTGCCCTGAAATTAGTATAAACAGTAGTAAACAATTGCAAATTCATGCTATGGACCACTCCATTCCACCAAACTGTGAACCTTTCAGCATTTGGTGGGTGGTATACTTACGACCATAATTGCAGCTACATTAACCTCTCCTGATGGGAAGACGGAATCAATTGTCTTGAGCCCCCCCCAACTCAATTTAGTCATCATTACCCCAAATCATCTATTATTGGCATTATTATTGATTTGATTCAATTACAAGACAGTACTTGCAAACATGATGAAGAAGCACTAGACTTTAATCTTGTAGCAACATGCTTTTTGTTGAGGTACTTTTACCTTATTGTGCACAATAATTTGCGAGCCCTTGTTAAAGTAAAATTGGTTACAATATTTTAATAAGTAATATATTAGCCTTACCCTTCGCCTTCCAATTCCTCACTTGCTCCTACAGGAAGCACCTTTAAAAAGAAAATACATATTAAAAGATAAGCAACTCTTGTTAATGATCGTATAAGCTTGTTTCCATGTTGTGAATATAAACATGAAGTTGTAGTTGTATTTGGTGCCAAGAATAAGTAGCTTTAGAATGTTGCATTATATGTACTGTCTGTCATGATACTAAAATAAGAAACAGAGTGGAAGATTCAGGTTTAGTATTTTGATCCACAGGTTGCTTGTACTTTCAAACTCAAAGAGCTAATTAAAAACCTCTATTTCTTCAGTAACACATTCCTGAATTGCTCCAGCAATGGCTGCTGCAAAACTAATAGATCACCAAGAGCTGGAGAAATAAGGGACTTCTGCGAAAGATACTGGGTAGTGACCTCACTTGATATGCCATTCACTTACCGCTTTTAAAATCCCTTCCTCTTATTTATGTAAAAAAGAAAATGTGTAGAATGAACTGGTTGTGGTGAAAAGTGCCCCCTGTACGTGCCTCTTGCAGGAAAGACAGGAGGTCATAGATGCTGGAAATTGGGGTATGAAGGTCCTGAAGCCTCTCCCCCCCCCCCCCCCCCCCCCCACCCCACATAGCCATGCTGGCTGCTCATAAGGTGAATGAGCAATAAAGATGCCTTTAAATTTTGTTTTCATCTTGTCACATCTGCTAAGCATTCAGAGACAGAAGTCAAATGTTAGGATATGTCCTCTGTCAAAGTGCTGCTTGTGTTTTTTTAACAGATTGTTGAGAGCACTCTGTAAAGAAAACTGTGGCAATCTGGCTGGGATACAGGGAGTGCGAAAGGAAAGGCATAGAATATTTTTTTTTCTAACAACAAAATGTAAAAACTTGTGAATGACCTGTATAAATTATTCAAAATGTATCAGCAATTTCGAAATAAAAAATTTAACACTTTCTGTAATTCTGAAGTGTGATGGAAACATATTTTAATGCAATCAAAACAAACCAAGACACTTTACTTGGTGATGCACAAATTATAAATATTTGTGAAACCCAATTTCCATCTATGATCGTTTGTGTGCTGATTTGTTTTATCAGTTAAACTGCATGTCTGTGCAGATTTAGTGGCCATTTCAATGGAACATGTGTTGGCTGTAAATGATTGGGCGATACCACTCCTACCACACCATGGTTTAGTACAACATGTTTGACAGTGTGCTCCAAAGTGCACTATCAGCTATATACCACACCCTTGCTACTCTCCTGCTGAATATGCTTCTTTGCTACACTAGTTCTTAGTGCAACACTTGAATTTTTCACAATCCCCACCACTTCAGTGACTTAACATTGATACCAACACAGCCATTCTGAAAATTGTTTCTGCACCACTGGCAGTTCGTAGTCTGATCACCTTAATGAAAACAGATATTTGATGAATATTTAAGTAGAAATATATACAGAAAACTGAGGGGCACACATCAAATAATAATAAAAAAGACACACATCGACTTCCTGCACACCCTCAAATAATTGAGAATATGGCACCTGGAATCCTGGTGGGCTCAGCTCAGAGCAGCAGCTCTTGGGTAGTTTAGAAGGTGCATCGCTCACCTTTCAACAACGGGCTCTAGCTCCAAACACTCAATTCTAATTTGGAAACTTTGGACTGGATTCACACAGCTTTTTTTCTGGGAATAGGTGTGACCCAATTACGGAAATTCAGAATTATGCAACGCTATAGACTAGAATAAGAATTATGCAACGCTAGGGTCTGGAATAAAAATTATGCAATGTTTGGGACTGGCATAAAACAAACCTGGTTACAGAAAAAAAAAATAGTATAGCAGGCCCGATATTCATTTAGCTACCTTTTTCCCCCCACCCAAAATATCATTATCAGATTTACAATAAAAGAAATGTCATCCCCATCTGTTTATATGTGCAAAAGACATGCCCAAATGCACAAGGGCGACTTACATGAGCAGTGCGCTGAAGGTTCGTGAAGTGCACATCTGGGATAAAAAGAACGGGCTGAGTGTCAAAGTCCATCAGAGGCTTAAAAATGGTCATGTCGGTTCGCTTATGGGGTGCAAGTAATTGTCCTTTGGCATCTGCAACTAATAAAACCAACAAAGTTGGAGGTAGAGTATTAATTATGGCGTTCACAATCAATGATTCAAACCACAGGCGTGTTTACAGTATTGTTAAATGGCATATCAGCATTTTCTTGGAACATTCCAAAATACAATAAATGCTCATTAATGTAAAACGATTAATGAATGAGAATTAATCACAAAAATCTATTATGGGTCAATCTCAATGCGCATAAATTGCGGACTCTTAATTGCAGAGTGAGTTTAAGGGACTGGGCCTTTAATGTCCTTGTTTTGCAGGATACACACAAAGGTTGGGTGCTGAAAGAAGAAAGAGAATGTAGAACAAAATGGACTGAGAAGATAAGCAAATGAAACAGAAGACAATAGTGCAAAAGAAAAGGAGTGAAAAGAGAAATAGCAAATTATAAAAAAGGGGAATGGGAGAAAATAAGGGTAAAGGCAAGTGAGTGAGAATGGCAAAAAACCTGCAGAAAAATAAATAGACTGTGCATGTTAAAGTTTTATGCATATGCGGTCTTTGCGAGAAAGTGCACTAGTTTAATAGAGTGACTACAGTGTGTGATCTGTAGTATCTAGATTACAGTTTCTAATGAAAATCAGAAAACTCAATTGAAAAATGTGTGTATTTGGCATTAGAAATGTTTCGATCAGAAATGTTTTACACAGCAATGATGACGGCACAGGTTGATGAGGGTGGGGCGGGTGAATAGCAATGGCTTCGTCTAATTGTGCCCGTTGTATGTCTTCGTTGATCTCACCCACACATTTACCTTAGGCTAGACATAACTATTTCTTAGCCTTATAGGGGGGGGAGAGAGAGAGAGAGAGAGAGTGTACACACACACACACACACACACACATACAGCATAACTGAGGCCTCCTTTTTTAAGTTATAAATATTTACTTTTCAATCATTTTGAAATTCTATATGTCTGGTGGTATGGAGTTTGAATGCATAGAGGCGATAAAGTGAAAAGTTCACAATTGGCGGTAGCGGACAGTGGAATAGTACGACTAAAAGTTGCAGGTCATATCATTCAAGTCATTGTGTATCGTCATGTCAGAGAAGTAGTATGGAGCCAAACTGCTTTGAAAACCACTGCTGGGCACTTGTATAAAGTCCAGTTCTTGGAGGTGAGACTGCTGCCTGGTGGCAGCTCCTGGAGGTTGGAGCATGCTTGGCTAAATTATACAGAGCTAGGATAGCAAAGATTAGGACCTTGTCTAATGGAGAAAAGGTGTATTGTGGAAGATGAGCAAGAAGACTATTGCAATAGTCCGGTCCTCGAAGTACTAATGAGGTGATAAGTGCTTTGGATGCAGATGTGGATGTGTCTTGCGCACATTCAGTATTTGGAAACATGCTGCAGTACCTGAGTGGGAGATAAAGGCTTCCATTTTCACAGATGTTAAGAAGAGAACTCAAAGGTTTCTGGTTGAGGAGTGAAAATTCTGAGACGGGGGAAAGTGGATGAAGTAAGTGAGAGAGATGGGTGCTGCAGAAGAGGGAGGGCACGTGACTTCCGGTTTCAAGAAGTTCAAGAGTGAGGCAGTCTGTGAGGCGTGACTGATGGGGAGGTGTAAATGTAGGAAAGGAGATAAGGATTTGGGTGATGTCAGCATACCGGCAATAGGAGAAATTGAATGAGGATATCACCAAAGGAAGAAGTGTAGAGTGAAAAGACAAGAAAGCAAAAGACAGAGCATTGCTGTTCAGACAGAAAATGAGCAATCGGAGAGGTACATGGTGAGATACATGTGTGTCGAACCAGTAAAGCCTACGGAGTCTAGAGAGGAAAGTAGAGTAGGCGGGTCAACAATATCAAAAGTAAAGGATAAGTCCAAAAGTATGCGGATGAAAAAACAACAACTGTGATGGGTAATGGTGATGAAGTAGAATACGCGTGACAGTGCTGTTTACGTTAAGTGTGGGGTTAGGAAGGTGAGGAAGCCAGATTGGAGGGGGTTACGGAGATTAGAAGAACGTGTTAGGGAAGAAAGAGGGGGCCTAGAGAAGCTAGAAGACTGGGCAAGGGTTGTTTCACAGTAATGATACTCTAGAAATAGTAGAAAGTGAGGTCACTTGTTGGATAAGTTATGAGTAGCTATAGAGGAGAGAGCAGGTTAATGTGATCAGCATTGACTAGAGTGTTGGGTGGTGTGGCATACGTAATGGTTAGAGGTAGTCTTCTTTCTTCAGTTCATATAAAAATGCTGTTATGTGAGAATACAACTACTAGATTTGCGTGTATTCTCCAGGCCACAGACTCTAAACCCAGTGACAAAGCGTCGTGGGTTAATCTTATGCGTGTGTAACAAATTGGTCAGAAGTCCCAATCCTCCTTACCACATGAGTGTTTTGAAATGCCAGCGATCAATGCTTTAAAAGTTAACTAACAGCTACATTAGTAGGTGGGCCAAATGCATGCACTGATTACAGGTAAAAAGCCAACAAAAAACTTACAGGATATTTTTCTCTTATTAGCCAGGCCTCTGACCCCAGTACCAGACCAAGTGACCATGCTCTACCCTCACTGACATTGGCCTAAAATATTCCCCCTCCCAATGCCTTTAAGAGAACAGTTCCAATCTGCTCTTTTTGCACTTCAGCCACTAAAGAACCACTGTTGCTAAACACGGTAAATGTGTGAATGGCATTTTTGAAAGTATAAATTGAGCCAGTCTCCGAATAGTCGTATGAGAGAAGCAAGGCCTTGTTCCGCCACTAGCTGACAAATACACCAGATGGACTGTCAGAAAGCGCAGTATGGTCAAGTACCATGCAAACGATTTACTCGAAATGGCTTTCAGTTTGAATTCCATCAAAATGGGATGGTGGTCTGCCATGTGTGCAATCTGACAAACAGAATGCATAAGTGAATTGTAATGAACTAAATGCTGTATTATTCACACTATAAACACATACAAAGTCATTTCTACTTACAGGTGTTCAACTGGGAGCTGGTATAAGTGCACTTGCCTTTTCGCTTGCTTTGTTTTCGTTCCTCGTCCCTGATCTTCCTCTCTGCCCCCTGTTGAACAAAAGCGTACATATTTTTAAACATTGATTTTCACTATTTTGGGGTTTTACCCTCACACGTGCTGGGCAAAAGTAGTCTCGTAATCAGCGTTAACCAGCACTGTTACATGCTAGGACGTAGCTAACAGTGGTGCAGCTTGTGCAGATGTGTGTGAATTATCAAGCAGTGGCGTCACTAGGGGGGTGCGGGGGGTGCGGCCCGCACCGGGTGACACCAACACATGGGGTGACACCAATCTGCACTGCAGCCTCGCCTCTGCTCTCACCTTTACTGTCGCTCCCTGTGCAAGCTTGTTCCTCATGAAGTTCACACTCGCCAGCGTCTCGCAGGAGATCTGCAATGCTTGACTGCAATTTTCTTTGCTCACAAGGCAACTCTATAGCAGCAGCTCACCTGAGGGTGCATGGTTTCCTATTTTTCAGTGTCTTGCAGTCTTCAGTTTTCCAGTGAACCAGTTCCAAATTTCAGCTTGCTCTTCACTACAGTGCCACCTGTTGCTCGCACTCTTGTTCATACAAATCCAGGGAAGACAGATGGAGTAAGAGAGAGTGGGAGACAGAGGGAGCTAGATGGAGTAATACAGAGAGAGGGAGCTAGAGAGAGCAAGACAGAGAGAGAGGGAGCTAGAGGGAGTAACAAAGAGAGAGAGGGAGCTAGAGAGAGTAAGACAGAGAGAGGGGGAGCTAGATGGAGTAAGACAGAGAGAGAGGGAGCTAGAGAGAGTAAGACAGAGAGAGGGGGAGATAAAGGGAGTAAGACAGAGAGAGAGAGAGAGAGAGCTAGAGTGAGAGACAGAGAGAGAGGGAGCTAGAGTGAGAAAGACAGCGAGAGAGGGAGCTAGAGGGAGTAAGACAGAGAGAGGGAGTCAGAGGTAGCCAGAGGAAGTAAGACAGAGAGAGAGGGAGCTAGACAGAGAGAGGGAGCTAGAGGGAGTAAGATAGAGAGAGAGGGAGCTAGAGGGAGTAAGGCAGAGAGAGAGTGAGCTAGAGGGAATAAGAGAGAGGGAGCAAGACAGAGAGAGGGAGTAAGACAGAGAGAGGGAGCAAGATAGAGAGAGAGGGAGCTAGAGGGAGCAAGACAGAGAGGGAGCTAGAGGGAGTAAGACAGCAAGAGGGAGACAGAGGTAGCTAGAGGAAGTAAGACAGAGAGAGAGAGGGAGCTAGACAGAGAGAGGGAGCTAGAGGGAGTAAGATAGAGAGAGAGGGAGCTAGAGGGAGCAAGACAGAGAGGGAGCTAGAGGGAGTAAGACAGAGAGGGAACAAGAGGGAGTAAGATAGAAAGAGAGGAAGCTAGAGGGAGCAAGACAGAGAGGGAGCTAGAGGGAATAAGAGAGAGGGAGCTAGAGGGAGCAAGGCAGAGAGAGAGGGAGCTAGAGGGAGTAAGACAGAGAGAGGGGGCTAGAGAGAGCAAGACAGAGAGAGAGGGAGATAAAGGGAGTAAGACAGAGAGAGAGGGAACTAGAGGGAGTAAGACAGAGAGAGAGAGCTAGAGTGAGAAAGACAGGGAGAGAGGGAGCTAGAGTGAGAAAGACAGCGAGAGAGGGAGCTAGAGGGAGTAAGACAGAGAGAGGGAGACAGAGGTAGCCAGAGGAAGTAAGACAGAGAGAGAGGGAGCTAGACAGAGAGAGGGAGCTAGAGGGAGTAAGATAGAGAGAGGGAGACAAAGGTAGCTAGAGGAAGTAAGACAGAGAGAGAGGGGGAGCTAGACATAGAGGGGGAGCTAGAGGGAGTAAGATAGAGAGAGAGGGAGCTAGAGGGAGCAAGACAGAGAGGGAGCTAGAGGGAATAAGAGAGAGGGAGCTAGAGGGAGCAAGACAGAGAGAGGGAGCTAGAGGGAGTAAGACAGAGAGAGAGGGAGACAGAGGGAGCTAGAGGGAGTAAGATAAAGAGAGAGAGGGAGCTAGACAGAGAGAGAGGGAGCTAGAGGGAGTAAGACAGAGAGAGAGGGAGCTAGACAGAGAGAGGGAACTAGAGGGAGTAAGACAGAGAGAAAGGGAGCGAGAGGGAGCTAGACAGAGAGAGGGAGCAAGACAGAGAGAGAGGGAGACAGAGGGAGCTAGAGGGAACGAGAGAGAGGGAGCTAGACAGAGAGAGAGGGAGCTAGAGAGAGGGAGCTAGAGGGAGTAAGATAGAGAGAGAGGGAGCTAGAGTGAGAAAGACAGCGAGAGAGGGAGAGGGAGTAAGACAGCGAGAGGGAGACTGAGGTAGCTAGAGGAAGCAAGACAGAGATAGAGGGAGCTAGACAGAGAGAGGGAGCTAGAGGGAGTAAGATAGAGAGAGAGGGAGCTAGAGGGAGTAAGACAGAGAGAGAGGGAGCTAGAGGGAGTAAGACAGAGAGAGAGGGAGCTAGAGGGAGCAAGAGAGAGGGAGCTAGAGGGAGCTAGACAGAGAGAGAGGGAGCTAGAGAGGGAGCTAGAGGGAGTAAGATAGAGAGAGAGGGAGCTAGAGTGAGAAAGACAGCGAGAGAGGGAGAGGGAGAAAGACAGCGAGAGGGAGACTGAGGTAGCTAGAGGAAGCAAGACAGAGAGAGAGGGAGCTAGACAGAGAGAGGGAGCTAGAGGGAGTAAGATAGAGAGAGAGGGAGCTAGAGGGAGCAAGACAGAGAGAGAGGGGGCTAGAAGGAATAAGAGAGAGGGAGCTAGAGAGGGTAAGACAGAGAGAGAGGGAGCTAGAGGGAGTAAGAGAGAGGGAGGTAGACAGAGAGAGGGAGCTAGAGGGAGTAAGACAGAGAGAGAGGGAGCTAGAGGGGTAAGACAGAGAGAGAGGGAGCTAGAAGGAGTAGGAGAGGGAGCAAGACAGAGAGAGGGAGCTAAAGGGAGTAAGAGAGGGAGAGGGAGCTAGAGGGAGTAAGACAGAGAGAGGTAGCTAGAGGGAGTAAGACAGAGAGAGAGGGAACCAGAGGGAGCTAGAGGGAGTAAGACAGAGAGAGGGAGCTAGAGGGAGCTAGACAGTACCTAGCGCCGTACATTTCCAACAGAGGTGGTCCATGCGGTAAGTCGTCAGGGGGTGACACCATGAGTTACCCGCACCGGGTGACACCAACCCCAGTGACGCCACTTATCACGCAAGGTTAGTATACTTAAGGTATGCAAAAAACACACACACACGCCCTCTCCAGAGTACAGTTGAGAAGGAATGCAAGTCATGCCAAAGACGCTTCAACGCTCCTTTATTGCAATTGTGTTTCCCCCAACACAAAAGTTTATTTAAAACTCTGGGCGAGGATCAATACCCACCCCTCCAGTTCCTCGCTGAGCCCCGTGTCATGGCACTCAGACCAACCCCAATGCGGCATTGCAGCGTTGTGATTAGCTGCGGGGAGCATGGGAGCCCTGGTGCTTCCTGCTTCCTGTTTCTCATAAGAAACCAGGAAGAGGATGCAACACAGGCAAAGCGGCAACCGGCCAGCCACCCGGCTGGGAGGTAAGCGATTTTTCTTTTACCCGATTTCCCACCCTTCTCTCCCCCCCCACCCCCCGTATCCGCCCCACTGCTGCTTCTAGGCAGTAGCCATGACTGTACTAGAAACAATGTAGTGCTACAGGGAGAATGGTAAGGAAAGAACAAGAGCCTAGAGATTGGGGGGAGAGTGGGCAGTGTGAAAGGAGTAAAGAAGCTAAATAAAGATGGATGTAGAGATATAGAGGAAACTACGAGACAGTAGGAGAGCGTGAGGAGATTGGAGAGAAGGAAGGGGAATACAAAGTGATGCATTATAAAAGAAAGAATCATCCATGGAAAATGGAGAGCGGGAGGGGAAAGTGGAGACACAGGTGGGAATGGAGGGGAGAATGAAAGGTAAAAATGTGCAAGATATATATATATATAGGAAATTAGAGGAGGAAATAGTAGAGATACGCAAGGAAGGATCTAGATAAATGTGAAGGAGACAAGGGAATAGTGATGAGATAATGGGTAGAGTAAATGAGACAAGGGAGTGTGGGAAATGTGGCCATCAATGGAGAATGAGAGGGGGGGAGGAAAGTGGAGAGATACAAACAGGTATGGGGGTGTGGAATGGGGGTGTGGAATGTAGCATGGCAGGAAGGAAAAGAAGGAAAGAGAGGGACTGGGATATTCAGATAGTGATGCAGACACCTGGTGAAGTAAAAAGGTACAGAGAAGCTGAAGCATTGCTATCATTAGTGCAGCGGGTGCAGTGATGCCTGTGCTTGGGGTGTTTGAGACCCCCTGCACCCAATTTGGCTGTTCTATTTTTTTACCACCTAACCACAGGATTAGGGAGCCATTTTATTAACTTGGATTAGGGCCCATGGCAGCCTTGCTACGCCACTGGCTACATGAGAATGACTACCAGTAATCTATCAGTCACAATCACGTGACAAAAATTACACATTTGTTGATCATCGTTTCGTTTGTTCAGAGCAAGCAATCCCTTGACGTTTAGGTTGTTTCCACACATATAGGTGTATTTCCGTGTCACTAAACTGTTGAGGAAGAAACTGGTAAAAATAAAACAGGCTTTCATTCTCGGAGCTGCCCGGTAGTCAAACCCTGTGCAAAGGAGAGATTCACTCCTTGCCGCCATGACAGCCCCGAGGGCAGGAACATTCTGTTCTGTTAAGAAGGCAGTACAGTGCCACCTATGTTTTCCTGGCCAGCTTGCAGTCAAAGATTCCGTTAAAACAAAAAAACAATACGGGGGTAGTCGTCCGAATGGCCAAAGAGATGAGGGAATAGATGAACCGAAATAACCAGCAGCCTGGAAAATAAGTTAGATCCATGTAGCAACCTGTTTATATGCATGTAATTCCCAAGTGAGTTATCAATTCATAATCTAGTTTACCTCGATTTTTAAATATCTAGGCCTGAAAATCTGTTTGTACTCCGCTATCGTGTATGGATTGCATTTCGTCATAACTTCCAACACAGGAATCCTTGTTGTGAAATCTTTGTGAAAACCGTACACAAACCCTATTCGCTCCAAGTTACTTATAGAGAAGAAAAGGGAATGAGAAAAAGAAACAAAGGTTGACAGAGAGGAGTTATGTGTGAAATGCATTACAATTCGAGTAATGAAAAGATGGAAACAAGACCAAGAAAGTGAAAGAAAAATTAAACTTAACAAATAAGATTTTAGAGCAAATCGAAATGGAAATTAAACATAGACACTCAAAGGAGAAGAGCTAGAAATAAAAAAAAAAAGCAATGAAAGAAAAAGTTGAAAAAGAGAGAAATAAAGAGGAATTAAGAAATAAAGAATGGGGACACGGAAGAAAAATGTGAGAAACATAACAAAAAGCTGAAAGAGAGAAACGAGCTATAGGAGAACTGAAACCAAATGTGAAAATAAAACAGCAACAATGAAAAAGTTTGCAATATACTAAAAAAGATAGGAGAAAATGGCACAGTAAATAGGACTGAGTGAGAATTAATGCAGCAAAATGGAAAGTAAGAATTTAAAAAAAAAGAAAAACGTTTTAAAAAACTATAGCATGTACACACAAGAGCAAGCAGCAGGAAGGGTAAGTCTGACAATAAATGCAACAGAATGGAAAAGTGTGCAAAAGGCAAAGCAAAAACAGGAAGTGTGTGTGGAAGGAAGAAACTGAAACAACAAGCTAGTGAGACAGAGAAAAAGGAAGCAACACAAAAACAAAACCAACAAACAAGTCAAGGGTGCAAGAAAGGAAGCAACAGAAATAAGATATGTGTAAATAAAAAAACAGCAACGCAGGGTCAAGTGTCCAAGAAATGAAGTAAAAGAAAGTAGAATTAAAGACTTAAACTTTGAGGAACAATGTGGTACAGGACCTTATAACTAAAGCAAAATCCAGGCATGACTGATGACAAAAACAAAGTACAAGTCAGAGATTGTAGGTGCTTGTACATTCCCTATTCCTTTCCCCCACCATCTCCCGTACCCTCTCCTTGCCACCTCTAGTCCTCTGGAATTACATTACCTTATCGCAGAAGACTTTAATCTGGCAGTAGGCCCGGTGGACTGGCTTGTTACTCCTGTTGTTGTAGCTGTAGGTGTCAATCTGAATGTTCAGGGGAAGCCCTTTCACCCCTTTCTGAGACGAGAAGTCCGTACTCAAGCAGTTCACAGAGATGAAAACCTACAAAGGCAATAAGAAACATCACTTCCGAGTCAGAAGTTAGTTGGCACAAACATGATCACAACTATGACCTTAATTAGATGGTAAAGGAACTTAGGCTAACTAGCATTTTAATGAAGCCAGGATATTTTCTATTTAAGGCTCACGTAAAGCACAGAGTAGGTGCATCTGTCATCTATGGCGATTGTCATCCTGTTTCTGTAGTTGTAGTAGTTATCAGGGAGGACCTGGCCTGGCAGTTCAGGCTGGACTGTTGCCATTGGGCGCAGGGTCAAGAATGATTTGCATATGGCTGGGTCCAAACTGGAATGGCATGGTTGGTGAGCAAAAAAACGGCCCAGATCTCTGTACTGGGGTGAATGTAAGGCATTGTTCGGCATTCTGTCCATGAATTGTTCTTTTTGTAGTTCGCTGCACACAGGACAATTCCCCCCCCTGTGTTTCTAAGGAAGAGTGATAATTTTGCAACCCCAGTCCCAACCCAGATACAAGAATTGACCAGATTGTTTGCTAATTCCTAGACCTTTGGACTATCAGGCTCCCACTCACCACCCTTCCACATGCAGAGCATTTCTTGTAGGAATGGTCACACAGGAGAGTTCCAAATCTGAAACATGGGCACCCTTTAAGAACAATATCAAGAGCTAAATTTTAATGTGTTAGTGTTTACTCCAAACGTGGTCAATAAGTAAAGAATGTGCTGCATGTCTTCATCTGATAAAAACCGACTCCTAAAACTAACTTGCCTCTTAGTACACTAATAGCATTGTCATAAGTGCATGGTAGAAATGTTTCTGAATTCATGTTTAAAAATCTCACTTTAAATAAATACTTCACAATGCACAAATATAATCTGATGTACGAAGGAGTGTGTTAAAGTAATATATATATATATATTTTAATTCTGGAGATATCTTGACATATTGTGACATGTTTTTGTTGCAAGATTAACATGCCAAACATCTTCAATGCTCGACTCGTGCACAGGGTCTTAAAGCCACAGTATGCCCTTGGCTAGACTCTGGCTCGCCCTCCCTGTTAATTTGTTGGCAAACCTATTAGTAATTTTGCCTGCATATGCCATAAACGGTTGGTGGAGAAGTAAGACATGAGTAGTCTACAGGAGGGTCTTTGAGTGGTAGATCGACAGTAAACATTGGGGAATTTGGATCTGAAAGTGAATTTTAAAAAATCGTTTATTATGGCCTGCGGGCCAGGGGCCAAACATCTTAATTCCATTTCTATAGGACAAGATAAGTTGTACTCTACAAAAACATTTCCTTTTTTAGGTATGGTCTTGCTGCGAACGGCCTGTGGAGTGGGCATCTCGCCCACGCCACAGGCAAGTTCTCAAAGGCCATAAACTCAATTATTTCCCTTCCACGGCCAAAGAGGACTGAAACAACTAATGCAATTGTGAAGATATACAGACTGCAATGTGCCCCGGTAGCAACCTATGGTGCGGAGATTTGGGGGATAGTGAAAGCACCCAGCCTGCAGACAGAAGAGAATCGGTTATGCAGAAAACTACTTGGAGCCCCAATCTCCTCATCCGGGTACATCTGCCATGCTGAACTCAACTTGCCCTATATAACTGATTTTATCGCCACACGGCCTGCACTATTTTGGCTGGCCATTTGGGCCAATGACCGCGCTACCCTAACTCAGGAAATTGTGGCGGAGTGTCTAGCTTGCGACAAAGGTATGAGTATCCCGTGGCTTCGGGCGACACAAGAAAGCCTAAACAGCATAGGCAAAATCCATCTTTTCAACGACCCCTCTCAGATTAAGAGTACAGATAAAAAGGATGTACAATTTGAACTCTATGCCCTTTATAGGGAAAAGAGGTTGGAGGAAGAATTGCAAAAACAAACTGTTAAGTCATATGTGAATAACGTAAATAATGACTCATCTCCACAACAAATTCCTCTATACCTAAGACTTCCATTGACTAATTGGGAAAGATCGTTATTATATCGCCTGAGAGCTGGGACTATAAAATACTCACTTTGTTTTCCTATGGGCCATAGTATGATGACCTGTGGAAACACGCCATGCCCCTGTCCCTGTGATGGACTCAGCAGACAAAATGACTTACATTTCTTTTTTAACTGTAAATTTTATATGAAATACATTAAATGGTTTTTAGCCCCATATTTTAAAAAACACAGACCAGTTTCCCTGACTCAATCCTACTCTATGCTTTTAAAATTAGAAAACGATGAATTGATCTTCCGTGTAAGTTCATTTTTGAAAGTTATTTCTTCTACACGCAAATCGATGGAATCACCTTGAAATGTTTATGCGCCGCACAGTTCCCAATGCCTTTGCACTTTAGTAAATTGGACTGCACTTTAGTAATCGGAATACACTGATTGTTTACATTTATGCTTGTATGCTCTTTTTTGCAGTCTTTAACTATTTGTGAAAGTTTTTGTAATTTTAAATGTACTTTTAATTATGTCGCTTTTATGGATTTGTTGAAATCCGAATAAAGTATTTTTGAATTGAATTGAATTGACAGTAAACAAATTCAGTAATGGATGGAGCTAGTGAGTCAACAGACAGATACCGCTGAGCATCCAGGCCACGTGGCCAGCCAAGAGAAGCACCGGCTGACCAAGAGAGCTGCCTGTTCTCCTGTCCACGGAGCAAGCAATGTAATGCAAACCCGTCGACTGTGCAAGCTGCTGCCATGCTGATGGCTGTGTGAGTCAGCGATTACTAGTTGTGTCCTCGCAATGGAGCACATGTCGCCACTTTAAACTGCATCGGAAACACACTGGTGCCACCAAGTGGACACTTGAGTGTACTGAATATAGTAAACTGAATTAGTATCAGACAAAGGTGCGTTAAACATATCCAAACTTATAACATTGTAAACGTTTGGCAAACCCCAAAACAAGATGGAACAGAGGGAGGGAGCGCGAGGCTACGTGCCCCATGTACACAGCAGAGGTGTGCTATTTTGTGTATATTAAAAGCACATGTGTTTTAAAAGAAAACAAAGAATGGCGATCAAAGTTTAAGAATATCGAGTCTGAAATGAAATTTGGGTTTCATGAATACGATTTCAAATTTTCAAAAATAATTAAGAATTTGGACTTGAACTAGGAACTATTTAGTGTTCTGGGCTTGAGGCACTATCATCTGTGACACTGTGAGCTACGTGAGCAGTTTAAGAAACACTGGTGAGAAACAGCATTGGTTCAAGAAAGTATCGAGATGCAACCAAATACAAGAATTAGCATGTTACTGAAGTTGCATTCGCTCTAATGTAACGTAGAGGTATTCAAATGATGTTTCTAAATTTGCATACATACTCTGCGAGTTTACATATTTGCCGAAAAGCATGCTTACCAGCTTTAACAGCTTTATGTATCACGTCCATCTATAACATCCTTAGGACGCATGTATAGCTCCTTTAACATATACAAGGAATTGCATGAAGCCCTTTAAGAGTTTTGAACACGAACCAATATAAATGCCTTTAAATGCAACTACTCTTTTGTATTGCACCTTTGCAGTTGCTTTTCTGTCTTTGCTTTCTCTTTGGGTTTTACTTGCCTGCATTGCGCTTGTTCTGGCAACAATAAGAGGACGGAGTAACACCTAATGTTCTTTTTTGACCTCTTATAGACATTATTTTTTGGTTACTAACGCTGCCACTGATGTGCAACAGAGTGTTATTAGGTGGAACGTGTATTCCAGTCTGCCTTTCTTTATGAAGGCTTCTTTTCCAGTAGTTCACGGCAGGCCATCCCTGGCTTCATGTGTGCTTCAGTGTGAGAGAGAAACTGGAATCTCTCGCCAGTGAATCTTTTGCTACTTGTATCTGGGGTCATGCCAGTGTTTGCTCATCTCTTGCCAGTCCTGTTCTCTCCCACTTTGGTTTTAAAATGACTTGCATGATAGTTATGTTTGATAGCAGGTTTTTTCACAGGTTTGGGTTTTGCTTCACAAGGAGCTCTATGACACCCACAGAAGAGATGCAACGAAAGATGCTGCATATCCGTTAAAAAGGAGTAATTGTTTCTTATACTAAATATATTAACTTGTCAATTAGTATTCGGTGGCCTGTATTTGTTCCAAGTCCGAAAAGTGCATTATTTCTAATTTTTGGAATTCACTGCTCCTCTAGGACTTCATCTCCCAGAAGTATATATACAGAAAGATTCGGCATGCTTTCTCTAACACTAGACGAACTTACCATGATTCCTGAAGCAAAGTTTTGTTTTAAGGTACCATGAAATTGCTTCCTTACATTGGTTGGTTCTGTTAACCTGCAAGTTAAAATCATCTCAAACGGACCCTGAACATCAGGTACCATGTGCATCACTAGATTCCAAATGGTCCTGAAAGAGGTTCAGGTTAAAATTATATGCACAGAATGCATTAATGTGCCATAAACTGCTATACGGAAATAGCAGTTCGATTTGAAAAGAATAACATGCAAAATACGAGCCTATCTTCTGGCTAAATGTGGTGCACGTGCTGTGGACAGGTGATATGCTCATAAGAGGTTTCAGGGGTTGCAATCAGGTGTATAAGAGGATGCTACCATGTTTGTGTCCTGGTCCGTTGATTCAGTCTTTAGACTTTCATCTTACTTATGCGACAAACTGACACTGGGAAACCACAGTAATAGACTTTGTTGTCGTATTTAAAAACTGTGGGATAGTTAGTTCCATGTAACCACCAATTATTTTTGTCACAGACTTTTCTCTAATCTTTTCTTAGAATGCACCGTTCTTATGTTGATTGTGCCTCTCACAATGTTTGCTGGTGAGAAATCCGGATGAGACTTTCGGATTAGTGGGATAGTGTGACTGGTAAGGTTAGAAGGGCTGGGCATGCTGGTAGAACAGGTTGCAGTTCTTGCTGAACCTGGCAGCTGCATCAGACTTGGCAAAAAAGACCCATTTCTTTGGCATGCTGCCACTTCAGAGGCTTTGGAGCAGGAAGGAGAGAAGTGTCACACTTAGACCAAGATTCTGAGCGAATCCACTCCGAAGAGAAGCAAAGAAAACTGCCATGCCAATGTAGAAAGTAGAAACAGTGTTCTGAGTAACCAATGTAATTTGTTAATTGAGACCCTTACAGGCGAGTAGTCACACTTTACAAGCCATCTGATTGATCGATTAAATGATTTCAGACAGGCATCAGGCCCCTTGCCAGATGTTCTGTGCTGCTGAGGGCAGGGAGTAGAGATGGGAGAGGATGCAGCAGTCTGCTGCTGGGCTAGAGAGCTCATTCTTTGCAGCTAGAACACAGAGGACAGACTGTAAATGTCACACAATCAGACTTTTGTGCGAGAGGCGACCTTATGCAACAGGGCAATTTAAGCTACGGAAAGTCCCAATTATCATTGGCACCTGTGTAACACCTTCAATTTATTTATTCTGCGCATATGATATACAGGGTCTTTCGAGGCTGAACAGGACTATTGTTTGAAGACACGCTGAGGGCCTGAGGACATTGGCTGAAATGAATCCCCCTCCATCCCCCAGCCCCGCCTTCAGCCAAATCATGCATCAGACGTGCTCAGTGGTGGTGTCCTGTCTTACAGCACTCACAATGCCAGCTTTCAACATAGAATTATCTTTATATGGGTCCATCCCACCTCCCACTCATCTCAATGCTTTTTTTAGACATTACACAGGCCATTTGTGCGCTTTACCAAACACCTGTCCCTCACCAAACTCATTTAGTTTTTATTAATGTAAATGCATAGTCTAGAGGACATGAATCAAGCCCAAGAAAGTGTAACACACAATATCTACACAATCACGATTAACGAGTGATTGATCATCAGGTTACTAAGTACATATTGAGACACTGAAGGTGACAGGAGATATGTGTAGTTTTGTCAGTAGACATGTCGAAGGACACTGCAGAGTGCAGATACTTGCTGATCTGGTGCGGAGAGCATCACATAAATCTCTGCTTGGATGAAGGCCCCCATGTTAGGGGCACGGAGACCTAACCAGAGGGTAGGGTTGTATGTTCTCACAACGAACTCCGTTGTAACACATGCCTTTACCACGCATGCGTTACAACGGAATGCTATTTTCACGCTTACCCTTCTCCACGTATTTTTCCGTGGTGACGTCATACGTAGTAAATAAAAAACGGCCGTTTCCTTCGTCTGCGACGCCAATTGCCTGCACATCTTGACTAAAGGTTAGTGTTTTTATTGGGGGGGAAGCCCCCCCCATCCCCCTTTTTTTATTTGTACCCTTTACCACACATGCTTTTACTACGTACCTCGTAGTAAACGTATGCGTGGTAAAGGCTTTCGTTGTAACCACGCATGCGTTGTAATGCATGCGTGGTTACGGTTTTCGTTGAAACGGCCGCGTTGTAGTGGCCGTTTCCCGAGGGTAGCCTTGCCAGCCAGAGGTAGGGTTCTCCAATATTTAACAGCAGAGGTGCAAAAGGATGGACAATGTAGTGACAGGCGAGGCAGGCTGGAAGCGGCAGAAGCAGGAGCTTAAAAAAAAACAATGGCAAAGACAATAGGTCTTGCCTTCCAACAGTGTTATCCGACTATTTAGATTTGTCAAAGCATTTTGCCAATGGTGTTCTGCATCAGCAAAAAGAAAAATATGCTCATTCACTAATGTGGAAAGGAACTGGCAAAAAATTAATAAAGCGCAATGTACATGTGCAAATGCATCACAATGCTATGAAGGGCCCTGCTTGACCACACATGCATTCACGCATCATGGTGTAGTAGCTATTTCTTCTATTTCTTATTCACTGTTCCAAAAGGATTGACGCCAATCATGGAGTGATAAAACAAAGAAATTATTTAAAAAAATTCAAGAAGTAGTGGTATGACTGCAGTTTGCAGCTTAAGGGCACTCCAAAGTAGAAAAAATATAATAACAGAAAAAAACAGGGAGCGGGGGAGTGCGAGAACGGATCAGGCTGGGGGCAGGGGCGGCCTTAGGCATGTTAAAGCTGTGCACTTGCACAGGGCCGCCAAACCCCAGGGGCTGCCACGCCAATATATATCCTTAATATAATAATCCTCTGAGGATGGATACATATTTGCGTGGCGGCCCCTGGCAGGAATTTGGCGGCCTCCGGCTCTGTTCCACTTCCAAACACCCTGACCGCCCGTTATTCACTGGCCTCTGCGCCTGCGTTCCTCCGGGGGGGGGGCCTACCTAAGCTCCCTGCCCAGGGCTGCCATGACCCTAGAGCCACCCCTGATGGGGGTAGTAATAACTGAAGAGCAGCGACACCAGCAAGGGTTGGGAGCAATAAAGGAAATGAGGAGGTTTGTTAAATTAAATAAAGCAAAGATGGATGAGGGCGGGCAGACGAGGCAACAAACAAGCTTGGGGGAAGTAACAAAGGGCAAAGAGGGCAGGTAAGACAAAAGCAAGAAAACGTATGTGCTTTCATGGAGTGCTGACAACAGAAAAAAGTAGTTCCATACTGTGGAAGGATACCTTTCCAATAAAACAGGATGGTAAAGGATTTATGCTTGGGGGGCAAACACAAGAAAAAGAAGGAAAGCCATTGAACAACCTAAATTGAAAAGCAAGTCAACCATGACAGGACAATCGGCTGACTTAAAGCCTGCTCTAGAACTGGTACTGTTCACAAATGATCTTCGACAGCCACTACTGCTCGTCTTGGCATGTAAGCCCCCCATTAGAATGTGCCCGTAGAACGCCTTCTAAATAGAGCGGCTACCTGACCAGTATTTTACTGACGTGGTCAGTACTTTTATGTTAAGGCGGGTACAAATTTTGGAACAAAATAGTGGTCAGTAGTCATTCCCCTTGAAATGCATGAATAGAATATTCAAGATGTGTTTTAGGATCATTTAACCTACTTAATCTTTTCCATATTACAAATCAATACAGAAGATTTTAACCGAAATATGATTTAATAATTCCAGTTCCTCGCCCGCCAGAATCTCAGAAGTTGAACTACTAACTGGTATGTATCAATAGAAACTGGGGCACCCCTCTACTTGTAGCATGTCTGCATTTAAAGACTTTAGTATGTAGTGGCATCATAATTACACATCCACGACCTAGTGTTTGATGTGCAACAACAAACTAAAAGTTACATCAAAAAGAATGTAGTGCATAAACAAAGCTAAGAATGGTGTCGTTCAAATACTATAAAACGAAAGTGAATGCAATGGCTTCATTTGGTTCGGATGTAAATGCTGTGTAAAAAGTCAAGACTGTCGATGACCAGAAGAGGGCGACCAAGACCAGAGTTACTCTTCTGGAAGAGCTTGAACCACTGTGCCGACATTGGCAAACATGAATCTTTTTACTCCCAGTCTAAACTACATTTTCATACAAGCAGTGCAAGCCTGTTGGTCTGAACTTGGCAGGCATGATTTCTTTTTTAATTATTTATTTATTTTAAGGATATTCAACATGCTAACACATAAATTGGCAAACATATAAAAAATAAAGGAGTGGCCATGAAGCCCAGGACTCTGTCTCTGGCACCGAAGTGCACTTGGTTTCAAGCGGCTGTGCGCACAACATAGGCTAAAATGGCATTACTCGAAGTACAAGACAGTCAATGATTGGAATGGGGCTTTGTGCCAAGCGCTGCCCCTTAGGCACTTCATAACTCCCCTTTAAACATCTCCAAAAAGGAAAAAAACAGGAAAGCTTCTCAGTCTATCGCCGATGTCCTGGCAGATTTACAAGATTGCCACTGCATTCAAGCTAGCCTGGCTGAAAAGGGGTGTTACCCCGAAACTGGTCCCAGGATGCTTGTTTCTGGTTCAGGGAAAACCTGGCTTGGCAGCTCAGGCTGGACTGTTCCCATGAGACAAAGGTTCGAGACTGATTTGCATATGGCTGGGCCTGAACTGGGGAAGCATAGTGAGCTAAAGTACGATAATGGATTCAACCCAGATCTGTGACTGAGGGTGAGTGTCTGTAAAGTTTCAGCGCTCCGTCCATCTCCTTTTGTTTGCTTTGTTCGGCCTAAGTTGGCAGGGTATGCCCAGACGTGGGTCCCTTGCTCACTTTACCACTGCATTCAAGCTAGCCTGGCTGAGCTAAAGAATGATGATGGATTCAACCCAGATCAGTAACTTCTTGAGCCCAGATCAGTGACTTCCAGAGCTTTGTTTTCCCGACTCAGCACTAACATTAAGAAATAAGTTAAATAAACAGTCAAACCTTTACTTAAAGGATAACTGAAGTTAAAGAAAAAAGTAACAAAGTTATCTTGCACCGCCTAACTTTAGCAACACCTTTATTTTTAAAGACATCTTGCAGTAAAAGTGTAAAAAAAATGATAAGGTCTCTTCAACATGAAAAAGTGTGTTTCATTAACATGCAGAACCGTTTCACAATAATACATCACATTATATCAGTACATAGTACATTGAGAAGCATTTTTTAAGCAATAGTTTTCCAAACATGAGTTTACAAATATTAATTTGTCGTTCCCCACCCTGACAATAATATCAATAGTGAATGAAGATGCAAGTCACTTGTTAAGTGCACGCTTTGGGCTGTGAACCTATTATACATGAAAAACATTATTGTTTATAAATGAAACACAGGATAAGGCTTTGCACAATACACATCCAGAAATCATGTATTTTTATGTCCTTTTATATGATATAATGAAGAAAATGGGAGGAAAGGGAAATTAAACAATTGCCTAGGATCACACAGTTTGGTAAAGTGTGAAAATCGGCATTAATCCCACATTTTCTGGTTTCATATAGTGCAATTCAGTCACTGGATGTATATGCTTCACCCCCCTACACCCACCTTACTGGCACACCCTACCCCGACCACCACCCTTCTGGCAACAATGCGTACCTCGGTCACATCCCAGACAAATCCTTTTGGCCCCTGGGAAAATGTTTGCGAGTACCCATGCTCTATACAGATCTTCCAAACACAAGCTGGAAACCCTCTCTGTGCACAGGTTCCCGCTCCAGCTCACCTGGTGTTTCACCCTGTGATCTCGGCTCCTCACTTGGGGACCATGTGAAGGGAGCCGATATTAGATGACACATGGTCACAATGTGTGTGCTGGCAGGTCTGCGAAAAGCATACTAGACTAGGTTTAATTAGGTGCCGAAATGAATATGAGCAAAGGGACACATTTTAAAATGGTGCTCTACGGGGTTAAAGTCTTTTGAAACATCGTGAATGGGAGTACAGCGCCGCATACAGAACTATTCAAAGGTGACTAAAGGGTTTGATACAGTTTCCTTAGATTACTTCACTGGTATGGATGTCTTACGGTCATGAAACGAGGGCAGGATTTATCATGTCTCTTTCCTTCTGCTTTGTGTGAACCATTTTTGAGACTCTCCTAAATACCAGTAACAAAACTGTGTTAAGGCAGGGCATAGCTTTTGGTAAATCAGGAAATCGTTCTTACGTAAACCAGTCCTCTGACTGCTTTAAACGAGGAAAACGCTTTTGTGATCAAGATCCCGATTTTGAACCAGTTCTACTGCTATAAGCTAAGAAGAGTGGCAGCAACAACCAATGAAAACGTGTGGCTTGATGCATGACTTTTCTACTAGGGTCCTCTAGAAAACAATTGGGGTTTGATTCAATAATGTTCTTGTTAAGTTTTTGTAAAGCGCGCAAATGTCCTGAGGGGTCTTGGCACAGAGGAGTCAGAGGTGTTTACTGTGTCAGAGTAAAAAAGGAGCTATCTGGAATTAGGTAGTAAAAGCCATGTTTTGGGGTCTTCCCTGAATCTAATCACTTCTAAAACCAATACATACTATAACCAACCGCACATTCAAAGACTTCGGTAGCATCCGGGGATGCTATGTGTTATCAGGAGGAGATGGCAGTACGAGAACACATTTTGACAGATCAAATTCGAATTCCATATAATGTGCTGCACTGAAAGGTTGTGTTTGTTAAAAACAATAACAAGAATATACAAGTGGAGCAAGAATTACTAATAATATCTAAGGAAAGGGTGAAGGATGCTATAAAGCTTCTTGGTTCAACGGAGTCCCGTCACCCACATTGGCAAGATAACTGGCTCACATTTGTCGACTAACCCCAAGTCAAGAGGGTTACTCTGCCAGTTTTGTTTTTAAACCAACAGCCCTAAGCATGTAGGGACTTGCAGGTGAACTTTTCATAGAAAAAATGAAACACAAGGCCTAGGACATTTGGGGCTGATTTAGAATTTGACAGACAGTATACAATCCATCTGGGTGACACAAGATATTACCTCCGCCATCTCAACTGTACTTTGCTCTTCAAATTTAGATATGGCCACTGGTCTGGAAGTCATCGGCGATGGCAGTTCCCTTCAAGGTACAAAAAGTTTGGTGGACGGACGCTGTAGGTTTTGATGAACATTCACCAAACTTTTAATTTTCTTTGTTTTTCAGAAGCAAATTCACAAGCGGAATTTTTATTTTGTAAAACAATTTACTAATGAGCTTTAACCCTTTCGGCGCTGCCCAAATTCTCCTGCTGTGCGGGAGAATGAATAAGTGGGCGGGATTCGGACGGCCCCCAGCCGTCCTTAGCACACGCCCATCATAACGTTGGACAGCCGGGGGCACCGAAGAGGCTAGACCCTGGTAGTTTTCTCTCCGCATGTGGGAGTCATTATTATTTTTTTGGCCCTCAGCCCCAAGTTTTTCCTGTCAGTGATGAACAGAAACGTTCCCATTAGCTGTAAATAGAGTGAGCAGTCAGATGGCTTTACTCTGACAGCCCCTGGTCCATTGGGCCATTAGAGAAGACTTTTGTTCAAAAGATTCAATGCCGGCACTGCGAATAAAAAACCATAGTTTGCATGTCTGTAAATGAGAGGGCAGACTAAGAGTTAGGTAGACAGGGTACTCCGTTGCGTATGTGATGGAGTACCCAGTCAGTCAAACTGTAAATCAGCCAACTTGTCCCACAAAAAGAGGTCTGGCTGAAACCCAAACTTTTGACATGGGCGCAGTTGATCCTAATGTCTGTGTTGAATGCAGAAACTTCCATTTGGCGACCAAGTCCTTTGTGCAGAATCCCTTTGTCAGTTTCTCTAAATTCCAATCTACATGGAATCTGCGCACTTAAAAGCCCTGCTGGTGGATGGAAAAAAACACAAAAAGGCACAAAATAATTATATTCATTCACCCCTACCAGAGCGGTCAATGTGCCTACAGATACAAACCTAGAGGGTCATATGCCTTACCCCAACCAAACAGGTGGGCTGACATTGGAGCGTCAGGGTGCTTTGTTGAAGGGGGAGATATTTACCCTTAAAGACAAGTACACGTCATTTGATGAAGTTCCCAATAAAGTTGCAACCTTACTCTTTCATCCTCACCCCTTTTTTTCCTCACCTCATGATACATGCTTCCGTGCCTTGCTTTGATAGGCTTCTTATGTTACAACGACAAAAATGGGTTTATATCCAGTGGCGGCTCCTCCGTAGGTGCGTTTGGTCGTCACCCCCTGCTTTCTCACAGTGCGAGAAGCAGAAACATAAAATGGTAAAAACTACCATTTTATGTTTCTGCTTCTCGCACTGCGAGAATGGTTGGGGGCGTGAGGGTGGGCGGTCCTGCTTTTGGGCAGGGGGGAGTGGCTTGTCCACTGTTGTGGGTACTCACTGTTTGGTCAGCCCTGGAGCCGACGAAACAGTCAGTACCCACAACAGTGGGTAAGCCGCTTCCCCCCTGCCCTCAAGCAAGACCGCCCACTCTCCCTTTTTCTTTATGAAAAAGAAAATGGCGTGGCTGGGGTGCTTCCCCTGCGCCTCACCAATCACAACGCTGCCATTGCAGCGTTGTGATTGGCTCCCATGTTAAGTCGCGGCCGGCGGCATCATGACTCACGGGCCGCGAGTTCGCCAGCTGTGACTGCATCTGAGCCAGGTTTTTGACCCTTTTGGCACGACGTTCATTGTTCCTATTGATGACACCCCAGAGTGATAATTTTTCTGAAGCTTTCTTTGCCTCTAATTGCACGCTCATTATCTTCTGCCGCTGAGCGTTTTTCACTTCCAAAGGAATCTTGAGTGGCGCAAGTTTGACGGGTCGCTTTAACTCCACGCTGCCCATGGTTTTCACCTCAGTTGAGGTGGTTGGCGTTTGCAAGGCAGTCAGGCCTTTGGTTTGTTTGCGAGTTCCCAGCACGTGCTCCTCCTGGCTGTTGTTAATCTGTAAACAGCCGACATTGACCTTAGAATCAGGATCGCTATCGCTAAATGTTTTTTCTGTTATCTTAAGGGGAAGTTTCATGTTTATAAATGACTCTATGTACATTGCTCCACTCTTGCTGTGTTGTGAATTTCCTCGCAGGTATCTGAAGCCCGAGGCTCCCTGCACATTGTGCCCTCATCTCAGGGCGTTAAAAGTTACTAAGTCCCAGCGGAGAGACCCTGCCCTATCATCCGCCGTCGCCCGGGCCTGGTGGAAGTGAGCGAGGGAGAAGGTGCACTGTGAATGAGTACAGAATGTTCAGAAGAGTTAGGTGAGTCATTTTTCTATAGTTTTCTTTATGTAATAATAAGCTCTTTGCTAGATGGTATGAAGTTGCTCAGATTTGTGTGCCTGTGTAAGCGCACACATGTATGAGAGAGTATGTGTGCATGGTCTGGCTTTCAAATATGGCTCTTTTAAACGTGATTCAAGTAAATTCAGAAACATCTCTGTTTACCAGCCTGTTTAATGAAACTTAAACTGTGACTATGAAAAAGGAGAACACGCCCTAATGACAATGCTACTTGTGTGTGGCCTAGTATTTTATGATACATTAAGCAATATTAACATGAAGCAACCTTATTTTCGATTAAATCAAGCATAATGTCTTTCTACAGAGGAAATGCTCCTTAACTTGTGTATTTTAAGGAGCACTCCTATGTGATAACGAAGGAAAGGGAGTGTTGGGGAAACATAATATTTGCCTAGGATCACCCATTTTAGTCAAGTGGGGAAACCGGAATTGGTCCTAGGATTTTTGCTTCTACATTGTGCTGTTCAGACCTTGGGAGAGTGTGGCTGCCCCGCTCATACCCTGAAAGTTGAAAAGAACTGTTACGCCACACCACTTTCAAAAGTCACCAGCCACCACTGTTTACATCAATATTACAAGATACCTCTGTTTTAAGGATTTCCAAAATAAAACTTGGTATTGCACAATGGCCGAGCACACCGAAATTTATGATAGAATGAATTACTGTACGAGTGCACACGTTTATAGATCAGACTGTGCAGAAACCATCTATTCTCTAACCAGCCTACAGTGAGAAAGACTTGGAAACATGACTAGAACAGGTACATGTTCAATAAAGCCCTGAATGCTACAGGAGTGAGCAGACATGCTACTTAAAGGGAGTGTGCTCTAGCGTTTGGTTCGAGATTGGTGCAAACCTCCAGCTCCAACAAATACTGTTCATTCAATGGCAAACCTAAACAAGCATTGGAAAAAACCAATAGGTTATGCTTATGCCAGATCTATTTTTTTAATTTTAGACATGCTGCACAGCAGCATAGGCTGCTGTGCAGCAGTGCATAAAATAAAGAAAAAAGTGTGATGACACTGCCAATGTTGACAGTGTAATAGCGCTTTTTATCATTAAGCCATGTTGCACAGCAGCCTGCGCTGCTGTGCAATATGTCTAATAGTGGAGAAGTGGAAACAACACCAGGGAGGTGTATACGAGAGGGAAGGAGCAGCAACAGACAGTGGGGGGGAGTGCATGGGGGACAACACAAGCAAGCTGCAGGGAAGGGAGAAGCAAGAACGGGAGGAGGGTGTGTGGGGGGGAACAACATGAGAATGCTGCGGGGAGGAGGGAGAAGCAACAATGAACAGCAGGAGGAGGGCTGGGAGGGCAAAGACTGCACAGTGCCATGCACTCTTCTAGAATGCATGGCAAAAAGTTTTAAAAAAAATACCTGCAGCAGCACGCGGCCAGTGGAAGGACACTGCTCACAAACAGGAAGCTGTGATAGGTTTGTGTTCCACAGCAGAACAGAAGCCCGGGAAGAAAGCAGGAGGCAAGCAGCCAGGGAGAAGCAAGAGGTGTGACCAATAAGAAGCAAGGAAACAAGAGTGATGTGGAAGCCAAGTAATGGTAAGTATTGCTAGGTAATGCATGGACTCCAAGCAAATTTTTACATTTAAAAAGAAAATATTTACAATAGATTTCACTGACAGCGCATTCGCGCTGTTCAGGCGAAAACTAAAAAAATGTCCTGAGATATTTACGAGCCAAACCAAAACAACACTTAGAAAATCTACAGACAAGACATTAAATTACAGTAGCTGTCACAGAGCTGATGCAGTGTTCAATGTTTCTACATCCTGAGCCTTTTACCTAAGCTTTAAATGCTTCCCAGCACTTTAACCTGATTTTTTAAACACTGTTTTACACGTTTACTGTAAAATGGCTTGATGCCTCTTACAGAACACTGATCTAAAATAAGCAGTGTTGTGTCAGGCAAGAAGAGAACACCTAAGTAAAATACGCAGGGCAGTTTAAGTGACACGCTGGGAGCAACATTTCCACCACACCCATCCTAAAAATACTACCTGTGAAAAAAAAAAAACAATCACAGAAAGGTGCAAAGCATCTTCATCCAGTCGAGCAAGATTCCTCCCTAGTTGTGTCACCTGGATTTCTTCTCACAGCAGTTCCTCATTCTTGATGACACTGAAGTTTACCTTTGCTGTCTCTATGCCTCTAGGCAATTAGAGACAGGTGGGCTAAAACATGCAAACTTCGTATGTCTTTTGGTTCAACTAGATGTTCCAGCGGATTAATGCTCCTAGACACTTTACCTCAAGAGACGAGAAATCCGAAACCTGTCGACAGCCGTCACCTGGTGCCTTTGGGAAAGTCTCGCTGAGCCTTTCTAATATCTAGTCAAATCTGATTTTCTTTTTTTCTTAAAGGTTGCATTGTTCTTGGAACGTGACTGTACAGTTAGCAAGTATTCACGGAGATAGAAGGCGGCAAAGGGTGACACCAAAAATACAACCTGTTCTGGTGGAGGAACGCCTGCAACAGGAAAATCAGGTTGTTCCTCGTCAGACAAACCTGGTAAAACCAGGGCAGGTGCCGCATCATGAAAGCACTAATAATTTTAAGGATCATGCTTTTCAGTTTACTGTTTAATTATATCTCCGGCTCTCATTTCCATCACTCCCCTAATTGGGCATTGCAACCCACCCTGTCTTAGTAGCCATGGATGCTAAACCAGTAGTCCATCCCTGGCTTTATTTACAAAAGTATGTGTTGTTGAAAGCTAAACTGGCCGGGTATTTCAGCAGTGTGGTGAAGTACAAAAGGCTGCTTCCAGGCCTAGATTGGTCTCCAGTAGACATGGGAAAATTTTTAATTACACAGGTGAAATTTGCAAAGTCACTGTGTAAAATTTGTGGAATTTCACACTGCAAAATTCTGCATATGTTTAACTCGATAGAAACTGGTTTGTGCAGAAAATGTCATCTTGAGTTGACATTTTCTGCAAGAAGCAGTCTCCTGCCGTCATTTCATCAGGCTTATATTTTTTATGCACACAAAAAGCAAACAAAACACTGGCAAACCACATTTCATGATATAGAGATTATTTTGCATAATTTCATGAATTTTTCACAAAATTTCAAGAAATTTTGCAGGTGATGCTTGGGGAGGGAGAGAAATCATGCAATTTCACCCCAGGTCTTGATCAGGGCCCCCTACAGCTACCAAGCAACCCTGGACTTAGAGGTGCCAATTCTCAACAAAGTATGTGCACAATACGGGTTGATAAGGCTAAATTTCTGCATGGAACTGCCAGTGTTAAGGTCGCAGAGGTGCTGGACGTCTTGACTGGTGGCTCCAGAAGGAAGGGACATGGTACCAGTGGGCCTACTGTCGCACTTCCTTCGCAGTGACAGAACGGCCCTAGCAATGCGGACCAGCAGAGTTGCCATTACCTGCCAGCACTACCTGCAAAGAGACTGGACCTTGTGTACCCTAGAGGGTTCACTGGAGTACTGATGTAGGGCAAGGTAGCAAGGAGTTCTATACTGGTGGCACAGAAATAATGCTTTATGTTTCGGGCGAAAAGTATAAAAACTGCCATGTTTTCTACACTCCCCAACCTCACGATAATTGATTATACCTATACTAGTCCTGTTTATACATACTATTAAAAGCCATTTGCTAGGGGTGGAAATTGAGGGGAAATGAGGGGACTTATTTAGCAATGGTATCTGAAATGTTTGGAGGTTGATGCATCAAGCAAGAGTGATCATCCTAGCAGGATATAAAAAATATTAAATAAACATCATTTGAGGTAGTGTCTATACAAATAAGGGTTTGCTGGATTCTACCCGAAACGAGCACGTTTACAGCACCCTTTTTTCGTGCTTTTCATTGAACGGACAATGTTTATTGTAGCTTCCAATTACCAGCATAACGTTTATAGACTACAAACCTGCGCTCTTGATGCTTACGAAGGGCGCTGTGATCAGAGCTGTCAAGTACTTGATGATTAAACCTAAAGGTTGGCAATCGCATTTCATGAAAAACACAATGTTCACGTTAAATCGCTATTTTATACCAAGTGACACAGGTGCAGTTATACCCAAGTATAGATAATCTAAGCACCTATTGGGAGTGGACCGCCGAACATATAAACCATAACATTGTGTTGTTTCACAAGAATTATTCAAATTAAATGTAGGATATTTCATTTGCAGGAACCTCTGGCGGCTGCCTCTGGGTATAGTTGCAAAGTTTCAGGATATGCCTGGCAGCAATAGCCTTTTTGCTTCTAAATGCCCAGAGAAGTACTTGTGCTTGATATGCCACGAGTGTGCTCAAACACAAGACACAGGTGCAGTGCTTTTGAGCTCAAACTGGTGGATTTCAACTTAAGAGGGAAAGAGGGCTTTCTAATGTATCTGGAATATGGGAAGTGGCTGATTGCCACCACAACATCCTAGACCACCCCATTAACGCTACAACACTCCCACCGCAGGAAGCAGTCCCCTACTCCACTCACACCAATTGCTGCAGGACACTACAAGAATTATAACTGCATCGCACCATTTCTGCACCTGCAGCAACACTCTTAGACTTTAGACTCAGAGGAAGCCATGATGGTGCACGCTTACTTGCTTTTTTTGGGAGGGGGGATGGCACACAGTTCTGCTTATCAACTACTTTTTTTTTCCAGTTTCAGAGCGTGTTTCCATCCTAAACACCAGGGGCAGTGGTGACTAAATGAAGCCTTAACGCTGCAATGGTGCATACAGTTTGAGAGATACATGCTCCTTGTACACATGAACATGGAGCTGCATTCCCCCAGACTCAGCACTGGGCTGAGGCTGTGGAACTTTAAGTTAAGAACGAATACTTCAAAACTTCCATCTCTTCAAAACCCCTAAACGCCTGCTAGGCCTAAAGCCATTACCCAATAAAACTAACTCGGCCGCTAAGATGGCACAGTCGGTAAATTGCATGCTGCACATTTATGAATTAAATCAGATTTAATACTAGAGAAGTTGTCTGAGTAGTTTGTTCCAAGAGGAAGACTGAGGGAAAATAAAATGGAAGGCACTGTACTAGGTAACAGCACCACAAAGCAGCAAGTCAGGCAACAATCACTATGTACAAACACTTTTGCGATGCGACTTACAATAGCAGCCTATGAATAACTTCACATAAGATGGATCTACAAAATGTACACAGCAATTAATCAGTATGTGTGTAACTACAACTCTTATTCAAGAGGTGACACCTGGCTACCACAGAGACTTCCCCCACAAGTCCACCCATCAGAAACATCTACCACCAAGTCTGGACACTACTGTGGCTCAGAGGCGCTCCTGCTCTTAGCTCTTATGATCATGGTAAACTTTGCCAGATATGTATCATCTGAACGCATCACATTCATCACAAAGAGAATGTTCAACACAACCGAGCTTTTAAAGGACTCGTGATACTTATAACTATTTCGGAAACAGTCTTGGTTGACCTGGAGACCACAACCACTTGCGTTTCTCCAAAAAAGGATTCGAGCTTAAATCCTCTAAGGATGAGAAACTGGCAAATGAATGCACATCCATCACATCCGCTGCAGTTGGTCTCCCGACACTCAATCAGTCAATCGAGGCATTCCAACCAGTGTTTGGGGAAAACGTCTGCCTATAACTTCCCCCCATTTGCATGTTTCAATGGCTGCGAGTTGGCCTAACGGCTAGGGCGCTCGACCTCGGACCTGGGGATCTGGGTTCGAGTCTCAGTAACGACGCCAAAATCCTCCTGTGATACTGGGCAAATCACTTAATCTCCCTGTGCCTTAAAATGAATGCATGTCCTCATGTAACGTAACTGGTGCTATGTAAAGCGCTCTGATACCTGATTCAGTTCGGGTCTAGTACGTGCTATATAAAAACTCTGTAAAAAAAAATACATTTTTTTAAGTGAATGTATATTTATGCACCATATATATGTGTATGTCTGGCCATCAGAATATTAATCTTCCAGAACATACAGCAGCTACATGATCTCCCGAACCCAGAGTTCTATAACTTCCTTAAAATCAAGACTGCAATAACAAAGGCCAACCTATGCGGAGAAGAGCCGGGGATCATCAAGTATCTGCAACTCATCGACCTAGCAGGACATCAAACGGCAAAAATCTATAAACTACTCAGCCCATCCAAGATGGCGCAGAACAAAAAAGCAACCAACACATGGGAAACGCGCCTGGGCAGGCAACTAAATGAAAAGGAGCGAGCAATAATGTGGAGTTCAGCGACAACAAACAAAATCACCCCACAACTAGCGCAAACAAAATACTGGCTGCTCCACAATGCATACTGGACGCCATCCAAACTCCACAAGGTCGGCATAGCAGACTCAGACAAATGCTGGAACTGTCAGAAAGAAGAAGGGACCCTCGAACACCTTATTTTCACCTGCGTGAAGGTCAGGAAGTTCTGGGCTCAAATCAACACTTTCCTGAATGACATGCTCAAAACTAATCTGAAGATCAGCTTCGTCAGCCTGGCAACTGAGCACCTAACAGCGAACCTAAACAGTAAAGAAGAAAGAGAACTCCTAGACCTACTTCTCACAGCGGCCCTCAAAATGATCCTAACGAACTGGAAAAACACAGCCAAAGCAAGCTTTAAAACATGGATCAACTGGATTACCTTCCTGAGGGGAGCAGACAACATTACAGGCACCTTCTCGAAAGAACACACAGCCAAGCTGCACATGTGGGACCCGCTCGATGAGCTCCTGAGGACGACCCGATAAAGGACAACACCCCCCCCCCCCCCTCTTTCTTTTTTCTCTTCTTTCCTTTCTTCTCCAGTGGAGGGAGAACAACAGACATACATGACCGCCAACTGTGTACCTATATCCGTATGTATATATATATTTTTGTACGACCTTCTTTTGTATACCAATAAAAAATTTCTAATAATAGAATATTAATATTACATGTACATACATGTGAGTATATGTAGATGGGTTTATGCTTTGTATAAGGATATGTGTATATATATGTGTTTACACACACACACACTATATATATATATATATATATATATATATATATATATACACACACACACATGCACGCGCACACACACGTATTATGAGGGGGGGAAAAAACTTCCATGTCACCTTTTCTTCCACTTTCCGACTCATTCTAAACCTTTCAGACTACAAAGGACTCCCATACATGCTTTCCAAACTGCTATCTACCTTCTCATCCAAATAGAAGGTGCACACATTCATCACTCCTAATAACATCTTTCACTACTCCTAATAACATCTCACATCTTTCCTTTACTAATCCATTTCAATGAATATATTCCTATTTAAAAAATCAAGAGTAAATGCATGAGTTCTCGAGAGCACACATTTTAACACATCTAATCCGACAACGAAAAAGAAGCACATATTGCTAATCTACTACCTGTTGACCTCTAATATTGGGTTCCGGAGTAGTGTGCAAATTGCAGCAAGGTGCTTAAACGCCTCATCAGGGTTAGTAATCCCTATGTATGAGTGCAATTTACATATACAATTACCATGTCCAAAGACTATCCTGCCAGCCCAGCTGATTTGTAAAGCTACGATCTGCTGCACTCTCCATGACACTATTCATAGAACAAACAGCTGATGGTGGTTCTACTGTTTCTGTCATTATGGCGTATTAGATGACAGAAGTTAAGTCCACGTATTACCAGTTGTTCAGCTTTTGGTGTTCAATATTGAGTTTTTCTGTCTCTTATTTAGGGCAGATTTTTGGCAGATGCAGCTTTCTTGAAGTATGTGCTGGCACCTCTTTTTGAAGGCTTTCAACTTACACCATCACGATGCTAAGCTAAGACAACTCAGTGGACTAATGCGGTTATTATAAGAATCAGAGTGCAACCTAAAGGTCATAGGTTCTAATCCTGGTGGGTCCAAGTAGCTTTTCATCCTTCTGAGGACAATAAACGGAGTAACTTTCATATGGGTAATAATTAACATCTGTCAGCAACATCTAGAGACTATACAAATGGTAGAGTGTGCTATAGAAGGTATCAATTATTACTCATCGCCACCATATTTTGTAATAAAATTTTATTAGCTTCTGTTGGAACAGCAAATAAGCAGGAGTGAACCCATGACAATTAACAAATAAATTAAGAAAAGAAATCAGGGTAAACAATGTGAGCTTTACATTGAGGTAAGAAAAAAGCATTCCTCCATAATAATGACATTTGACCTCACTTTCATATTTACTTTTTTGCACGATTTTTAATGGATGTCTACCCTTCTAATCGTTTTATTTCCATAATTTTGGGAGAAATCCCTCTTCCTTTCCAAAAGCGGTGCACTTATGCTTCATATATATATCTGCTTAAATAATTCTTGTACTTAGGAATCTGATCTGGCGTAGTTGTTTCCGATAACCCACATATCACACGTGTACTAGTGCTGGACAGGAAGGCAGACATGCATTATCAGAAATTACACGATATCAAACCAGTATCAGCCTAATACAACAATGTTCTGCTCCTGCAATAATGACTGACATCACACGGATCCATTTCAGATTGCAAAGCATATTTGTTTAACTACTTTTGGCGAGCAACAGAAAACGTTGTCACAACAAATGGCACAGGTGAGCACATACATTTTGCACATTCGCGTGGTATATGCTGCTCAGCCAAGTGCCGGTTGCCGCCTGAAGGAAAAGTATATGGACCAACATATTCACTAGTACCTCATTTCCCAATTGCGGATAGCTCAATTGGTTAATGCACCTGCTACAGAGATGTTTTTAGAAGCTAGAGAATTTGAAGCTTTCTTTCTTTTGAGGGACACAAAAGGATGCAAACGAATTTGATAAGTGCGAGCGATTCTGACAGTGTCATGAAACAGCAAGACTGTGAAAAAGTACTACATAAGAAAAGTCAATAGGTCTCACTTTGTTTTCATTCTTTTATCATGAACACATTTGAATTCAGGTGTTTGTTGCAGTTAGAC
This sequence comes from Lissotriton helveticus, assembly GCF_964261635.1. NCBI lineage: Eukaryota > Metazoa > Chordata > Amphibia > Caudata > Salamandridae > Lissotriton > Lissotriton helveticus. The sequence goes on from NC_136067.1 coordinate 379,296,301, forward strand.
ACAAAGTATAAACACTGGATTTGTGATTACCAAAACAACCATCCTGTCATTAGATTGTAGTTGATTGTAAATTGTGATAGACTGCCACTATTTAATGTTATTATCAGCGCCGAGCTCTGGGCGGGAAGGTCCAACGTGTGCATTAAGTACTGTCACCTGGACTTTCCGCCATTTTGGCGCAACCTCTACATAAAGGTCAGCCACCATGAAGGAATCCTGCCATCCCCTGATAAGCTCACGCAGCTGGGGGGATCCGACGTCGGCGTTCTCAACCCCCTCAAGTGCCCAGGCTCGCCACCCCCTCCCCCCCCCCCCCTTCTCGGTTCAAGGTGAAGTGTAAGCTGACAGCGCCTAGGAGCGGCACTAATATTACCCGGGCCGAATCACGGCTGCATTGTTCTCTCCTTAATCCTTGAGTTTTACTAGTTTAGTGACGGGCGAGCGAGTTTAGAAAGGTCTGTCTGAGCGGTGTTTGCTCAGCACACAGAGCACTGAAGGATCCCGCGCATTCCGGGGATGAGGCTCGGAGCGCGAGGCGCGCGCCTCTTGACAAAGCCAAGGGTCCCGCTCAGTGTCCTGGCGCGAGCCCGCGGCCGCCCACCTGGCGCGGGCGGCGCCCTCTGGCGCCCCGCCTTCAGCCCTGCGCCTTTGTCAGGAAGCAGCCCCCACCAGGCAGGCCGCTCTCCTCTTGTTCCAAGAGAGAAATGGGACTTTTCGCGGTAGTTTGTTGTAAATAACCAAGATCAAATAGAAAGGGATCTCCGAGCGGCAAACAAAGCCCTTCCCTGGGAAAAGAAAACGCTCCTTTTCAGGCCTAGCATTTCCTGGAGCAATGCTTTCCCTTTGCGTTGGGAGCATATGAAGGCCTGTTCTTCAATCTGGCTCCATACAAGGATGAAACGAGTGCACCTCACGAGAACACAGGTATTATTACCGCACCCTCCACTGTAGGAGCACAATACCTGCCCAGGTTGACCTCCTGTCTGCCACCTTCCTCAGTGTGCCACAGGCAGCTCTTGAGTCGTACTGAATTCCTTCATGGAGTGCAAAAGGACACATTCGAGGGCCCACTGGACTGGACTGGAGGCCTGTGGCCACGCTCTCCAGTGCCCACGCGCTTGTATGTAAGGCAGAAGTTTTTTAATGCTTTCAATGTTACACATGTTTGGTGCACTACCGTTCCTTAATTCTGTGGCCTCTTGACACTAGTTCATATTAGCGAGTGAATACTAGTGTATGAATACTAGTGTATGAGCACTGCAGATCAAGGGCACAAGTCCTAAACAAAAGAAGTGGGGAGACTAACCAGGTGAGGCAGGGCTTTAAGTGGGCCGGGTCTGTCCGGGTCTGAGCACCGGCAGTTTTTTTTTGGGACCCTCGAAACGGGTCTCTATCGGGCTCTATTTTCACGGCTGGTAAAGTTAATACTTTCTTCATTTTTTTTTTCAGACCCGTTTCGTGGGCCTCAAAAACAACTGCCAGTGCTCAGACTCAGCCCACTTAAAGCCCTGACTGTGCCCAGGCAGAGCATGTCCGCAGCCTGTGTTCAGTGCAGACGCCTTCCCATTGACTGACTGCACGTGCACGCCCCCTCCCGTCATTGGCTCCAGCGCGCGGTTATCTTGGTCTGTCTGAGGTGTTCAAGGCTGACTCGTATCAGCTGCTCCTTTCTCGTTATTTGCACTTTCTCAACAGTGAGGTCGGTGTCTGAAGGCTGGACTGGAACCGAGAGCTATCCATACAGAATGCCACGGAGCTTGGCGAGGGAGGCAAAGAACAGCCAGAGGGTGCCTACTCCTTGGGCACAGTGGTGGCTGGTGACATTTGAAAGTGGTGAGGCGTAAAAGTTTGTGATGAGTCCTGTCACCGGTGGCGAGCAAGCGCCAAAAGAGGGTTTGGGGGAGGTGGGGTGGGGGGGGGGGGGTGGGGGAGGGAGTCGTAGTACGGGGAGTGCTGAGGCTGCAAACTACTGTGGCCAGGGTGAATATTTATTTTGAAGGAGCTTTGTCTGCAAGCGCATGTATATTAAGTTACACACCTTATTTCTGCAGTTAATTTTATTCCTAGGGCCTTATTTATGAAGACCTTGCGCCACCGCTGCGTCACTTTTAACATGGGAAAAAGTGACGCACCGGCGGCGCAAGGCCTTCATAAATAAGGCCCCTAGTCTTTAGTTGGGTCTATTGCATACATCTGCGCCTGCACATAGGCAAGAAACAAGGGGGCCTTGTCACCTGGAGTTTTGAAACCCTGCGAATTGGCACTGCCGAAGGAGCACATAGGGTACAAGCATGCAGCTCCTTTTGATTACAAGCCACGTGACATTACAGACTAGTGTCAGGGCATGTGCAGGGGCGGGGAGGGTGCCACTGACAGCTGCCCGATGCCCGGTGCTGTCTGGAACCGGCTCTTGGATTACACTTCACTCTGGGGTGGGTCGTGGCGGTAGTTAGGTTCGATGGCTGATGCACTACTTAAAGTGGGCATAGTCCTGAGATGTGCACTTCCTGTTTTACAGACACTAGTGAGGCACTTTGGCTGAGCAGTAGTCAATGAAAGGGGGGGTTGTTGGGGGGCGAGAAGGAAAAGCAACTTGCAAATATATACACCGTGCGCTCGACGTTTTAACCAAAGTGTATATAATTCACATTTAAGCTAATCCCTTCCTGAAATATCAATTAGCTAACTTGCAAATAACACTTTCCCATTTTACTTCAAAATCTCCCTCGTCAGCTTGCCCAAGTGTCAGGGGAGGACTTTCAACTCGCGTCGGACACTTCTCTTCTGTTTACAGTGAGAGTCCTGAAAATGCTTCTGCCGGTACATCTGCTGCGAAAATCTCACACTGAGCGTATTTTTCATGGGTGTTATGTATTCTGCAGGCGCTCACCCCTGTTCCTCCCGTGCGCTGCCCTCATCATTCCGACCCTTCTTCGGTCTCCCTCCATCAGGGGTGCTCACTCACATTCTTCCTCACTGGCCAGCTGTAACGCTAATGGAAACCCTGTCAGTGAATTTGGAAAGTCAAATCCTACGCGCGGGGAGGGAGGGGGTGCATTTAATTAAAATGAAATAAAAAACAATACGTTTTAAACTTACAGGATGAGGCATCCCTTCCGCCGGTCCCGCGTCCCATCACGTCTCCGAGTCACAGACGTTGGCAAATCCTAAAACAGGATGCGACTGGGGGCGCTAAGTCCAGCTAGATCCTGCCATTTGACTGGGCATCGGGCGAATGCACGTCACCGCCCAACAGGATCCTATCTTTAACTCCTGCATTGCACTAGGCATGCGCAGCATACCTAGTGTAATGTCAATGGAGTGGCGGTGCGGAAACGAAACCGCCCTCAGCTCACTTGCGCAGTCGGACTCTGCTGGACTCCTGCTGCTCTCGCCTGCGTGCCTGACTGCGCTGTGCGTTTCACCATGACTCATGCGCGCACTTGAGACTGTGAAGTTCACAGCCTCAAGTGCGTGCACGAGACATGGTCAAACGCTGAAGCACAGGCCGGAGCAGTTTTTCTGATGTGTACTGTCACGTTGATTCTGCCAAGTAGGGCACCGCCCCGGCGCCCCTATGGACCAGCCGCCACTGCTTGGGCATGAGGTCACAGAGTGCTGCCAGGGGATTTCAGCTGGGTAAAGGATAGATAGAGGTATCTGCTCTCAGCTCATATCAGGGTCCAGAGCATTCAGGTGGCCTCTGAGCACTGCCCACGGGCACTGAGGTGGTCGAGAGTAAAGTGTGGGGGTAAAGAGCAGCTGGAGAGCACCAAGGTTCTGGATGCAGGATCTAAAGGGGTAAAGTGCAGCTGAGGGCAAGCCTCCCGTAACCCCAGGGGGGTAAGCTATCTGGAAGAAACTATACTTCAGAACCGGCTTTAACTGCAGCCCCACACTGCCACCTCTGCCCGCAGCCATAACAGAGTGAATTTTTGCCTACTGTGGGAGGCAGGATTGCCTAAGCAAGCCCAAGAATAAAAAAATAAAAAATGCTCTTCCTATAACTCGCTCCCATGCAAGGCTACCCTTCGTGTTACAATAAAAGTGCCCCGTGTTCTCCACTTTCCATGATTACTACTAAGTCTCATTTATGCTTGGTACCCGTACATGGCTATAAGGCCGGGGACTCCAGGGTTATGACGAGCAAGACCTGGGCTTGGAGAATTGAAGCTTAACAGTAGTTTATCAGGGCATAGAGCTAGAGGTTATAGTGGTCCTTTCTGTGAATTGCAGGCAAAAAGTTCAATTCTCTGTGTCTGTTAAAGTCCAACCGGTCAATTCCGGAGAAAAATATGGGAGATCTTTCAAAAAGGCTGTAAGCCTCTATAAGTATTTCTGTATTCAAGATGGACAGCTAAGGGGGCTAGAATGCGATCTCTGAACCTATGCTACAGCAGTGAGAGCTCAGTTTACTCACTGAAAAGTGGTCACGGCATGACGTAGTGCCAGCCTGGCACAGTGAAAAACTGAAGAGGCAGAGGACCCCAGCCAGGCGTGCAACACCCATTGGACTCAAAGGGCTTCAGTGGCAGCCCCCCCTCTAACCCCACCCCCCTCGTGTGTGTCAGCCCGCCTGAGACACTACTGTATGGCGGCTTTTCCATATTAATGGTATTTTCATTTGTTAGATGCTGTTTGTGTGATTCACAAGTATAAAACGTAAAACTAAAAACAAAACTGGTCACCAAAATGACTTTTGATCCATTTTGGTTCAATCAAATGACCAAATATGGAGATTAGAGCGTCAGCCAGAAAATATTCTAGAGGTCAAGCTCACAGTAGAGGACCTTCATTCCTACAGAAAGAGAGGAAGACAAAACACAGAGAGAAGAGTGGGGGGGGGGGGGAGAGTGAAAGGAGTGTGTGGATGTGATACGGGTGCAAAAATAATGTTTATACTTGGCTGCCCTTGATAGCCCCGGCTCTCAACCTGAAAGGTCATGCAGAAAAACTGCACAGTTTTAGTTGGGAGAAAGTCACCGAGTGATTCAAGGGATCCCGTGAGCAGCAGTGCTAGGTATCTTGATTTAGACCACGCCCCCTACTCGGATAGGCCACACCCCTTTAAGAGATTTACCACGCCCCTTTTAGAGCACCCCCAGTTATTTTTTCCCACTTAAAGCCCTGAGGTGAGGCAGTATCCAAGTGAAATCATGACTCATGCCATCACAGCGCATGATATCACAATGACTGACATTGCACGTGACATGACAGGAAGTGACCTCACTGGATGTGACATCACAAGAAGTAGTTTCAGATATTAAGACCTCATACATGTTTATCAGGTATATCATTAGTACATTTAAATACATTCGGAGATTTAACAAATGAGATTTGGTGTCAGGGTTGTGCCAAAAAAGTGGCTCAATCCTGACGCAAAATCTGGGCCTCAACTAAAATATCTTTTTTTTTACACCTGGTCACAAAAAAATTGGAAACAAGTAGAAGCATGGCAGTAGATGTATTCTGCTTAATTTGTTGCACAGTCTGCATTTTTTTATATTTTATGGCTGAAGGCATCTGCTGGAAAGATGTGCAGTAAATCTCAGGGAATAGTACTAATGGTGAGAACTCTGGAGGTGAACATATTTGCTGGAGAGATCTGTGTGTTGCGAAGTCACAGATTTGAATCAAAGTAGCATAGCAGGTTAATGTGTCTCATGCAAAGCACATCACGTAACATGCAGGTGACAGATTTTTATTTTATGTAGATAGTAAAGTGGGCAACTGCTTTTACACAGAGATCCTTTTGTTATCTGCAGTTCATAAATAGTAATCATTGTAATATAGCAGTGAGCTATGAAGGACATGAGACTTCTACACTTTGTAACCTGGTCTCATGTAATTCATCTAGAACATTGATTTACACATGTACAGGATTTATTGTCAATGTATAATGTGTATGTTACGTAAAGAACTCTGACACCCTGCATTGGGTTGCGTAGCGCTATAAAAGAAATAAAATAGTGCTATTGAAATTGTTATTAGTGTAAATACTAGGACAGACCAACAAAGCTGACATTCTTACATTGCATACACCTCTTATATACAAGGACTGACCAAAGGTAAAAGCATGCCTCTCTTAAGTACCTGTGAAGAGATAACAAGCTGCGTGCCTTTGTTTCCCCTCCGTGGCATTTACATTGAAGTGTGAGGTTTCAGGCCGCCTCCAGCCAGGTTATTCAAACAAAAGGAGGCCTGATGGCCCCTTAACTTGTCCCAGCTAGAGGTGAAAAAATCTCCCTTGCTGCCTGCACATTGCTGCTGGGAATCGAAAGTGGTCAACGTGCAGGCGCTGCTGAACCTGCCCAAGTGCCTGAAAATAATACTGGGACAAGTTCAGCATATTTCTGTGGGTCCCAAGTTCTTGACGGGGGACAGCGTCCACCCTGTGAAAATAGTGGGTGGATTCCGTGTACCCCCAACTTGTGCCCTGCAGCAGTTTTTTCCAATAGGGAGGGGTGGAGGCAAGGTAGTGGTTAGAATGTTGGATGAGTCATGATACCTTCTACCTCACCCATGTGAGTGTGGTCAAATCAACGTCTCCTGGCTGTGTGATTTTCCTGATGAAGTGTTGTATGTATTGAGGGAGTGTTGCTTCTTGCTGTCCTCCACCTCATCTATGAAAGTTTAGCCAGAATTGTCAGCAGTTGTGAATGTATCTACAGAGGGGCTCAATGGAGTTGTCAGGAGGGGTCGGCTCTTGTGTCCTTATAACAAACTCGTTCATGTGTTCATCAGTCAAAAATCATTACAAACTAGTCCTGCTGGTCTAGGACATACAAATGTATGCGAGTTGTCAGCATAGCACTTAAGAATCTTGGCATCAAAACTTAATGCATCGCTGACACATCTGACTTCCATTCCAACTGTATAATACAGTCTCTTCCTTCATCAGGGTACTCGCATGATATTATTTCTCTCAATGACTGCCAAGCATGAAGTTGAGTATATCTTGGCCTACGGTTGTACAATGCAATTTAAATTTTAGTGGGAGACCCTCTCAAGCCACCTCCCTTTTTATTTGTTTATAGAAATGAATTAATTTCAGTTTCATTGGGGTGGGAACAGCCTCCAAATATCCCTTTCTTAATTACCCTTACCTTCCTATAGCCCTACCCCAAACCCAAAAAATAATTTTACCACCCTATATCCCTACCCACCCCTTAAAACTACAGACACCCTTACAACCCAATACTTTTACCCCCTAAACCCTAAAACAACCCATATCACCGTATACACATATCCACCCCATAAATAAATAAATATATATATATATATATATATATATATATATTATATAATATATACTTACCTTAACTATACTTACCATGCATGGTAAAGACATATGCGTGATAAAGATTTGCGTTGTAAAGGCAGAGTGTTAAAGGCGCTGCATGGTTAAAATTGCCATTTTGATTTAACTTTCTCAGTGAAAAAGCTGGCCAGAGCACGTTTGATGGGCCTTGTACACAAGGATACATTGTAGGGGCAGCAGATGACCTCCAGGACTTTTACCCAAACATTTAATAATCACTTTTGCCATTATCTAAATGATGTTACCTTTAGTGAATGATGTTAGATTCCATTTCTCAAAGCACTGATTTTCAGAAATTCCCAGGTATGTTTTTTTTTTTTTAACCCCTTGGGCGCGGGCGCGATTCTGCGCCTGTGCGGCCGTTTTTAAGAGTGGGCGGGATCATGACAGCCCCCAGCCATCATCAGCACACGCCCACTGTGATGCATGACGGCCGGGGGCCGTCATCAGCATGGAAGGGGTTAAATCATTTGTTCCTACATTTCCTACATCACAATCGAAGTTCAAGGTCATTCCCTACCTTTCCTTCGTCGTTAATGTCCCACGTAAACGATATAGCGTTGTAGGCAATCTCCTCAATGTTACTGATGGTATTGAAGCTCTCTTTATAGTCCGCTGTCAAGGCAAAACATAAATATATATATCTTAATGATTACTGCCAACTAAAACACTTCCCTAAGCTGCAGTTCCCCAGGGGTTAACAAAACTAGACTGGAACAAATCTTGGGTGGATCTTTCATCACCAGTTATGCATTGCTCATAAAATCTTTGGGAAAAAAAAGGGAATGCATGTGACGCATGCCTGACAGGTACAGGCGGGGTTCTACGATGTAGCAGTATTAGCAAATCCACCTCCCATGACGAAGATACAGCTCTTCATAGAAACTCTTAAGTAGTAAACAAGGATCTGCATGTGAGTTTTGTTTCAAGAGCAGGTGATTAATCTGGCCTTCCTTCAAAGAAGGTTGGACCGAGGCTTGGCTTGCGCACTCCGATGCTTGGAACATGGCCACCGTCCGCTCGTCTGCAAACAGATGGTTGTTTCCTTTTTAAAGAGCTGAAAAGGCATTTCCAGGTATAGGGAGTTTGAAGGAGAGGCTCACAATAAGAACTTGTTTCCTACTGTACCACGGTTTAGAGGTTGGATTTGGGGAAGACATTTTACGCAGACTGCAGGTGTAATTCTAAAGCTGATGGGAGGGCACTTTTGGCCATTGTGTGGTTTTTTTGAAAGGTCTATTTCAACATTGCATTTGAGCAGAGAGCATGAGTGCTGCCAAAGAAAACTAGGTTCAAGGTTTGGCACCGGTAATTAAAGAATTTAGGGAAGGGGGGAGGAAGTGCCTTACCTATGTCAATGCATCTTTGTTTAGCGGTGTGTTGTCGTGAGTGCCAGTACTTCCAGTGCCTGAGCTGATCCTCTCGACATTTATCTTCAGCAAACACAACCATGATCACACTCTAGACAAAACAAAACAAAAGGGAGACTTAACAATACCACAAAGCGTATTCCAGAGAAATGGGCATTTACTAAAAATGTATATTATTGTAGTTGGCAAAAAAAAGCATTGTGTGCTGCTGCATGTTTTGTAGTGACTTGTATTGAATTTCCTTAGCTCACTTCATTTGCTCTGCTACATATGTGGCCCTGAGGGTGACATAATAGCACCAACAGTATGGACATGTGTGTTTATGGTGACATTCCACTATGTGCATTTACAGTTCATTTATTATAAATATTTTTTTCTGCATACGTCTGGATACTAATACTTCCTAATACTATCTAGATACAGAGAGGGCCAAAAGATCAGCACACCTTAGCTATTGGTTGTCATAAGTGTCATTCGTGTGTGGACCAGCCCCCAATTATGAGACAATGGTTGAGCACAACTCTCCTTCATGACATATGGAGTTACCAGGCATACAGCCATTTCATTTATATATGATGAGTCTACTCTTTACAAGCCAAGTCTTTTGGCTTGGTGGACTAATGTATCCACTGTTGGGGCCTGTGTTTGACCTCATGGTCACAGGTTCAAATCCCAGTGGTTCCTTTCATCCTTCTGATGTCGATTGAGTACGACTGATTGGTGTACCAATAAACATCTGTTATTCACAGCCAGGATACCCTGCTGGGTGAACATCTGCTTTACAAATACACGTTATGTTTTCTGTTCCCTTTTCACTTTCCCTTAATTCCCCTTCCATGCTGTCGGCAGTGACGGGAACTTTGGGCCCGATTCACAGAACTAACTTAAGACAAAATCCTAAACTTACTACCATTTTCGTATTCACAGAAGGCACTTACTCATTTTGGTATTCACAGAAGACACTTACTCATTTCGGTATTCACAGAAGTTAGGACTCCTAACTTTAGGACTCCTAAATGCCTTCTGTGAATACTGAAAGTCCTAAAGTTAGGATTTTTCTCAGTTTAGGAGCAGTAAAGTTTGGACTCCTAACTTTAGGACCATCTAACTATGCAAACAATTGCTTAAAGAGGGGTGAGGAAAGACACATTCTGGCAATGTAACCCTGGAGTGCCATCCATGTGAGGCACTACTCAATTCCTAAGCACATACGCATTTTAGGCTCTAAAAGGTACTCTTTTTAGGGTGTCTGATTAGCCAGCCAATCATTTCACAGTCAAATTTTCGCAGCCACCTATAAAATGAACATAAGCCTCACCCGGACTTTGCTGATTGGGTGATGTATCCCTTTGTTGCCACTAACTTCCTTAAGGGTGATTGGATAAAACTGTCCCTTGTTAAGATAGGTCATTGTGTTGTCTCCTGGCTTCTGGCGAAGGGACTTCGAAGCTTCCAATGTATATTCAAAGTTGTTGCTAAAGAAAAAACGTTTTGACAAAATAGAGAGTTATTAATTTTTACACTTTAGTTTCTTATTGTTAAAGCCCAAAACTGATCACACATATGCATTTTTCACTTATTCATAGATCCACTGCATAATTAATCATCTGCCTCTTAATCTGCAGATTTTAACAAACAATTCTGTTTGTAACTTAAACGGTTCAAAAGTTAGTAAATATACAGTGACACTTGTTGCTGCACAGTGGAAGTCTCTTTGCAAAGGTTGACTGGTCACCTTTCTGTTGCTTATTGCTATATTTGGGTGCTAAACTGGTACTAATGAGGTGCAACCAATGCCGAGACATTGTTAAAAAGTGTAAAAAAAAAAAAAAAGACGAAATAATAAAGTAATACTATCACAAAATGTGCAGAATTATGCCTCATAATTTGTCTTTTTCCTGCATAATTTACTATGCCGCATAATTTGGCCCTTCCTGCAACGTAATTCTAGTGGCCCTGCACATAACCAAATTAACACAATATATGTAGTAGGGAACCAGGGCTTGTGACCAACTGTTCATTCCTCCGGATTTAAGGAAAACATGGAGACTCACCTCGCTGAAATCTTTAGTCAAGTTATTTTACTGTATTTTATTATTTCAGTGGTTTTATTTAGTGTTTCTACAAAGACCAGTGCACCCACAGCTGCTCCAGTTCCACTTACATAGAGCGTCATAACCATGTGAAGGTACCAAAATGAATTACTGCCACAGAACCTTAAGCACTTAAGAGTTACAGCGAGTAGTCCTATTTAAAAAGACCAATACATATGTGTATTATAATTCAACAGTACATTCTCCCCCTTTTTTTAGAACAAAAAAATTGAGAGCACACTGACAACAGAAAACACAAAGAATTGTTTTTTCTACTATGGGGTCTATTCTAGCAAAAAAAGGGTTATCTTTAGTGCAAAGCTCGATGAAATGTAAGTTTGGCAAGAACAGGCGGGTTTATTCCAGGGCTTTGTTTAAGACAATGTTGCAGTGATTATAATAGGTTTAAACCAATGGCTATTTTGTACCGGTGTTTGCCGGAGCTTGGCATCAGCACTTATTTATAAACACCAGCACTTCAGCATGACAGTCCACCACATGGCGACTGTCTGAATTTTTTAAAGACCAGCAAAGTATCTCACAGGTTCATATATTTAAAACATGAAATGAACTAGCAGCACATCTAATCCATTCTTACAACTCAAGATGGATTGGCTTACGCGCCGAGGATGATGGCGGCGTAGTCCCGGAGCTCCGGAGCCGACCTCTGCGCCTCAATGACTTCCAGCGTCCCCTGAGGCTGTACCTGTCAACAAGCTGCAGGATACATCGTCGGGAAGGGAGGTCGTCCTAATCTCTTCCTTTTTTCGAAGCCCAGACGCTGCGGGGAGAAATTACACGTCCCGGCCGTCTCTGAGGCGGCTGCCATTTCAAGTGCGACACGCATTTCCCTCTTGAGGAGCCGGCGGCGTTCGTTCTCACCCCTGGACAACGACGCTCCTAAATTACGTTATCAGCGAGCGGTGAGTGCTGCCAACATGTAACTTTCTGCAATCTGCTCCATTTTTACCGTTTTTTCTGACAACGTTGGATCTGCTTTTTCATGCGTCATCACTAAACTGCCATACTGTTCAGTCATGCATCCAGTGTTTTCTCTGGGCACTTTTGACAATAATTTTATGTGGGCGCTCTATTGCAAATGAGGACTACAGTTTCCTATATTATTTTTTCTGCTCCACATGCTTCTTGAATGCTCCATCTTTATGTGAGCTTTCACCTGCGCCTTGAGCTGTATTTCTCACCTCTTCCACTGAATGGACTGGTTTGGTGCTGAGAGCGACGCTTCTATGGTTTCTGGACCGTCATGAGCCTTTCTATAAATTGCACTGTTTTTTCTTCATTGTCCTGTGACTTAGTGAGGTGTCTATTCATCATTTGCTGAGACTTTCCCTGGCTTCTTTCATACTCCCATTGCTCCCTGCATCCAGGGTGGTCGGGCACGCTTCCTTGTTGGTTGTCCTTCCTGGATTTCTACCTCAGGTCCCCCCGTTCATACTACTCGATGTGCTGTGGTATTCTATGGGGAGACTCCGCAATTTGAAGCTTGCCACAACCACTAAACTACCCCCTGGTTCAGATTCGGATTCACCCCTTCAGGACTCGGACGCATCCACCATGTCAAGGCCGGACGCCACACTTGGGGCAATCCCTAAGTCTCAAAATGGAGGGAAAGCCTCCTCCGCTTTGCCTACCATCAAGCGTCTTAAAAAGGATCCGCCTTCACCTGATAATAGCTATGCAAGACAAGTGGTCATCTCTAGACTCTCGTGTACTTCTCCTGGAGCAATCTTCGGAAGCCCTTCATTCTACATGTTCGCGTTTTCCTTCACTGGAGGCTGAGGTTCTTCTGCTCAAGAAACAAACTGAGGATTTGGAAAATAGGAACCGTAGGAACAACCTTCGCCTGTACGGACTTCCGGAACTAACAGAAGGGCCCAATCCGACGGCTTTCTTTCCAGCTTTTCTCTCAAAGATCCTGGACGCTCCAACACTGGCCTCTGTCAACATACAAAGAGCCCACCGCCTTGGCCCTAGAGTTTCTTCCAAACCTAGGGGTGTCATCATGCTGTTCCTTCAATTTACTGATCTTTTGCTAGTTCTCTCAGCCGCCAAGGCTAAGAAACAAATTATATGGGAAGGACACCGCCTTTACTTGTCTCAGGATGTCTCCAAGGTCACCGCAGACAGAAGAAAGCAATTCCTGGACTTACGTCCCCAGCTCAGACTTCTTAATGCACGATACGGTCTTCTTCATCTTTGCCTTTTCAAGGTCACCTACAAGGACAAAACCACCACGTATGAAGACCCTGCTGTTCTTCGGGAGTTCCTGCGTCGACAAGGCTCTGATTCTATGGACGTCTCCAGACCACCTTGAAGGATTTTGTGCTCTTTTTTGTTTTGTTTGCTAATGTCTTTTGTTCGTCATTACTCGTGATGGCGTTCCATTGGTTCTTTTCTATGGCTGTTTTTGTTTTTACTGCTACTGTGTGTTAACTCCCTCATACTCCTAACATGTATTTATCCCGTCTTTCTCCTTTATATTTACAGATGTTACTATCCCTCACCCTTTCCTGATGTACTACTTTTGTTTGTACGCTGCCCCTTGGACTCATGATTCCTGAGGTTTGAATCCTGCTCCGTATGGTGTCGTCATTTCCCTTCAGTGCTTCCACCCCCACCTCCGTTTGTGCTTTTCGTTTCCGTAAGTATGTTACTCAGTCGTCCATTTTGGATGTGTACTGTCTTTTTGATCTTATCTGTCTCTGTTTTCTTTCCCTCCTCTCTTTCTCTCTGTCTCCCCCTCTTTCGTTCTGTTTCACCCTTTCCTCTTTCTCTATTCCATCTCTTTGTTACTTCTTCTACATATCATATTCTCATTTTCTTCTTTCTCTCTTATTCTTGATTTGGTAAGCAGAATTAGGTATTACTGTATATTTTTCTTGTTGTTTTCCATTCCATGTCGTTACCTGGAATGTTAAGGGGTTAAACAACCCTATCAAGAGACCGCGAGTACTCTCGCATCTAGCTAGACTTAAGGCTGATGTAGCTTTTATTCAAGAGTCACATTTATCTGAAGCGGAAGCCTTAAAAGTTAAGCGTTGTTGGGTGGGTCATGTTTTCTTTTCTCCCACTGATTCTAAGAAGGGTGGGACTTTGATTTTGTTACATAAAAAGCTAAATGTTTCTGTTGTTTCACAGGAATGTGATGACCAGGGTCGTTGGGTTTTAGTTCACTTACTTATAGATAAGATACCGATTGTTTTATTCAATGTTTATGCCCCCGCTGGTACGGATAAATTATTTTGGCCCTCGATCTCTGCTAAGCTCTCCACTCTCACTGAAAATTACATTATTTTTGGTGGTGACTGTAACTTGGTGTCCGATCCCATCCTTGATCGTCATTCTAAAGTTAGATTCTCTCCTTCTAAGATGCACTCTCAATTTACTAACACTATTTGTAACAATGCTTTGGTAGATATTTGGAGATTGTGTAACCCTGATCTCCGAGAATATAGTTTCTACTCCCCCGTGCATAGTTCACAATCACGCATTGATTACCTCTTTCTCAGTAAACCCCTCACACAGCATGCTATTCACTCTGACATTGGTTCTATTCTGATCTCAGATCACGCCCCGGTACTCGTAGATATTGACCTCCTTCCTTTCTCTCCCCATTCTGGTAGATGGAGGTTCAATAACTCCCTTCTCCTTGACCCTATTTTTTGTAAAGATTTCTCTGATTTTACCACTGAGTTTTTCTTGATCAACAATATACCCACTTCCTCTTATGTTACAGTTTGGGAGTCCTATAAGGCAGCCTCTAGAGGTTTTATTATTGATTTTGTTTCCCGTAAGAAACGTGCCAATGAGGCCAAGTCCTCTTCCCTACTTGCCAATATTAAGAAGTTGGAGCTTGCCTTTCATTCCACAAACACTGAATCCTCTCTTAAAGAACTTATCGCGGCCAAAGTCTCGTTTAACAAATTCACCACTGGGGGGAGGAGCCTAGCTCGCGACCGAGATGGCCGCGCTTTAGCTCGGCTCCGTTCGCCCGCCTGTGTTTTTCACATTTATCCTGCATTTATCCTGCCCCGGGAAGCCCTCCTTGCTGTGTGGTACTATTCCGACGCTCTGCAGGCACTTACCACTTGTTCCAGTTGTCCTGGCTGCTGTGGGTCCGGTGCAGTGCCCCCGACCGTTCCCGGGACTCGAGAGCGGACTGGCCTGGTTCTTCGTCCCGGCTCCTGGGCCGGATGCAGCCTGCGGGCTTGCCCTTCGGAGCGCGCTGGAGGTGATTGGAGGGCCGCTGTTCGTGTGAGCCGGAGGTTCCTGGCTGAGAGACTCCTGTGTGGCAGCAGCCTTGGATGGTGCCGCTGCCCTTCATTATTGGGGTTCCTCGTGTGTTCAGCTTCCTCCCCCTTTGTTCTCCGGTCCGGCCATTTTGTTCTTTGCCGCCCGGACTCGGAGAACGGGACTGGCGACATTGGGGGGCCGGCGAATCCCCTTCTTCTGGTGGCCCCCCTTCCTGTCCGGGGTGTTCTTCTGCCTGTCGGCGGGACTTCTTCTGCTTGACTGCCGCCCCGGCGGAGGTTGTTGGCCGCGCGGCCTGTGCGGGCTCTCAAGATGGCGACCGACCCCAATTGTTTGGGCCGGGCCCGGACGAGCACTGGGGGCCCGCCGCAAGGCCCGGGTGTCGGATACTGTAAATGTTTTCCTGCACTTAAGGGGATCTTGAACATCCTGCTATCCTGGCGGCTCTCGGTGGCCGCGCCACTCCTGGCTCTGGAGACGGTTCCTCACTGCGGGCCTCCCGGGCCCCCGCGACCGGATGAGGCATTGATATCGCGGGGTGTGGCTGGTACTCTCCTGGCGGCCTCTGCCCTGGCTGCCGCCCCGGAGGTGCGCAACCTGACGGCGCCTTCTCCTCCTGTGCTGCCTCCTCTGCCCTTGGCCCGGGAGCTGGATTTTGTTTTGCCGGACTTTCATGATTCTCCTGGTCCCTCTCAATCACCACTGCCCGATGACGTCTCCTGTGCCGGCCCGGATGGGTCGGTTTTTATGGATATATCCTTGAAACTGTGCCTGCATCGTTTGCTACATTCTGTGATTTTCCTGGATCTTCCGTGCTTTTCTTCCTGTGACTTTTTTGGACTGCCGTTGGACTCTCCTGCTGCCTGCCTTCTGTTCTTTCTGGCAGGGTCCTCGTTGGATCGGACCCTTACTGCTTTGGATAAAAAGGGTCAGGGCTGATGAAACCTGGCTCTTATATGCGGTAGCTCATGAACGGTTTGGATGATCTTTGTGTCCTGATATGGTTCTGTGTAACTGGTTAGTGCTCCTGGACTTTGGCCTGATACTCTTTGGCTTCCCGAGGACTTGGACCTTCAACCCGGGCGGGTGGATGGGTGCGTTTACTCCTGTCTTTGGCCCTCCCCCGTGTGTATGTTGGTATGTCTTTACTCCCTTCTTTCCTTCCCTTCCTTCCCCCCCCCCCTTTTTTTGTCTTTTAATTCTAACTTTCCTTGCTCCACTAAATTTCGGGTTCTACTTAGGGCGACAGGCACGCTGCGGGGGGGTAGGCCGTAGCCTTCTGCAGGGGTGCAGGGTGGGCTTAGGGGTGGGTGGGGGGGGTCTGTTTGTGTCGGGGGGTCTTTTTCCCCCCTTATTTTCCCTTTTTGTTCTATGGCTCTTGTGTATTCACTTTTTCGGGACTCTGTCACCTCGTATCTCCCCCGGGGGTTTTCTGTCCTTCTTCCGGTGTGTGGCTGATTGTGGTTCGCTGCCTATTCTGGTATCGTGTTTCTGTTCCATCGCATGCCGGTTTTATTGTCCTGTTTTTCCCCCTGGGGGTGCATGGTCTGGCGGGTGTTCCTTTTGTTGTCCTTTTCTCCCTCTTTCCCTTCCTCCTTTATGGAGGTGCCCTTTTTCCGTTGGGGTGCGTATTGCATAGTCTTCGTGCTGGGGCTTTTTGAACACGTCTTCTTTGTTCGGATAGGGGCGGAGGTGGGTGAGCGCGATTGATTGTTGCCACTGTCGCTGTTTGATGATCTGATTCTGTTTTTGTCCTTTGCTAGATTTGATTATATGGCTTCATTTTCTTACGTTGTGTTTATAAAATGGCGGCTTGCCGCGGTCCCTCCCTTGTATTCTCATATACGGCCCGTTATTCCTTTGGTCCCCTCCCCGCGCTAGAAAACTTAACCTTTATTATCCTGCTCTTGCTGAACGCTCGATTGTTTTATTGCTTCACCAGTGCTCCTGATGTTATATCCTGTGCAGATCTTCTTTTGTATGCTGGTTATTTGACCATTCTGTTTCTGGCCAGCCCGTGGGGTTGTAGGCCAGTATTTGTGAGCTTCCATTGTTCAATAAAGGTTTTCAAAAAAAAAAAAAAAAAAAAACAAATTCACCACTGAAGCTGCATCTAACCAACTATTAAAATGTAATGCTCGATATTATAGCGGACAAAATAAGATGGGGAAATTACTCGCCAATTATCTAAAAATTCGGAAGGAACGCACGAAAATTGAACAAATTAAATCTTCTTCTGGCAGTACTTTATTTAAGGATAAAGAAATTCTTAACGAATTTTCGCTTTTTTATAAATCTCTTTACACACCTGAATCTGTCCCTTCCTCTGATGATCTTCTTTCCTACTTTCAGTCTCTCTCTCCCCCCCCCTTTGTCTCATGTACATTTCGAACCTTTAAATGTTGATATCACTCTCTCAGAGGTCTCCCATGCTATTTCTAAACTTCGGCATGGTAAAGCCCCGGGCCCTGATGGCTTCACCATCGAATTTTATAGTCACTTTGCCTCCCTTCTCCTACCAAAACTGCTTTCTCTTTACCATACTTTTATAGCCTCTGGTCTCTCTAGTGGTTCTTTTCAACAAGCTCTCATTTGCCTGATTCCTAAGGATGGTAAGGATCATTCACAATGTAAAAACTATAGACCTATATCATTAGTTAACACGGACTATAAGATCTTAGCCAAAATCCTGGCTCTTCGACTGGATCCTATCCTGCCAGATCTGATCGGTCCTGAACAGTCCGGCTTTGTGAAGGGTCGTCTCGCTTCAGATAACTCCAGAGTGTTCTTTAACATTATTAGCAAAGCTTCTTTGTTAGATCTTCCCCTTGCCGCCATTTCTCTGGATGCGGAGAAGGCCTTTGACAGGGTTGGATGGGACTTCATGTTTCACGCTCTCTCTTGGTCTGGTATCCCCTCTAAGTTCGTCTCTCTCATTTCTCTACTGTATTCTAGCCCCCAGGCGTCCATTTTTGTTAATGGCACAGTTTCTGATTACTTCACACTCAGTAGGGGGGTTCGTCAGGGATGTCCCCTTACCCCTTTATTGTTCGTTTTGGCCTTGGAACCCTTTCTCACCAAACTTCGACAAGACAATTCAATCGCTGGTTTTCCTTTTGGTTCTCAGCAGATTAAACTCTCGGTATATGCCGACGATATTCTTCTCTACTGTTTGGACCCGCTCTCTTCCCTTCCCGCCTTTTTACCACAAGTTTCCTCTTTCTCCGCCGTCTCGGGTTATCGTCTCAATGTCGACAAATGTGAAATTCTCCCTTTAAATTCTTCCTGTCAGAAACATCTTTTTGACATTTCTGGTTTCTCGTGGCAACCGACTAAAATTAAGTATTTGGGCGTTTGGTTCGCTCCCCTCTTAACAGACACATTGAAGTTCAACTTCGAGTATGTCTACAAAAAATTAGAATCCGCTATTACTCGCTGGTCTCCACTTTTCCTGTCCTGGTGGGGCCGTTTGAATTCCATCAAAATGATGCTCTCTCCTCTTCTCCTTTACACTCTTTCAATGATACCAATCCATATTCCCGACTATTATTTTAAAAAAGCTGACTCTCTTCTGTTGAAGTTTCTGTGGAAAGGTAAAAAATCTCGTATCGCTCTATCCTCTTTGCGTAAAGATAAATCTCATTCTGGAGTTCGCTTCCCTGACTTCAAAGCTTACCACCGTGCCTTCTCTCTCAAACAATCGGCTCGTTGGCTCTCTGTAGATCTACCTTTTTATCCTCCTCTTTGGCTTTCACTTGAAGCTTCCTTTCTCTCCCCCTTTGAATTTCGTGAATATCTATCTTTTACCTCCTCTTTAACACGTTTCCGTTTCCCTGTTCTCTCTTATTCTCGCAAGCTCCTTTTTCCGTTTCTCTCCTCTTCTTATCCTCGCTCTTCCTCAACGCATGAGCAACCTATTTGGCACAATAAAGCGCTCTTACTCCGCAATCGTACTTTCTTCTGGAAATCTTGGCACTCTCTAGGCATTCATTGGATCTCTCAGCTACTCTCTCACAACCAACCTCTTCCCTTCTCAGTTCTTAGGTCTCAATTTTCATTACCCTCTAGCTCACGCTCCCAATACGATGCTCTCTATCCCATTCTAATTTCTTATCTCACATCTTTGCCGGATTCTCACTCAGCATCGTCCTATAGCCTTGGCTTTGGATTCTTCCCCTTCGGCTTCTTTTCTGTACCGCTCACTTCAATTCCCTACAGACAGGTCCAAAACAAAAGTTGAATTGGCTTGGGAGAAGGATTTCTCCTCAATCTGGCCAACTGCATTATGGGACATAATTTGGACCAAAGTTCATAAAACTTCTAGAGCTGCCAACACGACTCAAACTCTTTATTTTATTTATAATCGCACCCTCTTTACCCCTGTTATGTTGTCCTCTTTCTTAGCGGACACCTCTCCCATTTGTTGGTCATGCCCCTGCCCTTCAGCATCTCTATTTCACATGCTTTTTGAATGCCCTCCTATTCTTCAGTTCTGGACTCTAGTTTGGTTGCACCTTCAACAGATCTTTCATTTCAACACTCTCTTTTCCCCTACTCTTGCATTTTTGGGTTCCCTCTCTCCGTCACTTCCCCAAGGCCGCACACATTATCTTCTCATGGATCCCTTTCTGGCTGTTGCTTTTCATCACATCACTTCCAACTGGAAACAGGCTTCCTCTGTTTCCTTCAAATCCTGGTGGAATGCAATATGTTTCCATCATAGATTAGACACTAATTTTGTCTCCCCTGTCTCTTTGGCCATAAAGCGAGATCTCCTCTGGCTACCATTATCTGAATACCTCTCTTCCAATGCCCCTTCCTCCATCACCTTTGATACGCATTCTCTTGAGGTCCGTAAACCACCTTGAAACTTTTTCCTTGAATGTTCATACAATGTTTATACTATTATGTTTTTTACTGCTTACCTTGATATTTTGAATGCTATTGGTTATATTGTTCCGTAATACTTACAATGCTACATGATTTCCATCCCCCTTCCTCCCCTACCCCCCCCTCGATGATATTTTGATTGATTCACCTTTGATTGTTCTCTTCAGTTTCCTGTTTTTCCTGATTTTTTGATTCCCTGAATACTTTTTTCTTTTTGTATCCCATATACTTCAATAAAATCAAACTTAAAAAAAAAGATGGCTTGGAATGGGGCAAAATGTTACACTTGTAGTAGTGTGATGGTTAACATAACTGACATTTAGCAGCCTTAGTAAACACAGTTGATGTGAGCCCTGGTGGCTTCTTCAGAAATAAGTTGGCCCCTACACTTTCTTTTTTTACAAATGAACCACTGGTTGTAACTCTCCAATTGAAGACTCTTAAGCTTAGGGCCACTTGCCATCCACACGGCCAGCCACCCAACCCATAACATCCCTCCACAGCCATGCAAGGAGGGTAACATGTCAGAGTCTAATGTAAAATAATGTCCAAGAGCATAAACAGCCTGAAGATCCTTACCCAGCAACTGATTCAAAGCCGTAGTCCTCCGAGGCCATCCGCAGATTCAGCTCAGGCGGGAAGAACGACTGAAATACAATAGAAATGCTCGATCACAAGATAAACAAGCACACTTCAGCCGTCAAATCAGTAAAGCGCTTTGGAGCATGCGCATTTGGAGAATGACAAACGAAAAGCTGAAAGATCTTTGATGGCGCAGTTATGTCGCTGGACTCATCCGCCATCTTCCACCGACCCTACCCTCAGCCATGAGATGAAGGCCTCTGGTAGTGGCCAGCGCTTGTGTGAGCTGTAGGGTGTTTCTAGCGCCTTCAAAGGGCCTCTATATTAGGTGAAACCCTAAGCATTAAACAGGTGCAGGTCTAGGCGGCAATTAGTGGTTTACTATCTCTGACTCTCCAGATTAAGGTGGATACTTGTGAGACAAAGCACAAACCAACTTTGTCTCTGGCCTATGCAGTTTCAAGCCGGCGAGGTTAATGAAAGCAGTTTTAGAATCGAGGCCTGTGGACGTCAAGAAGCCCGTCTGTGAGATGGAGGCGAATCGCACGTTTGGCTAAAATAATTGAACATTCACCAGTAGCTCTGAAACGGCTACAGGTGGCTTTTGTTACACTGTTGCAATAATCCCTCAACATAACTTCCCTACCCTCATCATATATCTTTTAACTATTTTAAAAACGTTCGTTTTTTGCCTGAGAACCACTAGCCCTTTCATATACGTTTTATGTAATTTATCATTGGTGTCTACCCTATGTAGTATATTGCTCGAAAATCCCTGAATCCTGTAATGATGTTCTATTTATTCACGAAATGTTTTTATTATTTGTACTTTCATGGCCAATAAAGTTATGTGACTGACTGCATTGATGTACTGTAAAATGATGAGGCCTTCCTGCAGAATGTTGTATGGGTCCCGAGACGTCTCATACCTCACAGAAATGCAGACATCTTCGGTAGAATGGGGGGCCCTGGGTGATGGGGGCTCCCCTCTTCCACAGGATCTACCAAAGCAGGATTCATTTTGTCATTTTTATAGTTTATGAAGTGTGAAAAACTGTACAGTTGAAGATCAGATGACATGTCACAGCAAAACCGTAGACATTTAATTTAGTCTGTATTGTACCAGCATCAGGGTTGGCACAAACCGAGGGGGGGGGGGGTCTTTATGGAAGCCAGCTATGCCAGAATGGTGGATTTTTTCATGATCGTTCTAGCAGGAAGGAGTTTGGATAGTCTATAAAAGGGAGGGTGAAAATGAAGTGAGTCTTTTCAGAGAGGTAGAAGCCGTGTGCTAAGCAAGAGAATGAAAACTTGCTGGACCGGTAATGCAACGTAAGTATTTCAGAGAAAATGAAAGTGGAACCATAGACAGACCAGGTTGAGCCTATGGCGTTGAGTTTATACCTCCCACTCTTTTATAGAAATTTAGAGGATAAGACTCAATTTTAACAAAACAACTTATTTTTATCCAAGTGTAACATTATTCCACATCTCCAGTTTACACTTGACTCTATGTTCAAAAGACAGTGAAAAAACATTGATTCAAGCACGTGCTAAATTTAACAAAGTTCTGTTCATTTTATTTATAAGATCTGTCATGCTTCACTCTTCTCCCGGCAGTAAAACTGTGACCAGCATGGTAGAGAAATAGCTGGTAACATTCATTTACAGTGCATGAAGCGATGTATAAAAGGCAAGTTATCATCAGATGTAGTTGGCGCCCAGCCTCCAGGTGGGTGGAGAGCGGAGACCGGCGCGCAGGCAGGTGTAAGATACTCAAGGGCAGAAGTGACCTGCCAGACAGGTTAGCCGAAAGGTATGGAAGTGGGAAGACTGGTTGGATCCGGTAGCCCTTATCTGTTCTCAACTATTCTAATCCTACAAAAACGAGCAATGAAAACTAGAATGCATTAAAAAAAAGTATATTCTGTCCAGGTTGTGGAACACAGATGCTACTCGTAACCAAATTAGATTTATGTAAGTTTCGACCATGACATGCAATATGGAAGTAAAACGTAGTTGCCAACAGTGGCAAATAATAACCAGCTGAGCATCAGAGTCCTAGGATAAAAGGGACCGTACCTTGGCACAGTAAATCCAGCACAAAAACAATTTACAGCCCTATATTTGGCTGCCACGCTTTCACTCATAACTGACCAAAACCTTCAACAAGAAAGCAGACAAAAAACTATGATAGGGAAACGGAATCTTGAACGCATTTCAGTTTTCTTTAACAGGGATTGCATTTAGCATTTACTTCCACCATCTTTTAGGCAATTGTAAGATTAGCCAACATCTTTTGATAAGGATTTTCAGTTCCGACAGCTAAATTTCATAAATTATACCCCTGTGTCCGGATGTCCTACTGCTAAATCCACTGGTCTGGGATTTGGACTTTGTACAACAATGGCTGGGTAACGCGATCTCATCACAAGGCATGGCAGCGTGGCACAAGAAAGAACAGAAAACACAGACGGTGCTGTAGGCTAGCCTCACCTCTTGCACTTCTTCTTTAAAGGTCTCGGAGAAGGTGGAATCAGGAGTCCTCCTTTGGGCGTTTGCAGGTTGAGCGCTGAACTGGTCACTGTTTCGATCAAACACAACAATGCGGTCTGTGGCCTCTGGGTGGTACACAGACTGTGGGATGCCCACCGTGAAGCCGTGGGGCTGCATTTCCGTTTTGATGGAATGTGTTGGCATGGTTGCAATGGAGACGGTCACTGTGGTATCTGGCGTCGTTAGTTGCCCCCGCTTGTCATGGCTGAGCTGGTTACCAGTCGGGAGAACAATATTGAAGGGCACACTTTTCAGAACCTGCACCCTATTTTCTCCATTGGCAATCAATGATTGTTCAGACAAATTTGCCATCCCATTCCTTTAAAACAAAATACACACAATAGATTTCTTGTTATTGGGAGGGAGATGCATAGAGGAAATATAGTTGGTCATTTCACATATTTGGTTTTGTTTCTTTCCAATGCTTTTAACAGGAGGGTATTACTATGCTGTTATAATGGAGGCACAGAAACTCTGCATCCCCACTGGTGGATCTTCAATACACCTGTGGAAATGTGATACGCAGTGCCATTAAGAATGTTCGACAAAAGTAGATTCCATGTTCTGAAGCAGGCCTACCTCATGTGTCTCACTGAGAACGTCCCAGTAGAACTCGAGAGGGAAAAATGGTAATCATACCGGAAACCTCGCAAACAAAGGGACACTTATGTGTTTCTAGGTATATTTATTGTTAGACCCCCGGCAGGAGAATAATCCTAAATGCTTCCTAGAACATAGCTGAGCCCATCTTGGTTTTTAGGGAGCAGAATGATACCTGATGATGAAGCATGACAAAAATAAGGCATGCGAGGGTGTATCACACAATGCTATGTTGTTCGTAAAGGTGTAGATTTAGCATCACTCTACGTACATTGTTTTTCCTACAGTAAGTTACAGGGAGAACAGAGAGTACAGTTAATTGTAAAAGATACCTAGATGTGGAGATTACCGAAGAAGGGAGGACGCATCCTATACTTCTACCTCTCATCCCCATCGGAACTCTGGACCTCAACCAGGAGTTACACGCAGGGTTGTTTGTGTTGCACAAAAACAGTAGTTTAAAACCCAATATTTCAAAGATAGAAGGTCTTGTTTTGCAGATACGAGCACTTTGGACGACCACACATTTAATTTAAAGAGATAAATTCTGACACCTCGATTATGAAACTGTTTCTCTGAAATATTGATTTCATCAATCACTGCCTGTTCACATCTCTCATCTAAGGAGTCTCATGCAGAGCAGTGCATATGGATAAGAACAACCCCAAACCAACCCGGTAAGATCCACCAGTAACCCTTTGTTAATCAACATTTGCTTCATGAAAAGTAAAGAAAACCTGAGCATTCTTACTCCTACCAGGGCCCACTGCTAGCTGACCCTTGAAGTCGGCAACTACAAAAATCACACCACAGCTTAACGTGTTTTTATTAAAACTGCATCTTCTGAACTCTACAATGAAATACACACCCCCCCCCCCCTTTACTGCAGACAGGCAAACAGTTCCATACTTCATATAGGGATTTCAGTAAATACTCCCATGTATTAAAGGCACACTTTTCGTGCTGCTTTCACCAATTTGAACATGTAATATCTAAAATACAAAACGATATTTATGTAAAATGAGTTCAGGTGGCATTTACAAACCATTCAGCATTTGGTCGTATAACCATAATGTCAGCAGAAACCCTTCAAGGCAATTTAGGACCATATCACATGGTTACCAGTTGATGGGGTGAGCGAGATGGCAAGAGACCAGTATAAAATCACCCTGATTATCATAACTAGAAGCAACAGCTGATCTTTCAGAATATATTCAGCGGTCCCAATCTGCACTACCCATTGTTAGGCTGCTTGCTACACGAGACACTCAAACTCAACACATTCTTATTAACATATAACAAACATGGAGCCCTCTGGCTAAGCGACTGTTTCATCCTGTCCACGTGACTCCTCAAAACATGGCGCACCGTACCTTTTGATGTGCTCGTGTTCGTGGTGGTCAAGGTCATGCTTTGCTTGGGCACTCCTTCTTTCCCGAGGAACCTACAAGAGTGTCATGATTGGTGAGAAAAGAATTACTGTTATCCAAGAACAATACTCATGCCTCCCATGTATCATGCATGCTTGCAAAACACAACTCAGCTGTCCCTGGTGGCAGGGCGACCTTCAATGTTTTATGCATATGTGCTGCGCTCCATTAACTTGCACAGTGCTCATACAATTTGTGATGTGTTGTTATTTATAGTGTCAAGGGCTTTTATCATATTGTCACTGATTACTAAATGAGCTGATTTAGCCTTAGGAATTCTGAACGTGTCCTAAGCTTTTGAAATATGCCCAGTGATTTCTCGAGGTGCCCTATGAAAAAGGTGCCTAGCGCTTTTTTATTGTGCCTAAAGTTTTCACAGGTTCTCCACGGCTATCTTAGTGCCGCCAGTGTTTTGTAATAGGGTCCAATAAGTTCACTGTGTGCTCCATGATGAAGGCTTTCATTATACAAGTGATGCTTTATTAATGCTTGCACAACTTGTCCAACTGTCTATTATTTTATAAATCTGACCACTATTTTTATAAGGTGCTTTGTGTGTTTTGTGTTATAACCAATGCTACCATAGTAGGCCCAATGTTTTCGCAATGTGTGTCCTATAAATTCTTGAAGTACGCATCACCTACATAACGTGGCCACCATTTCCATAATGCGCCAATGCTTTCTGAAGGTGTCACAGGCCCTCCTAACTGCACCAATGCTTTCTCAGTGCCTGTTGAAGTCGCAGCAACGGTTTCATCAGCAATTCCAAGTCCTATGCAAGGCCAATGTGAATGTTCGAATAGCTGTTTCTTAATATGTCCTGAACTTTATACTTTTTAAAGCATCGATAGGATTTTTGATTTTCTCAATGTGCTTAATGAGGCCAGTGGTATCTTAATGAGTCCAGTACTGTTACACTTTCCCCTCAGCTTTCGCAATATCACCTATGTGTTGCCAATGGGTCCATATAGCCCACTGCTTCTGAATGCTTTCTAATTTCGCCCAGTGCCTTCCCAGTCCGCCTGATTAGTGAAACAAAATAAGGACTGTCAGCCTGTAGTCACACACAGGATTACCATATATTCAGTCATTATGCGATAACTAGTGAACCTTGAAATAAGTCTATATTATTAAAGTCCCTGTGGGAGGAGTAAAAAATGTAACAACAACAAAAAGGAAACCTGAAAGAATGTGTTGGTTGTTTGTTACTGCAGGAGTGTAAGAGTGCCAGATTGCATGCCATTCCTCTGGCAACCAGTGCCGAACTGCCTGTACCTCTGGAAGGAGATGTGATGTGCTCTCACAACATACACGAGACGAGAGCAGGAGAATACATAGTTTTATTTAAATCTGCAAGAAATTAAGCTTTTGAAACCTTGAAAAACACTTTTTTGGCGAGCTATTTTTTTCTGAAAGTTGAGTCAGGATCAATGGAATTAAAAGATTCTGCGGCATTTCCGACATAAATCGGAATTTTTCGCTTTTACCACATACTCTATTATCAACAGTTCTGGAGTTGAGGGTGAAGGCAGCAAGAGTTTCTCACAATGTCTGTCAGTGGGTCAGAGAGGTAATTAGAATACATGGTCATCCAATCCTTGCCATCTCTGCAGAGTGCATAGAGCAATGACCCTCTATTCCATTTGCAAACGTGCGTCTGTGCAGGATTCTGTGTGTGAAGGAGGTGCACGGTTATCAAAATATTGACAAGGGGATAATAAAAGAATGCAGTGCTTACAAGTGAGTGGGTGTGTTGACAGGTGGTGAAGTGAGGAGAGGAAGTGCATTCAAGAGAGAATGAAAAGAAGAAATAGATGAGATGTAAGATATGCGAAAGGAGGGGGCGTGGAGAGACAAGGGGCGTACATGTCTAAAAGAGGGAATATAAGATCACAACTCTTTCCACAGGCCACAATAACGTTTGATTCAGTCTCATAATTTCAGAATTAAAATATTTATTAATATTATTTACAATAAAATCATTGCTGTTACTCAATTATAGTAAACAGCTAACAACTATTGGGCAACGTCAGTAGTCCTTACTGGTTTTAGGTATATTTCAGTTGTTGTCTTGAATATCTGGATGCAATAACAAAAAGTCCAAAGAAGCACCAAACTACTGGTCGGTGGCACAATATGGAAATTACAGAAATGCAGTTTACACGTGTAGGCCACGCCCATGTTTACGTAGGCTACACCCTTTTCAAAGACCACCCCTTTTTTTATCCCACTTAAAGCCCAGCCTCCAACAATGCACCAGATAAAAAAAGCAAAATGTTGATGACCAGAAACTTTGAATTGGTTATTGGGGCAGGGGAATGGCAGCCCCGGGTTTTAACGTTCAGCAAGCGGGTTGGTTACCTTGTAGTAGTCGTAGAGTAGGCCCAAGGCAGCAGCACTATCTTCATCCCCATTAATACTCATCATGGCTTCGGTGGCGGCTGTCAGGGGGTTCTTGAGGAAGGACTTCCAGGCTTCATCCTCACTGGAGTAGGAGCGTCTCTGCGGGTAGAGGGCGTCATTCTGCAGCACCAACACCGGCCTTTTGCTGTCCATATTAAAAAAAAAAACTAAAATAAATGTGTGCGGCAAGAATGCAAAACACTATAGGTTTAACGGAGTTTACAAACAAGCAGTGCCTAAAGTTAATCAGTCTGAGTTTGCCGAGTAAATATTGGTTTTCTGTTTCACCGCATAGTCAACATATCTTTAATGAGCTAGTATCGATGAAAGCGCAGGCTGCATCTTTTACAGGCTGTTGATATGGCAGCCAGTGCCGCAAGATTCATGACCAAATACAGGTGCCTTACGCGGCGCTGAAGTGAAACCGCAGGCGTAGCTTTCAATGGTGCAACCAGTGCAGTGGCACCATGGCGCAGAGGCGGGGGTGGGACCAGCCTGTCCAGCTCTAGTCCCTCTTCTTGCTTGGGGACCTTATTCCTTGCTTGCAGCAGGGCCCATGATACCCAGGCTAAGCCACTGAGAGAAACTAACTCATTCCAGTGCTGCTCAAATATTACATTCCAATGAAATATGTTTTTTACTTAAACCAGTAACTACACTGTCAGTGATGCACTGGTTAATAAGAAAACTGGGACATCTTCCTAGCAAGCCATTGCCTGCCAATCAATCACAGGCCCAACCTGACCGGCGACTGGCTCTGATCCAGCCCCACCAGCCTTTCTAAGCCTCATGGCTAATACAATGTTTCCAGTTTTCTGCTTGAGAAAGCCGCAACTGCAAGCCTACCTGAGCTACCTCGCGGACAGTGCAGTGCATAGTCACAGCAGTATTTCTGTATTCAAAGTTCCCACTGAAAACAGTAGAGCACAAAGGGGCGTAAAGACAATACAACTTTGAGGTTGTGCACAAACTGGCTATAAACTATGACCTTCTTTGGCTAAATCAGGGGCGAAGCCACCAAAAGTGCAGGTCCAGTGGCACTGGAGCCCAGGAAACTGAGGGCCCATCTGTACCCCAATTACATCTGTGTTTTACTATTAAACTGTGGCAAAGAAGACCCATTTCCCTTGCTTCTGTGAGAGTTCATATCAATCTTGCTGCACCACGAGGCTAAATACTAAAAACCCAGTCTGGTTTATCCTAAACTAGCTTATCCAGTGAAAGCACCATGCGCAGCAGTGCTCGCTGAACCAGAAGGTCAGAGGTTTGAAGGTCAAGCGGTTGGTTTGACCTCCGACCCTTCTGTCCTACCTCCCAACGACTTGCACACCTGTAAGACAGGTTTACCCAGTACCTGACCTTTTGACAGCCATTTTATCAACTTCATAAGGATGAATGGTAGGCGCAGGAGAATTCATTTCATGGTGCCTTTATAAATGGGTAGTGTGGCAGCTACGTTTTCCTAGTGCTAAGAAGCCTTCCTGGCGAACAGAGTGGTCTGCATGACTCCCACTAACATAACGTGAATAACAAAATCATGTTAGAAGTAAAGTACTAGTTTCCTTGTAGAGCACATGTTCTACGGAGGTTTGTAACTCTATGTGCAGAACGGGTGCGTGGCCAAAACGGGAGGATAAACCGAGTCAAGGCACGCATAGCACTGAGCGCTACAAGGAAAAGTAAATGTAACAGGTGAGCACAGGCCTGTGCCTCGACAGCCGGCCACGGGGCAGGCCTTTTGTATACATCGACTTTACTTTCATGTTAAAAGCTAAATAAAAGGGGGGCAAATGCCTCCTGGCAGTGAAAAACATGCTCACAATGTATTAAGATCACTGCGTAAACATGAGTACTTTGAGGAAATGATCTAGTTGTAGTGAAATAAAGTGCGGCATAGAAATGTGCTTTGAACTGTAGCTAAAGAGTGACTTCAACGTGTGCTTTGTTGTTCAGGCAACCGATTAAAAAGTTCAACAGAGCTGTATGGTTGAAGACACGGAACTGCGGGGCGGGGGGAGAGTAATAATCTGCAGCCCCCAAGTCACTGCCATCAAAAGGCGTGGCGCCATTCTGTGTTTTTTTAAGTCGAAATAAAAGACTATTGAAAGTGCAGTGTATTCAGGAAAGCCCATCCTCTGAGCACTGCCGGGACTCCGAGCTCAAAAAACAAAACAAAAAAATGTATGCAAACAGAGAACGCAACTAACAATAGGAGAGATGAGATTTCAAGGCAGTGAGAGGAACGTAGGGGGTGGCAGCCCGCACCCTCATTCGCCCTGGGAGGTACTGGCAGGCCCCTACTGCTCCCATCTCTGTACCCACCCAGGACACGGGAGGCCTCGAGGCGCCCCACCCCCTGCTCAGACAGCGCCGGGCGAGGAGGCAGCTCCCTGCACGGAGTGCACCGTGTACAGGGCTTTTGCAGCGGCCCCACCCGTGCCCAAAGCAAGGGCCCTTCCACGAAGAGAATGAGCGTGTGTTTGGTAACCTGCACCCCGGTCTGTGCTTGGGGGAACAGTGCTGTGTGCCAAGCCTTGTTCATGCATCAGGCAGTCAGACTCAGCCACAAGCACCTTGTGCTAGACAAGGTAACAGAGAGCGGTGAAAGGATTTACTGAGGATCACACGATGCTGTCACGATGGACTGCGTCATGCCATCAGCTTACCCACCCTACTAACCCCAAACACAAGGGCTATCATGGAAAGTGCTGATTTCTGGAGCAAGTGCTAAATATGGTGGATTCCCTCTTCCCTGCCATCTAGGTAGTGGCCATTCCTCCAATCCCACCGAGTCTGCCCTGGGTCAGGATTTCCACCAAAAATCAGGCACTTTCCACCAGCGCCCGATTATAAACCAGCTTTTCTGATTGAACAACAGCCCTTAGTTCAGTTCCGTGTTACACCAGCCGAGCAGCGCGCGCGATACAAACCTTCAATGGAGCCTCTCTGATTGGAAATAGGTCACTACTTCTAAGAAGTGCCATCACCGCGTGCACACCGTGCCTCGGATCTGGCTGGCTGCTCCTCGCATGATCATTTGGTGTGATTGATCTGTGACTGCTGGACAAGGTCTACATTTTTTACGAGAAGGCTTTTAAGTGCTTGGTAGGTAAGCACTTTCACATGGAAACCAATAAACATGTTACAGAAGCGCCCGGCTGAGGGGCAGATAAACACACACGATATTTTGAGACAACTGCACTACTTTTAATGTCTAGAAAATAACGAACAGCTGCGTTCTCTCGAAATAAAAAGCTTTAACCGAATCCTAGGTCCCGAATGGAAGGCCGCGCTTGTGTAGGTGTTGTTTATTCATTCACTCATTTTTGTGCACGACCATCATAGTGAAGCTGCACCAAAGCCTGGCTATTACTTTGTGAATATTCCCAGCCGAGTCTTGTGTTCCCTTTTTATTTGTGTTACATCCACAAGATGACATCTAATGATAGCACTTAATTGACGTTTTTTGACTAGGGGGATATACACTTCCAAAACACGGCTACAGGTAAGTGATCTTCACACATTCAACAGGAGGCCGCCTTGATGGAACTGTCAGATGTTCTCGATTTAAATTGATTTAGCTTGTGTTTTAGTTATTTCCAACTGTGGCTGCCACAAATGAACAAAACGCGGTTTGAAACAAATTGGATTAACAAGTGTCAACTTTGCACATACAAAGAACACCCGGGCTTTACACCAAGGCCTGAATGGTGACTTTTGCAAATCACCCGTCCTTAATTTGCAAACTTTCTCATGTCAAGGAAACAGGTGTCTAGAAACCTGGTATTACCTAAAACAAGTTGGGCGTGTGTGGCGTGTTATGAAACACTGGCCGAGCGCAAAATAAAAAGTTCGGGGTGGAGCGCGAGCTGGGCGTGAGGTATGCTGGTCCGTGGAGGGAGGGAGGGAGGGATGGGTAGGAAGAGCCTCTGTGGGGGTGGCTGTCATTAGGAGAGCACAGGGTGTGCCCACCTCATCTAACGAGGCCTTTAGTGCCGGCTCTCTCGGCCCACGCCCAGGCCCTCAATGAGATCAGAGGGCCGTGGCCTGCTGCCCATCACAAAGGGGTGCAGACAGGGCGGGGGGATGCTCGAGCCCTCCCGGCCACAGTGTCTCCAGCAAGCTGGGGCTGCTCCCCATGACAAAGGTGGTGCAGACTCGGGTGAGGGAGGGACAGAGCCCCCCTCTGGCAATGTGTCTCCAGTGAGCCCGCCCGGGACTGCTCCGCATCACAAAGGTGGAGCAGACTCGAAGGGGACAGGGCCCTGGGCTGCCCCCCTCACAATGAGTCTGCCACTAAGATTGGGGCCTGCTCCCTATCAGAAAAGCTATTCAAATCACTCTTGGGATATGGCCTTTGGGGGGGGGGGGGGGCTGTGAGGGA
The DNA here is from genome assembly GCF_964261635.1 of Lissotriton helveticus. NCBI lineage: Eukaryota > Metazoa > Chordata > Amphibia > Caudata > Salamandridae > Lissotriton > Lissotriton helveticus. The sequence goes on from NC_136067.1 coordinate 379,328,202, forward strand.
CAGCGCTTGGCATTGGATCCGCTTACAACCACCTAGCTCGGCGGTGGATGCGCACTCATGGTAACCTGCCCTTCCCACAGCACAACTGTTTCTACGAACCTGTCACCTTCACTAAAGTCTGTTCTCCCCGCAAACACCCCGAGGCCCGCAGACACCTGCCGCGCATCAGCGCGAGCCGCAGTCACAGCTCCGTGAACAACACAACCACTACCATCTCTGTCTAGGCCGCGTCTGTCCACAGACCATCCTGAGGTCACCATGGATTCTAATCCAGTGGTATCTAAAATTAAGGCTGCCCCTGTTCAACCACGGTAGTACCCGAACACCTGGCACAGGGACATATTCTGACAAACCCCCCTCTCCGCCATAAGCCCGTATAGTAAAACAACGTTTCACTGTACCCGTCAAAGGTCCACTCTCTGACAGCAGAGCCCTGGCGCCCCTACAGACCCCTACTCTGACACCCAGGGCCCTAGCGCATGCCAGAGGCCCAGCCTGACGCAAAATAACGTATTCAAACACTGCGGGGCAGATTTACAAGCCCCTTGAGCCACGTTTGCGTCACTTTTAACATGGGAAAAGTGGCGCAAGGGGCTTGTAAATCTGCCCCTACATGTCCATACTCTGACAGCTCTACAACGACACGTCGCACAACCCAGAGGCATGCACTGACACCAAAGGCCCTCGCGCATGACAGGGGCCCGCAGCTTACATTAAAGGCCCCCCTGCACTCGCCAGAGGCCCCTACATTGACATGACATCAATGGACGTGCGTCACTAAAGAGGCCCACACTCTGGTATGATGAGATGTCACAGCCCACACACCACCAGGCGGTAGACTGTGCCCTAAAATTGTACCACGAAGCAGATACTAAAACACGGAAAGCGAAGTTCCTCCTGTCAGAACTACCATCGAGAGATGGCAAGACGGAGTCCTAACGTGCACCTGCTGGACGACCGAGCACCTGACGCTCACACTTCAACCAAGCATGTAATAACAACATGGTATGCAGTGTACAGGAACAGAGCTGCCCTTCCATGCGGTCAATGCATATTCCACGAACAAGTGTGCACATCTTCCTCACATCCACAAACGAGCCCAAAAGAAACTATGTGAAAACAATGAACTAGAATTCCCATGGCAACCTGAAAATAAGATACGAAGAATCCAGACTTGATACTAAAACCAGCTGAACATATAGCGCGCACCCAGGGATAATACACCATTTCCAACGTGTAATTTAAGGTGAGCAAGGTACTCAGCTAAGAGCAGATTTACCGAATAATTGTAAATTAAAGGCCAAATGTCTGACGAACACAAATGACACTGCCTGTTAATGTCCACTGTCTCTATTGCTGAAACGAAGAGAGGGTGGCAGGCGAGTTTTCCGCTGATGACCAGCAGAGTTAATTTGTTTGGGTTAACAAAAATTGTCGGGGGGGGGGGGGGGGGAATCCTGGTGGCATCCTGACTTTTACACGTGGCACCCTTGCCAACAGCAGCACTGGTCTGCTGTTTTTCGACTCAGCACTAACACTGAGAACAAGTTTATGTAAACAGGTAAGCCTTCATTTAAAGGTTAATTGAAGTCAAATAAATAAAGTAACTAGGCTATCCAGCGCTGCTTAACTTTAGAAACAACGTTACTTTTAAAGACACCTTGCAGCAAAAGTGTACAATTAAGCAAGGACTCTTCAGAATTCAAAAAGGTGTATTTGATGAAGATGTGGAACTGTTTCACCTTAGTAGATCACATTATATCAATGCACTGAGAAGTCATTTTGTAACTCCAGTTTTCAAACATTAATTTACAAACATTCATTCTTCCCCTCCACCCTTAAAACAATGTCAATAGTGAACTAAGATGCAAGTCAGTTGTTAGGTGCACTATTTGGGCTGGGTTCCTACTATACAAGAATAGCATTATAGTTTATTGAATCAAACACAGGAGAAAGTTATGTACTGTGCACATCCCGATGTCATGTATTTCAATATTCTTTTAAATGTGATAATGAAGAAAAAGGACGGAAGGTTAAATAAAACAATTAAAGGCTAGGATCACACAGTTATGCAAAGTGGGAAAATCAGGAATAATCCCTAGTTTCCTGGTTTCACATTGTGCAATTCAGGCACTAGATGTATATGCTTCACTTCTCCTACACCCACCCTACTAGCACCGCACCGGGAACCCCAGATCTCCTGACTGCACCTGCTGCCAACAATGTGGTCCTCGGTCACATCACAGGCAAAACGTTTTGGCCCCTTTGAAAATGCTTGTGAGTACCCATGCTCCAGATACACCCCATTCACACGCACATACACTTTAATCTATGCGCACATTCATCCCCACAAACACACGTGCCTCTATTAAAGAGGGATACGCATTTACCCCTAGACAAACACACAACTTCACTCATACACACATTCACCCCAAAAACATACACACACACACACACATGCACCTTCTAGACAGATAGATACACCTTCTCCTATATCCCTATTTACTCCTACTGACCTACCTGCACCCCAATACAAAGACATACACACAATACACACGTGACGCTAGTTTGCTCCAATAGTGCGGATTTTGCTGTTCGTTCCAAAAGGGCAGAATTTCTCCGGAGCACCCCGATGTCGGACTAACTTCTTTGAGATAGTGCTGTCCAGCGAGAGGAGCTGATATGTGCCAAGATCAGAGTCTGTAGCCCCAGTCACGAGCCACACATCCCGCAGCAAAACATTGTGACTGGAGATGCCCCCTCTCACCAGGAATATTCTGGAAACTCTACAAGTTTAACATAATGCAAAACGCTACAGTGGCGCCCGCACAGAGTCAGCACCGACAGACCTGCACCCGATCCATCAGTGCAGGAGAGGCATGAACAGCTGTCATTTATTTACGTGGATCCTGTGTGTAGCGCAACGGGGGGTGCCTCGAGAGCATGCATATAGATCCCACGTAGAGTACCTCACCAATGGATCCCTTGTGCAGTGGCTCACCTATGTTAGTGGATCCACCGGGCTGTGCGGCAGGGCGAGCTGACCCCTACGTCCAGTAAAGCAGTGCTTGTCTCCCCAGTACAAGTGTATCCCATGGCAGTGGATCCCGGGTATCATACATGTACCCATGCACGGGCTCTGTGCATGCAATCTACCTCCCAGGTGAGGGCTGGTGGGAATCACCACTGGACTCATGGAAGGAAAGGCGCAAGCAGGGGGCGGGGGCGCTGCACCGGTCCGACTGGCCCGCTCGCCATCACTTACTTGTCGTACTCTTGTGTCATCTTCCCAGCGCGGCGGAACTGGACTTTCGGGTTGGGACAGTGGCTGCGGTCTGCACTGGCAGCGCGGCCGCGGAGCGGAGCGAGAGGGCGGGGGCGCGAGGGCGTGGCGGCCAATGGGGGGAGAGCGGCTCAGCGCGCGCCGGCTCGGGCTGCTGGACTGGAAGAGCTGCACTGGAACCCGTTCGGGTCGCTTTTCTCGCATTTTCGCAGTCAGGCGCGTGACGTGACCTCCCGGCTCTATTCGGATTGGCCAGCGGTGCTCACTTCCAAAAGGGGCGGGTTAGACAGGTGCAGGCATTGCAACACGGCCTTCCCGATTGGACAATAAACGCGACAGGTGGAACGGGGGCGGTAGGGAAAGACCTGCAGCAAAGACACAAACAACGGACGAAAGAAGAGTGACAGAGCGCTCATGTGGAGATGCTCCGCGCGCAGAGAGCGTCTGCCTCACCTGCTGGCGAGAAGGACCAGATATAAACATGTTGATTGGCCAGTGAACCAAACGTGAATGCGATGATTGCTGAAGAAATGCTTTGAAGGCGTGATAGGTTGCTCCCAACATGATATTCTTGATAACACCCATACTTGAAACTGTGACCAAAGCCAGGGGCGAAAGACGTCCAACCGTGGCTTACCTAAAATTTGGTAAACTAGACATATTAGTTCACATTAGTAAATTGGATAATGAACTAACTTGCATTTCTGAGGCTGATGTGCTTCAATGGTTCTCACTTAACGCACACTTTACATGTCCTACTTCCCTAGTTGGTAGACTCGTGGCGACACTAGGCTGGGTGAGACTCGCATCCAGTGAGTGAAGCTGTGCTTCAAAGTGTGAGCCTGGCAAGCAATGAGCGAGCCTCACAATCCGAGGGTCGAGACTCACAACCGGTGAATTCGAGTATGTTTCATGGTATAGGGTCAGTGGACGAGAAGGTGTGAAGGTACCTACTTATTGAGAGGGGGGTCTTGGGGGGCAGCTGAGCGTAGGGAGGTCTGCCCCCCGGGATGTTTGGGGAATGGGAGCGGCACGGGAGTCTGCTCCCCCCCTTTTGGGCTGGTTGGGCTTTTTGGGCAGTTTGGGCTATTTTGTAGCCCTAGGGATATTTTTTCCTCCATTTTGTGTGTTCCTGTCACAGTTTTGAGTATTTCCGGTAGCTGGTCCCCAGCTTTCTAGAATTTTTCTTTGGTGACCTGGTAGCTGGGAGCATTTAGTCAGGAATTTTTTTGTTTTAGTCAGGGAAGTTTTTGCGCCGAAGTTTAGTCATTTTTGGCTTGTTATGGTAGAGTTTTCAAGTGTCTTTCGATGGCATCAGGAGATTTTAGGGGCTCTAAGCGCTTCGGCTTCTGGACGGAGCAGGTCACAGTGATTTATTAATTGGTGACATAACAAAATCAATCAATCAGGAGTTTGTTAAAGCGCGACTACTCACCCGTAAGGGTCTCAAGGCGCTAGGGGTGGGGGGGTTGGGGGGGGTGCAGGTTCCATTCCATCAAGGAGGGGGTCTGTCGAAGAGCCAGGTTTTGAGGTTTCTTGCGAAGATGGGGAGCGATGTTGTCTGTCTGAGGTGGAGCGGAAGGGCGTTCCATGCTTTGGCCGCGAGGAAGGAGAAGGAGCGGCCTCCCGATCTGGTCTTTCTGGTGCGGGGGACCACAGCGTAGGAAAGCTGGGCTGATCGTAGGGTCCTTTGGGGTGCGTGGAATTTGACTGTTCAGGTATGCTGGTCCGCTGCCGTGGAGGGCCTTGTGTGCGTGGGTGAGCATCTTAAAGGTGATTCTCGCCTCGACGGGGAGCCAGTGGAGTGTGCGCAGGTGCTGGGAGATGTGGCAGTGTTTTGGCAGGTTGAGGACCAGTCTTGCGGCGGCGTTCTGGATGTTCTGTAGCTTGCGGATGAGGTTTTTGTTTATTCCGGCGTAGAGTGCGTTGCCGTAGTCGAGTCTGCTGGTGACCAGGGCGTGAGTGACTGTCTTTCGGTGTTCGAGGGGGATCCATTTGAAGGTCTTACGAAGGAGGCGGAGGGTGTGGAAGCAGGAAGATGAGACAGAGTTGATCTGGCGGTCCATTTTGAGCTCGGAGTCCAGGATGATTCCCAGGTTGCGTGCGTGGTCTGTGGGGGTTGGCGGGTTTCCGAGGGCGGTGGGCCACCAGGTGTCACTCCAGGCGTCGGGGTTTGGGCCCATGATGAGTACTTCTGTTTTGTTGGTGTTTAGTTGTAGGCAGCTGTTTTTCATCCATTTGGCGACGGCTTCCATGCCTTCTCGAAAGTTGCGTCTGGCGGTGTTGGGCTCGTTGGATAGGGAGAGGATGAGCTGGGTGTCGTCTGCATATGACACGATGTTGAGTCCGTAGGTTCTGACGATGGGGGCAAGTGGAGCCATGTAGACGTTGAAGAGCGTCGGGCTGAGGGAGGAGCCCTGGGGGACTCCGCAGGTGATAGGTGTGGGGTCAGAGAGGAAAGGGGGGAGTCTGACCCGCTGCGTCCTGCTGGAGAGGAAGGAGCAGATCCAGTCGAGGGCCTTGTCCTGGATTCCTGCATCGTAGAGTCTGCGTATTAGGGTGCGGTGGGAGACTGTGTCAGCGGCGGTGGCTGCTTGCACGTCGTAAACGCCTAACAATGAACCCGGTTTTGGAGCAGGACCGCCTGCGGTCTAGAAAAGCGGCCCCAGTTTGGCATCTCATGTCCGGTGGCGAAGGGGGCGAGGTAAGCGAGGGGTGGGGTGGTGTCATTGGGTGGCAGTTTTGTAGGGGAGGCGGAATGGGCCCAGTTTGGAGGGTGGGGGGAGTTTCAGCCTCGGGGGTGTCTCCTTAGCAGGTCCTGAAAGGGGGAGAGGGTGAGGTGAGGTCTTTTGGATTTTCAGAGGGGGAATTGGTTCCGGTGGCAGGGGTGCACGCTTGGGAGAGCATAGATCCTCTTTTCTTCTTGGGTGAAAGGGGTTTAGGGGCTCTGGGTTTGTGGGGCTACAGGTACCTTAGTACCCCTCCACCAGAGTGAGCCCCCTTAAGGGGCGCAGTTCAGCATTTCAGTCATTGTGATGAGGAGGTGAGGTTGGGGTCTTTTGGGGTTGGTTAGGGTGAGAGGGGAGTTCGTCACGCGGGGGCCGGCCCAGCGCCTGGTTTTTTCAGGATGTTTGTGTGGAGTGGGGATGTGGCGGAGGGGGACCCCTCCCCCTCCGCCGCCCTCCCGGGTAAGTACGGTGAGTTATGGCTCTGGGGGGCAGGGTGCTGATCGTTTTTTTTTTTGTTTTTTTTTCCAAGGGTGGTCCTTGGGCCAGGGGAGATTGCAGGCCAGTTAGTTTTTGGGTGCTCCCAGCACTCCAGTCCAAATTTCTTTTTCAACGGGTTGAGGAGCGTCGTAGGTCAGCAGACTCGGTAGGGTGAAGTGCGGCCCCAATGCATCGAGGAGAAGGGAGGGTGGAGCCTTGCGCGGTACATTCCGTACCGGCGGTGGAGCCCGGCGCGGCCAGCACACGAAGGTCAGGCGCGACCTCGCGGGCCCCAGCGTAAAACAGGACTCAGTCAGCAGAGCGAAGTGCGGCCCCAATGCACTGAGGAGAAGGGAGGGTGGAGCCTTGCGCGGCACATTCCGTACCGGCGGGGGAGCCCGGCGCGGCCAGCACACGAAGGTCAGGCGCGACCTCGCTGGCCCCAACGAAAAACAGGTCTCAGTCAACAGGGCGAAGTGCGGCCCCAATGCAATGAGGAGAAGGGGGGGTGGAGCCTTGTGCGGCACATTCCGTACCGGCGTCGGCGCAGTCAGCAAACAAAGGTCAGGCGCGACCTCGCTGACCCCAACGTAAAATAGACGCTGCAGTCACCGCAGGGGGGAGTACCGGCGAGTACAGCGGCACCCCCGCCAGGAGAATTTTCACAGGCCGCTAGGGCTGGTGTAGGCAATCTTGGGTCAGCTGAGGCCCCCAGTGTGGGTTTTATGATGGATCCTATACAGATAGAGGAATCGTTTGTACTGTATTATGATGACTTCCCTGAGGAAGGGGAGTGGAGGGACAATGAGGAAGGGGGGTGCCTTCTCATGTGTCTCCTAGATTTTTACAGGCACCGGAGGCGGTGCAGCCCAGGAGGGCAGTGGCGTTGGGGCCCGATGAGAGCGCGGCCCTTTGAGGGTTCCTCAGACGGTGGACCCGGTTGAGCAAATGGCATAGAGATCGGCGCCTGGTCGGGCAGCCTTGTTAGAGCCAGGTGAGAATGTTGTACTACGGGCCAAGCCACCAATGGTGTCAGTGGAGACAAAGGGTGAAGTATTTTTGGGAGGAGCTGGGTGGTAAGCTCCGTAGGTGAATTGGTTAAAGAGCGGAGTGAGAAGGTTGTTCCACGGGCCAACCCAAAAATGGTGTCGGTGGAGGCAAAGGGTGATGATGTTTGGGAGGAGCCGGGTGGTAAGCTCCACATGGGTAAATATTTTAGAGACCGAGCGGAGTGAGACGGTAGTTCCACGGGCCAAACCAAAAATGGTGTCGGTGGAGACAAAGGGTGACGATGTATGGGAGGAGCCGGGTGGTAAGCTCCACATGGGTAAATATATTAGAGTCCGAGGTGTGGGGACTGGTGAAGTGGTGGCATCAGGCACTAAAGTGGAGAGTGGCATGAATACTGGACGGAGGGGCAAGGTAAAGAGCCTTGCAGAGTAAAGAGCTAAAGTTTAATAAAAACCTCCTGTACATGGGTGTAGCAAAAAGCACCCAGGTGTGCATTTGATGTTGGCCACGAAAGAGCACCTTTGAAGGGGGGAATACGTTGAAATGTTGAAGCTACTTCACAAGGAGATACGGTCCAAGGAAGGGTCTAAGGAAGAGAGGTATGAGCTGGCCGAGCGGCTTACGGTGCCGTTGACAAATGTAAACTGGAAGGCCTATATTTACCGTAAGTGGTTACCTGTAGGTGTCGGCCCTTTCAGGGAAGGCCTACCCGGGGAGGGGTGGGTAGGACAATTGCTACACAGTCAGGATCAGGAGCGTGAGGGGAGTTTTATGAAGGCTTGGGCACAAGGGAGTATGGTAAGTTCATACCCGAGTTCTCTCAGTGCGGAAGGAAACACCGCTTGGTTAGGTGTTGGGGAGGGAGGGCGCAAGGAAACCAGCAGGGGCACCGGACAGGTGCTTGCACATCTGGGCCTCCACAACAATCCCCGGGTGGTAGGGGCGGTAAGGAATTTCAGGGTCATGGGCCCAAAAGCTTCTACACCAGTCAGACTAACAGCTTTGGCATCAGGGTCTGGGGAAGATGAGGGTTTGGAAGCAGAGCAGGTCCTGTTGGAGAGTTTTGAAGAGGAGTTTCGTTGGGATTAAAAGGGGCCTCATCAGAGGCGGTGGCCAAACAATTTCGAAGTCAGCATTTTAACATATGGCAGGGGTGCAACACAAGTTGGACAAAGAAATCCGTGAAGGAGGGTTGGCAGGTCCTTTTGATGGCTGCCCAGTGGATGATTTGATTTGTTTCTTCGATTGGGATGGGTGTTCCCAAAGAAGAATGGGGTCAGGACGGACTAAGACAACACCTATCGTGGCTTGAGGAGTTTTCAGTAAATATTTTCATGGATGAGGAGGCAGCCCCAGTGTCATATTTCCCAGTTTAAGTTGCTGTGTCATTGGTTGTGACCGCGGGCGCACTTACAGATATGGCGACAGACGACATAAAATCTTCATTTCACTTGCTTCCCGTACATTCGGATGATTGGGGTCTTCTTAGATTCCAGTTTGAAGGACGGTGGTATGTGGATAGGGCATTTCCGATGGGTTGTTCAATGTTTTGTGCTTTGTTTAAGTGTTTCAGCACCTTTTTTCAGGGGTATTTTACACAGCACACTGGTCCGAGGCTGGTAACACACTACTTAGACGTCTTCATTTGTAGGTTTCCCGGGCTCCACGGAGGGCCAGGTAGCACTAGACACTTTCCACGAGCTCTTGGGGGAGCTGGGGTTCGCCCTTGGCACCAGAGGAACAATGGGGCCATGTCGACCATGTCATTTTTAGGCATGGAATTTTACTTAGTAGGAATGCAGGCACGGGGGTCGGTTGATAAGAACACGAAAATGTTGGTGTTGTTGGAAGGAAGGTGGGCAAGCATAAATTAACGCCGAAGGACCTCCAGTTTTTGTGGGGCTATATCAATGTTACCTGTAGGGTAGTCAGGGCTGGTAGGACTTTTTGCAGGAGATTGGGTAGGGTGTTGTCAGGTCATTAGCTGCCTCTCCACCATATCCGCTTGTTGGCTGGTGTGTAGGTGGACCTGCGCCTGCGGAGGTCAATTTTGCATTCCTTTGACAGATTACTATGGGTTCGAAATGATGACTTTCAGTGGGATGTTCAAATATTTTCAGGACCGGCAGGTGGCGATGGGTGTGGTATATTCTGACAAGGCAGTTGGTTTTCGGGGTCGTGTCTGAGCGGTGGTATTTTGGTGGGAGGGGCATCGACGTTTTTGAGCCTTTTTCTGTCCTGTTGGCATTGCCGCCGTGGGGTGAGGAAGCGGCACATTAGAATTTTTGGTTCAGGATTTACATCTTGGCAGCGTTGGAAATTATCAACAAGCAGTCGGCTAGGGTTGTGCAGTTTGTGAATTGGTTGCAGGTTTGTTCTTGGCTGCTTTAGGCTTGATATGGCGTTCTGGGCACCTTTTATCCCTGGTGTGAACTGGGAAAATTGCTGCTGCTTGGTCTCATTCGCAGAGGAGGGGATTCTGTGGACTGGCCATGGAGGTGGATAGGATTCCGACCGCAATACCGGAACAGCTGTGGTATGTATACAACGCAGGGTCTTTCATCTGGTGGTAGGTTCATTGTCAGCTCCTACTTGCGCAGTTCTTTCTCTGGCCTGGGGACAATTTATGGCATCTGGTGCTTGTCAGCGGGAGGAGTCAAGGGGGTGATCAGGTGATGTTTTTCAGTTTAGGGGCGTTGCCTGTATTTTGTAGGGAGGGTTTTTGAAGTATGCTTGTTTTATGAACAGGCTTGTTTTCTTCTGGGGCCTTTTGGGTATCCGAGCTCTTAGGTTATATGTTTCACCTAGGTGTCTCCTGGCAGTAGGTTTTTCTTAGACATGTTTCATATGTCTGGAGAGGGTTAGGTGGGGCTGCAGTGCGCAGGTATGTAGTTTTTTGTTGGCTTGGGCTCTGGGACGTGTGGCTCTTCCCTGTGTGAAAGTTTTCTCTCGGCAGGGGTTTGTTCTGGCGCATTGGGGTGGTAAAGGGGTGCATTGGTCATAGGTTAACCGCGTTGCTGTGGGGTTTGCTGGCACTTAGGGTATTGGAAGGCTGCCCATGGGTTCGGAGCATAGCGGGCTTTAGGTATTAGGGAGTCGGGGATGTACTTCTGTTAGCAATGTGTTCTGGTCAGGGGGGGGAGTGTTTCTAGATACTTCATTTTCTGAACAATTTTTTGTTTTCAGGTTCGGCCATAGTTGGAGGCTCCTGGGTGTCTGTTTTGTTACTGGAGGAGTCCTTGGTATTGGGAGTCTAGCACGAACGAGAGGCGTTTTTTGTGTTTCTTGTGACTCTCTACATATTTTTTGGCACATGGCATTGTGTAGGAGAGGGGGGCCTGGGGGGGAGGTAGCTGCTACCCTCTTAAGATAAGTTGTTAGGATTTTACGTACAGGTGAGTCATTCCATCGGTTGAGCGACGGCCAGGTGGGTTGTGGACTGGCCATTTGGGGCATCGGTTGGGTCTGTACTCATGGCAATTAGAAGACTTGGAAGGTGTTTGTGCTGCCAGGACTTCTTTTTTCGACGCTCATGTGGCTGGCATTATCCCTGAATTGTAGGATGGTTTTTAAGGTTTTTAGTGGTTCCCTTTTTTCGTCGGATCGGAGTGTCAGGTGCAGGTTTCTTTTGCAGAGTCTCGATTGGTTCCCCGTTTTTGGGGGGCAGAAAAAAGGGGAGTCTACCCCCCCTTTTTTCTGGGTGGCGGTTGGCACTCAAGTTGACATGTTTTTGCCAAGTTTATTTGTTATTGACAGAGGCAATCCCAGCTGAAAGGGTACGGGCAGACAAGTTCACGAGGTAGGATCTTTAAGGTGCTTTAGGAAATTAGGTTAGTGACAGGTTAATAGTCGTAAAGGTTAAGGTTGAAAGGTCAAAGGTAAAATGGTAAAGTTCAAAATTCAAAGGGAAAGGTTAAAAGGTCACACCAAGGGTTCAAATGTCAAAGGTTAATGCGAAGGGCTAAAAGGTCACACCAAGGGTAACGTTCAAAGTTCAAAGGTCAAAACTTAAAGGTTACAGTAGGAGGTACTGAATGGCAGGTTTTAAATGTTGTGTGGGAGAACCTTAGGGGTGGGGGTAGCGTAACATAGGTAACAGCTTGTATAGTGAGGTTGTAGTTTTGTTAGGCGTTAGGCCAAGGGCCTTGTAATTGTGATGTGCACCTGTTTCAATAAAAGCGGCCTTTTTCACACTATTTCGGTGTCGGTGTCTGTGTCGCTCCCCATATTCCCCAAGGGGGTCTTGGGAGGCAGCCGAGCGTAGGGAGGTCTGCCCCCCGGGTTGTTTGGGGAATGGGAGCGGCACGGGACTTTGCTCCCCCCCCTTTTGGGCTGGTTGGGCTTTTTGGGCTGGTTGGGCTTTTCGGGCTGTTTGGGCTATTTTGTAGCCCTAGGGATATTTATTCCTCCATTTTGTGTGTTCCTCTCACAATTTTGAGTATTTCCGGTAGCTGGTCCCCAGCTTTCTAGAATTTTTTCTTTCCCGCCCTCCCTCCCCTTCCATTTTGGTCTGTTTCTCTGTTTCACATTTTATTTCTCGGCTAGCAATCTCGTTTTTTGGTTGGCTTTGTATTGGAACAGGTGTGCAGGGTATATATGTGTTGGTGTTAGGGTTGTCACTTGAAGCAGGTGCAAGGGCGGTTGGCACTCAAGTTGACATGTTTTTGCCAAGTTTATTTGTTATTGACAGAGGCAATCCAGGCTGAAAGGGTACGGGCAGACAAGTTCACGAGGTAGGATCTTTAAGGTGCTTTAGGAAATTAGGTTAGTGACAGGTTAATAGTCGTAAAGGTTAAGGTTGAAAGGTCAAAGGTAAAATGGTAAAGTTCAAAGGGAAAGGTTAAAAGGTCACACCAAGGGTTCAAGGGTCAAATTTCAAAGTTCAAAGTCCAAAGGTCAATGGGGAGGGCTAAAAGGTCACACCAAGGGTAATATTCAAAGTTCAAAGGTCAAAACTGAAAGGTCACAGTAGGTGGTACTGAATGGCAGGTTTTAAATGTTGTGTGGGAGAACCTTAGGGGTGGGGGTAGCGTAACATAGGTAACAGCTTGTATAGTGAGGTTATAGTTTTGTTAGGCATTAGGCCAAGGGCCTTGTAATTGTGATGTGCACCTGTTTCAATAAAAGTGGCCTTTTTCACACTATATCGGTGTCCTTGTCTGTGTCGCTCCCCATATTCCCCAATATTCCGACGTGTGAAACGCTCACCCAACGAGTGCGACCGTGCTCCAAAGGACGGGCTAGTAAAACAATTAATAGCAGTGCTTTAAGTGGGGCGGGACGTGCCAGTGCTCACCCACCACTCCTTTGGAATAGCTTTAAAGAGACTAGTTATAGTTCTTCCACAGGCTCACCATTTCAAAAAGGAAGCATTTTCAATATTATTTACAACAAAGCCATAATTGTTGCTTATTTTTCTTACGCAACTAACAACCATTGACAAAACAAATAGTCCTGACTGGTTGTTGAAGTACTGCTACTTGTATTATATATCTGGATGCAGTAACAGAAGCAGCACAATACCAGCTGGGCGACACACTATTCTAAGCACAGATTTTTAGCTTAGGTGTTTTTGAGCCATGTCCTTAATTACATTGGGAACGCCCCTTTGAGAGACCCCTCCCCATTTTTTTCATTCCATTTAATTAAAGCCCTGACCTCAAGTACCTTGCAAGTCCAGAAATCTTTTGAGCTATAATTTTGAAAAACACCTGATTGGCATTGGTAATATAACGGTCATTCCTGTCCATATAGCAAGAAGGTCGCTCACCAACCTCGCAAGTAGAAGGAAAATAAGTTAAAAGCGCAGCCCAATGACTCACATACACAGAAAATGGGACACAGGGATTCTTAACCACGATGGTTCCGTCCTCACCATGCACTGTAGAGATGACATACTTGTCATTCAAGTAAGTAGCGTCTTTATTGAGAACAAGCAAGACAGCATTCTCTTGCCTTCAGTCCTCCTTCTAACTGCCCCCATTCGCTCCAACTCCTCATACCATTCTAGAGCTTGTGGCATCTTGTCACCTAGGTACGGTGACTATAGTAACCAAGACACCACATCTCCCATTCTTAATCACCCTACAATACAATCTCAAAATAGAACAACTAATACAATATACGTAGAATGTCTACTCATAATATAGAATACCTAGTACAGATGGAAAGTTGCATAACAACAGATATATAGCAAAGGGGAATGTTGCATCATGATCGGGGCACAACTAGAGCTGAACTTGGGGGGGGCGCTAACACACCAAGCAGTGGGTGGGGCCAGCACGCCAAGGGAAAAGGCCGAGCAAACATGTCAAGCAATTGGGATGGGCTACGCACATTGCCTATCTGATGAGTGAAAATGCATCCATTCATCCACTGCTGAGTCGTTCTTGCATTTACTCACTTAACCCTCTGCAATAAAATGAAACAAACTCAGCAAGCAAAAGCAGAATAGATTAAAATAATGTAAGCCTCGTTGGACTGCCTGGGGAGCTGCCAAACACCAAAATACTTGTCAGTTATTTGCAGATTCTTTACAACAAAACAACTGTATACAGACTTTAACTCAGTGTAAAAAGAATTTGCCCATAAAGGTCTAGTGGCTTTAACATTTGAGTCTCACAATAAGTCAGGCCTATTGCATCTGTTGTAATTTTTCATAATAAACAGATTGAAGGTGCTCGCCACTAGCCCCGCCCTCACTGGGATCTTTAAAAATCGTGCGGGAGAACGCGTCGTGGGACGCGCGCGGGAGAAGCCCGGGACAAGAGCGGGACCGTCTGCGGCCGTCCGAGGCCTGGAGAGGCTGGGCTGGGCAACCTCCCTGTAAAGTAAGACATTGTACATTTGGCCTGTTGTGGACTACATATTATATTGTACTTACTTTGGTTAATACGCCCGTTTATTAAACTTGCTAAACTTGCTAACTAATTAGCCTACTTACCTCCTCAATCTCGCTCTCGACCCCGGTCCGCCCCGGCTGTGTGCCGTTTGTGCGGAGGGTCTTCCTTAGGAGCGACACTTCCTGCTTGGCTCTGCACCACTTCCGCCCTGCCTCTCCACCGTGCAGGTGAGCGGTCCAGTGGTTGCAGAAGCTTCTCTATATCTTGCTTCCTGTTTGGCATCGCTGGCAGACAACTGCTGTGGGCAGGCTACGGGCGTGTTCCAGCGCCGCTGTTACTTTTAAACCAGCAACCCAGCTGACTACGAGCTGTGTTGCGCATTTTGTGCACTTCGTGTATTTTTAAAATTGTTATGTTACTTTGGTTAATGCGCCCGTTTATTAAACTTGCTAAACTTGCTAACTAATTAGCCTACTTACCTCCTCAATCTCGCTCTCGACCCCGGTCCGCCCCGGCTGTGTGCCGTTTGTGCGGAGGGTCTTCCTTAGGAGCGACACTTCCTGCTTGGCTCTGCACCACTTCCGCCCTGCCTCTCCACCGTGCAGGTGAGCGGTCCAGTGGCTCACGGCGTGCGGCATAAATGGCGACCTGGAGTAAGCGCTGCGGACGAGCGCAGCGGGAGCGCCGACTTCGCGCCGAAGTCGCGCACAAGTCAAGCCCGTCTGCGCCCGTCCGCGGCCGACCGAGGCCCGGGGCCCTGCATGCTGCCTGTCGCATCACTTACTCCTCCCAGGATCTCCACTCTTTACATTGCTCTGGCCATCTCGCCCTCCACGTGGCTACTATCGCCCAGACCTGTGGTATATTGTCTTCCCATCCTTCTTATACTCCCCCAGCCTTTATCCTTGCTCCCCTTCCCCATTGCAGCCCTGTCCCCACTGCCACCAGGTCTAGCTCCCCAGCTGCCCGTTCTTTGTCGGTTGTCTACCTTAACACCCGCTCACTCCCTAAACATCAGCTTGAAGTATTTCAATTACTAGACAACGACAATATTGACATCCTGCTTCTTTCAGAAACTTGGCTTCATGAGGACTCTTGTCCAGACATTCTGGCTTCCATCCCTACAGGATTCTATATACTTCAATCTAACAGGGCCTCTGGTAGACCAGGTGGTGGTGTTGCAGCTATTCTTTGCTCCAAACTACATTTCACCTCCTTCACTACTACTCCCATATTAGATTCTGATTTATTAATTTTAAAATTCATGTCTCCTAGAATTTCTTTTACTTGTGTCTTAGTTTACCGTCCCCCCTCTAATATGCCTTCTTTTCCCTCCTTATTTGGGGAGATCATTTCTCAGTTGGCCATTAACTCCGCCAGGATTTTGATCATAGGCGATTTTAACTATTGGCCACTAGACCCCCAGGAAACTGCTTTATCAATTGAATTCACAAATCTACTTCTTGGTCTTAATTTTTCCCAACATATCTCCACTGCTACCCATAACAAGGGTCACACCCTTGATCAGTTATGGACAACTAATTTGGATATTTCTCCCCCTCTGGTCTACCCTTGCACTTGGTCGGACCATTTATTTATCTCTTTTTCGTTGCAATTGTCGTTACCCCCTCGCCCTCCACTAGCTTCTAACTTCTCGGCACGTAACGGGAAACGTGCTGATATCCCCCTCTTTCACTCCACCCTAGCTACCACTCTCCCCAACGACCACTCTGACCTAAATCTTCAAACCACCATAGTGGACCAATGGCTGTCTCAAGCCAGCGATGTGGTTGCCCCGGTGAAAACCATTAAAACCAAACGCCCACACGACGCTCAGCGTTGGTTCACCGAACAACTCAAGGCAGATAAGCTATCTCTCAGACAAGCTGAGCGCCGTTGGAGGCGAAACTATGACCTTGCATTTAGAATCATTTTTACTGACTTACTAAAATCCTATAAGAAATCAATTATTTTGGCTAAATCTGTCTACTACTCTCAAAAAATCCTCTGTTCTGCATCAAAAACCAAGGAGATCTTTTCTATTGTTGCGGAACTCTCCCTCCCCGACCGTGTCACGGCTCAGCCCCAACCCTCGCAGGCTCTGTGTGACTCCCTTAATGCATTCTTTATTGACAAGATTTCAATCATCAAAAATAATATCCCCCCCTTCCCTTTCCAACATTAGCGCCCTCCCTCCGTCGAATTCCTCTAGTTTGTATGAATTTCCCCCCATTTCCTTAGATGAATTTTCTTCTCTTCTTCAGACAGTTATCTCTGGCTCTCCCCTTGATTGTTGCCCTCCTCAAATTTTAAGAGACGCTTTCATGGCTTGTCCAGGCCCGCCCCTTGACCTGCTCAATCTTTACCTTGCTACAGGTTCTGTCCCCGATGCTTTCAAAAAAGCTGTGGTAGTACCTATTCTAAAAAGACCTGGATCTGATCCCACGGTTTTGGGGAACTTTCGACCCATCTCTCTCCTCCCCTACTTGGGTAAGGTTCTGGAGACTTACGTCACTCGCTGCCTTAGCGCTTTCATTGAGAGATCCCATTTTCTCGATGATCAGCAGGCAGGCTTCAGACCTGCCCATTCTACGGAGGCAGTGGTAGTTGCGGTCATGGACGTACTGAGACAGGGGGCAGATAAGAACTTGACCCAGGCCCTGGTATTGTTAGATCTTTCGGCCGCTTTCGACACGGTCGATCACGATATCTTGATCGACCGTGTCAGAAATGCGGGCGTCCAGGGCCTTGCCCTGTCTTGGATTGGATCCTTTCTCCAACATCGCTCCCAATCGGTCCAGCTGTCCTCCTTCTTTGCTCCTTCTATCTCACTTTCTTGTGGTGTTCCCCAGTGTTCTGCTCTGTCCCCTCTTCTATTCAACTTATATATGCAGCCTCTTCTTGTTTCTCTTCGTCAATCTCCTGTTACCGTCTTCAATTATGCAGATGATCTGCAACTTATTTTTCCCATTGATTCTTCCCCTCTTTCTTGCTCTAACTTTCAAACCATAATGCTCACCATTTATGAGTGGATGAACTTCATCCAGCTGAAGCTCAATCCCAGCAAGACCGAGCTGGTATTGATTGAGGGGCCTTCGAACTCCTGGAGCCCCAACTTTTGGCCCTCGGCCCTTGGCCCCGCCCCTTGTCCCATTAATACTGTGAAAAGTCTGGGTGTTATCATCTCCCGCGACCTCTCAATGAGGCCCCAAATTAACGCGGTCACCTCGGCCTGCTTTTATCACCTCCGTAGAATTGGGAAAATCCGAAGGTACCTCTCACCGGAGGCTCTCATTCTAGTCATTATGGCCCTGGTCACCTCACGTATCGATTATGCCAACTGTCTGTACGTGGGGATCCCTGCATACCACCTTCATCGGCTCCAACTGGTACAAAACCAGGCTGCCAGACTAGTCTTCCAGCAGCCGAAATACCAACATGTTACACCTCTGCTGGAAAGACTTCACTGGCTCCCGGTAGCGTACCGTTGCACTTTCAAAATAGGCTGCACTGTCTTCAAATCTTTTTCCACTCCAGCTCCTGCTTTCATCTCTCTCAGTCTTCACCCCCATGTTCCATCACGACACCTCAGGTCATCTGCCCAAAACCTTCTGATCACCCCCAGGTTTAAACGCAAGAAACACGGCGGCGCCTGTTTTTCCTTTCTTGCCCCCTCTATTTGGAACTCCCTCCCTCTCCCCATCCGCCTTGCTCCGGACTACATCACCTTTCGTAAACTTTTGAAAACTCACCTCTTTCGTCTTGCCTATGACTAGCCTCTTTCACCCCAGTGCTTTCCCCCACCTGACTTGTCTTGAGCGCCATGAAACCAATTGGTGAGCGTGCGCGGTACAAGCACTTTTAACATAACATAACATAACATAACTGCTGTTGCACCTTATGGCTGTAAATCGTAAGAACGCACAAAAAGCGGGGGAGGGAGTTGTGGGCACAATGGACGCTTTCCTGATTAGAGCTGAATCAGTCTTGCAACGAGAGATAGCCCTGACAGAGAGGAAACTATCATTAGGCATAGCTGAGGCGCAGAAGAGGTCTTCCCTGGGTAAAATTAGCGATGACAAATCCCCTGCTATAAATCTCTATCCTGTAGCCCTTATTAACAAGCAAGGCAATGATCGAGGACTTGGTAATGGACACGATGTGGTAATATCTGTCATAGACACAAATGAAGCCATTTCTAGTGGTCAGCCCAATATTTCACCATCACTTTCTCTGGCCACAGCTCGCACACCTCCTCCCAGCCCAATAGAGGCCTCACCAAATACACCTCGTTTGTCTATTACCACAAGAATTTCTATGGTTTCTTCCTCTGATGAAGATAGACCCAAATCTAGCCCTACACTGGGAGCGAGACTTCGCTCACATAGACTAGCTGCAGCACATAAGGTGCAAGATCAGGTACCGAAGAAAAATCCGGTAATCCCTACATCAAAGAACAATAGATCTAGTAAGGAAGTCGGGGGAGCTAGACCAAAAACCGGAAATAACCATGTGAGGGGTAGGCAAATGGTCTTAACAAAGACCATTAGCACGCAAACAGACATTGGAAGCACTATTTGGGACACAGGGTTGGAGAGACGGCTTGGGAAATTAGAAGCAACACTGAAGGATTCCCTTGAAGTAATGTTAAAGGAGAAAGTGGAGGGACTCGAGAAAGATCTGACATCCAGTTTAATGCAGTTCACCGCGAGAATAGAACATCTGTGTGAGAAACAAGGGAACGCAGAACGAATCATTAGCCTGAAAGGGAGTAATCCCCCATCTCAAAACAATCCAAAAGGAAGGGAAGTAGAGGGCTCGGTGACAGATTCTAATCCTCTTCAAAAGGTCGTTCGCCCGAATGATGGTAGAGGGGACCACATAAATAAGACAGCATGTGATAATAATGGGAGGGCAGATAGACTGACAGGTCAGGGAAACCCTAGTAAAACTCAAGGTACGACTAAAGTATATAGCCCAAAAGGAACTGATTTGATGCCGAATACTGATGTTCTACAATTACCCCCGGCATCTTCGCCATATGTAACAGTCCTAACAGGGGTACCCTCTTTAAAAAGGGATCAACAGGAGGTTATGGCAGAATTTGCGTAATAAGGTAGCTGACTGGTTGGTAAAATTTAAGCTGTTCCATCCGGGTGAGACCCAGGACATTTTGATGGTCCGCAGAGTAGGGTGGATGGGACATTCACCCAAAGTCATAAGAGGAGACTGTGTGGTCATCAACTTCTGGCGTCCACAACAAGTTAGGAGGATCTTGCAGTGTAAGGAAGAACCTCAGGGTGAAAATACGCTTATTAGTGTACTCCCCTTGAGTTACTTCTACAAGGCAAGGTATGATGGGAATCGAAGACAGCAGTCCCTTATTGTCCCCCTGGAGAATAGATTTGACGGCTTCATTGATTTAGAGGAGGTAGATTGACTACCTAAATATAGCCCAATTGCAACTCCCCAGGAAGATTACAATATAGAGTTCAAGCTGGGCAAGGTAACTGAGTCTTGCATTACTAAACAAGTGCCAATTAAACTAGGACGGAATGCCTCGGACTCTGGTGATGGTTCACTATTTCTATCCCGTACCAGCAGCACTGAGTTAGAAATAAATAGCACTAGTAAAATCCAAAAAGGAGGAACCGGTGACATACTTACCACAGCAGAGGGCATAGTTGCTCAAGCTAGCCATGTGGATCCACCACCAATAACTCCCCATGGAATCCCGGTTGTAAAACTAATGTCTTGGAATATAGAAGGCCTATCCAGGAATCTGCGGGATATTGTTTGGTGTACTTACACCGACGATTATGATGTAATTCTCCTGCAGGAGACCTGGGCTCTAGATATCACACGTAGGCTTGGTTACAAAACCTTTTTCTGCGAAGCTATCCCCTCAGTAAGAGGAAGAGCGTCTGGGGGCTTAGTGATCTGGGTAAGAATCACTCTGGAAATTGAAGTTACCCCTCTCACTATCGTGTCCAAGGATCTTTTAGGTATAAAGATAGCGACAAAAAATAAAGAATCTGTATATCTAATAAATGTATACAATAGGCCAAATCCTCTAAACAAGGAATCAAAGGTGATTGAAGAATTGGACTCTTAT
The DNA here is from genome assembly GCF_964261635.1 of Lissotriton helveticus. Classification (NCBI taxonomy): domain Eukaryota; kingdom Metazoa; phylum Chordata; class Amphibia; order Caudata; family Salamandridae; genus Lissotriton; species Lissotriton helveticus. The sequence goes on from NC_136067.1 coordinate 379,348,659, forward strand.
CTTGATACACTAGGACTCAATACACAAGTGATTATAGCTGGGGATTTCAACTGTAGATTTGAGCCAGTACTGGGCCTTGATAATCTATTTGAGGAACAGGATAGGGCAAATAACATCCCGCCCTTGATAGTACTGGGGTAGTCAAAAGCACGGTGGCAGCAATACAGATCCTACAGCTAACTGTGGCACATAATCTAAGGGCATGTAATGGCCGCTTTCAGTCAGACAGACCATCAGTACCAACATTCTGTAAAGGTAACTGCAAGTCTCATTTAGATTTCATATTGGTTTCCCTAAGTCTATGGCACTTAATTACTGATTTTAAAGTAGACTTCAGGACAGAGAGTGATCACTTACCGCTTCAACTATGTTTAGACTCCCAGTCCTTTTTATCTAAAACAGCTGCAGATGCTGTGTTAAACAGTAATGATGGCGACCTCCAGATAACAAACAATAGGCGCGCCCTGAAATGGCCTTATATTTTGGCCAATGAAGCAACAATGGTAAATATTTATAATACCTTTGCAGATACCGTTGCATCCAGTCAGAACCTCTCCTTAGGTGCCCAAGGCGTCCTAGATATGCACTATCAGCTGATAGATGCTTTAACACCTCTCCTGAGTAAAATTTATAAGGAAAATAATTCAATTAGTAGTCACTCAGAACTAGGTAACCCCTGGTATAATAAAGAATGTCGTCTAGCTAAGTCTCACCTGATTCAGGCTGTTAAAGCCAAGAACCCACAGGGTATAAGAGACAGCAGATACGCGTATAATAAGATCCTTAACCAGAAGAAAAAAGAGTGGGATGAGGCTATCTGGGAGGATCTCTTAACTGCAGCCAAAATGAGAGACCAGGGCACCTTCTGGAGCTTAATATCAAAGGGGAATAAGACAGGCAGATCATCCAAGGACCTGTACCTAGATGAAAAAACATGGTGTGACCACTTCTCTAAACTATACTCCCAAAATGAAGAGGGTTCGTATATAGAAGAACAAGAGGTTGATTTAGCCTCTAGCACAGTTTCTCTACATTTTAGTTTAGAGGAGACCACTCAGGCACTCCAGTCCATTAAAGCAGGTAAAGCCCCAGGACCTGATAAGATCCCTGGTTATCTACTAAAACATGATATGGAAGTCTGGGGGCCTTATATAAACTTCTTATGCAATTCCATAGTGGCAGGAACTCCTATTCCTGAGACTTGGAAAGGGGCAGAAATTGTAACCATTTTTAAAAAAGGGGATCGTTATGACCCAGCCAATTACCGACCAATTAGTTTAATTGATCTTTTACAGAAAGTTTTTGCCAGACATATTTTAAACAGACTTTTAGGATGGATGGAGGAGACTCAGATATAGTCTAAATACCAGGCCGGGTTCCGAACAAAAATTAGCACTGTGGACCAAGTATTTAGGTTCACATGCATTTGTTGGAAATACATTAATATAAGGAAGGGCAGCCTGTATGTTGCTTTTATGGATCTGAGGGCCGCCTTCGACCTCGTCCCTCGTACCCTCTTGTGGGACACACTAAGAAACATGGGGGTCCCAGGCGAACGTCTTGCAGAATTGATCAGACTTCATACAGGGAATTATGCCAAAGTGAGATGGGGGAAGGGTGCGGAAGTCACAAAGGCTATACCCGTGAGACGGGGCGTGCGCCAAGGCTGCGTGCTGGCGCCTGCGCTCTTCTCGCTGTATGTTAATGATATACCTACATACCTGGGGGTTGTAGCCATGACTCCCCAAAACTGGGAAATGAAGCGATCACGGCATTATTATTTGCCGATGATACAATCCTCATTTCTCAGACTCCGAAGGGACTCAAAAATCTGGTGAACTCATTTCATAGCTATTGTGTGGAAAAGGGTCTCGAAATCAACTCATCCAAAACTAAATATATGGCTATCAACCCGCAAAATTCATTCAAGAAGAATTTGGCCAGAAAACAATCAAAAACTAGAATACGTGGGGAGTTTTAATTATTTAGGTATTACGTTGGACAGTAATCTATCGTGGAAGGGGCATCTGGAAAAAAGTAGAATATCTTTTAAACAAAACTCGATGCCTATCTTAAAAATACATGGTGGGAGCCTTTCCAAGGCTATTAAACCAGCCTTGGAGGTGTTTAAGGGCAAGGCCCAATCAGCGGCACTTTATGGTGCCGAGGTTTGGGGGCCTTCCTGTAAGAGGAATTTTGAACGGGATGAAAATAATTTTATACGTAGGTTACTTGAAATCCCGATCAGAACTCCCCTAGTTCCAGTGTTTCTGGACATTGATATTAAATGTACAGAATACCAAGCAACCTTAAGGCCTCTACTTTATTGGGTAAGGATATGGTCTACCCCAGAGTTGTGTAACTATAGAAGCGGTTTAATAGAAGTCATGCAGATTGATGAGTACAAAAACATTGAATGGTTAAAACATATTTCCCTTTGGTGCATTAGGTTAGGGCTATCCCATTTCTGGGAAGATCCTCTGAGCATGACACCTTCTTGCAAAAAGCTTCTAAAGTTAACCTTCTGGTTTTACATCAATAGCAAAAGATTGTATAGCTCATCAATTGGTACCTTGACCCAGAAGTTTCTGACTGTAAAGGATAGTGCTTATTTTGAACCTTTTATGAACGAGATAGGACCATGTGAAGAAGGGGTTTAGGCGGACCGGAATAACAGGCGGGGAGGCCGGATATATTGTGCTATGGTCAGCGACTTTTATTGAAAGTTCAGGACAAAGTCTGTTTGGATGGAAGGGTTGGTGGATGAGTTCCGGCGGCATGTGCAGGGCGGGGTAGCTGGGATGACGGTCTGGCGCGGTGGGGTCGTCTGGATGGGGTCTTCTTCTCCTGGGCTGATGTAGTTTTCTCCGCCGTAGGGTACTGGCACTTCTCGGAGGCATGCAAAGGAGAGAAGAGTACAGGGCTTTTAGTCCTGGGCAAAAGGACGTCTGAGTACTTCCATCTACACCGGGGAGTGAGGGAGTCGGAAACTGACCGTGAGGAAGGGACGGCGAGGCCGGATGGAAAAGGCAAGCAAGAGAGGGAAGGGGAAGAGGGTGTGGCGTGTGGTGGGGACGGTGCTCAGGCTTCTTTACAGTGCCAGTGATAGGAGTCAATATACAGTGCTTTTGTGCTCGTGAAGCTCTAAATACAGTATTTACAACTAATTACAGGGGGAAACACGGAGAAAGGATGGAGTGTACTCATGTGCCCTGCCGCAACTCTCCTGCGAGTTGCGGCCGCTCTCCAGCCACCTCCTGAGGACGCCACCAGTCTTCGGTCCAGACGTCCTCCTCCTCGTCCTCGCTTCGGCTTTCCTGCTCCGCTCCGCTCCCTGTCAGTGGTTCTTTGCTTACCGCTGCCTCCTGCCACGAGTCCGCCGCTTGGAACCTCTCTCCTTCCTTCCCGACGGCTTTTCTATGTTCCGGGCAGGTTTCCGGGTCAGCACTTCCGGGGTCAGAGGCGGCCGTTTCCGGTGCCTCAAAGGGTGTCTCACTTCCGGGGTCGAGGGAGATTGCTTCCGGTCCTACGGTCTCGGCTGTTGCTGCCGGTTCCTGTAGGGGAAGAGAGAGAGGAGGAGTCCTGTGTGATTGGGACGCTGCACGACCGGGCGCGGGGGACAGGGACCCCAGGCTCGGACGTCGCCCCGGGGAGGTAAGGGCCGCTTCTTCTCCACAGACCACCACTAGCAAAATCTTTATATCTGCAATTTAGATACGGGGTTCTGCAGATGAATGCTAATACTTGTAGGTGGGGGCGCAACAAGGAGACTGATCTTTGTATGTTCTGTTCACAAAAGGCGAAAGAGGATGATGCACATTTACTTTTCTTTTGCCCGGTCTATAAGTCCCCAAGGGCTCGATGGATCAGACCCTTATGCAAAAATGTGGGCGGAAGGTCCTACAAAGAAGCTGAACGTATAATTAAATCCAACACCTCACAACTGGTAGTATTCTGCATATGTAGGTTTTTTATTTAATGTATACCTGATTAGGAAGAAGCTCGGCCTTAAGCTTTAGTGCAATTAATCTGATTCCAGTCTCCTCTATTGTACATCTGGATATTGTATATTTTTAAGTAATGCATTTTAATGTTTTATATTGGCTTTTAAATCATAGTTTTTATCTTATTTATGCAATGAGATTGTTGGTTTTAGTGCGGTAATTGTAATCATGGATAAATTGTATACTTGTCCCTTTCTATCTTATCATAGCCTGATCATGTGGATATTTGCCTGGAAAAGACATAGTGGATACTTGCTTGTAAAATGTTTTATTTTTTTGCTTTTATGGCTAGAAAGCCGAAATAAAGTTGAAACAAACAAACAAACAGATTGAACCTATGGTACTGGGCATTAGTTTTTTAAATGAAACAATCAGGCCTATAACCTTTATCATGGGCTCATCACCAAAACCAATTCAGTCCTACCATAACAACCATAAATAAACCCTCTCACAAGGCAGCCAACAGGCAAAGAGTCAGCAAAATCACAAATCCCTATAAAATTAATGTTGGCAGAACTCCTCTTAGAAAGGACTAACAAGAACTATCACAGTGCAAATGTTCTACCCCAATGGAAAATTCATGGGGGAAACCAATATCAAAGCCCTTGCATTCTACGGTAATCTGTGAGATTCCTTGTAGCAAAATACCACTCTACAGCCTTCAGCACAGTGCACTAAGAATCCACTCTAAAGGCCTATTTGCTTTGATAAAAGCATTTCACATTAGGTACGTCAGGTCTCAATCCTTTGAAATAATTTTAACATATGCTTTTTACAATAAGTAAGTCAGGCCTACTGACTTTGTTGTAACTAAATAAGCAGATCAGACCAGGTCATTTCTCAATGAAACAATCACGCATACAGGCTTTATCACATGCATTTTGCCATAACCAACTCAGGCCCAATGCATTACACGTTAGCTTCCACAGAAAGCAATCATGGGGCATGAAGTTGTAAAAGTAGGATTATGTACAAAGCCAGAAAAGGTGACACAATATACAACCTATCCTAAAAGGGCCAAGCAGGAATTGTAGCAGTTCGCCTGCCAGGATTTAACAGAAGGGGGGGGGGGGTGTTAAACAACACCAAAATGTTTGTCTACAACAGTCATTTGTGAGATTACATGTAACAATATACTTGAAATACCGATCTGCAGTCTTTAACACAGTGTAAAGGCAATCCACCCTTAAAAGATCTGGTAGTGTTAATACACGTGCTTCAGAATAAATAAGTTAGGTCTACTGAATTTGTCATCTTTTCATAATAAACCGTTTAGACCTATGGCATCTGCCATAAATTGTCCCAATGAACCAGCCAAGCCTATAGTGTTCATCAGTGGCAGGCACTATAAGCAGGTGAGGTATCTTGTACTGTGCATAAACTGCTAACCATCAAGTATACAGTCATAAAATTACAATTATATACAGAAATACACCTGTCAAACAATATACAACCCAACTGACAATGGCCTAGCAAGATTTATCCCATTACAAATCTTCAATACCATGTGTTTGTCAGAGGGGATAACCAATGCTGAAAACCTTGCTCGCTAAGATAAACTTTGAAATATCAATTAACAAAACATCTGTTTATAGCCTTTAACCCCTTGCATGCTCATGACGGCCCCCGGCCGTCATGCGTCACGGTGGGCGTGTGCTGACAACGGCCGGGGGCCGTCCGAATCCCGCCCAATATGTAAGTCACCCGCACATCGTGAAAATTTTCCGCACATGCAAGGGGTTAATGCACCCAAACCACAACCCACTCTGAAATGTCTTTGGTGTTAACAAAAACCCTTTTTACAATCAATTGGGCAGACCTACTTCCTTTGTTGTAGCTTTTTAAATAATCAAATCAGATATATGGCATCTGACATAAATGTTCCCAATGAACAAACCAGGCCTATAGCCTTTATCACTGGCTTGTCACCATAACTTACTCAGGCCTACTGAATTCTGCATAAATGTTCCCATGAAGAAAAACTCAGGTTTACAGTTAGAAAATTATAATTATTCCCAAAACAATATGCAACCCCATCCTACGAGGTCTAATAAAGATTATTAAAGTGTAAGTCTGCTTGCAGGGTTTTTCAAAGGAGAGAACCATCACCAGAAGCCTTGCCTTCTACAGTAATCTGTAAGAATGCATGTAACACAGTACATGTCTTAAGGGACTTTAACACAGTGGAATGACATTCTATCCTAAATCCACCCATCCTTGAAGTCATATTGCCTTTAACGGAGCAGAGCAGGAATATCGACAGAGAAATATGGAGAGACATAAATATCCCCGCAATAATATAATGGAGAAGAAATATCAACAGCAAAAATATAGTTGACAAGAATATCGACTGACAGGTAAGTAATATCGATTTCAAAAATATCGACGTCTTAAATATCGTTTACAAAAATATAGTTGACAAAAATATCGAATTATTAACAATGTTATGTATTTTAGTGTTTTTAATGAGAATTGTTTGTCATTTTAGTATATGTTTTAACATTTTACTAGTTATTAATTTATTTTAAGTTTAATTTTGTGTTTTTAGTTCTGTAGCGGGTTGTGGGTTTATAGGGGAATAGGGTGGGAAGTAATTTAATTATATAGATTTAAATAATTATTTATAGTAGTTAATATATATATATTTTTAGATTGAATTTTGTGTTTTAGTTCCTTAGTGGGTTGTGGGTTTATAGGGGAATAGGGTGGGAAGTTATTTAATTATATAAAATGTAGCGAATAATTAATGTGTTAATTGATTAATTATTAATTGTTTGATAATTTGTTGGTAATTAATTTCAATAATGAATTCATAATTAATTATGTTAATTGTTTAACTAATTTGAGGTGTGTGTTGTGGTGTTTATATGTGTAAATGGTGTGAAGGGTGGTAAGTAATGAATTTTTATTGATTATTTATTAAAAAAAGTTAATGTCCATTAATTAATTAGTTACTATTAATTATAATAGTGTAATTAATTTTAGGTGTGTGTTGTGGTGTTTATGTGTGTAAATGGTGTGAAGTGTGGTCAATAATTAAATTTGTATTTATTAAATATTAAATATTTTAAAATTAATTTCCATTAATTAATTAGTAATTATTAATTGTAATTGTGTAATCAATTTTAGGTGTGTGTTGTGAATACTGTAGTGTCAATTAATGTGTAATGAATGATTTTTTACTATCTTTGTTACTAATAATATATTTTAATTTATATATTAATTATGTTAATATTGGAAATTAAATGTAATAAAAATGTTGATGTTTTGGTTTTGTATTGTTGTGGGATCCAGCACTTTCCCTACTGTTGCACTCATTGGAGTGGGAATAGTAATGTTTAACCCTGCACTATCCAGCGCTTTCCCTACTGTTGCACTCACTGGAGTGGGAATAGTAATTTTTACCCCTCCGCTATCCAGCGCTTTCCCTACTGTTGCACTCACTGGAGTGGGAATAGTAATTTTTACCCCTCCTCTATCCAACGCTTTTCCTACTGTTGCACTCACTGGAGTGGGAATAGTAATTTTTACTCCTCCGCTATCCAGTGCTTTCCGTACTGTTGCACTCACTGGAGTGGGAATAGTAATTTTTACCCCTACGCTATCCAGCACTTTCCATACTATTGCACTCACTGGAGTGGGAATAGTAATTTTTACCCCTCTGCCATCCAGTGCTTTCCCTACTGTTGCTCTCATTGGAGAGGGAATAGTAATTTTTACCTCTCCACTATCCAGCACTTTCCCTACTGTTGCACTTACTGGATTGGTAATAGTAATTTTTACCCCCTCGCTACCCAATGTTTTTACTATTATTGTGTATATTTTGTCATTAAATGTATGTTTTATTCTTTTTTAATAGTTTAATGTGTTAATTAAATATAGAATATTTAATTTAATTTTAAATTTATATATATGTGTATATTTTATTTTTATAGAATTTAAAAAAGTGTATAAATTAAATAAAGATAATAGTTAATAAAATATATGTAAGTAAATATATGTATATGTACACTTTTTTATATTTATTAAATTAAGTTTATTTGTTATAATTAGTTACAATATATATTAAATGTAATTTATTTTGTTAATAATATTATTTAATTATTTTATTTAAGTTATGTAATTTTTTTAAGTCGATATTTTTTACTTCTATATATTTTACATCGATATTTTTGTGTCAATATTATTGTACTTACCAGTTTATGTATAGGGAGTTGATATTTTTGTTATCGATATTTTTTTCATCGATATTCTTAACCACGATATTTTAACATGGATCAGCCTTTACCATATGATTTTTCAAAATAAATAAGTCAGGCCGACTGCGGTTTGTCAGAAATTTTCATAATACAAAGATTAGATCTATGGCCTTCAATATCCCTTTTCCATTGACCTAATCTATCTATATTTGAAAGTATTTCTCCTCAGGGTGCTGTTTACCTTTCTGCTCACCAAGGTACTGCTCCTCTCTTGCTGTAGTGCTTTCATGTCTCCAAGGTATGCCAGTCCCCTCCTCTCAGTGTACTGACTCCTCAGTATGCTACCCACACTTTCTCTTAGAGAGTAACCCTCTCAGTGTGCTGTTTTTAATCTCGCTCTCTCTCACTGTTGCTCACTGAATCTGGGTGTTTCCTCCATTGGGGTGTTCCTATCTTGTTTTAGCAAGTGGTTTCCTATCACACTCATGGTGCACCTCTCTTTTAGGATGGTGTCTTCTATATAGGGTGATTTCCCACTCTCTGGATTCTACCTCTGCTTCCTTATTAAGGTGTCATTCTCCCTTTTCCAAGTGCTGTCCTATTATTCTGAGCGGGCTGCTATCTCTTTGGATACTCCCTCCCGCCAGGTGGCATTCTCTCCTCTGGATTCCCCACTGTCCCTCACGAACCCACACATACTCTTGAGGTGCTGCTCTTACTCTGAGCTCTTACGTCCAGTACTGCTTTCTAAGGGTGGTGCTGCCCTCTCACCCTGGTATTATTAATCAGTCACTGCCCCTTCCCTGTGAACACATAGTGCTGGTGTCTCTTTATGATATTACTCTCTCGTAGGATACCACCTTTGTTCTTCTTCTCTCAAGCTACTCTCCCGTCAGTCTGCTCCTCACTCAATATACTGTTCTGTCTTTCTTCTCAGTATGCTGCTCTCTCTTGGGATGCAGTCCCATCCCTGAAAACCCCCTCTCTATGTGCAGCTTACTGTCCCTTGGAAATGTTGATGCAGACTTCCTGTGGCACCAATTGCAGGGTACTGCTCAGGCTTTCTGCTTAAGGCACAGCTCTTTGTGTGCCACTGCCCTCTCCTCTGCTATACACCATGGTGGTAACCCCTCTCTCTGAAACCCCTCATGGTACTGCTCTGACTTCTCCCTTTGTGTGCTGCCTTCTCTCCGGGTACTGCCCCTTTCCTGAAAAACACCTCTCCAGAAGCAACTGTCTCTCATGGTGCTTCTCCATCCTAGGGGCAGTCCTCAGTGCACACTTGTTAGGTTGTTGCTCTCTTATGTGCTATTTGTCTGAATGCTTCCACCTCCCTCTGTCTTTCCATCAGGATGTGTCACTTGCTCAGAGACCTACATCCTCTGCTACATTGCAGATCGTTTTCCTTTCCAATTGCAACTCTTAAGTTTCTGTTCCCCTCATGATGCTGCTGTTCTCTCAAATTCACCTATCTGACTGCCCCATCCACTAAGGTTGCTCAGCCTTTCTACCTATATTATAAGGCATGATCCACTTCGTCCTTGTTTGTCCACTAATCACTCTCTTTCACAGTTTCACTTTCATGGAGTGGACTTTGTGTCACAAAACGTCATTATTCTGCCCATGCGTCTAACAAGGAGGACTCTTTTGTAGTTTTTCTGAACCATTCCTAAGTGCATCTAGCCTTTTATTTGTGAACAAGTACGTGATTTACAAAAATCTAACATGTCCTTTTCACATTCTATGTGTGAATCTGTTTATTATTATTTTTTTATATATTTCTTTTCATTAAACAGTGAAATCAAAGCACATCCATCAAAAACAGGCAGGCTACTTCAGTGTCACAGCGATATCATACAGTGTACAGAATACATTGTCATTATTACATAAATCAGATCAAGGGGTATCAACAGTGTCAGTGTCTAATTGGCGACTAGGTGGGAGACAGATATCACCTCTATAGCGGTTCCATGCTCCCCATACTTTAACCCACTTCCTGGGGAATCCCCTAGCAATGAAGACTGACTCTACACATACACCAGTCCAGATCTTCCTTCCAGTTCATCAATTGGGGCGGCGGACAGGTCCCCCACCTCTGTGCAATATTACGTTTGGCTATTATAAATGCCAAAGTTGCCCACTGCGTGGTATATGTATTAAGATCAGTAGGTTCCTAAATATTTAATGAGCATCTACGGGCTTCCGGTTGTAGATCTACTCCTAACACCGACCTCAATGTGCCTGGATGTCCCTCCAGTATTGTATCCACTGACATTGCCATAGAATGTGAATGAACGTTCCCAGCTCCCCACATCCCCTCCTGCAGTCGCCACTTACAGCTCGTCCCATACGAACAAGGCCGTGACCCGTGACATATATCCTGTGCAATATTTTTTATTTGTATTAGTCTCAACAAGGCAGGGATTGCTACTACTCGCAGGGAGGAGACCGCCTCCTGCCAGTCCTCATCGTCAATTTCTAGACCATCCCTAGTCCACTGCTCTCTGAGGGCCAGTAACGGGTCTTCCATGTTGTTAATTCATTTTCTATATATTAAGGAAATGGCTTTCTCTGGGAGGTGTCCATCGAGGACTCTGTCCTCCAGTGTCGAGGCTTCCGGCAGCGCTGTGCCACTTGGTACATGAGTAAGCAGGGCATGACGGATCTGAAGGTAACGGAATTGCTCGGCGTCTGCCAACTTATATTGGGATTTAAGTGATGCAAATGATTGCACCGCTCCCTCCCCCCAGATGTCCTTGATGCAGGAGTTCCCAATAAGATCCCACTTATCGAAACCCTTGGATTTCTAGAGGCTTCAGAGTTTCTCAGAATTCCACAATGGTGTAGCTAACGTGAGTCTGTTATCCCACTTTAAGTGTTTGGTGACGGTGTGCCATACTTGGATGGCGTGCGCAGTCTGTCCTGTCAGTGGGTACCTACGAGACTTGGCGTATAACGCTCTAGTATAGTTACCTCCAGGATCTCCCGGATGACCATAAATCCCGGGTTAATAGATGCCAGATGAGACGCCCACTAATACTTCTTCAGATCAGGAAGACTAATCCCACCATCATACCAATTAAGCGTCAGCTTAGAAAATGCTATTCGAGGTCTGCCCTCCCATAAAAGCTGTCTCTGGAGACTTTCAATTTCTTTAAAGTAGGATCCGGGGACCGAATCAATTGTGTTCTGGAGCGCATAGAGAAATCGAGGCAGGGCCATCTTTTTCAACAGGACCGCCCTGCCTAACATGGAAAGGGGAAGGGACCTCCAATGCGCCATGTCATTCTTAAGTCTCTACATGGGTGGGTCCAAGTTACGTATATAGCGTAGCTTTGGATTTAGTGTCACGAAGATTCCAAGATACCGGAACCCCTCAGATACAATCGGGTAACCATGCGGTATCAACGGTGGTTCACCCTAAGGACATAAACTAATGATTTAAGCCAGTTCACAGTAAATCCAGAGTACCTGCCGAATATTTTCAGCACATCCAGGAGGCAGACCAGTGACCCTCTGGGATTCGTAAAATATAGAAGAACATCATCCGCGTAGAGAGATATCTTGTCCTCCCAGTCCAGAGACCACCTCAATCCACGGATTGATCTATCTTGCCTTATCCAAGCCGCCAAAGACTCTACTGCCAATGCCTAGTGCCCCTGTCAAGCTGAAAGTCTGAGGACTTGCGGTTATTTACTACTACCCGAGCCATCGGGTCTGAATACCGGAGACAAACCCAACCTATGAATTCCTGTCCGAAGCCCAATTTGCTTAACACAGCAAACAGATAGGGCCACTCCATCATATCAAACGCCATGGTGGCATCCAATGACACGATGACTGCCGGCTCTAATATGGTAGGTACTCTACTCAGTACGCCATGCAGGCTGCGTAAGTTAAGAGCTGTGTTCCGATGTGGCATGAAACCCGACTGGTCCAGGTGAACTAGAGTAGTGATTACTTTAATCAGGCGTGACACCAGCAATTTGGGAAGGACCTTAGGCTCCACATTCAAAAGTGATATCGGCCGATAGGAAGTGCAACTAGTTCTGGGTTTGCCCTCCTTATGTATAACCACTATGTTAGCAACTCGTTGGTCGTATGGAAGCAGACCTTTTTCCTTACTCTCAGTCAGCATAGCTCGGAAATGAGGAGCGAGTTTGTTAGAGTTCAATTTATACAATTCAATGGGAATATCATTAGGCCCCGTTGCTTTACCTGAGTTCAAACCACGGATAGCCTGCGCCACTTCGTCATCGGTTATAGGAGAGTCCAGATAGCTCTTATTTTCTTCTGAGAGTGTAGGAAGTATGATGTCCCTCAACATTTCAGCATTGTCCTCCTCCGTAAATCTACCGGTCGCACTATATACTGTAGGATAATGATTGGCAAAGGTGTCGGCTATCGCCTGCGGGTCCGTGACAGGATTGGAATCCTGCCCCAAAATCTCAGGCACTATTCTAGACGCCCACTCACGTCTATCCAGCCACGCTATCAATTTCCCAGCCTTGTATCCAAGCTCATAAATTTTGCTTTGGACCGCTCTACCTTACGCCCTGGCACTTTCTTTAGCTATGCCCTGAAACTCAGCTTGTCTTAATCTAAGAAGGTGAAGGTCCTCAGGGGAAACCTCTCGGGCCAGCTCCTCCTCCGACCTTATCACATCCTCTTCCGCCCTTTCAAGATCAGCCTGTCTCTCTTTCTTTTTACTGGCTATTAGGGAGAGAGTTTCCCCCCCCCCCCGGGTAACCGTCTTATACGCTTCCCAAACTGTTTGTGTGGAATCTACAGAGTCCTTGTTTTCCTGAAAGTAGTGCTCCGTGGCCCTAACTATACTCCTCCGAGTATGTGGATCTTTCAAATACCACGGATTAAGGGGGGCCACTCTACCAGTGCTCACAACTTCCCACTCTATCTAAGCCACACCAGGGAATGATCTGAAATGCCCCGTCCCAAATGACGTACCTCTCTGATAGTGTGGGCCTGAGATGCTGGTACAAGAACATATTCTATTCTGGCCAAACTGTGGTGTGCCCCTGATATGTGTGTATATTGTTTTGTGTCCGGGTTGCTTGCCCTCCAAGCGTCCATCAGCCCCATTGTATCTATGAAGTCGGGGAGTCCCCTCTGAGCTGGTCTAAGCACCCGAGGAGGGTGACGATCCAGATCCCCAGACATGACGGCATTGAAGTCGCCCCCAAATACCAAGATCCAACGGTAGTGTAAGGACAATCGCACCTAGGACCCGAAACGTGTCCGCCTGCAGCCCGGGAGGGACATATATTCAGACGAATGTGGCTGTTTTCCCTTCCCATTGGCCCGAAACCCCCACATATCTGCCTCTATTGTCTGTCCAAGTGGCATGTATTGTGAAAGGAAAGGAATTCTTGATCAGTATACCTACTCCCCTCAACCCCGAGGTAAATCCCACATGCGCTACAAGTTTATACCCTCGCCTGTGCAAGGCCAATCATTTGTTCCCTGTTGGACCCGGCCTCGTGGCGTGGTCCTACCCCTCCCGCATGGCGGGCCCCGGACGACATCGGCCCTCCATCCAGCCCGGGTCGGCCTCGGGCACACCTCTGCACGCCCTCCAAACCACCAGATCCGCCACCCGGCGGCCCACAACCACTGACACGGCACCCTCGGGCCGCCCCAGCATTACCGGTCCGGTGCCTACCCCGGACCCTCATTCCAGGCCCGACGCCATCTTGGGCCCATCACGTCACAGACACGTGGTCCCGGACCAGCCGCGGCCACGGCCCCAGCGAGCCCGCCACCGAGGCACCAAGAACCCTCCGGGTGGTAGAGTGGCCACTCAACCAGAGACAAGGAGAGGGGAGTTTCGATGGCTCTCCAACCGTCCCCGGATGCCTGGTTTCGATCGACCTCCGGCCTCCCTGAGCGCTGGTCCCACCCCCTGCTGGGTGTCTGGACACCATCATCCCGGCCCCTCTGACCCCCAGGCGAGAGGGTCCGGACATCAAAGGACTCCAGACCTATATCTGGGCCAGCCCCGGAGTAGGACGGCAGTTGTATCCCGGAGTCGAGAAGCCCTGCTGACGATGTCGCGGCTGACCCTGAGACGAACTCCCCTTGCTGCTCTACCTGGAACCTGCTGGCGCTGCCGCGGTCCATCTTCGCTGTAACCACCTTGGAGCCTGCTGGCGCTGCCGCGGTCCATCTTTGCTGTAACCATCTTGGAGCCTGCTGGCGCTGCCGCGGTCCACACTCGCTGAACCATCTTGGAACCTGCTGGCGCTGCCGCGGTCCACACTCGCTGAATCATCTTGGAACCTGCTGGCGCTGCCGCGGTCCACACTCGCTGAACCATCTTGGAGCCTGCTGGCGCTGCCGCGGTCCACACTCGCTGAACCCTCTTGGAACCTGCTGGCGCTGCCGCGGTCCACACTCGCCGAATCATCTTGGAACCTGCTGGCGCTGCCGCGGTCCACACTCGCTGAACCATCTTGGGACCTGCCGGCGCTGCCGCGGTCCACACTCGCTGAACCATCTGGGAGCCTGCTGGCGCTGCCGCGGCCCAACCTTCCGGAACCCCCCAGCTCGAGGATTGAGAGCTGTGCGTAGAGTCTCCTTGCAACCGACCATCTATAAGACTGTCCCGCTACCTTGCCCCTTACAACGAGACTTTCCAGATCTCGGGATCTGCTGTATATATTGAAACGATACTTATTGCCCGATAAAGATTGAAAACTCTATCTACGTGTGGTGTATATTTGTAGTGGTGTGGTTACTCTGCTGTACGATTCTAGGAGAAGGCCCTCCCGTCAGAGGCCTCTCGACATCGCTCGGTCCCTTCTCTGAAGGAGGGGTAGACCTAGGGGTGGTCAGTCAGACACCTTCTGCCTCCCCCGGGTTCGCCTTTCTAACATTGGTGGCAGGCGCTGCGATCCGAGCCAACGCAAAATCGTACAGAGAGTGATCTACCCGCTACGACGGAAAAACACACAGAGACCATGACGACCCAAGGAACCAACCTACCTGCCGAATTCCAGAAAGGGAAGATAGAAGAATACAGCCACAAAGAACTAAAACAATTCTGTAAAGACATGGGTATCGCTACCACTGGCCTGAGCACAAAAGAGGACTTCAAATCGGCCCTACAAGCCTGGGTGGAAACCCGAGACAGACCACCCCAAGAGGAGAATGGCCCGAACAGGCAACAGGAAACCAGCGCACCCCCGACGGGGGAAAGAACCGCAACACTAAACGCGGACCTCATCTATGAAGACGCTCGAGAACGAGAGCGCAACCGGCTACACGAAGTGGAGCTTGCACGACTCCGGCTAGACGGAGAACTCCAGCTAGCGGAGAAAAAGATAGCCCTCGAGCAACTACGGCTGGAGGGGGATCTAGAAGAGAAACGGAGACAACGTGACCTCGAAGAAAAACGACTAGCATATGAACACGAACGAGGCCTGAGAGAACTAGAAATCAAGGCCAAGATCAACGAAGATAGCGCGGCCGGGGCCAAGACCTCGGCCCCTCCCGTGGACACCAAGGTTCACCTACCGAAAGATGTAGTCAAAGAATACTACAAGAACGATGATATCCAACAATGGTTCAAAGCCTACGAGGTGGCCATGACCGCCCATCGGGTGCCCCTGAAGGATTGGGGCGCCGGCCTGTGGGGAAAGTTCGTCAACGAAGGGAGGGACGCCCTGCTGGAACTCCCTGACACCGAAATGACCTCCTATGAACACATGAAAACGGCCCTACTCACGCGCTACGGACTCACCCCCGAAATGTACCGGCAGAGGTTCCGAGACTAAAAAAATCCCCGGTACCACTTGGGTAGAATATGTGAACTTTTTTAGCAGAGCCTTCGAGGGGTGGGTCAAAGGCAGTCAGGTCACTACCTACCAGCAGTTGGTCGACCTTATGTTATGGGAGCACCTCTCCAACAACTGCTTCATTGAACTACGACAGCACCTCCTCGACAGCAAGTTGACCGAGCCGCGAAAGCTAGCGGTCGAAGCAGATCGGTGGGCGAGCAACCGCGTCCACCGGAACACCACAGGAGAATACGGACGAGGGTCCCCGGGGAACCACCGGCCGCGAGGCGGCGGGTCTGGCATCAGCCGAGGCCGAGACCTCCCGCCGGGGTCTTCGCCCGCCTCCTCTACACCAGCCTCCAGCCCGAGGGGGGCCCATCCAGCCCGACCAGGGTGTGGTAAATAAATAATTAATTACCGGTTCTATTTTTGACTATAATGAATAAAACAGACAGCTCAATAAATAAGAGACAGGATTCGAGGTATCTTGAGTCTTCAGGCTTTAATCAGGCATAAGGGAAAAGGACAGAACAGCCTGGAAGCACGGGACGGCAGCTGCCGGGGGCAGGATCTGGGAGCATAAGGGGGTAAGGGGGGTAACTTTTTGTAACAGTTCACAGTATATATATATATCAAAACAAATGCATTACATTCAATACAGTAGGCGTACCAGTAGGCGTGACTCGTAGCAGTCGCGAAAGATAAGGGCAAAATGATGTAACAAGAAGGCGTGTACAGGGCGTATACATAGACATGTGATGTGAACGTAACAGAAGTGTCATGAATGGGGCGGAAACATGGAGGGGGCTACCTGAGCAGCTGGGACCTCTAACCTAGTGGTGCGCGCAAACAGGCAATGACGTGTTACCAGGGAGAACTGGGGGCTATGACTTCTGCGCTAGAAGAGGAGACTAAAGTCTGGAGTGTCAGAGCGACATGTACCCAAGGCATATCTAGTATCTGGTGTTTAGAGTACATGTTGATAGAATCCAAAAGTTATCAGGGCAAAGGCTAATAGACTCTAAGACTGGTACATGCATAATTCTACATGTATTGCGTGTGCGAGGAATATTCTATGAATATTAATACAGTATTTCTCTTACATGGAGACATAAAGGCTAGACCATGACAGAAACTATTGATACGATTCAGTAGCTTAGGAATGCAGAGAAGGAGGGCTGGACTGATAACTAGAAACATAACATACTCTTGGCAGACTGGGAGGCAGAGCCAGGCCGGGCCGGGCACTGCGAGGCAGGAAGTAAGCGAGGGGTCAGGGATACAGGTGGGGTCTGTATCGCTCCTCGGAGAGGGTTCAGGAGACAGGAGCTGAATCTGAGTCCAGGCCCTTTTGAGGCCTAGAAACGGGGACAATTCAATGAATTAACGTGCACACTGTAAAATGTGGCAACGTAGGTTTACATAGGCCTAATATTCGTTGTTTTCACGAAGACTGGAAACTGGCATACTAGAGTTGGACACAACTATAATTGCGTCTTTAATCGATCAGAGGGGAATACATGCATATCGATCATGCACATATAACATAAGATGGGGAACACGTAGGCACATACAACATGGCAAAATTTACTTTTCCACATTCCCTCCTTGTGCCCTACGTTTCCATCAGGAAACATCAATATTCATGATACCATCTATCATTTCATATAGCATCATTTGCTCGTCTCGAATTGTCTTAGAGCGAGAGTTAGGACTAGGAATACAAGAGGTAGCACACATGCCGCAAATCGCAGGGCCACATTGTATACAGAGGCAGCAACTGAATATGATCATTACTGCAATACCTAGGAATGACAATACTTTCCATCCCCAGGCAGATATAATACTCCAGAGCCAACCGAACCAAGTCCAGGTGCCTGGATTCTGGTGTAACTGATGGGCAATTTTATGAAGTCTGGTTATAGCTGAATGAACAGACGGCGCGTTATTAGGAATGAAAATGCAGCAACTAGATCCGATGACTCTACATGCTCCTCCTCTATCGGCCAGTATGACGTCAAGAACGAGACGATTTTGGAGCACGACAAATCTCATAGCAGATTGCTCTTCAGTTAAGTTACCTAGAGCAGAAGTAGTCTCATTCACTACTGCTTCAAGGGTTCTGGTTAGCCTACGTATTAACTTACTATTCTGGACAGGTCCTATAAAGAAGAAGAAACCTTTATTAAAGTCTTGATACTGTTCTAGAGTAGTTTCAGTTTGATCAACAATTGGGGACTCGATCTCCCTTCTATGTCTGACGTATACTAGATACGTGTTTCTGTGATAATCAGATGGGGCTAGAAAAACTGGTGGCAGTAGGAAGGCAATGTAACATGTTCCATCCCAATCGAGGGGCAGACGAACATATGCGGTCTGACCACAAACAAAATAAGAATGACGTGAGGCTTTGAAAATAGATTTCCCACTGTCACTATACTCGACAATAGTAGTACAATCACTATGTCCTACATGTGCGGAACCATTCTTTCTGACGCATAATTCGCCTTTGACTGGTAGTACTGAAATAGCAGGTAAATCTGGAGTAGTATCGGACTGAACATTCAGGACCATGAAATTCGAGGAAGAATTACCTAAATCATACACTTCATTTTCTAGATCTAACCCTGTTCTATGGGAAAGACCTTGCTTGTCTGGGAAACATGTTCTATTCAGGAGGGACATATCATTGGAGGATGACGTTAACGTGGACCATGCTCCACATGAACCATTATGTGAAAACGGATAAGGAAAAAGTGGCAGAACTCCCTTCGGAGTCTGGAAAGGGGGGAGTCGACCACACACCCAACAATTAGTGGCATTGCTGGTCTGGTGTGAATAATGCAACATTCGGATGAATGTGTTATTTCGCATAGCAAGACGATAGGATAGCTCGTGAGGAGGCAGATCACTAAATGTGTGCTCTACTGTAACATTAGAAAACATATTTACATGTGAAATCGGAAAACATAAATGTAAAGCATAACTTGTGCAGGTAACCATAAGACTCAAAAATAAGAAGAAACTTAGAACAATAATACATCTTATAGAGTTTTGACTAACTCTCTCACTATGGGGGTCTATCTCATACATGTCAGGAACCTGTCTAACCGTTTCACCCGAGAGGGACTTAGACAATTAAACTGGCTGACTTATTTTACTAGACCGGAGCTTCTGTTTATACTCCTGTTGCAGAGTTTTCTCTAACAGGGGAACTTTGAGTTCAGAGTCTGTTTTTAGGCAGTCTTTAGAAATGAGGCAGTCCTTAGCAAAAGTCTTTTTACGTAGTCCATGGAATTTCTTTATGTGGGTCAGGTGGACCCAGCCTTTTCTCCCCTCGAGCTTTACTGCAGTCCTTGTTGTAAGCAATACGAGGCGGGGCTCCTTCCAGCGGGGCTCCAGCGGACTTGAACGATCAAAATTCCGCACCAACACCAGGTCGCCTGGAATGACCTCATGCGGTTTCACCTCGGTGTTGTCTGGAAATGCGGCGGCAACCTGTGAACGACAAGAGTGTAGGGCAGACATCAAGGAAGCTAGGTAATCTGTCAGCATATTACTGGAAACATCTGTAATACTGCGGGGTCTAGGTGTACCCCACATGTTTGGGGGGCGGCCGAATACGACCTCATACGGGGACAGACCTGATCTGGAATGTGCAACCATCCTCATATAAAACAAAGCAACTGGCAGGGCGACTAGCCAGTCTACACCTTTTTCTTTACATACTTTTGCAATGCGGATTTTCAGAGTCTGATTATGTCTCTCTACGAGACCGGCTGCTTCAGGATGGCGCACACAATGGAACTTCCACTGGTACCCTAACAGAAGGGAAACATGTTTCATAAGCTCGGATGAGAATGGCTGGCCGTTATCAGAATATACGACCCTAGGGAGTCCATAGCGGGGAAAGAATTCACGAACCAACTGCCTGGCAGTGGTCGCAGCTGTGTAATCTGGGACTGGATATGCTTCTGTCCACCTGGACAAAGCGCATACAACTACGAGGACATACTTAAAACCTCGACATCGCTCCATCTGAATATAATCCATCTGGAGGACTTCAAAAGGGTGGTCAGGAGGTTGGAATCCCCCTTGTTCCACCGGGACACTTTTACCTGGATTGAACTGACAACATATCATACAGGTACGGACTTTCTGCTTGGCTGCAGCTCGTAAGTGCTTGTTGAACCAAAGGTTCTGAATACTGTCTAACATAGCTTTTTCTCCTAGATGTGCTGGACTATGTGCGGTATTAATAATGACTTGAACCATAGAGTCGGGGAGAAACCATGTGGCTTTTCCCTTCGTCAACCATCCCTGATCTGTCTGGACCCCTCCTTGTTCGGACCATTTCTTGATTTCTTCGGGAGTAGCATGTAACTGTATGTCTATGACATCTTGTGTAGGGTCCTTAACTGTCATACAAGTAGTCTGATCTGGAGTGGGTGTCTGTGTCGTGTTAACTGGAATGTCTGGGGTCTGAGCTGTAAGCTTGGCTGTTCGATCTGCTAGATCGTTACCTTGGGAAATAATGTCAGTGACTTTCGTATGTGCCTTGCACTTCATGATAGCAATAGCTGTCGGTAAATGTATTGCATCTAACAGAGCCTGAATGAGGAGACCATGCTGAATCTTGGTTCCATGAGAAGTCATGAAACCTCTCTCCTGCCAGAGCACTCCAAAGTCGTGTACGACTCCGAATGCGTAACGTGAATCTGTATATATGTTTACTTTCTGGTTCTTGGCACGTATGCAGGCTTGGGTCAGAGCGACTAGCTCTGCTGCTTGAGCAGACAGGGTGTCAATACGATGTGTTTCTATAACTTCGGTGTCAGTAGTCACTGCATACGCGGCTACTAGTTCTCCTGTACTTGTTCTCATACATGAACCATCCACATAAAGTGTCAGGTCGGGATTAGGTAATGCAATATCTGTCAGGTCTTGTCTTGGCTTAGTCATGGTGTTAACAACTTCCACACAGTCATGTGTGGCTGGATTTGAAGTAACTGACGGTAACAGTGTAGCTGGATTTAGAATGTTGCAGCGTCTGATTTCTATGTGTGGCTGGAACAATGTCAGTTCATAACCTGTTAAACGTGCAATTGTCAAGTGCTGAGTCTGTGTTCGGTTTAAAAGAACTTCTACGGAGTGTGGAACTTGTACTGTCAGGGAATGTCCTAACACTATGGAATCACTTTGTCTGATAGCTAGAGCTGTGGCTGCAACTGACTCAAGGCACGCAGGCAGCGCCTGGGCTACTGGATCTAATGTGCTCGAAAAATAAGCACAAGGCTTGTATTGTCCTGCTTGATCTTGTGTGAGAACAGATAATGCAGTACCATCACGTTCTGTGACAAAAAGTGTAAAAGGCTTACTGTAGTTCGGTGTCGCTAGGACAGGTGCTTGACATAAGGCTTTCTTTAACTCATTAAAAACAAGTGTATGTTCCTGGGTCCAAGGGAGGACAGTCGATACGGCTGCCTCCTGTGTCGTTAACTGTATCAGTGGCTTGGCTAGAAATGCATACTGAGGAATCCATTGTCTGCAGTAAGAAGTGAGGCCGATAAAAGCTCGTACCTCCTTCTGTGTCTTGGGCTGTGGAAGACGTGCTATTAACTGGATACGGTCTGGTGTCAACTGCCTACCCCACTTGGACAGCAAGTGTCCTAAGTATACCACTTGCTGGACACAGAATTGTAATTTGGAAGGGGACACCTTGTGCCCCTGCTCGGCCAGAAAATACAGAACTGTAAGTGACGCTCGCTCGCAGTCACGTTCAGAACGGGCTGTGATCAGTAGATCATCGACATACTGGAGCAGGGCAGTGTCAGTTGGCATGTGAATATTGTCTAGTTGTCTCTTAAGTGCTTGACTGTAAATGCTGGGACTTTCTGTGAAACCTTGAGGAGCTCGTGTGAATTTATAGCTCCTTCCATTTAAACAAAAACCGAAAAGGTACTGGCTATCTGGATGTATGGGGACACTGAAAAATGCGTTCTTGAGATCGATAACTGTGAAGAACGTGGCTTCGGAATCAATGGCTGTCAATAGGGAAGAAATATCTGGGACTACTGGGTACTGAGGTATGATACATTTATTAAGCTCTCGAAGGTCAATCACTAATCGATATACTGGAGGTGCATTTGGATCAGTACGTTTCAGGACTGGAATGATAGGAGAATTACATACATTGGAGTCAGTTTCTACAACCACTCCTTGAGCGATCAGCTCGTCAATAATCTTGGATAAGGCTGCTACAGCCTCAGGTGGCAATCTGTACTGTCTGATTCGTGGCAAAACTATACCTTGCTTTAGAGTCACACGATGGGGTGTGATATGCATACAACCTACATCAGTTGGACCTTGCGCCCATAAATGCTGTGGTACATTCAGTAATCTTGGATCAAAATCTCGTAATACATAATGACCTTTAAAGTCTCTCAGGAACAATCGGACCCCTTCTGGGGAGCAGCAAATTACTGCACCTAATTCTTTTAGTGTCTTGATGCCTAACAAATTTTCTGGACATGATTTCGTGAGTAACAAATCAGTAGTTCGGGACAATGGACCAACTTCTAGAGAAACTGGTTTCGAAATTTCATTAACAATAGGCTTTCCTGAAAATCCAAGGGAAACATTTTTAGAGCCTGAGAGCGGAGCCCCTGGAACCTCGTCATGACTGATGGTAGTCCTACTTGCCCCTGTATCAATCAAAAACTTTCTGTCTTTCCCTAATACTTGACTGTGTACATAGGGACCCTCTTGATCTACAGGTATCTCGATGAGAGGCAAGCCTACCTCCCTCTCTAGGCTGTTTCATGAATACTGTTGATACTCTGGATACTCTGTCTGAGCATACTGGTACATCTGCTGTGTAACATGCTGTGTTGCAGCGATAGGCTGCGGTGCTGGAACTGTCTGTTGTGCATTCTGGGGTGGTTGAGAAGTCTGTGAAACTTGTTCTTGTCTAGGCGGACGTGGTCTTTCTTTAGTCTTACCAGTAGCTATGTTGTGTTTCAGAACTGCACACTCGTTTATAAAATGACCTGGCTGTTTACAGTAATTGCAAGTCCCTTTAACGGGAGCTGCAGGATGACTGGCTTGATTCGGACCCCTCTTCTGACTGTCTTGTGGAACAGATTGTGCAACTAATACTTTCATTTTCGTGTCTTTCATACGTCTCCTTTTGTGTTCTTGCTCTTCCCTGATTCTGTTCTGGTGATACTGGAGCATTTGTAACATTTGTGACGGAGTATTAGCTTGCCAACTACTTTCGACTTTCAATACCCTATTTTTAACTTGTGGACTTGAATTCTCGACTAGTTTGGTGACAAAAAGATGAGGGTACGATTCACTACTTGTTTTCAGACCACTATTAATAATAAAACATTTTTCAAATCTAGAATAAAAATCACTAGTGTCTTCATCCTGTTTCTGTTTACAAGCTGAGATTGCATCCCAATCTTCCTTTTTCGTTGCTAATAACCTTGGCAAAACCTGTATCAATAACTCGGGCAATTCTTTAACTTTACCCCCTAGACCGGTACCTGGTACTCGTGAAGTATCTTCAGCTTCTAGAGCTGCCCAATCTATCTTTTTCTCTCCCACCTCCCATTCTTTTTCCTTGAGTTTTTCATATACCCCTGCGGGCAACAGGACCTTTAACATTTTAATGATATCAGGATACGTGTATTCTCCCATACGGAGCATGTCTTTTAATTCTCGATGGAACCCTGCTGGATCTTTGTCGTGACAGGGAATTAACTTTTTCATCTCTAAGAGTTCCATCTTTGTGATAGGGGTGTAAACAAATACTCGTTCTAGATCACCACCCGCTGTCCTAACTGGGTGTACTTCTCGTAATGGATGCTGTCTATCTATGTAAAATGGTTTACTTTCTGGAGGTGAGACATGAACAAAATGCGGATTCAGAAACGTTCGATATTTGTGGCGCTGTTCTAGAATGACACTAATTAAATCAGTACCTAAACCTCTCCATCTATACTGGAGTAACTCGTTCAGAACATCATGTAACGGACCTGGATCAGAATGCTGTCCCTCATATAGTATAATGAGGTGCTGGATCATATACATACCCACCAGTCGCTGCTCGGCTGGGGGCAGTTTCAGAAACATTTGTGCCACTATTTCGTCTGGAAAAGTGGTAGAATCAGTAGTCCACCGGACTGCTGATCGGGCTAGTTCTTGTTCATGCATGGTACTAAGTTCACTATAACCGATTCGTGATTTCAGAATGTGATCGGTAGCTTGGAATACTTGTTCAAGAGAACCTTGTTCTGGTGCTGGACGAGGGAAAACTTTCTTATGCTCTAGGCGAGAATGTCGGTCGGGAAGTCTAGTTCTGCCCACATACGCTATTCTGGAGGGATTCTCGTCGTCTACCTCCTCATTATCAGAGTTGTCTTCTTTCTCGGTTACTCGTGCTGCTTCTCGTTTCTCGTGTAACTTTATTATTTCCTTACGGATTTTCTTGTACATACTCTCTATACAGTTCTGTGTCTTGTGTCTTCCCTCGGCTATATGGTCACTCCACCTGGTCAGGACTTTCATTTCTTCCGGATCTTTATCCGGACAATCCTGTTCTCTGATTAAACAATTAATTAAAAACTTTAAAAGCATGAGCTGGATCTCGACTTTCCTTTGAACCATGGCGTCGCCAATACTTTCTGGATCGACTCCTGTACGGATAAAATGATAAATTCTGTCTAGATAACCTTTCATATTGGGCAGGGTGTCCAAATATTCGGTCACCCGTCTTACACGCAATGAATATATGACCATATTATCATCGCCTGAAACTGGATCATAACGGCATTCGGTAAGTGCTCGCTTGATATCTGCAAATGTCAGAATTTTTGGCGAACGCTGTAACGCTCGTTCATGTAACTCAAGTAACGTCATACGTCTGTGTTGCGGCGGGGTTCCAGGAGGACTTCCCCCCGTGGCCCCTAGACTAGAATCGTTGACGGGTATCGTACGTGCTGGCAGAGTGACTGATGTAGCGGGTACTTGTACTGTAGGCTGGACCGGGGGTACCGTAACAGGTGCTGCAACGGGTGCCCCGGTGGCTGGAGGAACAGGAATTACATTATTCACGGGAGCTGGCGGAACAGGATTTGCATATTCTGGGACTGTGTCGTCCAAATAGGACGAGAGAAAAATATCAGCTGCGGTCGGTTTGTGACGTAGCTTAATCGGAACTAATGGTGGCGGAAAATTACATGGTACTTCCGGGGTTGCTTTTGGCAAGCCCTCGGCAAGAAGAGGATACATACCCTTAATAAGGGCATTTCTCTGTCTGTCTGACTGTTCGGCTTTAACTCGTTCACCTACTTCGATTAATTCCCTTTCTTGGGCTTTTTCTGAGGATTCTCTACTTGATTCTGTTTTTCTGATTTCTTTTTCGGTTCTTCTATGAGATTCTTTGCGCCATAACTCGATGGCATCTTTCTGGGACTGTCTGGCTTTCTTTTTCCATAATGCTTCTTCTACTCGCATGATGCACTCGGCATCCCATGTACCTGACATGGGCCATCTATATTTCTCTTCTAATTCCTTGGTGTAATCCACCCATAAATCTAGATACAATATGGCACTCAAGCCATGCTTATGATACATAAAATGACCTGGACTGTCCCTAGGCGGGACAGGAACTGCTTCCTCGAGCAGACCTTTTCTGGTTTTTAACTGACGTAACCTCGAGAATAGAGGCATAGTTTAGGCTGGAATCTGGACACAATACAATACACGATAAACACAATAATGACTGGAAAAACAAATCACTCATACCACGACATTGAAAACACATGGAATAACATTTAGAATAACAGTTCGGACAGAACACATGGATTTCTTGAGAACAGAACTTACTGGACTGACTAGATGCACTGCTAAAACAGCACGAAACTTACCAGTCCCATAAAGAGACACGTCGGACCCGCATCCACCTAGGTGGACACTTCGTGTTGGATCTGTGTACCCAAACCCACGGACCAGAGACAAATTAATTGACCCTGTCTAGATACTACCCCAGCAACGGTACTCACCGGGCAGCAAGAACGGAAGGCCTCGGACTGGACTGGACTGCTACGACGACGGACTACGAACTTCGGACTTCAGTTACAGGTGGGCCTCCGGATACCTCGGACCTTGGACTCTCGGCTTGGGCTCTGGTCGGGACTCGCCGCGTTCCTCACCGCCTCGTCTGGACGCTGGACCGCAACCTCCGTCTCCTCCGTGGGCCTGAGGGATACTTGAAGCAGAAATATCTGCACGTGCACGGTATGGTTCCGTCACGGCTGCAGAGGATCAGGGGGCCTGCGTGGCTTCTCCGGCGCGTGGGGAAAGGGTCAGTCCCTGTTTGGGCGCCATTATGTGGTAAATAAATAGTTAATTACCGGTTCTATTTTTGACTATAATGAATAAAACAGACAGCTCAATAAATAAGAGACAGGATTCGAGGTATCTTGAGTCTTCAGGCTTTAATCAGGCATAAGGGAAAAGGACAGAACAGCCTGGAAGCACGGGACGGCAGCTGCCGGGGGCAGGATCTGGGAGCATAAGGGGGTAAGGGGGGAAACTTTTTGTAACAGTTCACAGTATATATATATATATATATATCAAAACAAATGCATTACATTCAATACAGTAGGCGTAGCAGTAGGCGTGACTCGTAGCAGTCGCGAAAGATAAGGGCAAAATGATGTAACAAGAAGGCGTGTACAGGGCGTATACATAGACATGTGATGTGAACGTAACAGAAGTGTCATGAATGGGGCGGAAACATGGAGGGGGCTACCTGAGCAGCTGGGACCTCTAACCTAGTGGTGCGCGCAAACGGGCAATGACGTGTTACCAGGGAGAACTGGGGGCTATGACTTCTGCGCTAGAAGAGGAGACTAAAGTCTGGAGTGTCAGAGCGACATGTACCCAAGGCATATCTAGTATCTGGTGTTTAGAGTACATGTTGATAGAATCCAAAAGTTATCAGGGCAAAGGCTAATAGACTCTAAGACTGGTGCATGCATAATTCTACATGTATTGCGTGTGCGAGGAATATTCTATGAATATTAATACAGTATTTCTCTTACATGGAGACATAAAGGCTAGACCATGACAGAAACTATTGATGCGATTCAGTAGCTTAGGAATGCAGAGAAGGAGGGCTGGACTGATAACTAGAAACATAACATACTCTTGGCAGACTGGGAGGCAGAGCCAGGCCGGGCCGGGCACTGCGAGGCAGGAAGTAAGCGAGGGGTCAGGGATACAGGTGGGGGCTGTATCGCTCCTCGGAGAGGGTTCAGGAGACAGGAGCTGAATCTGAGTCCAGGCCCTTTTGAGGCCTAGAAACGGGGACAATTCAATGAATTAACGTGCACACTGTAAAATGTGGCAACGTAGGTTTACATAGGCCTAATATTCGTTGTTTTCACGAAGACTGGAAACTGGCATACTAGAGTTGGACACAACTATAATTGCATCTTTAATCGATCAGAGGGGAATACATGCATATCGATCATGCACATATAACATAAGATGGGGAACACGTAGGCACATACAACATGGCAAAATTTACTTTTCCACAGGGGCCACGCCCCAACGTTACGTGCCACAGATGCCAGGGGCTGGGTCACTATGCCAATGATCCTCTCTGCCCCATGAACCAGCGGCCCGGCACCACCGGGCCCCCCAGTCGACAAATCACTGCAGCTGCTCTGAGCGAAGAAAAGGATGAAGAAGAAGAGGTCCCTATGGAACCGGAAGAATGGGAGTCCGCGGCCATGTGCCTCGCCTCCCTGGGCGACAAAGACATGATCCCCCGAGACCAGATTCCGATCAACACCCAGAAGTACCGCCAGTGGGTCACCATCAACGGACGCCGGGCCGAGGCTCTCCGTGACACGGGGGCCAGCATAACCGCCGTCCGCTGCCATCTGGTAACCCCAGAACAAATCTTTCCCCACGTTCTGTGCCCTGTCCGGTCAGCGGACAATTCCGAGAGCCTGTGCCAGATGGCTCGCATCCCCTTCGAGTGGGGAGGAGTGTCCGGCATGCTGAAAGTCACCGTCCGAGACGATTCCCCGGTGGACTGCCTCCCAGGGAACGACCTGGAAAGTTCCCCCTGGGCACAGATCGAGCGAAGAGAGCATCTGGGGATGCTAGGCCTTCCTGAATGGGTTTGCGTAACGACTCGATCCATGTCCACCCGGGACGCCGTCCCAACCGAAGACAATCTGCCCGAAGAACCTGAATGGCCGGCACCTCCGCCACCCGCCACTGCCACGGCCGAACCCGAACTGGGGCCGCAGGGCCCCAGCCATGAAGAACTTCCCGAGCTCGGGCCCCTTCCCGAACTAGCCCAGTGGCGCCAAGAAGGGGGCCCCACCCACGAGCAGTTCCGTCGGGAACAAAAGACATGTCCTTCCCTTGAGGGACTCCGACAACAAGCCACCACGCAAGCCACAGGAGACTCCTCGGGGTCCCACTGGATCTATTGGGACCAGGACCTCCTGTACAGTGAACAAAAGATCGCCGAGCTGGGGGCCGGCCGAGTGCTAGTCGTCCCCCTCCACTTCAGAGACTTCCTCTTAAACCTGGCACATGATGTGCCCCTCGCCGGGCACCTGGGGCAGGACAAAACCTACAGCCGCCTGGTGACCCACTTTTATTGGCCGAAGATGCGCCGCGATGTGTACAACCACTGCCGAACCTGTCCGACCTGCCAAGCCAGCGGAAAGAGTGGGGGGAAAATCAAGGCCCCACTCTAACCGTTTCCCGTGGTGACCACTCCCTTCGAGCGAGTGGGGATCGACATCGTGGGGCCCCTGGATCCTCCAACCTCTCAGGGGCACCGCTTCATCCTCGTCCTGGTGGACCATGCCACCCGCTTCCCAGAAGCTATCCCCCTCCGGACTATCACAGCCCCCGTAGTGGGTCGGGCGCTAATGGGGTTCTTCTCCAGAGTCGGCTTCCCCCGAGAGGTCGTCAGTGATCGGGGCACAAACTTTATATCGAAATATATGCGGTCCCTGTGGCAACAGTGCGGGGTCGCGTATAAGTTCACCACCCCGTATTACCCTCAAGGGAATGGACTAGTGGAGCGATTTAATAGGACCCTGAAAGGAATGATCAAGGGCCTAGAAGAGCCCCTCCGGCGCAAATGGGACGTTCTGCTGCCATGCCTCCTGTTCGCCTACCGGGAGGTACCCCAGAAGTCCCTGGGGTTCAGCCCCTTTGAACTATTATATGGACACCCGGTGCGAGGCCCCCTCAGCCTGGTCAAGGAAGGCTGGGAGCTGGCCGCCTCCGATACTCCGCCCGATGTTTTCCGATACCTCTTGACTCTCCGCAACCAGACTCGGAAGTTCCGGGAACTGGCCGAAACCAACCTGAAGGCCAGTCAAGAGGAGATGAAGCGCTGGTATGATGAAAATGCCTCGTCCATTGAATTTGAGCCGGGCCAGCAGGTCTGGGTCATGTCCCCGGTCGACCCCGGCGCCCTCCAGGACAAATGGACGGGGCCCTTCAACGTGGTGGAGCGCAAGAGCCCCGTCACCTACCTAGTGGACATGGAGTCCCCCCGGAACCCCCTCCGGGTCCTACACGCCAATCGGCTCAAGCCCCACTTTGTCCGCACCGAACTGAGCCTGTTGTTGGCTACCGATGACGGAGCAGAGGACGACTCCGAGCCTCTACCAGACCTCCTGAGCACCTCCGAGAAAGATGGCTCCGTCGAGGGAGTCTCCCTCTCTCCCGCGCTGACACCCAAACAGCACCAGGACTGCCAGAAACTGCTGGGTCAATTTGCGAACTTATTTTCCCTCACCCCCGGAGTCACCCAGTGGTGTGTTCACGACGTCGACACCGGGGACAGTCCGCCCGTGCGGCACCGAGCCTACCGAGTCCGGGCCTGCATCCAAGCCGAAGTTTCCAAGATGCTAGCCCTAGGGGTAGTCGAGCCCTCAGACAGTCCATGGGCCAGTCCCGTCGTCCTGGTCCCTAAGGCCGCCGCCCCCGGGGTGCCCCCGGAGCTGCGGTTCTGTGTCGACTACCGGGGACTGAATGCCGTCACCAGGACCGACGCCCATCCCATTCCCCGAGCGGATGAACTGATCGATCGCCTGGGAGCCGCCAGGTACCTCAGCACCTTCGACCTCACGGCCGGATACTGGCAAATCGGCCTCACGCCAGGGGCACAAGAACGATCCGCTTTCTCGACCCCCGATGCCCACTTCTACTTCAATGTGATGCCCTTCGGCATGAAGAATGCTCCGGCCACCTTCCAGAGACTAGTGAATCGGGTGCTGGCAGGGCTGGAAGAGTTCAGTGCCGCCTATCTGGACGATATTGCGGTGTACAGCCTCTGTTGGGACGAGCACCTGACCCACCTCTGGAAGGTCCTGACGGCCCTCCAACGGGCCGGACTAACAATAAAAGCCAGCAAGTTCCAGATCGGTCAAGGGTCCGTGACCTATCTGGGACACCAAGTGGGGAGCGGCCAAGTGGCTCCCCTTCAACCCAAGATCGACGCCATCCAGGCCTGGGAGCCCCCCGTCACCCAGACCGCCGTCCGAGCCTTCCTGGAGCTCACTGGATACTATCGGCGGTTCATAAAGGACTATGGGAGCATTGTGGGGCCCCTCACAGAACTAACCTCCAAGAGACTACCCCCGAAGGTGCACTGGACCCCCGAGTGCCAAGTAGCCTTTGAGACACTAAAGACTGCCATGTGCACCGCCCCGGTGCTCCAGGCCCCCGACTACAGCCGAGAGTTCATCGTCCAAACTGACGCCTCGGAACACGGCATTGGGGCCGTACTGTCCCAAATGAACTCTGACGGAGTTGACCTTCCTGTGGCCTTCATCAGCCGGCGCCTGCTGGCCCGAGAACAACGATGGAGCACCATCGAGAGGGAAGCATTCGCCGTCGTATGGGCCCTAAAGAAGCTCCGGCCCTACCTCTTCGGCACCCACTTCCGAGTACAGACCGACCACCGGCCCCTGCGGTGGTTGATGCAGATGCGGGGCGAGAACCCGAAGTTGCTACGTTGGTCCATCTCCCTCCAAGGGATGAACTTCACCGTGGAGCATCGCCCTGGCAACAACCACGCCAACGCTGACGGCCTCTCCAGATTCTTCCGCCTTGGCGAGGAGAATCCCCATGAAGATGGGTGACTCTCGCCTGCCTTCAGCTGGAGGGGACGTGTGTTGGACCCGGCCTCGTGGCGTGGTCCTACCCCTCCCGCATGGCGGGCCCCGGACGACATCGGCCCTCCATCCAGCCCGGGTCGGCCTCGGGCACACCTCTGCACGCCCTCCAAACCACCAGATCCGCCACCCGGCGGCCCACAACCACTGACACGGCACCCTCGGGCCGCCCCAGCATTACCGGTCCGGTGCCCACCCCGGACCCTCATTCCAGGCCCGACGCCATCTTGGGCCCATCACGTCACAGACACGTGGTCCCGGACCAGCCGCGGCCACGGCCCCAGCGAGCCCGCCATCAAGGCACCAAGAACTCTCCGGGTGGTAGAGTGGTCACTCAACCAGAGACAAGGAGAGGGGAGTTTCGATGGCTCTCCAACCGTCCCCGGATGCCTGGTTTCGATCGACCTCCGGCCTCCCTGAGCGCTGGCCCCACCCCCTGCTGGGTGTCTGGACACCATCATCCCGGCCCCTCTGACCCCCAGGCGAGAGGGTCCGGACATCAAAGGACTCCAGACCTATATCTGGGCCAGCCCCGGAGTAGGACGGCAGTTGTATCCCGGAGTCGAGAAGCCCTGCTGACGCTGTCGCGGCTGACCCTGAGACGAACTCCCCTTGCTGCTCTACCTGGAACCTGCTGGCGCTGCAGCGGTCCATCTTCGCTGTAACCACCTTGGAGCCTGCTGGCGCTGCCGCGGTCCATCTTTGCTGTAACCATCTTGGAGCCTGCTGGCGCTGCCGCGGTCCACACTCGCTGAACCATCTTGGAACCTGCTGGCGCTGCCGCGGTCCACACTCGCTGAATCATCTTGGAACCTGCTGGCGCTGCCGCGGTCCACACTTGCTGAACCCTCTTGGAACCTGCTGGCGCTGCCGCGGTCCACACTCGCCGAATCATCTTGGAACCTGCTGGCGCTGCCGCGGTCCACACTCGCTGAACCATCTTGGGACCTGCCGGCGCTGCCGCGGTCCACACTCGCTGAACCATCTGGGAGCCTGCTGGCGCTGCTGCGGCCCAACCTTCCGGAACCCCCCAGCTCGAGGATTGAGAGCTGTGCGTAGAGTCTCCTTACAACCGACCATCTATAAGACTGTCCCGCTACCTTGCCCCTTGCCACGAGACTTTCCAGATCTCGGGATCTGCTGTATATATTGAAACGATACTTATTGCCCAATAAAGATTGAAAACTCTATCTACGTGTGGTGTATATTTGTAGTGGTGTGGTTACTCTGCTGTACGATTCTAGGAGAGGGCCCTCGCGTCGGAGGCCTCTCGACATCACTCGGTCCCTTCTCTGAAGGAGGGGTAGACCTAGGGGTGGTCAGTCAGACACCTTCTGCCTCCCTGGGTTCGCCTTTCTAACATTCCCTATCAGGTGAGTTTCCTGCAAAAGAATCACTTCTGGGGCATGCCTCCTGATAAATTGGTTAACCATTCCCTGCTTTATTTTGTCCCCCAACCCATTGACATTCCAGCTCATCACCTTGATCCCTGATCTCTGTCTATCTCTCGACATCACGTATCTGTGAAATTCTGGGTAGCTCTGCAGTGACCTTTGATGCTGTTTCAGAAATCAGAATTATCAACAACAAAATTACAACATTGAAAAACAACCCCACCCTCTCCCAACTCCCCCCCACCCTGCACCCCTGCTCTTGGCTTTTGCAAATCCCAAACTGGCAGAGTGCCCGTTGCCCCACACACTAAAACTAAAGATTAACTAAAGGTAGTAAAGAGGAGGATGCTAGCACCCCGCCCCCCAGAGCCCGTATCACCTCAAACAATTTGTCCTTTGGAGCCCCTATTACTTATAACAAAGTCATTATAACCCAGAAGAGAGTCTGATGCTTTATCTTGGGGCCAATGCCCCTGTACCTGACAATGTTCGGGTAGACCCTGTGAGTGGGTGTCAAGTCCTAATCTTGTTTCTGCGCCGCTTGTTCTCCACCTCCATTCCATGATCCGGTCCCCCCAGGGGGCCGGCTATCGAGCCAGTCAGATGCCACCTCAGGATTATCGAAGAACCACGCTCTTCCCTCCACTTCCACTCGCAGACACGCCGGGAACATCATAGCGTACCGCAAACCTTTGCCCCTGAGTTTCTTCTTAACCTCTTCTTAAGTTCCTCCCTTGTTTCTGTACCAACTGCGTGAAGTCAGGAAAGAAAGAGAGAGTGGCATTTTCATAATGCAAGGGGGAGTCCTGACGGGCTGCCTGCAGGATAACGTCTCTGTCCCTAAAATTCAGGACTCTGGCGATCATCGGCCGCAGGGGGCGCACCGGGCTTTGGCCGCCAGCCCGCCCGCCTGGAACTCGGTGTGCCCGTTCGATGGTGAAGAAATTGCTAAGTCCTTTGGGTTTAAGGTGCTTTAGGACCAGGTCTTCCACAAACAGATCGGGGGCCGGGTCTTCCGACTTCTCAGGCACTCCCAAAATGCGGATATTATTGCGCCTAGCTCTCCCGTCATAATCGTCCAGCTAACACTCAGTTAGTTCATGGGAAGACTTAAGCTCGCGCACTTCCTGCTGAAACCGCGCCACGTCGTCTGTCAGACTGGTCATCTTAGTGTCAAGAGACTTGACCTCTTCATTGACTTTGGTGAGGTCCGTACATATAAGATTCACCTCAATGGAGACGTATCAATCTTATGTTCCAGTGCCTCCATTTTTTGCCCCAGGGATGACTTGACCCCGTCGATAGCTGCCATGACGTCATGCAGGGTCTGATCCAATGCAGGGCTCGCGGACTGCCCCCCCCTCCCATAGTGGCGTGCCTCAAATCCGCCGGTGATCCCCTGGGGTGAGTGAATCGGTCCAGTTTACTTGTCTGGACTTGCCTCGAGTCCTTGGATGTCCTGGGCGGGTGCCTCTCAGAGTCCAGCTTAGTTGCCATTTAGGGAACAGTGCAGTGCTCAAGCAAGCGGCGCAGCCGTGGATATCCTATCGCAGTGGGCAGAGAGCAGCGGGAACAATGTGAGCCCCCCGCGTGACCACCAAGCCGCTGCGGCGATAGAGTCAGAAGATTCTGCGGGGGGGCACCACTGAGGCCTCAGTTCTAGCGCAGGGGGTGTATACCCAACGATCAGTCCAATGTTCCCGTTACTGACCTGGTGTCACGCCTGCCAACCTTTCCGTGAAACCGCAGACCGAGCAGACCACGCAAGACCAATCCAAGATGGTCGCGAGGTTCTGTACATGCGCGAGGAGATCAGGCCGGATACTAAAGCATGATCTCCCCGCTGCTCTGAGCTTCGCGCTCTAGTTTACACGTCGCTCCGTGCGGCGCGTCACTTCCGCCTCGCCCGCCTCACTCCTTGGTTACTGAGGTTGCTTCTGGATTCTCGTTCCAGTACTTGTTCCTCGGAAGAGTTTTCTTCTCCACGCTACATTAGTCATTCGGACTTTCTACCTATTGTAGCTGTTATTCGTTTTATTGACCTCGGGGATAGAGGTTACTAACATCGGAATAACCGCTTAGCTTAATTTGCGGTTCTTTCCGATTTTTTTCCCTTATTTTGTTTTGTCATTCATTCTCTGACCCCGGTGCCGGCTGTCTCCTCTCGGAGTTCTGGAGTGGGCTCCCTCGGCTGCACATCTTGCGGATCCGTTTTCTGGCCGGACTTTTGTTCCGTCAGACAGCCGGCCTTGCGAGGTGCATGTTGTTGGTGTCCACTGTTGGATTCTGGGAGGTGTGGTCCGCCTGGAGGGATTCTCCTTTATTGTTTTGTTATTAGTCCCAGCCCCATATTTCTTGGAGTTTGCTTCTTCTCATCGGATGTTGGCATTCGTCACAGTACTGGGAGAAGACAACCTGGTAACGCGCTTGTAGCGCTCCTTTATTTGCTTACATTATTCTTTCATATGGGATGCTGATGTTTCACAGGCCAACTGTTATTGCTCTGCTACAGATACTATTGCTGTTATCTTAGTCAGCTCCATACATCTACCACATTGTTTAACCCGTTGCTTATAGGGGTAAGACTATACAACACCACATACTATAGCATATTGAACGGTGGCACATTCCCTAGTTACAAACCTATATTCATGACAGGCATTCCGTGGTACCTAATCACTGTGGACATTAAGGAGGACAGAATTATTCCTAGTATCCCGGCAGTCTCCCATTTCTTATCAGGTATCTAGTAAAGTATTACAGAACATGATGAGTAATGTTTGATGCTTTTATATGTATTAACTAACTGTTCCTTTACCCGCACCAGTTGCATCCTGAGAGAGAGCCATCCAAGAAGTCCAGTATCTTTCCCCTTCTTACCTTGTTTTGTTCCCTCCTTTCCCTCCCGATCACCATTGCGTTCTAGTGTTTGATAGCCGCAATTGGTGTAGGGGGGACGGGTTGGGCTAGACTTCGGTTCCTGGCACTCCTGCAGAAACTCCTTTGGCTCCTTACACCTGGATATACTGTCGCTGTTGCCTCCTGACTGACCCCCAACAGTCTTCCTTCACAGTTGCGGAAAGACTCTGATCGGGGGGGGGGGCAACTCCTCTCCAAGATAGTCCCACAATCCTCCACTGGCAACCCTCCTTTCAGTCCTCCGTCTCTCCACTTGGTATAGATTCCTCCCAGTCCACCCAGCGCCGCCCCAGCAAGCCACAAGTGATTTCTGGGCCTGAGTGTCCTTGACCCCTTTGCTAAAATCCTGTGCTGAGGGTGAGAGAAGTCCGCTTAATATCGTTTGGCAGCAAAGCTCCTTCTCCTGGACCCTCTTGCTGCAGGCGATTCCTGGCTAGTCAGTCCATGACCCCTTTGCTGGTGTCTCACTACTGTGGCAAATCCAGTGTATAAATATAATTCTTAGCCTATTGTAGCGTCACCTTGCCACATCTGAAGCCAGCCACAACAGTAAATCCTCACTTTTGGCCCCTGGAAGGTAATAGAAACAATATCACTTGTTGCCCTCCTTCCGTATTCTTACAGTCCGATTTTCAGCCTTTATATTAATACTGATGTAGCCATGTACCCTGCGCCAGTCTTATTTTGAGTTCCGGCGTGAGTCCAGGGAGCGGCCTCCGTGGGGCTGATCTCCAAACCCAGGCACCCCCGACCCGGCACACCCCTGTGCGTGACAATATAGGGCTGCAGGTCCTCCAAGAATAACCCTCTAGGTGTAGTGTCGCCAGTCACGGATTGAAGACTGATCCCCCACCCCCGAGTATTGTGAGCAGGGGGGCCTCGGGGGGGGGGGAGAAGACGTCGGCAAACACTCACCCCCCTCTACGAGGGACCGTCCAACTGCAGGCTCCGCTCGAGCCCCGCAGCACTCTTCGCTGCAGTCGCGGCTCCAAGTCTCTGCCTCTGCACAATGTTTCCAGGGAGGGGCACCGCTAAGGGTCACAACCCGTCCGGCCCACCGCTGGGCCCAGCCACAGGTTCCAAGCACGTCCCTCCTCAGTATCTGCTGCAGGACCGGCGACTTCCGTTCCCACCCTGCCGCTGTTGCTCAATCCGGGGCTGGCCACCCAATCACGCCAGTCCCAGGTCTCGAAGCCCCGACAGGCCTCAAAGCACGGAGCTCAGCGCTGCAGTTCATGACGTTACCAGAGGGCCTGGATGGGATCCGGCCGCTCCGCTTCTGTTTCTCTTCCTTTTCCCGGGCTCTTCTGGCAGAATAAATAGCAGGATTACGGGCTCAGGGGATAGTGTCAGCGGAGCCGAGGTCTCACGCGGCCATCTTGATCAGGCACGTGGCTCCTCCCTAATCTGTTTATTTCAAGTGTTGTTTTTGACCCTGTAATTTTCCAATCCTTAGCACTGTCTTCATCTTGATTTATTTACAGAATTCTCCATCTTAGGCCAGCTGAAGGTACAAATCTATCCCCCTTAGGACATATCCAGCATTGCTAAGGGACAAGTCATCCTTAATCTCCCACACTTTGTTGCAATCACTGCTCAAAGCACAATTGTTTGCCCAACCATTTACAATAAACTCTTTGACCCGCACCAAGTTTCATCTTCCTCATATTTAGTTTTCCATTCCTCGTCCAAAATATCTATATTACACCTTCCAATCATAGCTACAATGTAGTCATCCCCCTCTTCACCCACTTGTTCCTTCCTCGGTAAAGGAGAACGGCTCAAATAATCTGCCACTTTTGTTCCGTTTACCTGGTAGATATTCCACATTGTACACGTAATCTAGTACCCTCACTGTCACCCTAGCAACAAGAGGGGTTTCTCTGATAATTCCCTTTGAAGTAAGGGCCTTCACCAGTGGTTTGTGGTCCGTGCGGAGCACAAATCGGGATACCCACAAATATTGCTTGAACTCCTCCATAGCCCAAACTTCAGCCAACATTTCCTTCTTGTTGGAACTGGCACGTTCTGGTTGGCTGAGGCGATGCCCTAACCGGGCAGAATCTACCACTCCCATCAGTGGCGGGTGATTACACTACTGTATAACCTGCGCTCACCCTTGGGTAGCTTGGCACTGAGCAGTTCAGCCTTATTACAGAGGCACCCTGTAAACCAGTAAGCTTGGACAGGGCACAGGAGGAGTAATATCCTCTTCAGTGGAATCTGGGGTGGCCTCAGCCAGTTCTCCATCCTTCTCACCAGAATTACATTTTGAGGTGGGTTTCCCTTGTCCTCTCCCCTTCTTATCAGGTGTCTGGGCATTTGTTCAAGACTCCAGCCCCTTCTGACTCCCTTCTCGAGTAGCCATAGACCTTGTGGTAGCACAGATCCATTCGGGCAAACCCAACATCTCCACATGAACCCTGAGCTCCACTTCCTTCCAGATAGTTTACTCAAGGTCATTACCCAACAGACAAGCCACTGGCATGGAGGGACTTTCAACAGGCCCGAAACCCCTCCATTCAAATGGCACCTGGGCCACTGGGAAACATCCCTCTCTGGTGTTAGCCACCACCACCGGTTGGGTCAGTTGGGGAATTACCTATTCTGGGGAGACCAGCTGACTCCTTACCACAGTCATGCTGGCCCCCCCAAGATCCATCTGAGCCTCTGCCCCCTGCCAATTGATGGTGAGCCTTTGCCTATACTTTGCTGTATTATCAGGCACTTGGATCCTGGGAACAATCTCAATGTCACACAAGACACTAGGGTAACATCATTAAACTCCCACCATTAGCTGAGACGACCTCCTCTCCCATTACTACACTTGCTACCCACAGAGCCATTACTCCAGAAGGCAGGGGCACTAGCTTTGGACACTTGGGATCTCCTTTGCAGTGTCTGTACCCATAACACTCATAGCACTTAGGGGTCTTTGATGGCGGACTCTTGTCCGGGTAAGTTTTCTTCTGGGGACCAGATTGGGAATTCGGCCAGACTCTTTTCCCTATATATGTCTTTGGGGGGTGAGAGAAGATACATTTTATTTGTCACCTCCTCCTTCTGTTGGTGGGGAACCTGGCCCCCCTTTTGGGAGCGTCCCCAGTTATCTTTTTTGATACTTGGTGCTGGTCCAGAGGTCTGCTTTCTCAGCAAGCTTCCGGCAAGCAACCAGCTTTCTGTTTACCAGGTGTTCGCGCAGGTCAGAAAAACTGGTCTCGAGGAGGTGCTCCTTAAAGCCCAAATTGTATAATCCCTCATAATCATTGACCTTATTGCCCATCACCCAACCCCTCAGTGCCTTACTCATATAGTCTAAGAAGTCTACCCATTTTTATGTGGGCAGTTTGTAGCTGGCCCTAAACCTCTGTCAGTATTTCTCTGCGGTCAGTCCAAACTTATTTACCAACACAGTCTTCATGGCAGGGTAGTTAGTCTGGTCCCCTTCGTCCAGTGCGAGGGTGTCCCTCCTCATGGGGGATGTACCGCCATAAACTACCTCCCCAGCTCTCTTCGGGGACCCTGTGTACCTTCAAAGCCACCTCATAGGCTGCCAACCATTTGTCGATATCATCCCCCATCTGGTAATCCTGTACCATATCCTTTTGGATTCAACCTCTACTCTCACTGTTAGACACTGCAGAGGCACTGACAACATTACTGTTGTTGGACTCTATTTGTAGGGCTATAATTTCTAACTCCCTTAGTCTAAGCTCATGGGCCATCTTTTTCTCTTCCATGGCAAGTCTCTTTTCAGCCAAAACTTGTTCTTTGTCCTGTCTGCAAGGGCTAGGGCCTGCTCCTTGGCAGTCCTGGCAACCTCTAACTTTTAACTTCTTGTCTTCCCTCCTGTCCACCGGCTCCTCAGAGGGCAGGCTCCTTGAAGATATACTGCTGCCAATTCTAGGGTGGCCCTCCAGGTCTGGGTGAAGAGGGTTCTCACCCTTTAAAGGTTGCCCGTCAGGGCTCCTCTGGCCCTGCTCTGACACTTTTCCACACTCAGACTCTCCTCCACTATTCACCTCCCCCTCAGGGAGGGCCTCTGCCCAAGCCCTTAAGGCTTACGGCAGCTCTGCCTTCTTGGCTCTTCCCTTGCCAGCCACCCATTTTGCCTGAAAGACCTCCTTGAGCTGTGCCAATGTATAGGTTTCCAGCTAAGCCAGCTCCAGCTCTACCTCAGGTAGGCTCTCAGACATGTTAGCAAACTAGAAGAAGTAGAAATAGAGATCTATGAGGAACACAAAATAAATCACCATTGCCCAGCTATCGTTCTGACCCTTTTAGCAACACCTTAGGAACAAAGGAACACTTTGCCTAAGTGAAGTCATGGCGTGCAATTAATTACCGTGCGATGCTGTGCAAATGCAAATCCTATCCCACAGCTGCCACCAAATGTAACTGGCATGTTCTGGTCGGCTGATGTGATTCCTTAGCCAGGCAGAACCTACTATTCCCATCAGGGGTGGGTGATTACACTCACTGTATAACCTGCACTCACTCTTGGGTAGCTTGACACTTAGCAGTCAGGCTTATCACAGAGGCAATGTGTAAAACAGTCCCACACAATAAGTACACTGAGCATCACAAAAGAGACTTCACACTTGGTGTATGTAAATTAAATTTGTATTGAACACACACATTAATTAACACAACATGAACACCATATATTTCTGGGCATTAATCACACTTGGAAATATTACTAGCAGTACTAGGCCCAACTGTGGGTAAATGATATCAGTAGTGTGCACACTTCGGAAAGATCCTACTTTACCCCCAGCACACTTAAGCAGTGCAAAACATTGTCAAACTTAGGCCACCCTGGCAATCATTATAATTCAATACCACACAGTTATAGGGTGCAACCCAGATGACAACGATATCACAAATATGTACATACAAAGAATTAAAACATTTTTAAGAAGCACAGTGGGCTGAGGCCCCACAGGTAAAACCAATGTCAAACTTAGCACTCTTTTGGCAAGGAATCCACATGTAAAGCAACACCGCCAGGCGGTGTAGGTGGTGTAATGAATGTCGGCCGGCCCGCAAGCAGTTACTCACGCATACATTCACTCAGCACTGATACGTGGTGCAATGGATATTGGGCAGGTCCGTATGGGACGCACTCGCACACATACGCAAACAGCACCATAATGCGGTGCAAAGGATATCCGGCAGGTCAATGGATTGCACACTGTAGACCTGGTGATGCAAGCCTCCTTCCACCCTCCAACTCACCCCAACTACTCTATGCCCACAGGTTGCAGATAACCAGCCCTCTCCGGATACTAGTCCGATCACGGCTGAAGTAACACTTAGTCAGAGACCCCTGGAAGATAGTAGAGGTGGTAGCAGGACTAATTAGGAGGCAGTCATCAAATGGGGGTTCGTCCACCTATGAGGAAGTTCACCCACAGGATGAAGAAAAGAAGCAGTCTGAGGGTGATAGTCAGTCAATGAAAAGGTTTCCACAACATGCCTTCCGACACCAGCCTAGTTCTGCAAAGCACAGGTCACGCAGTCTCTTGACCTGCTTCCGATCGCTCTTGGAAGTGTTCCTTCAGCCCAGTCAATCACTGGGCAATACTACCTAGCAACATAATATTGTCGGGCCGGATGAGGAGAGGGGAGTTGGTCCGCCACACTATGGGCCCAAAAGGGTCAATTGATTTTTTTAAAAAATTAGAGTTTTATATAGCACAAACTTGACCCGAATCGGGTATCAGAGCACTGTACATAGCACAAGTTGCATTACATGAGGACACATTAATTTTTGTTAGGCACAGGGAGATTAAGTGATTTGCCCAGAATCACAGAATGATCAGCGTCATTGCAAAGACTCAAACCCAGTTCCCCAGATTCGAGGTCGACCGCCCTAGCCGGTATGTCAACTCCTCTCCCCAGATCGATGAATGGGAATGAAGCAGGGGAGCCTCTCTGAAGAAAGAGGCACCCTGTCAGGCACAAGTTGATCAGAGTAGCACCCAGGCAATCCGGGCACAACGTCTGGTGTGCGATGATACGACTCGCATCAGACAGTT
Organism: Lissotriton helveticus; assembly: GCF_964261635.1. Classification (NCBI taxonomy): domain Eukaryota; kingdom Metazoa; phylum Chordata; class Amphibia; order Caudata; family Salamandridae; genus Lissotriton; species Lissotriton helveticus. The sequence continues at coordinate 379,390,245 of NC_136067.1, forward strand.
CCAATCTCACACAATGCAGAGTCGCAAACTCAGTACGTCCCTAGAAATGAGGCACAATGTCTGGTGCGCGTTGCATTGAGTCGCACCAGACGTTTCTGGTCTCACACAACGAAGAGTCGCAAAATCTGTACCTCTCTGGAAATGAGGCACAACGCCTGGTGCACGTTGATACTGGTCGTTCCAGGCAATTCCGGTCACACACACAGGCACAAGTTTAGCAATGCCACCCAAGGTAGAATGAGGCACTACTATTGTTACGCCCTCTCCTCAGAGGGTTGCAACATGTGAATCAGACACCGCACGCAATGAGCATGCAGTCGGCATGTTGCACAAGAGAGATGTGGCACAATCGATGAAGTGGGCAAAGTTGGATCCCACAACCAGTGAATCCGAAAACTACCAAGACGCTTATGCGTGTTGAGGTCTCCACAATGCAGATGCCAACTCCTTAAATGCAGGCAGTGCTTTTGAGGCTCTGCACCAGGCAATCTGGTCTTCAGGCAGAATTTTTAGTTCCACGCTCAACAGCGCTACCAGTTGGGATGCAGCAGATGATGTAGGCACTTAAAAGGGCACTGCTCTCCAGGTGTCACAGGTAGATGGTGTGTGTCCCTCGTGGGAGGTCTTTGATGTCCCTGAGACCTCCACAAGAGAACAGGGGGCAAGCCGACAAGTTAATGGAGAGCACACTTCTGGGTGCTACACAGCAGCAGGTAGTCAGCCCAGGCCAGCCACTATTCAGGAAGGGTTCATAGTCCCTTCCAATTGCAGTAATCGGAGTTGTGCACAACAGATCCCTCTGGCAGTGTGCATCACGCAGACCAGGTTCTCCAGTCCTACGTTCCCACAAGTGTATCTCTCCCCTGCTGAAGAATAGCACCAGTAGTTATAGTGTAGTCTGCCTTTGAAGTTAGGGGTGGTTCAGAGGGTTTCCCTTTGAACCACAGATGTTCCCCCTAAATTTCAGTCCTGTCTGCAATTGGGCAGTGGAATGCAGATCTTAATCTTTGCCAGGCCATGATCTGGCTCCCAGACGCCAAGTGTCCAAACCTCTCCCTACAATCTATCCAGCGAGGCCTTCAAATGGCAGAGGTCCATCATTCCAGTTGCATGCCCAATGTTTATAGCTGTCTCTGGAGAATGCACAGATGTCTTCGCCCAATCTCCAGTGTGGACGGGAGTCAAACTAAAATGCACACAAAGAGTTTTAGACCAGAGAAATGCCCACTTTCTAGAAGTGGTATTTCGAAGCTAATAATGACAAATCCTTCTTTACCACAGTAGAGGGGTTGTCATTGTGAATTGAATGATAGGAAACATTATCAGGCTACTCTACTTTAAGCTGCAATAGTGGCTTACAATGATTTCTTTTTTTTTGGTTGAAAGCTTTTATTCGATATGCAAGATATCTTGAAAGCATACATACATATAAAAACAGCATTTCAAAGACGGTAAAATAGATATGTCAACATTATGGTACTAAGACAATAAAATGGGATATAACCCTAAATAAATTAGCTAAAAAGTGAATTAAATTGAAATTGACAGTCTCTTGCAGCGAATCAACCATGAGCGTTTTAAAAATTTGGAAACACCGCAAACAATTGGAGGGGCGGTATCAGTCAATAAGATACGTAGTGCAACCAAATGCCTACGTGTTCCCAAGCGTCTAAAAAGAGGTTTAAGCCAAACCGCCTAGGATTAATATAGTCCGGGCACTCAAAGAAAATATGTGCTACCGTTTCTGGCCTAGATTGACAAAGGGCACAGAAGGGCGATAGATGAACACCGGATTTCCATTTTGAGACAAAGGCCCCGATCGGGAGGGTGCCTACCCTAAACTTAAAGTACAGTGCCCTATCAACTGGCAAGGTGATTAAGTCAAGGTAGGGTTCGTAGGCTACCACATCTTTTATTACCAGAAATGCTGCAGTCATGTTACAGTGGTTTTGGTTCCTGATAAGTTTGCCAGAGACCCAGTCCCAATAAAGTTTTTTAAGGTCAGCCTTTGGTGGAGCAGATTTTGTAGACCAACAGTCCCCCAGGCCCAGCTCTCCCAAAAGTTTTTTGGTATCCCTCAGCCACTTGATCTTGGCCCAGCCTCCCGTGCTCATTACCTCTGCCAACCCGTCGGCATAAGGTTTTAGCTCCGGGACCCTCCATATGCGGGACCAAAGAAGCAATGGTCGAAGGCGAGCCTGATCTTTAATGCTCTTACAGCCCACATCCAAGAGCACCGGGACTGTCGGGGTACTTGAGGGAAGGGCTAGGAGGTCCTTCAGAAACTTGTTCTCAGCCCTGGATAGGGAATCTAGATTACAGTGGCCCCACAGCTCGGCCCCATACAATGCTGAGGTAACTCCTCTGGCCTTGTAAATCTCAATGGCAGGTCGCACAAAGTGTCTGGGTGATGCTCGAAATTCCCTAAGCAGAGCGCCCCCTACCTTTTTGTGGTTCAGGACCATCTTGTCAATGTGGGAGGACCAGTTCATTTTGTCAGTTATACGCAGCCCCAGGTAATCAAATTCGGAAACTTTCTCCAAGGGGACGGTGTTCAAAACAGGCAGGCGTCCTAGTCTCCTTGGAGGGTGCAAAATCAAATATTTAGTTTTATCCACATTGATTACCAGACCTCTGGATAGACAAAAGTCCTGGAAACGGGTCAGTAGTTTCTGTAGTCCCTGGGGAGTTTTTGAAATAAGCAGAGTATCATCTGCAAACAGCAGAGTAGGGATCCGTACTCCCCCCAGACAGGGTGCGTCCGCTGGTTCTTGCTGCAGGTGCTCAACAACGCCATTGACGTAAAGCGAAAAGAGTGTTGGAGCTAACACGCAACCCTGCCTGACGCCCCTACAGACCGAAATCCTGTCCGTTGTTTCTCCATTTTTCCCCCAACGGACCTGGGCATAGTTACTAGTGTGCAGTTTGATGAGTAGGGACAAAATATAAGGGGGCAGCCCCAGACCCTGAAGTACCCTCCAAAGTTCCTCCCTATGGACCAGGTCAAAGGCAGTCTTCAGGTCAATAAAGGCCAAGTAGAGACTGCCCTTGCCTAGTTCCACGACCTTCCAGTTTAGGAGTGCTAACCTGAAGACCTGCTCAATGGAGCCCGTTCCAGAACGGAAACCAGCCTGGAAATCAGATAGCACTCTGTTCTCGTCTACCCAATGGAGAATCCTTCCCAAGATTGCCTTTCCTGCCACCTTTTGCGTGGAGTCAATCAGGCTAATGGGCCTGTAATTCCCTGGGCTATCTCTGGGACCCTTTTTGTAAATAGGGACGACCACCGCCCCCCTCCATGAATCAGGAACTGGGCCACCCTTCATGATGTCGTTTAGAAGAGCAGCAATTACAATGGCCCAGTCAGATGGAAATGCACGCAAAAGATCTCCTGGAAGCCCGTCCGGGCCTGCTGCTTTCCGCGGTACCACCCACTTGATGACCTCGTCTACCTCCCGTGCCGTAAAAAGATCAAGATTAACGTCCCCTACCGAGACGATGAAAGAGGCTGGGACATCTAGGGGGCCTTCTACCGGGGCGTATAAGGCCCCAAAGTGTTTTGACCAGGTCTGGGGAGGGATGTTACATGTACTCAGGGACTCGTCGGGTCTGTTTCGGGAGCCCACCAGATTCCAGAACCCTCTTGCGTCCTTACTTTTACTGGCAGACAGTAGGTCCGCCCAGAATGTTTCCTCCCATTCCTTTTTGGCAATTTGGAGGGTCCTGGAGTAAGCCTTCCTGGCCTCCCTGATCTTAATTTGCGATTTGGATTTGACTGCCTCTACCAGTCTAGTCTTCATCGCCCTACATGTACGGGTATACCATCCCTTAACTTTTGTTTGCCTTTCTTTTGTTCCCTACTCTTTTTGGGTGAGCAGTAAACAGATTAGATAGGGCCTTGGTAAGGTCACTAAAAACCCCGCAAGCCACCCCCGTCCCACCTGTAGTGGACCCCAAGTTAAGTTGTGCTAGGACTAGGAGATGAGTTATTGCTGCGACCTTCTCCTCAGAGAGGGTGAGATTCGTCCACCTTATCCGCCTCCCACAAAGTGCTACATGCGACTCGCCCAGGTCTGCTGTGGAGGAGGGAGCCAAGCCTCCCCTTTCGGCTGCCCACCAGGATACTAGAGTGAGGGAAAGTAAGTTGTGATCACTCTCTACTGAGGGGACCACAACCATATCCCTCACCGAGTTCCACAGACACACATCAAGGAAGATGTAATCGATTCTTGATGTGTGGTTGGGCCTATTGTAAGTGTAGGCCCCCCCCCCTTGTCCGACTCTGTCCTCCCGTTTAGGGCCCTCAGGTTGAACTCCATGCTGAGGGTATACACCTGCAGGGCCACCTCAGTCCACCTCTTGATGGGGGCTATTTCTAAAGTGGGAATCCCCCTCCTAGCATCCTCCTCGTCCTGATTCAAGGTGACGTCCGAGCCTAAGGGCTCGAATGTACCGTTGATGTCACCAGCAACCAGGGTGCAAGCCTTGTATGGGGTTGATCTTAAAAGGCCCTCCAGGAGTGCAATTGTTGGGGACTGCCTTTCCCCCTTGGTACTTCGTGCATAAATGTTATAAATGTTTAAAATAGCGCGGCCCCTGGAGTCCTTCAGAGTAATATTAAGGAGGTCCAGACACCCGGTCTGTTGCTCCACTATCCTGCAATTCAGTGAGGCAGCAACCCAAATGAGGAGGCCACCAGAAGGGCGTCCCCTCCCCGATTCTGAGCATACTGCTGGGACAGAATAGGCCAAATAGCCCACCTTATGAGTGGGCTCCGTGCTCCAAGTCTCCTGGAAAATGCATATGGAATGCTCATCCACCGATGCATTCCAGTTGGGCAAAGTCAGCTTCCTTGAAATTCCGGCTACGTTCCAGCTGAGGACCCTAAAAGATGGGTCCGTCACAGCTGGGACGCTACCGGGTACAAGGTCATGGCAGGGGGCCACCTCTTGAGGCTCCACCGGTGTTCCACAAGCGCCTACGATATCTTGGGTCACTACCCTAGCCCCTACATCTAGTAATATAGAATGGATTTTAGTTGGGGATGGTGCTATGTAGAGGGCAGACGGTGGAGACTCTCTCAACTCAGCCTCTACTGTCCTACCCTTGCCCTCAAGTCAAAGTCCCCTTGAGCCCCAGGACATCTCCGGCCATACGGCCCGGGGATGGAATTGGGGCACCTCAAAGTATCGTGTGCCTCCTCCAGGGCCTAAACAAGACTCTCCAGTGACAGGCCTGAAAAGTTTGGCTACCGGCCTAGGATAAAAATAAGTCAAATCCACTACTCTAACACCGGGGCCGCCCACCTCTTGGTTTTGACCACAAATTATCTTCGCCATTCTGTTATCCTGGAAATTGATAATAATGCAGCCTCCCTCCAGTCGCTTTTTGCCCTGTCCCACCCAACCTACCCTACGGACACTGAGAATTAATCCATCCACACCCATTGGAAGTGGTTTGTTTGTTTTTAACCAGTGGAGACACTTATTTTTTAGGGCCTGGTGGGTCTCGGGCTGATTAGCCTTCAGTGGTGGGACATTGACAAGCACTGCAGCGTAGGGATGGCAATCAGGGGGTAGATTAACCGGAGGGCTCCGGATGGTGGCCTTTGGGGGTGCAACTCCAGTAGCGTCAGCAGCCAAGTTGCATCTGTCGTCTTTAACTGGTGGTGCTGCCCCGACCCCCCTCGGCTGTGCAGTTTGTTTGCTCATGACCAAACTTGCACCTGCCGTTGTCTTTGCCTGAGGTGTTTTCTTAAGTAGATTTTTAGAGACCACGGGGGGCTTTGTTATTGTAAGGGAAGTGTGAGGGGCAGGACCTGGCTTAGAAGTGGAAGTGACCGGGGGGACTAGAGATGGGTCCCTGCAAGGTGTTGCATCAGGGAGAATGGTTAGCATTGGAACAACCTGCGCTGGGGCAGGGACCGCAGGCAGTCCTTTTCCCGTCTTCCTACCCGCAAGATCCTCACTTGCTCTAGACTGATGTTTAATAAGAGTCTTAAGTGAGAAAAAATTATCAAGGGTGGATTGTTCGAATTTATTCTATACTGTCGCCACCAAGCCCTTTAGTTGGTCAATAGGCTTTTAATCAAATCCATAATTATTTTGAGGGAATCGGGTTCTAGGGGGACGGCTACCCTATCGTGGGCATTAGGGTGTACAAGCGAATTATCTGAAGTTGTTCCCACAACAGGAGTCTCCCCTACCCTACCATTAATTGTTTGTGCTATGCCTTGTTCAGGTTTTGACCCAAAACCCCTTTGGACTTGCTTTCTTGGGCGCTTGTGGGATGTGGTGTGACTACCTTTGCGTGAAATCGTAACCCTTTTCCTTTTTGCCTGCTTTGTAGTGCCTTGAAACTGGATGGGCGGTCGTGTATCCATAGAAGGGGCCTGTTGTGGCGGTGGTGAAGTCTGGCCGATGGCGGGGTACGGTGAAGCTTGAGAAATTGTTTCCCCCGCTGCCTCGATACCAGCCACTGCTGGCAATAGATCAGCAAAATGTTCTAATCTGTCTATACTTGCTCCTATTGCCGACAAGCGAGGCTGTACTGGGGCATCTAAGGGGGGAAGAGATGGGACCCGTCCAGAGGTTGGGGACAGGGCCTGGGCCACAGCACCCAGGGAGGAGCGTCTAGCTGGTAAGTAGACCTCCGAGAGGCGACGTTCGGTCATCATGATCTCCTTCTCAATGACCGCTGCTACTCTAGTTATGAACCTGTCCATAGTTACTATATTAGAACTCCCAGCTCCTCCACCCTCTCCACCACTCCTGAGCAATTTCCCGGAGCGGGTAGACATGGTAGGATGTGCTTCCTCTACCACAGTACCGCGACCTACCAGGTCCGCAAGCGAAATATTAGGGACGTGGCCCTGCCCAGCCGCTGACAGCCCCTGACTGCCACAGACTGCCCGCCCTTTGCTCGGGCTTCGCTCGGCGTCCCGCTCGCGTCCCGCTGAGCGTCCGGCGTGATGGTTAAGTGAGGGGCGTTGCAGGCGCGGTGGGCGTGTCTTGCTGGGGGCGCGGCAGTGCACACCTGTGCAGCGCAGGGACTCCTGGTCTTCTGAGTCCCTGCTAGCGCGCTCCCTCTGCAGCCTCCGGTGATTCCTCCCAGGCGACCAAACAACTCCTCCTGCCCCTCGCCTCTCGCCCCGAAGCGGCACCCGCGAAGCGGCACCCGCGAAGCGGGTGCGGCGAGCAGTGGCAGGAAGCGGCAGAGTCCTCACGGGCAAGGGCAGGCTGATACAGCAGTTCCAAGCTCCCAGGTAGGGTGTAGCGTTTTGGCGTTCCCGCCGGTAGAAGGGAGCACACGCCTTTTGGAGTTTTGGTCAGGCGCGGTGGGCGTGTCTTGCAATGATTTCAACCGTTCCCCCATGTCAACCTATGGGAAGAGCAAATCTCCTGGGTAGTGAAAACACACCTGGGTATTCTTTACTACCTGGGCAGGGAACACACATGTGTACCTACCCTGTCTTTTACCTACCACATGCTTCACCCCTTAAGACGTAGCCTAGGAGTGCTCCAGTGGTAGTGAAAGGTACACTCAGGACAGGCCAGTGATTTTGAAAGGTCAACCTGTGCATAATTGCAATGATGCACACAAAGGCTTTAAATGACAGGCTGGACACCTGTTTAAAACACCATAGGTGCAAGTGTGCACACTCAGGCCAGCAGTGGCGGGCTTGAGACGTAGGTTTAAAAACATTGGGTAAGAACCACTTCCTAATGTGTAGGGGAATGGCGTGTGCACTTTCAAACTGCAGTTACAGTGGGAAACTGCCCAGAGCCCTAAGGGCACAAACAGAGAATCAGCAACACACCAGTGGTGTCCCCTGGAAAGAGCAACCTCCTAGGTAGGGAAAACCCACATGGGGGTTCTTCAACCTGGACATGGAACTCCATGTGTACCTGCCCTGCCTTTCGCCTACCACCTGCTCCGCCCACCAGAGCTTACCCTAGGAGTGCTCTGGTGGTAGGGGAAGGCCCACTGAGGGTTGGCTAATAAATGATAAATGCCAGCCTCAGCACAAACATGACTGCACACCCACAAGCCCGCAATGGTAGGCCTGATACATTTTTGACAGCTATTCTGGTGGGTGGCACAATCAGTGCTGCATTCCACTAGTAGCCAGTGCATTACCCACCCTAGGTATGAAGTACCTTTTACAGGGCACTCATAGCTACCTCACCTAAAGAAATCACATGTGCCCCACTTCCTAGCATGTGCAGGAAGGGCGTGCATGCTTTCACAGTGCATTACAGTGGGAAAGAGCCCAGAGTCCTAAGGATGAAAAAGAGAATCAGCAAAACCAATGAGAATAAACCAAAATATTTAGGGTAACACAATAGTTTCAGCGTGTCTGGTCAAACACTTTTCCATTACCGAGAATTTTCCTTTGTGGGGGACAATGACCGGGAAGCGTGTGCCATGGTGCATTCTTCCCCTGTACTACATGCTTTAGCTAATACTGCTTCTAGTCCCTTTCCATTGGCGTCCGTGGTGACAATGCTGTCTGCCCCCACCACAAATCCTTGGGAGGAGCGCTGTAGCAATGTCTTGCTTTATCCTCTCAAATTCTGCTTGTAATAACCCACTCCAACCAAATTCCATCCTCACCTTTAACAATTGTCTCAATCCATGAGTCTTCATGGCAAAATTGTGTACAAACTTTGAATAAAATTCAGTAAAACCAAGGAATTATCTGACTTCTTCCTTAGAAGTAGGTGCGGGAGCATTCCTAACTTCCTCTCTAATATCTTTTTTTGGGGCTGTACCATCTCTACCCAAATCATGACCCCAGTAAGTCGAAGATTCCAGTGCAAACTTGCATATTTTTAACTCAGCTGTGAGACCCTTGTATGCCAATTTCCCTAACACCGTCTTTAACCTGGTGTCAAGTTCACATCTATCTTGACCTATCACCAGTATGTCATCCTGGAAGTTCATAACTCCATCTATGCCTTTAAACAGTTTCTGCATGAGACTCCATAACACTGCAGCCATTGACGCAAGGCCAAACAACATGCGTACAAATCTGAAACATCCGTAAGGGGTTACAAATGCAGTTAGATTCCTGCGAGAAGGATGCAGTTAAACTTGGTGATAAAGCATTGGTCTAGTCTATTGTTGAAAACCGTTTTGTACCATTGGATTTTGAGAGGAGTTCCTCGATCCTGGGTAGGGGAACCTATCTATCACTATATTTGTGTTCAAGTCTCTGAGGTCATTACATAGGCATAACTGGCCATCAGTTTTCCGAGCTATGACTAAGGGTGACAAATATTTGGCACTTTCTACAGGTTCTAATATTCCTTTACTCTCCAGAACATCCATCTCTTTCATCAGCCCATCCCTAACACCTATAGGTATTTTCTTGACTTTGTGCCTTACTGGTGTAGCACCTACCTTCAACACACTTTTATGAACATAACCACTTAGCTTCCCTATAGTCCCCCAAAATAAATTTGGAAACTGTTCCTTGACTTCCTCAACAATTTGTTAATTTAGTAGCATCCCTTGTTCTCTACTATTGGGGTCCCGTATAAAACCTAAATATCCCCTGGACAACCCACCCGAGTACAGATGGTCCTTTTTTTGATGTGTCCAATTTTCCTTGAGCTGTTCTACCTTTGAATTCAAATTTATGTTCTCCAAAGCCCACCATAGGAATTTTTTCTCAGGTAAAAGTGATTGGTGAATATCAGTGGGATTCAGTTGATCCCCCAGAATCTTTACATATTGGTCCTCCCACACAGACCTTTGCACAGTGCTGTATGATGAACCTGAGTGTGCCACAATCTGTCTGTTTACCTCCCCAATAACCAGATCGCATGTAGGTTTCCTCCGGGTGTCTATATTCGCATCCAATACAGCATTATCTATACTAAGTGAGGACTCCATGCTCATTCAAAGTTTCATTCTCTCCCTCTATGTCATCTATGTTATCCATCACACATCTAATTGCGCCCTTGTCCCTTTTGGTATTCTTTTTCTTGCACACCTTGGCGAAGTGTCCCATAATCCCACAATATGCTCACTTAGATTTTGCTAAAAGGCAATTTTTATCCCTAGCCATATGGCCCTTATTCCCACACCTGAAATGCATAGGACGCCTGAGCTCTGATTTGGTTTCCCCTTAACTGACCTTTTCCACCTGTGGCCTTTTACCAGTATGTTTCTCCATTTTCTCTCATCTGCTATGGATACCTTGCACACAGTCTCATTATCCCCACCAGTTTTTAAAAACTGCCATAGCACATCTCAGCATTTTTTACCAAGGCTACAATTTCCTTCAAGGATAAATCACTGCACACCCAAAGCTTCTCTTGAATACTATCATTTTTTCGAATGCATCACCACTTCATCTCCAATGAGAATGGTATGCAAGACCCTAATTTACATGGAATCACAAGTTTCTTGAGCGCCACAACATAGTCTTCTACTGATTCTGTTTTTGCCTGCTTCCTCTGAAAAAAGTATACCTGTTAATGGCTGCACATACAGTAGAATGATAGTGTGCATCAAGATCTTCTAATGCATCCTTAAATACATCTGCTCTGCCAACCAGTCTAGTCTTCTTTCCATCTTGCTGTATACCAGCAACCCTTCTGGCCCAAGAAATTCTTTTTTTCCTAGAGCGTGAACATTCATCATCATTCTCCTCTTTCAGAGCCGATATATAATAATGAAATATTTCTTCCGATCTGGTCATTTTAATAAAGGATCACCTGGACTTGGAAGGGAGGGTACCGGTGAGGGGAGACCACTATTTTGGGCACACATAACAAGGTTGTAAGAGTATCTAATATAAGCAAAGTTCTACATGTGTACACTGTTCCTCCCCCAATGCACGTGCCAATTATATAAGTGCCTGGTATCACTCACTACCTACCATACAATGGCCATAACTAGCTAGCCACTAAAAGAACTCTTATGGTTCTAATTGGGTGTGCGAATCTCCGCAATACGCACCAACTATGTCCAATATTTTCCAAGTATATGAATCACCATCAATAGGACACACCCCTTGTAACTTGTAATGTTATCTCCTGGTATGCAGATTACCGAGGACACGTACACCTGTAACCTACAATGTTGTCCCTGGTGTGCAAATCACTGAGGACTCGCACTAGACATGCTGACTCTAGGGAGAAGTCCACCACAACTACTGGACTTACAAATCATGGGGTGTGTGAATCACCGATGCTGCACACATCCACTTGATGGTAGAAACTTTAGTAATGGAGGGTAAAGTGTGCGTATCACTGAATATACGCACTTCAGTGTTTACTCACAGTTATGCCTGAGAGACTGTTGCAGGGAATGCTGCAGTCAGCTCCGCGACCACCCATGACGCTGAATGGCGACAGCGTTCTACCAGTGTGCTCTGCTGCAACTTTTGTGAGGCGTGTGCTAGACACTTCAGCACTTGCGCATGACGCTGATTTTGCACCGTCTTTAAAAATGTGGTCTCCACACTGCCAGGTCCCAGTGGGCTCCAATAGTATTCACTGCACCCCCGATATCCACACCTGGTGAACTCTTGAAATCCGGCGCAGCATCCACCGGGGATGCACCAATTGCTTGACCTCCTCTTCCTGCAGGTCTTATGGGCAAGGAGGCAGAAGTAAATGTAGGACTCTCAGTCGTTGCCAAACTGTAGAGATGACAGACTCGTCATTGAAGTAAGTAGTATGTTGAGAGCAAGCAAGGCAGCATGCTCTCACCTCCAGTCCTCTTTCTAACTGCCCTCACTCCCACTCCTCTTACCATTCTAGAATTGGTGGCATCTTGTCACCTAGGTACAGTGATCATAGTAACCAAGATACCACATGCACTTGACTACCCTTCATTTCTGTCAAAAATTTTCGCTTGGCACCGAAAGGCAAAGCATAAACCACAACAGTGTCATGCCCTTTAGGTTAGCCCCATCATATACATACGAATGACGTACATTGTGTCGCATCCACATGACATAACGGTCATACATAGGTGACCTTTTACCCAGTAATGTTATCTCCTGGTATGCAGATTACCGAGGACACGTACAACTGTAACCTACAATCTTGTCCCTGGTGTGCAAATCACTGAGGACTCGCACTAGACATGCTGACTCTAGGGAGAAGTCCACCACAACTACTGGACTTACAAATCATGGGGTGTGTGAATCACCGATGCTGCACACATCCACTTGATGGTAGAAACTTTAGTAATGGAGGGTAAAGTGTGCGTATCACTGAATATACGCACTTCAGTGTTTACTCACAGTTATGCCTGAGAGACTGTTGCAGGGAATGCTGCAGTCAGCTCCGCGACCACCCATGACGCTGAATGGCGACAGCGTTCTACCAGTGTGCTCTGCTGCAACTTTTGTGAGGCGTGTGCTAGACACTTCCGCACTTGCGCATGACGCTGATTTTGCACCGTCTTTAAAAATGTGGTCTCCACACTGCCAGGTCCCAGTGGGCTCCAATAGTATTCACTGCACTCCCGATATCCACACCTGGTGAACTCTTGAAATCCGGCGCAGCATCCACCGGGGATGCACCAATTGCTTGACCTCCTCTTCCTGCAGGTCTTATGGGCAAGGAGGCAGAAGTAAACGTAGGACTCTCAGTCGTTGCCAAACTGTAGAGATGACCGACTCGTCATTGAAGTAAGTAGTATGTAGAGAGCAAGCAAGGCAGCATGCTCTCACCTCCAGTCCTCTTTCTAACTGCCCTCACTCCCACTCCTCTTACCATTCTAGAATTGGTGGCATCTTGTCACCTAGGTACAGTGATCATAGTAACCAAGATACCACATGCACTTGACTACCCTTCATTTCTGTCAAAAATGTTCGCTTGGCACCGAAAGGCAAAGCATAAACCACAACAGTGTCATGCCCTTTAGGTTAGCCCCATCATATACATACGAATGACGTACATTGTGTCGCATCCACATAACATAACGGTCATACATAGGTGACCTTTTACCCAGTAGCTTCCTTCTGTTTCTCTGACATCAGGCTCTTGGTACCATATCTTAATCCCTGTACTTGATGTACACAAACATGTCCCCAGGCACTGTAGATTTATTCTATACAAGGGTCACCACTTTTTTAATTCATGGCCAACAGCCAGCTGTGCATGATCATATTTGTTTAGAAAAGGGTTAGCAGGGGATTATCGAATGTTTTCAAAACATATCGCTTCCAAAACAAAAACGGAGTGATCACTTTAGTATAAAAGATTCTCACTCCCCCTTACTAGACAGAAGAGTAATTCCTTCCAAGCTGAGACAAGGCTCTGCCAGCTGATCCTTCGGCAAGCAGAGATCTAAAATCCCTTGCGGGGTGCTATCCTCGATGCAGAGACCTGGTCCTTCATACAGAACCATCAGGTGAGGGGTTAGTACGCCCCCGGGGAATTCTTGGCTCCATTAGGACATATCCTAGCACTTACAAATACATACTTCACCTACACCTCTTAGCTAGGCACAGTTAAGTAGGATGCGCCTAGTAGGAGTACGCCATTACTATTGTTTTATGTAATATGCTTTTATTCATCTTATTAGCACTATGCTAGAAATGTATCTACTTTTTACAATATTGGTACTAGCGATTACCTTTGTCTGCGCCTGTCTTTTGATTGTCACAGCTAACATGCTTCATACTAGACTGAGGCTTGACCAATAAATGATAATTGAAACCATTCTAATTGTCATTCTATGTATTCTGAGAAAAGTAAGCACGAGTGACTGAGCGAATTATACCACATTGTTTCCACAGTAACTGAGGAATCGGGGTTGTCATGTTCAGTGGTTGCCAGAAACTACCTACCGCACTGTAGAATACAGAGGGGTGATAGTGGCACTGAAGAGCTAATACGTTTAATGGCTGACTCATCCTGTGGGGGTGTCCAGAGTCTGTCTGCGCACCAAGCCCTCAGTTTAGTTCATCCAAAATGTGCAGGTCCTGGGGGGTCCTAGGAACTACACGACAACAGGGTCAACCCAGTGTTTTTTAACTGTATATAAGGTGTCTACAAGATTGCACGTTTTCCTATAAAACATCTTCTCGACCTTTGCACCTTTAGGAGATATTGCACTGAAGTACATGCACCGAAACATTTGAAAATCACTGGGCCTCATTTATGAAATGTGACGCATCGCTGCGTGAAAACAGCGATGCGTCACTTTTCACTGCGCCCTCCTTGCGAGACCAATGATGCGTCATATTTACAGTATGACGCATCATGGCGCAAGGAGTTACAGATACATCAGTATTTCTGACGTATCTGTAAGCGCAAAAGTGACGCATTGCTGGAATGTGTCACAAAAGTGACGCAACTCCAGCAATGCGTCCTTTCACATGGGGAAAGCCCCATGTGAAAGGGCTTGCGTCAGTCTTACGCCTGCTGTGAGGCAGGTGCAAGATTTTGACGCAACAGCGTCCTAAAAGTGACGCAGTGAAATCTCATAGATTTCACTGCGTCACTATTAGGAGGCTTTTTGCGGGGGAACGCCCCCTCTGCATACATTATACCTGACGCAGGTATAATGTAGCGCAGGGGTTTACAAAGTGACGCATCTGCTTAGATGCGTCACTTTGTAAATAGTGCGCAACAGGAGGCATGTTTTACGCCGCCGATGCGTCACAAAAAGTGACGCATCGGAAGCGCAAAACTGACGCAAGGCCTCATAAATGAGGCCCACTGTGTGGAAGTACCAACAATTGATTCCTCACAGTAACTCAGTAGGTATTCAGTTTATGGTGAAATAAATCAGTAATTAAATGTGTAGTTTTAGAATGCAAACGTACTCAGGTCTGCAGTAATTACTGACTGTAATGGGATATGTTTTAAGTTGATTGCATTCTTGAAATTTACTATTATTTTTTTGAAGGGAATTCGTTTTAGGTACGAATCCATATTCCTCTCATTATATTTTAATAATTTCGTTGTAACGCGATTTCTGACATATTGTACAAAAAACTCACTATGTAAAATAATATTTGAATGTGAAATAGGAATATAACGAGAATGTATAGGTATTGTAAATGTTTCATATAAACTGTATGGTAAAGCAAAAAGATAAAAACTATCGATTGAAAACCTATATACACGTAAGTACATAATTACACATATTAGCTAGAGTGTCCCATCCATACAGAGTGGGTATCAAAAAAAACACGAGGCGTTCCTTCATCCTATAAAAACAAAAGGCATTTGCAATAATTCCCTTTAAAGGTAACTGAATTGGCATATGTCCTGAGTATTAATAGCAGAAAGAGACCCTATTTCGCCTGATAAATGTACTCCTGTGACTTAAAAATGTTCCAAAAACATGCCTGATGTTTTACTACCTCAACCCAATTCACAGTATAACAGTTAATCCTAAATTTAAGATGTAGTTAGTGTACTGCCCAAAATGTAGGATATCCCTGGTACCTAGCTTGCCATCTCAAAATAAGCCTGGTTCCATGTATTCCAGTGCAAGGTATGCCTAGTGCCCACCCTATCCAAGATATCCCTCGTCATTTCTCCAAATCCACATCACGGTTATATGTGGTGGGGTTTTAAAAGGGTCATGTGATTTAAGGACATCAGAAACATTGCCCGAAAACGTTTAAAACATCCCTGTTATTAACACTGGGTGTACAAATCCCTGCTAAGGAGATCCTAAACCTCCCCTTATATTCTTGTTACCTGTCTCCTGTGGAAGTCTATGGGCATCTTTGTTCAAATTAACCTGGACGCATATAAAATCGAACTTCTGTGACTGGACAATCCTGTTCCTTCTGAACTTACCTCAGGATCTTCAAGAACAGCACTGTAAGGAACTGATTCTCCTATAGCCTTACGCTTGTTCTGGGACTTGAATAGGAAGTACTCTAGATGAATGACAGGGTGGATGCAGCCTCTTGTTTTAGTAGTTTGGTGAAACATGATTGCTGTGAAAACAGACTGAGTGTAAGGTAGGTCATTTTCCACCACCTTTAGGATTGTAGGCAATGTGAGGCAGGAACTTTCATTTTCTCTCACAGATGGATATAAAGATGGAGAAAACACAATGAGCCGCCTAACTCTAGACCGCCCAGAAAATAAAGTACATCAAGATAGGAATATAGGTTAACAGAAGTTCATAGGTGGTGACACAGGAGGTGGATAGTTACTGTACAGAAGGGCACATCACAGAGTACACTGAAGTTTACAATCAGACCTCACCACAAAGAGACCAAGGAAATAAACTGTGCCTAACACTTTGATGGGGTTATAGACAGGAGAGAAATATAATCAATACAGTTGGCATCCAAACTCAACACACATCAATGCCACAATTATAATAAAATTTGAAATGTATATAAACCGACATAAAGGAATGCATAATTTAAGTTCAATGGTCTGATTTGCATAAAGAAACACATTTTGTAAATTAAAACCTTATAGTAGTTAAGGATGTTTAAAGAGGATGTTATGTACAATGTATGATGCACAAATCAAATAAAAAGATATCAATATCAGCTACAACCCACAAATCACATGTTGCCCACATCACCAAATACACATTAGTTTAAACCAATTTTAGTTGTACACTCATAGTTAGAAATATATAACTGTCCCTTGGGTGCTGTAATAGTTAGGGAAACTAGGTTGCTCAGTGTCCAATCCTCCTGGATGATCAATCACAATACAAAATTCCACCAAAACACCCCAAATGTTCATGTAGTAAGTATTCCGAGTTTGCCTTATAAGAAAATGAATATTAACATTTCCTCATTGAGATTTAAGATTTCCTTTTCGGTTTATTTCATTTGCACATGCAAAAGATAAAAACAACTTTTATCAACACTGGTTTAATTCCTAGGGCGTTTCTTCAAGGGTCTCCTCAGGGCCAGAAACAGTAACACCATGAATATATTATATGTCTTAACATTCTAGACATTCTTGTCATTGTGTAGAAAACACCAGTTGGTGAGTACCTCATAATAACCATCTCAACCAAAACACACATTGCTTCCATTATTAATACTTTGTGTTTCTGCATGTGCACACACCACCACATCAAGGTGCAGCACGTGCTGACAAAATTCATATCCCCCAACCAAAACCAAGGGAGATCGAAAGAGTAATTGGCCAATATCCAAAATCTTAAAATGTACTTTTACTGTCAGTTTGTAGTCTGACCAGACAAAATCGAAATCAATTACATCCCT
This sequence comes from Lissotriton helveticus, assembly GCF_964261635.1. Classification (NCBI taxonomy): domain Eukaryota; kingdom Metazoa; phylum Chordata; class Amphibia; order Caudata; family Salamandridae; genus Lissotriton; species Lissotriton helveticus. The sequence goes on from NC_136067.1 coordinate 379,407,439, forward strand.
AAAGAAATCACACTTGCAAAGATAGAATAACTAAAATATAAAATATCAATATGTTTTCCTCTTATTGCCAATACCATACAAGATCCAAGTGGCGTCAAATTCATTCTTGCTAAAAAAAAATACTCCTAATATGTCAAATGAGTTCCATCCTTCATGTAATCCTAGACGTATCTGCCCCAGAGACACAATCCCTGTGGTTGTCAGTTCCATAAAACAATGAATACAGGCAGGCATAAGAATACATTACAATAATAATGCGTACACCTACAATGCAACCCGAACTAGATGTACCTAAGTGTAACTAGCATGTATGTAGGTGTAGAGCCAAGAATCCCCCTAGGCTGAAGTCAACCCCATCACCTGAAGTGAGACACTGTGGGACCCCCTCTTTGTCTTGAGATGGACAATCTGCGAGGTATGTTAGACCACTGCGAGTTGTAGTGTCTGCGTGCAGGAACCTCAGTGTCCTGCGTCAGTGTGTCAGCATGGAAGTCTTTCTCCTCTCCCTGGCCCAGCAAAGATATGGTCTATATATACCCGAAAGGTGCCCTCAGGTGCACTTAGTGTGTCATGTTTCTGGGAAAAACACACATTTATGCAGCACCTTAACTAGGCAAAAGGTCAATACCAAAAACCATTATGTAGTACAATGACAGGGAAAATGTAGGTGAAAGGTTAGGTGACTACTCAGGTCTATATTGGGGAACTGTTAGAAACGGGACCCTGGCCGGCCAAGACTCGCGTCGAGGTCAGTCAGGGATCACCATTTCCAAGGTCAGGGCAAGGGAGTCACACACCAAGATAACCCCCGCTCACCCTCTAGGTAACGTGGCGCGAGCAGCAAGGCTAATCTCAGAGGCGATGTGTAAAGCGTTTGCGCGCGCACCCCAGCGACAACAACCAAAGGCCCACCACAAAGGAAACTCCACACAAGGTTATATCAAAAATAGCCTTTGTATTATAATAATAAGAACACATTAGATAACACACACACTTTACAATGTGCCAACAGGCACGGGCAAGATTTACAAGGGATTATGTACAGGACAGGGCCACCTGGACCACTGTCAGGGGTATGCACTTGTTAGAAATAATACTTGTAGGTATAACACTTTAGCACATCAACATATAATGACTGTAACACAGAAATAGAAAATGTAGCATACAACCAGTAACAACTGGTAAAGGGAAAATACCTCCTACGCCACCCTAGTCTCTGTAGGGAAATCACGCAGGGAGCTAGGACCTATGGAAGGAAAACCTATCACCTACTACGCCACCCTAGTCTCTGTAGGGAAATCACGCAGGGGGAAGGAAACCTATGGAAGGAAAACCTATCACCTCCTACGCCACCCTAGTCTCTGTAGGGAAATCACGCAGGGGGAAGGAAACCTAAAATAATCACCTAGGCAAGTAACATTTAGCAAAGGCAATCAAACATCAACATTCCTCTAAGCAGGTTACTTTTAGCAAAGGGAAATAAAAGAACAAGGCATTACCTAAGCAGGTCACTTTTAGCAAAGGTAATGACACCAACAATCCTCTAAGCAGGTCACTTTTAGCAAAGGGGATAAACACATAAAGAATTACCTAAGCAGGTCACTTTTAGCAAAGGGGAATAAAAGAACAAGAATTGCACATGTAACATTAAAACACATTCAGAGGTGCAGGTTAGAACTTTTGCGCAAGAATCATATAGCAAAGAAATCACAATGCGCAGGGTGCATGTAGCACAACCCTCAAAATGTCCCTCAGGCCAACTGGCCTCGAAAGGGGCGGAATGCCCTGAGTCTCAGTGTCAGGGGGTCTGCGCAGGCAGCACAGACACAAAAGCCTAAACGTAGCAACTGTCCACTAAGTGCTGGACAGTTGTGAATAGCGAGTAGGCAACGTTGGAGCCAGGTGGGCTCAAGAACAATGACTGGCACCCAAGAGCCTCTCTGGGGCTCTAGAACAACTGTGGGCGCTGTGAGCCTTTCTGGCTCTAAATAAATCAACTGCCCCCTCGAGCTTCTCTGAGCTCGCAAAACAAAGTAGGCAATGTAGAGCTCCTGCGCTCTAAATTAATCAAATGCCCCCAGAACCTCCTGTGGGCTCTAACTAAATAGGGGCGAGAGCCTCGTGGGCTCAAAGAACAACTAGGGGCAATGAGCCTCGCCGGGCTCGCAGAACAGAATGCCCCCTCAGAGCCTCATGGCTCTCAAAAACGAATACTGCCCACGTTGGAGCGGCCCTCTGCCAACCGGGGCCGCTCAGAGAACCAAGGTATGCTGCTTTGAAGCCCTCGTGGCTTCACTCCATCAAATGGCGCGAGATCGCGCTACCGGGGGGAGAGGGGGCGGACACCGACAATGTGTCCCGGCGCCCCTCCCTTCTGCCTCACTCACCGGCTATCTCAGGGCGGGCGGGGCTCCTCTCGTCCCGGGGCTCCTCTCTCCACTCGGGGAGCCTCGGGGACACGACCGGCCGCCTCGTTCGTCTCCCGCCTGGCCTTGTCTCCTTTCCCTCCGCCTGACTTCCGCCGGGGCCGCCAATGGCAGCGCGGCCCTGGGGGTCAGGAGGCGGGACTTCCGGGTCGCAACAGGCAGCGGCCCGGCAACGGATTTCAGGGCTCCCGGGCTGCGGCGGTGAACACGGGACAATGCGGCGTGGGCAGCCGCTCTTAAACAAATAAATACCACGGGGCAATGCCGGGTGGCACCGGCCTTCAAAATAAAGGTAAAGCGAGGTAGGCACTCGCTAGGCCAAAAAACGGCAAAAAGCGCTCCACAGCGCTATAATAGAAATAAAGCGCACCCAGCGCTTAGGGGCTAAAGGAAAGCGCTCCTAGCGCTACAAATATCAGCAAAGCGCTATTGAGCGCTGTGGCACCAGGAAAGCGCTCCTAGCGCTATAAATCAAATAAGAGCGCCCCCAGGCACTCTAAGTCAAAAGCAAAAGCTCCAGCAGGGACTGGAGGCAGGCAGAGGGGCAGGGCAGGGCCAGAGCCAGCACACTGGGTCTCCAGGCAGGGAGACAGCCAAGTGGCGGTCCTCTTGGCCCCAGCAGCAGCAACAGCCCCCTCTGGCAAGGATCCACAAGTAGAACATCCTCTGTGGGGACACAGCCCCATATTTATACAGAGAATTCCTTTGTTAGGAGGTGCAGGGTGGGGGGAAACCAGTTGCAGCTGGCTTGGGAGTACCCTTGATGGCCCAACCACCCCTTTCATTCACTGGGGAGGCTAGGGTCATTAGACAAACCACAGGGGGGCGGAGCCAGCATTGTGTGGGGAAAACCCAGCCCATCCAGGACACAGATCTACTCCTCCCACACATCACTCATGCTGATCTCTCACTCACCACCGGGCAGACCCATCCAGACTTCCTGGAGCCTGGCATGCCAGCCAGCTCCAGCCAATCACGCTCCACTATCCTCACTGCACACATACATCAATGTCCAGAAGTAGCACTTCCCTTCTAGACACACACAAGCCGCACATACCATTGCGCAGCATTCGCTCTCACGAGTTCATACATACTAAACTCGAGCCTGCACTCCCCACACATCAGGAACTACCAGGGCACACACCTTCCCCACGCATTCCTATGGGAGGGCAGGCCAGCCATACTACACGCACGCACTTTCACTCTGGGACACAGGGAAAAAGTGCGCCAAGACCCAAAAATCACTACACAGGGTCACAAATAAAGGCAAAAAGATTAGGGGTGAACCTGCCCTAAGGCCCAAGTCTAACACGACCCCCTTCCAGCCAAAACGCAGGGCAGACCGATCACCACCGTGATGGGCTTCCCTGCTTGGGGCGATAAAACAAGGACGCGGGCCCACAACTGCAGGGACACCCTCCTGTTTTACGCCACGGTGAACCCCTAGGGTTCCTTCTAAAACTACTGTAGGGACTAACTGGGGTACCCCACTGATACTCTCCAGCTGCCCTCGGCCAGGACCAGGCCCTAGGCCATCCAGGTACCACTGGATCCTGCCTACTCATAAAGTGGGGGGTAATAACCCCTGGCACATAATAGCCATGCTCCACTCTTCCTGTCTGCCAGACAGGGCTAGACTTCCACTGGTTCTCCAGCCTAGGGTCTACAACCTTAGGTGGACCAGGAGTCTCAGGGAAGGCTCTCCTCCCCTTACCTCTTCTCCTAGGGTTCCTCCTCCTCCTGCGAGGGGTTCCCTCTAAACAACATTCTCCCAACCTAGGGTTTAACCCCTCAGGTGGTACCGGGGTCAGAGGTGGGCTCTCCCACCCTCTGCACCCCCTTCCAGAGTCCTGCTCCCTCCCAACCGGGGCGGTACATCTGGAAAAAGAACTGGTCAGGACACTGATTACAGTAGTCCCACCCTTCAGGTCAGGCGGATCCTGAACCTGGCCATCCAACCTCTGGTCTAAAACCTTTGGTGGAACCAATGCCTGGCACTCCAGGACTTCTGGGGATTCACACACCATCCCCCTGAGGCTAGCAAATGACACATATGTTGTGTGACTGTCTGTCTGGCGCAGATCTCCCGCCTCCTGTCCACCTGACAGTGCGCAAAGATCCCCCAGCACAGAAGTGGTGTCACCATGGTCACTACACGGGATCCTAGCCCCACTGGGTAGTCCCTGACCTACTGGTTCTTCCACTGGGGAACTCCCCCAATCACTCCTCACGCTGGACTCCGGTACTCTCCCTACTGGAGCAGTACTGCCAGACTCTATAACCATGGAAGCTCCGCTTACAGATGCTCCAGGTTCTCTACCCACTAGGAGATCTCCCTCAAGTGAACTAACAGGCAAGTCTAGGTTCCCTTCCTGGTGTTCCCTAAAGGAACCATCCAGGCTCTGTGACAAGGCTTCGGGCGTCTGGGGACTCTCGGTCACACACTCACTCCCGCTCCACTGAGACAGGCAGTCAGCCCCTACACCCTCCTCACTAACCAAGGACCTAGCTGGGCTACTCTCACCCTCCTCCACCACACTGGGCTGGAAGACACCTGACCCACTATTGTTGGAATCACTCACTAGTGACTCAGAAGAACCTCTCGCACTGTCCCATCGCTCTGCTTCCGCTGCCAGCTCACATGCGCCAGACAATCCACACCCCAACAGGTGTGTGCGCAACCCTGGGGAACAACAACTGAGCAGGTGCTCTTTGACAATCAAATCAAAAAAGATGTCAAAATCATCTTCCGTGTGAACCTTTACCCAATCAAACAGTGTCCCACAACATTCGTCCTCAAAATCTTCCCAAGACTGGTGAGGCAGTTTTCTAAGATTCCTGAATCTCAACCTTAACTCCTCTTCTGGGAAAACAGGCACCATACTCGGGGAACTGAGAGTGGGACTGTCTACACTTATATTTAAAAAGCTGCCACCACTGGACTCCACCCTCTCTGGGGAATCCAGACAATTACAACTGTGCGCAGGGGAGAGTCTATCCTCTAGGGCTGCTCTCTCACGGATGATGGCCCTTCTCTCCACCTCTATCCTCTCCTGCGCTAAGAGTCTTTCGATCTCTAGCTGCGCCATAGCCTGGGCATGCTCCAACATGAGCTTTTCCATCACTAACTGATGCTCCCTCTCTTCCTTCCTATCTAACCAATCCTCTGGGGACAGGACAAGGGATGGGGCGCTGGTACTGACACTGGGCCTAGCAAGGGACTCCCTATCTATGGGGTCCTCACTATCTGCTGGGGCCCAACCACTGTCATCATCCAACTCACATTCTTCATCAGAATCTTCAGGGCTCCCCACAGACTCACCACCCTCATGGCGTGTGGCCTGGGCCCTTTCCTCGCTGCGCTCAAGATCCCTTTGATCCTTATACCATTGGACCAGGTGGTTCCTAAGTTGGTTCTCAGTATCTGACTCATCCACCCCTATGTGTCTCTCTCTACAGAACCTTTCCAACTCCTGCATACTGTACCAAACTAGATCACTGAGATCAAAAACAGGCTCCATTTTGGCAGACGTTCTAGAGATGAGATCACACAGGGAACCTGGGGGTCTGAGCTAAACAGGAGTATACAATCAACAAAATTCAGCAAGATTCCTATCTCAGAACTTGCACTCCACTGTCCAGTGTAACACACCACTCATTCACACACACCCTCCCCTCGGACCGGTAAGGCAGTTTCTACCACCCCTGATTATCTCAACCTGACCACTAGCGACACAGGTACCAAACTCTGGGAGCAGGGCGGGGAACAAGGTACTGGACAAAATACAAATGACACCTTTCAGGAGAAGCAAAACTGAACTTCCCTAAAAAACAATAATCCCAAAAATGTGGTTATCTAAAATTGCAGAGTTTTGAAGTGTGGCCCGTCGCCACTGTGGTACAACGCAAACGCAAGTCCAATCCGCACCGCTAGCCACCAATGTTAGAAACGGGACCCTGGCCGGCCAAGACTCGCGTCGAGGTCAGTCAGGGATCACCATTTCCAAGGTCAGGGCAAGGGAGTCACACACCAAGATAACCCCCGCTCACCCTCTAGGTAACGTGGCGCGAGCAGCAAGGCTAATCTCAGAGGCGATGTGTAAAGCGTTTGCGCGCGCACCCCAGCGACAACAACCAAAGGCCCACCACAAAGGAAACTCCACACAAGGTTATATCAAAAATAGCCTTTGTATTATAATAATAAGAACACATTAGATAACACACACACTTTACAATGTGCCAACAGGCACGGGCAAGATTTACAAGGGATTATGTACAGGACAGGGCCACCTGGACCACTGTCAGGGGTATGCACTTGTTAGAAATAATACTTGTAGGTATAACACTTTAGCACATCAACATATAATGACTGTAACACAGAAATAGAAAATGTAGCATACAACCAGTAACAACTGGTAAAGGGAAAATACCTCCTACGCCACCCTAGTCTCTGTAGGGAAATCACGCAGGGAGCTAGGACCTATGGAAGGAAAACCTATCACCTACTACGCCACCCTAGTCTCTGTAGGGAAATCACGCAGGGGGAAGGAAACCTATGGAAGGAAAACCTATCACCTCCTACGCCACCCTAGTCTCTGTAGGGAAATCACGCAGGGGGAAGGAAACCTAAAATAATCACCTAGGCAAGTAACATTTAGCAAAGGCAATCAAACATCAACATTCCTCTAAGCAGGTTACTTTTAGCAAAGGGAAATAAAAGAACAAGGCATTACCTAAGCAGGTCACTTTTAGCAAAGGTAATGACACCAACAATCCTCTAAGCAGGTCACTTTTAGCAAAGGGGATAAACACATAAAGAATTACCTAAGCAGGTCACTTTTAGCAAAGGGGAATAAAAGAACAAGAATTGCACATGTAACATTAAAACACATTCAGAGGTGCAGGTTAGAACTTTTGCGCAAGAATCATATAGCAAAGAAATCACAATGCGCAGGGTGCATGTAGCACAACCCTCAAAATGTCCCTCAGGCCAACTGGCCTCGAAAGGGGCGGAATGCCCTGAGTCTCAGTGTCAGGGGGTCTGCGCAGGCAGCACAGACACAAAAGCCTAAACGTAGCAACTGTCCACTAAGTGCTGGACAGTTGTGAATAGCGAGTAGGCAACGTTGGAGCCAGGTGGGCTCAAGAACAATGACTGGCACCCAAGAGCCTCTCTGGGGCTCTAGAACAACTGTGGGCGCTGTGAGCCTTTCTGGCTCTAAATAAATCAACTGCCCCCTCGAGCTTCTCTGAGCTCGCAAAACAAAGTAGGCAATGTAGAGCTCCTGCGCTCTAAATTAATCAAATGCCCCCAGAACCTCCTGTGGGCTCTAACTAAATAGGGGCGAGAGCCTCGTGGGCTCAAAGAACAACTAGGGGCAATGAGCCTCGCCGGGCTCGCAGAACAGAATGCCCCCTCAGAGCCTCATGGCTCTCAAAAACGAATACTGCCCACGTTGGAGCGGCCCTCTGCCAACCGGGGCCGCTCAGAGAACCAAGGTATGCTGCTTTGAAGCCCTCGTGGCTTCACTCCATCAAATGGCGCGAGATCGCGCTACCGGGGGGAGAGGGGGCGGACACCGACAATGTGTCCCGGCGCCCCTCCCTTCTGCCTCACTCACCGGCTATCTCAGGGCGGGCGGGGCTCCTCTCGTCCCGGGGCTCCTCTCTCCACTCGGGGAGCCTCGGGGACACGACCGGCCGCCTCGTTCGTCTCCCGCCTGGCCTTGTCTCCTTTCCCTCCGCCTGACTTCCGCCGGGGCCGCCAATGGCAGCGCGGCCCTGGGGGTCAGGAGGCGGGACTTCCGGGTCGCAACAGGCAGCGGCCCGGCAACGGATTTCAGGGCTCCCGGGCTGCGGCGGTGAACACGGGACAATGCGGCGTGGGCAGCCGCTCTTAAACAAATAAATACCACGGGGCAATGCCGGGTGGCACCGGCCTTCAAAATAAAGGTAAAGCGAGGTAGGCACTCGCTAGGCCAAAAAACGGCAAAAAGCGCTCCACAGCGCTATAATAGAAATAAAGCGCACCCAGCGCTTAGGGGCTAAAGGAAAGCGCTCCTAGCGCTACAAATATCAGCAAAGCGCTATTGAGCGCTGTGGCACCAGGAAAGCGCTCCTAGCGCTATAAATCAAATAAGAGCGCCCCCAGGCACTCTAAGTCAAAAGCAAAAGCTCCAGCAGGGACTGGAGGCAGGCAGAGGGGCAGGGCAGGGCCAGAGCCAGCACACTGGGTCTCCAGGCAGGGAGACAGCCAAGTGGCGGTCCTCTTGGCCCCAGCAGCAGCAACAGCCCCCTCTGGCAAGGATCCACAAGTAGAACATCCTCTGTGGGGACACAGCCCCATATTTATACAGAGAATTCCTTTGTTAGGAGGTGCAGGGTGGGGGGAAACCAGTTGCAGCTGGCTTGGGAGTACCCTTGATGGCCCAACCACCCCTTTCATTCACTGGGGAGGCTAGGGTCATTAGACAAACCACAGGGGGGCGGAGCCAGCATTGTGTGGGGAAAACCCAGCCCATCCAGGACACAGATCTACTCCTCCCACACATCACTCATGCTGATCTCTCACTCACCACCGGGCAGACCCATCCAGACTTCCTGGAGCCTGGCATGCCAGCCAGCTCCAGCCAATCACGCTCCACTATCCTCACTGCACACATACATCAATGTCCAGAAGTAGCACTTCCCTTCTAGACACACACAAGCCGCACATACCATTGCGCAGCATTCGCTCTCACGAGTTCATACATACTAAACTCGAGCCTGCACTCCCCACACATCAGGAACTACCAGGGCACACACCTTCCCCACGCATTCCTATGGGAGGGCAGGCCAGCCATACTACACGCACGCACTTTCACTCTGGGACACAGGGAAAAAGTGCGCCAAGACCCAAAAATCACTACACAGGGTCACAAATAAAGGCAAAAAGATTAGGGGTGAACCTGCCCTAAGGCCCAAGTCTAACAGGAACATTACAAACCATAACAAAACCGTGTTCACCATCGCACCATATATTCCTCCACAAGTCCTCCTTTCTGTAAACAGGCTTATAAAATGTGTTCTTATCTTGTCACATTTGGGGTAGGTTCAATGACAGGAGTCAAATGTCAGGCTCTGTCTTCTGAGGATGGTGTTTACTTTTCTTTCTCTGACTTCAAAGTGAGAGGATTTATGTATCAATCTTACTGGTATCAGGAAACAAGTTATTTTCTAGCACACAACATTTAAATGTCTGTAAATGATTTGCGCAAATATTTCAGAATGTGTCATAATTAGGAAAGCACTAATGAAGCACATATTTTTTGTAATTGGAAAGTGTCGTGGAAACATGTTTTAAGACAATCAAAACGAATCAGTACACTAGATGATGCCATTTCCACACAATATTGTTTGTGTACTCTGTATTTTTATCAGTAAAACTGTATGTACAAATGTAATAATCATTTCAATTGACTAAGTGTTATCTGTAATGGCAGTGCCCTACCACACCATGCATACTTCACACTATGCCACTCGACTCTATACCACTCGACTCTATGCCCCTCCACTCTAAGCCACTCCACTCCAAGACTCTCTACGACACTCCACACCCCTCAATACCACTATACTCTAGGCTGCTCTACTCCACTCTATACCACTCTATGCCACTCAATAGAACTCTACGACACTCCATGTCACTTTACTGCACTCCATGCTACGCCACTCCACTCTAGATCCACTCCACAGCACTCCACTCCACGCCAATCAACTCCACAACACTTATCTCCACTTTTTGCGCCTCCACTATACGACACTGTACTTTACTCCACTCTATGACAATCTACGCCTCTCCACTATACAACACTATATGCCACTTCACTATATGCCACTCTCTGCCACTGCACTTTGATACTCTACTCCACTCCATTCTACGACACTCCATGGCACTGTACACCACTCCACTCTACGACACTTCATTGTAGGCCACTCTGCTCCACTCTATACCTCTCCACTCTACAACTCTACTCCACTCCATGCCACTCCACTACCCTACACTCCACTCTACTTCACTCTTCGCCACTCTACTCCCCTCTTCGATACTCCACTCCACTCTTCACCACTCTGCTCCACTGTTCGCCACTCTACTCCACTCTTCCCCACTCTACTCCACTCCTCACCATTCTTCTCCACTCTACGCCGTTTTACTCTGCCCTACTACACTCTTTGCCACGTTACTCAACCCTTCAGTAATCCACTCTTTGCCAATCTACTCCACTCAACTCCATTCTTCACCACTCAACTCCACTCTTTGCCACTCTACTGCACTCTACGACAGTCAACTCTACATCACTAACTTTTAGCCATGCTGAACAGCAGACACACTGGTATACAACATGGTTAAAATACATTAGCAAAGCCAATAGCTCTTGCTTAGGCAAGACCTGTTGGTTTTTGCCAATGCTTGTTGCTTTTAGGTGCTAATTTCACTACAAACTTTACAATTGAAAATCTCTGGTACTACTGGTTGGATTCTTGTCATTCTGATATCATTTTATTTATTAAAATATACTCTGTTGTTCTGGACAGCCTGCATCATCATAGCCGTAGTATCATGGACTGGCGTCTTAGGTGTGGGTGTCAATTTCCCAGCACAGCAAGCAGGAAGGCAATGTACGCATAGGCAACATGTGAAAATGATACCCGCAATTGCCACCAGAAAGCTAGGAATCTTCCACTCCCAGGATGTTAGTAGACCCCAGAACCAACCAGAAAGAGTCCAAGTACCATTCTCTTGGTGGATGTCGGATGCGAGCCTATGCAACTTCTGTATAGTAGTGTATACATTAGAGGAGTGGTCGGGTATGTACACGCAACAACTGCTGCCAATGATGCAACAGGCCCCTCCCCGGTCAGCAAGTATGACGTCTAACACCATCCAGTTCTGTAGAGTAACGAGCCTGGTAGCCTGGAGCTCAGCTGTGATATTGGTCAAAATTCCTGCTGTGGTATTAATTACCCCTTCTACAACTCTGGTAAGCCGACAAATATGAAGACTATTTGGCGTAGGGCCCCAAAAAGGGCATTATAGCCTTCATAGAACCTGTGAAGTGATACAGAGTAGTGTCTGTCTGATCTATGTCTTCTGTATTAATGACCCTTCTAACTCAGATCTGATGGCCATTCCTACGCTATAGCGATGATCCCTATGATAATTGGGCAGTGCAATGTACATTGGAGGAAGGAGGAAAGAGAGGTAACATACACCTGACCATACTCTAGGAAGCCAAATATAAGCTTGAGATCCACAAACAAAGTAGATAATATGCGGGGAAAGCAGAGGTGGGCTACTACTCATGCTCAACATATACATATAGTTGCAATTACTCCCACCCACGGTCACCTTCCCAAGTCCTTGAACACAAAAAACAGCTGTTGTGTTGACTACTGACACCGGCATGGCCTCATCCTGAGTAATATTGCACATTTGAAAAGAGCAAAAGTATTCAGTGACGTTAAACCCCTGGAAATCCAACATTTCATTTTGAAGCCATGTTATATTTTTCTCTCTCTCATATACGTTCATGCAAGCTGTCGGAGACAGTGTATCCGGGGTCCCTTGTTCATCCGCGGTAAACCCTTGGTGGACAAGTATATATTCCATCACTGTGTGATAATCAGCAGATGTCATATTCATAGTACAAGAATGACAATGAATGTATACCATAGTAAACAATTCAAACCAGGCCTCGCAGCTCCCAAGATAAGAGAATGGCACAGATAGCAAGATATCGTTCTTATGCGTAATGGAGGGGAGCAGTCCACCGATCCAACAATTAGTAACATTTGACATATCATGCGCCTGGTGAAGCATTTGTAAAAATACATTATCAACATATGTCTCTCTGTGTTCACCTTTATGAGGGGCCAAAGTAACAAACATGTGTTCAGGGGGGACAGGTGTTGTACCCATCAGGGAGTACATGGGATATCTCGCTTCAAGAAACCATACTATTCCAAGTATCGTTATCAAGACAATCAGATCAATCACCATGAAAACTATTTTACTCTTTGTGGATCAACAGGACCAACCAGACGCATTCCATCCAAAAAATGGTGCTGCAAATGGCTGTTCTACCTCAATAATGGTGTGACCAAATGGATACATTGTAACCAGAATGAAGGAAATGCAATGGAGCCTATGACAAGAAAACAAGAAGGGGCAAATGTTCCCAGTGTCCTTCTGAGCCTCACTGGTAGACTGCTATTGTTAATCAACGTTGGCGCTATTGAGCACCGGCGGTGGAGCCAGGCAATCCCAGCTCTTCTGAAGAAATCTCATGTCGCTCAGGGTAAGGTACCCCCTTCCAGGGGGGCACGCTCCATTTACCCTGTCCAATGTCTGAATATTGCACCAATTTTGCATCTCCCTCTCCTACTGCAGCCTAACATCCTCCATCAGGGGCGCAAATTGTACCTAGCTACTCCAGACACAGAGGGGTCAGCAAAAAGGGGCTCAGATACATAGGGGAGATGGACTGGGGATTAAGTACTGATGGGCCAATAGACTGGGGCTCCTGGATGGCCCTGACCTCTTGAGGCACTGCCGCATTCAATACTGCATCATTCTCATCCTCTGTCCGTTTGGGTCCACGCTAGCTGGGCATCTGAGAAGGGAACAAAACTGGGCACCTGTTCCCCCTCCGAGTCCCTGATGCCACCAAGAACCCATTGATCGTAAGGCAGAAGCAAAGGCACTCAGCGCCAGTGATTGGTATGAATCCAGTTCTTTCGGCGGGAACCTTCACAGCGGTGCGGGTGGTAAGGAGCACTTGTGCCGGCCCCTTCCACCACGGCTCCAAACTTCCTTTTCTCTGGAAATGCCACAGCAAGATAGTCACCGGGCCGAATAACGTGTCCTGGCCCCTCAGGTGCCGGCCGAAGGGCGTCTTGGATCTGTTGGTGAATAGAACGCAGACTTTTAGTTAACTCATATAGGTAATCCACCAACAGAGGGAATTACATTTCTGAAAACTTTCGAGGTCACAGGATGCCCCAAACGTTTGTTGAGCGCCCAAACACGACCTCATAGGGTGACAGTCCTCTCCTAGAGTGAGCCATGACTATCATAGTTAAAAGGGCTAATAGTAAAGCATCTAGCCACTGCAACCCTGTGCTCTCCTGAATCTTTGCCAATTTCAGGTTGAAAGTACCGTTGTACCTCTCAACTAAGCCTGCTGACTGGGGGTGGTGTGCAGCATGACATTTCTGTTTGACATGCAGGCCTTCACACACTAACTGAATGACCTTTGAATTAAAATGGCTCCCATTATCACTCCAAATCAAACGGGGCAAACCGAAACGAGGGAAGAACTCCTTTAGGAGTGCCTTCGCAGTCGCCACGTCTGTGTTCTCTTTAGTGGGGTAAGCCTCAACCCATTTACTGAAGGCACAAACAACCACTAACACTTATTTCAGATTCTTGACTCGCTCCATCTCAATAAAGTCCATCTGAAGGACCTTAAAAGGAAAGAGGGTGGTGCACAATTACCAGGGGGTGTAGGGGTGCCTTTTCCAGGATTATGCATCATGCATACCATAAAGTATTAAATCAAATTAGCAGTGGTCTTGGGAATGTTGCCATTCTGCCATACAGAATCTAGTAATTTACAAATGCCCTTTGCGCTAACGTAGGCTGGCCCATGCAACATAGTGACTACAGGGAGGACATTATGCATTTGGTAACATCCATCTCCTTTTCTCTGACTTATCCATCCAACACCCTTCTTCATCCAAACATGCTGTGCTTTCCTGCCATACTGCTATCTCTTCAATCGTTGCCTCGCTCTGAATCTTCTTCACATTGTCCAACGTATCCGCTAACATAGTAACCCTGGTCACCAACCTGCTACAAACATCCTTTCCATCTTCTTTCGAGCAGTCTCCTTAGCTGTCTGATCTGCAAATGCATTCCCCCAACCCATGTCATCAGTAATTGCCTTGTGAGCACTGCACTTTATTATGGCCAATTGCTTAGCATGTGTCAAATCAGACAGAAGCCCCTATATAAGAGGGACATGCTGGATAAGTGTCCCTTGGGATGTAAGGAAGCCTCTCTCTGCCAAGAACCGCCCAACATTATGGGCGACCCGAAAGGTGTATTAACCGTCAGTATAAATATTAACATCCAGTCCCTTGCTCAATTCACAAGCTTGAATAAGGTTGACAAGTTTGGCTGCCTGAACGGACTGATAGGGAACTTGTGCTGTCTCAATGTATGCAGTGTAGTAAGTAACCCCTGGTGTGGTGGGTGTAGCTGGGCTACGCGGAGGGCCACGGAGTTGAGAACAAACTCTGTGGAACTCCGTGGAGCTCAGCTATTCCACCCGCCTCCCACCCGCCCTATTAACGATTGATACAGGTTAAATAAAACGACTTTAAAGTAAATAAAAACACCTTACCTTAGCTGTGGCGTCCCCGAGCTGCCCTCCTCCTCTTCATCACTTTCTCTAAAAAAAAACTGCGCCCGTGAATTTCTTGCTAGAAATGCGCACGTGCGGGCAGGGGCAGGTTTTGTTTCAGAGAACGCGATGGACATGATAGAAACTTCTATGAGTAGCAAACTGGTGTTCCCAAGGAAGTACTGCTCATCACTGATTATGATTTATGATTCACTACCATGAATTGCTGGTTGCAAATGTATACTTGATTCTGCCTAATTATTATACGTTCTTGGACTCAGCTTATTGGCATTTCTATCTGCTTATTATCTTTCATAGCAGGGCAAGTTGAGCTCCTTGGAAGTTAGCTCCTATCCTCTGTTCCAAGCCACTAAGCGTCTCTAGGTAGGCATGACGTATAATCTCACACTGATGTAGATCTGGGCAATGTTGTTAAAGAGATATGTATAATGTTGTTCTTCTATCTATCCATAGAGGCAGTGGCTTAGACGATTCTATTCCTGGAATGAAGTACAGTTATTTTACTTTACAGGTATTGAGGAAGGAAATTCAATACACATTATTCTTCTGTTGTTTGTCATACTAGATTTCACAGTAAGGAGGATTTACCGTTGTGTGCTTCTCGGTACAGATCTCCTTCCCTGCGGTTCCCTCCCTTTCCTTCCCTCACCTGATCAGTCAAAAGAGTCTGTGGCTACAATCAGACCTTAGAGCTATCAGGATGTGGACCCCATACAGCATCGTACGTCTCCGAGGATTCCTGGACCTGACAATAACCCAGTTTCTTACAATGATCAAATCTGTGGTGGTTACTGATGATAGCTCCCAAACAAAGATCCAAACTAGGGTGCTTTTCGACCTATCTCGAAGAGCTGTCCTTTAGCATGCTGTGAAAATGTGCTCTACTTACAGCTCACTTCTCCATCCTCCAAAGATGCCCAAAATAACAAGTCAGAAAATGCACGCAAACCCATCAGCACATGCAAAATTAGAGTGGGCAGAAAACTGCAAATAATATGACAGCACACCAAGACTATAGACAGCAAAAAAGGCAAGTCTATACAATAGGTGTTTGTTTATCAAACAGTCTTTTTCAGAGCAAAGAACATTAAGAACGCTGTGTCCTATGACTGGTCATAGAGAAAGCCTGTCCCAGTTGCAGCTTCAATTTAGCTATCATTCAAGTGTCTTTTCTTCGAGACCTGCACCCTTAGCGGAGAATCACTTTCTGAGACCTGTGTGGTACTTTAGCCACTTTGGTCATGAAGATGTGAAGATTTTGAACAGACAGAGGCCCTTTTTGGAGGACATTTTGCAAAGCTCATTGAAGATCTCTGCCTAGTTGTTCAAGTGGAAATACTTTCTGTATGATCTCTTTTTATCAACTTAATTAACTTAAACAGTTCAGGTGATACCTATACAATTTCACCTTATTATAATCAATGTTCCACCTTAGGAAACACATGTATGCACAAACCGTTTTTGGGCGGAAACAATGCCACTGTAGGACTTTGTAATTTGCCTACATTATACTTCAAAAAGGCAGGTGAAACCAAGACTTGTACCTGGATCTTCCAGAGATGGGTATAGGTATACTCTCTTGTCAGAGACTTTCAACATATGACATAGAGGAACTCGTCAAGTCCCGCCATGAACACCAGTTTCACTGAGTACCCTATTCACCAGAAAACTAACTCTTCAAGAAAGACTTAGGGCCTAATTTAGATCTTGGCGAAGGGGAATACTCCATCACAAACATGACGGAGATCCCGTCCGCCGTATTACGATCCCATTTAGACAGTAATATGGCGGACGGGATATCTGTTATGTTTGTGACTTAGTATTTCATCTGCCGAGATCTCATTAGCCTTCTCACACAATCCCAGGTGCTAATTGTTCACACAGTAAATACTGATACAGTGGAATCTGGTACTTAACATTTGCACAATATGGGCATAATTCTGTGTTTTGGACCTTGGAATTGGAATACTGCTCTAATTGCACATGCCCAGATGTGGGTCCCATGCTCTCCATGCCACTGGAGTCAAGCTAGCCTGGCTGATGAAGGGTGAGGCTCCGAATCCGTTCAAGGATGCTTGTTTCCAGGACCAGGGAGGACCTGGCCTGGCAGTTCGGGCAGGACTGTTCTCTTAGGGAACAAGGTCAAGACTGATTTGCACATGGCTGGGTCTACACGTGAATGGCATGGGAAGCAAAAAATGATGGATTTAGACCCACATCTACGTACTGGGGTTAATGTTTGACATTGTGCAGCATTCTGTCCATCAATTGTTCTTTTTGTAATTATCATCCTGAGTGGGACGGGTATGCCCAGACATGGGTCCCATGCCACTGGTATCAAGCTAGCCAGGCTGAAGAGGGGTGATGCCCCGAAACCGGTTCCAGGATGCTTGTTTCCAGTCCAGGGAGGGAACAGGGTCAAGACTGATTTGCATATGGCTAGGTCTGAACTGGAATGGCATGGGGAGCAAAAAAATGATGGATTTAGGCCCAGACCTATGAACTGGGGTGAATGTTTGACATTGTGCAACATTCTGTCCATCAATTGTTCTTTTTGTAATGGCCATGTCTCCCAGTATGCCTCTGGCTGGTTCTAAAGATCTTCTGCTGGTTAGCAACACTCATGTTAACAGATTGAGCAGGGTCTGCAGACAGGACAGCTGGAAGCATTGGATGCCATGGTGGACATATTGCAGCACAGCCAGTCGGACTAACAACTACAGAGTAAGAGGCCTTGATTTTCCGCCTGGCCACACTCATAGCAGGGTTCAGGCCTGTTGCCACAATCTTCTTGATGCCCACCAGTGATATGGGTAACTATTAACTGTATAAACATAAATTAGCAGCCGAGTCGGTGGTCAAATTGGATGCACTACAGACTAAGTAGATGCCCACAGGACTGATCCCCCTCAACCTCCAGATACCGAGGGGTGACAGAACTTGGGGAGCGAGGTGACGGGCGTCTGTTACATCCACATAAGAGGACAGCACATTTTCTGGCTTTTCAAAACCTGCTACTGAAACGCACACCAATTGATGAGGTTCTGTGCTCATGTAGTTAGAAAGCATGTGTAATAAGAACTGCAGCTGATTTCTGTTCTTTGAGATCAAAGCACTTGATTTAAGAGATAGTGCACATGTGTTACATGTATCGATAAGTAAGTCCCACTACCGGAAAGTGGGAAACCGGTTTATGGATTTGGCCTAGGTGCTTGCCACGAGACGAATAGCAGCAACATAGAAACAGACTTCAGGTCTACAGATGAACATCGGGACCCAAGAAGTGACTAAATGGGCTGGTCTGAGGGTAGAGCACTGCAAGAAGAATTAAAGGGCTTACACAAGCACCCGATTGCAGATCTCGGAAGGAATCTTTATCTAGCTGGGAGCATCCGAGCCATTCTAATACCACAGATGAGGACAGTGAACCTCCCACGAGCTGACCCGTTGGGGCCAATGGAGACAAACTGAGATAGACTTCGGAAGCGCTGGGGATTGTCTGTAGCCCCCCTCCGACCCCCCCCCCCGGGTTCCCCTCCCCCTCTTGTCTTCCCCTCCCCTCTCCAGGAAAAGCACTACAGAACCGCACAATTTAAAATTTGCTAACATTCGTGCCAAGAATTTTCAATTCTATTAAGGACAGGAGGCGAGGATTATGCTTATCTCAATTTCTTTACTGAAACACAGCAGCCAATCAAAACACAGTAAAGAAAACAAAAACTACATTACCCATAAACCCTGGGTAACCATAGAGTACATGAACAGTATATAAAGAATCATAGAGGTCACAACTTCCTCTTTCTTTGTCCAGAACCATTCAGGAAGAAACAACGGTAAGTCCATCAATCCATTAAGGACGTCCCACGGAGAAGTCATCATCCGGAAGAAGGGACGAAGGAACCTCCCATAGCCACAGGAACAACAGTAGACCCACGAAGAGGAGAAATTCGCAGCATATCTCATTTAAGGTCGGAGCCTGGAAGAAATAAAAAACAGAGCCGTAAAGGCCATTCCAAAAGGAAGAAGTACAAAGTTCAAAACAGGGCGGGAATTCAAGTCATAGAATAATCAACACAATGGCATAGCAAAAATGCAGAATCAATATAATGTAAAGACTGTAAATAAGGGTGGGATAATCCTCGCCTCCTGTCCTTAATAGAATTGAAAATTCTTGGCACGAATGTTAGCAAATTATAAATTCTATGTCAGGACGGAGGCTCCGATTATGCTTGTTTAAAGCTTAGCCACCACAACAGAAGCAACATCAACAATAGGTTTGAAATAAAATGACTTAAATACAGATTCCGAAGACCAATCAGCGGCCTTCATGATATCCTGGAGGCCAACCCCCAAGGAAAAAGCCTTAGAAGCCCCGGTTTGCTATTGGGATTGAATTACCAAGGATAAGATATATACATGTGCAACTACATCGTCCTGATGATGGTCCTATGGATCGTTTAGACCAACGGAGGACTGAAACGTCGACATTGTATCACCATTTTGCTAATTTGTTGTAACTGGAGTACACACAAATACACGTATAATTGTGATTTTTTCACATATTGTGGTAATTCAAAAATCCATAATTTTGGCAAATGGTGACTTCACACTAGTGTAATCAATTGTATTTTTTCAGTTATGTGTGTGTTGCCTAGTATAAAGAAAACATAAACAAGAAAAAAGTAAATACAAGAATAAAACTTGTTTTTTGATACAGACAGCTATTAGTATTGGTTGACTGTCTCCTGCGCAATGTGAAATGGTGATCACGAAGGTGACATTTATCTGAATAATTATACTGAATCAAATGGTTCCTGGAGGGACAATTGAATTTTGTTATTGAATATACCCAGTCCCTGTGGGATAATTGGGTGGCTCTTTGTTTTTTGAGAAAGGTAATAACAAGGCGCGTTAAACATAACAACAATAGAGAAAAACAATCGTAAAGTAGAGATAAAAGTGCACTTAGCTGGCTGCGGAGCAGCAAAGAAAGAGGAAGTTGTGACCTTTATGATTCTTTATATACTGTTCATGTACTCTATGGTTACCCAGGGTTTATGGGTAATGTAGTTATTGTTTTCTTTACCGTGTTTTGATTGGCTGCTGTGTTTCAGTAAAGAAATTGAGATAAGCATAATCGGAGCCTTCGTCCTGACATAGAATTATAAAAGGAGTGTTCTTTAGTTGGGACTACCTGGTGACATGATACAGCCTCCAACACACACCAACGTCCCCTGACCACCCACTGATGCTCCCAACCTGTGTTACCTTTAGTTCTGTTGGTTCATGTACTGTCAGTTCTCAGTACATCACAATTTTTATATACAAACTTTATATGGAAGTATCCCACTTCCTACCCGGTTGCAACAAACCCTGAAGGGAAGACACGTCACACTAAATGGATACACATTACCGAGGGCCTATGTACTGACATAGCTACTAATTTCACTGAACTCAGTGGGGAAAAAGGTTGCTATATATCTAACGGAATCTTTGTATACATCCATAGATAGAAGATGATATGTATGAATGTTGCTAGTTAATGTCATGATAAGCTATATTTTAAGTGTCGAACTGAAGGGATGATAATGGAAAATACTTATCCCGAGATGTAAAAGAATGTTAACAAAATGCCCAAAAGAAAAATGTAAGTCCTGCTACTGCATTCCACAAATTCCATGACAATACCTTGTCCCACACAGAACAGGTGGGGGAGATCCCTGTGTGAAACTGTCTGAGGTGGACCAGTAGACCCAAATGTTGAGTTGGACTTGAGGACGCAATATTGTACACGAGGATTAAGAACACCATAGAGGAGGAATTAGCAATGATGGCGCAGGGTTCCCCCAACAAGGAACACCCCCAGGACAGTGAGGTGAGTCCTCCCTCCACTACTGATCTGAAGTCGTTAATATTTGAGAGAAATAGCTCCATTATGGCAAAAATTGATGGTGTCTCAAGCATAGTAGCACTCCTGCTGCAACACATGGACATGGACAAAATCAGGGAATGCACAAGGAAAGTTGAGACCAGGATGAACATACTGGTGGACTCGGCGATCCACTTTGCTACCCAACTCATGGATTTTGGAACATGGTTGAAAATTCATAAAGATAAATTAAATGGCTTAGAAGATAGATCAATACAGAATAATGTCTGAATTTTAGAATTACCTAAGTGCACCGAAACATAGCCAGTGGAAGCCTAGAAAGAGACTGTGTTGTCCTCACTTCTGAAAACCATTGAAGGAATGGAAAAAATTCAGATTGATAGACCACACAGAACACCGGGCTGGAGGTCATGCCCTGGGGCTCCTCTCACAATGATTATAGGATATCGAATATAATAGGAACTGCATTTCCATATACCCTGATTATGGTGTAGCAGCGCAGAAGAAAAGAAAGACATTTGAGGAGTTTAGGAAAACTGAGAAAATCAAACATTCTGTACAATTTATTTCCCTTTGCCTGCATATGAATCGATGCCTGAGCAAAGAGACATTTCTTTGATCATCCTAAGACAACTCTGAAATTTGTAGAACCACTAGTTCTCCTGAATAATGTATAATGTTCTAATTGTGTTTTCAGCTTTATTTTTGCCCTGTACTGTTCTGAATGTGGGATTTGACACTGCTGACAATGCCATTGTATGCCGAAGGGGGGCGATTTACAGTATACGACAAATGATATAAGAGGGTGATGCCACCCTTGAATTCATTGAACAACCGCATTCCATAACCACTGCTGGTGGCTAGGGCTGGTAGTAATATAAGGTAAGGTAGATTTGTATAGCGCTGCTTATTACTCATGAGGGTATACAAGCGATGAGAAAATTGAATCTTCCTGGGTATCCAAGACTTGTGAGGGATTGCATAAAACTCCAAACCCCTGTACCATCTATAAAACAAAAGCATTTTCAATGATCGGACCCATTTTGTATGGAATGCTGAATTCTGCCTCCCAACTCTTCGGGGGTAAAATCTGGTTGAGTGGGTAACCTGGGAAGCTCCTTTCAGGGGAGTTGATGTAGGCCATCCTACAGTGGAAGAAGTTAGTTTTATTTTAATAAGAACGGGCTGGGGCGGAGATTGTGCCGCTTGTGAGGGCAAAGTTGGTGTTGGTCCCACGGGATGGGAGATAGTTAGGATTGGGAGGGAATGGGGAAGCTCACCAACACAGACAGTTTTTAACCAGATTGATACATTTGCCCTGAAGATCAGATTAACTCATGCAGCCGATGGGGACCACAATGGTATCTTGGAATGGTAAGAGAATATAGGGGGTTGTCAAGTGACAAAAA
This sequence comes from Lissotriton helveticus, assembly GCF_964261635.1. NCBI lineage: Eukaryota > Metazoa > Chordata > Amphibia > Caudata > Salamandridae > Lissotriton > Lissotriton helveticus. The sequence goes on from NC_136067.1 coordinate 379,429,628, forward strand.
ATATGGTCTTATCTGAAGTGTATAAATGTCCAGTGAGCAATGGTGCTAACTGGTGATACCTAAGGAGCTTGAGAAATTGTATCCGAAATGGGGGAGATGCTTTGGCAGGCAAATTTTATGTCTTCTGCGTGAGGAGTGGCAATATGGATGGCGTCTACTATTCCATTGAAGGAGGAAAACCCTAGTTAAAGAGGCCAACGGATGATATGTAGGAGTAGTTAGGATAATGTACGGGAAACCAACAGTGTTACTCAATACACATGCACTACAATTAGACACCAGTCTTCTTTGAAGATATAATCAAGTTACTGACTCCCTACGAATACTATAAAATTATATGAACAACACAGCGATACAAGAGGATACTCTTTTTATTCACTATCCTACAACACATTCTCCCATAAAGCTTTTGCCCTGATACACCCAGAACAGTGATACTCAGAATACAGCCTGCGAGGGTGCTTGCAGCCCTCCTAATCTTCGCACTGGGATGCTGTTTACTATACAGAGAAAAACCAAAGGTGATGATGGACGGAGCATTGACAATACAAACACTCACCCAACTCAACTGATCTGGGTTTAATCCATCACCGTTCTTTAGCTCACTCCGCCACCCCAGTTCAGACATGGCCATATGCAAATCAGTCTGACCCTGTGCCTCATGGGAACAGTCCAGCCCGAACTGCCAAACAATGTCTTCCCTGGACCGGAATCAATCTTCCCAGGACCGGTTTCTGGCATTACAGCCGTCTTCAACCGGGCTTCTTTGACTCCAGTGGCAAAGTGAGCAAGGGACTCACGTCTGAGCATACCCTGCCAACTTAGGGCGAACAAAGAAAAACCAAAGGTGATGATGGACGGAGCGTTGACAATACAAACACTCACCCCCAGTACACTGATCTGGGATTAATCCATCACCGTTCTTTAGCTCACTCCGCCACCCCAGTTCAGACATGGCCATATGCAAATCAGTCTGACCCTGTGCCTCATGGGAACAGTCCAGCCCGAACTGCCAAGCCATGTCTTCCCTGGACCGGAATCAAGCTTCCAAGGACCGGTTTCTGGCATTACAGCCGTCTTCAGCCGGGCTTGCTTGAATCCAGTGGCAAAGTGAGCAAGGGACTCACGTCTGAGCATACCCTGCCAACTTACGGCGAACAAAGAAAAACCAAAGGTGATGATGGACGGAGCGTTGACAATACAAACACTCACCCCCAGTCAACTGATTTGGGTTTAATCCATCACCGTTCTTTAGCTCACTCCGCCACCCCAGTTCAGACATAGCCATATGCAAATCAGTCTGACCCTGTGCCTCATGGGAACAGTCCAGCCCGAACTGCCAAGCCATGTCTTCCCGGGACCGGAATCAAGCTTCCCAGGACCGGTTTCTGGCATTACAGCCGTCTTCAGCCGGGCTTGCTTGACTCCAGTGGCAAAGTGAGCAAGGGACTCACGTCTAAGCATACCCTGCCAACATAGGGCGAACAAAGAAAAACCAAAGGTGACGATGGACGGAGCGTTGACAATACAAACACTCACCCCCAGTCAACTGATCTGGGTTTAATCCATCACCGTTCTTTCGCTCACTCCGCCACCCCAGTTCAGACATGGTCATATGCAAATCAGTCTGACCCTGTGCCTCATGGGAACAGTCCAGCCCGAACTGCCAAGCCATGTCTTCCCTGGACCGGAATCAAGCTTCCCAGGACCGGTTTCTGGCATTACAGCCGTCTTCAGCCGGGCTTGCTTGACTCCAGTGGCAAAGTGAGCAATTGACTCACGTCTGAGCATACCCTGCCAACTTAGGGCGAACAAAGAAAAACCAAAGGTGATGATGGACGGAGCGTTGACAATACAAACACTCACCCCCAGTCAACTGATCTGGGTTTAATCCATCACCGTTCTTTAGCTCACTCCGCCACCCCAGTTCAGACATGGCCATATGCAAATCAGTCTGACCCTGTGCCTCATGGGAACAGTTCAGCCCGAACTGCCAAGCCATGTCTTCCCTGGACCGGAATCAAGCTTCCCAGGACCGGTTTCTGGCATTACAGCCGTCTTCAGCCGGGCTTGCTTGACTCCAGTTGCAAAGTGAGCAAGGGACTCAAAGTCTGAGCATACCCTGCCAACTTAGGGCAAACAAAGAAAAACAAAATGTGATGATGGACGGAGCTTTGACAATACAAACACTCACCCCCAGTCAACTGATCTGGGTTTAATCCATCACCGTTCTTTAGCTCACTCCGCCACCCCAGTTCAGACATGGCCATATGCAAATCAGTCTGACCCTGTGCCTCATGGGAACAGTTCAGCCCGAACTGCCAAGCCATGTCTTCCCTGGACCGGAATCAAGCTTCCCAGGACCGGTTTCTGGCATTACAGCCGTCTTCAGCCGGGCTTGTTTGACTCCAGTGGCAAAGTGAGCAAGGGGCTCACGTCTGAGCATACCCTGCCAATTTAGGGCAAGCAAAGAAAAAACAAAGGTGATGATGGACGGAGCGTTGACAATACAAACACTCACCCCCAGTCAACTGATCTGGGTTTAATCCATCACCGTTCTTTAGCTCACTCCGCCACCCCAGTTCAGACATGACCATATGCAAATCAGTCTGACCCTGTGCCTCATGGGAACAGTCCAGCCCGAACTGCCAAGCCATGTCTTCCCTGGACCGGAATCAAGCTTCCCAGGTCCGGTTTCTGGCATTACAGCCGTCTTCAGCCGGGCTTGGTTGACTCCAGTGGCAAAGTGAGCAAGGGACTCACGTCTGAGCATACCCTGCCAACTTAGGGCGAACAAAGGAAAACCAAAGGTGATGATGGACGGAGCGTTGACAATACAAACACTCACCCCCAGTCAACTGATCTGGATTTAATCCATCACCGTTCTTTAGCTCACTCCGCCACCCCAGTTCAGACATGGCCATATGCAAATCAGTCTGACCCTGTGCCTCATGGGAACAGTCCAGCCCGAACTGCCAAGCCATGTCTTCCCTGGACCGGAATCAAGCTTCCCAGGACCGGTTTCTGGCATTACAGCCGTCTTCAGCCGGGCTTGCTTGACTCCAGTGGCAAAGTGAGCAAGGGACTCACGTCTGAGCATACCCTGTCAACTTAGGGCGAACAAAGAAAAACCAAAGGTGATGATGGATGGAGAATTGACAATACAAACACTCACCCCCAGTCAACTGATCTGGGTTTAATCCATCACCGTACTTTCGCCCACTCCGCCACCCCAGTTCAGACATGGCCATATGCAAATCAGTCTGACCCTGTGCCTCATGGGAACAGTCCAGCCCGAACTGCCAAGCCATGTCTTCCCTGGACCGGAATCAAGCTTCCCAGGACCGGTTTCTGGCATTACAGCCGTCTTCAGCCGGGCTTGCTTGACTCCAGTGGCAAAGTGAGCAAGGGACTCACGTCTGAGCATACCCTGCCAACTTAGGGCGAACAAAGAAAAACCAAATGTGATGATGGACGGAGCGTTGACAATACAAACACTCACCCCCAGTCAACTGATCTGGGTTTAATCCATCACCGTTCTTTAGCTCACTCCGCCACCCCAGTTCAGACATGGCCATATGCAAATCAGTCTGACCCTGTGCCTCATGGGAACAGTTCAGCCCGAACTGCCAAGTCATGTCTTCCCTGGACCGGAATCAAGCTTCCCAGGACCGGTTTCTGGCATTACAGCCGTCTTCAGCCGGGCTTGTTTGACTCCAGTGGCAAAGTGAGCAAGGGACTCACGTCTGAGCATACCCTGCCAATTTAGGGCAAGCAAAGAAAAACCAAAGGTGATGATGGACGGAGCGTTGACAATACGAACACTCACCCCCAGTCAACTGATCTGGGTTTAATCCATCACCGTTCTTTAGCTCACTCCGCCACCCCAGTTCAGACATGACCATATGCAAATCAGTCTGACCCTGTGCCTCATGGGAACAGTCCAGCCCGAACTGCCAAGCCATGTCTTCCCTGGACCGGAATCAAGCTTCCCAGGTCCGGTTTCTGGCATTACAGCCGTCTTCAGCCGGGCTTGGTTGACTCCAGTGGCAAAGTGAGCAAGGGACTCACGTCTGAGCATACCCTGCCAACTTAGGGCGAACAAAGGAAAACCAAAGGTGATGATGGACGGAGCGTTGACAAAACAAACACTCACCCCCAGTCAACTGATCTGGGTTTAATCCATCACCGTTCTTTAGCTCACTCCGCCACCCCAGTTCAGACATGGCCATATGCAAATCAGTCTGACCCTGTGCCTCATGGGAACAGTCCAGCCCGAACTGCCAAGCCATGTCTTCCCTGGACCAGAATCAAGCTTCCCAGGACCGGTTTCTGGCATTACAGCCGTCTTCAGCCGGGCTTGCTTGACTCCAGTGGCAAAGTGAGCAAGGGACTCACGTCTGAGCATACCCTGTCAACTTAGGGCGAACAAAGAAAAACCAAAGGTGATGATGGACGAAGCATTGACAATACAAACACTCACCCCCAGTCAACTGATCTGGGTTTAATCCATCACCGTTCTTTCGCCCACTCCGCCACCCCAGTTCAGACATGGCCATATGCAAATCAGTCTGACCCTGTGCCTCATGGGAACAGTCCAGCCCGAATTGCCAAGCCATGTCTTCCCTGGACCGGAATCAAGCTTCCCAGGACCGGTTTCTGGCATTACAGCCGTCTTCAGCCGGGCTTGCTTGACTCCAGTGGCAAAGTGAGCAAGGGACTCACGTCTGAGCATACCCTGCCAACTTAGGGCGAACAAAGAAAAACCAAATGTGATGATGGACGGAGCGTTGACAATACAAACACTCACCCCCAGTCAACTGATCTGGGTTTAATCCATCACCGTTCTTTAGCTCACTCCGCCACCCCAGTTTAGACATGGCCATATGCAAATCAGTCTGACCCTTTGCCTCATGAGAACAGTCCAGCCCGAACTGCCAAGCCATGTCTTCCCTGGACAGGAATCAAGCTTCCCAGGACCGGTTTCTGGCATTACAGCCGTCTTCAGCCGGGCTTGCTTGACTCCAGTGGCAAAGTGAGCAAGGGACTCACGTCTGAGCATACCCTGCCAACTTAGGGCGAACAAAGAAAAACCAAAGGTGATGATGGACGGAGCGTTGACAATACAAACACTCACCCCCAGTCAACTAATCTGGGTTTAATCCATCACCGTTCTTTAGCTCACTCCGCCACCCCAGTTCAGACATGGCCATATGCAAATCAGTCTGACCCTGTGCCTCATGGGAACAGTCCAGCCCGAACTGCCAAGCCATGTCTTCCCTGGACCGGAATCAAGCTTCCCAGGACCGGTTTCTGGCATTACAGCCGTCTTCAGCCGGGCTTGCTTGACTCCAGTGGCAACGTGAGCAAGGGACTCACGTCTGAGCATACCCTGCCAACTTAGGACCAAGAAAGAAAAACCAAAGGTGATGATGGACGGAGCGTTGACAATACAAACACTCACCCCCAGTCAACTGATCTGGGTTTAATCCATCACCGTTCTTTAGCTCACTCCGCCACCCCAGTTCAGACATGGCCATATGCAAATCAGTCTGACCCTGTGCCTCATGGGAACAGTCCAGCCCGAACTGCCAAGCCATGTCTTCCCTGGACCGGAATCAAGCTTCCCAGGACCGGTTTCTGGCATTACAGCCGTCTTCAGCCGGGCTTGCTTGACTCCAGTGGCAAAGTGAGCAAGGGACTCACGTCTGAGCATACCCTGCCAATTTAGGGCAAGCAAAGAAAAACCTAAGGTGATGATGGACGGAGCGTTGACAATACAAACACTCACCCCCAGTCAACTGATCTGGGTTTAATCCATCACCGTTCTTTAGCTCACTCCGCCACCCCAGTTCAGACATGACCATATGCAAATCAGTCAGACCCTGTGCCTCATGGGAACAGTCCAGCCCGAACTGCCAAGCCATGTCTTCCCTGGACCGGAATCAAGCTTCCCAGGACCGGTTTCTGGCATTACAGCCGTCTTCAGCCGGGCTTGCTTGACTCCAGTGGCAAAGTGAGCAAGGGACTCACGTCTGAGCATACCCTTCCAACTTAGGGCGAACAAAGAAAAACCAAAGGTGATGATGGACGGGGCGTTGACAATACAAACACTCACCCCCAGTCAACTGATCTGGGTTTAATCCATCACCGTTCTTTAGCTCACACCGCCACCCCAGTTCAGACATGGCCATATGCAAATCAGTCTGACCCTGTGCCTCATGGTAACAGTCCAGCCCGAACTGCCAAGCCATGTCTTCCCTGGACCGGAATCAAGCTTCCCAGGACCGGTTTCTGGCATTACAGCCGTCTTCAGCCGGGCTTGCTTGACTCCAGTGGCAAAGTGAGCAAGGGACTCACGTCTGAGCATACCCTGCCAATTTAGTGCGAACAAAGAAAAACCAAAGGTGATGATGGACGGAGCGTTGACAATACAAACACTCACCCCCAGTCAACTAATCTGGGTTTAATCCATCACCGTTCTTTAGCTCACTCCGCCACCCCAGTTCAGACATGGCCATATGCAAATCAGTCTGACCCTGTGCCTCATGGGAACAGTCCAGCCCGAACTGCCAAGCCATGTCTTCCCTGGACCGGAATCAAGCTTCCCAGGACCGGTTTCTGGCATTACAGCCGTCTTCAGCCGAGCTTGCTTGACTCCAGTGGCAAAGTGAGCAAGGGACTCACGTCTGAGTATACCCTGCCAACTTAGGGCCAAGAAATAAAAACCAAAGGTGATGATGGACGGAGCGTTGACAATACAAACACTCACCCCCAGTCAACTGATCTGGGTTTAATCCATCACCGTTCTTTAGCTCACTCCGCCACCCCAGTTCAGACATGGCCATATGCAAATCAGTCTGACCCTGTGCCTCATGGGAACAGTCCAGCCCGAACTGCCAAGCCATGTCTTCCCTGGACCGGAATCAAGCTTCCCAGGACCGGTTTCTGGCATTACAGCCGTCTTCAGCCGGGCTTGCTTGACTCCAGTGGCAAAGTGAGCAAGGGACTCACGTCTGAGCATACCCTGCCAATTTAGGGCAAGCAAAGAAAAACCAAAGGTGATGATGGACGGAGCGTTGACAATACAAACACTCACCCCCAGTCAACTGATCTGGGTTTAATCCATCACCGTTCTTTAGCTCACTCCGCCACCCCAGTTCAGACATGACCATATGCAAATCAGTCAGACCCTGTGCCTCATGGGAACAGTCCAGCCCGAACTGCCAAGCCATGTCTTCCCTGGACCGGAATCAAGCTTCCCAGGACCGGTTTCTGGCATTACAGCCGTCTTCAGCCGGGCTTGCTTGACTCCAGTGGCAAAGTGAGCAAGGGACTCACGTCTGAGCATACCCTGCCAACTTAGGGCGAACAAAGAAAAACCAAAGGTGATGATGGACGGAGCGTTGACAATACAAACACTCACCCCCAGTCAACTGATCTGGGTTTAATCCATCACCGTTCTTTAGCTCACACCGCCACCCCAGTTCAGACATGGCCATATGCAAATCAGTCTGACCCTGTGCCTCATGGGAACAGTCCAGCCCGAACTGCCAAGCCATGTCTTCCCTGGACCGGAATCAAGCTTCCCAGGACCGGTTTCTGGCATTACAGCCGTCTTCAGCCGGGCTTGCTTGACTCCAGTGGCAAAGTGAGCAAGGGACTCACGTCTGAGCATACCCTGCCAATTTAGTGCGAACAAAGAAAAACCAAAGGTGATGATGGATGGAGCGTTGACAATACAAACACTCACCCCCAGTCAACTGATCTGGGTTTAATCCATCACCGTTCTTTAGCTCACTCCGCCACCCCAGTTCAGACATGGCCATATGCAAATCAGTCTGACCCTGTGCCTCATGGGAACAGTCCAGCCCGAACTGCAAAGCCATGTATTCCCTGGACCGGAATCAAGCTTCCCAGGTCCGGTTTCTGGCCTTACAGCCGTCTTCAGCCGGGCTTGCTTGGCTCCAGTGGCAAAGTGAGCAAGGGACTCAGTCTGAGCATACCCTGCCAACTCAGGGCGAACAAAGAAAAACCAAAGGTGATGATGGACGGAGCGTTGACAATACAAACACTCACCCCCAGTCAACTGATCTGGGTTTAATCCATCACCGTTCTTTAGCTCACTCCGCCACCCCAGTTCAGACATGGCCATATGCAAATCAGTCTGACCCTGTGCCTCATGGGAACAGTCCAGCCCGAACTGCCAAGCCATGTCTTCCCTGGACCGGAATCAAGCTTCCCAGGACCGGTTTCTGGCATTACAGCCGTCTTCAGCCGGGCTTGCTTGACTCCAGTGGCAAAGTGAGCAAGGGACTCACGTCTGAGCATACCCTGCCAATTTAGTGCGAACAAAGAAAAACCAAAGGTGATGATGGACGGAGCGTTGACAATACAAACACTCACCCCCAGTCAACTAATCTGGGTTTAATCCATCACCATTCTTTAGCTCACTCCGCCACCCCAGTTCAGACATGGCCATATGCAAATCAGTCTGACCCTGTGCCTCATGGGAACAGTCCAGCCCGAACTGCCAAGCCATGTCTTCCCTGGACCGGAATCAAGCTTCCCAGGACCGGTTTCTGGCATTACAGCCGTCTTCAGCCGAGCTTGCTTGACTCCAGTGGCAAAGTGAGCAAGGGACTCACGTCTGAGTATACCCTGCCAACTTAGGGCCAAGAAATAAAAACCAAAGGTGATGATGGACGGAGCGTTGACAATACAAACACTCACCCCCAGTCAACGGATCTGGGTTTAATCCATCACCGTTCTTTAGCTCACTCCGCCACCCCAGTTCAGACATGGCCATATGCAAATCAGTCTGACCCTGTGCCTCATGGGAACAGTCCAGCCCGAACTGCCAAGCCATGTCTTCCCTGGACCGGAATCAAGCTTCCCAGGACCGGTTTCTGGCATTACAGCCGTCTTCAGCCGGGCTTGCTTGACTCCAGTGGCAAAGTGAGCAAGGGACTCACGTCTGAGCATACCCTGCCAATTTAGGGCAAGCAAAGAAAAACCAAAGGTGATGATGGACGGAGCGTTGACAATACAAACACTCACCCCCAGTCAACTGATCTGGGTTTAATCCATCACCGTTCTTTAGCTCACTCCGCCACCCCAGTTCAGACATGACCATATGCAAATCAGTCAGACCCTGTGCCTCATGGGAACAGTCCAGCCCGAACTGCCAAGCCATGTCTTCCCTGGACCGGAATCAAGCTTCCCAGGACCGGTTTCTGGCATTACAGCCGTCTTCAGCCGGGCTTGCTTGACTCCAGTGGCAAAGTGAGCAAGGGACTCACGTCTGAGCATACCCTGCCAACTTAGGGCGAACAAAGAAAAACCAAAGGTGATGATGGACGGAGCGTTGACAATACAAACACTCACCCCCAGTCAACTGATCTGGGTTTAATCCATCACCGTTCTTTAGCTCACACCGCCACCCCAGTTCAGACATGGCCATATGCAAATCAGTCTGACCCTGTGCCTCATGGGAACAGTCCAGCCCGAACTGCCAAGCCATGTCTTCCCTGGACCGGAATCAAGCTTCCCAGGACCGGTTTCTGGCATTACAGCCGTCTTCAGCCGGGCTTGCTTGACTCCAGTGGCAAAGTGAGCAAGGGACTCACGTCTGAGCATACCCTGCCAATTTAGTGCGAACAAAGAAAAACCAAAGGTGATGATGGATGGAGCGTTGACAATACAAACACTCACCCCCAGTCAACTGATCTGGGTTTAATCCATCACCGTTCTTTAGCTCACTCCGCCACCCCAGTTCAGACATGGCCATATGCAAATCAGTCTGACCCTGTGCCTCATGGGAACAGTCCAGCCCGAACTGCAAAGCCATGTATTCCCTGGACCGGAATCAAGCTTCCCAGGTCCGGTTTCTGGCCTTACAGCCGTCTTCAGCCGGGCTTGCTTGGCTCCAGTGGCAAAGTGAGCAAGGGACTCAGTCTGAGCATACCCTGCCAACTCAGGGCGAACAAAGAAAAACCAAAGGTGATGATGGACGGAGCGTTGACAATACAAACACTCACCCCCAGTCAACTGATCTGGGTTTAATCCATCACCGTTCTTTAGCTCACTCCGCCACCCCAGTTCAGACATGGCCATATGCAAATCAGTCTGACCCTGTGCCTCATGGGAACAGTCCAGCCCGAACTGCCAAGCCATGTCTTCCCTGGACCGGAATCAAGCTTCCCAGGACCGGTTTCTGGCATTACAGCCGTCTTCAGCCGGGCTGGCTTGACTCCAGTGGCAAAGTGAGCAAGGGACTCACGTCTGAGTATACCCTGCCAACTTAGGGCCAAGAAAGAAAAACCAAAGGTGATGATGGACGGAGCGTTAACAATACAAACCCTCACCCCCAGTCAACTGATCTGGGTTTAATCCATCACCGTTCTTTAGCTCACTCCGCCACCCCAGTTCAGACATGGCCATATGCAAATCAGTCTGACCCTGGGCCTCATGGGAACAGTCCAGCCCGAACTGCCAAGCCATGTCTTCCCTGGACCGGAATCAAGCTTCCCAGGACCGGTTTCTGGCATTACAGCCGTCTTCAGCCGGGCTTGCTTGACTCCAGTGGCAAAGTGAGCAAGGGACTCACGTCTGAGCATACCCTGACAACTTAGGGCGAACAAAGAAAAACCAAAGGTGATGATGGACGGAGCGGTGAAAATACAAACACTCACCCCCAGTCAACTGATCTGGGTTTAATCCATCACCGTTCTTTCGCTCACTCCGCCACCCCAGTTCAGACATGGCCATATGCAAATCAGTCTGACCCTGTGCCTCATGGGAACAGTCCAGCCCGAACTGCCAAGCCATGTCTTCCTTGGACCGGAATCAAGCTTCCCAGGACCGGTTTCTGGCATTACAGCCGTCTTCAGCCCGGCTTGCTTGACTCCAGTGGCAAAGTGAGCAAGGGAATCACATCTGAGCATACCCTGGCAACTTAGGACGAACAAAGAAAAACCAAAGGTGATGATGGACGGAGCGTTGACAATACAAACACTCACCCCCAGTCAACTGATCTGGGTTTAATCCATCACCGTTCTTTAGCTCACTCTGCCACCCCAGTTCAGACATGGCCATATGCAAATTAGTCTGACCCTGTTCCTCATGGGAACAGTCCAGCCCGAACTGCCAAGCCATGTCTTCCCTGGACCGGAATCAAGCTTTCCAGGACCGGTTTCTGGCATTACAGCCGTCTTCAGCCGGGCTTGCTTGACTCCAGTTGCAAAGTGAGCAAGGTACTCACGTCTGAGCATACCCTGCCAACTTTGGGCAAACAAATAAAAACCAAATGTGATGATGGACGGAGCGTTGACAATACAAACACTCACCCCCAGTCAACAGATCTGGGTTTAATCCATCACCGTTCTTTAGCTCACTCCGCCACCCCAGTTTAGACATGGCCATATGCAAATCAGTCTGACCCTGTGCCTCATGGGAACAGTCCAGCCCGAACTGCCAAGCCATGTCTTCCCTGGACCGGAATCAAGCTTCCCAGGACCGGTTTCTGCCATTACAGCCGTCTTCAGCCGGGCTTGCTTGACTCCAGTGGCAAAGTGAGCAAGGGACTCACGTCTGAGCATACCCTGCCAACTTAGGGCGAACAAAGAAAAACCAAAGATGATGATGGACGGAGCGTTGACAATACAAACACTCACCCCCAGTCAACTGATCTGGGTTTAATCCATCACCGTTCTTTAGCTCACTCCGCCACCCCAGTTCAGACATGGCAATATGCAAATCAGTCTGACCCTGTGTCTCATGGGAACAGTCCAGCCCGAACTGCCAAGCCATGTCTTCCCTGGACCGGAATCAAGCTTCCCAGGACCGGTTTCGGGCATTACAGCCGTCTTCAGCCGGGCTTGCTTGACTCCAGTGGCAAAGTGAGCAAGGGACTCACGTCTGAGCATACCCTGCCAATTTAGGGCGAACAAAGAAAAACCAAAGGTAATGATGGACGGAGCGTTGACAATACAAACACTCACCTCCAGTCAACTGATCTGGGTTTAATCCATCACCGTTCTTTAGCTCACTCCGCCACCCCAGTTCAGACATGGCCATATGCAAATCAGTCTGACCCTGTGCCTCATGGGAACAGTCCAGCCCGAACTGCCAAGCCATGTCTTCCCTGGACCGGAATCAAGCTTCCCAGGTCCGGTTTCTGGCATTACAGCCGTCTTCAGCCGGGCTTGCTTGGCTCCAGTGGCAAAGTGAGCAAGGGACTCAGTCTGAGCATACCCTGCCAACTCAGGGCGAACAAAGAAAAACCAAAGGTGATGATGGACGGAGCGTTGACAATACAAACACTCACCCCCAATCAACTGATCTGGGTTTAATCCATCACCGTTCTTTAGCTCACTCCGCCACCCCAGTTCAGACATGGCCATATGCAAATCAGTTTGACCCTGTGCCTCATGGGAACAGTCCAGCCCGAACTGCCAAGCCATGTCTTCCCTGGACCGGAATCAAGCTTCCCAGGACCGGTTTCTGGCATTACAACCGTCTTCAGCCGGGCTTGCTTGGCTCCAGTGGCAAAGTGAGCAACGGACTCACGTCTGAGCATACCCTGCCGACTTAGGGCCAAGAAAGAAAAACCAAAGGTGATGATGGACGGAGCGTTGACAATACAAACACTCACCCCCAGTCAACTGATCTGGGTTTAATCCATCACCGTTCTTTAGCTCACTCCGCCACCCCAGTTCAGACATGGCCATATGCAAATCAGTCTGACCCTGTGCCTCATGGAAACAGTCCAGCCCGAACTGCCAAGCCATGTCTTCCCTGGACCGGAATCAAGCTTCCCAGGACCGGTTTCTGGCCTTACAGCCGTCTTCAGCCGGGCTTGCTTGACTCCAGTGGCAAAGTGAGCAAGGGACTCACGTCTGTGCATACCCTGCCAACTTAGGGCGAACAAAGAAAAACCAAAGGTGATGATGGAGGGAGCGTTGACAATACAAACACTCACCCCCAGTCAACTGATCTGGGTTTAATCCATCACCGTTCTTTAGCTCACTCCGCCACCCCAGTTTAGACATGGCCATATGCAAATCAGTCTGACCCTGTGCCTCATGGGAACAGTCCAGCCCGAACTGCCAAGCCATGTCTTCCCTGGACCGGAATCAAGCTTCCCAGGACCGGTTTCTGGCATTACAGCCGTCTTCAGCCGGGCTTGCTTGACTCCAGTGGCAAAGTGAGCAAGGGACTCACGTCTGAGCATACCCTGCCAACTTAGGGCCAAGAAAGAAAAACCAAAGGTGATGATGGACGGAGCGTTGACAATACAAACACTCACCCCCAGTCAACTGATCTGGGTTTAATCCATCACCGTTCTTTAGCTCACTCCGCCACCCCAGTTCAGACATGGCCGTATGCAAATCAGTCTGACCCTGTGCCTCATGGGAACAGTCCAGCCCGAACTGCCAAGCCATGTCTTCCCAGGACCGGAATCAAGCTTCCCAGGACCGGTTTCTGGCATTACAGCCGTCTTCAGCCGGGCTTGCTTGACTCCAGTGGCAAAGTGAGCAAGGGACTCACGTCTGAGCATACCCTGCCAACTCAGGGCGAACAAAGAAAAACCAAAGGTGATGATGGACGGAGCGTTGACAATACAAACACTCACCCCCAGTCAAATGATCTGGGTTTAATCCATCACCGTTCTTTAGCTCACTCCGCCACCCCAGTTCAGACATGGCCATATGCAAATCAGTCTGACCCTGTGCCTCATGGGAACAGTCCAGCCCGAACTGCCAAGCCATGTCTTCCCTGGACCGGAATCAAGCTTCCCAGGACCGGTTTCTGGCATTACAGCCGTCTTCAGCCGGGCTTGCTTGACTCCAGTGGCAAAGTGAGCAAGGGACTCACGTCTGAGCATACCCTGCCAACTTAGGGCCAAGAAAGAAAAACCAAAGGTGATGATGGACGGAGCGTTGACAATACAAACACTCACCCCAGTCAACTGATCTGGGTTTAATCCATCACCGTTCTTTAGCTCACTCCGCCACCCCAGTTCAGACATGGCCATATGCAAATCAGTCTGACCCTGTGCCTCATGGGAACAGTCCAGCCCGAACTGCCAAGCCATGTCTTCCCTGGACCGGAATCAAGCTTCCCAGGACCGGTTTCTGGCATTACAGCCGTCTTCAGCAGGGCTTGCTTGACTCCAGTGGCAAAGTGAGCAAGGGGCTCACGTCTGAGCATACCCTGCCAACTTAGGGCGAACAAAGAAAAACCAAAGGTGATGATGGACGGAGCGTTGACAATACAAACACTCACCCCCAGTCAACTGATCTGGGTTTAATCCATCACCGTTCTTTAGCTCAGTCCGCCACCCCAGTTTAGACATGGCCATATGCAAATCAGTCTGACCCTGTGCCTCATGGGAACAGTCCAGCCCGAACTGCCAAGCCATGTCTTCCCTGGACCGGAATCAAGCTTCCCAGGACCGGTTTCTGGCATTACAGCCGTCTTCAGCCGGGCTTGCTTGACTCCAGTTGCAAAGTGAGCAAGGGAATCACGTCTGAGCATACCCTGCCAACTTTGGGCAAACAAAGAAAAACCAAATGTGATGATGGACGGAGCGTTGACAATACAAACACTCACCCCCAGTCAACTGATCTGGGTTTAATCCATCACCGTTCTTTAGCTCACTCCGCCACCCCAGTTTAGACATGGCCATATGCAAATCAGTCTGACTCTGTGCCTCATGGGAACAGTCCAGCCCGAACTGCCAAGCCATGTCTTCCCTGGACCGGAATCAAGCTTCCCAGGACCGGTTTCTGGCATTACAGCCGTCTTCAGCCGGGCTTGCTTGACTCCAGTGGCAAAGTGAGCAAGGGACTCACGTCTGAGCATACCCTGCCAACTTAGGGCGAACAAAGAAAAACCAAAGGTGATGATGGACGGAGCGTTGACAATACAAACACTCACCCCCAGTCAACTGATCTGGGTTTAATCCCTCACCGTTCTTTAGCTCACTCCGCCACCCCAGTTCAGACATGGCCATATGCAAATCAGTCTGACCCTGTGCCTCATGGGAACAGTCCAGCCCAAACTGCCAAGCCATGTCTTCCTTGGACCGGACTCAAGCTTCCCAGGACCGGTTTCTGGCATTACAGCCGTCATCAGCCGGGCTTGCTTGACTCCAGTGGCAAAGTGAGCAAGGGACTCACGTCTGAGCATACCCTGCCAATTTAGGGCGAAAAAAGAAAAACCAAAGGTGATGATGGACGGAGCGTTGACAATACAAACACTCACCCCCAGTCAACTGATCTGGGTTTAATCCATCACCGTTCTTTAGCTCAATACGCCATCCCAGTTCAGACATGGCCATATGCAAATCAGTCTGACCCTGTGCCTCATGGGAACAGTCCAGCCCGAACTGCCAAGCCATGTCTTCCCTGGACCGGAATCAAGCTTCCCAGGTCCGGTTTCTGGCATTACAGCCGTCTTCAGCCGGGCTTGCTTGGCTCCAGTGGCAAAGTGAGCAAGGGACTCAGTCTGAGCATACCCTGCCAACTCAGGGCGAACAAAGAAAAACCAAAGGTGATGATGGACGGAGCGTTGACAATACAAACACTCACCCCCAATCAACTGATCTGGGTTTAATCCATCACCGTTCTTTAGCTCACTCCGCCACCCCAGTTCAGACATGGCCATATGCAAATCAGTTTGACCCTGTGCCTCATGGGAACAGTCCAGCCCGAACTGCCAAGCCATGTCTTCCCTGGACCGGAATCAAGCTTCCCAGGACCGGTTTCTGGCATTACAACCGTCTTCAGCCGGGCTTGCTTGGCTCCAGTGGCAAAGTGAGCAACGGACTCACGTCTGAGCATACCCTGCCGACTTAGGGCCAAGAAAGAAAAACCAAAGGTGATGATGGACGGAGCGTTGACAATACAAACACTCACCCCCAGTCAACTGATCTGGGTTTAATCCATCACCGTTCTTTAGCTCACTCCGCCACCCCAGTTCAGACATGGCCATATGCAAATCAGTCTGACCCTGTGCCTCATGGAAACAGTCCAGCCCGAACTGCCAAGCCATGTCTTCACTGGACCGGAATCAAGCTTCCCAGGACCGGTTTCTGGCATTACAGCCGTCTTCAGCCGGGCTTGCTTGACTCCAGTGGCAAAGTGAGCAAGGGACTCACGTGTGTGCATACCCTGCCAACTTAGGGCGAACAAAGAAAAACCAAAGGTGATGATGGAGGGAGCGTTGACAATACAAACACTCACCCCCAGTCAACTGATCTGGGTTTAATCCATCACCGTTCTTTAGCTCACTCCGCCACCCCAGTTTAGACATGGCCATATGCAAATCAGTCTGACCCTGTGCCTCATGGGAACAGTCCAGCCCGAACTGCCAAGCCATGTCTTCCCTGGACCGGAATCAAGCTTCCCAGGACCGGTTTCTGGCATTACAGCCGTCTTCAGCCGGGCTTGCTTGACTCCAGTGGCAAAGTGAGCAAGGGACTCACGTCTGAGCATACCCTGCCAACTTAGGGCCAAGAAAGAAAAACCAAAGGTGATGATGGACGGAGCGTTGACAATACAAACACTCACCCCCAGTCAACTGATCTGGGTTTAATCCATCACCGTTCTTTAGCTCACTCCGCCACCCCAGTTCAGACATGGCCGTATGCAAATCAGTCTGACCCTGTGCCTCATGGGAACAGTCCAGCCCGAACTGCCAAGCCATGTCTTCCCAGGACCGGAATCAAGCTTCCCAGGACCGGTTTCTGGCATTACAGCCGTCTTCAGCCGGGCTTGCTTGACTCCAGTGGCAAAGTGAGCAAGGGACTCACGTCTGAGCATACCCTGACAACTTAGGGCGAACAAAGAAAAACCAAAGGTGATGATGGACGGAGCGGTGAAAATACAAACACTCACCCCCAGTCAACTGATCTGGGTTTAATCCATCACCGTTCTTTCGCTCACTCCGCCACCCCAGTTCAGACATGGCCATATGCAAATCAGTCTGACCCTGTGCCTCATGGGAACAGTCCAGCCCGAACTGCCAAGCCATGTCTTCCTTGGACCGGAATCAAGCTTCCCAGGACCGGTTTCTGGCATTACAGCCGTCTTCAGCCCGGCTTGCTTGACTCCAGTGGCAAAGTGAGCAAGGGACTCACATCTGAGCATACCCTGGCAACGTAGGACGAACAAAGAAAAACCAAAGGTGATGATGGACGGAGCGTTGACAATACAAACACTCACCCCCAGTCAACTGATCTGGGTTTAATCCATCACCGTTCTTTAGCTCACTCTGCCACCCCAGTTCAGACATGGCCATATGCAAATTAGTCTGACCCTGTTCCTCATGGGAACAGTCCAGCCCGAACCGCCAAGCCATGTCTTCCCTGGACCGGAATCAAGCTTTCCAGGACCGGTTTCTGGCATTACAGCCGTCTTCAGCCGGGCTTGCTTGACTCCAGTTGCAAAGTGAGCAAGGTACTCACGTCTGAGCATACCCTGCCAACTTTGGGCAAACAAATAAAAACCAAATGTGATGATGGACGGAGCGTTGACAATACAAACACTCACCCCCAGTCAACTGATCTGGGTTTAATCCATCACCGTTCTTTAGCTCACTCCGCCACCCCAGTTTAGACATGGCCATATGCAAATCAGTCTGACCCTGTGCCTCATGGGAACAGTCCAGCCCGAACTGCCAAGCCATGTCTTCCCTGGACCGGAATCAAGCTTCCCAGGACCGGTTTCTGGCATTACAGCCGTCTTCAGCCGGGCTTGCTTGACTCCAGTGGCAAAGTGAGCAAGGGACTCACGTCTGAGCATACCCTGCCAACTTAGGGCGAACAAAGAAAAACCAAAGGTGATGATGGACGGAGCGTTGACAATACAAACACTCACCCCCAGTCAACTGATCTGGGTTTAATCCATCACCGTTCTTTAGCTCACTCCGCCACCCCAGTTCAGACATGGCCATATGCAAATCAGTCTGACCCTGTGTCTCATGGGAACAGTCCAGCCCGAACTGCCAAGCCATGTCTTCCCTGGACCGGAATCAAGCTTCCCAGGACCGGTTTCGGGCATTACAGCCGTCTTCAGCCGGGCTTGCTTGACTCCAGTGGCAAAGTGAGCAAGGGACTCACGTCTGAGCATACCCTGCCAATTTAGGGCGAACAAAGAAAAACCAAAGGTGATGATGGACGGAGCGTTGACAATACAAACACTCACCTCCAGTCAACTGATCTGGGTTTAATCCATCACCGTTCTTTAGCTCACTCCGCCACCCCAGTTCAGACATGGCCATATGCAAATCAGTCTGACCCTGTGCCTCATGGGAACAGTCCAGCCCGAACTGCCAAGCCATGTCTTCCCTGGACCGGAATCAAGCTTCCCAGGACCGGTTTCTGGCATTACAGCCGTCTTCAGCCGGGCTTGCTTGACTCCAGTGGCAAAGTGAGCAAGGGACTCACGTCTGAGCATACCCTGCCAACTTAGGGCGAACAAAGAAAAACCAAAGGTGATGATGGACGGAGCGTTGACAATACAAACACTCACCCCCAGTCAACTGATCTGGGTTTAATCCATCACCGTTCTTTAGCTCACTCCGCCACCCCAGTTTAGACATGGCCATATGCAAATCAGTCTGACCCTGTGCCTCATGGGAACAGTCCAGCCCGAACTGCCAAGCCATGTCTTCCCTGGACCGGAATCAAGCTTCCCAGGACCGGTTTCTGGCATTACAGCCGTCTTCAGCCGGGCTTGCTTGACTCCAGTTGCAAATTGAGCAAGGGACTCACGTCTGAGCATACCCTGCCAACTTTGGGCAAACAAAGAAAAACCAAATGTGATGATGGACGGAGCGTTGACAATACAAACACTCACCCCCAGTCAACTGATCTGGGTTTAATCCATCACCGTTCTTTAGCTCACTCTGCCACCCCAGTTTAGACATGGCCATATGCAAATCAGTCTGACTCTGTGCCTCATGGGAACAGTCCAGCCCGAACTGCCAAGCCATGTCTTCCCTGGACCGGAATCAAGCTTCCCAGGACCGGTTTCTGGCATTACAGCCGTCTTCAGCCGGGCTTGCTTGACTCCAGTGGCAAAGTGAGCAAGGGACTCACGTCTGAGCATACCCTGCCAACTTAGGGCGAACAAAGAAAAACCAAAGGTGATGATGGACGGAGCGTTGACAATACAAACACTCACCCCCAGTCAACTGATCTGGGTTTAATCCCTCACCGTTCTTTAGCTCACTCCGCCACCCCAGTTCAGACATGGCCATATGCAAATCAGTCTGACCCTGTGCCTCATGGGAACAGTCCAGCCCAAACTGCCAAGCCATGTCTTCCTTGGACCTGAATCAAGCTTCCCAGGACCGGTTTCTGGCATTACAGCCGTCTTCAGCCGGGCTTGCTTGACTCCAGTGGCAAAGTGAGCAAGGGACTCACGTCTGAGCATACCCTGCCAATTTAGGGCGAAAAAAGAAAAACCAAAGGTGATGATGGACGGAGCGTTGACAATACAAACACTCACCCCCAGTCAACTGATCTGGGTTTAATCCATCACCGTTCTTTAGCTCAATACGCCATCCCAGTTCAGACATGGCCATATGCAAATCAGTCTGACCCTGTGCCTCATGGGAACAGTCCAGCCCGAACTGCCAAGCCATGTCTTCCCTGGACCGGAATCAAGCTTCCCAGGTCCGGTTTCTGGCATTACAGCCGTCTTCAGCCGGGCTTGCTTGGCTCCAGTGGCAAAGTGAGCAAGGGACTCAGTCTGAGCATACCCTGCCAACTCAGGGCGAACAAAGAAAAACCAAAGGTGATGATGGACGGAGCGTTGACAATACAAACACTCACCCCCAGTCAACTGATCTGGGTTTAATCCCTCACCGTTATTTAGCTCACTCCGCCACCCCAGTTCAGACATGGCCATATGCAAATCAGTCTGACCCTGTGCCTCATGGGAACAGTCCAGCCCGAACTGCCAAGCCATGTCTTCCCTGGACCGGAATCAAGCTTCCCAGGACCGGTTTCTGGCATTACAGCCGTCTTCCGCCGGGCTTGCTTGACTCCAGTGGCAAAGTGAGCAAGGGACTCACGTCTGAGCATACCCTGCCAACTTAGGGCCAAGAAAGAAAAACCAAAGGTGATGATGGACGGAGCGTTGACAATACAAACACTCACCCCCAGTCAACTGATCTGGGTTTAATCCATCACCGTTCTTTAGCTCACTCCGCCACCCCAGTTCAGACATGGCGATATGCAAATCAGTCTGACCCTGTGCCTCATGGGAACAGTCCAGCCCGAACTGCCAAGCCATGTCTTCCCTGGACCGGAATCAAGCTTCCCAGGACCGGTTTCTGGCATTACAGCCGTCTTCAGCCGGGCTTGCTTGACTCCAGTGGCAAAGTGAGCAAGGGACTCACGTCTGAGCATACCCTGCCAACTTAGGGCGAACAAAGAAAAACCAAAGGTGATGATGGAGGGAGCGTTGACAATACAAACACTCACCCCCAGTCAACTGATCTGGGTTTAACCCATCACCGTTCTTTAGCTCACTCCGCCACCCCAGTTTAGACATGGCCATATGCAAATCAGTCTGACCCTGTGCCTCATGGGAACAGTCCAGCCCGAACTGCCAAGCCATGTCTTCCCTGGACCGGAATCAAGCTTCCCAGGACCGGTTTCTGGCATTACAGCCGTCTTCAGCCGGGCTTGCTTGACTCCAGTGGCAAAGTGAGCAAGGGACTCACGTCTGAGCATACCCTGCCAACTTAGGGCGAACAAAGAAAAACCAAAGGTGATGATGGACGGAGCGTTGACAATACAAACACTCACCCCCAGTCAACTGATCTGGGTTTAATCCATCACCGTTCTTTAGCTCACTCCGCCACCCCAGTTCAGACATGGCCATATGCAAATCAGTCTGACCCTGTGCCTCATGGGAACAGTCCAGCCCGAACAGCCAAGCCATGTCTTCCCTGGACCGGAATCAAGCTTCCCAGGACCGGTTTCTGGCATTACAGCCATCTTCAGCCGGGCTTGCTTGACTCCAGTGGCAAAGTGAGCAAGGGACTCACGTCTGAGCATACCCTGCCAACTTAGGGCTAACAAAGAAAACCAAAGGTGATGATGGACGGAGCGTTGACAATACAAACACTCACCCCCAGTCAACTGATCTGGGTTTAATCCATCACCGTTCTTTAGCTCACTCCGCCACCCCAGTTCAGACATGGCCATATGCAAATCAGTCTGACCCTGTGCCTCATGGGAACAGTCCAGCCCGAACTGCCAAGCCATGTCTTCCCTGGACCGGAATCAAGCTTCCCAGGTCCGGTTTCTGGCATTACAGCCGTCTTCAGCCGGGCTTGCTTGACTCCAGTGGCAAAGTGAGCAAGGGACTCACGTCTGAGCATACCCTGCCAATTTAGGGCGAAAAAAGAAAAACCAAAGGTGATGATGGACGGAGCGTTGACAATACAAACACTCACCCCCAGTCAACTGATCTGGGTTTAATCCATCACCGTTCTTTAGCTCACTTCGCCATCCCAGTTCAGACATGGCCATATGCAAATCAGTCTGACCCTGTGCCTCATGGGAACAGTCCAGCCCGAACTGCCAAGCCATGTCTTCCCTGGATCGGAATCAAGCTTCCCAGGTCCGGTTTCTGGCATTACAGCCGTCTTCAGCCGGGCTTGCTTGGCTCCAGTGGCAAAGTGAGCAAGGGACTCAGTCTGAGCATACCCTGCCAACTCAGGGCGAACAAAGAAAAACCAAAGGTGATGATGGACGGAGCGTTGACAGTACAAACACTCACCCCCAATCAACTGATCTGGGTTTAATCCATCACCGTTCTTTAGCTCACTCCGCCACCCCAGTTCAGACATGGCCATATGCAAATCAGCCTGACCCTGTGCCTCATGGGAACAGTCCAGCCGAACTGCCAAGCCATGTCTTCCCTGGACCGGAATCAAGCTTCCAAGGACCGGTTTCTGGCATTACAGCCGTCTTCAGTCGGGCTTGCTTGGCTCCAGTGGCAAAGTGAGCAAGGGACTCACGTCTGAGCATACCCTGCCAACTTAGGGCCAAGAAAGAAAAACCAAAGGTGATGATGGACGGAGCGTTGACAATACAAACACTCACCCCCAGTCAACTGATCTGGGTTTAATCCATCACCGTTCTTTAGCTCACTCCGCCACCCCAGTTCAGACATGGCCATATGCAAATCAGTCTGACCCTGTGCCTCATGGGAACAGTCCAGCCCGAACTGCCAAGCCATGTCTTCCCTGGACCGGAATCAAGCTTCCCAGGACCGGTTTCTGGCATTACAGCCGTCTTTAGCCGGGCTTGCTTGACTCCAGTGGCAAAGTGAGCAAGGGACTCACGTCTGAGCATACCCTGCCAACTTAGGGCGAACAAAGAAAAACCAAAGGTGGTGATGGACGGAGCGTTGACAATACAAACACTCACCCCCAGTCAACTGATCTGGGTTTAATCCATCACAGTTCTTTAGCTCACTCCGCCACCCCAGTTTAGACATGGCCATATGCAAATCAGTCTGGCCCTGTGCCTCATGGGAACAGTCCAGCCCGAACTGCCAAGCCATGTCTTCCCTGGACCGGAATCAAGCTTCCCAGGACCGGTTTCTGGCATTACAGCCGTCTTCAGCCGGGCTTGCTTGACTCCAGTGGCAAAGTGAGCAAGGGACTCACGTCTGAGCATACCCTGCCAACTTAGGGCGAACAAAGAAAAACCAAAGGTGATGATGGACGGAGCGTTGACAATACAAACACTCACCCCCAGTCAACTGATCTGGGTTTAATCCATCACCGTTCTTTAGCTCACTCCGCCACCCCAGTTCAGACATGGCCATATGCAAATCAGTCTGACCCTGTGCCTCATGGGAACAGTCCAGCCCGAACTGCCAAGCCATGTCTTCCCTGGACCAGAATCAAGCTTCCCAGGACCGGTTTCTGGCAATACAGCCGTCTTCAGCCGGGCTTGCTTGACTCCAGTGGCAAAGTGAGCAAGGGACTCAGTCTGAGCATACCCTGCCAACTCAGGGCGAACAAAGAAAAACCAAAGGTGATGATGGACGGAGCGTTGACAATACAAACACTCACCCCCAGTCAACTGATCTGGGTTTAATCCATCACCGTTCTTTAGCTCACTCCGCCACCCCAGTTCAGACATGGCCATATGCAAATCAGTCTGACCCTGTGCCTCATGGGAACAGTCCAGCCCGAACTGCCAAGCCATGTCTTCCCTGGACCGGAATCAAGCTTCCCAGGACCGGTTTCTGGCATTACAGCCGTCTTCAGCCGGGCTTGCTTGGCTCCGGTGGCAAAGTGAGCAAGGGACTCACGTCTGAGCATACCCTGCCAATTTAGGGCGAACAAAGAAAAACCAAAGGTGATGATGGACGGAGCGTTGACAATACAAACACTCACCCCCAGTCAACTGATCTGGGTTTAATCCATCACCGTTCTTTAGCTCACTCCGCCACCCCAGTTCAGACATGGCCATATGCAAATCGGTCTGACCCTGTGCCTCATGGGAACAGTCCAGCCCGAACTGCCAAGCCATGTCTTCCCTGGACCGGAATCAAGCTTCCCAGGTCCGGTTTCTGGCATTACAGCCGTCTTCAGCCGGGCTTGCTTGGCTCCAGTGGAAAAGTGAGCAAGGGACTCAGTCTGAGCATACCCTGCCAACTCAGGGCGAACAAAGAAAAACCAAAGGTGATGATGGACGGAGCGTTGACAATACAAACACTCACCCCCAGTCAACTGATCTGGGTTTAATCCATCACCGTTCTTTAGCTCACTCCGCCACCCCAGTTCAGACATGGCCATATGCAAATCAGTCTGACCCTGTGCCTCATGGGAACAGTCCAGCCCGAACTGCCAAGCCATGTCTTCCCTGGACCGGAATCAAGCTTCCCAGGACCGGTTTCTGGCATTACAGCCGTCTTCAGCCGGGCTTGCTTGACTCCAGTGGCAAAGTGAGCAAGGGACTCACGTCTGAGCATACCCTGCCAACTTAGGGCCAAGAAAGAAAAAACAAAGGTGATGATGGATGGAGCGTTGACAATACAAACACTCACCCCCAGTCAACTGATCTGGGTTTAATCCATCACCGTTCTTTAGCTCACTCCGCCACCCCAGTTCAGACATGGCCATATGCAAATCAGTCTGACCCTGTGCCTCATGGGAACAGTCCAGCCCGAACTGCCAAGCCATGTCTTCCCTGGACCGGAATCAAGCTTCCCAGGACCGGTTTCTGGCATTACAGCCGTCTTCAGCCGGGCTTGCTTGACTCCAGTGGCAAAGTGAGCAAGGGACTCACGTCTGAGCATACCCTGCCAACTTAGGGCGAACAAAGAAAAACCAAAGGTGATGATGGACGGAGCGTTGACAATACAAACACTCACCCCCAATAAACTGATCTGGGTTTAATCCATCACCGTTCTTTAGCTCACTCCGCCACCCCAGTTCAGACATGGCCATATGCAAATCAGTCTGACCCTGTGCCTCATGGGAACAGTCCAGCCCGAACTGCCAAGCCATGTCTTCCTTGGACCGGAATCAAGCTTCCCAGGACCGGTTTCTGGCATTACAGCCGTCTTCAGCCGGGCTTGCTTGGCTCCAGTGGCAAAGTGAGCAAGGGACTCACGTCTGAGCATACCCTGCCAACTTAGGGCCAAGAAAGAAAAACCAAAGGTGATGATGGACGGAGCGTTGACAATACAAACACTCACCCCCAGTCAACTGATCTGGGTTTAATCCATCACCTTTCTTTAGCTCACTCCGCCACCCCAGTTCAGACATGGCCATATGCAAATCAGTCTTACCCTGTGCCTCATGGGAACAGTCCAGCCCGAACTGCCAAGCCATGTCTTCCCTGGACCGGAATCAAGCTTACCAGGACCGGTTTCTGGCATTACAGCCGTCTTCAGCCGGGCTTGCTTGACTCCAGTGGCAAAGTGAGCAAGGGACTCACGTCTGAGCATACCCTGCCAACTTAGGGCGAACTAAGAAAAACCAAAGGTGATGATGGACGGAGCGTTGACAATACAAACACTCACCCCCAGTCAACTGATCTGGGTTTAATCCATCACCGTTCTTTAGCTCACTCCGCCACCCCAGTTTAGACATGGCCATATGCAAATCAGTCTGACCCTGTGCCTCATGGGAACAGTCCAGCCCGAACTGCCAAGCCATGTCTTCCCTGGACCGGAATCAAGCTTCCCAGGACCGGTTTCTGGCATTACAGCCGTCTTCAGCCGGGCTTGCTTGACTCCAGTGGCAAAGTGAGCAAGGGACTCACGTCTGAGCATACCCTGCCAACTTAGGGCGAACAAAGAAAAACCAAAGGTGATGATGGACGGAGCGTTGACAATACAAACACTCACCCCCAGTCAACTGATCTGGGTTTAATCCATCACCGTTCTTTAGCTCACTCCGCCACCCCAGTTCAGACATGGCCATATGCAAATCAGTCTGACCCTGTGCCTCATGGGAACAGTCCAGCCCGAACTGCCAAGCCATGTCTTCCCTGGACCGGAATCAAGCTTCCCAGGACCGGTTTCTGGCATTACAGCCGTCTTCAGCCGGGCTTGCTTGACTCCAGTGGCAAAGTGAGCAAGGGACTCACGTCTGAGCATACCCTGCCAACTTAGGGCGAACAAAGAAAAACCAAAGGTGATGATGGACGGAGCGTTGACAATACAAACACTCACCCCCAGTCAACTGATCTGGGTTTAATCCATCACCGTTCTTTAGCTCACTCCGCCACCCCAGTTCAGACATGGCCATATGCAAATCAGTCTGACCCTGTGCCTCATGGGAACAGTCCAGCCTGAACTGCCAAGCCATGTCTTCCCTGGACCGGAATCAAGCTTCCCAGGACCGGTTTCTGGCATTACAGCCGTCTTCAGCCGGGCTTGCTTGACTCCAGTGGCAAAGTGAGCAAGGGACTCACGTCTGAGCATACCCTGCCAACTTAGGGCGAACAAAGAAAAACCAAAGGTGATGATGGAGGGAGCGTTGACAATACAAACACTCACCCCCAGTCAACTGATCTGGGTTTAACCCATCACCGTTCTTTAGCTCACTCCGCCACCCCAGTTTAGACATGGCCATATGCAAATCAGTCTGACCCTGTGCCTCATGGGAACAGTCCAGCCCGAACTGCCAAGCCATGTCTTCCCTGGACCGGAATCAAGCTTCCCAGGACCGGTTTCTGGCATTACAGCCGTCTTCAGCCGGGCTTGCTTGACTTCAGTGGCAAAGTGAGCAAGGGACTCACGTCTGAGCATACCCTGCCAACTTAGGGCGAACAAAGAAAAACCAAAGGTGATGATGGACGGAGCGTTGACAATACAAACACTCACCCCCAGTCAACTGATCTGGGTTTAATCCATCACCGTTCTTTAGCTCACTCCGCCACCCCAGTTCAGACATGGCCATATGCAAATCAGTCTGACCCTGTGCCTCATGGGAACAGTCCAGCCCGAACAGCCAAGCCATGTCTTCCCTGGACCGGAATCAAGCTTCCCAGGACCGGTTTCTGGCATTACAGCCGTCTTCAGCCGGGCTTGCTTGACTCCAGTGGCAAAGTGAGCAAGGGACTCACGTCTGAGCATACCCTGCCAACTTAGGGCTAACAAAGAAAAACCAAAGGTGATGATGGACGGAGCGTTGACAATACAAACACTCACCCCCAGTCAACTGATCTGGGTTTAATCCATCACCGTTCTTTAGCTCACTCCGCCACCCCAGTTCAGACATGGCCATATGCAAATCAGTCTGACCCTGTGCCTCATGGGAACAGTCCAGCCCGAACTGCCAAGCCATGTCTTCCCTGGACCGGAATCAAGCTTCCCAGGACCGGTTTCTGGCATTACAGCCGTCTTCAGCCGGGCTTGCTTGACTCCAGTGGCAAAGTGAGCAAGGGACTCACGTCTGAGCATACCCTGCCAATTTAGGGCGAAAAAAGAAAAACCAAAGGTGATGATGGACGGAGCGTTGACAATACAAACACTCACCCCCAGTCAACTGATCTGGGTTTAATCCATCACCATTCTTTAGCTCACTTCGCCATCCCAGTTCAGACATGGCCATATGCAAATCAGTCTGACCCTGTGCCTCATGGGAACAGTCCAGCCCGAACTGCCAAGCCATGTCTTCCCTGGACCGGAATCAAGCTTCCCAGGTCCGGTTTCTGGCATTACAGCCGTCTTCAGCCGGGCTTGCTTGGCTCCAGTGGCAAAGTGAGCAAGGGACTCAGTCTGAGCATACCCTGCCAACTCAGGGCGAACAAAGAAAAACCAAAGGTGATGATGGACGGAGCGTTGACAGTACAAACACTCACCCCCAATCAACTGATCTGGGTTTAATCCATCACCGTTCTTTAGCTCACTCCGCCACCCCAGTTCAGACATGGCCATATGCAAATCAGCCTGACCCTGTGCCTCATGGGAACAGTCCAGCCGAACTGCCAAGCCATGTCTTCCCTGGACCGGAATCAAGCTTCCAAGGACCGGTTTCTGGCATTACAGCCGTCTTCAGCCGGGCTTGCTTGGCTCCAGTGGCAAAGTGAGCAAGGGACTCACGTCTGAGCATACCCTGCCAACTTAGGGCCAAGAAAGAAAAACCAAAGGTGATGATGGACGGAGCGTTGACAATACAAACACTCACCCCCAGTCAACTGATCTGGGTTTAATCCATCACCGTTCTTTAGCTCACTCCGCCACCCCAGTTCAGACATGGCCATATGCAAATCAGTCTGACCCTGTGCCTCATGGGAACAGTCCAGCCCGAACTGCCAAGCCATGTCTTCCCTGGACCGGAATCAAGCTTCCCAGGACCGGTTTCTGGCATTACAGCCGTCTTCAGCCGGGCTTGCTTGACTCCAGTGGCAAAGTGAGCAAGGGACTCACGTCTGAGCATACCCTGCCAACTTAGGGCGAACAAAGAAAAACCAAAGGTGATGATGGACGGAGCGTTGACAATACAAACACTCACCCCCAGTCAACTGATCTGGGTTTAATCCATCACAGTTCTTTAGCTCACTCCGCCACCCCAGTTTAGACATGGCCATATGCAAATCAGTCTGGCCCTGTGCCTCATGGGAACAGTCCAGCCCGAACTGCCAAGCCATGTCTTCCCTGGACCGGAATCAAGCTTCCCAGGACCGGTTTCTGGCATTACAGCCGTCTTCAGCCGGGCTTGCTTGACTCCAGTGGCAAAGTGAGCAAGGGACTCACGTCTGAGCATACCCTGCCAACTTAGGGCGAACAAAGAAAAACCAAAGGTGATGATGGACGGAGCGTTGACAATACAAACACTCACCCCCAGTCAACTGATCTGGGTTTAATCCATCACCGTTCTTTAGCTCACTCCGCCACCCCAGTTCAGACATGGCCATATGCAAATCAGTCTGACCCTGTGCCTCATGGGAACAGTCCAGCCCGAACTGCCAAGCCATGTCTTCCCTGGACCAGAATCAAGCTTCCCAGGACCGGTTTCTGGCAATACAGCCGTCTTCAGCCGGGCTTGCTTGACTCCAGTGGCAAAGTGAGCAAGGGACTCAGTCTGAGCATACCCTGCCAACTCAGGGCGAACAAAGAAAAACCAAAGGTGATGATGGACGGAGCGTTGACAATACAAACACTCACCCCCAGTCAACTGATCTGGGTTTAATCCATCACCGTTCTTTAGCTCACTCCGCCACCCCAGTTCAGACATGGCCATATGCAAATCAGTCTGACCCTGTGCCTCATGGGAACAGTCCAGCCCGAACTGCCAAGCCATGTCTTCCCTGGACCGGAATCAAGCTTCCCAGGACCGGTTTCTGGCATTACAGCCGTCTTCAGCCGGGCTTGCTTGGCTCCGGTGGCAAAGTGAGCAAGGGACTCACGTCTGAGCATACCCTGCCAATTTAGGGCGAACAAAGAAAAACCAAAGGTGATGATGGACGGAGCGTTGACAATACAAACACTCACCCCCAGTCAACTGATCTGGGTTTAATCCATCACCGTTCTTTAGCTCACTCCGCCACCCCAGTTCAGACATGGCCATATGCAAATCGGTCTGACCCTGTGCCTCATGGGAACAGTCCAGCCCGAACTGCCAAGCCATGTCTTCCCTGGACCGGAATCAAGCTTCCCAGGTCCGGTTTCTGGCATTACAGCCGTCTTCAGCCGGGCTTGCTTGGCTCCAGTGGAAAAGTGAGCAAGGGACTCAGTCTGAGCATACCCTGCCAACTCAGGGCGAACAAAGAAAAACCAAAGGTGATGATGGACGGAGCGTTGACAATACAAACACACACCCCCAGTCAACTGATCTGGGTTTAATCCATCACCGTTCTTTAGCTCACTCCGCCACCCCAGTTCAGACATGGCCATATGCAAATCAGTCTGACCCTGTGCCTCATGGGAACAGTCCAGCCCGAACTGCCAAGCCATGTCTTCCCTGGACCGGAATCAAGCTTCCCAGGACCGGTTTCTGGCATTACAGCCGTCTTCAGCCGGGCTTGCTTGACTCCAGTGGCAAAGTGAGCAAGGGACTCACGTCTGAGCATACCCTGCCAACTTAGGGCCAAGAAAGAAAAAACAAAGGTGATGATGGATGGAGCGTTGACAATACAAACACTCACCCCCAGTCAACTGATCTGGGTTTAATCCATCACCGTTCTTTAGCTCACTCCGCCACCCCAGTTCAGACATGGCCATATGCAAATCAGTCTGACCCTGTGCCTCATGGGAACAGTCCAGCCCGAACTGCCAAGCCATGTCTTCCCTGGACCGGAATCAAGCTTCCCAGGACCGGTTTCTGGCATTACAGCCGTCTTCAGCCGGGCTTGCTTGACTCCAGTGGCAAAGTGAGCAAGGGACTCACGTCTGAGCATACCCTGCCAACTTAGGGCGAACAAAGAAAAACCAAAGGTGATGATGGACGGAGCGTTGACAATACAAACACTCACCCCCAATAAACTGATCTGGGTTTAATCCATCACCGTTCTTTAGCTCACTCCGCCACCCCAGTTCAGACATGGCCATATGCAAATCAGTCTGACCCTGTGCCTCATGGGAACAGTCCAGCCCGAACTGCCAAGCCATGTCTTCCTTGGACCGGAATCAAGCTTCCCAGGACCGGTTTCTGGCATTACAGCCGTCTTCAGCCGGGCTTGCTTGGCTCCAGTGGCAAAGTGAGCAAGGGACTCACGTCTGAGCATACCCTGCCAACTTAGGGCCAAGAAAGAAAAACCAAAGGTGATGATGGACGGAGCGTTGACAATACAAACACTCACCCCCAGTCAACTGATCTGGGTTTAATCCATCACCTTTCTTTAGCTCACTCCGCCACCCCAGTTCAGACATGGCCATATGCAAATCAGTCTTACCCTGTGCCTCATGGGAACAGTCCAGCCCGAACTGCCAAGCCATGTCTTCCCTGGACCGGAATCAAGCTTACCAGGACCGGTTTCTGGCATTACAGCCGTCTTCAGCCGGGCTTGCTTGGCTCCAGTGGAAAAGTGAGCAAGGGACTCAGTCTGAGCATACCCTGCCAACTCAGGGCGAACAAAGAAAAACCAAAGGTGATGATGGACGGAGCGTTGACAATACAAACACTCACCCCCAGTCAACTGATCTGGGTTTAATCCATCACCGTTCTTTAGCTCACTCCGCCACCCCAGTTCAGACATGGCCATATGCAAATCAGTCTGACCCTGTGCCTCATGGGAACAGTCCAGCCCGAACTGCCAAGCCATGTCTTCCCTGGACCGGAATCAAGCTTCCCAGGACCGGTTTCTGGCATTACAGCCGTCTTCAGCCGGGCTTGCTTGACTCCAGTGGCAAAGTGAGCAAGGGACTCACGTCTGAGCATACCCTGCCAACTTAGGGCCAAGAAAGAAAAAACAAAGGTGATGATGGATGGAGCGTTGACAATACAAACACTCACCCCCAGTCAACTGATCTGGGTTTAATCCATCACCGTTCTTTAGCTCACTCCGCCACCCCATTTCAGACATGGCCATATGCAAATCAGTCTGACCCTGTGCCTCATGGGAACAGTCCAGCCCGAACTGCCAAGCCATGTCTTCCCTGGACCGGAATCAAGCTTCCCAGGACCGGTTTCTGGCATTACAGCCGTCTTCAGCCGGGCTTGCTTGACTCCAGTGGCAAAGTGAGCAAGGGACTCACGTCTGAGCATACCCTGCCAACTTAGGGCGAACAAAGAAAAACCAAAGGTGATGATGGACGGAGCGTTGACAATACAAACACTCACCCCCAATAAACTGATCTGGGTTTAATCCATCACCGTTCTTTAGCTCACTCCGCCACCCCAGTTCAGACATGGCCATATGCAAATCAGTCTGACCCTGTGCCTCATGGGAACAGTCCAGCCCGAACTGCCAAGCCATGTCTTCCTTGGACCGGAATCAAGCTTCCCAGGACCGGTTTCTGGCATTACAGCCGTCTTCAGCCGGGCTTGCTTGGCTCCAGTGGCAAAGTGAGCAAGGGACTCACGTCTGAGCATACCCTGCCAACTTAGGGCCAAGAAAGAAAAACCAAAGGTGATGATGGACGGAGCGTTGACAATACAAACACTCACCCCCAGTCAACTGATCTGGGTTTAATCCATCACCTTTCTTTAGCTCACTCCGCCACCCCAGTTCAGACATGGCCATATGCAAATCAGTCTTACCCTGTGCCTCATGGGAACAGTCCAGCCCGAACTGCCAAGCCATGTCTTCCCTGGACCGGAATCAAGCTTACCAGGACCGGTTTCTGGCATTACAGCCGTCTTCAGCCGGGCTTGCTTGACTCCAGTGGCAAAGTGAGCAAGGGACTCACGTCTGAGCATACCCTGCCAACTTAGGGCGAACTAAGAAAAACCAAAGGTGATGATGGACGGAGCGTTGACAATACAAACACTCACCCCCAGTCAACTGATCTGGGTTTAATCCATCACCGTTCTTTAGCTCACTCCGCCACCCCAGTTTAGACATGGCCATATGCAAATCAGTCTGACCCTGTGCCTCATGGGAACAGTCCAGCCCGAACTGCCAAGCCATGTCTTCCCTGGACCGGAATCAAGCTTCCCAGGACCGGTTTCTGGCATTACAGCCGTCTTCAGCCGGGCTTGCTTGACTCCAGTGGCAAAGTGAGCAAGGGACTCACGTCTGAGCATACCCTGCCAACTTAGGGCGAACAAAGAAAAACCAAAGGTGATGATGGACGGAGCGTTGACAATACAAACACTCACCCCCAGTCAACTGATCTGGGTTTAATCCATCACCGTTCTTTAGCTCACTCCGCCACCCCAGTTCAGACATGGCCATATGCAAATCAGTCTGACCCTGTGCCTCATGGGAACAGTCCAGCCCGAACTGCCAAGCCATGTCTTCCCTGGACCGGAATCAAGCTTCCCAGGACCGGTTTCTGGCATTACAGCCGTCTTCAGCCGGGCTTGCTTGACTCCAGTGGCAAAGTGAGCAAGGGACTCACGTCTGAGCATACCCTGCCAACTTAGGGCGAACAAAGAAAAACCAAAGGTGATGATGGACGGAGCGTTGACAATACAAACACTCACCCCCAGTCAACTGATCTGGGTTTAATCCATCACCGTTCTTTAGCTCACTCCGCCACCCCAGTTCAGACATGGCCATATGCAAATCAGTCTGACCCTGTGCCTCATGGGAACAGTCCAGCCTGAACTGCCAAGCCATGTCTTCCCTGGACCGGAATCAAGCTTCCCAGGACCGGTTTCTGGCATTACAGCCGTCTTCAGCCGGGCTTGCTTGACTCCAGTGGCAAAGTGAGCAAGGGACTCACGTCTGAGCATACCCTGCCAACTTAGGGCGAACAAAGAAAAACCAAAGGTGATGATGGAGGGAGCGTTGACAATACAAACACTCACCCCCAGTCAACTGATCTGGGTTTAACCCATCACCGTTCTTTAGCTCACTCCGCCACCCCAGTTTAGACATGGCCATATGCAAATCAGTCTGACCCTGTGCCTCATGGGAACAGTCCAGCCCGAACTGCCAAGCCATGTCTTCCCTGGACCGGAATCAAGCTTCCCAGGACCGGTTTCTGGCATTACAGCCGTCTTCAGCCGGGCTTGCTTGACTTCAGTGGCAAAGTGAGCAAGGGACTCACGTCTGAGCATACCCTGCCAACTTAGGGCGAACAAAGAAAAACCAAAGGTGATGATGGACGGAGCGTTGACAATACAAACACTCACCCCCAGTCAACTGATCTGGGTTTAATCCATCACCGTTCTTTAGCTCACTCCGCCACCCCAGTTCAGACATGGCCATATGCAAATCAGTCTGACCCTGTGCCTCATGGGAACAGTCCAGCCCGAACAGCCAAGCCATGTCTTCCCTGGACCGGAATCAAGCTTCCCAGGACCGGTTTCTGGCATTACAGCCGTCTTCAGCCGGGCTTGCTTGACTCCAGTGGCAAAGTGAGCAAGGGACTCACGTCTGAGCATACCCTGCCAACTTAGGGCTAACAAAGAAAAACCAAAGGTGATGATGGACGGAGCGTTGACAATACAAACACTCACCCCCAGTCAACTGATCTGGGTTTAATCCATCACCGTTCTTTAGCTCACTCCGCCACCCCAGTTCAGACATGGCCATATGCAAATCAGTCTGACCCTGTGCCTCATGGGAACAGTCCAGCCCGAACTGCCAAGCCATGTCTTCCCTGGACCGGAATCAAGCTTCCCAGGACCGGTTTCTGGCATTACAGCCGTCTTCAGCCGGGCTTGCTTGACTCCAGTGGCAAAGTGAGCAAGGGACTCACGTCTGAGCATACCCTGCCAATTTAGGGCGAAAAAAGAAAAACCAAAGGTGATGATGGACGGAGCGTTGACAATACAAACACTCACCCCCAGTCAACTGATCTGGGTTTAATCCATCACCGTTCTTTAGCTCACTTCGCCATCCCAGTTCAGACATGGCCATATGCAAATCAGTCTGACCCTGTGCCTCATGGGAACAGTCCAGCCCGAACTGCCAAGCCATGTCTTCCCTGGACCGGAATCAAGCTTCCCAGGTCCGGTTTCTGGCATTACAGCCGTCTTCAGCCGGGCTTGCTTGGCTCCAGTGGCAAAGTGAGCAAGGGACTCAGTCTGAGCATACCCTGCCAACTCAGGGCGAACAAAGAAAAACCAAAGGTGATGATGGACGGAGCGTTGACAGTACAAACACTCACCCCCAATCAACTGATCTGGGTTTAATCCATCACCGTTCTTTAGCTCACTCCGCCACCCCAGTTCAGACGTGGCCATATGCAAATCAGCCTGACCCTGTGCCTCATGGGAACAGTCCAGCCGAACTGCCAAGCCATGTCTTCCCTGGACCGGAATCAAGCTTCCAAGGACCGGTTTCTGGCATTACAGCCGTCTTCAGCCGGGCTTGCTTGGCTCCAGTGGCAAAGTGAGCAAGGGACTCACGTCTGAGCATACCCTGCCAACTTAGGGCCAAGAAAGAAAAACCAAAGGTGATGATGGACGGAGCGTTGACAATACAAACACTCACCCCCAGTCAACTGATCTGGGTTTAATCCATCACCGTTCTTTAGCTCACTCCGCCACCCCAGTTCAGACATGGCCATATGCAAATCAGTCTGACCCTGTGCCTCATGGGAACAGTCCAGCCCGAACTGCCAAGCCATGTCTTCCCTGGACCGGAATCAAGCTTCCCAGGACCGGTTTCTGGCATTACAGCCGTCTTCAGCCGGGCTTGCTTGACTCCAGTGGCAAAGTGAGCAAGGGACTCACGTCTGAGCATACCCTGCCAACTTAGGGCGAACAAAGAAAAACCAAAGGTGATGATGGACGGAGCGTTGACAATACAAACACTCACCCCCAGTCAACTGATCTGGGTTTAATCCATCACAGTTCTTTAGCTCACTCCGCCACCCCAGTTTAGACATGGCCATATGCAAATCAGTCTGGCCCTGTGCCTCATGGGAACAGTCCAGCCCGAACTGCCAAGCCATGTCTTCCCTGGACCGGAATCAAGCTTCCCAGGACCGGTTTCTGGCATTACAGCCGTCTTCAGCCGGGCTTGCTTGACTCCAGTGGCAAAGTGAGCAAGGGACTCACGTCTGAGCATACCCTGCCAACTTAGGGCGAACAAAGAAAAACCAAAGGTGATGATGGACGGAGCGTTGACAATACAAACACTCACCCCCAGTCAACTGATCTGGGTTTAATCCATCACCGTTCTTTAGCTCACTCCGCCACCCCAGTTCAGACATGGCCATATGCAAATCAGTCTGACCCTGTGCCTCATGGGAACAGTCCAGCCCGAACTGCCAAGCCATGTCTTCCCTGGACCAGAATCAAGCTTCCCAGGACCGGTTTCTGGCAATACAGCCGTCTTCAGCCGGGCTTGCTTGACTCCAGTGGCAAAGTGAGCAAGGGACTCAGTCTGAGCATACCCTGCCAACTCAGGGCGAACAAAGAAAAACCAAAGGTGATGATGGACGGAGCGTTGACAATACAAACACTCACCCCCAGTCAACTGATCTGGGTTTAATCCATCACCGTTCTTTAGCTCACTCCGCCACCCCAGTTCAGACATGGCCATATGCAAATCAGTCTGACCCTGTGCCTCATGGGAACAGTCCAGCCCGAACTGCCAAGCCATGTCTTCCCTGGACCGGAATCAAGCTTCCCAGGACCGGTTTCTGGCATTACAGCCGTCTTCAGCCGGGCTTGCTTGGCTCCGGTGGCAAAGTGAGCAAGGGACTCACGTCTGAGCATACCCTGCCAATTTAGGGCGAACAAAGAAAAACCAAAGGTGATGATGGACGGAGCGTTGACAATACAAACACTCACCCCCAGTCAACTGATCTGGGTTTAATCCATCACCGTTCTTTAGCTCACTCCGCCACCCCAGTTCAGACATGGCCATATGCAAATCGGTCTGACCCTGTGCCTCATGGGAACAGTCCAGCCCGAACTGCCAAGCCATGTCTTCCCTGGACCGGAATCAAGCTTCCCAGGTCCGGTTTCTGGCATTACAGCCGTCTTCAGCCGGGCTTGCTTGGCTCCAGTGGAAAAGTGAGCAAGGGACTCAGTCTGAGCATACCCTGCCAACTCAGGGCGAACAAAGAAAAACCAAAGGTGATGATGGACGGAGCGTTGACAATACAAACACACACCCCCAGTCAACTGATCTGGGTTTAATCCATCACCGTTCTTTAGCTCACTCCGCCACCCCAGTTCAGACATGGCCATATGCAAATCAGTCTGACCCTGTGCCTCATGGGAACAGTCCAGCCCGAACTGCCAAGCCATGTCTTCCCTGGACCGGAATCAAGCTTCCCAGGACCGGTTTCTGGCATTACAGCCGTCTTCAGCCGGGCTTGCTTGACTCCAGTGGCAAAGTGAGCAAGGGACTCACGTCTGAGCATACCCTGCCAACTTAGGGCCAAGAAAGAAAAAACAAAGGTGATGATGGATGGAGCGTTGACAATACAAACACTCACCCCCAGTCAACTGATCTGGGTTTAATCCATCACCGTTCTTTAGCTCACTCCGCCACCCCAGTTCAGACATGGCCATATGCAAATCAGTCTGACCCTGTGCCTCATGGGAACAGTCCAGCCCGAACTGCCAAGCCATGTCTTCCCTGGACCGGAATCAAGCTTCCCAGGACCGGTTTCTGGCATTACAGCCGTCTTCAGCCGGGCTTGCTTGACTCCAGTGGCAAAGTGAGCAAGGGACTCACGTCTGAGCATACCCTGCCAACTTAGGGCGAACAAAGAAAAACCAAAGGTGATGATGGACGGAGCGTTGACAATACAAACACTCACCCCCAATAAACTGATCTGGGTTTAATCCATCACCGTTCTTTAGCTCACTCCGCCACCCCAGTTCAGACATGGCCATATGCAAATCAGTCTGACCCTGTGCCTCATGGGAACAGTCCAGCCCGAACTGCCAAGCCATGTCTTCCTTGGACCGGAATCAAGCTTCCCAGGACCGGTTTCTGGCATTACAGCCGTCTTCAGCCGGGCTTGCTTGGCTCCAGTGGCAAAGTGAGCAAGGGACTCACGTCTGAGCATACCCTGCCAACTTAGGGCCAAGAAAGAAAAACCAAAGGTGATGATGGACGGAGCGTTGACAATACAAACACTCACCCCCAGTCAACTGATCTGGGTTTAATCCATCACCTTTCTTTAGCTCACTCCGCCACCCCAGTTCAGACATGGCCATATGCAAATCAGTCTTACCCTGTGCCTCATGGGAACAGTCCAGCCCGAACTGCCAAGCCATGTCTTCCCTGGACCGGAATCAAGCTTACCAGGACCGGTTTCTGGCATTACAGCCGTCTTCAGCCGGGCTTGCTTGACTCCAGTGGCAAAGTGAGCAAGGGACTCACGTCTGAGCATACCCTGCCAACTTAGGGCGAACTAAGAAAAACCAAAGGTGATGATGGACGGAGCGTTGACAATACAAACACTCACCCCCAGTCAACTGATCTGGGTTTAATCCATCACCGTTCTTTAGCTACACTCCGCCACCCCAGTTTAGACATGGCCATATGCAAATCAGTCTGACCCTGTGCCTCATGGGAACAGTCCAGCCCGAACTGCCAAGCCATGTCTTCCCTGGACCGGAATCAAGCTTCCCAGGACCGGTTTCTGGCATTACAGCCGTCTTCAGCCGGGCTTGCTTGACTCCAGTGGCAAAGTGAGCAAGGGACTCACGTCTGAGCATACCCTGCCAACTTAGGGCGAACAAAGAAAAACCAAAGGTGATGATGGACGGAGCGTTGACAATACAAACACTCACCCCCAGTCAACTGATCTGGGTTTAATCCATCACCGTTCTTTAGCTCACTCCGCCACCCCAGTTCAGACATGGCCATATGCAAATCAGTCTGACCCTGTGCCTCATGGGAACAGTCCAGCCCGAACTGCCAAGCCATGTCTTCCCTGGACCGGAATCAAGCTTCCCAGGACCGGTTTCTGGCATTACAGCCGTCTTCAGCCGGGCTTGCTTGACTCCAGTGGCAAAGTGAGCAAGGGACTCAAGTCTGAGCATACCCTGCCAACTTAGGGCGAACAAAGAAAAACCAAAGGTGATGATGGACGGAGCGTTGACAATACAAACACTCACCCCCAGTCAACTGATCTGGGTTTAATCCATCACCGTTCTTTAGCTCACTCCGCCACCCCAGTTCAGACATGGCCATATGCAAATCAGTCTGACCCTGTGCCTCATGGGAACAGTCCAGCCCGAACTGCCAAGCAATGTCTTCCCTTGACCGGAATCAAGCTTCCCAGGACCGGTTTCTGGCATTATAGCCGTCTTCAGCCGGGCTTGCTTGACTCCAGTGGCAAAGTGAGCAAGGGACTCACGTCTGAGCATACCCTGCCAATTTAGGGCGAAAAAAGAAAAACCAAAGGTGATGATGGACGGAGCGTTGACAATACAAACACTCACCCCCAGTCAACTGATCTGGGTTTAATCCATCACCGTTCTTTAGTTCACTCCGCCATCCCAGTTCAGACATGGCCATATGCAAATCAGTCTGACCCTGTGCCTCATGGGAACAGTCCAGCCCGAACTGCCAAGCCATGTCTTCGCTGGACCGGAATCAAGCTTCCCAGGTCCGGTTTCTGGCATTACAGCCGTCTTCAGCCGGGCTTGCTTGGCTCCAGTGGCAAAGTGAGCAAGGACTCAGTCTGAGCATACCCTGCCAACTCAGGGCGAACAAAGAAAAACCAAAGGTGATGATGGACGGAGCGTTGACAATACAAACACTCACCCCCAATCAACTGATCTGGGTTTAATCCATCACCGTTCTTTAGCTCACTCCGCCACCCCAGTTCAGACATGGCCATATGCAAATCAGTCTGACCCTGTGCCTCATGGGAACAGTCCAGCCCGAACTGCCAAGCCATGTCTTCCCTGGACCGGAATCAAGCTTCCCAGGACCGGTTTCTGGCATTACAGCCGTCTTCAGCCGGGCTTGCTTGACTCCAGTGGCAAAGTGAGCAAGGGACTCACGTCTGAGCATACCCTGCCAACTTAGGGCGAACAAAGAAAAACCAAAGGTGATGATGGACGGAGCATTGACAATACAAACACTCACCCCCAGTCAACTGATCTGGGTTTAATCCATCACCGTTCTTTAGCTCACTCCGCCACCCCAGTTTAGACATGGCCATATGCAAATCAGTCTGACCCTGTGCCTCATGGGAAGAGTCCAGCCCGAACTGCCAAGCCATGTCTTCCCTGGACCGGAATCAAGCTTCCCAGGACCGGTTTCTGGCATTACAGCCGCCTTCAGCCGGGCTTGCTTGACTCCAGTGGCAAAGTGAGCAAGGGACTCACGTCTGAGCATACCCTGCCAACTTAGGGCGAACAAAGAAAAACCAAAGGTGATGATGGACGGAGCGTTGACAATACAAACACTCACCCCCAGTCAACTGATCTGGGTTTAATCCATCACCGTTCTTTAGCTCACTCCGCCACCCCAGTTCAGACATGACCATATGCAAATCAGTCTGACCCTGTGCCTCATGGGAACAGTCCAGCCCGAACTGCCAAGCCATGTCTTCCCTGGACCGGAATCAAGCTTCCCAGGACCGGTTTCTGGCATTACAGCCGTCTTCAGGCGGGCTTGCTTGACTCCAGTGGCAAAGTGAGCAAGGGACTCACGTCTGAGCATACCCTGCCAATTTAGGGCGAACAAAGAAAAACCAAAGGTGATGATGGACGGAGCGTTGACAATACAAACACTCACCCCCAGTCAACTGATCTGGGTTTAATCCATCACCGTTCTTTAGCTCACTCCGCCACCCCAGTTCAGACATGGCCATATGCAAATCAGTCTGACTCTGTGCCTCATGGGAACAGTCCAGCCCGAACTGCCAAGCCATGTCTTCCCTGGACCGGAATCAAGCTTCCCAGGACCGGTTTCTGGCATTACAGCCGTCTTCAGCCGGGCTTGCTTGACTCCAGTGGCAAAGTGAGCAAGGGACTCACGTCTGAGCATACCCAGCCAACTTAGGGCCAAGAAAGAAAAACCAAAGGTGATGATGGACGGAGCGTTGACAATACAAACACTCACCCCCAGTCAACTGATCTGGGTTTAATCCATCACCGTTCTTTAGCTCACTCCGCCACCCCAGTTCAGACATGGCCATATGCAAATCAGTCTGACCCTGTGCCTCATGGGAACAGTCCAGCCCGAACTGCCAAGCCATGTCTTCCCTGGACCGGAATCAAGCTTCCCAGGACCGGTTTCTGGCATTACAGCCGTCTTCAGCCGGGCTTGCTTGACTCCAGTGGCAAAGTGAGCAAGGGACTCACGTCTGAGCATACCCTGCCAACTTAGGGCGAACAAAGAAAAACCAAAGGTGATGATGGACGGAGCGTTGACAATACAAACACTCACCCCCAGTCAACTGATCTGGGTTTAATCCATCACCGTTCTTTCGCTCACTCCGCCACCCCAGTTCAGACATGGCCATATGCAAATCAGTCTGACCATGTGCCTCATGGGAACAGTCCAGCCCGAACTGCCAAGCCATGTCTTCCTTGGACCGGAATCAAGCTTCCCAGGACCGGTTTCTGGCATTACAGCCGTCTTCAGCCGGGCTTGCTTGACTCCAGTGTCAAAGTGAGCAAGGGACTCACGTCTGAGCATACCCTGCCAACTTAGGGCAAACAAAGAAAAACCAAAGGTGATGATGGACGGAGCGTTGACAATACAAACACTCAACCCCAGTCAACTGATCTGGGTTTAATCCATCACTGTTCTATAGCTCACTCCGCCACCCCAGTTCAGACATGGCCATAGGCAAATCAGTCTGACCCTGTGCCTCATGGGAACAGTCCAGCCCGAACTGCCAAGCCATGTCTTCCCTGGACTGGAATCAAGCTTCCCAGGACCGGTTTCTGGCATTACAGCCGTCTTCAGCCGGGCTTGCTTGACTCCAGTGGCAAAGTGAGCAAGGGACTCACGCCTGAGCATACCCTGCCAACTTAGGGCGAACAAAGATAAACCAAAGGTGATGATGGACGGAGCGTTGACAATACAAACACTCACCCCCAGTCAACTGATCTGGGTTCAATCCATCACCGTTCTTTAGCTCACTCCGCCACCCCAGTTCAGACATGGCCATATGCAAATCAGCCTGACCCTGTGCCTCATGGGAACAGTCCAGCCCGAACTGCCAAGCCATGTCTTCCCTGGACCGGAATCAAGCTACCCAGGACCGGTTTCTGGCATTACAGCCGTCTTCAGCCCGGCTTGCTTGACTCCAGTGGCAAAGTGAGCAAGGGACTCACATCTGAGCATACCCTGCCAACTTAGGACGAACAAAGAAAAACCAAAGGTGATGATGGACGGAGCGTTGACAATACAAACACTCACCCCCAGTCAACTGATCTGGGTTTAATCCATCACCGTTCTTTAGCTCACTCTGCCACCCAAGTTCAGACATGGCCATATGCAAATTAGTCTGACCCTGTTCCTCATGGGAACAGTCCAGCCCGAACTGCCAAGCCATTTCTTCCCTGGACCGGAATCAAGCTTTCCAGGACCGGTTTCTGGCATTACAGCCGTCTTCAGCCGGGCTTGCTTGACTCCAGTTGCAAAGTGAGCAAGGGACTAACATCTGAGCATACCCTGCCAACTTTGGGCAAACAAAGAAAAACCAAATGTGATGATGGACGGAGCGTTGACAATACAAACACTCACCCCCAGTCAACTGATCTGGGTTTAATCCATCACCGTTCTTTAGCTCACTCCGCCACCCCAGTTTAGACATGGCCATATGCAAATCAGTCTGACCCTGTGCCTCATGGGAACAGTCCAGCCCGAACTGCCAAGCCATGTCTTCCCTGGACCGGAATCAAGCTTCCCAGGACCGGTTTCTGGCATTACAGCCGTCTTCAGCCGGGCTTGCTTGACTCCAGTGGCAAAGTGAGCAAGGGACTCACGTCTGAGCATACCCTGCCAACTTAGGGCGAACAAAGAAAAACCAAAGGTGATGATGGACGGAGCGTTGACAATACAAACACTCACCCCCAGTCAACTGATCTGGGTTTAATCCATCACCGTTCTTTAGCTCACTCCGCCACCCCAGTTCAGACATGGCCATATGCAAATCAGTCTGACCCTGTGCCTCATGGGAACAGTCCAGCCCGAACTGCCAAGCCATGTCTTCCCTGGACCGGAATCAAGCTTCCCAGGACCGGTTTCTGGCATTACAGCCGTCTTCAGCTGGGCTTGCTTGACTCCAGTGGCAAAGTGAGCAAGGGACTCACGTCTGAGCATACCCTGCCAATTTAGGGCGAACAAAGAAAAACCAAAGGTGATGATGGACGGAGCGTTGACAATACAAACACTCACCCCCAGTCAACTGATCTGGGTTTAATCCATCACCGTTCTTTAGCTCACTCCGCCACCCCAGTTCAGACATGGCCATATGCAAATCAGTCTGACCCTGTGCCTCATGGGAACAGTCCAGCCCGAACTGCCAAGCCATGTCTTCCCTGGACCGGAATCAAGCTTCCCAGGTCCGGTTTCTGGCATTACAGCCGTCTTCAGCCGGGCTTGCTTGGCTCCAGTGGCAAAGTGAGCAAGGAACTCAGTCTGAGCATACCCTGCCAACTCAGGGCGAACAAAGAAAAACCAAAGGTGATGATGGACGGAGCGTTGACAATACAAACACTCACCCCCAGTCAACTGATCTGGGTTTAATCCATCACCGTTCTTTAGCTCACTCCGCCACCCCAGTTCAGACATGGCCATATGCAAATCAGTCTGACCCTGTGCCTCATGGGAACAGTCCAGCCCGAACTGCCAAGCCATGTCTTCCCTGGACCGGAATCAAGCTTCCCAGGACCGGTTTCTGGCATTACAGCCGTCTTCAGCCGGGCTTGCTTGACTCCAGTGGCAAAGTGAGCAAGGGACTCACGTCTGAGCATACCCTGCCAACTTAGGGCCAAGAAAGAAAAACCAAAGGTGATGATGGACGGAGCGTTGACAATACAAACACTCACCCCCAGTCAATTGATCTGGGTTTAATCCATCACCGTTCTTTAGCTCACTCCGCCACCCCAGTTCAGACATGGCCATATGCAAATCAGTCTGACCCTGTGCCTCATGGGAACTGTCCAGCCCGAACTGCCAAGCCATGTCTTCCCTGGACCGGAATCAAGCTTCCCAGGACCGGTTTCTGGCATTACAGCCGTCTTCAGCCGGGCTTGCTTGACTCCAGTGGCAAAGTGAGCAAGGGACTCACGTCTGAGCATACCCTGCCAACTTAGGGCGAACAAAGAAAAACCAAAGGTGATGATGGACGGTGCGTTGACAATACAAACACTCACCCCCAGTCAACTGATCTGGGTTTAATCCATCACCGTTCTTTCGCTCACTCCGCCACCCCAGTTCAGACATGGCCATATGCAAATCAGTCTGACCCTGTGCCTCATGGGAACAGTCCAGCCCGAACTGCCAAGCCATGTCTTCCTTGGACCGGAATCAAGCTTACCAGGACCGGTTTCTGGCATTACAGCCGTCTTCAGCCGGGCTTGCTTGACTCCAGTGTCAAAGTGAGCAAGGGACTCACGTCTGAGCATACCCTGCCAACTTAGGGCGAACAAAGAAAAACCAAAGGTGATGATGGACGGAGCGTTGACAATACAAACACTCAACCCCAGTCAACTGATCTGGGTTTAATCCATCACTGTTCTATAGCTCACTCCGCCACCCCAGTTCAGACATGGCCATAGGCAAATCAGTCTGACCCTGTGCCTCATGGGAACAGTCCAGCCCGAACTGCCAAGCCATGTCTTCCCTGGACTGGAATCAAGCTTCCCAGGACCGGTTTCTGGCATTACAGCCGTCTTCAGCCGGGCTTGCTTGACTCCAGTGGCAAAGTGAACAAGGGACTCACGCCTGAGCATACCCTGCCAACTTAGGGCGAACAAAGATAAACCAAAGGTGATGATGGACGGAGCGTTAACAATACAAACACTCACCCCCAGTAAACTGATCTGGGTTCAATCCATCACCGTTCTTTAGCT
The DNA here is from genome assembly GCF_964261635.1 of Lissotriton helveticus. Classification (NCBI taxonomy): domain Eukaryota; kingdom Metazoa; phylum Chordata; class Amphibia; order Caudata; family Salamandridae; genus Lissotriton; species Lissotriton helveticus. The sequence goes on from NC_136067.1 coordinate 379,473,701, forward strand.
CACTTCGCCACCCCAGTTCAGACATGGCCATATGCAAATCAGCCTGACCCTGTGCCTCATGGGAACAGTCCAGCCCGAACTGCCAAGCCATGTCTTCCCTGGACCGGAATCAAGCTTCCCAGGACCGGTTTCTGGCATTACAGCCGTCTTCAGCCCGGCTTGCTTGACTCCAGTGGCAAAGAGAGCAAGGGACTCACATCTGAGCATACCCTGCCAACTTAGGACGAACAAAGAAAAACCAAAGGTGATGATGGACGGAGCGTTGACAATACAAACACTCACCCACAGTCAACTGATCTGGGTTTAATCCATCACCGTTCTTTAGCTCACTCTGCCACCCCAGTTCAGACATGGCCATATGCAAATCAGTCTGACCCTGTTCCTCATGGGAACAGTCCAGCCCGAACTGCCAAGCCATTTCTTCCCTGGACCGGAATCAAGCTTTCCAGGACCGGTTTCTGGCATTACAGCCGTCTTCAGCCGGGCTTGCTTGACTCCAGTTGCAAAGTGAGCAAGGGACTAACATCTGAGCATACCCTGCCAACTTTGGGCAAACAAAGAAAAACCAAATGTGATGATGGACGGAGCGTTGACAATACAAACACTCACGCCCAGTCAACTGATCTGGGTTTAATCCATCACCGTTCTTTAGCTCACTCCGCCACCCCAGTTTAGACATGGCCATATGCAAATCAGTCTGACCCTGTGCCTCATGGGAACAGTCCAGCCCGAGCTGCCAAGCCATGTCTTCCCTGGACCGGAATCAAACTTCCCAGGACCGGTTTCTGGCATTACAGCCGTCTTCAGCCGGGCTTGCTTGACTCCAGTGGCAAAGTGAGCAAGGGACTCACGTCTAAGCATACCCTGCCAACTTAGGGCGAACAAAGAAAAACCAAAGGTGATGATGTACGGAGCGTTGACAATACAAACACTCACCCCCAGTCAACTGATCTGGGTTTAATCCATCACCGTTCTTTAGCTCACTCCGCCACCCCAGTTCAGACATGGCCATATGCAAATCAGTCTGACCCTGTGCCTCATGGGAACAGTCCAGCCCGAACTGCCAAGCCATGTCTTCACTGGACCGGAATCAAGCTTCCCAGGACCGGTTTCTGGCATTACAGCCATCTTCAGCCGGGCTTGCTTGACTCCAGTGGCAAAGTGAGCAAGGGACTCACGTCTGAGCATACCCTGCCAACTTAGGGCCAAGAAAGAAAAACCAAAGGTGATGATGGACGGAGCGTTGACAATACAAACACTCACCCCCAGTCAACTGATCTGGGTTTAATCCATCACTGTTCTTTAGCTCACTCCGCCACCCCAGTTCAGACATGGCCATATGCAAATCAGTCTGACCCTGTGCCTCATGGGAACAGTCCAGCCCGAACTGCCAAGCCATGTCTTCCCTGGACCGGACTCAAGCTTCCCAGGACCGGTTTCTGGCATTACAGCCGTCTTCAGCCGGGCTTGCTTGACTCCAGTGGCAAAGTGAGCAAGGGACTCACGTCTGAGCAAACCCTGCCAACTTAGGGCGAACAAAGAAAAACCAAAGGTGATGATGGACGGAGCGTTGACAATACAAACACTCACCCCCAGTCAACTGATCTGGGTTTAATCCATCACCGTTCTTTCGCTCACACCGCCACCCCAGTTCAGACATGGCCATATGCAAATCAGTCTGACCCTGTGCCTCATGGGAACAGTCCAGCCCGAACTGCCAAGCCATGTCTTCTCTGGACTGGAATCAAGCTTCCCAGGACCGGTTTCTGGCATTACAGCCGTCTTCAGCCGGGCTTGCTTGACTCCAGTGGCAAAGTGAGCAAGGGACTCACGCCTGAGCATACCCTGCCAACTTAGGGCGAACAAAGATAAACCAAAGATGATGATGGACGGAGCGTTGACAATACAAACACTCACCCCCAGTCAACTGATCTGGGTTCAATCCATCACCGTTCTTTAGCTCACTCTGCCACCCCAGTTCAGACATGGCCATATGCAAATTAGTCTGACCCTGTTCCTCATGGGAACAGTCCAGCCCGAACTGCCAAGCCATGTCTTCCCTGGACCGGAATCAAGCTTTCCAGGACCGGTTTCTGGCATTACAGCCGTCTTCAGCCGGGCTTGCTTGGCTCCAGTGGCAAAGTGAGCAAGGGACTCACGTCTGAGCATACCCTGCCAACTTAGGGCGAACAAAGAAAAACCAAAGGTGATGATGGACGGAGCGTTGACAATACAAACACTCACCCCCAGTCAACTGATCTGGGTTTAATCCATCACCGTTCTTTAGCTCACTCCGCCACCCCAGTTTAGACATGGCCATATGCAAATCAGTCTGACCCTGTGCCTCATGGGAACAGTCCAGCCCGAACTGCCAAGCCATGTCTTCCCTAGACCGGAATCAAGCTTCCCAGGACCGGTTTCTGGCATTACAGCCGTCTTCAGCCGGGCTTGCTTGACTCCAGTTGCAAAGTGAGCAAGGGACTCACGTCTGAGCATACCCTGCCAACTTTGGGCAAACAAAGAAAAACCAAATGTGATGATGGACGGAGCGTTGACAATACAAACACTCACCCCCAGTCAACTGATCTGGGTTTAATCCATCACCGTTCTTTAGCTCACTCCGCCACCCCAGTTTAGACATGGCCATATGCAAATCAGTCTGACTCTGTGCCTCATGGGAACAGTCCAGACCGAACTGCCAAGCCATGTCTTCCCTGGACCGGAATCAAGCTTCCCAGGACCGGTTTCTGGCATTACAGCCGTCTTCAGCCGGGCTTGCTTGACTCCAGTGGCAAAGTGAGCAAGGGACTCACGTCTGAGCATACCCTGCCAACTTAGGGCGAACAAAGAAAAACCAAAGGTGATGATGGACGGAGCGTTGACAATACAAACACTCACCCCCAGTCAACTGATCTGGGTTTAATCCATCACCGTTCTTTAGCTCACTCCGCCACCCCAGTTCAGACATGGCCATATGCAAATCAGTCTGACCCTGTGCCTCATGGGAACAGTCCAGCCCGAACTGCCAAGCCATGTCTTCGATGGACCGGAATCAAGCTTCCCAGGACCGGTTTCTGGCATTACAGCCGTCTTCAGCCGGGCTTGCTTGACTCCAGTGGCAAAGTGAGCAAGGGACTCACGTCTGAGCATACCCTGCCAATTTAGGGCGAAAAAAGAAAAACCAAAGGTGATGATGGACGGAGCGTTGACAATACAAACACTCACCCCCAGTCAACTGATCTGGGTTTAATCCATCACCGTTCTTTAGCTCAATCCGCCATCCCAGTTCAGACATGGCCATATGCAAATCAGTCTGACCCTGTGCCTTATGGGAACAGTCCAGCCCGAACTGCCAAGCCATGTCTTCCCTGGACCGGAATCAAGCTTCCCAGGTCCGGTTTCTGGCATTACAGCCGTCTTCAGCCGGGCTTGCTTGGCTCCAGTGGCAAAGTGAGCAAGGGACTCAGTCTGAGCATACCCTGCCAACTCAGGGCGAACAAAGAAAAACCAAAGGTGATGATGGACGGAGCGTTGACAATACAAACACTCACCCCCAATCAACTGATCTGGGTTTAATCCATCACGTTCTTTAGCTCACTCCGCCACCCCAGTTCAGACATGGCAATATGCAAATCAGTCTGACCCTGTGCCTCATGGGAACAGTCCAGCCCGAACTGACAAGCCATGTCTTCCCTGGACCGGAATCAAGCTTCCCAGGACCGGTTTCTGGCATTACAGCCATCTTCAGCCGGGCTTGCTTGGCTCCAGTGGCAAAGTGAGCAAGGGACTCACGTCTGAGCATACCCTGCCAACTTAGGGCCAAGAAAGAAAAACCAAAGGTGATGATGGACGGAGCGTTGACAATACAAACACTCACCCCCAGTCAACTGATCTGGGTTTAATCCATCACCGTTCTTTAGCTCACTCCGCCACCCCAGTTCAGACATGGCCATATGCAAATCAGTCTGACCCTGTGCCTCATGGGAACAGTCCAGCCCGAACTGCCAAGCCATGTCTTCCCTGGACCGGAATCAAGCTTCCCAGGAGCGGTTTCTGGCATTACAGCCGTCTTCAGCCGGGCTTGCTTGACTCCAGTGGCAAAGTGAGCAAGGGACTCACGTCTGAGCATACCCTGCCAACTTAGGGCGAACAAAGAAAAACCAAAGGTGATGATGGACGGAGCGTTGACAATACAAACACTCACCCCCAGTCAACTGATCTGGGTTTAATCCATCACCGTTCTTTAGCTCACTCCGCCACCCCAGTTCAGACATGGCCATATGCAAATCAGTCTGAACCTGTGCCTCATGGGAACAGTCCAGCCCGAACTGCCAAGCCATGTCTTCCCTGGACCGGAATCAAGCTTCCCAGGACCGGTTTCTGGCATTACAGCCGTCTTCAGCCGGGCTTGCTTGACTCCAGTGGCAAAGTGAGCAAGGGACTCACGTCTGAGCATACCCTGCCAATTTAGGGCGAAAAAAGAAAAACCAAAGGTGATGATGGACGGAGCGTTGACAATACAAACACTCACCCCTAGTCAACTGATCTGGGTTTAATCCATCACCGTTCTTTAGCTCACTCCGCCATCCCAGTTCAGACATGGCCATATGCAAATCAGTCTGACCCAGTGCCTCATGGGAACAGTCCAGCCAGAACTGCCAAGCCATGTCTTCCCTGGACCGGAATCAAGCTTCCCAGGTCCGGTTTCTGGCATTACAGCCGTCTTCAGCCGGGCTTGCTTGGCTCCAGTGGCAAAGTGAGCAAGGGACTCAGTCTGAGCATACCCTGCCAACTCAGGGCGAACAAAGAAAAACCAAAGGTGATGATGGACGGAGCGTTGACAATACAAACACTCACCCCCAGTCAACTGATCTGGGTTTAATCCATCACCGTTCTTTAGCTCACTCCGCCACCCCAGTTCAGACATGGCCATATGCAAATCAGTCTGACCCTGTGCCTCATGGGAACAGTCCAGCCCGAACTGCCAAGCCATGTCTTCCCTGGACCAGAATCAAGCTTCCCAGGACCGGTTTCTGGCAATACAGCCGTCTTCAGCCGGGCTTGCTTGACTCCAGTGGCAAAGTGAGCAAGGGACTCAGTCTGAGCATACCCTGCCAACTCAGGGCGAACAAAGAAAAACCAAAGGTGATGATGGACGGAGCGTTGACAATACAAACACTCACCCCCAGTCAACTGATCTGGGTTTAATCCATCACCGTTCTTTAGCTCACTCCGCCACCCCAGTTCAGACATGGCCATATGCAAATCAGTCTGACCCTGTGCCTCATGGGAACAGTCCAGCCCGAACTGCCAAGCCATGTCTTCCCTGGACCGGAATCAAGCTTCCCAGGACCGGTTTCTGGCATTACAGCCGTCTTCAGCCGGGCTTGCTTGGCTCCGGTGGCAAAGTGAGCAAGGGACTCACGTCTGAGCATACCCTGCCAATTTAGGGCGAACAAAGAAAAACCAAAGGTGATGATGGACGGAGCGTTGACAATACAAACACTCACCCCCAGTCAACTGATCTGGGTTTAATCCATCACCGTTCTTTAGCTCACTCCGCCACCCCAGTTCAGACATGGCCATATGCAAATCGGTCTGACCCTGTGCCTCATGGGAACAGTCCAGCCCGAACTGCCAAGCCATGTCTTCCCTGGACCGGAATCAAGCTTCCCAGGTCCGGTTTCTGGCATTACAGCCGTCTTCAGCCGGGCTTGCTTGGCTCCAGTGGAAAAGTGAGCAAGGGACTCAGTCTGAGCATACCCTGCCAACTCAGGGCGAACAAAGAAAAACCAAAGGTGATGATGGAAGGAGCGTTGACAATACAAACACTCACCCCCAGTCAACTGATCTGGGTTTAATCCATCACCGTTCTTTAGCTCACTCCGCCACCCCAGTTCAGACATGGCCATATGCAAATCAGTCTGACCCTGTGCCTCATGGGAACAGTCCAGCCCGAACTGCCAAGCCATGTCTTCCCTGGACCGGAATCAAGCTTCCCAGGACCAGTTTCTGGCATTACAGCCGTCTTCAGCCGGGCTTGCTTGACTCCAGTGGCAAAGTGAGCAAGGGACTCACGTCTGAGCATACCCTGCCAACTTAGGGCCAAGAAAGAAAAACCAAAGGTGATGATGGATGGAGCGTTGACAATACAAACACTCACCCCCAGTCAACTGATCTGGGTTTAATCCATCACCGTTCTTTAGCTCACTCCGCCACCCCAGTTCAGACATGGCCATATGCAAATCAGTCTGACCCTGTGCCTCATGGGAACAGTCCAGCCCGAACTGCCAAGCCATGTCTTCCCTGGACCGGAATCAAGCTTCCCAGGACCGGTTTCTGGCATTACAGCCGTCTTCAGCCGGGCTTGCTTGACTCCAGTGGCAAAGTGAGCAAGGGACTCACGTCTGAGCATACCCTGCCAACTTAGGGCGAACAAAGAAAAACCAAAGGTGATGATGGACGGAGCGTTGACAATACAAACACTCACCCCCAATAAACTGATCTGGGTTTAATCCATCACCGTTCTTTAGCTCACTCCGCCACCCCAGTTCAGACATGGCCATATGCAAATCAGTCTGACCCTGTGCCTCATGGGAACAGTCCAGCCCGAACTGCCAAGCCATGTCTTCCTTGGACCGGAATCAAGCTTCCCAGGACCGGTTTCTGGCATTACAGCCGTCTTCAGCCGGGCTTGCTTGGCTCCAGTGGCAAAGTGAGCAAGGGACTCACGTCTGAGCATACCCTGCCAACTTAGGGCCAAGAAAGAAAAACCAAAGGTAATGATGGACGGAGCGCTGACAATACAAACACTCACCCCCAGTCAACTGATCTGGGTTTAATCCATCACCTTTCTTTAGCTCACTCCGCCACCCCAGTTCAGACATGGCCATATGCAAATCAGTCTTACCCTGTGCCTCATGGGAACAGTCCAGCCCGAACTGCCAAGCCATGTCTTCCCTGGACCGGAATCAAGCTTACCAGGACCGGTTTCTGGCATTACAGCCGTCTTCAGCCGGGCTTGCTTGACTCCAGTGGCAAAGTGAGCAAGGGACTCACGTCTGAGCATACCCTGCCAACTTAGGGCGAACTAAGAAAAACCAAAGGTGATGATGGACGGAGCGTTGACAATACAAACACTCACCCCCAGTCAACTGATCTGGGTTTAATCCATCACCGTTCTTTAGCTCACTCCGCCACCCCAGTTTAGACATGGCCATATGCAAATCAGTCTGACCCTGTGCCTCATGGGAACAGTCCAGCCCGAACTGCCAAGCCATGTCTTCCCTGGACCGGAATCAAGCTTCCCAGGACCGGTTTCTGGCATTACAGCCGTCTTCAGCCGGGCTTGCTTGACTCCAGTGGCAAAGTGAGCAAGGGACTCACGTCTGAGCATACCCTGCCAATTTAGGGCGAAAAAAGAAAAACCAAAGGTGATGATGGACGGAGCGTTGACAATACAAACACTCACCCCCAGTCAACTGATCTGGGTTTAATCCATCACCGTTCTTTAGCTCACTCCGCCATCCCAGTTCAGACATGGCCATATGCAAATCAGTCTGACCCTGTGCCTCATGGGAACAGTGCAGCCCGAACTGCCAAGCCATGTCTTCCCTGGACCGGAATCAAGCTTCCCAGGTCCGGTTTCTGGCATTACAGCCGTCTTCAGCCGGGCTTGCTTGGCTCCAGTGGCAAAGTGAGCAAGGACTCAGTCTGAGCATACCCTGCCAACTCAGGGCGAACAAAGAAAAACCAAAGGTGATGATGGACGGAGCGTTGACAATACAAACACTCACCCCCAATCAACTGATCTGGGTTTAATCCATCACCGTTCTTTAGCTCACTCCGCCACCCCAGTTCAGACATGGCCATATGCAAATCAGTCTGACCCTGTGCCTCATGGGAACAGTCCAGCCCGAACTGCCAAGCCATGTCTTCCCTGGACCGGAATCAAGCTTCCCAGGACCGGTTTCTGGCATTACAGCCGTCTTCAGCCGGGCTTGCTTGACTCCAGTGGCAAAGTGAGCAAGGGACTCAAGTCTGAGCATACCCTGCCAACTTAGGGCGAACAAAGAAAAACCAAAGGTGATGATGGACGGAGCATTGACAATACAAACACTCACCCCCAGTCAACTGATCTGGGTTTAATCCATCACCGTTCTTTAGCTCACTCCGCCACCCCAGTTTAGACATGGCCATATGCAAATCAGTCTGACCCTGTGCCTCATGGGAACAGTCCAGCCCGAACTGCCAAGCCATGTCTTCCCTGGACCGGAATCAAGCTTCCCAGGACCGGTTTCTGGCATTACAGCCGCCTTCAGCCGGGCTTGCTTGACTCCAGTGGCAAAGTGAGCAAGGGACTCACGTCTGAGCATACCCTGCCAACTTAGGGCGAACAAAGAAAAACCAAAGGTGATGATGGACGGAGCGTTGACAATACAAACACTCACCCCCAGTCAACTGATCTGGGTTTAATCCATCACCGTTCTTTAGCTCACTCCGCCACCCCAGTTCAGACATGGCCATATGCAAATCAGTCTGACCCTGTGCCTCATGGGAACAGTCCAGCCCGAACTGCCAAGCCATGTCTTCCCTGGACCGGAATCAAGCTTCCCAGGACCGGTTTCTGGCATTATAGCCGTCTTCAGGCGGGCTTGCTTGACTCCAGTGGCAAAGTGAGCAAGGGACTCACGTCTGAGCATACCCAGCCAACTTAGGGCCAAGAAAGAAAAACCAAAGGTGATGATGGACGGAGCGTTGACAATACAAACACTCACCCCCAGTCAACTGATCTGGGTTTAATCCATCACCGTTCTTTAGCTCACTCCGCCACCCCAGTTCAGACATGGCCATATGCAAATCAGTCTGACCCTGTGCCTCATGGGAACAGTCCAGCCCGAACTGCCAAGCCATGTCTTCCCTGGACCGGAATCAAGCTTCCCAGGACCGGTTTCTGGCATTACAGCCGTCTTCAGCCGGGCTTGCTTGACTCCAGTGGCAAAGTGAGCAAGGGACTCACGTCTGAGCATACCCTGCCAACTTAGGGCGAACAAAGAAAAACCAAAGGTGATGATGGACGGAGCGTTGACAATACAAACACTCACCCCCAGTCAACTGATCTGGGTTTAATCCATCACCGTACTTTCGCTCATTCCGCCACCCCAGTTCAGACATGGCCATATGCAAATCAGTCTGACCATGTGCCTCATGGGAACAGTCCAGCCCGAACTGCCAAGCCATGTCTTCCTTGGACCGGAATCAAGCTTCCCAGGACCGGTTTCTGGCATTACAGCCGTCTTCAGCCGGGCTTGCTTGACTCCAGTGTCAAAGTGAGCAAGGGACTCACGTCTGAGCATACCCTGCCAACTTAGGGCGAACAAAGAAAAACCAAAGGTGATGATGGACGGAGCGTTGACAATACAAACACTCAACCCCAGTCAACTGATCTGGGTTTAATCCATCACTGTTCTATAGCTCACTCCGCCACCCCAGTTCAGACATGGCCATAGGCAAATCAGTCTGACCCTGTGCCTCATGGGAACAGTCCAGCCCGAACTGCCAAGCCATGTCTTCCCTGGACTGGAATCAAGCTTCCCAGGACCGGTTTCTGGCATTACAGCCGTCTTCAGCCGGGCTTGCTTGACTCCAGTGGCAAAGTGAGCAAGGGACTCACGCCTGAGCATACCCTGACAACTTAGGGCGAACAAAGATAAACCAAAGGTGATGATGGACGGAGCGTTGACAATACAAACACTCACCCCCAGTCAACTGATCTGGGTTCAATCCATCACCGTTCTTTAGCTCACTCCGCCACCCCAGTTCAGACATGGCCATATGCAAATCAGCCTGACCCTGTGCTCCATGGGAACAGTCCAGCCCGAACTGCCAAGCCATGTCTTCCCTGGACCGGAATCAAGCTACCCAGGACCGGTTTCTGGCATTACAGCCGTCTTCAGCCCGGCTTGCTTGACTCCAGTGGCAAAGTGAGCAAGGGACTCACATCTGAGCATACCCTGCCAACTTAGGACGAACAAAGAAAAACCAAAGGTGATGATGGACGGAGCGTTGACAATACAAACACTCACCCCCAGTCAACTGATCTGGGTTTAATCCATCACCGTTCTTTAGCTCACTCTGCCACCCAAGTTCAGACATGGCCATATGCAAATTAGTCTGACCCTGTTCCTCATGGGAACAGTCCAGCCCGAACTGCCAAGCCATTTCTTCCCTGGACCGGAATCAAGCTTTCCAGGACCGGTTTCTGGCATTACAGCCGTCTTCAGCCGGGCTTGCTTGACTCCAGTTGCAAAGTGAGCAAGGGACTAACATCTGAGCATACCCTGCCAACTTTGGGCAAACAAAGAAAAACCAAATGTGATGATGGACGGAGCGTTGACAATACAAACACTCACCCCCAGTCAACTGATCTGGGTTTAATCCATCACCGTTCTTTAGCTCACTCCGCCACCCCAGTTTAGACATGGCCATATGCAAATCAGTCTGACCCTGTGCCTCATGGGAACAGTCCAGCCCGAACTGCCAAGCCATGTCTTCCCTGGACCGGAATCAAGCTTCCCAGGACCGGTTTCTGGCATTACAGCCGTCTTCAGCCGGGCTTGCTTGACTCCAGTGGCAAAGTGAGCAAGGGACTCACGCCTGAGCATACCCTGCCAACTTAGGGCGAACAAAGATAAACCAAAGGTGATGATGGACGGAGCGTTGACAATACAAACACTCACCCCCAGTCAACTGATCTGGGTTCAATCCATCACCGTTCTTTAGCTCACTCCGCCACCCCAGTTCAGACATGGCCATATGCAAATCAGCCTGACCCTGTGCCTCATGGGAACAGTCCAGCCCGAACTGCCAAGCCATGTCTTCCCTGGACCGGAATCAAGCTACCCAGGACCGGTTTCTGGCATTACAGCCGTCTTCAGCCCGGCTTGCTTGACTCCAGTGGCAAAGTGAGCAAGGGACTCACATCTGAGCATACCCTGCCAACTTAGGACGAACAAAGAAAAACCAAAGGTGATGATGGACGGAGCGTTGACAATACAAACACTCACCCCCAGTCAACTGATCTGGGTTTAATCCATCACCGTTCTTTAGCTCACTCTGCCACCCAAGTTCAGACATGGCCATATGCAAATTAGTCTGACCCTGTTCCTCATGGGAACAGTCCAGCCCGAACTGCCAAGCCATTTCTTCCATGGACCGGAATCAAGCTTTCCAGGACCGGTTTCTGGCATTACAGCCGTCTTCAGCCGGGCTTGCTTGACTCCAGTTGCAAAGTGAGCAAGGGACTAACATCTGAGCATACCCTGCCAACTTTGGGCAAACAAAGAAAAACCAAATGTGATGATGGACGGAGCGTTGACAATACAAACACTCACCCCCAGTCAACTGATCTGGGTTTAATCCATCACCGTTCTTTAGCTCACTCCGCCACCCCAGTTTAGACATGGCCATATGCAAATCAGTCTGACCCTGTGCCTCATGGGAACAGTCCAGCCCGAACTGCCAAGCCATGTCTTCCCTGGACCGGAATCAAGCTTCCCAGGACCGGTTTCTGGCATTACAGCCGTCTTCAGCCGGGCTTGCTTGACTCCAGTGGCAAAGTGAGCAAGGGACTCACGTCTGAGCATACCCTGCCAACTTAGGGCGAACAAAGAAAAACCAAAGGTGATGATGGACGGAGCGTTGACAATACAAACACTCACCCCCAGTCAACTGATCTGGGTTTAATCCATCACCGTTCTTTAGCTCACTCCGCCACCCCAGTTCAGACATGGCCATATGCAAATCAGTCTGACCCTGTGCCTCATGGGAACAGTCCAGCCCGAACTGCCAAGCCATGTCTTCCCTGGACCGGAATCAAGCTTCCCAGGACCGGTTTCTGGCATTACAGCCGTCTTCAGCTGGGCTTGCTTGACTCCAGTGGCAAAGTGAGCAAGGGACTCACGTCTGAGCATACCCTGCCAATTTAGGGCGAACAAAGAAAAACCAAAGGTGATGATGGACGGAGCGTTGACAATACAAACACTCACCCCCAGTCAACTGATCTGGGTTTAATCCATCACCGTTCTTTAGCTCACTCCGCCACCCCAGTTCAGACATGGCCATATGCAAATCAGTCTGACCCTGTGCCTCATGGGAACAGTCCAGCCCGAACTGCCAAGCCATGTCTTCCCTGGACCGGAATCAAGCTTCCCAGGTCCGGTTTCTGGCATTACAGCCGTCTTCAGCCGGGCTTGCTTGGCTCCAGTGGCAAAGTGAGCAAGGAACTCAGTCTGACCATACCCTGCCAACTCAGGGCGAACAAAGAAAAACCAAAGGTGATGATGGACGGAGCGTTGACAATACAAACACTCACCCCCAGTCAACTGATCTGGGTTTAATCCATCACCGTTCTTTAGCTCACTCCGCCACCCCAGTTCAGACATGGCCATATGCAAATCAGTCTGACCCTGTGCCTCATGGGAACAGTCCAGCCCGAACTGCCAAGCCATGTCTTCCCTGGACCGGAATCAAGCTTCCCAGGACCGGTTTCTGGCATTACAGCCGTCTTCAGCCGGGCTTGCTTGACTCCAGTGGCAAAGTGAGCAAGGGACTCACGTCTGAGCATACCCTGCCAACTTAGGGCCAAGAAAGAAAAACCAAAGGTGATGATGGACGGAGCGTTGACAATACAAACACTCACCCCCAGTCAACTGATCTGGGTTTAATCCATCACCGTTCTTTAGCTCACTCCGCCACCCCAGTTCAGACATGGCCATATGCAAATCAGTCTGACCCTGTGCCTCATGGGAACTGTCCAGCCCGAACTGCCAAGCCATGTCTTCCCTGGACCGGAATCAAGCTTCCCAGGACCGGTTTCTGGCATTACAGCCGTCTTCAGCCGGGCTTGCTTGACTCCAGTTGCAAAGTGAGCAAGGGACTAACATCTGAGCATACCCTGCCAACTTTGGGCAAACAAAGAAAAACCAAATGTGATGATGGACGGAGCGTTGACAATACAAACACTCACCCCCAGTCAACTGATCTGGGTTTAATCCATCACCGTTCTTTAGCTCACTCCGCCACCCCAGTTTAGACATGGCCATATGCAAATCAGTCTGACCCTGTGCCTCATGGGAACAGTCCAGCCCGAACTGCCAAGCCATGTCTTCCCTGGACCGGAATCAAGCTTCCCAGGACCGGTTTCTGGCATTACAGCCGTCTTCAGCCGGGCTTGCTTGACTCCAGTGGCAAAGTGAGCAAGGGACTCACGTCTGAGCATACCCTGCCAACTTAGGGCGAACAAAGAAAAACCAAAGGTGATGATGGACGGAGCGTTGACAATACAAACACTCACCCCCAGTCAACTGATCTGGGTTTAATCCATCACCGTTCTTTAGCTCACTCCGCCACCCCAGTTCAGACATGGCCATATGCAAATCAGTCTGACCCTGTGCCTCATGGGAACAGTCCAGCCCGAACTGCCAAGCCATGTCTTCCCTGGACCGGAATCAAGCTTCCCAGGACCGGTTTCTGGCATTACAGCCGTCTTCAGCTGGGCTTGCTTGACTCCAGTGGCAAAGTGAGCAAGGGACTCACGTCTGAGCATACCCTGCCAATTTAGGGCGAACAAAGAAAAACCAAAGGTGATGATGGACGGAGCGTTGACAATACAAACACTCACCCCCAGTCAACTGATCTGGGTTTAATCCATCACCGTTCTTTAGCTCACTCCGCCACCCCAGTTCAGACATGGCCATATGCAAATCAGTCTGACCCTGTGCCTCATGGGAACAGTCCAGCCCGAACTGCCAAGCCATGTCTTCCCTGGACCGGAATCAAGCTTCCCAGGTCCGGTTTCTGGCATTACAGCCGTCTTCAGCCGGGCTTGCTTGGCTCCAGTGGCAAAGTGAGCAAGGAACTCAGTCTGAGCATACCCTGCCAACTCAGGGCGAACAAAGAAAAACCAAAGGTGATGATGGACGGAGCGTTGACAATACAAACACTCACCCCCAGTCAACTGATCTGGGTTTAATCCATCACCGTTCTTTAGCTCACTCCGCCACCCCAGTTCAGACATGGCCATATGCAAATCAGTCTGACCCTGTGCCTCATGGGAACAGTCCAGCCCGAACTGCCAAGCCATGTCTTCCCTGGACCGGAATCAAGCTTCCCAGGACCGGTTTCTGGCATTACAGCCGTCTTCAGCCGGGCTTGCTTGACTCCAGTGGCAAAGTGAGCAAGGGACTCACGTCTGAGCATACCCTGCCAACTTAGGGCCAAGAAAGAAAAACCAAAGGTGATGATGGACGGAGCGTTGACAATACAAACACTCACCCCCAGTCAACTGATCTGGGTTTAATCCATCACCGTTCTTTAGCTCACTCCGCCACCCCAGTTCAGACATGGCCATATGCAAATCAGTCTGACCCTGTGCCTCATGGGAACTGTCCAGCCCGAACTGCCAAGCCATGTCTTCCCTGGACCGGAATCAAGCTTCCCAGGACCGGTTTCTGGCATTACAGCCGTCTTCAGCCGGGCTTGCTTGACTCCAGTGGCAAAGTGAGCAAGGGACTCACGTCTGAGCATACCCTGCCAACTTAGGGCGAACAAAGAAAAACCAAAGGTGATGATGGACGGTGCGTTGACAATACAAACACTCACCCCCAGTCAACTGATCTGGGTTTAATCCATCACCGTTCTTTCGCTCACTCCGCCACCCCAGTTCAGACATGGCCATATGCAAATCAGTCTGACCCTGTGCCTCATGGGAACAGTCCAGCCCGAACTGCCAAGCCATGTCTTCCTTGGACCGGAATCAAGCTTACCAGGACCGGTTTCTGGCATTACAGCCGTCTTCAGCCGGGCTTGCTTGACTCCAGTGTCAAAGTGAGCAAGGGACTCACGTCTGAGCATACCCTGCCAACTTAGGGCGAACAAAGAAAAACCAAAGGTGATGATGGACGGAGCGTTGACAATACAAACACTCAACCCCAGTCAACTGATCTGGGTTTAATCCATCACTGTTCTATAGCTCACTCCGCCACCCCAGTTCAGACATGGCCATAGGCAAATCAGTCTGACCCTGTGCCTCATGGGAACAGTCCAGCCCGAACTGCCAAGCCATGTCTTCCCTGGACTGGAATCAAGCTTCCCAGGACCGGTTTCTGGCATTACAGCCGTCTTCAGCCGGGCTTGCTTGACTCCAGTGGCAAAGTGAACAAGGGACTCACGCCTGAGCATACCCTGCCAACTTAGGGCGAACAAAGATAAACCAAAGGTGATGATGGACGGAGCGTTAACAATACAAACACTCACCCCCAGTAAACTGATCTGGGTTCAATCCATCACCGTTCTTTAGCTCACTTCGCCACCCCAGTTCAGACATGGCCATATGCAAATCAGCCTGACCCTGTGCCTCATGGGAACAGTCCAGCCCGAACTGCCAAGCCATGTCTTCCCTGGACCGGAATCAAGCTTCCCAGGACCGGTTTCTGGCATTACAGCCGTCTTCAGCCCGGCTTGCTTGACTCCAGTGGCAAAGAGAGCAAGGGACTCACATCTGAGCATACCCTGCCAACTTAGGACGAACAAAGAAAAACCAAAGGTGATGATGGACGGAGCGTTGACAATACAAACACTCACCCACAGTCAACTGATCTGGGTTTAATCCATCACCGTTCTTTAGCTCACTCTGCCACCCCAGTTCAGACATGGCCATATGCAAATCAGTCTGACCCTGTTCCTCATGGGAACAGTCCAGCCCGAACTGCCAAGCCATTTCTTCCCTGGACCGGAATCAAGCTTTCCAGGACCGGTTTCTGGCATTACAGCCGTCTTCAGCCGGGCTTGCTTGACTCCAGTTGCAAAGTGAGCAAGGGACTAACATCTGAGCATACCCTGCCAACTTTGGGCAAACAAAGAAAAACCAAATGTGATGATGGACGGAGCGTTGACAATACAAACACTCACGCCCAGTCAACTGATCTGGGTTTAATCCATCACCGTTCTTTAGCTCACTCCGCCACCCCAGTTTAGACATGGCCATATGCAAATCAGTCTGACCCTGTGCCTCATGGGAACAGTCCAGCCCGAGCTGCCAAGCCATGTCTTCCCTGGACCGGAATCAAACTTCCCAGGACCGGTTTCTGGCATTACAGCCGTCTTCAGCCGGGCTTGCTTGACTCCAGTGGCAAAGTGAGCAAGGGACTCACGTCTAAGCATACCCTGCCAACTTAGGGCGAACAAAGAAAAACCAAAGGTGATGATGTACGGAGCGTTGACAATACAAACACTCACCCCCAGTCAACTGATCTGGGTTTAATCCATCACCGTTCTTTAGCTCACTCCGCCACCCCAGTTCAGACATGGCCATATGCAAATCAGTCTGACCCTGTGCCTCATGGGAACAGTCCAGCCCGAACTGCCAAGCCATGTCTTCACTGGACCGGAATCAAGCTTCCCAGGACCGGTTTCTGGCATTACAGCCATCTTCAGCCGGGCTTGCTTGACTCCAGTGGCAAAGTGAGCAAGGGACTCACGTCTGAGCATACCCTGCCAACTTAGGGCCAAGAAAGAAAAACCAAAGGTGATGATGGACGGAGCGTTGACAATACAAACACTCACCCCCAGTCAACTGATCTGGGTTTAATCCATCACTGTTCTTTAGCTCACTCCGCCACCCCAGTTCAGACATGGCCATATGCAAATCAGTCTGACCCTGTGCCTCATGGGAACAGTCCAGCCCGAACTGCCAAGCCATGTCTTCCCTGGACCGGACTCAAGCTTCCCAGGACCGGTTTCTGGCATTACAGCCGTCTTCAGCCGGGCTTGCTTGACTCCAGTGGCAAAGTGAGCAAGGGACTCACGTCTGAGCAAACCCTGCCAACTTAGGGCGAACAAAGAAAAACCAAAGGTGATGATGGACGGAGCGTTGACAATACAAACACTCACCCCCAGTCAACTGATCTGGGTTTAATCCATCACCGTTCTTTCGCTCACACCGCCACCCCAGTTCAGACATGGCCATATGCAAATCAGTCTGACCCTGTGCCTCATGGGAACAGTCCAGCCCGAACTGCCAAGCCATGTCTTCTCTGGACTGGAATCAAGCTTCCCAGGACCGGTTTCTGGCATTACAGCCGTCTTCAGCCGGGCTTGCTTGACTCCAGTGGCAAAGTGAGCAAGGGACTCACGCCTGAGCATACCCTGCCAACTTAGGGCGAACAAAGATAAACCAAAGATGATGATGGACGGAGCGTTGACAATACAAACACTCACCCCCAGTCAACTGATCTGGGTTCAATCCATCACCGTTCTTTAGCTCACTCTGCCACCCCAGTTCAGACATGGCCATATGCAAATTAGTCTGACCCTGTTCCTCATGGGAACAGTCCAGCCCGAACTGCCAAGCCATGTCTTCCCTGGACCGGAATCAAGCTTTCCAGGACCGGTTTCTGGCATTACAGCCGTCTTCAGCCGGGCTTGCTTGGCTCCAGTGGCAAAGTGAGCAAGGGACTCACGTCTGAGCATACCCTGCCAACTTAGGGCGAACAAAGAAAAACCAAAGGTGATGATGGACGGAGCGTTGACAATACAAACACTCACCCCCAGTCAACTGATCTGGGTTTAATCCATCACCGTTCTTTAGCTCACTCCGCCACCCCAGTTTAGACATGGCCATATGCAAATCAGTCTGACCCTGTGCCTCATGGGAACAGTCCAGCCCGAACTGCCAAGCCATGTCTTCCCTAGACCGGAATCAAGCTTCCCAGGACCGGTTTCTGGCATTACAGCCGTCTTCAGCCGGGCTTGCTTGACTCCAGTTGCAAAGTGAGCAAGGGACTCACGTCTGAGCATACCCTGCCAACTTTGGGCAAACAAAGAAAAACCAAATGTGATGATGGACGGAGCGTTGACAATACAAACACTCACCCCCAGTCAACTGATCTGGGTTTAATCCATCACCGTTCTTTAGCTCACTCCGCCACCCCAGTTTAGACATGGCCATATGCAAATCAGTCTGACTCTGTGCCTCATGGGAACAGTCCAGACCGAACTGCCAAGCCATGTCTTCCCTGGACCGGAATCAAGCTTCCCAGGACCGGTTTCTGGCATTACAGCCGTCTTCAGCCGGGCTTGCTTGACTCCAGTGGCAAAGTGAGCAAGGGACTCACGTCTGAGCATACCCTGCCAACTTAGGGCGAACAAAGAAAAACCAAAGGTGATGATGGACGGAGCGTTGACAATACAAACACTCACCCCCAGTCAACTGATCTGGGTTTAATCCATCACCGTTCTTTAGCTCACTCCGCCACCCCAGTTCAGACATGGCCATATGCAAATCAGTCTGACCCTGTGCCTCATGGGAACAGTCCAGCCCGAACTGCCAAGCCATGTCTTCGATGGACCGGAATCAAGCTTCCCAGGACCGGTTTCTGGCATTACAGCCGTCTTCAGCCGGGCTTGCTTGACTCCAGTGGCAAAGTGAGCAAGGGACTCACGTCTGAGCATACCCTGCCAATTTAGGGCGAAAAAAGAAAAACCAAAGGTGATGATGGACGGAGCGTTGACAATACAAACACTCACCCCCAGTCAACTGATCTGGGTTTAATCCATCACCGTTCTTTAGCTCAATCCGCCATCCCAGTTCAGACATGGCCATATGCAAATCAGTCTGACCCTGTGCCTTATGGGAACAGTCCAGCCCGAACTGCCAAGCCATGTCTTCCCTGGACCGGAATCAAGCTTCCCAGGTCCGGTTTCTGGCATTACAGCCGTCTTCAGCCGGGCTTGCTTGGCTCCAGTGGCAAAGTGAGCAAGGGACTCAGTCTGAGCATACCCTGACAACTCAGGGCGAACAAAGAAAAACCAAAGGTGATGATGGACGGAGCGTTGACAATACAAAGACTCACCCCCAATCAACTGATCTGGGTTTAATCCATCACGTTCTTTAGCTCACTCCGCCACCCCAGTTCAGACATGGCAATATGCAAATCAGTCTGACCCTGTGCCTCATGGGAACAGTCCAGCCCGAACTGACAAGCCATGTCTTCCCTGGACCGGAATCAAGCTTCCCAGGACCGGTTTCTGGCATTACAGCCATCTTCAGCCGGGCTTGCTTGGCTCCAGTGGCAAAGTGAGCAAGGGACTCACGTCTGAGCATACCCTGCCAACTTAGGGCCAAGAAAGAAAAACCAAAGGTGATGATGGACGGAGCGTTGACAATACAAACACTCACCCCCAGTCAACTGATCTGGGTTTAATCCATCACCGTTCTTTAGCTCACTCCGCCACCCCAGTTCAGACATGGCCATATGCAAATCAGTCTGACCCTGTGCCTCATGGGAACAGTCCAGCCCGAACTGCCAAGCCATGTCTTCCCTGGACCGGAATCAAGCTTCCCAGGAGCGGTTTCTGGCATTACAGCCGTCTTCAGCCGGGCTTGCTTGACTCCAGTGGCAAAGTGAGCAAGGGACTCACGTCTGAGCATACCCTGCCAACTTAGGGCGAACAAAGAAAAACCAAAGGTGATGATGGACGGAGCGTTGACAATACAAACACTCACCCCCAGTCAACTGATCTGGGTTTAATCCATCACCGTTCTTTAGCTCACTCCGCCACCCCAGTTCAGACATGGCCATATGCAAATCAGTCTGAACCTGTGCCTCATGGGAACAGTCCAGCCCGAACTGCCAAGCCATGTCTTCCCTGGACCGGAATCAAGCTTCCCAGGACCGGTTTCTGGCATTACAGCCGTCTTCAGCCGGGCTTGCTTGACTCCAGTGGCAAAGTGAGCAAGGGACTCACGTCTGAGCATACCCTGCCAATTTAGGGCGAAAAAAGAAAAACCAAAGGTGATGATGGACGGAGCGTTGACAATACAAACACTCACCCCTAGTCAACTGATCTGGGTTTAATCCATCACCGTTCTTTAGCTCACTCCGCCATCCCAGTTCAGACATGGCCATATGCAAATCAGTCTGACCCAGTGCCTCATGGGAACAGTCCAGCCAGAACTGCCAAGCCATGTCTTCCCTGGACCGGAATCAAGCTTCCCAGGTCCGGTTTCTGGCATTACAGCCGTCTTCAGCCGGGCTTGCTTGGCTCCAGTGGCAAAGTGAGCAAGGGACTCAGTCTGAGCATACCCTGCCAACTCAGGGCGAACAAAGAAAAACCAAAGGTGATGATGGACGGAGCGTTGACAATACAAACACTCACCCCCAGTCAACTGATCTGGGTTTAATCCATCACCGTTCTTTAGCTCACTCCGCCACCCCAGTTCAGACATGGCCATATGCAAATCAGTCTGACCCTGTGCCTCATGGGAACAGTCCAGCCCGAACTGCCAAGCCATGTCTTCCCTGGACCAGAATCAAGCTTCCCAGGACCGGTTTCTGGCAATACAGCCGTCTTCAGCCGGGCTTGCTTGACTCCAGTGGCAAAGTGAGCAAGGGACTCAGTCTGAGCATACCCTGCCAACTCAGGGCGAACAAAGAAAAACCAAAGGTGATGATGGACGGAGCGTTGACAATACAAACACTCACCCCCAGTCAACTGATCTGGGTTTAATCCATCACCGTTCTTTAGCTCACTCCGCCACCCCAGTTCAGACATGGCCATATGCAAATCAGTCTGACCCTGTGCCTCATGGGAACAGTCCAGCCCGAACTGCCAAGCCATGTCTTCCCTGGACCGGAATCAAGCTTCCCAGGACCGGTTTCTGGCATTACAGCCGTCTTCAGCCGGGCTTGCTTGGCTCCGGTGGCAAAGTGAGCAAGGGACTCACGTCTGAGCATACCCTGCCAATTTAGGGCGAACAAAGAAAAACCAAAGGTGATGATGGACGGAGCGTTGACAATACAAACACTCACCCCCAGTCAACTGATCTGGGTTTAATCCATCACCGTTCTTTAGCTCACTCCGCCACCCCAGTTCAGACATGGCCATATGCAAATCGGTCTGACCCTGTGCCTCATGGGAACAGTCCAGCCCGAACTGCCAAGCCATGTCTTCCCTGGACCGGAATCAAGCTTCCCAGGTCCGGTTTCTGGCATTACAGCCGTCTTCAGCCGGGCTTGCTTGGCTCCAGTGGAAAAGTGAGCAAGGGACTCAGTCTGAGCATACCCTGCCAACTCTGGGCGAACAAAGAAAAACCAAAGGTGATGATGGAAGGAGCGTTGACAATACAAACACTCACCCCCAGTCAACTGATCTGGGTTTAATCCATCACCGTTCTTTAGCTCACTCCGCCACCCCAGTTCAGACATGGCCATATGCAAATCAGTCTGACCCTGTGCCTCATGGGAACAGTCCAGCCCGAACTGCCAAGCCATGTCTTCCCTGGACCGGAATCAAGCTTCCCAGGACCGGTTTCTGGCATTACAGCCGTCTTCAGCCGGGCTTGCTTGACTCCAGTGGCAAAGTGAGCAAGGGACTCACGTCTGAGCATACCCTGCCAACTTAGGGCCAAGAAAGAAAAACCAAAGGTGATGATGGATGGAGCGTTGACAATACAAACACTCACCCCCAGTCAACTGATCTGGGTTTAATCCATCACCGTTCTTTAGCTCACTCCGCCACCCCAGTTCAGACATGGCCATATGCAAATCAGTCTGACCCTGTGCCTCATGGGAACAGTCCAGCCCGAACTGCCAAGCCATGTCTTCCCTGGACCGGAATCAAGCTTCCCAGGACCGGTTTCTGGCATTACAGCCGTCTTCAGCCGGGCTTGCTTGACTCCAGTGGCAAAGTGAGCAAGGGACTCACGTCTGAGCATACCCTGCCAACTTAGGGCGAACAAAGAAAAACCAAAGGTGATGATGGACGGAGCGTTGACAATACAAACACTCACCCCCAATAAACTGATCTGGGTTTAATCCATCACCGTTCTTTAGCTCACTCCGCCACCCCAGTTCAGACATGGCCATATGCAAATCAGTCTGACCCTGTGCCTCATGGGAACAGTCCAGCCCGAACTGCCAAGCCATGTCTTCCTTGGACCGGAATCAAGCTTCCCAGGACCGGTTTCTGGCATTACAGCCGTCTTCAGCCGGGCTTGCTTGGCTCCAGTGGCAAAGTGAGCAAGGGACTCACGTCTGAGCATACCCTGCCAACTTAGGGCCAAGAAAGAAAAACCAAAGGTAATGATGGACGGAGCGCTGACAATACAAACACTCACCCCCAGTCAACTGATCTGGGTTTAATCCATCACCTTTCTTTAGCTCACTCCGCCACCCCAGTTCAGACATGGCCATATGCAAATCAGTCTTACCCTGTGCCTCATGGGAACAGTCCAGCCCGAACTGCCAAGCCATGTCTTCCCTGGACCGGAATCAAGCTTACCAGGACCGGTTTCTGGCATTACAGCCGTCTTCAGCCGGGCTTGCTTGACTCCAGTGGCAAAGTGAGCAAGGGACTCACGTCTGAGCATACCCTGCCAACTTAGGGCGAACTAAGAAAAACCAAAGGTGATGATGGACGGAGCGTTGACAATACAAACACTCACCCCCAGTCAACTGATCTGGGTTTAATCCATCACCGTTCTTTAGCTCACTCCGCCACCCCAGTTTAGACACGGCCATATGCAAATCAGTCTGACCCTGTGCCTCATGGGAACAGTCCAGCCCGAACTGCCAAGCCATGTCTTCCCTGGACCGGAATCAAGCTTCCCAGGACCGGTTTCTGGCATTACAGCCGTCTTCAGCCGGGCTTGCTTGACTCCAGTGGCAAAGTGAGCAAGGGACTCACGTCTGAGCATACCCTGCCAATTTAGGGCGAAAAAAGAAAAACCAAAGGTGATGATGGACGGAGCGTTGACAATACAAACACTCACCCCCAGTCAACTGATCTGGGTTTAATCCATCACCGTTCTTTAGCTCACTCCGCCATCCCAGTTCAGACATGGCCATATGCAAATCAGTCTGACCCTGTGCCTCATGGGAACAGTGCAGCCCGAACTGCCAAGCCATGTCTTCCCTGGACCGGAATCAAGCTTCCCAGGTCCGGTTTCTGGCATTACAGCCGTCTTCAGCCGGGCTTGCTTGGCTCCAGTGGCAAAGTGAGCAAGGACTCAGTCTGAGCATACCCTGCCAACTCAGGGCGAACAAAGAAAAACCAAAGGTGATGATGGACGGAGCGTTGACAATACAAACACTCACCCCCAATCAACTGATCTGGGTTTAATCCATCACCGTTCTTTAGCTCACTCCACCACCCCAGTTCAGACATGGCCATATGCAAATCAGTCTGACCCTGTGCCTCATGGGAACAGTCCAGCCCGAACTGCCAAGCCATGTCTTCCCTGGACCGGAATCAAGCTTCCCAGGACCGGTTTCTGGCATTACAGCCGTCTTCAGCCGGGCTTGCTTGACTCCAGTGGCAAAGTGAGCAAGGGACTCAAGTCTGAGCATACCCTGCCAACTTAGGGCGAACAAAGAAAAACCAAAGGTGATGATGGACGGAGCATTGACAATACAAACACTCACCCCCAGTCAACTGATCTGGGTTTAATCCATCACCGTTCTTTAGCTCACTCCGCCACCCCAGTTTAGACATGGCCATATGCAAATCAGTCTGACCCTGTGCCTCATGGGAACAGTCCAGCCCGAACTGCCAAGCCATGTCTTCCCTGGACCGGAATCAAGCTTCCCAGGACCGGTTTCTGGCATTACAGCCGCCTTCAGCCGGGCTTGCTTGACTCCAGTGGCAAAGTGAGCAAGGGACTCACGTCTGAGCATACCCTGCCAACTTAGGGCGAACAAAGAAAAACCAAAGGTGATGATGGACGGAGCGTTGACAATACAAACACTCACCCCCAGTCAACTGATCTGGGTTTAATCCATCACCGTTCTTTAGCTCACTCCGCCACCCCAGTTCAGACATGGCCATATGCAAATCAGTCTGACCCTGTGCCTCATGGGAACAGTCCAGCCCGAACTGCCAAGCCATGTCTTCCCTGGACCGGAATCAAGCTTCCCAGGACCGGTTTCTGGCATTACAGCCGTCTTCAGGCGGGCTTGCTTGACTCCAGTGGCAAAGTGAGCAAGGGACTCACGTCTGAGCATACCCAGCCAACTTAGGGCCAAGAAAGAAAAACCAAAGGTGATGATGGACGGAGCGTTGACAATACAAACACTCACCCCCAGTCAACTGATCTGGGTTTAATCCATCACCGTTCTTTAGCTCACTCCGCCACCCCAGTTCAGACATGGCCATATGCAAATCAGTCTGACCCTGTGCCTCATGGGAACAGTCCAGCCCGAACTGCCAAGCCATGTCTTCCCTGGACCGGAATCAAGCTTCCCAGGACCGGTTTCTGGCATTACAGCCGTCTTCAGCCGGGCTTGCTTGACTCCAGTGGCAAAGTGAGCAAGGGACTCACGTCTGAGCATACCCTGCCAACTTAGGGCGAACAAAGAAAAACCAAAGGTGATGATGGACGGAGCGTTGACAATACAAACACTCACCCCCAGTCAACTGATCTGGGTTTAATCCATCACCGTACTTTCGCTCATTCCGCCACCCCAGTTCAGACATGGCCATATGCAAATCAGTCTGACCATGTGCCTCATGGGAACAGTCCAGCCCGAACTGCCAAGCCATGTCTTCCTTGGACCGGAATCAAGCTTCCCAGGACCGGTTTCTGGCATTACAGCCGTCTTCAGCCGGGCTTGCTTGACTCCAGTGTCAAAGTGAGCAAGGGACTCACGTCTGAGCATACCCTGCCAACTTAGGGCGAACAAAGAAAAACCAAAGGTGATGATGGACGGAGCGTTGACAATACAAACACTCAACCCCAGTCAACTGATCTGGGTTTAATCCATCACTGTTCTATAGCTCACTCCGCCACCCCAGTTCAGACATGGCCATAGGCAAATCAGTCTGACCCTGTGCCTCATGGGAACAGTCCAGCCCGAACTGCCAAGCCATGTCTTCCCTGGACTGGAATCAAGCTTCCCAGGACCGGTTTCTGGCATTACAGCCGTCTTCAGCCGGGCTTGCTTGACTCCAGTGGCAAAGTGAGCAAGGGACTCACGCCTGAGCATACCCTGCCAACTTAGGGCGAACAAAGATAAACCAAAGGTGATGATGGATGGAGCGTTGACAATACAAACACTCACCCCCAGTCAACTGATCTGGGTTCAATCCATCACCGTTCTTTAGCTCACTCCGCCACCCCAGTTCAGACATGGCCATATGCAAATCAGCCTGACCCTGTGCTCCATGGGAACAGTCCAGCCCGAACTGCCAAGCCATGTCTTCCCTGGACCGGAATCAAGCTACCCAGGACCGGTTTCTGGCATTACAGCCGTCTTCAGCCCGGCTTGCTTGACTCCAGTGGCAAAGTGAGCAAGGGACTCACATCTGAGCATACCCTGCCAACTTAGGACGAACAAAGAAAAACCAAAGGTGATGATGGACGGAGCGTTGACAAAACAAACACTCACCCCCAGTCAACTGATCTGGGTTTAATCCATCACCGTTCTTTAGCTCACTCTGCCACCCAAGTTCAGACATGGCCATATGCAAATTAGTCTGACCCTGTTCCTCATGGGAACAGTCCAGCCCGAACTGCCAAGCCATTTCTTCCCTGGACCGGAATCAAGCTTTCCAGGACCGGTTTCTGGCATTACAGCCGTCTTCAGCCGGGCTTGCTTGACTCCAGTTGCAAAGTGAGCAAGGGACTAACATCTGAGCATACCCTGCCAACTTTGGGCAAACAAAGAAAAACCAAATGTGATGATGGACGGAGCGTTGACAATACAAACACTCACCCCCAGTCAACTGATCTGGGTTTAATCCATCACCGTTCTTTAGCTCACTCCGCCACCCCAGTTTAGACATGGCCATATGCAAATCAGTCTGACCCTGTGCCTCATGGGAACAGTCCAGCCCGAACTGCCAAGCCATGTCTTCCCTGGACCGGAATCAAGCTTCCCAGGACCGGTTTCTGGCATTACAGCCGTCTTCAGCCGGGCTTGCTTGACTCCAGTGGCAAAGTGAGCAAGGGACTCACGTCTGAGCATACCCTGCCAACTTAGGGCGAACAAAGAAAAACCAAAGGTGATGATGGACGGAGCGTTGACAATACAAACACTCACCCCCAGTCAACTGATCTGGGTTTAATCCATCACCGTACTTTCGCTCACTCCGCCACCCCAGTTCAGACATGGCCATATGCAAATCAGTCTGACCATGTGCCTCATGGGAACAGTCCAGCCCGAACTGCCAAGCCATGTCTTCCTTGGACCGGAATCAAGCTTCCCAGGACCGGTTTCTGGCATTACAGCCGTCTTCAGCCGGGCTTGCTTGACTCCAGTGTCAAAGTGAGCAAGGGACTCACGTCTGAGCATACCCTGCCAACTTAGGGCGAACAAAGAAAAACCAAAGGTGATGATGGACGGAGCGTTGACAATACAAACACTCAACCCCAGTCAACTGATCTGGGTTTAATCCATCACTGTTCTATAGCTCACTCCGCCACCCCAGTTCAGACATGGCCATAGGCAAATCAGTCTGACCCTGTGCCTCATGGGAACAGTCCAGCCCGAACTGCCAAGCCATGTCTTCCCTGGACTGGAATCAAGCTTCCCAGGACCGGTTTCTGGCATTACAGCCGTCTTCAGCCGGGCTTGCTTGACTCCAGTGGCAAAGTGAGCAAGGGACTCACGCCTGAGCATACCCTGCCAACTTAGGGCGAACAAAGATAAACCAAAGGTGATGATGGACGGAGCGTTGACAATACAAACACTCACCCCCAGTCAACTGATCTGGGTTCAATCCATCACCGTTCTTTAGCTCACTCCGCCACCCCAGTTCAGACATGGCCATATGCAAATCAGCCTGACCCTGTGCTCCATGGGAACAGTCCAGCCCGAACTGCCAAGCCATGTCTTCCCTGGACCGGAATCAAGCTACCCAGGACCGGTTTCTGGCATTACAGCCGTCTTCAGCCCGGCTTGCTTGACTCCAGTGGCAAAGTGAGCAAGGGACTCACATCTGAGCATACCCTGCCAACTTAGGACGAACAAAGAAAAACCAAAGGTGATGATGGACGGAGCGTTGACAATACAAACACTCACCCCCAGTCAACTGATCTGGGTTTAATCCATCACCGTTCTTTAGCTCACTCTGCCACCCAAGTTCAGACATGGCCATATGCAAATTAGTCTGACCCTGTTCCTCATGGGAACAGTCCAGCCCGAACTGCCAAGCCATTTCTTCCCTGGACCGGAATCAAGCTTTCCAGGACCGGTTTCTGGCATTACAGCCGTCTTCAGCCGGGCTTGCTTGACTCCAGTTGCAAAGTGAGCAAGGGACTAACATCTGAGCATACCCTGCCAACTTTGGGCAAACAAAGAAAAACCAAATGTGATGATGGACGGAGCGTTGACAATACAAACACTCACCCCCAGTCAACTGATCTGGGTTTAATCCATCACCGTTCTTTAGCTCACTCCGCCACCCCAGTTTAGACATGGCCATATGCAAATCAGTCTGACCCTGTGCCTCATGGGAACAGTCCAGCCCGAACTGCCAAGCCATGTCTTCCCTGGACCGGAATCAAGCTTCCCAGGACCGGTTTCTGGCATTACAGCCGTCTTCAGCTGGGCTTGCTTGACTCCAGTGGCAAAGTGAGCAAGGGACTCACGTCTGAGCATACCCTGCCAATTTAGGGCGAACAAAGAAAAACCAAAGGTGATGATGGACGGAGCGTTGACAATACAAACACTCACCCCCAGTCAACTGATCTGGGTTTAATCCATCACCGTTCTTTAGCTCACTCCGCCACCCCAGTTCAGACATGGCCATATGCAAATCAGTCTGACCCTGTGCCTCATGGGAACAGTCCAGCCCGAACTGCCAAGCCATGTCTTCCCTGGACCGGAATCAAGCTTCCCAGGTCCGGTTTCTGGCATTACAGCCGTCTTCAGCCGGGCTTGCTTGGCTCCAGTGGCAAAGTGAGCAGGGGACTCAGTCTGAGCATACCCTGCCAACTCAGGGCGAACAAAGAAAAACCAAAGGTGATGATGGACGGAGCGTTGACAATACAAACACTCACCCCCAGTCAACTGATCTGGGTTTAATCCATCACCGTTCTTTAGCTCACTCCGCCACCCCAGTTCAGACATGGCCATATGCAAATCAGTCTGACCCTGTGCCTCATGGGAACAGTCCAGCCCGAACTGCCAAGCCATGTCTTCCCTGGACCGGAATCAAGCTTCCCAGGACCGGTTTCTGGCATTACAGCCGTCTTCAGCCGGGCTTGCTTGACTCCAGTGGCAAAGTGAGCAAGGGACTCACGTCTGAGCATACCCTGCCAACTTAGGGCCAAGAAAGAAAAACCAAAGGTGATGATGGACGGAGCGTTGACAATACAAACACTCACCCCCAGTCAACTGATCTGGGTTTAATCCATCACCGTTCTTTAGCTCACTCCGCCACCCCAGTTCAGACATGGCCATATGCAAATCAGTCTGACCCTGTGCCTCATGGGAACTGTCCAGCCCGAACTGCCAAGCCATGTCTTCCCTGGACCGGAATCAAGCTTCCCAGGACCGGTTTCTGGCATTACAGCCGTCTTCAGCCGGGCTTGCTTGACTCCAGTGGCAAAGTGAGCAAGGGACTCACGTCTGAGCATACCCTGCCAACTTAGGGCGAACAAGGAAAAACCAAAGGTGATGATGGACGGAGCGTTGACAATACAAACACTCACCCCCAGTCAACTGATCTGGGTTTAATCCATCACCGTTCTTTCGCTCACTCCGCCACCCCAGTTCAGACATGGCCATATGCAAATCAGTCTGACCCTGTGCCTCATGGGAACAGTCCAGCCCGAACTGCCAAGCCATGTCTTCCTTGGACCGGAATCAAGCTTACCAGGACCGGTTTCTGGCATTACAGCCGTCTTCAGCCGGGCTTGCTTGACTCCAGTGTCAAAGTGAGCAAGGGACTCACGTCTGAGCATACCCTGCCAACTTAGGGCGAACAAAGAAAAACCAAAGGTGATGATGGACGGAGCGTTGACAATACAAACACTCAACCCCAGTCAACTGATCTGGGTTTAATCCATCACTGTTCTATAGCTCACTCCGCCACCCCAGTTCAGACATGGCCATAGGCAAATCAGTCTGACCCTGTGCCTCATGGGAACAGTCCAGCCCGAACTGCCAAGCCATGTCTTCCCTGGACTGGAATCAAGCTTCCCAGGACCGGTTTCTGGCATTACAGCCGTCTTCAGCCGGGCTTGCTTGACTCCAGTGGCAAAGTGAACAAGGGACTCACGCCTGAGCATACCCTGCCAACTTAGGGCGAACAAAGATAAACCAAAGGTGATGATGGACGGAGCGTTAACAATACAAACACTCACCCCCAGTAAACTGATCTGGGTTCAATCCATCACCGTTCTTTAGCTCACTTCGCCACCCCAGTTCAGACATGGCCATATGCAAATCAGCCTGACCCTGTGCCTCATGGGAACAGTCCAGCCCGAACTGCCAAGCCATGTCTTCCCTGGACCGGAATCAAGCTTCCCAGGACCGGTTTCTGGCATTACAGCCGTCTTCAGCCGGGCTTGCTTGGCTCCAGTGGAAAAGTGAGCAAGGGACTCAGTCTGAGCATACCCTGCCAACTCAGGGCGAACAAAGAAAAACCAAAGGTGATGATGGAAGGAGCGTTGACAATACAAACACTCACCCCCAGTCAACTGATCTGGGTTTAATCCATCACCGTTCTTTAGCTCACTCCGCCACCCCAGTTCAGACATGGCCATATGCAAATCAGTCTGACCCTGTGCCTCATGGGAACAGTCCAGCCCGAACTGCCAAGCCATGTCTTCCCTGGACCGGAATCAAGCTTCCCAGGACCGGTTTCTGGCATTACAGCCGTCTTCAGCCGGGCTTGCTTGACTCCAGTGGCAAAGTGAGCAAGGGACTCACGTCTGAGCATACCCTGCCAACTTAGGGCCAAGAAAGAAAAACCAAAGGTGATGATGGATGGAGCGTTGACAATACAAACACTCACCCCCAGTCAACTGATCTGGGTTTAATCCATCACCGTTCTTTAGCTCACTCCGCCACCCCAGTTCAGACATGGCCATATGCAAATCAGTCTGACCCTGTGCCTCATGGGAACAGTCCAGCCCGAACTGCCAAGCCATTTCTTCCCTGGACCGGAATCAAGCTTTCCAGGACCGGTTTCTGGCATTACAGCCGTCTTCAGCCGGGCTTGCTTGACTCCAGTTGCAAAGTGAGCAAGGGACTAACATCTGAGCATACCCTGCCAACTTTGGGCAAACAAAGAAAAACCAAATGTGATGATGGACGGAGCGTTGACAATACAAACACTCACCCCCAGTCAACTGATCTGGGTTTAATCCATCACCGTTCTTTAGCTCACTCCGCCACCCCAGTTTAGACATGGCCATATGCAAATCAGTCTGACCCTGTGCCTCATGGGAACAGTCCAGCCCGAACTGCCAAGCCATGTCTTCCCTGGACCGGAATCAAGCTTCCCAGGACCGGTTTCTGGCATTACAGCCGTCTTCAGCCGGGCTTGCTTGACTCCAGTGGCAAAGTGAGCAAGGGACTCACGTCTGAGCATACCCTGCCAACTTAGGGCGAACAAAGAAAAACCAAAGGTGATGATGGACGGAGCGTTGACAATACAAACACTCACCCCCAGTCAACTGATCTGGGTTTAATCCATCACCGTACTTTCGCTCACTCCGCCACCCCAGTTCAGACATGGCCATATGCAAATCAGTCTGACCATGTGCCTCATGGGAACAGTCCAGCCCGAACTGCCAAGCCATGTCTTCCTTGGACCGGAATCAAGCTTCCCAGGACCGGTTTCTGGCATTACAGCCGTCTTCAGCCGGGCTTGCTTGACTCCAGTGTCAAAGTGAGCAAGGGACTCACGTCTGAGCATACCCTGCCAACTTAGGGCGAACAAAGAAAAACCAAAGGTGATGATGGACGGAGCGTTGACAATACAAACACTCAACCCCAGTCAACTGATCTGGGTTTAATCCATCACTGTTCTATAGCTCACTCCGCCACCCCAGTTCAGACATGGCCATAGGCAAATCAGTCTGACCCTGTGCCTCATGGGAACAGTCCAGCCCGAACTGCCAAGCCATGTCTTCCCTGGACTGGAATCAAGCTTCCCAGGACCGGTTTCTGGCATTACAGCCGTCTTCAGCCGGGCTTGCTTGACTCCAGTGGCAAAGTGAGCAAGGGACTCACGCCTGAGCATACCCTGCCAACTTAGGGCGAACAAAGATAAACCAAAGGTGATGATGGACGGAGCGTTGACAATACAAACACTCACCCCCAGTCAACTGATCTGGGTTCAATCCATCACCGTTCTTTAGCTCACTCCGCCACCCCAGTTCAGACATGGCCATATGCAAATCAGCCTGACCCTGTGCTCCATGGGAACAGTCCAGCCCGAACTGCCAAGCCATGTCTTCCCTGGACCGGAATCAAGCTACCCAGGACCGGTTTCTGGCATTACAGCCGTCTTCAGCCCGGCTTGCTTGACTCCAGTGGCAAAGTGAGCAAGGGACTCACATCTGAGCATACCCTGCCAACTTAGGACGAACAAAGAAAAACCAAAGGTGATGATGGACGGAGCGTTGACAATACAAACACTCACCCCCAGTCAACTGATCTGGGTTTAATCCATCACCGTTCTTTAGCTCACTCTGCCACCCAAGTTCAGACATGGCCATATGCAAATTAGTCTGACCCTGTTCCTCATGGGAACAGTCCAGCCCGAACTGCCAAGCCATTTCTTCCCTGGACCAGAATCAAGCTTTCCAGGACCGGTTTCTGGCATTACAGCCGTCTTCAGCCGGGCTTGCTTGACTCCAGTTGCAAAGTGAGCAAGGGACTAACATCTGAGCATACCCTGCCAACTTTGGGCAAACAAAGAAAAACCAAATGTGATGATGGACGGAGCGTTGACAATACAAACACTCACCCCCAGTCAACTGATCTGGGTTTAATCCATCACCGTTCTTTAGCTCACTCCGCCACCCCAGTTTAGACATGGCCATATGCAAATCAGTCTGACCCTGTGCCTCATGGGAACAGTCCAGCCCGAACTGCCAAGCCATGTCTTCCCTGGACCGGAATCAAGCTTCCCAGGACCGGTTTCTGGCATTAC
The DNA here is from genome assembly GCF_964261635.1 of Lissotriton helveticus. Classification (NCBI taxonomy): domain Eukaryota; kingdom Metazoa; phylum Chordata; class Amphibia; order Caudata; family Salamandridae; genus Lissotriton; species Lissotriton helveticus. The sequence continues at coordinate 379,505,870 of NC_136067.1, forward strand.
AGCCGTCTTCAGCTGGGCTTGCTTGACTCCAGTGGCAAAGTGAGCAAGGGACTCACGTCTGAGCATACCCTGCCAATTTAGGGCGAACAAAGAAAAACCAAAGGTGATGATGGACGGAGCGTTGACAATACAAACACTCACCCCCAGTCAACTGATCTGGGTTTAATCCATCACCGTTCTTTAGCTCACTCCGCCACCCCAGTTCAGACATGGCCATATGCAAATCAGTCTGACCCTGTGCCTCATGGGAACAGTCCAGCCCGAACTGCCAAGCCATGTCTTCCCTGGACCGGAATCAAGCTTCCCAGGTCCGGTTTCTGGCATTACAGCCGTCTTCAGCCGGGCTTGCTTGGCTCCAGTGGCAAAGTGAGCAGGGGACTCAGTCTGAGCATACCCTGCCAACTCAGGGCGAACAAAGAAAAACCAAAGGTGATGATGGACGGAGCGTTGACAATACAAACACTCACCCCCAGTCAACTGATCTGGGTTTAATCCATCACCGTTCTTTAGCTCACTCCGCCACCCCAGTTCAGACATGGCCATATGCAAATCAGTCTGACCCTGTGCCTCATGGGAACAGTCCAGCCCGAACTGCCAAGCCATGTCTTCCCTGGACCGGAATCAAGCTTCCCAGGACCGGTTTCTGGCATTACAGCCGTCTTCAGCCGGGCTTGCTTGACTCCAGTGGCAAAGTGAGCAAGGGACTCACGTCTGAGCATACCCTGCCAACTTAGGGCCAAGAAAGAAAAACCAAAGGTGATGATGGACGGAGCGTTGACAATACAAACACTCACCCCCAGTCAACTGATCTGGGTTTAATCCATCACCGTTCTTTAGCTCACTCCGCCACCCCAGTTCAGACATGGCCATATGCAAATCAGTCTGACCCTGTGCCTCATGGGAACTGTCCAGCCCGAACTGCCAAGCCATGTCTTCCCTGGACCGGAATCAAGCTTCCCAGGACCGGTTTCTGGCATTACAGCCGTCTTCAGCCGGGCTTGCTTGACTCCAGTGGCAAAGTGAGCAAGGGACTCACGTCTGAGCATACCCTGCCAACTTAGGGCGAACAAGGAAAAACCAAAGGTGATGATGGACGGAGCGTTGACAATACAAACACTCACCCCCAGTCAACTGATCTGGGTTTAATCCATCACCGTTCTTTCGCTCACTCCGCCACCCCAGTTCAGACATGGCCATATGCAAATCAGTCTGACCCTGTGCCTCATGGGAACAGTCCAGCCCGAACTGCCAAGCCATGTCTTCCTTGGACCGGAATCAAGCTTACCAGGACCGGTTTCTGGCATTACAGCCGTCTTCAGCCGGGCTTGCTTGACTCCAGTGTCAAAGTGAGCAAGGGACTCACGTCTGAGCATACCCTGCCAACTTAGGGCGAACAAAGAAAAACCAAAGGTGATGATGGACGGAGCGTTGACAATACAAACACTCAACCCCAGTCAACTGATCTGGGTTTAATCCATCACTGTTCTATAGCTCACTCCGCCACCCCAGTTCAGACATGGCCATAGGCAAATCAGTCTGACCCTGTGCCTCATGGGAACAGTCCAGCCCGAACTGCCAAGCCATGTCTTCCCTGGACTGGAATCAAGCTTCCCAGGACCGGTTTCTGGCATTACAGCCGTCTTCAGCCGGGCTTGCTTGACTCCAGTGGCAAAGTGAACAAGGGACTCACGCCTGAGCATACCCTGCCAACTTAGGGCGAACAAAGATAAACCAAAGGTGATGATGGACGGAGCGTTAACAATACAAACACTCACCCCCAGTAAACTGATCTGGGTTCAATCCATCACCGTTCTTTAGCTCACTTCGCCACCCCAGTTCAGACATGGCCATATGCAAATCAGCCTGACCCTGTGCCTCATGGGAACAGTCCAGCCCGAACTGCCAAGCCATGTCTTCCCTGGACCGGAATCAAGCTTCCCAGGACCGGTTTCTGGCATTACAGCCGTCTTCAGCCGGGCTTGCTTGGCTCCAGTGGAAAAGTGAGCAAGGGACTCAGTCTGAGCATACCCTGCCAACTCAGGGCGAACAAAGAAAAACCAAAGGTGATGATGGAAGGAGCGTTGACAATACAAACACTCACCCCCAGTCAACTGATCTGGGTTTAATCCATCACCGTTCTTTAGCTCACTCCGCCACCCCAGTTCAGACATGGCCATATGCAAATCAGTCTGACCCTGTGCCTCATGGGAACAGTCCAGCCCGAACTGCCAAGCCATGTCTTCCCTGGACCGGAATCAAGCTTCCCAGGACCGGTTTCTGGCATTACAGCCGTCTTCAGCCGGGCTTGCTTGACTCCAGTGGCAAAGTGAGCAAGGGACTCACGTCTGAGCATACCCTGCCAACTTAGGGCCAAGAAAGAAAAACCAAAGGTGATGATGGATGGAGCGTTGACAATACAAACACTCACCCCCAGTCAACTGATCTGGGTTTAATCCATCACCGTTCTTTAGCTCACTCCGCCACCCCAGTTCAGACATGGCCATATGCAAATCAGTCTGACCCTGTGCCTCATGGGAACAGTCCAGCCCGAACTGCCAAGCCATGTCTTCCCTGGACCGGAATCAAGCTTCCCAGGACCGGTTTCTGGCATTACAGCCGTCTTCAGCCGGGCTTGCTTGACTCCAGTGGCAAAGTGAGCAAGGGACTCACGTCTGAGCATACCCTGCCAACTTAGGGCGAACAAAGAAAAACCAAAGGTGATGATGGACGGAACGTTGACAATACAAACACTCACCCCCAATAAACTGATCTGGGTTTAATCCATCACCGTTCTTTAGCTCACTCCGCCACCCCAGTTCAGACATGGCCATATGCAAATCAGTCTGACCCTGTGCCTCATGGGAACAGTCCAGCCCGAACTGCCAAGCCATGTCTTCCCTGGACCGGAATCAAGCTTACCAGGACCGGTTTCTGGCATTACAGCCGTCTTCAGCCGGGCTTGCTTGACTCCAGTGGCAAAGTGAGCAAGGGACTCACGTCTGAGCATACCCTGCCAACTTAGGGCGAACTAAGAAAAACCAAAGGTGATGATGGACGGAGCGTTGACAATACAAACACTCACCCCCAGTCAACTGATCTGGGTTTAATCCATCACCGTTCTTTAGCTCACTCCGCCACCCCAGTTTAGACATGGCCATATGCAAATCAGTCTGACCCTGTGCCTCATGGGAACAGTCCAGCCCGAACTGCCAAGCCATGTCTTCCCTGGACCGGAATCAAGCTTCCCAGGACCGGTTTCTGGCATTACAGCCGTCTTCAGCCGGGCTTGCTTGACTCCAGTGGCAAAGTGAGCAAGGGACTCACGTCTGAGCATACCCTGCCAACTTAGGGCGAACAAAGAAAAACCAAAGGTGATGATGGACGGAGCGTTGACAATACAAACACTCACCCCCAGTCAACTGATCTGGATTTAATCCATCACCGTTCTTTAGCTCACTCCGCCACCCCAGTTCAGACATGGCCATATGCAAATCAGTCTGACCCTGTGCCTCATGGGAACAGTCCAGCCCGAACTGCCAAGCCATGTCTTCCCTGGACCGGAATCAAGCTTCCCAGGACCGGTTTCTGGCATTACAGCCGTCTTCAGCCGGGCTTGCTTGACTCCAGTGGCAAAGTGAGCAAGGGACTCACGTCTGAGCATACCCTGCCAACTTAGGGCGAACAAAGAAAAACCAAAGGTGATGATGGACGGAGCGTTGACAATACAAACACTCGCCCCCAGTCAACTGATCTGGGTTTAATCCATCACCGTTCTTTAGCTCACTCCGCCACCCCAGTTCAGACATGGCCATATGCAAATCAGTCTGACCCTGTGCCTCATGGGAACAGTCCAGCCCGAACTGCCAAGCAATGTCTTCCCTTGACCGGAATCAAGCTTCCCAGGACCGGTTTCTGGCATTACAGCCGTCTTCAGCCGGGCTTGCTTGACTCCAGTGGCAAAGTGAGCAAGGGACTCACGTCTGAGCATACCCTGCCAATTTAGGGCGAAAAAAGAAAAACCAAAGGTGATGATGGACGGAGCGTTGACAATACAAACACTCACCCCCAGTCAACTGATCTGGGTTTAATCCATCACCGTTCTTTAGCTCACTCCGCCATCCCAGTTCAGACATGGCCATATGCAAATCAGTCTGACCCTGTGCCTCATGGGAACAGTGCAGCCCGAACTGCCAAGCCATGTCTTCCCTGGACCGGAATCAAGCTTCCCAGGTCCGGTTTCTGGCATTACAGCCGTCTTCAGCCGGGCTTGCTTGGCTCCAGTGGCAAAGTGAGCAAGGACTCAGTCTGAGCATACCCTGCCAACTCAGGGCGAACAAAGAAAAACCAAAGGTGATGATGGACGGAGCGTTGACAATACAAACACTCACCCCCAATCAACTGATCTGGGTTTAATCCATCACCGTTCTTTAGCTCACTCCGCCACCCCAGTTCAGACATGGCCATATGCAAATCAGTCTGACCCTGTGCCTCATGGGAACAGTCCAGCCCGAACTGCCAAGCCATGTCTTCCCTGGACCGGAATCAAGCTTCCCAGGACCGGTTTCTGGCATTACAGCCGTCTTCAGCCGGGCTTGCTTGACTCCAGTGGCAAAGTGAGCAAGGGACTCACGTCTGAGCATACCCTGCCAACTTAGGGCGAACAAAGAAAAACCAAAGATGATGATGGACGGAGCATTGACAATACAAACACTCACCCCCAGTCAACTGATCTGGGTTTAATCCATCACCGTTCTTTAGCTCACTCCGCCACCCCAGTTTAGACATGGCCATATGCAAATCAGTCTGACCCTGTGCCTCATGGGAACAGTCCAGCCCGAACTGCCAAGCCATGTCTTCCCTGGACCGGAATCAAGCTTCCCAGGACCGGTTTCTGGCATTACAGCCGCCTTCAGCCGGGCTTGCTTGACTCCAGTGGCAAAGTGAGCAAGGGACTCACGTCTGAGCATACCCTGCCAACTTAGGGCGAACAAAGAAAAACCAAAGGTGATGATGGACGGAGCGTTGACAATACAAACACTCACCCCCAGTCAACTGATCTGGGTTTAATCCATCACCGTTCTTTAGCTCACTCCGCCACCCCAGTTCAGACATGGCCATATGCAAATCAGTCTGACCCTGTGCCTCATGGGAACAGTCCAGCCCGAACTGCCAAGCCATGTCTTCCCTGGACCGGAATCAAGCTTCCCAGGACCGGTTTCTGGCATTACAGCCGTCTTCAGGCGGGCTTGCTTGACTCCAGTGGCAAAGTGAGCAAGGGACTCACGTCTGAGCATACCCTGCCAATTTAGGCCGAACAAAGAAAAACCAAAGGTGATGATGGACGGAGCGTTGACAATACAAACACTCACCCCCAGTCAACTGATCTGGGTTTAATCCATCACCGTTCTTTAGCTCACTCCGCCACCCCAGTTCAGACATGGCCATATGCAAATCAGTCTGACTCTGTGCCTCATGGGAACAGTCCAGCCCGAACTGCCAAGCCATGTCTTCCCTGGACCGGAATCAAGCTTCCCAGGACCGGTTTCTGGCATTACAGCCGTCTTCAGCCGGGCTTGCTTGACTCCAGTGGCAAAGTGAGCAAGGGACTCACGTCTGAGCATACCCAGCCAACTTAGGGCCAAGAAAGAAAAACCAAAGGTGATGATGGACGGAGCGTTGACAATACAAACACTCACCCCCAGTCAACTGATCTGGGTTTAATCCATCACCGTTCTTTAGCTCACTCCGCCACCCCAGTTCAGACATGGCCATATGCAAATCAGTCTGACCCTGTGCCTCATGGGAACAGTCCAGCCCGAACTGCCAAGCCATGTCTTCCCTGGACCGGAATCAAGCTTCCCAGGACCGGTTTCTGGCATTACAGCCGTCTTCAGCCGGGCTTGCTTTACTCCAGTGGCAAAGTGAGCAAGGGACTCACGTCTGAGCATACCCTGCCAACTTAGGGCGAACAAAGAAAAACCAAAGGTGATGATGGACGGAGCGTTGACAATACAAACACTCACCCCCAGTCAACTGATCTGGGTTTAATCCATCACCGTACTTTCGCTCACTCCGCCACCCCAGTTCAGACATGGCCATATGCAAATCAGTCTGACCATGTGCCTCATGGGAACAGTCCAGCCCGAACTGCCAAGCCATGTCTTCCTTGGACCGGAATCAAGCTTCCCAGGACCGGTTTCTGGCATTACAGCCGTCTTCAGCCGGGCTTGCTTGACTCCAGTGTCAAAGTGAGCAAGGGACTCACGTCTGAGCATACCCTGCCAACTTAGGGCGAACAAAGAAAAACCAAAGGTGATGATGGACGGAGCGTTGACAATACAAACACTCAACCCCAGTCAACTGATCTGGGTTTAATCCATCACTGTTCTATAGCTCACTCCGCCACCCCAGTTCAGACATGGCCATAGGCAAATCAGTCTGACCCTGTGCCTCATGGGAACAGTCCAGCCCGAACTGCCAAGCCATGTCTTCCCTGGACTGAAATCAAGCTTCCCAGGACCGGTTTCTGGCATTACAGCCGTCTTCAGCCGGGCTTGCTTGACTCCAGTGGCAAAGTGAGCAAGGGACTCACGCCTGAGCATACCCTGCCAACTTAGGGCGAACAAAGATAAACCAAAGGTGATGATGGACGGAGCGTTGACAATACAAACACTCACCCCCAGTCAACTGATCTGGGTTCAATCCATCACCGTTCTTTAGCTCACTCCGCCACCCCAGTTCAGACATGGCCATATGCAAATCAGCCTGACCCTGTGCTCCATGGGAACAGTCCAGCCCGAACTGCCAAGCCATGTCTTCCCTGGACCGGAATCAAGCTACCCAGGACCGGTTTCTGGCATTACAGCCGTCTTCAGCCCGGCTTGCTTGACTCCAGTGGCAAAGTGAGCAAGGGACTCACATCTGAGCATACCCTGCCAACTTAGGACGAACAAAGAAAAACCAAAGGTGATGATGGACGGAGCGTTGACAATACAAACACTCACCCCCAGTCAACTGATCTGGGTTTAATCCATCACCGTTCTTTAGCTCACTCTGCCACCCAAGTTCAGACATGGCCATATGCAAATTAGTCTGACCCTGTTCCTCATGGGAACAGTCCAGCCCGAACTGCCAAGCCATTTCTTCCCTGGACCGGAATCAAGCTTTCCAGGACCGGTTTCTGGCATTACAGCCGTCTTCAGCCGGGCTTGCTTGACTCCAGTTGCAAAGTGAGCAAGGGACTAACATCTGAGCATACCCTGCCAACTTTGGGCAAACAAAGAAAAACCAAATGTGATGATGGACGGAGCGTTGACAATACAAACACTCACCCCCAGTCAACTGATCTGGGTTTAATCCATCACCGTTCTTTAGCTCACTCCGCCACTCCAGTTTAGACATGGCCATATGCAAATCAGTCTGACCCTGTGCCTCATGGGAACAGTCCAGCCCGAACTGCCAAGCCATGTCTTCCCTGGACCGGAATCAAGCTTCCCAGGACCGGTTTCTGGCATTACAGCCGTCTTCAGCCGGGCTTGCTTGACTCCAGTGGCAAAGTGAGCAAGGGACTCACGTCTGAGCATACCCTGCCAACTTAGGGCGAACAAAGAAAAACCAAAGGTGATGATGGACGGAGCGTTGACAATACAAACACTCACCCCCAGTCAACTGATCTGGGTTTAATCCATCACCGTTCTTTAGCTCACTCCGCCACCCCAGTTCAGACATGGCCATATGCAAATCAGTCTGACCCTGTGCCTCATGGGAACAGTCCAGCCCGAACTGCCAAGCCATGTCTTCCCTGGACCGGAATCAAGCTTCCCAGGACCGGTTTCTGGCATTACAGCCGTCTTCAGCTGGGCTTGCTTGACTCCAGTGGCAAAGTGAGCAAGGGACTCACGTCTGAGCATACCCTGCCAATTTAGGGCGAACAAAGAAAAACCAAAGGTGATGATGGACGGAGCGTTGACAATACAAACACTCACCCCCAGTCAACTGATCTGGGTTTAATCCATCACCGTTCTTTAGCTCACTCCGCCACCCCAGTTCAGACATGGCCATATGCAAATCAGTCTGACCCTGTGCCTCATGGGAACAGTCCAGCCCGAACTGCCAAGCCATGTCTTCCCTGGACCGGAATCAAGCTTCCCAGGTCCGGTTTCTGGCATTACAGCCGTCTTCAGCCGGGCTTGCTTGGCTCCAGTGGCAAAGTGAGCAAGGGACTCAGTCTGAGCATACCCTGCCAACTCAGGGCGAACAAAGAAAAACCAAAGGTGATGATGGACGGAGCGTTGACAATACAAACACTCACCCCCAGTCAACTGATCTGGGTTTAATCCATCACCGTTCTTTAGCTCACTCCGCCACCCCAGTTCAGACATGGCAATATGCAAATCAGTCTGACCCTGTGCCTCATGGGAACAGTCCAGCCCGAACTGCCAAGCCATGTCTTCCCTGGACCGGAATCAAGCTTCCCAGGACCGGTTTCTGGCATTACAGCCGTCTTCAGCCGGGCTTGCTTGACTCCAGTGGCAAAGTGAGCAAGGGACTCACGTCTGAGCATACCCTGCCAACTTAGGGCCAAGAAAGAAAAACCAAAGGTGATGATGGACGGAGCGTTGACAATACAAACACTCACCCCCAGTCAACTGATCTGGGTTTAATCCATCACCGTTCTTTAGCTCACTCCGCCACCCCAGTTCAGACATGGCCATATGCAAATCAGTCTGACCCTGTGCCTCATGGGAACTGTCCAGCCCGAACTGCCAAGCCATGTCTTCCCTGGACCGGAATCAAGCTTCCCAGGACCGGTTTCTGGCATTACAGCCGTCTTCAGCCGGGCTTGCTTGACTCCAGTGGCAAAGTGAGCAAGGGACTCACGTCTGAGCATACCCTGCCAACTTAGGGCGAACAAAGAAAAACCAAAGGTGATGATGGACGGAGCGTTGACAATACAAACACTCACCCCCAGTCAACTGATCTGGGTTTAATCCATCACCGTTCTTTCGCTCACTCCGCCACCCCAGTTCAGACATGGCCATATGCAAATCAGTCTGACCCTGTGCCTCATGGGAACAGTCCAGCCCGAACTGCCAAGCCATGTCTTCCTTGGACCGGAATCAAGCTTACCAGGACCGGTTTCTGGCATTACAGCCGTCTTCAGCCGGGCTTGCTTGACTCCAGTGTCAAAGTGAGCAAGGGACTCACGTCTGAGCATACCCTGCCAACTTAGGGCGAACAAAGAAAAACCAAAGGTGATGATGGACGGAGCGTTGACAATACAAACACTCAACCCCAGTCAACTGATCTGGGTTTAATCCATCACTGTTCTATAGCTCACTCCGCCACCCCAGTTCAGACATGGCCATAGGCAAATCAGTCTGACCCTGTGCCTCATGGGAACAGTCCAGCCCGAACTGCCAAGCCATGTCTTCCCTGGACTGGAATCAAGCTTCCCAGGACCGGTTTCTGGCATTACAGCCGTCTTCAGCCGGGCTTGCTTGACTCCAGTGTCAAAGTGAGCAAGGGACTCACGTCTGAGCATACCCTGCCAACTTAGGGCGAACAAAGAAAAACCAAAGGTGATGATGGACGGAGCGTTGACAATACAAACACTCACCCCCAGTCAACTGATCTGGGTTTAATCCATCACCGTTCTTTAGCTCACTCTGCCACCCCAGTTCAGACATGGCCATATGCAAATTAGTCTGACCCTGTTCCTCATGGGAACAGTCCAGCCCGAACTGCCAAGCCATTTCTTCCCTGGACCGGAATCAAGCTTTCCAGGACCGGTTTCTGGCATTACAGCCGTCTTCAGCCGGGCTTGCTTGACTCCAGTTGCAAAGTGAGCAAGGGACTAACATCTGAGCATACCCTGCCAACTTTGGGCAAACAAAGAAAAACCAAATGTGATGATGGACGGAGCGTTGACAATACAAACACTCACGCCCAGTCAACTGATCTGGGTTTAATCCATCACCGTTCTTTAGCTCACTCCGCCACCCCAGTTTAGACATGGCCATATGCAAATCAGTCTGACCCTGTGCCTCATGGGAACAGTCCAGCCCGAGCTGCCAAGCCATGTCTTCCCTGGACCGGAATCAAACTTCCCAGGACCGGTTTCTGGCATTACAGCCGTCTTCAGCCGGGCTTGCTTGACTCCAGTGGCAAAGTGAGCAAGGGACTCACGTCTAAGCATACCCTGCCAACTTAGGGCGAACAAAGAAAAACCAAAGGTGATGATGTACGGAGCGTTGACAATACAAACACTCACCCCCAGTCAACTGATCTGGGTTTAATCCATCACCGTTCTTTAGCTCACTCCGCCACCCCAGTTCAGACATGGCCATATGCAAATCAGTCTGACCCTGTGCCTCATGGGAACAGTCCAGCCCGAACTGCCAAGCCATGTCTTCACTGGACCGGAATCAAGCTTCCCAGGACCGGTTTCTGGCATTACAGCCATCTTCAGCCGGGCTTGCTTGACTCCAGTGGCAAAGTGAGCAAGGGACTCACGTCTGAGCATACCCTGCCAACTTAGGGCCAAGAAAGAAAAACCAAAGGTGATGATGGACGGAGCGTTGACAATACAAACACTCACCCCCAGTCAACTGATCTGGGTTTAATCCATCACTGTTCTTTAGCTCACTCCGCCACCCCAGTTCAGACATGGCCATATGCAAATCAGTCTGACCCTGTGCCTCATGGGAACAGTCCAGCCCGAACTGCCAAGCCATGTCTTCCCTGGACCGGACTCAAGCTTCCCAGGACCGGTTTCTGGCATTACAGCCGTCTTCAGCCGGGCTTGCTTGACTCCAGTGGCAAAGTGAGCAAGGGACTCACGTCTGAGCAAACCCTGCCAACTTAGGGCGAACAAAGAAAAACCAAAGGTGATGATGGACGGAGCGTTGACAATACAAACACTCACCCCCAGTCAACTGATCTGGGTTTAATCCATCACCGTTCTTTCGCTCACACCGCCACCCCAGTTCAGACATGGCCATATGCAAATCAGTCTGACCCTGTGCCTCATGGGAACAGTCCAGCCCGAACTGCCAAGCCATGTCTTCCTTGGACCGGAATCAAGCTTCCCAGGACCGGTTACTGGCATTACAGCCGTCTTCAGCCGGGCTTGCTTGACTCCAGTGGCAAAGTAAGCAAGGGACTCACGTCTGAGCATATCCTGCCAACTTAGGGCGAACAAAGATAAACCAAAGGTGATGATGGACGGAGCGTTGACAATACAAACACTCAACCCCAGTCAACTGATCTGGGTTTAATCCATCACTGTTCTTTAGCTCACTCCGCCACCCCAGTTCAGACATGGCCATATGCAAATCAGTCTGACCCTGTGCCTCATGGGAACAGTCCAGCCCGAACTGCCAAGCCATGTCTTCTCTGGACTGGAATCAAGCTTCCCAGGACCGGTTTCTGGCATTACAGCCGTCTTCAGCCGGGCTTGCTTGACTCCAGTGGCAAAGTGAGCAAGGGACTCACGCCTGAGCATACCCTGCCAACTTAGGACGAACAAAGATAAACCAAAGATGATGATGGACGGAGCGTTGACAATACAAACACTCACCCCCAGTCAACTGATCTGGGTTCAATCCATCACCGTTCTTTAGCTCACTCTGCCACCCCAGTTCAGACATGGCCATATGCAAATTAGTCTGACCCTGTTCCTCATGGGAACAGTCCAGCCCGAACTGCCAAGCCATGTCTTCCCTGGACCGGAATCAAGCTTTCCAGGACCGGTTTCTGGCATTACAGCCGTCTTCAGCCGGGCTTGCTTGGCTCCAGTGGCAAAGTGAGCAAGGGACTCACGTCTGAGCATACCCTGCCAACTTAGGGCGAACAAAGAAAAACCAAAGGTGATGATGGACGGAGCGTTGACAATACAAACACTCACCCCCAGTCAACTGATCTGGGTTTAATCCATCACCGTTCTTTAGCTCACTCCGCCACCCCAGTTTAGACATGGCCATATGCAAATCAGTCTGACCCTGTGCCTCATGGGAACAGTCCAGCCCGAACTGCCAAGCCATGTCTTCCCTGGACCGGAATCAAGCTTCCCAGGACCGGTTTCTGGCATTACAGCCGTCTTCAGCCGGGCTTGCTTGACTCCAGTGGCAAAGTGAGCAAGGGACTCACGTCTGAGCATACCCTGCCAACTTAGGGCGAACAAAGAAAAACCAAAGGTGATGATGGACGGAGCGTTGACAATACAAACACTCACCCCCAGTCAACTGATCTGGGTTTAATCCATCACCGTTCTTTAGCTCACTCCGCCACCCCAGTTCAGACATGGCCATATGCAAATCAGTCTGACCCTGTGCCTCATGGGAACAGTCCAGCCCGAACTGCCAAGCCATGTCTTCCCTGGACCGGAATCAAGCTTCCCAGGACCGGTTTCTGGCATTACAGCCGTCTTCAGCCGGGCTTGCTTGGCTCCAGTGGCAAAGTGAGCAAGGGACTCAGTCTGAGCATACCCTGCCAACTCAGGGCGAACAAAGAAAAACCAAAGGTGATGATGGACGGAGCGTTGACAATACAAACACTCACCCCCAATCAACTGATCTGGGTTTAATCCATCACCGTTCTTTAGCTCACTCCGCCACCCCAGTTCAGACATGGCAATATGCAAATCAGTCTGACCCTGTGCCTCATGGGAACAGTCCAGCCCGAACTGCCAAGCCATGTCTTCCCTGGACCGGAATCAAGCTTCCCAGGACCGGTTTCTGGCATTACAGCCGTCTTCAGCCGGGCTTGCTTGGCTCCAGTGGCAAAGTGAGCAAGGGACTCACGTCTGAGCATACCCTGCCAACTTAGGGCGAACAAAGAAAAACCAAAGGTGATGATGGACGGAGCGTTGACAATACAAACACTCACCCCCAGTCAACTGATCTGGGTTTAATCCATCACCGTTCTTTAGCTCACTCCACCACCCCAGTTTAGACATGGCCATATGCAAATCAGTCTGACCCTGTGCCTCATGGGAACAGTCCAGCCCGAACTGCCAAGCCATGTCTTCCCTGGACCGGAATCAAGCTTCCTAGGACCGGTTTCTGGCATTACAGCCGTCTTCAGCCGGGCTTGCTTGACTCCAGTTGCAAAGTGAGCAAGGGACTCACGTCTGAGCATACCCTGCCAACTTTGGGCAAACAAAGAAAAACCAAATGTGATGATGGACGGAGCGTTGACAATACAAACACTCACCCCCAGTCAACTGATCTGGGTTTAATCCATCACCGTTCTTTAGCTCACTCCGCCACCCCAGTTTAGACATGGCCATATGCAAATCAGTCTGACCCTGTGCCTCATGGGAACAGTCCAGCCCGAACTGCCAAGCCATGTCTTCCCTGGACCGGAATCAAGCTTCCCAGGACCGGTTTCTGGCATTACAGCCGTCTTCAGCCGGGCTTGCTTGACTCCAGTGGCAAAGTGAGCAAGGGACTCACGTCTGAGCATACCCTGCCAATTTAGGGCGAAAAAAGAAAAACCAAAGGTGATGATGGACGGAGCGTTGACAATACAAACACTCACCCCCAGTCAACTGATCTGGGTTTAATCCATCACCGTTCTTTAGCTCAATCCGCCATCCCAGTTCAGACATGGCCATATGCAAATCAGTCTGACCCTGTGCCTTATGGGAACAGTCCAGCCTGAACTGCCAAGCCATGTCTTCCCTGGACCGGAATCAAGCTTCCCAGGTCCGGTTTCTGGCATTACAGCCGTCTTCAGCCGGGCTTGCTTGGCTCCAGTGGCAAAGTGAGCAAGGGACTCAGTCTGAGCATACCCTGCCAACTCAGGGCGAACAAAGAAAAACCAAAGGTGATGATAGACGGAGCGTTGACAATACAAACACTCACCCCCAATCAACTGATCTGGGTTTAATCCATCACCGTTCTTTAGCTCACTCCGCCACCCCAGTTCAGACATGGCAATATGCAAATCAGTCTGACCCTGTGCCTCATGGGAACAGTCCAGCCCGAACTGCCAAGCCATGTCTTCCCTGGACCGGAATCAAGCTTCCCAGGACCGGTTTCTGGCATTACAGCCGTCTTCAGCCGGGCTTGCTTGGCTCCAGTGGCAAAGTGAGCAAGGGACTCACGTCTGAGCATACCCTGCCAACTTAGGGCCAAGAAAGAAAAAACAAAGGTGATGATGGACGGAGCGTTGACAATACAAACACTCACCCCCAGTCAACTGATCTGGGTTTAATCCATCACCGTTCTTTAGCTCACTCCGCCACCCCAGTTCAGACATGGCCATATGCAAATCAGTCTGACCCTGTGCCTCATGGGAACAGTCCAGCCCGAACTGCCAAGCCATGTCTTCCCTGGACCGGAATCAAGCTTCCCAGGACCGGTTTCTGGCATTACAGCCATCTTCAGCCGGGCTTGCTTGACTCCAGTGGCAAAGTGAGCAAGGGACTCACGTCTGAGCATACACCGCCAACTTAGGGCGAACAAAGAAAAACCAAAGGTGATGATGGACGGAGCGTTGACAATACAAACACTCACCCCCAGTCAACTGATCTGGGTTTAATCCATCACCGTTCTTTAGCTCACTCCGCCACCCCAGTTCAGACATGGCCATATGCAAATCAGTCTGAACCTGTGCCTCATGGGAACAGTCCAGCCCGAACTGCCAAGCCATGTCTTCCCTGGACCGGAATCAAGCTTCCCAGGACCGGTTTCTGGCATTACAGCCGTCTTCAGCCGGGCTTGCTTGACTCCAGTGGCAAAGTGAGCAAGGGACTCACGTCTGAGCATACCCTGCCAATTTAGGGCGAAAAAAGAAAAACCAAAGGTGATGATGGACGGAGCGTTGACAATACAAACACTCACCCCCAGTCAACTGATCTGGGTTTAATCCATCACCGTTCTTTAGCTCACTCCGCCATCCCAGTTCAGACATGGCCATATACAAATCAGTCTGACCCTGTGCCTCATGGGAACAGTCCAGCCCGAACTGCCAAGCCATGTCTTCCCTGGACGGGAATCAAGCTTCCCAGGTCCGGTTTCTGGCATTACAGCCGTCTTCAGCCGGGCGTGCTTGGCTCCAGTGGCAAAGTGAGCAAGGGACTCAGTCTGAGCATACCCTGCCAACTCAGGGCGAACAAAGAAAAACCAAAGGTGATGATGGACGGAGCGTTGACAATACAAACACTCACCCCCAATCAACTGATCTGGGTTTAATCCATCACCGTTCTTTAGCTCACTCCGCCACCCCAGTTCAGACATGGCCATATGCAAATCAGTCTGACCCTGTGCCTCATGGGAACAGTCCAGCCCGAACTGCCAAGCCATGTCTTCCCTGGACCGGAATCAAGCTTCCCAGGACCGGTTTCTGGCATTACAGCCGTCTTCAGCCGGGCTTGCTTGACTCCAGTGGCAAAGTGAGCAAGGGACTCACGTCTGAGCATACCCTGCCAACTTAGGGCCAAGAAAGAAAAACCAAAGGTGATGATGGACGGAGCGTTGACAATACAAACACTCACCCCCAGTCAACTGATCTGGGTTTAATCCATCACCGTTCTTTAGCTCACTCCGCCACCCCAGTTCAGACATGGCCATATGCAAATCAGTCTGACCCTGTGCCTCATGGGAACAGTCCAGCCCGAACTGCCAAGCCATGTCTTCCCTGGACCGGAATCAAGCTTCCCAGGACCGGTTTCTGGCATTACAGCCGTCTTCAGCCGGGCTTGCTTGACTCCAGTGGCAAAGTGAGCAAGGGACTCACGTCTGAGCATACCCTGCCAACTTAGGGCGAACAAAGAAAAACCAAAGGTGATGATGGACGGAGCGTTGACAATACAAACACTCACCCCCAGTCAACTGATCTGGGTTTAATCCATCACCGTTCTTTAGCTCAATCCGCCACCCCAGTTTAGACATGGCCATATGCAAATCAGTCTGACCCTGTGCCTCATGGGAACAGTCCAGCCCGAACTGCCAAGCCATGTCTTCCCTGGACCGGAATCAAGCTTCCCAGGACCGGTTTCTGTCATTACAGCCGTCTTCAGCCGGGCTTGCTTGACTCCAGTGGCAAAGTGAGCAAGGGACTCACGTCTGAGCATACCCTGCCAACTTAGGGCGAACAAAGAAAAACCAAAGGTGATGATGGACGGAGCGTTGACAATACAAACACTCACCCCCAGTCAACTGATCTGGGTTTAATCCATCACCGTTCTTTAGCTCACTCCGCCACCCCAGTTCAGACATGGCCATATGCAAATCAGTCTGACCCTGTGCCTCATGGGAACAGTCCAGCCCGAACTGCCAAGCCATGTCCTCCCTGGACCGGAATCAAGCTTCCCAGGACCAGTTTCTGGCATTACAGCCGTCTTCAGCCGGGCTTGCTTGACTCCAGTGGCAAAGTGAGCAAGGGACTCACGTCTGAGCATACCCTGCCAATTTAGGGCGAACAAAGAAAAACCAAAGGTGATGATGGACGGAGCGTTGACAATACAAACACTCACCCCCAGTCAACTGATCTGGGTTTAATCCATCACCGTTCTTTAGCTCACTCCGCCACCCCAGTTCAGACATGGCCATATGCAAATCAGTCTGACCCTGTGCCTCATGGGAACAGTCCAGCCCGAACTGCCAAGCCATGTCTTCCCTGGACCGGAATCAAGCTTCCCAGGTCCGGTTTCTGGCATTACAGCCGTATTCAGCCGGGCTTGCTTGGCTCCAGTGGCAAAGTGAGCAAGGGACTCAGTCTGAGCATACCCTGCCAACTCAGGGCGAACAAAGAAAAACCAAAGGTGATGATGGACGGAGCGTTGACAATACAAACACTCACCCCCAGTCAACTGATCTGGGTTTAATCCATCACCGTTCTTTAGCTCACTCCGCCACCCCAGTTCAGACATGGCCATTTGCAAATCAGTCTGACCCTGTGCCTCATGGGAACAGTACAGCCCGAACTGCCAAGCCATGTCTTCCCTGGACCGGAATCAAGCTTCCCAGGACCGGTTTCTGGCAATACAGCCGTCTTCAGCCGGGCTTGCTTGACTCCAGTGGCAAAGTGAGCAAGGGACACACGTCTGAGCATACCCTGCCAACTTAGGGCCAAGAAAGAAAAAACAAAGGTGATGATGGACGGAGCGTTGACAATACAAACACTCACCCCCAGTCAACTGATCTGGGTTTAATCCATCACCGTTCTTTCGCTCACTCCGCCACCCCAGTTCAGACATGGCCATATGCAAATCAGTCTGACCCTGTGCCTCATGGGAACAGTCCAGCCCGAACTGCCAAGCCATGTCTTCCTTGGACCGGAATCAAGCTTCCCAGGACCGGTTTCTGGCATTACAGCCGTCTTCAGCCGGGCTTGCTTGACTCCAGTGTCAAAGTGAGCAAGGGACTCACGTCTGAGCATACCCTGCCAACTTAGGGCGAACAAAGAAAAACCAAAGGTGATGATGGACGGAGCGTTGACAATACAAATACTCAACCCCAGTCAACTGATCTGGGTTTAATCCATCACTGTTCTATAGCTCACTCCGCCACCCCAGTTCAGACATGGCCATATGCAAATCAGTCTGACACTGTGCCTCATGGGAACAGTCCAGCCCGAACTGCCAAGCCATGTCTTCCCTGGACCGGAATCAAGCTTCCCAGGACCGGTTTCTGGCATTACAGCCGTCTTCAGCCGGGCTTGCTTGACTCCAGTGGCAAAGTGAGCAAGGGACTCACGTCTGAGCATACCCTGCCAACTTAGGGCGAACAAAGAAAAACCAAAGGTGATGATGGACGGAGCGTTGACAATACAAACACTCACCCCCAGTCAACTGATCTGGGTTTAATCCATCACCGTTCTTTCGCTCACTCCGCCACCCCAGTTCAGACATGGCCATATGCAAATCAGTCTGACCCTGTGCCTCATGGGAACAGTCCAGCCCGAACTGCCAAGCCATGTCTTCCTTGGACCGGAATCAAGCTTCCCAGGACCGGTTTCTGGCATTACAGCCGTCTTCAGCCGGGCTTGCTTGACTCCAGTGTCAAAGTGAGCAAGGGACTCACGTCTGAGCATACCCTGCCAACTTAGGGCGAACAAAGAAAAACCAAAGGTGATGATGGACGGAGCGTTGACAATACAAACACTCACCCCCAGTCAACTGATCTGGGTTCAATCCATCACCGTTCTTTAGCTCACTCCGCCACCCCAGTTCAGACATGGCCATATGCAAATCAGCCTGACCCTGTGCCTCATGGGAACAGTCCAGCCCGAACTGCCAAGCCATGTCTTCCCTGGACCGGAATCAAGCTTCCCAGGACCGGTTTCTGGCATTACAGCCGTCTTCAGCCGGGCTTGCTTGACTCCAGTGGCAAAGTGAGCAAGGGACTCACATCTGAGCATACCCTGCCAACTTAGGACGAACAAAGAAAAACCAAAGGTGATAATGGACGGAGCGTTGACAATACAAACACTCACCCCCAGTCAACTGATCTGGGTTTAATCCATCACCGTTCTTTAGCTCACTCTGCCACCCCAGTTCAGACATGGCCATATGCAAATTAGTCTGACCCTGTTCCTCATGGGAACAGTCCAGCCCGAACTGCCAAGCCATTTCTTCCCTGGACCGGAATCAAGCTTTCCAGGACCGGTTTCTGGCATTACAGCCGTCTTCAGCCGGGCTTGCTTGACTCCAGTTGCAAAGTGAGCAAGGGACTAACATCTGAGCATACTGTGGTAAATAAATAAATAATACCCTATTTTTGACTAGACATATATCATAACAGATAGCTCAATAAATAAGAGTCAAGATTCGAGGTAGTAGGAGTTTTTGCAGGTTTAATACAGCATAAGGACAGGAACAGGACAACCTGCATAGGAATAGGATGACAGGGCCCAGCAGCTGTTGGGGCTGGGTCTGGGATGAGCGCGCTAACTTTTAATAACAATACATGAGTATATATACATAGCGCAAACACATAGCATTACATTGCAGTAGGCGTAGCAGTGGGTGGAACAGAAGGCGTGACGCGTAGCAGTCGCGAAAGATAAGAGTAAAAAGAAGGTGTAACTCAGACATGTGATGCAAACGTAACAGAATATGTCATGAATGGGCGGAAACATAGGAGGGGGCTACCTAAGGAGCCGGGACCTCTAACCTGGTGGTGCGCGCAAACTGGTAATGACGTGTTACGAGGAGAAGCTGGGGGCTATGAACTCTGTGCTAGGAGCAGAGACTAAAGTCTGGAGGGTCGGAGCGACATGTACCTAGACCCTATCTGGTATCTGATGTTTAGGGAACATGTTGATATAAACTAAGAATCATGAGGGGAGAAGCTAACTGACTCTAAGACTGGAGCATGCATTTATTCTACATATAGTGCGTGATGAAGAATATTAAATGACCATAAAATACAGTATTTCTCTTAACATGGAGCCACATAGGCTAGACAATGACGGAAACTATTGATGTAGTTCAGTAGCTTAGGAATGCAGAGAAGGAGGACTAAACTGATAGCTGGAATCATAACATAGTCTTGGCAGACTCAGAGGCAGAGCCAAGCTGCACCGGGGACTGCGAGGCAGGAAGTAAGTGAAAGGTCGAGGATACAGGTGGGGGCTGGATCGCTCCTCAGCGAGGCTTCTGGAGACAGGAGCTGAATCTAGTGTCCAGGCCCTTTTGAGGCCTAGAAACGGGGACTTTATAATGAAATAACGTGCACACTGAGAAACGTGGCAACGTGGCTTTACATAGGCCTGGTATTCGTAGTATTCACGAGGACTGGAAACTGGCATACTAGAGGAGGACACAACTATAATTGCGTCATTAATCGGACATGGGGAATAACATATGCATATTGGTCATGCACACATAACATATGATGGATGACACGTAGGGACACAGAACATGACAAAATTTACTTTTCCACATTCCCTCCTTGTCACTACGTTTCCATCAGGAAACATCAATATTCATGATACCATCTATCATTTCATACAGTACCATTTGTTCATCTCGAATTGTCTTGGAACGGGATTTAGAACGGGGCTTGGGACTAGGAATACAGGAGGTAGCACACATGCCGCAAATCGCAGGGCCACATTGTATACAGAGGCAGCAGCTGAATATGATCGCTACTGCGATACCTAGAAAGGACAGGACTTTCCATCCCCAGGCGGAAATTATATTCCAGAACCAACCGGACCATGTCCAGGTGCCTGGATCTTGGTGTAATAGATGGGCAATTTTATGAAGTCTGGTTATAGCTGAATAAACAGACGGCGCGTTATTTGGAATAAAAATGCAACAACTGGATCCGATGACTCTACAGGCCCCGCCCCTATCGGCCAGTATGACGTCAAGGACGAGACGATTCTGGAGCACAACAATTCTCATAAAGGATTGCTCTTCGGTTAAGTTACCTAGAGCGGAGGCAGTCTCATCTACTACTGCTTCAAGGGTTCTTGTTAACCTACGGATTAGCTTACTATTTACAACTGTACCTAAATAAGGGAACACACCTTTATCAATATCAATGAATTGCTCTGCAGCAGTTTCAGTATAATCGACAATCGGGAGGTTTCTCTTGTGTCTAGTATGTACTAGGAAGGAATTCCTATGGTAGTCAGGTGGGGCTAGGAAAACAGGTGGCAGTAGGAAGGCAATGTAACAGGTTCCCTCCCAATCGAGGGGCAGACGAACATATGCAGTATGACCACAAACGAAATAAGAATGACGTGAAGCTTTAAAAATAGATTTCCCACTGTCACTATACTGGATAATAGTAGTACAATCACTATGTCCTACGTGTACAGAACCATTATTACGGACACATAATTCGCCTTTGACTGGTAATACTGAAATAGCAGGTGAGTCTGGAGTAGTATCAGACTGAACATTCAGGACCATGAAATTCGAAGAATAGTTACCTAAATTATACACTTCATTTTCTAGATCTAAACCTGTTCTGTGGGGGAGACCTTGCTTGTCTGGGAAACATGTGCTGTTAAGAAAAGACATATCTGTTGAGGATAACGTTAACGTGGACCATGCTCCACACGAACCATTATGTGAAAATGGATAAGGAAAAAGTGGCAGAACTCCCTTTGACGTCTGAAAAGGGGGGAGTCGACCACACACCCAACAATTAGTGGCATTGCTGGTCTGGTGTGAATAATGTAACATGCGGATAAATGAGTTATTGCGCATAGCGAGGCGGTAGGACAGCTCGTGAGGAGGCAGATCACTAAACGTGTGTTCTACTGTAACATTAGAAGGCTTATTTACATGAGAAACTGGAAAACACAGGAAAAATGCGTAACTAGTGCAGGAAATCATTATGCTGAGAAATAATATGAAACTTAGAAAAACGATACATCGGTTTGAGTTTTGACTAACTCTCTCACTATGGGGGTCTATTTTATACATGTCAGAAACAGTCTAACCGTTTCACCTAGGGGAGGACTTATACAATCAAACTGACTGACTTATTTTACTAGACCGGAGTTTTTGCTTATACTCCTGCTGCGGAGTTTTCTCTACTAAGGGAGGGGTTGTATCAATGTCATTTGCGGGACAGTCCTTGAGAACAATGTTTTGACAAGTCTTGATATCCTGGGAAATGTTCTTAGAGACCGGTTTTAATCCGTAGAATTTCTTGACGTGCGAAAGGTGCACCCAGCCGCGGCGTCCTTCCAATTTCACAGCTGTACGGGTGGTGAGGAGGACCTGACGGGGCTCCTTCCAACGTGGCTCCAGCGGACTTGATCTGTCAAATTTACGGACCATCACCATGGATCCTGGAACGATTTCATGCGGTGCCACCTCGGTATTGTCTGGAAATGCGGCGGCAACCTGTGAACGACATGAGTTGAGGGCAGACATCAAGGAAGCTAGGTAATCTGTCAGCATATTACATGAAACATCAGTAATACTTCGGGGTCTAGGAGTACCCCACATGTTAGGGGGGCGGCCGAATACGACCTCATACGGGGACAGACCTGATCTGGAATGTGCGACCATGCGCATATAAAACAAAGCAACTGGCAGAGCTACTAGCCAGTCCACACCTTTCTCTTTACACACTTTTGCAATACGGATTTTCAGAGTCTGATTATGTCTCTCGACTAGACCGGCTGCTTCAGGATGGCGTACACAATGGAACTTCCACTGGTACCCTAACAACAGGGAAACGTGCTTCATCAGTTCAGATGAGAATGGCTGACCGTTATCAGAATATACGACTCTAGGGAGTCCATATCGAGGGAAAAACTCACGAACCAACTGCTTGGCAGTGGTCGCGGCTGTGTAATCTGGGACTGGATATGCTTCTGTCCATCTGGACAAAGCGCATACAACTACAAGGACATACTTGAAACCTCGACATCGCTCCATCTGAATATAATCCATCTGGAGGACCTCAAAAGGGTGGTCAGGAGGCTGGAATCCCCCTTGTTCCACCGGGACACTTTTACCTGGATTAAACTGACAACATATCATACAGGTACGGACTTTCTGCTTGGCTGCAGCTCGTAAATGCTTGTTAAACCAAATGTTCTGGATACTATCTAACATAGCTTTTTCTCCTAAATGTGCTGGACTATGTGCGGTATTAATGATGACTTGAACCATAGAGTCGGGGAGAAACCATGCGGTCCTACCCTTTGTTAACCATCCTTGATCTGTCTGGACCCCTCCTTGTTCAGACCATTTCTTGATTTCATCGGGAGTAGCATGTAACTGGATATCTATGACATCTTGAGTAGGGTCCTTAACTGTCATACATGTAGTCGGATCTGGAGTATGTGTCATGTTAACTTGAATGTCTGGAGTCTGTGCTGTAAGCTTGGCTGTGCGATCTGCTAGATCATTACCTTGGGAAATAATGTCAGTGACTTTCGTATGTGCTTTGCATTTCATGATAGCGATAGATGTCGGTAAATGTATTGCATCTAACAGAGCTTGGATAAGGAAACCATGCTGAATCTTGGTTCCATGAGAAGTCATGAAACCTCTCTCCTGCCAGAGCACTCCAAAGTCGTGTACAACTCCAAATGCGTAACGTGAATCTGTGTAAACATTAACTTTCAGGTTCTTGGCGTGTATACAGGCTTGTGTCAGAGCAACTAGCTCTGCTGCTTGAGCGGACAGGGTATCAATGCGGTGTGTCTTAATAACTTCAGTATCAGTAGTCACTGCATACGCGGCGACTAGTTCTCCTGTACTAGTTCTCATACATGAACCATCCACATAAAGTGTCAGGTCAGGATCTGGTAACGGAATGTCTGTCAGGTCTTGTCTTGGCTTTGTCGTAATGTTGACTACTTCCACACAATCATGTGTGGCAGAATTTGAACTAGCTGATGGTAACAGTGTAGCAGGATTCAGGATGTTGCAGCGTCTAATTTCTATGTGTGGCTGAAACAGTGTCAATTCATAAGCTGTTAAACGTGCAATTGTCAAATGCTGTGTTTGTGTTCGGTTTAAAAGAACTTCCACGGAGTGTGGGACTTGTACTGTCAAGGTATGTCCTAAAACTATGGAATCACTTTGTCTGATAGCTAGTGCTGTGGCTGCAACTGACTTGAGGCACGCAGGCAGAGCCTGGGCTACAGGATCTAGTGTGCTAGAAAAATAAGCACAGGGCTTGTATTGTCCTGCTTGATCTTGTGTAAGAACAGATAATGCTGTACCTTCACGTTCAGTAACGAAAAGTGTAAAAGGCTTACTGTAGTTCGGTGTCGCTAGAACTGGAGCTTGACATAAAGCTTTCTTTAACTTGTTGAAACTAAGTATATGTTCAGATGTCCAAGGGAGAACAGTCGATACGGCTGCCTCCTGTGTCGTTAACTGTATCAGTGGCTTGGCTAGAAATGCATACTGTGGAATCCATTGTCTGCAATAAGAAGTAAGGCCAATAAAAGCACGTACCTCCTTCTGGGTCTTGGGCTGAGGAAGACTCGCTATTAACTGGATACGGTCTGGTGTCAACTGCCTACCCCTCTTGGACAGTAAGTGTCCTAAGTAGACCACTTGCTGGACACAGAATTGAAGCTTCGAAGGGGACACCTTGTGCCCCATCTCGGCTAGGAAATACAGAACCGTCAGTGACGCTCGCTCGCAGTCACGTTCAGAACGGGCTGTGATCAGTAGATCATCGACATACTGGAGCAGGGCAGTGTCAGTTGGCATGTGAATATTGTCTAGTTGTCTCTTGAGTGCTTGACTGTAAATACTAGGGCTTTCTGTGAAACCTTGAGGAGCGCGTGTGAACATATAGCTCCTTCCATTTAAACAAAATCCGAAAAGAAACTGGCTGTCTGGATGGATGGGAACACTAAAAAATGCGTTCTTGAGGTCTATGACAGTGAAGAACGTGGCTTCGGAATCAATGGCTGTCAATAGGGAAGAGATATCTGGGACAACTGGGTACTGAGGAATAATACATTTGTTAAGTTCCCGTAAATCAATCACTAATCGATATACTGGGGGTGCATTTGGATCAGTACGTTTCATGACTGGAATGATCGGAGAGTTACATACATTGGAGTCAGTTTCTACAACTACTCCTTGAGCCATGAGCTCGTCAATAATTTTGGATAAGGCTGCTACAGCCTCAGGTGGCAATCTATACTGCCTGATTCGTGGTAACACTACACCTGGTTTCAGGGTCACACGATGGGGTGTGATTTGCATATAACCTACATCAGTTGGACCTTGCGCCCATAAATGCTGCGGGACATTAGACAGTCTTGAATCAAAATCTCGTAATACATAGTGACCCTTAAAGTCACGTAGGAACAGACGTATTCCCTCTGGGGAACAACATATAACTGCACCTAACTCTTTCAGTGTTTTAATGCCTAATAGATTTTCTGGACATGACTTAGTAAGTAACAGATCAGTAGTGCGGGACAATGGACCTACTTCTAGAGTGACTGGCTTTGAAATCTCATTAACGATAGGCTTTCCTGAAAATCCAAGGGAAACATTTCTTGAGCCTGAGAGCGGAGCCCCTGGAACTTCGGCATGACTAATTGTGGTCCTACTTGCCCCTGTATCAATCAAAAACTTTCTGTCTTTCCCTAATACTTGACTGTGAACATAGGGACCTTCTTGATCTACAGGTATCTCGATGAGAGGCAAGCCTACCTCCCTCTCTAGGCTGTTTCATGAATATGGCTGGTACTCTGGATACTCAGACTGTGCATACTGGTACATCTGCGATGTAACATGCTGTGTTGCAGCGATAGGCTGCGGTGCTGTAACTGTCTGTTGTGCATTCTGTGGCTGAGGAATCTGTGAAACTTGTTCCTGTCTAGGCGGACGTGGTCTTTCTTTAGTCTTACCAGTAGCTATGTTGTGTTTCAGAACTGCACACTCATTTATAAAATGACCTGGCTGTTTACAATAATTGCAGTTCCCTTTAACGGGAGCTGCAGGATGACCAACTTGATTCGGACCCCTCTTCTGACTGTCTTGAGGAACAGATTGTGCAACTAGTACTTTCATTTTCGTGTCTTTCATACGTTTTCTCTCGTGTTCTTGCTCTTCCCTGATTCTATTCTGGTGGTACTGGAGCATCTGGAGCATCTGGGACGGAGTATTTGCTTGCCAGGTGCTTTCGACTTTCAAAACTCGGTTTTTAACTTGTGGGCTTGAATTCTCGACTAATTTAGTAACGAAAAGGTGAGGATATGACTCACTACTTGTCTTGAGGCCACTGTTGATACTAAAGCACTTTTCAAACCTAGAATAAAAATCACTAATATCTTCATCTTGTTTCTGTTTACAGGCTGAGATTGCATCCCAGTCTTCTTTTCTCGTTGTTAATAATCTGGGTAAAACTTGAATTAATAATTCTGGTAATTCTTTACATTTATCTCCAAGACCAGTACCTGGTACACGTATCTTATCTTCTGCATCTAGGACTGCCCAGTCTATCTTTTTCTCTCCCACCTCCCATTCTTTTTCCTTTAGCTTTTCATACACCCCCGCGGGCAGCAGAACCTTTAACATTTTAATGATATCTGGGTAAGTGTATTCCCCCATACGGAGCATGTCTTTTAATTCTCTATGGAACCCTGCTGGATCTTTATCATGACAGGGAATTAATTTCTTCATTTCGAGGAGTTCCATCTTTGTGATCGGAGTGTATACAAACACTCGTTGCATTTCGCCACCCGTTCCTCTGACTGGGTGGACTTCTCGTAACGGATTCTGTCTGTCTATGTAGAATGATTTACTTTCTGGGGGTGAGACATGAACAAAATGCGGGTTCAAGAATGTTCTATATTTGTGGCGCTGTTCTAGAATGACACTAATTAAATCGGTACCTAGACCTCTCCATCTATACTGGAGTAACTCGTTCAAGATATCATGTAACGGGCCTGGATCAGAATGTTGACCCTCATACAGAGTAATGAGGTGCTGAATCATATACATACCCACCAGTCGCTGCTCAGCTGGGGGCATTTTCAGAAACATTTGTGCCACTATTTCGTCTGGAAAAGTGGTAGAATCAGTAATCCATCTGACTGCTGACCGAACTATTTCTTGTTCATGCATGGTACTTAACTCACTATAACCGATTCGTGATTTCAGAATGTGATCGGTAGCTTGGAATACTTGTTCTAGGGAACCTTGTTCTGGTGCTGAATGATGGAAAATAGACTTGTGTTCTAGACGTAAATGGCGATCTGGAAATCTAGGTTTTCCTACATACGCTATTCTGGCAGTATTCTCGTCGTCTTCCTCTTCAGGATCAGAGATACTTTCTTTCTCGCTTACTTGTGCTGCTTTACGCTGTTCGTGTATCTTTATTATCTCTCTACGGATTTTCTTGTACATACTTTCCATGGCACCAATGGTATTGTGCTTTCCTTCGGCTATATTATCACTCCACTTTGTCAGAGTTTTCATTTCTTCCGGGTCTTTAGACGGGTAATCTTGTTCTCTTATTAGACAGTTAATTAAAAACTTTAATATCATGCGCTGAATCTCGGCTTTCCTTTGAGACATGGCATCACTAATACTTCCTGGGTCATCCCCTGTACGGATGAAACGATATATCCTGTCTAGATCTTCTTTCATATTCGGCAGGGTGACTAGATACTCGGTCACCCTCCTTACGCGTACTGAATATAAAACCATATTAAACTCGCCTGGAACTGGGTCATAAACACATTCACCAAGGGTTTGCCTGATCTCTGCAACAGACTTATTACTTTTAGGAGTACGCTGTGATGCTTGAGCATGTAATTCGAGTGCTGATAAACGTTTGTATGGCGGCGGGGTTTGAGGAAGACCTCCTCCTGCGGCCCCTAAACTAGAATCATCAACTGATGCTTTTCGTCCTGGCAGGGTCGGTAATTGTAACGTGGGCTGGACTTGTATGGCGGGCTGACCCGGGGGGGCTGTTAAGGGCACCCCGGTGTCTGGAGGAGCAGGAATTACCTGATTTACAGGGACTGGCGGAGCGCGAACAGGATTTGCATATTCGGGGACTGTGTCGTCCAGATAGGACGAAATAAAAATATCAGCTGCGGTCGGTTTGTGACGTAACTTGGTCGGAACTAACGGTGGCGGGAAATTACTGGATGCCTCCGGGGTCGCTTTTGGCAAGCCCTCAGCAAGAAGAGGATACATACCCTTAATGAGGGCATTCCTCTGTCTGTCTGATTGCTCAGTTCTAACTCGTTCACCTATCTCGATTAATTCTCTTTCTTGGGCTCGTTCTTGGGATTCTCTACTTAATTCTGACTTTCTGATTTCTTTTTCGGTTCTTTTATGAGCTTCTTTGCGCCATAACTCGATGGCATCTTTCTTCGACTGTCTGACTTTCTTTTTCCATAATGCCTCCTCTACTCGCATGATGCATTCGGCATCCCATGTACCCGATACGGGCCATCTATACTTTTCTTCTAGCTGTTTGGTATACTCTACCCATAAATCTAGATACAATATGGCGCTTATGCCATGCTTCTGGTACATAAAGTGACCTGGACTGTCCCTGGGCGGGACGGGAACTGCTGCTTCCAGCAGACCCTTTCTAGTTTTTAACTGACGTAATTTTGAGAAGAGCGGCATGACTGGACTATAATCTGGACATAATACAATACACAATGAAAACACGAAATCACGTCGCACTCATACCACAACATTAAAATACATGAAGAACATTATGAATAACAGTTCGAACAGAATACCACCTGAAAATACTTGAAATTTCTCGAGAACAGAACTGACTAGAACAGAAACTAGATGCACTGCTGAAACAGTACGAAACTTACCGGTCTCTTAAAGAGACACGTCAGGACCCGCATCCACCGAAGTGGACACTTCGTTTGTGGGACTGTGTACCACCAACCCACAGACCAGAGTCAATTAAATTGACCCTGTCTAGATACCACCCCAGTAACGGTACTCACCGGGCAGCAAGAACGGAAGGCCTCGGACTGGACTGGACTGCTACGACGACGAACTTCGGACTTCAGTTACGGGTGGACCTCCGGATACCTCGGACCTTGGACTCTTGGCTTGGGCTCTGGTCGGGGCTCGCCGCGTTCCTCCACCGTCTCGTCTGGATGCTGGACCGTCTCCTCCGTCTCCTCCGTGGGCCTGAGGGATACTTGAGCAGAAATATCTGCCACTGCGCAGAAGAGTTCCGTCACGACTGCAGAGGGTCAGGGGTCGGCGTGGCTTCACCGACGCGTGGGGAAAGGGCAAGTCCCTATTCGGGCGCCATTATGTGGTAAATAAATAAATAATACCCTATTTTTGACTAGACATATATCATAACAGATAGCTCAATAAATAAGAGTCAAGATTCGAGGTAGTAGGAGTTTTTGCAGGTTTAATACAGCATAAGGACAGGAACAGGACAACCTGCATAGGAATAGGATGACAGGGCCCAGCAGCTGCTGGGGCTGGGTCTGGGATGAGCGCGCTAACTTTTAATAACAATACATGAGTATATATACATAGCGCAAACACATAGCATTACATTGCAGTAGGCGTAGCAGTGGGTGGAACAGAAGGCGTGACGCGTAGCAGTCGCGAAAGATAAGAGTAAAAAGAAGGTGTAACTCAGACATGTGATGCAAACGTAACAGAATATGTCATGAATGGGCGGAAACATAGGAGGGGGCTACCTAAGGAGCCGGGACCTCTAACCTGGTGGTGCGCGCAAACTGGTAATGACGTTGTCCCGGGGGCTCAGGGAGGATTGGAGGTTCGACCACTGGAGCGGGAGGGGCCGGCTCAAAGAGAAACACTGGGGCTTTGATTAAAGGTTTTAAGGAGGGCTTTATTGTTATATACGTTTTCTTCATGAAAAGGTAAAGAGTCTTTAGTCTCTGGGTATCGCTGAATGCCGCGGTGCCTTCTGGTCGTGGAAGTCTTTGTCTTGATACGTCTCAATAACAGGTTCCCACGTGGTACCGAAAAGAAAAGGAAATCAAGAGAAGGCGGATTACTGCCAGCACTCTGGGTGGAATCACACAAGGACCGGGAGTGAAGGACACGCAAACCCCGTGAAGTGCTCCAGTTAACTACGGGAGTGACGGAAGGTGCTCGTGTTCAGGGAAGGGTTTGGTTGCAGGAAGTGTTACACCGGGGGCTGTCTCCGCCTCCCAACCCAACCCGCGACCCGGCCCCGTACCTCTTTAAGCCACGCTCCTCCCGTGGGCGCGTGGCAGGGCGACTCGTCCGACCGTTGGCCTCCTGGCTTGTCGTTTCCGTCTGCTTCTCTTCCTTGACCTGGTTCCGCGCTGCTCTCCTCCTCGATCTCCTCCGCGGGGGGGAAACGCCGTCCGTCCTCGATGCCGTGCTTCCTGCTTTTGTCGTCACTAGGGGCGGGACTCCACAATCCCAGCCGTCGGCCTTAAAGGAGCCGTATACATTCACCCCTGATGGCCATTCCGTGTCGGGGTCTCCTTCTTCCTCATGCCACGTAGATGTCTGCGGCTGTTGAGACAAGACGCAAGGTAAAAGGGGGGTGGCGCACCACCAGTCTTTATATTCAGGTGTCTCTTGACAGTCAGACCCGTGACAGACGTGTTACGAGGAGAAGCTGGGGGCTATGAACTCTGTGCTAGGAGCAGAGACTAAAGTCTGGAGGGTCGGAGCGACATGTACCTAGACCCTATCTGGTATCTGATGTTTAGGGAACATGTTGATATAAACTAAGAATCATGAGGGGAGAAGCTAACTGACTCTAAGACTGGAGCATGCATTTATTCTACATATAGTGCGTGATGAAGAATATTAAATGACCATAAAATACAGTATTTCTCTTAACATGGAGCCACATAGGCTAGACAATGACGGAAACTATTGATGTAGTTCAGTAGCTTAGGAATGCAGAGAAGGAGGACTAAACTGATAGCTGGAATCATAACATAGTCTTGGCAGACTCAGAGGCAGAGCCAAGCTGCACCGGGGACTGCGAGGTAGGAAGTAAGTGAAAGGTCGAGGATACAGGTGGGGGCTGGATCGCTCCTCAGCGAGGCTTCTGGAGACAGGAGCTGAATCTAGTGTCCAGGCCCTTTTGAGGCCTAGAAACGGGGACTTTATAATGAAATAACGTGCACACTGAGAAACGTGGCAACGTGGCTTTACATAGGCCTGGTATTCGTAGTATTCACGAGGACTGGAAACTGGCATACTAGAGGAGGACACAACTATAATTGCGTCATTAATCGGACATGGGGAATAACATATGCATATTGGTCATGCACACATAACATATGATGGATGACACGTAGGGACACAGAACATGACAAAATTTACTTTTCCACAATACCCTGCCAACTTTGGGCAAACAAAGAAAAACCAAATGTGATGATGGACGGAGCGTTGACAATACAAACACTCACCCCCAGTCAACTGATCTGGGTTTAATCCATCACCGTTCTTTAGCTCACTCCGCCACCCCAGTTTAGACATGGCCATATGCAAATCAGTCTGACCCTGTGCCTCATGGGAACAGTCCAGCCCGAACTGCCAAGCCATGTCTTCCCTGGACCGGAATCAAACTTCCCAGGACCGGTTTCTGGCATTACAGCCGTCTTCAGCCGGGCTTGCTTGACTCCAGTGGCAAAGTGAGCAAGGGACTCACGTCTAAGCATACCCTGCCAACTTAGGGCGAACAAAGAAAAACCAAAGGTGATGATGGACGGAGCGTTGACATTACAAACACTAACCCCCAGTCAACTGATCTGGGTTTAATCCATCACCGTTCTTTAGCTCACTCCGCCACCCCAGTTCAGACATGGCCATATGCAAATCAGTCTGACCCTGTGCCTCATGGGAACAGTCCAGCCCGAACTGCCAAGCCATGTCTTCACTGGACCGGAATCAAGCTTCCCAGGACCGGTTTCTGGCATTACAGCCATCTTCAGCCGGGCTTGCTTGACTCCAGTGGCAAAGTGAGCAAGGGACTCACGTCTGAGCATACCCTGCCAACTTAGGGCCAAGAAAGAAAAACCAAAGGTGATGATGGACGGAGCGTTGACAATACAAACACTCACCCCCAGTCAACTGATCTGGGTTTAATCCATCACCGTTCTTTAGCTCACTCCGCCACCCCAGTTCAGACATGGCCATATGCAAATCAGTCTGACCCTGTGCCTCATGGGAACAGTCCAGCCCGAACTGCCAAGCCATGTCTTCCCTGGACTGGACTCAAGCTTCCCAGGACCGGTTTCTGGCATTACAGCCGTCTTCAGCCGGGCTTGCTTGACTCCAGTGGCAAAGTGAGCAAGGGACTCACGTCTGAGCATACCCTGCCAACTTAGGGCGAACAAAGAAAAACCAAAGGTGATGATGGACGGAGCGTTGACAATACAAACACTCACCCCCAGTCAACTGATCTGGGTTTAATCCATCACCGTTCTTTCGCTCACACCGCCACCCCAGTT
This sequence comes from Lissotriton helveticus, assembly GCF_964261635.1. Lineage (NCBI taxonomy): Eukaryota > Metazoa > Chordata > Amphibia > Caudata > Salamandridae > Lissotriton > Lissotriton helveticus. Next base: position 379,537,757 of record NC_136067.1, read on the forward strand.
CAGACATGGCCATATGCAAATCACTCTGACCCTGTGCCTCATGGGAACAGTCCAGCCCGAACTGCCAAGCCATGTCTTCCTTGGACCGAAATCAAGCTTCCCAGGACCGGTTTCTGGCATTACAGCCGTCTTCAGCCGGGCTTGCTTGACTCCAGTGGCAAAGTGAGCAAGGGACTCACGTCTGAGCATATCCTGCCAACTTAGGGCGAACAAAGAAAAACCAAAGGTGATGATGGACGGAGCGTTGACAATACAAACACTCAACCCCAGTCAACTGATCTGGGTTTAATCCATCACTGTTCTTTAGCTCACTCCGCCACCCCAGTTCAGACATGGCCATATGCAAATCAGTCTGACCCTGTGCCTCATGGGAACAGTCCAGCCCGAACTGCCAAGCCATGTCTTCCCTGGACTGGAATCAAGCTTCCCAGGACCGGTTTCTGGCATTACAGCCGTCTTCAGCCGGGCTTGCTTGACTCCAGTGGCAAAGTGAGCAAGGGACTCACGCCTGAGCATACCCTGCCAAATTAGGGCGAACAAAGATAAACCAAAGGTGATGATGGACGGAGCGTTGACAATACAAACACTCACCCCCAGTCAACTGATCTGGGTTCAATCCCTCACCGTTCTTTAGCTCACTCCGCCACCCCAGTTCAGACATGGCCATATGCAAATCAGCCTGACCCTGTGCCTCATGGGAACAGTCCAGCCCAAACTGCCAAGCCATGTCTTCCCTGGACCGGAATCAAGCTTCCCAGGACCGGTTTCTGGCATTACAGCTGCCTTCAGCCGGGCTTGCTTGACTCCAGTGGCAAAGTGAGCAAGGGACTCACATCTGAGCATACCCTGCCAACTTAGGACGAACAAAGAAAAACCAAAGGTGATGATGGACGGAGCGTTGACAATACAAACACTCACCCCCAGTCAACTGATCTGGGTTTAATCCATCACCGTTCTTTAGCTCACTCCGCCACCCCATTTCAGACATGGCCATATGCAAATCAGTCTGACCCTGTGCCTCATGGGAACAGTCTAGCCCGAACAGCCAAGCCATGTCTTCCCTGGACCGGAATCAAGCTTCCCAGGACCGGTTTCTGGCATTACAGCCGTCTTCAGCCGGGCTTGCTTGACTCCAGTGGCAAAGTGAGCAAGGGACTCACGTCTGAGCATACCCTGCCAACTTAGGGCGAACAAAGAAAAACCAAAGGTGATGATGGACGGAGCGTTGACAATACAAACACTCACCCCCAGTCAACTGATCTGGGTTTAATCCATCACCGTTCTTTCGCTCACTCCGCCACCCCAGTTCAGACATGGCCATATGCAAATCAGTCTGACCCTGTGCCTCATGGGAACAGTCCAGCCCGAACTGCCAAGCCATGTCTTCCTTGGACCGGAATCAAGCTTCCCAGGACCGGTTTCTGGCATTACAGCCGTCTTCAGCCGGGCTTGCTTGACTCCAAAGGCAAAGTGAGCAAGGGACTCACTTCTGAGCATACCCTGCCAACTTAGGGCGAACAAAGAAAAACCAAAGGTGATGATGGACGGAGCGTTGACAATACAAACACTCAACCCCAGTCAACTGATCTGGGTTTAATCCATCACTGTTCTTTAGCTCACTCCGCCACCCCAGTTCAGACATGGCCATATGCAAATCAGTCTGACCCTGTGCCTCATGGGAACAGTCTAGCCCGAACTGCCAAGCCATGTCTTCCCTGGACCGGAATCAAGCTTCCCAGGACCGGTTTCTGGCATTACAGCCGCCTTCAGCCGGGCTTGCTTGACTCCAGTGGCAAAGTGAGCAAGGGACTCACATCTGAGCATACCCTGCCAACTTAGGGCGAACAAAGAAAAACCAAAGGTGATGATGGACGGAGTGTTGACAATACAAACACTCACCCCCAGTCAACTGATCTGGGTTTAATCCATCACCGTTCTTTAGCTCACTCTGCCACCCCAGTTCAGACATGGCCATATGCAAATTAGTCTGACCCTGTTCCTCATGGGAACAGTCCAGCCCGAACTGCCAAGCCATGTCTTCCCTGGACCGGAATCAAGCTTTCCAGGACCGGTTTCTGGCATTACAGCCGTCTTCAGCCGGGCTTGCTTGACTCCAGTTGCAAAGTGAGCAAGGGACTCACGTCTGAGCATACCCTGCCAACTTAGGGCAAACAAAGAAAAACCAAATGTGATGATGGACGGAGCGTTGACAATACAAACACTCACCCCCAGTCAACTGATCTGGGTTTAATCCATCACCGTTCTTTAGCTCACTCCGCCACCCCATTTCAGACATGGCCATATGCAAATCAGTCTGACCCTGTGCCTCATGGGAACAGTCCAGCCCGAACTGCCAAGCCATGTCTTCCCTGGACCGGAATCAAGCTTCCCAGGACCGGTTTCTGGCATTACAGCTGTCTTCAGCCGGGCTTGCTTGACTCCAGTGGCAAAGTGAGCAAGGGACTCACGTCTGAGCATACCCTGCCAACTTAGGGCGAAGAAAGAAAAACCAAAGGTGATGATGGACGGAGCGTTGACAATACAAACACTCACCCCCAGTCAACTGATCTGGGTTTAATCCATCACCGTTCTTTCGCTCACTCCGCCACCCCAGTTCAGACATGGCCATATGCAAATCAGTCTGACCCTGTGCCTCATGGGAACAGTCCAGCCCGAACTGCCAAGCCATGTCTTCCTTGGACCGGAATCAAGCTTCTCAGGACCGGTTTCTGGCATTACAGCCGTCTTCAGCCGGGCTTGCTTGACTCCAGTGGCAAAGTGAGCAAGGGACTCACTTCTGAGCATACCCTGCCAACTTAGGGCGAACAAAGAAAAACCAAAGGTGATGATGGACGGAGCGTTGACAATACAAACACTCAACCCCAGTCAACTGATCTGGGTTTAATCCATCACTGTTCTTTAGCTCACTCCGCCACCCCAGTTCAGACATGGCCATATGCAAATCAGTCTGACCCTGTGCCTCATGGTAACAGTCCAGCCCGAACTGCCAAGCCATGTCTTCCCTGGACTGGAATCAAGCTTCCCAGGACCGGTTTCTGGCATTACAGCCGTCTTCAGCCGGGCTTGCTTGACTCCAGTGGCAAAGTGAACAAGGGACTCACGCCTGAGCATACCCTGCCAATTTAGGGCGAACAAAGAAAAACCAAAGGTGATGATGGACGGAGCGTTGACAATACAAACACTCACCCCCAGTCAACTGATCTGGGTTCAATCCATCGCCGTTCTTTAGCTCACTCCGCCACCCCAGTTCAGACATGGCCATATGCAAATTAGTCTGACCCTGTTCCTCATGGGAACAGTCCAGCCCGAACTGCCAAGCCATGTCTTCCCTGGACCGGAATCAAGCTTTCCAGGACTGGTTTCTGGCATTACAGCCGTCTTCAGCCGGGCTTGCTTGACTCCAGTTGCAAAGTGAGCAAGGGACTCACGTCTGAGCATACCCTGCCAACTTAGGGCAAACAAAGAAAAACCAAATGTGATGATGGACGGAGCGTTGACAATACAAACACTCACCCCCAGTCAACTGATATGGGTTTAATCCATCACCGTTCTTTAGCTCACTCCGCCACCCCATTTCAGACATGGCCATATGCAAATCAGTCTGACCCTGTGCCTCATGGGAACAGTCCAGCCCGAACTGCCAAGCCATGTCTTCCCTGGACCGGAATCAAACTTCCCAGGACCGGTTTCTGGCATTCAGAAATATGTTAAATAAACAGACAAGTGTTTATTTACAAGTTAACTAAAGTAACAGAAAAGAAGCAAGTAAGGTATCCTGCCCCACTTAACTTTAGGAACACAATAATTGTTTAAGACATCTTGCAACAAACGTGTAAAAATATGTCAAATTCTCTTCAAAATTAAAAAAGGGCGTTTTATTAACATGCAGAAACATTTCACCTTTGTATACCAGATTACATCAGTCCATTGAATGAGGAAGCAATCATGCCTCCTCCCACTATGACAACAATGGCAATAATGTACTAAGAGGCAAGTTGGTTGTGTTGTTCAACCTTCTGAGTGGCCTGGGTTGTTGTTATACATGGACAACATCATAGTTTATTAAAACAAACACAAGAGAAGGTTTTGTGCAGTGCAATGTCTTTAACGCATGGATTTCAAAGTGCTCTTATATGTGATAATGAAGAAAAAGGAGGCAAAATGAAATAAAACAGTTACCCAGGATCACACAATTTGGTCAAGTGGGGAAGTCTGGATTGATCGTAGGTTTTCTTGTTTCATATTGCGCAATTCTGTTTCATTCCAATTCAGTTATGAAGTTACTTCTTTTTTACTCTCCCAAGGCAGTGAAAGCAAGTAGAGAAGGCTTACTCAAGGTGCGAAAGAGGTATAGCGATTCAGATACAGCATAACACAGGATTGTCAAATCTATGACTCTTCAACGGACTAGGAGCTTAATTTAGAGGGTAGTATGAAATGAAACCCTCAAAATATCTCCATGAATCACTGACCACACCATGTACATGCTCTACTTCCCCAGTACCCACCTTACCCACCCCCCCTGCAAAGCTCCACTCCCACCTTCCTGGCGGCAGTGCAGCCCTCAGACACACCACAAACCATACTTTGCGGCCCATGGGAAAATGTTTGGGAGTACCCATGACCTAGAACATATATTAGATTTTAGAAAGACGGACTATCTGTATCGCTCCTTGTCAGACCATGCTCCTCTATCTATTACATCACTTGGAGAGGTTTGTATTGCACCTACAAACTAGTGGCACTTACCAATCAGAGCATTACATGACTACCCCATACCGGGAGGACATCAGGGTTGCCATAGAAGAATGATTTGCCGTTAATATGAACACAGGGGAATCCATAGGGATTCAATGGGAAGGATTTAAGGTAATGATTAGTGGAAATGTATCGGCACAACACTTCAGGTCAAGAAATCGCTGACAATGATAGGATCATTTGAGAGTCAAATAAAGGAAATGGATAGGCAAGTAGTAGTGGGACTGAGAACCTGGGAAGATGGAATGTTTTAATCGAGAACCTCACACAGGCCAGGGACCATCTTGGTAAACTTGATTCTAGAACATGTAATGAATCAGCCCATGTGCAAGAAGATAAGACAGGACGTCTACGTGTTTTGGTAGTCAACAGAGAAAAATAGTAATCAGATGGTGATAGCGATTCTCAATTAATGAGGTCTAAGAAGAAGCCCAGCTGCCAAAGCTGAGGGAGGAACTAAGGGCCACATGTATGATCGGTACATTTTGCAAGTTCCTGATTGTGACTTTTTGTGACTAGCAATTAGGAGGTCATAAAATTCGATGTGCATCAGTGTATTTGACACTGTTTGCAATTCCAAGTGGGTTGCAAAATTCTTTATATTTTTCAAACCAGCTCATGGTACAATACATATCCTGAAATTACAATGCAGGTATAGAAGTACAGCACAATTTAAGTGATAGACAGCCGAGAGGCTCCATCTCATCCCATGGGTACAAAATGTACTCTACATTGTGGCTTGGTCCAATAACAGTGTGCACACCCCCTCTCCGCCTATCTCGGGCCAGGATTAACTATGCCTAGCGATGAGTCCCCGCCCCTAGTCAGAGAATCACCCCGGTATCTCCGCCAGGGGCCCCATATCTTTTCCCACTACTTGAGCAACCTCAACTCTGGTATAACACTTCCTCTGCCCACTGGCATCAGTTAAGGTCAGCCTTCCAATCTGATACAGACGGGGGAGAGGGGCCCCCCACCGCCTCACTATATTTTGCTTCGCCACACCCACTGTCAGAGCAAGTCAAAGTCTATTATATTTACACCAGTCCTCCTCTCCCTGTATCATTAATATCAACCACTTGGCATCTAGCGGTACTCTGATCGTTAGGACCTCCGACATCACGTTCGTCACTCCCTGCCAGTAAGATTGGATCAGAGGACATTCCCACAAAATATGATAAGAGGAGCCCTCTTGCACACATACACTTGTGCATAATGGTGTCGTTAATGCTCCTATCTTACATAGTAGTGTGCGTAACAAGCCTGGTGAAGTATTTTTAACTGTATCCAACTAAATCGTGCTCCGATGGCTACATCTCAGGGCCCTTGTAGGGTCTACCCAGTCCTTGTCTTCAATGCTTCATATGTCGTCCGTTCAGGTTCTTCTTAGGTGGCCCAGCAGGTCGAGGGAATTATTTATTAACTTCTGATTGATCACTGATTTGCCCCTGCCTGGAATCAAGTCTGTGAGTAGGCGGTCCTCCAATGGGGAGGCATATGGCAAGCTCACTCCTTCCTAAATATGAATCCGGAGGGCTTGACTGAGTTGGTAGTAGTGGAGTCTCTGGGTAGGACACAACTCGTATTCCTGGCTAAGTGCTTCAAAGGTCAACAATGTTACCCCACTTCAAACATCCCCTAGGTGCTCTATTCCTATCTTTGCTCACCGCAAAAACCCTAATAGGGCAGTTACCTTGCTCAGCTTGTCACTGTGCCATAAGGGGGTCACGGTGGTCAGCGTAGTCTGCCAACCCAGGTAGCGATCAGCCTCAATCCAGCATTTTACAACTACCAACATGTGCAATGGTAAGACCACCCTCCAACGACTCTCATAGAGGACAGTTTCATAATTCCTTGCATGCATCACTGCCCTATCTAACCTATGGGCCAGGTCAACCCAATCTGAGAAAACCAAATCATTTATTACTATAAGTTGGGAGGTCCAATAGTATATTTTGATATCTGGCAGAGCCAGGCCCTGTCGTAAACCCCCCGTTGTAAACTACTCAGCGCAATGCGTGGTGTGCCCCCCTGCCATAGTAGAGTCCATAATTCATGATCAATTTGTTTAAAAAAGGTTGGTGGGACAGGGAAGGGTGTGTTTTGAAGCGCATACAGAAAACGCGGCAGAGCCATCATTTTATATAGCGCCGCCCCACCCATTAGAGATACTGGGAGGTTGCACCAGTGTGCCACATCTGAATGGAGTAGGTCAAGTTGAGGGGTGAGGTTTTGCTGCAAGAATAGTCGCTGATCCCGGGTCACCTATATGCAGAGGTACTTAAATCCTTCAAGATCAGTTGCATACGTGCATACGCTTGGATGCCTCGGGGGGAGGCACGGGGGTCCCGATAGAGAAAACACCACTGATTTGGCCCAATTTATTCTGAAGCCTAAATAACTGCTAAGGAGCTCAAAGACATGGAGAATTCTTGCCATGGAGTTAAATGGCCTGGAGACATATAGCACTATGTCATTGGGATATTCGTTCCTCTCAGCTGCTCTGTGATGGAATACCCCAGATCTGTGGATCTGGCCGGATCCAGCACACCAACAGCTCCTGCGCTAAGGTGAATATCCCCCTGCCTCTTTGCAGGGGGAAAATCCTAGACAGCTAGACAGCTATACGTTGATCCTCCAGTAAGCAGGCGGCTTCCTTTGCCGCTCGGAACATCACCAGCATTGGTGCCGCTATCTTGCCTGACATACCTGTGAATAACTAAATAGGCAGCCCATTGGGACCCGCGCTTCACCAGACTGTAGGGCCTCGAGAGCCGAATCCACCTCCTCTACCGTAAGTTCCTCTTCCAGAACCTTCATCTTCTTGATCATCAGCATGAGCTGGGAGAAATCCCATAGGAACTCCTCGCAATTCAATGCTGTTCTAGTACTCACGGGTGTGTATAAGCTTCATAAGATGCAAATGTGTCTGCTATAGCAGAATTCGTCATCTGCAGAGATCCTGTACTATCTTTAACCCCAGTCGAAACAGCATGGATCACCCTGTGCATAATGATCCAAGTGTTTCCTGCATGCTGTGCAGCTTTTGCCTTCAGCTGTGCCCGCTGTGTGTCAAAATATAGAAGTCATGAACATCACAACCAGTGGGCTGATCCAAGCTATGAAGGACAAGAGATGATACAGAGACAGCATGCAAATTAGTGATTTGGTATCAGATGGGGTAACGTGGAAACCATCTTTTAGTAGGGATACCAAATGACTGAGATTTCAGGCCCCGTTGAGTTGACAAAAAAAATCAGACAGATGCTTGTACTTTTCCATGGTTCAGAAGTAAACCTGCTTTTGTATCTCATGGCTTGCCCAAGAAAGATACGATAACAAAGCAGGGTGCTAGCTTAGCCGCAAGTATTTCAGCATATCACATTTAGAAATATTTCTGGTATGTGCTATGATATTGCAATTATTTCTATGGGAACGTACCAGAGCTAATATGTTGCATTACAGTGGAAAGTGCTAAAGCTGCCACCTACACAGGAGACGTGGTCAGCAACAGTACAGTTGGGACCATAAATGGTATAATGCAGCCTAGGCCTTTCCTGTTTGGACAAATATCTGATGCTTAATTTGTGCTATGTGCATTATGATGCTGTTTCCTCTGTGGTTTGTGTAAATAAAAGCTGTCAAAATCGTCACATCTTCAGACACTCAGTGGCTATGCCGACTGTCTCCGTTTTGCACGTATTTGCATTATAATTCTGTTCATCTTATGTGCTGACAGAGAGTTGGATTTGTGGTATCATTTCTTTATTCTGTATTTCAGCTTCCAAACCCCCAACACACAGGATTTTTCCCTGCCCCCTATGTCGTACAGCCTGCAATGTACGCATAGTGTGTATGATAGGGTTGCGTTCTGGGCCAAGGTTCATAAATCATGTTGGCCCATCAAAAGGCGATGTTGAAGTTTTTCACGCTCAAGTGCTTGGCCCTGTAACACTGCCTCCCTCTTTTCCCCCCAATCAGTGCCTAAGCCTGTCCAATTATCACTACTTTAAATACTTCCCACAGGCTACATGGGGTTGACACTGATCACCTATTCTCTTGGAAGGAGAAGTCGGCGCCCAAGCTCAATTGATCTCTAAGCTCCCAGTCTCTTAGATACCATGGGTCAAGTCTGGGAAAGGCAGTCAGATTGATTGGTGGGCCCCTAATTCCGACACTTACAGGGCAGTGGTCGAGAATTTCCCACGCATGATGCTTCGCGTCTTCAAACGTCTCAACCTGGGCGTGCTGCGTAAAGAGGTAGACTGACATGACAACGAGCATGGGAAGACGAGTAGTAAGTCTACTGCTTCAATTAAGGATTATGGGTCCTCCAGAGATCCACCATACTCATTGCAGACATAAAGGCTGTGAGTACCTCCCTCTCCATGCACTCCCCTGCACCTAGCCTATCCATCACAGCATTCATGTCACCCCCCAATAGGCGAGTCCCTGCTGGCAGCTCCAGAAGAAGGACACTGCGTTTTGGAAGGAGTATGCTGTGGAGCCTAGATAGGATGTATAGTGAGTATAAATTAATGGAGCGACCCTCCCAAGTACCTGGGAGGGCCACATAGCATCCAATGTCGTGCCACCAGACCCTGGTAATTGTAAAGGGCACGGAGTTTTTAATCAGGATACCCATCCCCAGAGAGTCTGTAGAGTACCCTGAGTGGGCCAGTAGTCTATACCCACACTGGTCCAGAGCCTTATGACTATTTCCTTCTAGGCATGTCTCTTGCAGCAATATTATATCTGGGGAGTGGCATTTAATGTGTTGTATCACCAAAGTGCATTTAATTTTATTGCCTAACCCATTGACATTCCACGTTGATTTGGGTCAGTTGCAGTTCTGTCGAAAAAATATAACTCGGGTAATGTGACATCCATTTGCTACGTGCAATACGTGCGCCCCCGCTGTTCGAAATTTTTCACTTAGATGACCCAAACTATTCGACCTGTTAACAAGGGTAAACAATCCCAAGAACTTCCCCCTCCTTGCGTCCCTGAATAGTGAGTTGCGAACCTCCCACTTTCCCAACCTGCAATGGGACAGCGCTACCGCCGCCAATGAGAACAAGTCGGATGATGTATAGTTATGCATCTCATACCCCTAATAAACAGTGTGTCTAGGTCTATCTTCCCTCAGAGTCTCGGATACCATCTCGGGCCAGCAGTGCCTGATAATACGGGGCAGTATTTACCCCCCAAAGCTCTACCTGCATTCTCGAGGTCTCCCTACCCTCCCACCCCTCAAAAAAGAGTAAAGCTACCATACAGGTGTCAGTGCAATAAACATTCATCTTGAGTAAGAGACAGTCTCCCGGGCTGGCGGGCCTGCAGAGGATTTAATGCTCTGCGACTCAGGGAGCAGCTGTGTGTCAACGATATTCCTTCCATGGCCTGCCACCCACCAGCCCTCCAGCTAGTCCCAAGCCTCTTCCAGCATGGTGAAGTACAGTGACTTATCGTTGGCAATTACTCGGAGCTTGGCTAGGTACAGCATCATGTATTTAATGTCTTTGTCTCTCAGGGCCTTCTTGGTCGAGTCAAAAGTGCGCCATTGTCTCTGCACCTAGAGTGCAAAGTCCAGGCGGAATCTAATCATTGAATTTTCATACTGCAAATCCCCATGAGTGTGGGCAGCCTGAAGGATTGTGTCCTGATCTCTGTAATTGAATATGTGCGCGATTAGTGTATGGGGTAGCCCCCAGGGGCAGCCGTGGTCCCAACACTCAGTGAGCATGTTCGATAGAGAAGTAATTAGAAAGTCTTTTAGGTTGAAGGGAAATAAGGATGAGGTCTTCCAGGAAAAGATCTGCTGACTTTCCCTCTGCCCCTCAGGGACCCTCACCATGTGTATATTGTTGCATCTGGCCCTTTCTTCCTGATCTTCCAGCCGGGCCTTCGTTTCTGACTTTTGTTTGGTGAGGTTAGCAACCTGTTCTTCAAGGCCTTTGGTCTTGGACTGCAGTGCCCCAATTTGCATTTTGGCTGTCGACACTTTGTCCACCATGTTGCGGAAATCTGCACACAGCAGATTTCCATCTTCGGTCACTGTATCCAGTTTTGACTCTGGCGTGCCCCATAGATCTTTTATTGCCCTCATTATGTTTTTCTAGGAGGGCTACGGTGTAGGCTCCTCCGCAGTCATCTCTTCCGAGTCTTTAGAATGCCTCAGTTCCATTGCAACCACATATTTGTCTATCTGGTTGGGCTGCCCGGAGTGGGAGCCCTTGGTCCGAACCATCTTTTCAAGTGCCCTGAACTCGAGGGGACCCAGTCTATTGCGCTGATTCACTTAGTAGACATTCCAGTCCAGAGCCTATATGCCACACCCGGGTCTCCCCCTCCTTTGTTGACACTCTAACCTAGGATCTCAGAGCCCTGCCTCTGGAACAATTTCACCCTTGTGCAGGAGAACCTCAGCTTCCGTGTGTGGGCTCACCCTTCCATGGTGCTCTGTTCAACTGCTAGGCATCGTAACCAGCATACCTATTATCTCTGCCTGGCTGCCAGTATGAGGCAGATGGAGTGCATCAATCTCAGCAGGCTTGCCCAATGTCACTGCCTGTTGCCAATAGGAAGGCAAATAAATCTCGAGTTCCACAACTCAGGCCCAGAAGGCCGTCACCCAGTGCTCCTGCTGTGCCTCACACCCTGCAGAGACTCCTTACTTGGTCCTGGCGAGGGCTGGAGGAGGCCTCCTTCTCACTCCCATTGGTGAGGCAGCCGTCACGCTCTCGCTCACAGGGGAGGACTTTCTCCTTTACATTTCCACTCAATTTGGGGGTGATGGAGATACCCAAACCGTTGTGCACCGGTCCTATCCATTCCCCCTGCAGAAAGTGGGTCCGCCGCAAAGGCCGGTTAGTCCTTGGGCCCGGCCTGTTCTAATAACATTCAGCTGCAGCGGTCCTGGCCTCACTGGGCCCTGTTGGCGGCTGCACAATCAATCTCCAGCTGCCTACCTCTGGGCCCTTCAGCCTGTGCATGTCTCCGGGAGCCCGCGCAGCCCTACCTCACTCACCGCCGTTTGAACTTCCGGCCGAGGCTCATGGCAACACCCTTGGCAGCCATGAGCCTTTAACTGCTGCTGTTCGAGGGTGTGCCAGGCTTCTCCTAGGGTGGAGGCCTGGCCGGGGTCGTCGTCATCTTGGTTACGGCTGTGAGGCAGATGCGGCTCAATATTCATGAGGCAGGTCACAATTTGCGACCCATTGGGAATGACCAAAATCACAATGATGGTGGCCTACTGGGGCTTACACTTCCGGAGGACCATCACAGCAGGGAGGCCACTTTCCATCAAACAGATTTTATTATTCACACCACCATCATTGCATTGGCTGGTTTGGGGTGCTGCTAAAAGCCTCAGTACCATAATCACGAATTTACAAGCGAATCGGGCTAAAATGGAATATATAGACAGTTTTCCTATATAAATAGAACTGCTATATAAAAGAAAGTTTTTATCAAATACCAACTTATAGAATACGGTGGCTCTGACGGCAGATAAGAAAAGAATTTATCCAATACAAAGAAACCTTATCAAAGAAATACTACTTGTGGCAAGATTTTTAAACACTGCTGATTATGTAATTGATTAAACATAATCCACCTAAATATAAAGATTTTATCAACAGTTTCTGTCCTGAAGAAGGTGAAAGTATCAAATAAACACCAAAACCCTGCATTGACTTTTTTTTAACTCTGTATGTGATACAAATAAGATTGCAACCTGTATTGGGAGGAAAACCATTAAGGATATAGGATTGATTATGCTATGTATTTCTGTGTTTTTATCTTTAAATTTTAAATAAAAATCTTTTAATAGAGTATGTGGTTTAAATAGAAGTATGATTTTGCGGATTTAATGATTGTTGTCATTGTGGTACATTTTAAAGTATATATTTTCTGATAAGCAGACACAGTCTATGTAGTTGATGTGAAGCATGATCTGTTAAGACCCTCATTACACGTTTTGCCCCTTGTGAGATATTCTGCCAGTTTATATATCGAGCTATAGGGACTCTTGTGTGCTTTTTAGCTTTGGGGTCAGAAGACCACCATACCTTTACTTGCTTATTCAATAAAGCAATTTTCTTTTTGTAATTGAGACCGTTTTACTTAAAGGAAAATGGGAATGCCTTTAAAAAAATGGAAAAGTTTTCTTTTCATTTTTTAAGAGTCGACAGTGGTCCAGGGGACCACTGCCTTCTCTTACAAAAATGTTTGTGCCTACATTCGCATTTAAAGTTGGTGGTAAAATGCGAATGCTTTGCAACTGCATTCTGATTGGAAAACATTCATACATCTCCCTACGACTCACTATTAGGAAGGGACACCCTTAACACGCCCCTCCCTAATACCAACTCACAAACCCTATTTTGCGATTCAGTAATAAATTACTGACTCACAAAATAGAGTTAGTACATGTCAAAAGTCTTTTAAGTGGTCGTAAACGTCCTGATTCTCCATTTGTGACTGCTAAAACCTTCCGTAAATGTAGCCCTTAATGGTTCATTGGATATCATCAATATCAAATGTGCAATACATCATATGGGGTCAGGGAAAAGACAGGTACTTGATGATCTTCCTGTGGAATTTTATCAAGAATATGCCGACTCCTCAACTTCGCCAGTATTATATATATGTACAATGAAGCATGCTTTCAGAAACTATGAGGGAATCACAAATTGTGATAATAATGAAACTGGGTAAAGATATTTTAGAATGTGAATCCGATAGACCACTATCTATGATCAATGTAGACATGAAAAGTGAAGGGAATACCTTAGCTTAACGACTGGCTAAAGTGGTTGAAACTTTCACACATGCTGATCAGGTGGGATCTGTAGGGGATGTACGACTGCTACTAATATATTATAGGTATTTATGGTCATGAAGCACACTCTGCGTACCAGGGAGTGATGTGCCTTGGCTAGTCTACATTCCCAAAAAGCATTTGACCCAGTAGACTGGACATTTATGGGCAAAACACTTGAAAAGTAAATGATGGGATACCAGTTTCCCAAGTGGATCTCTCTTCTGTACATAGGTAGTAAGGCCAGAGTACATAAAAGACACAAAGGGGCATACTTACAATGCCCCTGCAGCACTTTTACACCACTGGAGCGTCACTTTTGTGATGCTTTGGAGGCGCAGTGTGCCAGTCCATATTTACAAGGCCATGCAAAGCCACTCTGCGTGGCTATTCATGTCTTTGTAAATAAGGAGTAAACCAATGCCTTACTCTGTGTGGAAAGGGTGTTCCATGGATGTTGCTGTGGGTGTGCACAACACCCATGGTTTTTAACACTGCCCCAGATTTACAACATAGCGTAAAGCTGGGGCAGCTCCAAAACTAATGCCTTCCAGAAGCAGGCGTAACGAGGAGAAATGTTGGCATATTTCCTTGTTTTTTAATCTTTCCTGCAGCACACACAGAACAAGCAAAATTTCTCCTTTGTTTTTGTGCAGGAAGGTCTCCTTCCTGCACAAAAACAATCAAGCCAACAACACAGACACCCTTGCACTATGGTGCAAGTGTGTCTGCATTGGCGCTCGGCTGCATTTTGACTGCCAGTGGCAGAAAGGACGGGAATGTGCAGTATCTTGTAGCTACGGCACATTCCTGCCCCTTTTATTTTGTTGTAGGGCATCGTAGCTAGAAGACTTGCAGTGCTGCCCTGTGCCAAAATATTGTAAATATGCCCCAGAGTATGCAATAGATGGGATATATAGAGGGGGACCAGGCAGGGATGGCCACTGGCACCATCGATATTCACTTTCATCATAAAAGTTAAATAAGCCCGAGATTTAGGAGAACACACTACATTTCTTCTTTCATATTACTTAATACTAAACTAGTTGTAATAACATTATATGCCAATAACAAGTTATTGATGTTGAGGGATTTGACGGGAACATGGCCTGCAGTGGCAACAGCATTGGGAGTGAGGAGACGCTTACCGGGCATCACATTGAACCTACATAAATCTGCAATGTAAATGGAGCTCAGGAACGGGCAGAGATAGAGACACCATTACAGATCTAAACTATCCCATTTCAATACCTAGTGATTATGCTAAGGGAAAATTGGGAACATCCTCTTGAACACTCAAACTTGGCTAACGGACAACCACCTCCTACTCAACACCTCCAAAACCAAATTCTTGCTCATTTCTCCTCCGAAACATACCCTCAAGGTAGACCACTGGATGAACCATCTCACTGCTTTCAACTGCCCCGTCATTATTGTTTCAGCCAAATCACTCGGAATCACCCTGGACAAACACTGAAATTTGAAGAACCACATTAGTAAGGCTTGCAAGGGAACGAATCACCAGTTGAGACTACTCAGGAATCTCAAACCTTTCCTCCCAGAAACTGACTTCAAGCATGTTGTTCAAGCTCTGGTTTTGCTGCTAGACTATGGCAGTGCTACACTATGTGGCCTCCCGAAATATTCCTTGGCCACACTTAAAGCTGTATTGAATGCGGCAGCCAGACTGCCATGGGCACTAAAAGATCTGCGCACATTTCCCCAGTTCTAAAATCTCTAAATTGGTTGCCTTTTGAAGCAAGAATATAGTTAAAGATCGCCTGCCTGACACATAAAGCTCTCCATTTCAAAACCCCCAAGTACCTCTGTAAAAAGCTAGATCTATCTGGAGGTGGTAGATCCTCAAGAAGAGCTAACACCTTCCTTCTGAAACCACAGTTATTTCGAAAAAAGAGAACTTGGCAAAGCGCTTTCTCCGGTTCCGCTCCATAGATCTGGAACTCTCTCCCTCCTGAAGTTCGCAGACTCTCCTCCAAGGTTGCCTTCAAAATTGAAGTAAAACGATTCCTTAGCTGCAAGTTCTTACCCTAAGTGGACTCTGCTCCTTTGCCTGAAGATACTGGACTTACACCCTCATCCATTGTACTGATGTATTATATCCACTTACCTAATCTTTTCTTCCCCTCCCAGTCTTGATTTTTTATTTATTTTTCCCAACTACTGTGATCATGTGTTGAACTGTTTCCTTTGATATGTATTTCACCATCCGTAATTGTGAAGCGCTCTGATATCCCTCGGGATCATGTTCGCGCTATATAAAACTTTATAAATAAAAAATAAATAAGTATAACAATCGTTGGCTATATATGCCTGGTGTTCATATTTATAATTAATCAATTTCAGTCTCACGGTCCCAGGTAACTTTCCTACAATTCTGAAATAACCAGCATTCCTGCCTGACATTCTGTCAAGCCACACCCTAAATTCTGTCTGCAGTCATCTGATATCTGATTCATCTGCTTTTACTCAAGTGATGCTGTGCTCCATAATCTCTTGGCTTCTTACAAATCTTGAACCAGCAGTAAACAAAAGCTACAGAGAACACTATCAGAAGAACAAATTCTACAGCTTATGGATATGTTCTTCTGAGTAGAGTTGGGATACATTATGATTGTGCCAAAATAGACAAACTCCACGCTGGACATATTTGTGTCTAATTGCTTTTCTCTGTACCCCCTCTAATGTATGCTATTCTGTGCTATACATAAATTGAATGAAATAGCTTTATTTTTGTCTCCCTGTTTTCCATTCATTTTGTTACCCATGATTGATTTTTTTTATCCAGTTTAATTGACATGTATTTGCGTACGATTCTATTCAGTGTGTCATATATATTAGACGCCTACATTTGTGGACCAAGTATACTCTGTTTTGCACAGGATTACATTTTCGCCACGCACATTTATGCATGAATAAATGGTAACAGTCTCAAGAAAACTAAATAATTCAAAATTGTTCCTAAGAATCTGCGACTGACACAGACTCAGGAAGTGTTCTGGAATCCTTTGTGAATTTCATGGTTGTCGGAATTTAGTGCATACATAGGGCAAAATTTAAGGGATCTAATTACAGGTAACAATTTTGTGAATTTGTGATTCATCCTCATTAAGGGGTCCATTAGGACGGCGGGCGGACTTCAGTCTGCCCGCCACCCTGGCGGAGTTGGGACCGGCCGCCAGTGGCGCGGCGGTCCCGCATCACCAATTTGGATGTGACCGCCACCCTGGCAGTCGCATCCCGCATATTCAACATTGTGGTGGGTGGGGCTGTGAGCAGCAGCCGCCACAATGTAGAAAATGCATGGCGTGCATTGGCATGCACAACGTGAAAGGCACTGCGAGGTGCCTGCCACTTTGTGAATGCCAATGTAGGGTAGTAGCTCCCCTACCCCCTCAGGGGTCCACAACAGACCCCAAAAGCGATTCCTGCATGCCTTTCCATGGCGGAGTCTCTGCTATGGAAGGGCATAACACCGCCCACATCATAATATGTTGAGTTTTAACGGTGTTAACCCATAAAACTACCCGACCTGGGTCATGATAACAGTACGTTCAAGAAAGGGTTGAAGTAGTTCTTTCAAATTTAAACATGTGAAGACAAACAATTCACCACAAAACAGTTCCAATTCTATTCAACAGAAAAGAAGATGTTTAATGTTATAAGTGAAACATTCATTAGATGCTCTTGTAATTCAAAGCATTAATATTATTCCATGTATCCACTTAGGTATACTCCTAGTGCATGTAATATTTACAGTGCTCACAGTGTGATACAGAGAAAGAAGGTTTTTGGGTAATGGGGGTGAATAGATGAGTGAGGGACAGGGTAAAGGTATAGTGACATAGGCACAGTTGCATTGATATACAGTAGAACCTTTACAGCCTAATATCGGTCCATAGTTCCCCTATATTCATAACACATAGGTACATATGAATTGGTTTGTTCTATTCCTATGGGTTTGAGGGTGTGTGGTAGTCTACGGTTCGACCCCTGTTGGAAGAAGGGTGGTTTGTTTCTCAATGTGGGGTCTTCGTCAGGACAGGCTTGTGTGGGGAGCACCTGAAAAGAACAAAAATGATTCAGTGCATGAAGTACAATGTGGTGAACGATTCAAGTGGGTAAACATTTAGGGACCTACTTGCGGTAGGATGGAACTGTCAATGAACGATCCTAGTGTGCTTTCAATGGCTCCTTGACATCTGTGATGGGATATAGAGTCTCAATGTTACAATGAGGTGGAGACATAAAGGGAACCTCATGAACTGAGGATGCGGTACAAAGACTCTCTTTGCTGGCCAATGGTCATCTGGGGTAATGAATCTCCCGATGCTTTTGGGCACAGACTTAAGACAGACTTAAGACAGGCTTAAGACAGTCTTAAGACAGACTTAAGACAGACTTAAGACAGACTCAAGACAAAATCCTAACTTTACTACTACTAAATGCCTTCTGTGAATACAAAAAGTAGTAAGTTTAGGATTTTGTCTTAAGTTAGTTCTGTGAATCGGGCCCACTATGCGGACAGGAGTTACAGTGGTATCAGCCAATGGTTGAAGGTGTTCATTATTTAAAGCCCGTCTGAATTCTACCAGATAGTGCTAATCTGGTAGAAGGATATTTGCCTATTGCTGCATCATATGTACTGTACACGAGCACATACTATAAACAAGAAAGAAATTAAATTTCTTCTACTTGAGTTCCTGCAGAAGAAAGCACTTTAAAAAGCTCGCAGACAGAACCCACATATGCAAATCCACAAGAAGAAAAAGTTCACCTTTCATGAGGAAGTGCGAGCTTGGGGGTTTCAAAAAGGTTTGAGGAAAATACGCGGATGCAGGTAAAGTGAAGTTCCAACTGAGCACGAAGGTTGAATCACCTAACACAATGAATTCTAAACGTATTTAAAAACAAAGCAGGAGCACACATTTTAAGTTTTTATACGTTTCAGATCCTAAACTGCCAACTGACATACATGTAAAAATGAAATAAAATATATGGTGCATGTTGCTGTTCTGCTTACGGTAAATGTGAAAAAGTGTTTGGATATTAACTTTGATGAATTAAAAAAAAAACAAATATAACACCTGAACGCAGAATTTAGGTACTACATAACAGACTTTGATTTATTTTATATTTTGGAAATACGAATCACGACCTGCAAGCCACATATTTGTGACATGTGGAGTCCGTGCCTCATTTCTTTCATGCCCATTTCCATCAAAAAGAGGTAACTTGTAAAACGTAGTCACTGATCTCCAGACTCGTTTTGAATCAATTTTAAGGCAATGCAATTTCAAACAAGCCTTAGTATTATCCATCACTTACAGTGAAATCTGATTGCATTGGTCAAAGCTTGGCACCACTAAACAAGTCTCCACAGAACCCCCACCCAACCACTTCGCTGTTTGAAGACCACAAGTTACAGAACCATATTTTCCATAAATTTCCTTAAAATATGACTCTCCGCTCCATTGGCAGCCAAGAACAGTCCTCACAGTCCTTAAGAGAATGAGTGAAATTTCCCAATGACCTGTCACAAGTGAGTAGCTACATTCTAATCATTCTGTATTTGCATTAATTATTATCGGTGCTGCTAATACAAAAGGCAGTTTCATAATCCAGTTTTTCAATTATTACAGTCCCTACCAATTCTATATATTATTTCCTGTTGATAAATGGGAGAATAGATCTCAGCTAGCAAAGATGGAGAACGTAACGTGGGTGAGATTTCCAACAGGCTATGGAATTTAGGTGCATGAGAAAGAGGGTGAAATACAAAGGGGGCCATTACGATGTCGATAGGACAGACACCGGCAGCACGTTGGTGTTGGTCCCATCGACATCTAAAGCTGCGGTCAGGCCGCCGCATTTCGATGCGGTCTGTTGGACTGCAGGGATCAACCAATAGCTTCCAACGGGCTCAAGGAACCCTTTGGGCGGGCGGTCGGATCACTTTCCCCACAATCAAGGCGGTGCCTTCTCAGGAACCGGCATGGGGATTACGATCCACCTTCATGCCTGCCCTTTCATGGCAGTCCACCCGCCATGGAAAAGCAGGTGGAAAGTGACTTTGGAAGCCCCTAGCAGGCCCCT
Organism: Lissotriton helveticus; assembly: GCF_964261635.1. NCBI lineage: Eukaryota > Metazoa > Chordata > Amphibia > Caudata > Salamandridae > Lissotriton > Lissotriton helveticus. The sequence continues at coordinate 379,557,474 of NC_136067.1, forward strand.
TTTTCCCCCTGGCCGCATTGGAGCCAAACATCCCTGCACCGTGTGGCAGGCAGGATACGGTGCCTGCCACTCGGTGCAGGGATGTTTGAAAACATACATTTTTCTATTGCAGCTTGTGCTGGCGCTCTTTTCCGGCCGCCACACAAGCTCCAATAGAAGAATTGATGTTTCCGACCCCCCCCGTAGGACGGTCGTACCCTAATACTCCGGGTGGAACCACCTGCTAATAGTCTGGAGGTTCTATTCCCGCTACGGTGTCAGGCGGATGCTCGTCCGACTGACAATGTAATGACCCCCAAAGTGTTGAAAGCTCCAGCACATGCAGTAGAACAGGGAGAGAGAAGCCTTCATCAGCCACTGCTAGGGTGTCATCATGATAACTGCCAGCAAGGTTTTTGCTCCATAGCTAGGACACTGATAAGAAGCTATCCTTAAAATGCAAATACGGTACAAAATCCTCCTTTATACAGCTTTAAGTGTGGCCAAGGAATATTTTGGGAGGCCACATAGTGTAGCACTGCCATAGTCTAGCAGCAAAACCAGAGCTTGAACAACATGCTTGAAGTCAGTTTGTGGCTGGAAAGGTTTGAGATTCTTGAGTAGTTTCAACTGGTGATTCGCCCCCTTGCAAGCCTTACTAATGTGGTTCTTCAAATTTTAGTGTTTGTCCAGGGTGATTCCGAGTGATTTGGCTGAAACAATAATGACGGGGCAGTTGAAAGCAGTGAGATGGTTCACCCAGAGGTCTAACTTGAGGGTATGTTTCGGATAAGAAATGAGCAAGAATTTGGTTTTGGATGTGTTGAGTAGGAAGTGGTTGTCCGTTAGCCAAGTTTGAGTGTTCAAAACAATAGTGTTGAGTGATGTGAGATTGTCAGAGGAGGATATTTTCATGTAAAGTTGCGTGTCATCTGCGTACATGTGGAATTCAGTATAAACAGGCTGGTAATGTCCTATATGTAGACTGTTGGTACCTACGTACGTATGTGGTGGGAATGTCAGAGTATAATCAGGTTCTAGAAGGAGGCGGTGAAGAGATTGTGCACCCTAACAGCTATAACTCTGCACTTAAACATTAGAACATATCTCTTGGGTTTGGTACCCAAAATGAAAACTACCCTGCAAATGTCAAAAAAAGCTGAACTAGCATTAGTGGTAGCCATGAAATGTATTCTTCTCAGATGGATAAAAATGGCAACTCTGACGCAGCAACAGTGGGCAAATGAAATGATGAAATGAGTGAAGATGAGGTTCGCCCGAAATTGCAGAATTGGACGGGGGCCAGTGAGGCATAATAGAAGGGGATTTGGTGGCAGCTGTCTTGGAACAAAAATAGCTAAACGTAGAGGACTAAGATGAAACATTCAGGGGGAACAGAAGACACCGATTGACATCCCTCAGTACTATAATCAGGTTACTGCAAGATCATCTTGGACATTGTGTTACATAATGTTTTGCGCTGCAATAGCTCTGATTTTATTTATCTGAACTGCAGTAAGGGAGGTGAGCTTACCCCCATGACAGAGGGAATGAGATGTGAGGGGGATATTGTTGATCACTGACAATTTGAAATCAAGAACGAGTTATTAACATTTTTAAACAATCATTACATTTACCTAAAAAAAGAAATATCTATACCCAATTAGTTTACCAGTCCCGTTTTAATTATCAGAAATTAGAAATCTCCTCTCTGATATGAAAGAAGCACAATGCTACTTTCATGGATGTAACTACAGGGTTTTACACCGAAATGGTACATGTTCAGGTAGACTGTATGAGGACTATGTGCTACCCCTGTTTGAATGCTACTTTAGCCAAGTAGTTGCCATAGATTTGAAACTCAATATAATTAAATTAACACGTCTGGAGAGCTGGTTTTAAAGAACACTCTAAAAGAGTGTAAAAAGTCAATCTTTGTGAATAATTTTTTTTTTTTTTAAATGAAAGCACAAGTGATTAATCAGCTAAGTGACCACATTATTCCAGATTGAGAAATTACTTCCTAATCCAAGATGCATCTTGCCTCTAATTCCAAACTGCATTTTCACCAATTTTTGCATACAAAATGTCAAAGGCATCCGCATTACTACATACTCAGGTCAATAGCAGAAGGGGACTGGAAAGATCAGTGAATGCTGGCAACCTGGTATTAAACAATGTACATTTTGGGTGTTTTTAATTTGATGTTGTGATGATATGGCAACCACTTCTTGTTTCTACTGTAGAATAAATTACTCAATCTGTGGAGACCCCCAAGGCTTGCAAAAAATGAATGTTCAATCCCAGCAAATTTTGCAATAATTAACCTGTTCATGACTACCATTCTCTTCAATGATTGTGTTGAAAGTTATTGTCAACCAACTGGAAGATTTTGTACCGGATTTGCATTTTAAGGTTAGCTTCTGATCAGTGTCCTAGCTATGGAGCAAAAACCTTGCTGGCAGTTATCATGATGACACCCTAGCAGTGGCTGATGAAGGCTTCTCTCTCCCTGTTCTACTGCATGCGCTGGAGCTTTCAACACTTTGGGGGTCATTACGATGTCAGTCAGACGAGCATCCGACTGACACCGTAGCGAGAATAGAACCTCCTGACTATTAGCAGGTGGTTCCACCTGGAGTATTAGGATGCGACCGTCCTATGGGGGGGTCGGAAACATCAATTTTTCTATTGCAGCTTGTGTGGCGGCCGGAAAAGGGCCCCAGCACAAGCTGCAATAGAAAAATGTATGTTTTCAAACATCCCTGCACCATGTGGCAGGCCCCGTATCGTGCCTGCCACACGGTGCAGGGATGTTTGGCTCCAAAGCGGCCAGGGGGAAAAGGGGTCCTGCTAGGGGCCTCCGAAGTTACTGTCCACCTGATTTTCCATGGCGGGTGGACTGCCATGAAAGGGCAGGCTGGAAGGTGGATCGTAATCCCCATGCCGGTTCCTGAGAAGGCACCACCTTGATTGTGGGGAAAGTGATCCGACCGCCCGCCCAAAGGGCTCCTTGAGCCAGTTGGAAGCCATTGGTCGATCCTTGCACCTATGCAGTCCAACAGACCGCATCGAAATGCGGCAGCCTGACCGCAGCTTTAGATGTCCGTGGGACTAACACCAACGTGCTGTCGGTGTCTGTCCTATCAACATCCCAATGGCCCCCTTTGTATTTCACCCTCCTTCTCATGCACCTAAATTCCATAGCCTGTTGGAAATCTCATCCAAGTTACGTTCTCCATCTTTGCTAGCTGAGATCTATTCTCCCATTTATCAACAGGAAATAATATATAGAACTGGTAGGGACTGTAATAATTGAAAAACTGGATTATGAAACTGCCTTTTGTATTAGCAGCACCTGCAATAATTAATGCAAATACAGAATGATTAGAATGCAGCTACTCACTTGTCACAGGTCATTGGGAAATTTCACTCATTCTCTTAAGGACTGAGGACTGTGTTGGCTGTCAATCGAGAGGAGAGTCATATTTTAAGGACATTTATGGAAAATATGGTTCTGTAACTTGTGGTCTTCAAACAGCAAAGTGGTTGGGTGGGGGTTCTGTGGAGACTTGTTTAGTGGTGCCAAGCTTTGACCAATGCAATCAGATTTCACTGTAAGTGATGAATAATACCCAGGTTTGTTTGAAATTGCATTGCCTTAAAATGGATTCAAAACGAGTCTGGAGATCAGTGACTACGTTTTACAAGTTACCTCTTTTTTATCGAAATGGGCATGAAAGAAATGAGGCACGGACTCCACATGTCACAAATATGTGGCTTGGAGGTCGCGATCCGTATTTCCAAAATATAATATAAATCAAAGTCTGTTATGTAGTACCTAAATCCTGCATGTAGGTGTTACATTTGTTTTGTTTTTTAATTCATCAAAGTTAATATCCAAACACTTTTTCACATTTACCGTAAGCAAAACAGCAACATGCACCATATATTTTATTTCATTTTTACATGTGTCAGTTGGCAGTTTAGGATCTGAAACGTATAAATCTTGTGCTCCTGCTTTGTTTTTAAATATGTTTAGAATTCATTGTGTTAGGTGTTTCAACCTTCGTGCTCAGTTGGAACTTCACTTTACATGCATCCGCGTATTTTCCTCAAACCTTTTTTAAACCCCCAAGCTCGCGCTTCCTCATGAAAGGTGAACTTTTTCTTCTTGTGGATTTGCATATGTGGGTTCTGTCTGCAAGATTTTTAAAGTGCTTACTTTTGCAGGAACTCAAGTAAAAGAAATTCTAATTTCTTTTTTGTTTATCGTATGTGCTCGTTGACAGTACATATGATGGAGCATTAGGCAAATGTCCTTCAACCAGATTAGCACTAACTGGTAGAATTCAGACGGGCTTTAAAAGTCATGAACACCTTCAACCATTGGCTGATACCACTGTCACTCCTGTCTGCATAGAGGGCACGATTCACAAAACTAACTTAAGACAAAATCCTAATCTTACTACTTTTGGTATTCGCAGAAGGCATTTCGTAGTAGTAAAGTTAGGATTTTGTCTTAAGCCTGTGTTAAGTCTGTCTTAAGTCTGTCTTGAGCCTGTCTTAAGTCTGTGTTAAGTCTGTCTTAAGTCTGTGCCCAAAAGCATCGGGAGATTCATTACCCCAGGTGACCATTGTCCAGCAAAGTGAGTCTTTGTACCGCATCCTCAGTTCATGAGATTCCCTTTATGTCTCCACCTCATTGTAACATTGAGATTCTATATCTCATCACATATGCCAAGGAGCCATTGAAAGCACGTTAGGATCGTTCATTGACAGTTCCATCCTACCACAAGTAGGTCCCTAAATATATATATATATTAGCACATTTGTAAAGCGCAATGGTTACACTAAAGACAGTGTGTCCCCGCGCTGCGGTACAGTTGCCAATGTAGTACTAGCCGCCGCCACTACCCTACATATCACGAGGGAAGCGGTGCAATTTTAAGTTTTTCCTAAAGCGACTCTCCAGGGGCTCCATCTGGAGGCCCACCGGGAGCGCATTCCATTGTTTGGCCGCCAATAAGCGGAAGGACCGACCCCCCCATCCTCGCTCTCTTGGTACACACACCAGACCCACTCCACCTGATCTTAGCCGACGTGTAGGGACATAGGGGGTCAATAGCTCAGATAGATAAGGTGGAGCACTCCCCTGAAGGGTACGGTGACAGACACTAAGTGCCTTAAATATCACTCTCTCTTTTATCGGGAGCCAGTGTAGTGCGGCCTGAGCTGCCTTTGTAGAGGACCTTCTAGGCCGCTTCAGAATTAAGCGGGCTGCCGCATTCTGTACTCCCTGCAGACGTAGGATACTCTTGGTAGTTGCACCTAGATAAAGAATGTTGCCATAATCTAGGCGTGACGTCACCAAGGCGTGGACCATGGTCTTCCTGGCCGCCGTGGGTAGAAGGTCGAGCATTTTCCTCAGTACCTGTCATGCCTGCTTTCGAGAATCAGCCGATCCGGAGCTGCGTGGGCACTCGCTGATCCAGAGTGCGGGGTTTGCGGAGGATGGTTGGCAAAAGACGCCAGACTCCCGGGACGCATGCGCGGAAAGACGCACATGCGCAGAGTGATTTCCTGGCCATTTAGGTCCGCCTCACGCTCCCGGATACGCTTCGCGTTAAGCTAGGGCCCAGTTACTCGTTCCGGGTCACGGTGTGGTGTCGTCCGAGGAGAGAGTGGCGTATTCGCCGTTTTCAGCGTTTTCCTTATCGTTTGTGCAGTGAGTCAGAAGCCATGTGCTTCGTTTTTTGCTTCCTTTGTTTCTTGTGGCTTATTCTCATGATTGTGAGAAAATTCTTGTTTGTTTATTCTGATTTGTATCAGATAATAAAAGCAACTCGCTTTTCCCCTTAGTGAGTTTTCATGGTGTAGACTGTTAGGTGTTACTGTATAGTTGTCCTTGTGATATTAAACAAGGTCTTAGTACCGAGTACATGCTGCTGGCAATTATATTAGTTCCAGACTACCTACTAGGTTTATTAGGTGAGCTTATAGACCTAGGTCATTAGTTCAGCCTTTTCGTTAGCCTATAGACTTCTTATGGTTTCTTCTTCCTTCATACAGGAACTAAATAAGAAACGCTTTACAGCTCGAGTCATTTGTACATTCTCTGCATCTAGATATTACAGTCTACGGTTTATACCCTGCAACTTGAAAGGTATTCCATTAGGGCATCAATAATCCTTTGATAATAGCTCAGGGAAGAGACTATAATAACCTTCTGCTTTCTCTTACTATAGTTCCGGACAGAGAGAAGTAAAGTCTGAATACTGCTCCCGGAGAAGATTGCAGAGTGTGGTTTCTTTCCCTCCTACCCTTGTTTTGTTCCCCTGTTTTCCCCCTCATTAGCATTTGGGGGTTAGTGTTATATCCTGACCCCCGGGGGTGATAGGGGTGAAGCAGGGTGTCTAGCATCGAGACTCCACGACACTCCCGAGACAATAAGGTGTGTGCATGACAGAACGCGAAGCCTGATATATTTGTCTCCCGAGTGCCATGGATCTCACCTTGCAGGATGTGGCCAATATGGTGGGGAATCTCCAGAGAGAAAATCAGGTTCTCTCAGATAGAGTGGAGGCCCTACGAACTCAGAGAGAGGAAGGAGCTGGGTCTAGCACCAATGCTCAAGTAGTGCAGGTGGTGACGCCACATACCATACCTTTAGCACCCCCTGAGAGGTTCTATGGTGACCCTTCTAAATGTGCCGCTTTTTTGACTCAATGCCAATTGCATTTCCTCTGCAAAGCTCCTTGTTTTCCTAATGATCAGGCTAAGGTAGCCTTCGTTCTTTCCTATTTGGGGGGGTCCGTAGCCAATTGGACTATCCCTTTAATTGATAAAGATGATCCCCTCTTGCTGAATTATGATGCCTTTAGACGAGAACTACGTAAGATGTTTGACAAACATACCTTTACCCATGCAGCAGATACGGAACTGTTGCATCTCAAGCAAGGGCCTAAAGATCTTATCACGTATATTTCCACGTTTAATAGACTAGTGGTGGAAGCTGACTGCCTTACAGAAAAACGCAGTGCTCTTTTTTACAAGGGTCTGCGTGACGAATTGAAAGATGCTTTGACTCACGTAGTGGATCCACCTGCCACATGTCCAGAGTTAATAGATCTAGTTGTAAAATTGGATCATAGGCTGGGAGAAAGGCGAAGGGACAGGGTCCGTTATGATTACCCTAAGTTAGGGACCAGAGAAAGAAAACCTGAACCAGAAGTTAAACAGGATGACCCTGAACCGATGCAAATAGGCAGCATAAAAGGCCCCTTGACTGAAGCCGAGAAACAAAAGAGACGTGATATGAGGCTGTGTCTATATTGTGGTAAGGGGGGGTCACTTTTTAAGGGAATGTCCGATAAAGCCAAGACAGTTCCGCAAGTCGGAAAACTAGTTGACCCGAGGTGCACTGAGACCGCTCCATCGGGTCCTTTACATCACATGGTCTCCTCCTTGTTGGTGGAAGAAGGGCATTTCTTTCTTCCTTCAAAGTTAAGTTGGTCTGACATCACTGTTGATCAGCCTATTATGATAGACTCTGGGGCTTCAGGGAATTTTATAGACAGAAGATGGGCGGCTGCCCATTCTGTTCCCATTGTACAGAAGAAAGTTACTGAGGATGTATATACCATAGATGGTAGTCCTCTAAAATCTGGACCTATTACACATGCTACCATCCCTTTAGAGTTGTACGTTACCACTGCACATTGGGAAATGCTCGCTTTTGACTTGATAGAGTCTCTTCAATTCCCTGTAGTGTTAGGACTCCCTTGGCTACGACTACATAATCCCCTTATCGATTGGCAACAAACCCATATCATATTCAGGGATGAACGTAACACACATCTAAAAGATATCTATACAGAAGGTTCGAGTAACCTAAATCTTACATCTGATTCTCCTAAGCAGAAGGTTATCACACTAGTCTCCGTAGCACCAGATGTAAAATATACTATAGACCAACCTGATATTGTATTACCCTCTGTGTATGATGAGTTTCGTTCAGTGTTCGATAAAGAACAAGCTACTGTCTTGCCTCCACATAGGGTATACGACTGTCGTATAGATTTGCAGCCTGGTGCACGTATACCCACCAGCAGAGTGTATTCTTTAACTGAAAAAGAAAACCTATATTTAAGGGAATACCTCGATACCATGTTAGAGCTAGGATATATTAGGCCCTCCAGATCCCCTGCGTCTTCCGCTCTTTTTTTTATCCCTAAGCGAGAGGGGGGCTTACGCTGCTGTATTGATTATAGATCACTGAATGCCATAACCATCAAAAACAGATATCCTTTGCCACTCATCTCCTCTTGGTTAGATCAAATCAAAGACGCTGAATGGTTCACAAAATTAGATCTTCGGGGAGCCTATCACCTTGTTCGCGTTAAAGATGGAGATGAGTGGAAAACGGCATTTTGTACCATGTTCGGCTTGTACGAATATTTAGTGATGCCCTTTGGGCTTTGTAATGCTCCTTCAGCATTCCAATACTTTATCAATGAAGTGCTGAAGGACCATATGGACAAAAGCGTAATCGCTTATATAGATGACCTGCTTATCTATTCCAAGACCCTGAAAGACCACATTGTACATGTCCAGGCAGTATTACACGACCTACAGAAGGATTATTTGTTTTGCAAATTAGACAAGTGCTTTTTTCATCGTCATCAGGTTGCCTTCCTAGGGTATATAGTATCAGTCCACGGTCTGCGAATGGATCCTCAGAAAGTCAACGCGGTGTTACAATGGTCGCCTCCTAAAAATGTAAAGGAAGTGCAACAGTTTATCGGATTCGCCAACTTCTACAGGCGTTTCATCCACCAGTTTTCTGACGTAGTCACTCCTATCACTCGTCTATTGCGTAAAGGTTCCCCCTTTGTGTGGTCGGGGGAAGCGGATAAGGCCTTTCAGACCTTGAAGTCTGCATTCACCCAAGCTCCCATTTTGAGACATCCTGACCCTGGTAGTCCTTTTGTGGTGGAGGTAGATGCCTCTCAAGTGGCAGTGGGGGGAATCCTCTCTCAAGCTGATCATGCTACTGGGGAGCTATATCCTGTGGCATACTATTCCCATAAACTCACCCCTACGGAAGTAAACTATGCAGTGGGAGAAAGGGAACTGCTTGCTATTAAGAAAGTCTTGGAAGAATGGTGACAATACTTATTGGGCACTCTCCACACGGTGACAGTCATAACTGACCATCGTAATTTACAATATCTAAAGATTGCTAGAGCATTGTCTATGAGACAGTTAAGATGGACCCAGTTCTTCAATGAATACGACTTTGTTATACATTTCCGTGCCGGTAAACAGAATGGAAAGGCGGATGCTCTTTCACGTTTGGGATTTGAGCCTTACCCTCTTGAAGAAGAACCTCCTTGTATTATCAGTTCCCTAAAGATCATAGGGGTACTCAATGCTGAGGATAGCTTCTTACGGCAGGTAAAGGACGCCCAACAAGATCCCTAATTTCTTCCTTTGTTAGAGCAACATTCATCGCTTGTCAAGTCAGGTCTACATTACGTGCAAGGCGGGTTGTTTGTTCCCACTAAACCCCTTCAGACACAGGTGTTGGACTGGTGTCATTCCCATGGGATTGCAGGACATCCAGGTTACAAAAGAACTTTAGAACTCATCAGAAGGTATTGTTGGTGGCCTAAGCTAGTCAAAGATGTGCAGCAATATGTAAGAACTTGTCACGTCTGTACCCAAGGAAAGACCTCACAAGAAGGGCTGGTAGGGCTATTACAACCCATTCCCACTACTCCTGTGCACCATGGCATACAGTGTCCATGGACTTTATCGTTGAATTGCCATGTACCAAGAGCGGGAACACCACGCTCCTTGTTGTAGTGGATATGTACACCAAGACCGCTCATTTCATACCTTTAAAGAATCTTCCTACGTCTACAATATTGGCCAAGGTCTTTTTACTCAACATAGTTAGATTACATGGTCTGCCTTCTGTTGTGATTACAGACAGGGGAACACAATTTGTATCCAGGTTTTGGAGACAGCTATGTAACACTCTGCAGATTGAAGTACGTCTCTCATCTAGCCATCATCCCTAAACTGACGGACAAACCGAACGAGTGAACCAGAGTCTTGAACAGTTCCTCAGGTGCCAAGTCATACAAAATCAGACTGAATGGGATGACTTGGTTTGGTTGGCGGAATTGTCCTACAATAAAAGCCATAATTTTTCCACCTTATTCACTCCCTTTTATGGTTCATATGGTTTTCATCCAAAGGTTCTGCCTTTCTCTACCTTAAAACCTTGTGACACTCTAGCCGTACAAGATCTAGTCCACCATCTTCAGACTGTGCATTCTACCATACACAACAATCTCGATAAAGCCAAATCCGACTATAAAAAAAGGGCAGACGTACATAGGCATACAGAACCTGTATATCAAAAGGATGATAAAGTATGGCTTTCAACTAAATTTTTGTCCCTGAAAGGAGCTTGCAAGTTAAAACCTAAATATGTAGGCCCTTTTCCTATTGCTCAAGTTATCAACCCTGTGGCTATGAAATTAACCTTACCACCACCCATGAAGATACATCCCGTTTTTCATGTATCCTTGTTAAAGCCTGTTATACCTGGTACTCGCCTTCCGACAGTCCCTGTTCCCACAGTGATAGATTCTAATGAGGAATATGAGGTTGGAGCCATAATTGATTCCAGACGAGTGAGACGTCGCCTCCAATATCTTATACATTGGAAAGGCTATGGTGTCGAGGAACGCTCATGGGAACCAGCAAACCAAGTATATGCTCCTTATTTGATAAGAGCATTTCACAGGAGATATCCTCATAAGCCCAGACCTGTGGGGGGTGTTCTAGGGGGGTGTTCTGTCATGCCTGCTTTAGAGAATCAGCCGATCCGGAGCTCCGTGGGCACTCGCTGATCCAGAGTGCGGGGTTGGTGGAGGATGGTTGGCAAAAGACGCCAGACTCCTGGGACGCATGCGCGGAAAGACGCACATGCGCAGAGTGATTACCTGGGCATTTAGGTCCGCCTCACGCTCCCGGATACGCTTTGCGTTAAGCTAGAGCCCTGTTACTCGTTCTGGGTCACGGTGTGGTGTCGTCCGAGGAGAGGGTGGCGTGTTCGCCGTTTTCGTCGTTTTCAGCGTTTTCCTTATCGTTTGTGCAGTGAGTCAGAAGCCGTGTGCTTCGTTTTTTGCTTCCTTTGTTTCTTGTGGCTTATTCTCATGATTGTGAGAAAATTCTTCTTTGTTTATTCTGATTTGTATCAGATAATAAAAGCAACTCGCTTTTCCCCTTAGTGAAGTTTTCATGGTGTAGACTGTTAGGTGTTACTGTATAGTTGTCCTTGTGATATTAAACAAGGTCTTAGTACCGAGTACATGCTGCTGGCAATTATATTAGTTCCAGACTACCTACTAGGTTTATTAGGTGAGCTTATAGACCTAGGTCATTAGTGCAGCCTTTTCGTTAGCCTATAGACTTCTTATGGTTTCTTCTTCCTTCATACAGGAACTAAATAAGAAACGCTTTACAGCTCATTTGTACATTCTCTGCATCCAGATATTACAGTCTACGGTTTATACCCTGCAACTTGAAAGGTATTCCATTAGGGCATCAATGATCCTTTGATAATAACTCAGGGAAGGGACTATAATAACCTTCTGCTTTCTCTTACTATAGTTCCGGACAGAGAGAAGTAAAGTCTGAATACTACTCCCGGAGAAGATTGCAGAGTGTGGTTTCTTTCCCTCCTACCCTTGTTTTGTTCCCCTGTTTTCCCCCTCATTACCATTTGGGGGTTAGCGTTATATCCTGACCCCCGGGGGTGATAGGGGTGAAGCAGGGTGTCTAGCATCGAGACTCCACGACACTCCCGAGACAATAAGGTGCGTGCATGACAGTACCTTCAAGACCCCAAAACAGGCGCCTGCCACCCGCCTGGTATGATAGTCAAAAGAGAGGTTTGAGTCTAGCCAAACTCCCAGATTTTTTGCCTGCACACAGGGCGTTGGTGTCGGCCCCAGGTTCTGGGGCCACCATGCCGAGGACCACACTGTCGGAGCCTTGCCCACCACCAATACCTACGTCTTGCTGCCATTCATCTTCAGGCAGTTCATTGCCATCCATGCAGCCAGTTCTTGCAGGCAGGCCGTGAAGTTGGATGCAGCCACCTCCGGAGCCTGAGTCAGAGAGACCACCATCTGAGTATCGTCCGCATAGGATACGACCCTGATCCCATACCCATCGAAGAGCAGCGCAGATACCGTGAAGTACCGTGCTCGGAACCCAGACTGAGTTGGATGGAGAAGACCGCCTTCAATCAATTCTCTCCAGATAGTGAGCAGCTTTGGCCCTTCTGATAAGTGTGTGATATTTCCTAAGTTCCAATTTATAACACTCTTTCCCCACTGGTTACCCACTTGAATCGTTCACCACATTGTACTTCATGCATGTTATTTTCGGGTGCGCCCCACACAACCATGTCCTGATGAAGACCCCACATTGAGGAACAAACCACCCTCCTTCCAAAAGGGGTCCAAACGTAGACTACCACACACCCTCAAACCCATAGGAATAGAACAAACCAATTCATATGTACCTATGTGTTATGAATATAGGGGAACTATGGACCGATATTAGGCTGTAAAGGTTCTACTGTATATAATGCAAATGTGCCTATGTCACTATACCTTTACCCTGTCCCTCACTCCTCTATTTACCCCCATTACTCAAAAACCTTCTTTCTCTGTATCACACTGTGAGCACTGTAAATATTACATGCACTAGGAGTATACCTAAGTGGATACATGTAATAATATTAATGCTTTGAATTACAAGAGCATCTAATGAATGTTTCACTTATAACATTAAACATCTTCTTTTCTGTTGAATAGAATTGGAACTGTTTTGTGTTGAATTGTTTGTCTTCACATGTTTAAATTTGAAAGAACTACTTCGACCCTTTCTTGAACGTACTGTTATCATTACCCAGGTCGGATAGTTTTATGGGTTAACCCAGTTAAAACTCAACATATTATGATGTGGGCGGTGTTATGCCCTTCCATGGCGGAGACTCCGCCATGGAAAGGCATGCGGGAATCGCTTTTGGGGCCTGTTGTGGAACCCCGAGGTGGTAGGGGAGCTACCACCCTACATTGGCATTCACAAGGTGGCAGGCACCTCGCAGTGCCTGTCACTTTGTGCATGCCAATGCGCGCCATGCATTTTCTACATTGTGGCGGGTGCTGGTCACAACCCCTCCCGCCACAATGTTGAATATGCGGGATGCGACTGCCAGGGTGCGGTCGCATCCTAATTGGCAGTGCGGGACCGCCGCGCCACTGGCGGCCGGTCCCAGCACCGCTAGGGTGGCGGGCACACTGAAGTCCGCCCGCCATCCTAATGGACCCCTTAATGAGGATGAATCACAAATTCACAAAACTGTTACCAGTAATTGGATCCCTTAAATTTCCCCCTATGTATGCACTACATTCCGACAACCATGAAATTCACAAAGGATTCCAGAACACTTCCTGAGTCTGTGCCAGTCGCAGATTCTTAGGAGCAATTTTGAATTATTTAGTTTTCTTGAGACTGTTACCATTTATTCATGCATAAATGTGCGTGGCGAAAATGTAATCCTGTGCAAAACAGAGTATACTTGGTTCACAAATGTAGGCGTCTAATATATATGACACACTGAATAGAATCATACGCAAATACATGTCAATTACACTGGATAAACAAAATCAATCATGGGTAACAAAATGAATGGAAAACAGGGAGACAAAAATAAAGCTATTTCATTCATTTTATGTATAGCACAGAATAACATACATTAGTAGGGGTACAGAGAAAAGCAATTAGGCACACATATGTCCAGCGTGTAGTTTGCCTATTTTGGCACAATAATAATGTATCCCAACTCCACTCAGAAGAACATATCCATAAGCTGTAGAATTTGTTCTTCTGATAGTGTTCTCTGTAGCTTTTGTTTACTGCAGGTTCAAGATTTGTAAAAAGCCAAGAGATTATGGGGCACAGCATGACTTGAGTAAAAGCAGATGAAGATATCAGGTGACTGCAGACAGAATTTAGGGTGTGGCTTGACAGAACGTCAGGCAGGAATGCTGCTTACAAGCAGTAGTCCTTTCTCCCCCATCCAGTCAGAAGGTGACAAGAAGGACCCAAGCTGGGCGTTCAACCCGAAGATATGTGTGAGACGCCTAGGCACCTGCAAGTTCCAACAAAGCTTGCTCTTTCTATATCCAGGCATTCCACCCAGAGACAAAATGCGCTTAGAAATCCAAAAAGACATGTAAAGAGAAAGATACGGAGTCTAAAATGGAACAATCAAGAGTGGGCAGGTCTTATCTCCTCTAAAAAAATGAATTTTTATTGCTATACCTTAATCAAAACTTTAAATACACAGTGCCAAAAGAGTAAAATGAGGGTTTTAGTATTCCAGCTAATGCTGTAGAACATAAAATTTGCAAAAAAAGAGCAGTCGTGATTTGATAATCCTAGACTAGTAAGAGCAAACGCTGAGAAGGAGTTGGCCCTAGATCGTATAGTGGGGCCCTTCAGAAACACTTCAATGTAGGATTTTGTGTGTTTAGCTTTAGGTGTGGTACTGGAAAAAAGAACCTGGCACTTTTGCCTAATCCATAACCTAAATCCCCCAAAAGGTGTACCAGTCAATGAGGCAGCTGACCGACTGGTTGGCTGAGTCCATTATACATAATTTGACCAAGGTACAGAAAAACTGAGAAATTTAGGACATGGAACACTGTTGGCAAAAGGTGACATTGATTCAGCCTTCTGTCTGCTCCCTTTAACCCAGATGATTGTTTCCAGTTTGAGGATGGTTTCTACGTTTACAAATGTTTACCGATGGGCAGCACTATATCATGCAAAACAGATAGGTATGTAAGAGATGCCTAGATACCTTCAAGTTGTGATACATATGCTCTTTCTATGGCCTGGGTTCCCACCTGGAGTCAAAGTACACCTAGAAATCCAAAAAGAAAGATAAAGAGCCTGCAACATTGGGCCACTGAGGGAGGTAGGTCTCATCTCTCCTAATAATGTAAGTTGGTTGCCATTGCTTATTCAATATCTAGAGTATACAACAGCGAGCGAGCGAGTGGTATGATGGATTTTCAAAGGGTTTCATGCTTACCCAGATAAGAGAGTCGAATGTAACAAAATTTGTGAAAAATAGTAGGTATTTCCTAATTTAGAATAGTGAGAGTAAAGATTAAGGAGTTGGTGTAGGAGCCTAGACCATATAGCGATGCCCTTCAGAAACATTTCAATGCATGATTTCGAGTTTTCACCTTCCAAACAAAGAACCTGGGGGCATAATAACAAGGGCTGGCGATAACATTATCTCAGCTTTAGCATCCGTTTTCGGGCAAAAAGCAGCAATAATTTGATCGCAATATCATCAGGGACACACTAGAGCGTGTTTCCTTGACTTAGCGCCTGTTTCCAGCAAGCCTAACTTCGCATCTCTAATGAGATGAAAAGTGGACTTCACTGGCCATACCCCTGACGGACTACCTTGTAAAATATCGCGAAATGTACATCACAATATTTACAAGGAGGCCCACGCATTTTTGCAGACGTTACATTTTGGTGAAAACCGCGGTTTTTGACAAAAACTAACATCTGCTAAAATGCAGACTTACCTATACCTGACAATGGGGGTGGATTATGCTGATGCGACCACAGGGTCGTTTCAGCAAGGTTATCGCCATTTTCCATGGAACATCGCTGGAAAACCAGCGATGTTCCATGGAAAATACCGCTATCACTGGAAAATTGTCGTCATTGCACTATGCGTTGTTAATACAGTGATAGCATGGCGTTAATTGACAGCGGTAGCCGGCGATAAAAAAGTTCTCGCTAACAGCGGCCAGCGATAATTAAAGCTGCTGCTTGATAAAATGCCCCCTGGACACAGTTGCTTAATCCAGGTATTAATTTCCCCTATAGGTTTATCAGTGAATTCGGTGATTGGCCCACTTGTCTGCTGAGTCCATTGTACATCCCTTCACAAATCATTATAAAATTGAGAAATTTAGTCATGGTGCACTGTTCGCAAAAGCTGCAGCTGAGGCTTCTTTCTTTTTGTTCCCAGTTTACCCAAATGAATAAAGGCTTTTGGGTTTCCAGTTTGAGGGGGTGCTACTATGACAAATATATGCTGATGGGCTATGCCATATTGTGGTGTACTTTGAGAAATTCAGTACCTTCAATGAGTGAGTGGGTTTTTCAGAAGGTAACTGTTTTCAACAATATTATTCATTATTTAGATGCCTTCTTGTCCATGTATGGTTACATTATGAGGTTTCTGTGAAATAAATGGAAAAATGCATGCTCCTTTTATTGTGAGGTGCAGGATTTCAGAAGATTTCTCTCTCATGCAGGAGAATTTATGATGGAATTCCTGGAAGAGCTATGGAAGTTTGGTGCCTCGCCTTGTCAGAATTGATTACTGTGAGAAATTAGGTTGTTGGGGGTCAAGCCCTGCTCAAGCAATAGCCACACTTCTTGTCAAGGTACAACACAAAAACGTCCTTAAATTAACTTGTGCTTAATTAACCTCCTGGTAGCTTAGCACAAAAGCAGTCAGGCTTAAGTTAGATGCAATGTTTAAAGTATTTATGCAGCACTTAAACAGTAATAAAATGAAATAGAACACAGGCAAAATCTGACACCAATTTACAAAAATAGAGTACAAACGACAAAAATCCAATCAGTAGAATTTAAGTAATGCATTTTAAAGTTTTAAGTGAAAAATAGCTCCTAAAAGAACAAAGTGTCAACTGTGGACATCAAGATGTGCAAGACCGAGGCAAAGACAAAAGTAATGGTTGACCACGATGGAGCGGGGCAAGACAGCGGGCCCTGTCCAAGGGGGAGGCGTTGTCGACGGGAGCTGCTGGACGAAATCATGGTGAACATTTCTACTATTTCTATTTACGGGCTTAGTCTCTTTTTTGGAAGACATAAAGACTCCAGCCGGATGAAGCCTATGAGGTATCCACAAGGCTGGATACCCCTTCTGCAAGGAGCCACTGAACAGCCTTTGCTGCTGTGTCGAAGAATGTGAAAGGAGCTGTCCACAAAGTCAAGCCGACTGATGATCCATCTTGAGCGTATTGGCAAGCAGGTACTCCGAGCACTTTTAGGCAGACAGTTGTTTTAGTCCCAAGTTGTGGGTTTTGGCTATCTGGGCACCTTTAGGATCATTTCCAAGGGTCAAGGGCAGAGGGGCACCACTTGGAGTCCAGGTGCTTGTTCAAGATGGTTGAATCCATTTCTGTTCCTGATGCTCTGATCAGGAGGCTAGTCAACTAGCCCTTTGAGTCATTTTGGAAGTCTTGGGTTCAAGCAGGAAAGCAGGGCTCAAGCAGCAGGGCAGACATCTGAGGACACAGGGCAGGCTTTAGGCAGCAGGACAGTCCTCTTGATGAAGCAGGGAAGTCCTCTGAAGAACACAGCAGCCACATGCAGCAGGGTAGTCATTTGAGAGTCCTTCCGCAAGTCCAGAAGTGAACTGAAGAGTAAGTCTGAGGGTCTTATTTTTCTACCTATTCCCAGCTTTGAAGAGGGAGAAGCTTCTGGAGTTTCCTGCCTCCATGCCTTGGTCCCAGTCTGTTTGCAGGCACAATAGGCTAGTGTGAAGCTCTGAGTCTGAACTGAGGCAATGTCTTTGAAGCACAAATAGGGCTGTGCACAGCTCTGCCTCCCCATCCTGCATTGGATGGCCCATTCTGCCAACACCCAGGCTCTCTACTGTGTGACTGCCTAGGAGAAATGCAAAAAGGACAACTAACAACTACACCTAGTCATGTCCCCCTAGATACAGGCTACAGGTACCAAATTGTTAGGACCAGAAAAGGCCAACTTTCTAAAAGTGGTATTTTCAGAATTGTGACTTAAAATGCGACCACCATTAAAGAAGATTATACATCTAGGGTACACACATGATATTTGTACCTGCTCCCAAACAAAAGTTATCACTTATTAAGTGTAATAAGGCAACCCAATGTTATCCAATAGAAGAAGTAGGCCTCACAGTAGTGAAAAAGAAATGTGTACCTTTTTCACTACCAGGACATATAAAACTTAAAAGTACATGTACAACATTTTAAATACACTGCACTCTGCCCTATAGACTGGTTAGAGCCTACCCTAGAGGTGACATATGTATTAGGGGTTATTTTGACAAGCAAAATTGGCAGTTTATAACTGCATAGGCTGCAATGGCAGACCTGACACATGTTTTAAGTGGATACTTAAGTGAGTGGCTGATTGCTATTGGTAATTCTGTGACATAGATTTTGGTCTTCATTTATTCATGAATATACACCAATGCTGTATTTACTAACCATATCAATGGACAATTCTATTAAAAGTAGTCCCTTTTTTAGTGTCATAGGAGTATAGTTTTTGTTTTCTAAAAGAAACAAAAACTCATGCTGACATTTATAACATAGCGGTACAAAAGGGGGTGGTGATGGACGGAGCATCTGAACCAATCAAACACTCACACCCAGTCAACAGATCTGGGTTTAATCCCCCCCCCCCTTTTGTACCAGGCATTTATAACATGACAAACATATTATCTCCTCCAAATGTCATAATAATTGTATGAGAAATGCCAAGAGGTCTAAAGATTTTAATCTCCATGGCATTAGTGAGGACAGCCTGGGCGGTTAACTGAAGACTACTTTTATAAATGATGGAGAATAAGTGCCAAAGTAAAAAAAATGATTGGGTTGATGGGGAATAGGCCTCGGTGTGAACTTTAAAATACAAATATATTATTAGAAAATAAACTCATGCAGATTCCAGAATATCATAAAAGGCGCAACTCTTTGGTAGTACTTGCTAGGGGTGAATTTTTTAAGTTGTGATAGGTAAGAAATTAAGGGTGAAAATAAAGCTCAAATGCAAGAAGTAAGAAAATAGAGCCCAATTGCAGCAAGTATATAGTAATTTAAGAAAGATGCAGGAAAACACCACCCTCACCAAACAGAAGTTTCAATTGAACAATCTAATATGATGAACAATTATTTTCTTTTATTGTACTTTTGTCAAATCAAGGTAAATGTAACAAACCTAAACTAAACGTTGAAGTGTATTGCTTTACTAGGGACTTATAAGTAAATTAATTATGCCAATCAGGTGTAAGCCAATTTTACAATGTTTTAGGGAGTGAGCACTGAAGAACCGGGGTTTAACCCAGCGGCGTCAGGGACACGCCTAAGATCTTCGAGTTCACCTGTCTTGGTATTCAAAGACACAGAATACTTCTGGATGGTGTCGGGGACCAAGTTTATTAGCTGCAGCTAGTAACAGTGATCCTAGAAATACATCACGGTGTAAATTCTCAGGAGGCTGCTCATTTTACTGAGGCGAGACGTCTCCTTTTATATCCAATATTCACATTATAAATGTAAACCCACTGCACGAAATTCTAACCAATAAGATACATTTCCAAACAAAGTATCACATAGTAAAAACTCAATTTACAGTATCCCAACCCAAAAGTTAATTATTAGGAATGTCCCAAATTCAATCTCTACTAGCCGGACAAACCTATAATTGAAAGCATAACCCATGTAATGAAGAAACATAAAAAAGAAACAGTAACAGATGCTGAACAAGATAAAGCATGTGCAAGGAAACTAAAAAGTTAACGATGTCCTGAACATTGATTGGCAATCTCAGATAAAGGTCGATCAGGGAAATTGGCTTTGTGAGGTCAGTTTCAGGTGAATAGGTCAGTTTCTTACAGTTCATTTCAGAGTCAAAAAGAAACCTAGTTAATGTATACATGAACTAAGAAGGCCAGGCCACTTTGTTCGCCAGGTTACCTTTACAGGCCTACGTGAGGGCAACACAAAATGGTGGCACAGAACAAAATGGAGTCAGACTCGAGAATTACAGAACCTCAGCACAAGCACGTTAGCAGTGGTAAAGTGCTCAGAGTACTAAGGCCAACAAAAAAAATTTAGCAAAAAAAGAAGGGGAGTAGGCAAATATTTGGGTGGAAGACCACCTATTATTATTATTAAAGGCTTTTGTAGCGCGCTCAATTACTGAAATAGTATCCTGGCGCGGGATGTGAAATACAAGCAGACTGTTAGGGGAGGAGAAAGATAAGGCTGACCGGTCTAACAATTACAGTTTCATTGGCCCCCTAAACAAGCAATGCCTATCAGAACACATTCTGGGCATACCAACTGTTCTTATGCAAAAAATGAAGGAATGACATCTTTGCATGTGAATCAGTAGTAATGTTCATCAAAGAGCTGCATGTGCAAGGGAAGACCATTAGTTGTGTTAAGTCTCAATTGTCTGCATTAGGGTTCTTTGCAAAGGTACCTGAGTCAGTGGACAGCTCACCTTATTTCCTGAAAGTAAAATAAAAAAAATCGTCTTTTTACCTAAGCTGTGGAATGATGCAATTTATCCAGTCATTACAATGTGAGACCGAAAAACAAATATGTTGTTGGATGAGCTGCACACAACAAAAGAAAAGACCCGCTGTGGCCATTGGTAAAGACGCTCCAAAAATAAAAAAAAAGAGCTAAAGATTAAGCGCAGTGAGCCGCGCTTGAATAAAAAATATATGAATAAAATGTTACCTTGCACGTTAATGTGCGCAGCTGTTGTGCCTGCAATGGGAGCCATGCAGAAGAGCCTGCAATGGCAGCCAAGCCGAAGAAGTCATTAACAAAAGAGTGCTCACAAACTGTAAGGACAAACACAAGAATAGGCATGAAAGCCATCGAGTCAAGGGCAGGGAAGTGAGATAGGCATAAAGCCATTCAATTATGATCAAGGGGCTGAATTCTATTGTTTTTTGTGATAACAGAAAAACAACACAATACATTGAGTCACATAGAACCCAACATTCTGTGGGAAGTTATAAGAAATTACATAGGATCTCTGAAAATGAGGTCAAGAATTTACAGTGTCAGTATGGTGCAAGTTCATGGAATAAGCACAAAAGGTGAGGGATCACTTTCTTAATACTCAATGTAATAAGGCAAGCTTTTCAATGGAATTTGAGGGGGAAAGTAAAAATACAGAGCAAAAGAGGCAATTAAGATATTAGTGCAGCTTCACATAATCACAGAGAACATACAGCTGCAGACCCATCAACTAATAAAACAAGCATTTGTAATGCAATAGGTCTTGCATTGTTCAAATTTAGAGCAATTGGTGTTGTTAATCTACTTAAGAAATAGACGCTGTATTTTCAGAAGCGTGTCTTGTGCATAGTCAGCTAAAATAAGAGTTGATTTGCCCTCCCTTTACTGTGTTGCCCCTGTTTCCTGCCGGGCCAGACTCTTATTTTGTTATAGGACTGCCAATGCAACAGTGCGCCTGCCCCAGGTGTGTAATGCGCAAGCGTACTTTGGGCCGGTTTAATAGGAGAGATGGAAAATTGCGGCATTTACGTTACACTTACAGATATTATGTGGCTGTGACTAACACTAGAAAACTAAAAACAGAAATAGGATACACTAAAATAATGAAACATTATATTAAGAACTAATTAACTTGTAAAGTTGGTTTTTGTTAAGATGTGCAATGTTTACATAGGAAAACAGTGGAGGACATGATGAAAGCCTGGTGACTTTAACTCTCAACGTAGCTTAATAATAATGAGATCATCAACGAATCGCCCTGAGCTTGACAAAAGCACATTTCTGATCCATAGCCACACCTACTCACCCTGGACTGCTCAAATGGGAACATTTCTAGCCTGTAAGTAATTAGACTCTGCCTTCCTTACAAACGGACTTCAATGAAGAGATGTTTGGATTCCAAGTTGTAAAACTTAACGTTTCAAAGCATAGATCTCTGTGCATTGCTAAAGCTGCCATGCCGAACTCCACACCAGACAAATGCATTAACGCAAGTGGTAAGGAAGTGTGCAGCCATTTATATTTCTAAGGTATTTGACTTAGCACAGAGTTATGTCCAAGGACAGAGCAGTGATGTATTGACCCATTTTATAGTAAAGCCGATATAGATCATGAGGCGCTCTACATAAAAACTATGACATGTGTCCAGTTGAGACAGGATTACAGAAAACGGAATGCAACGGGAGAGTTAGCAGGACTAGAATGCTGGCCGCCATTGGTAAAGATGAAACACAGTATGCTGTGCTCCAATTTGAAAAATACGTTGTTGGGCATGCCGCGCACATAAAAAGAAAAGACACGCGACCGTCATTGATAAAGATGAAGCGTGGAGTGCCGAGCTCCAAAAATAAAGAAAATATGTTGCTGGGAAAGACACGCCCAACAAAAGAAAAGACACACGGCCGCAATTGTTAAGGATAAAGCACAGCATGCCCGCTCCAAAAATGAAAAAGAATATGTTGTTGGGCGAGCTGCACACAGCAGAAGTAAAGACGCGCGGCCGCCATTGGTAAAAATGAAGCACGGCATGCTACGCTCCAAAAATAAACAAAAGAGTTAAAGATTAAGCGCGGTGGGCTTCGCTTGAATAAAAAATATAAAAATAAAATGTTACCTTGCACGTTAATGTCTGTAGAGCCTGAAATGGCAGCCAAGCCAAAGAAGTCATTAACAAAAGAGTGCTCACAAACTGTAATTGGAACATACAGAGCAACAACACATGTAATAGGGCCAGTCCTTTTGGAAGGTTACAAGAGTAGAAAAGGAGGGACTAGTAAGCAAAGTAACCAAACACAATGAAGCATCTACAAAGGAAAACATGGGTGGGCAATCAGTGGCGCTTCAAGCCCATATCCTGAACTCAGCATGTCTCGAAGAGACAGTGCAAGCACTGCCTAGGCGAGACCTAGCAATGTCACCATGTGCAAGGAGGGAGTGGGGCCATGGAAGCGGTGGTGCCTAGTGCGAAGCCCAGCTTGCCTTCTTCAATCCCTCCACTAAAAATAAAAAAAAGGCTTCTAAGCCTGCCGTCGTTGGCCTGTGGATGTTTAACAACCCCCTTAATGAACATTGGCTGTACAGGGCCTACGATTATGAGTTGGAAAGCCACTCTGTAAAAGATTTTCCTGCTCATCTTTTGTTCTACTTTGTGATATCAGCGCTTCACCAGCGGAGCTTGTGAAGAAAGCCGATATCGTGTATCATACATTGGCACCTTGTAAGTTGGGAGGTCTGCAGCTGGAGCAAGACAAGTGAAATAATAGCGGTTTAGTCTTTTTGAAGGCCGATTGAGGTCATCTAGGTGGCACTCAGAGACAGGAGTTCCATATTTGGAGAGAAATAACTGAAAAGACTTGTGCAAAGAAGCGTACATTTTAAAAACATGCACTTTCCAGGTGCAGCATTTCGGTACTACGCACAGTTCTCTAATCCCTAGAGATGGTCAGGTTGCCGGCCAAGTAGCGAGGAGCATAGGTGTTATGTAATATGTGCATCAGGCAGACATATTAGTAGAAGCATCTGGTAACTCTTGGATCACTGAATGTAGATATGGACATCTTTGATATGGTCAAAGCGTGTATGCCAGAGTCCAGAAAGGCTATAGAATGGAAGGGGTATCAAGTCCAGGAGCGTAGCTTCAGGAGGGATTTGGGGTGTGATACCCTCTAAATAAATGTATTCTTACCTTGAGATGAGTCTGCTATGTATGTGTTGGCTTTTCTTGTTGTACTCATCTCACGTTGAGGATTTACCTTGTTGATTTTTTGGATCAGGAACTTAAAGGTTTACCAAAAATATAATGAATCTGCACTCTTATAAATACTTCTTGAATGAACAGAAATGTATTCATTTTTGGAATTCGCAAACATTGGCAGTAGGAGACTTGGAAAGTTGTGCTAGTCTCAGGTTTCCAGGTGTACTACTGGCAATCAACATCCAAAAGGTAATGGGACAAATGCTCGCAAATAGTCTAACCATACATTCGCTTGGGTAGCATTACAACCCATCATTGTTCACCCACTGTGCCATTCTAGACACAGGGGGAGATTTGCTACGATTTTAGGCTGTGTTTGCTTCCCAAAAGTGACACAAATCGGTGCAAAATCTTTTTTTTCCAATTTACTTTCCAGCATTAAACTTGTTCAGCGTTGGAAATAAGGTGAAAGTAACACAAAGCAGTAAATAGCGCTGCTTTGAATTTCTTAGCACCAAGGGGGCGTATCATTGGTTCCCATGCAACCACCCAAGATTTCTGATGCTAAACTCAATTTACTAAATACAGTAGACAGGGTTTAGCATCAGAAAACTTTGCTCTTTTAAATTAGGCAAAAGGAAAGAGAAATGCTTTCATTTCTCCTTCCTTTTCCGACTTTGTATATGTACTGCACTGTACAGCACACATACAAAGAAGGAAAATTGTTTGTTAGTCTGAGCATTGTATTTTGTACTGGAAGGCTACCCTTCCAGTGCAAAAACTATGCTAGACTCACGGAGACACCCTTGC
Source organism: Lissotriton helveticus (assembly GCF_964261635.1). Taxonomy (NCBI): domain Eukaryota; kingdom Metazoa; phylum Chordata; class Amphibia; order Caudata; family Salamandridae; genus Lissotriton; species Lissotriton helveticus. The sequence goes on from NC_136067.1 coordinate 379,581,924, forward strand.
ACCATGGCCGCAAATGTGTCTCCACGGCGCACAGCAGCTGATTTCAGCGCCAGCACTAGAAAGAGGGTTGAGAGACATATTTCTGTAAATTTGGTGAGCTTCTCCTCTCTCCTTTTCACACAGCACAGCATATGCGGCTGCTGCACTGCACAGCGTGAAAAAGTGATATATCTATCCCTAAGGATGCAAACTAGTACTGACACTGTTCCTCACTGGACCAGTACATCCTGAATTTTGGTCATCTCACTTCTCTACCCCGCAGACCACTGCTTTCTTAGTTGGTCAATTTGGGAATCACATCCGAGTCACAGTGACTTGGGGGCAGATGTATCAACATCCTGATTTGCGAATCTAAAATAGCGATATTTTAGAAATCGCTATTTGAGATATGCAAATAGGGATGTATTTAGAAAATCGCAATTTTTTTGCGATTTCTTAAAATTCCTTAATTGCGATTAGCAAATTGCGAATCGCAATTAAGGAATAATTTCCCATTCATTTCTATGGGCCAAGAGACCCATAGGAATGAATGGGAACTTATTCTCAATTTGCGATTCGCAATTTGAGAATTGCAAATTGAGAATAATTTCAATGGTGCAAGGGTGTCATAAGGACACCCTGATGCACCCCTGAAATGAACACGTGTGCGCATATGGCGCACATACATACCCTAAGGGCATGTATGTGCGCCATATGGCACCTTCACAAATGCCAAAAAGTGCATTTGTGAAAGAAATCGCAAATTACCACCAAATTGAAGTTGGTGGTAATTTGCGATTTCTTAAGGAGAAATCACAAAAATTGAATGCTTGATACATAGCATTTAAGGAATCGCAATTTGCGATTCCTTAAATGCTTACACAAAATTAAGGAATCACAAATGTTGCGATTCCTTAATTTTGCTATGCGATTTCCATCATACATACAGTTTTGCTAATTTTTTGTCGCAAACGCTGCTTTTTTGCGAATCGCAGCGTTTGCGACTAAAAATTGCTTTCATAAATCTGCCCCTAAGCTACGTCGATGGACAGATCATTACTTTTAGATGCCTTTGTCACATGGCGTTGAGAGTGTAGTCTCATCCAGACTACAGCAGAAAGATTATCAATGAATAAGGGAACAACCCTGCATGCAGAGGGGGGGCGGGAAGGGGGGGTTAAGTGATGATTAAAACGGGGATGTTAAGAACTGTGCCCATGCAGAAGAGCAAGGCAGCTTGTGGTAATTGAAAGAAGGAAAAGCCGGGTATTGTGGTGGTCTGTGTTCGGCACGACTTGAGCACATTAGAGCAGATTTACAAGAGACTATCCTGGGCTCACTTAAACTATTGGATTCTTGCTTCGTTGGTGGTCTGCTCACACTACTTAATTTCATATGCTTTTTTTCTACTCTTTTTATTTGGTTTCTGCAACATATGTGTATGTTCACACATTTCATTAAAGGCATATTATGTACATTTGCCATCCTTGTCCCCACCCATTACTAGGTTGATATCAATCTGAATTCAGCTAAACCGGGTAGCTCATGTAATGTGCAATTAAGGCCCCCCACATTTTGCGTTTTTCAGGACATCCCCTGGATTTATATATCTGCTTTGGCATTAGCACAATAGTCCATTCCACAAGACCACTTCAACATGGGGGTGCCCTTTCTGCTGTCCAGTGTCAATGTCCCTTTTTGCACGTACGAGGTCCTCTACCACAAGCAATCTAGTGCATCTGCTTCTGCCTCATTCGTCCATCAGTCCCAATATCACCATTTTGGGTTCAGGTTCCACCTGCCGCCGCACTACCAGAGATAAGGTGTCTCAGACAGTGTGCCAGTACCTTTGCATCACTCTATATTCCCATATATGGTGAACGAATGTGCCCATTTGTTGATTACACTGCAAGCATCGAGGGTCTATGCTTTGCTTCATTTTGCTCAATCTCATGGGATGTAGGTACCTAAATTGAATTAGCTGCAGCCTCATAGAGACTGCAGTAATTTGGGAGCCATCCTTGCCTCCACCCAGTCCTCCTCTTCAAAGGCACTGATATCTCGTCCACAACGCTTTCTTAGTGCAACTAATGGGCCAGGGGTAATGTTTACTAATGTGCAGTATAACTTTGAGATCCCCTTCCTCCCTAACTTGAGACATTGTGATGTTAGCCTCTAGGGAGTACATTTTGGAAGGGTCTTTAGACTTTCTTGGTGTTGGTCAAGTGCATGGCGTATTTGTAAGTTTCAATACAACGGAGTTGTATGCATTTCGTATGTGTCCTTAACGCACAACAACATGCGTATTGTACTGCCCTCCCATATATCTCCTAGTTTGGAAATACCAATATTGTCTCAGGCACGGAAGCCTTGCAAGGTTGTTTGGTTTCTTCCCACTCCACAGTGGTGTTTCTTTAGTTGCCACCATACTTGCGGTCTAAGATGCCTGGTGGCCCCTCTTCTCCACAGTAACTTCACAATTGTTGACTGCAGGGAGTGGAAAAATGTGTGGCGGATGTTGTATGGGTAGTTTTGTAGAGTGTATAACAGCCTGGGTAGGGTTATTATTTTACACAATGCTCCCCTGCCGGCTATGTTAAGAGGGAGTTTTTCCTCAGATGTCCATGTCTCGCTTCACTCGAGAGACCAGGGGTGCAACATTCATGCCCCATGCCCTCTCTTTGGTGTGTGTTATGTGCATACACCGGTTTTTGATGCTCTGCCCAGTTTAGGTTGTTGTGCACTCAAATATCATCATGTAACCCAGTTAGTGACAGTTAGTAGATTTAGTCCAGTTGGCCTTCGGTCCTTCCCCGACGGCGTATACCTGCAATATGTACTTCAAGGAAGGCAGGGAGGGCTCCTGGTCACTCGTGTAGACCAGGAGGTCATCAGCATATAATGAGATTCTGTCTTCTGCACCCCCGGCCGTCTAAAATTTCTGGGCTGGGCTGGGCGTCTCATCTAATCCATTCCACCAGTGGTTCCATCACTAGGGCGAAGAGATGGGGTGGCAAGGAACATCCCTGATGTATCAGTAGCAAACTCCAGTGAGACCTCCCCTATCACTCAAACTCCCCTACCACTCAGACCCTCGCCCATGGCCTACACTAGAGTACAAAAATATATTGACTGAAATGGGGGCCAAAGTTCATACATTCTAACAAGCGGAACCTGAAGTGCCACTGTACAGAGTTGAAAGCTTTCTCGAAATCATATAGAGGATGTGGCCTAATGACTAGAGCGGTCAACCTCAAAGCTGGGGAACCAGGTTCGAGTCTCGGCAGGGACACAACATCTTGTGATTCTGGGTAATTCACGTATTCTCTTCATGCCTACCAAAATGAATGTGTCCGTCTGTAATACAACTGATGCTCATGTAAGGCGCTTTAATACCTTCGGGTTGAGTTTGCGCTATATGAAACTCAACAAAAATAAATAAATAGACACCAGGGACCTGAGTACACCCCGACCCTGTTGACACTGCTATTGCGATGTGGAGATGCCTCAGGCAGTGCAGAGAGCTACGTTCCATCATAAATATATTTTGGTTCGGCTGTATCACTGTTCAGATCACTTTAAGTACCCTATTGGCCAGTATCTTTGTGAGGAGCTTCAGCTCTAGGTTAATAAGGGAAATGGCTCCTTATAATGCACATTCGCCTGGTGGCTTCCTGGGTTTTAAAATTACAGGAAAAATTATCCTGTGCAGGTTGAGGAGTAGCTCTCCAGACTTTACAGTCTCAAAGTATGTTCCCATTAATGATGGGAAGAATATTTCTTAAATAATTTGAGTGGATAACCATTAAGGCCCACTGGGAGCAATTGTATGGCCATTGGGACCTGCTCTTCAGTTAGGGGTTCATCAAGAGCTTGCCTATCAAGATTCGAGAGTCTGGGCACAATTAGGTCATCTATAAATGGGTGTTAGTGTTCCGCTGAGGGCACAGGTTGCCTGGTGTAGAGCTGAGCATAGTTATCTGCGAAATGGAGAGCTATCTATTTGGGGTCTGTAAGCCTACTCATCTCTGTCATTTTAAGAGCAGAGACTATTCTGAGTTCCTGCTCTCTATTCGCAAGCCAATATATTAATTACTTACTTTGTCCCCATTCTCATATATCTTATATTGGATTGTGACTTGAGAGAGGAATGCCGAGTCTCAGTCGCGGCTGCTGCCTGGAAGCAGCAGTGGGGCAGGTGGTGGGGAAGAGGTGGGGGATCACAATAATTTACAAAAAACACTTACCTCGAAGCTGGCTGGCTGCTGCCACCTCTGCTGCATCCTCTTCCTGGCTTCTTGTAAGAAACAGGAAACAGGAAGCACCAGGAGTCCCATGTTCCCATCAGCTAATCACAACGCTGCAATGCAGTATTGTGATTGGTCTGAGCACTGTGACACAGAGCCCTGCCAAGGGCTGTAGGGGTGGGCATGTTCTTCATGCAGGCTGTAATGCAGCCTGCATGGTGAAGGGGAAAGTAAGCATGACTGGTTTAGGCGGCCCGAGATGGCCAACCAAACAGTCATTGCACACTTAGGAGATTTGTTTCCTCCTGCACTGCTCTTCGGCCCCGCCCTGCCCCTTCATGCAAACTGCTGCAGCAGGAGGGCAAAATAGAATGATAATAACATTAGTTATTATTACTTTATTTTTTCCTTTCTTTCGCTGCTCCGAGGCAGTGGGGCGACGTGCCTCCGTCTTAGTGGAGGAGCCGCCACTGCTGGGTCTAGAAGTCACTGTCTAAAAGCCAACCACATCATTTCTAACTTGTACTGTGCATGTTCCTCGATTTATGCCCCTTCTTCCTCCTCTGCCCTGTAGATGGCCTGTTCAAGCGCTATAAGTGCACTATATTTGTGGCGGTTTGCCACTGTTTCGTAGGATAGTACCTCTCCTGTTGTGACTGACTTCAGGTCTTCCCAGAGCACTATCTGGGAATGCACTATATCCTTGGTAATTTCAATATAGTTGTCAATTTGCTGCCCATGGAATTCAGCTAAGGCGGTGTCACATAGCCAACAGGCACTCAGTCACCACACCCTAGTGGGCCGGGTGGTGTGTATTTTGACCTAGATCATTATTGGAGCGTGGTCAGTCAGGGCGCAGGGAAGGATCTGCATCTGCACCAACTCGCTAGTCTCTACTGAAGGAAGAAAGAGGTCATCTATCCTAGAGAAGAAGCGATGTGAGTGAAAATAGAATGTGGCATTAGGCGTTGGTGTGAAAAAGGTGTCAGGTAACCGTAAGGGCCAGTAAACGAGCTCAGGCTCTCAGGAGGATGGACCTGCAGTGGTGGGTAGTATTTGTATCTAATGTGGGATCTAGGACCGAGTTGAAGTTCCTTCCCACAACTGTCCATCCTTGTGGTGTCTGTAGCAATGCATGTGCGCATGCTTTAAGTGTATCTTCTACCAGGGGGTGGGAGGGCATAAACTGAAGTGACGGTCCAATAACAATCACCCAGGGATTCTTCTATAACAGTGAATCTGCCCAGGTTGTCATGGTGTGTCTTTGTGACCTGCAACTGGAACTATCTCTGGAGAGAATGGCTGTCTCCCTGGAGGCGCTGATGTAGCCAGAATGATATATTCTAGGGTACATTCCTCAGGATTTAACCACTTCACCGCGGCGGCCATTCCGCTGTGGTGCAGGCGAATCTGATGTATGCGCAGATCGGATGGCCCCCGGCCATCCTCCGCTCACGCCCTTAGTGACGTCGGATGGCCAGGGGCCGTCCGACGCATGGAAGTGGATAAAGGAATAGTGATTGCTCAATAGTAGTCTAAAGACTGCACCCCTTTTGATTTTATTGTAGAGACCGTCGACATTCCACAAGAGTATTTGAAATTTTCAGACGGTGCAGTCATGGGGGTTCAGAGTTTCATCCAACTGAGCAGGAGGGACCTATGCTACTCGGCGTGTGGTGTGAACAGGTGTTGAAACTAACTAACCTATATAACATCCCACTTTCCCCTCTCTACACTTCTGACCATGAAGTATCCGTCGTCCATCTCCAACTGTGTGTATATATCCTATGGGGCACGTGGTTCCAGTGTTGCTTGGCCACACGTGTTGCCTGAACATATAATTCTGTGCAGCCGACTCAGCCAATCCAATAGACAGGTTCCATTATAACATATGGATTTCGGAACTAACCAAGAAGGCAAATTTACATATTAGCATTGGATCAGAATGTGGCGGAAGGGGCAGAGCTGCCCACTTCGGAATTGGGGAACTAGCTTTGTTCCTCTGTGTTAGCTCAACATCCTGTGATTCTGGGCAAATCACATAATACCCCGTTCCTGAATAAAAATGTGACCTTGTGTAATGTAACTGGTGCTTATGTAAGGCACTCCAATACCTTCAGGTTAAGTTTGCACTATATAAAACTGCAAAAACAAATATGCCTAAAAAGTATAGTACCATAATGTTGGAAAGTGGATTATTAGTAATGGCAGATATGCATTTATCATTGGCAATAATACCACTGACAAGATATAGTGCTCAGAATAGGTCTTAGAACATTATTCCCATGCTCAACGCTTGGTAGCTTGGCTGCGAGCAGGCAGGCTTAACTTCAAAGACAGGTATGTAAAGCATTTAAAAACACCAATTCAGTAAATAATTAAGACACAACACACAATAAAACTCCAACACCAATTTCTAAAAATAGGAAATATTTGTATCTTTTAAATGACACCAAAAAGAAAGAAATCCACTGTAGGGAACCAGAGATTTGCATTTTTAAAGATTGGTCACTTTCTAGTGCTTAGAAGCCAACAGTGCCACTTTTGGTCATTTCGTTGTCTCTGACAGGGTCACATTCACATTTAGTAATTGTTCTGGAGGATCTCTCACCAGTCTTGTGGAGCCCCCTGCAGCAGGCTGGATCCTGTTAGAACTCCTTCCTGAAGTTCGTCTTGCGGGTCCCAAAGTGTCCAACACACAATCCAATGTTCTGGAATCTCCAAGAGGGTCCTTGAACGTGTGAGACTTCAATTCCCACAATCGACTTGGACAAAATCCTTACAAATCCACTGGTAGTACTCCAGACTAGGGATTCTTTGTGGTGATGTTCCAGGTGAGCTCTGTTAATCTGTAGCTTGCAGGGAGTCTACTCTTTAGTCCTTTTGAAGCAGGTTTGATCCACAGGGATGTAGTTTCAGATGGTGCAAACGGCACAATCTTCAGAGTGCAGGCCTGGTGAATGCACATCAAACTCTTCAGCGTGGTCCCTTCTGTCTCTTAGGATTCAAAAGCAGATCCAAAAGGCACCGCCCCTCTCAGATACTTATTCAGTGTTTTCTGGGGTCAAGCAGGAGGGAACTCCTGTCCAACGAGGTGCAGGGCAACACCCCAGAACATGACCCCTTCCTTCAAAGTGTTGCAAAATGCTAATCCAGAAACCACTATTCTCCCAAAAATAAATATGTCAGAATTGTCATCAGAGACAGGAGAGTTGGCTAAACACACCCTTAGGATGGCTAATCTCCATAGTCACTACCCCTGGCATCTGCTCAGTCCTTTCGGGCGAGAAAGCAAAAGACACAAAATTGATGGAAAGAATGCAGAACCAATCAAAACATTCACCCCACAGTCAAGAGACCCGAGTTACATCCATCATTCTTTTGCTCACCATGCCACCCCAGTTTAGATAGTCTTCACCCTGTGCCTCATGGAAACAGTCCAGCCAGAACTGCCAAGCCAGGTCCTCCCTGGACCGGAAACAAGCATCCAAGGACCGGTTTTGGGGTCTTGATCTCTGTACTGGGGTGAATGTATGACATTGTTTTGCATTCTGTCCATCAATTGTTCTTTTTGCATTTGTCACCCCGAGTGGGACGGGTATGCCCAGACGTGGGTCCCGTGCTCTCCCTGCCACCGGAGTCTAGCTATCCTGGCTGATGAGGGCTGAAAGCCTGAAACCGGTCCTAGGATGCTTGTTTCCAGTCCATGGAGGACCTGGCCTGGCAGTTTGAGCTGGACTGTTACCACTGGGCGCAGGGTCAAGACTGATTTGCATATGGCTGGGTCCAAACTGGAATGGCATGGGGATCAAATAAATGATGGATTTAGTCCAAGATCGCTGTACTGGGATGAATGTATGACATTGTTCTGCATTCTGACCATCAATTGTTCTTTTTGCATTTGTCACCCGAGTTGAACGGGTATGCCCAGACTTAGGTCCTGTGCTCTCCATGCCACTGGAGTCAAGCTATCCTGGCTGATGAGGGCTGAACGCCCGAAACAGGTCCTAGCATGCTTGTTTCCAGTCCAGGGAGGACCTGGCCTGGCAGTTCTGTCTGGACTGTTCCCACTGGGCGCAGGGCCAAGACTAATTTGCATATGGCTGGGTCCAAACTGGAATGGCATGGTGAGCAAAAAAATGATGGATTTAGTCCAAGATCGCTGTACTGGGGTGAATGTATGACATTGTTCTGCATTCTGACCATCAATTGTTCTTTTTGCATTTGTCACCCCGAGTGGGACCGGTATGCCCAGACGTTGGTCCCGTGCTCTCCATTTCACTGGTATCAAGCTATCCTGGCTGATGAGGGCTGAAAGCCCAAAACCAGTCCTAGCATACTTGTTTCCAGTCCAAGGAGGACCTGGCCTGGCAGTTCGGGCTGGACTGTTCCCATTGGGCGCAGGATCAAGACAGATTTGCATTTGGCTGGGTCCAAACTGGAATGGCATTGTGAGCAAAAAAACAATGGATTTAGGGCCAGATCTCTGTACTGGGGTGAATGTATGACATTGGTCTGCATACTGTTTATCAATTGTTCTTTTTGCATTTGCCACCCCAAGTGGGATGGGTATGCCCAGATGTGGGTCCTGTGCTCTCCATGCCACTGGAGTCAAGCTATCCTGGCTGATGAGGGATGAAAGCCCGAAACCGGTCCTAGGATGCTTGTTTCCGATCCATGGGGGACCTGGCCTGGCAGTTCGGGAAGGACTGTTCCCACTGGGAGAAGTGTGGCTCAATGGTTAGAGCAGCAGACCCTGATGCAGAGGTCTAGCCCGGGACCAGGGTTCAATTCCCCAGCTCGGCGGGTCTTGGGCTCAAAAATTCCACGGACCTGATAATTCTCGCCTCGGTGCCTATTCCAATCATGGAGTCCCACTCTGCAACTCTGGGCAATAGCTTGCTTAATCTCCACAACGGCCCCCACAACGCTAAGGATGCCTGGCCTCCACCTTGGGGATGCCCAGGAGTGGACACCTCACAGGGAAAGCCAGGATGGGTTCCACAGCGGTATTCGTACAAGCGCCTTGAGACCCTTGCGGGTGAGTAGTGCGCTATACAAGTATCAATTTACAATTTTCAATTTACAATTTACTGGGCGCAGGGTCAAGACTGATTTGCATATGGCTGGGTCCAAACTGGAATGGCATGGTGAGCAAAAAAACAATGGGTTTAGGCCCAGATCTCTGTACTGGGGTGAATGTATGACATTGTTCTGCATTCTATCCATCAATTGTTCTTTTTGCATTCCTTTCTTAAGCCTCGCATCTGCCTTTGGTTCAAAGAGGAGAGTTGTAAATGAAGCTGATGTCTTTAGCTTGTCTTCCCCTTCCCTTGAAAAGCATTATTTACTATCCATCCCCCTGGCTCTGGCATTCCTATGCTCAGCAACCTCTCCTCCCCTAGAGACTTCCTAACCCCAGGGGCCATTGATCACCTTTTCAAAGCTGCCAGGCTCACCCACTTATCTCTGACCAATCACGGCATAGCAATACAGGCTGAATTTTGTCTTACAGAGAAGAAAGTCTTATAACTTCTTGTCTGTACATATTAGAATAAATTAAGCAATACCATATCCATATTGTTGGATTTATCATTACCACTCTACTGAGTTCACTAATCTTAATTTTATGGCCTTTCTCTCTCTAGTTATTAACTAATAACTTTTATCAGTGTTATCCTATGGGCTGGGGATCTGCAATGGAAAAATGGACTGGACAATTTTTCCAATACCAGGGCCTATACAACAGGTTTTATAAGGACCCTGCTTATACCTACAGGATCCCCCACCCCATGAACACCTAGGAAAGACTTTAGGAGTTCTGAATGTATCAAAATATTGCAGATCCTCCTTTCACAGTGCTCCTAGCACAAAAGTCGATTTTGGGAAGCACTTTACTACAATGTAGGGAGTGAAATGTGCAATTTCACTAACCCCAGGGCATATAAAAACCTTTTTAAAAGGGTTCTCCTTATAAGTACCTGACCCGCCGCCCCTGGGACACCTAGGGGAGACCCAGGGGGTACCTACCTTGCCAAAACATTATAGTTTATCCATTTTTAAGGGCCCTAAATACCAAAATCGAGTTTGGGCACAATTTGTGTTTTAAAAGCAGTCCTGCAACACAGGGCTGATTTTAAACTGACCTCAGGCTTCAGCAGTGCACATATGCCTGTGAAGAAAAGGCTGCTGGCTTCTAAACTGCCCTGCCCTATTGTATACTAGGACTTATAGATTGTTTCAATTGCCTCCCCTATATGTACTAGGGCCTTACAGGGGAGGTCATGCCAATCCCAAGGGTACCCTAACCCATAGTGTACCCTAGTGTATGTAGGTGTTTTCACTGTGTTCCTCTGGTGTCTTCAGCATAGTACTGACCCTGGTTAGGCAGAGCCCAGAGTCAGTTATCACCAGTCAGCAAAAAGTTGGGGGTGCCCAGGGCACAGGATAACTTTGCAACATATAAGCATATACTAAACAAATGACTGAATAACTCAATGTTCAAAGAATTTCAAATGTACGTAATACTTATTTCACAGTTACGCTCCATAAAAATAACCACCTCATATCATTTTCTCATATAGGTACGTAATGTACGATTTGTTTTGACAGTTTCCATGAACTCGCACGCAGGTCTCAAATTACAGCTGAATGCTCCTCGTCCCATCAATGCGCTCAGCAGGAGAGCAGGCCTTTCAAATGACAGGTTGCAAGAAAAGGAAAGTACAAATACTATCTGTGGGCAACACAAACGGAGTCATTAGCGCTGTTGTTTTAGTTGTACTGGTCGCTTAGGAATCAAGTGCCAAACTGAAAAATAAGTCTACTGAGTAAAAACGGAACGGGAAACTACACAGCTTTAGACTGATTGCAGTTTGCAGCCGATTCAGTCACCCAGTTACAAATCGGTGACGAGTTACTTCAAAATCTCGAACCTACTATGGCTGGAAAACTTCAACGAATATGTGTAATTTTGTTCAGAGATTATAGGGCTCGATGTCACGGAATATCAGGTTTTCGGACATGGCCTGCACGTCAGAAGTTGAATGTTGGTTCAGTGTTGTCCATTGTGAAACAAGACACCCTACCCAGAATGCATTGTCTGTGAAATGCCTATCCAGGCATTGAAACATGGTGCCCTGGTGACACAGAACCACATACCCGCACCACAAATAGGTGATGGCATCAACGAACCGTGCTGCCGAGTCCTGGCATACAAGTTAATATTATGAGCTGTAAGCTGCAGAACACCAGCTGCGTTCATAGACTGTGCTCATTAAGATTGATATCACGTGGCAGCAAATTGAACATAGATATTCAAAAACAATATGCTCCTTGCCTTTTGCATAGTACATTTGTAGTCGTCATGGTGCCAAAAGGCATACAAAACCTTAGATTTGGGTGTTGATGCCATGCCAGTTGGCACAGAGGGACTTACATTGAAGGTACCAGCGGTCCTTCACCACTCCTTTTGTGACTATCCCTGCTTAGTGCCTGAGAAAAATCATGCACACCATGAATCACGTGTATTTGTCAGCTATGTCATCTGGCTGTTAGTTGAATCTACTTGCTAAACCTCTCCATTCACCACTGTGTACGTTCTGTACATTTATGCACACTGCTCTGCCACTTAATACACTTCAGGGGACCTCCAATGACCTTATTTAAGTTTTTTTGTATGTGTAAATTTGGATGGCAATTAACTTGTGCGAATGAATGATTTTATTGATGCATTTGGTCGGTAAACATCCTTTACAACGTGGTCTTTACACTGCGCATCCTTTACTACGCAGCCATTACAACGCAAGTCGTTACTATGACTTGCGCTGGAGGGCTCTCTTGTTAAAGGAATAGTTTGATTTTCTATTCCAACACCTTCCCTTCTGTTACGTGGGCTGGAGTTGGAATAGAAAATTAAACTAATCCACAATCCAGCGCCCTCCAACGCAAGTCGTTGTAACGACTTGCGTTGTAATGGCTGCGTCGTAAAGTACCGCGATCATTTTGATCGCGTTGTACTGACGTACATCCATATGGTCAGAACAAATGAATTGATGCAAATGCACTCGAAACAAATTCATAAGCTTGATTAGAAGTGTGATTAGGAATTAAGAATGTAATAAACATAGACCATATATTATGCACAGAGACTCCATTTTGATAGATTGGATGAGGTTTCTGATGTTCAGCTCATCTTGCTCCTATCATTCCCCCTCTCAATTAAAGACTCACTGCAAGCCTTCTCGCTTCACAGCTTTGCGGAACACGGAGTGCAATAGTGTAAGACAGTGATTGTACTAGAAAGCGTGTATTGTGAATGAAACTTTCCATCATTTATCTGATAAATCATTTTTGAAGGATCTCAGCTGGAAGTTCCGATGCAGGTGTGCAGAAGAACCTAATTCTATGAGCTATTGTTTGAGAAATGTTTCATATTGTGTTATACATCTCCGGAGTAAGATTTCTCTTACTTCAGGAAATGGGTCAGTGTCAATAAGTTTTAGTTTTTGCAAGGCTGTTTTTTAATTTGCCAATGCGACTTTACCATGATCATACCATGCTGAATCTAAAGTTTTTTAAATTGATATGCATGAAAATTTCTATTAAAAAAACCCTGTTTTGAAGGTTCATGGGCGACTTCTCATTTTCCTCCCGAGACGCTCTCCAATTATTTTGAGACTTTCTTTCCTCCCTCTCTCAAGAGCTGGACGCAATGAGGATTGTCTGTTTTGACTGGGTGGTACGAGATTTGAAGCTGGGACGATTACCCCCAGAAGCCGCCTTACCAGCCAGTAAAGGGAATATGGAGGCTGGAATGGGCCCTCTAAGGAAACTGCAAAGAAAAACAAGCATTGCCAACGCCAACAGGTCTTGTCTACACAAGAGATAGTGGCTTTGTCAAAATGTTTTCGCCATGTGGTACACCAGCATGGCTGCTCTTTAGCATGGCTAAAAGTTAGTGGCATACGGGAGAGTGGCGTGGAGTGTCCCAGAGTAGAATGGTAAAGAGTAGATTGTTTGGGAGAGTGGAGTGATAGAGAGTGTCACGTATTGGAGTGGCATAGTGTAGAAATACGTGGAGTGGCATACACTGGAGTGGCATAGAGCAGTGGTCTGGTGTAGAGTGCATTGGCACAGAGTGTTGTAGAGTATAGTGGCATAGAGTGCAGTGGCATTGAATCCAGTGGCATACAATGTAGCGTCATAGAATGCTGTGACGTAGATTAGAGTGCTGCATAGTAGAGTGCAGAAGTGAACAGTGCAGTGGCGTGGAGTGCAATGGCATAGAGTGGTGCGGAGTGGCGTAAAGTTGCATGATGCAGAGGGCAGTGGTGCAGAGTAGAGTCAAATGGCATAGAGGGCAGTGGTGTAGAGTAGCATAGAGTGATGCTGAGTAGAGTATAGTGCGGTAGAGTGCAGTGGTATAGAGTGCAGTGGCGTACAGTGGAATAGAGTGGCGTAGAGTTCAATGGTGGAGAGTGCAGTGTAGCAGAGTGGAGTGTGAGAGTGCAGTGGTGTAGAGTAGAACATAGTGGTGTTGATAGCAGTGGCGTAGAGTACAGTGATGTAGAGTACAGTAGCATAGAGTGCAAGTGTGTAGATTGCATTGGCATAGAGTGCAGTGGGTAAGAGTGGTGTGAAGTGGAGTGGCGCAGAGTGGAATAGAGTGGCATGGAGTGCCTGGACCTAGAGTAGATTGATTAAAAGTAGAGTGAAGTGGAGTGGTGCAGGGTAGAGTGCAATTGCGTAGAGTGGCACAGAGTGTAATGATGTAGAGTAAGGTGGTGTAGAGTGCAGTGGTGCAGAATAGAGAGTGGCATACGGTAGATTGGCGTAGAGTGCTGGTGCATGGAGTCATATACAGTGGATTGCGCAGAGCCTTAGAGGCCCGTGGACCTTGCAGGCAATGTAGCCATGGCCCCCTAGAGAGAGAGGAGAGAGAGTGGAGAGAGAGAAAATGGAGAGAGAGTGGAGAGAGAGTGGAGAGAGAGTAGGGAGCGAGACTGACTGAGAGACTGATTTACTGAAGACTGACTGACTGAGAGACAGACTGACAGAGACAGACTTGACAGAGAGGGACTGACTGTCTTAGAGACTGACAGAGAGAGACTAACACAGAGAGAGAAACTAACTGAGAGAGAGAGAGACTGACTGACGGAGAGACTGACTGACTGAAAGAGAGAGAGAGACTGACTGACTCACTGAGAGATAGAGACAGACAGAGACCGAGAGAGAAAGAGACTGTCAGAGAGACTGACTGAAGGAGAGACTGATTGATAGAGAGACTGACTGACCGAGAGAGACTGACTGACGGAGAGACTGACTGACTGAAAGAGAGCGAGAGACTGACTGACGGACAGATAGAGACAGACAGAGAGAGAGACTGTCAGAGAGACTAACTGAGAGAGAGATTGACAGAGAGAGACTGATTGACTGACAGAGAGAGAGAGGCTGACAGAGACTGACTGACAGAGAGAGAGACTGGCAGAGAGAGAGAGACTGACAGAGAGAGAGACTAACTGAGAGAGAGAGAGACTGACAAAGAGAGACTGAGAGACTGACTGACTGACAGAGGGACTGACTTCGAGATTGAGAGAGAGACTGACTGACTGACAGAGAGAGAGAGACTGACTGAGACTGGCTGAGAGAGACTGACTGACAGAGAGAGACTGACTGACAGAGAACGAGAGACTTACAGAGAGCGAGAGCCTTACAGAGAGCGAGAGACTTACAGAGAGCGAGAGACTGACATAGAGAGACTGACAGAAAGAGAGACTGACGACTGACTGAGAGAGAGACTCACTGACAGAGAGAGACTGCCTGACTGAGATTGACAGAGAGAGAGACTGACAGAGAGAGAAACTGACTGACTGAAAAAGAGATTGATTCACTGAGAGAGAGACTGACTGACAGAGAGAGAGAGAGAGAGACTGTGATGGAATTGGGGTCAAAGTGTATATGAAGCTCAGCAATGCCTCTTAACATTGCTATTGTCTGCTAATAAAATTGTATTATCAGAATGTGCTCTTTATAGTTACATCTGTTTTTTAAATACATCATTGTCGCATTGTCTAATGTTTTGAAACTAGTTTGATTTTTTTTACTCTAGTCCCGCCCCCCCACAGACCCCACCCCTACCGGTGCGGACCTCAGCCACAAACCACACTGTAATATGGACCCCCGACAGAAAGTTTGTGAGTACCCATGGCGTAGAGTGTATTGGTATAGAGTGCAGTGGCGTAGAGTTCACTGTTGCAGAGTGACGTAGAGTACAGTGGCATAGTGCAAACTTGTGCACTGGAGTCTGGAGTGGTGTAGAGTACAGTAGCGAAGAGTGCAGTTATGTAGAGTAGCAAAGAATGCATTTTTCTTTTCAGATTTATATAGGGCAATCTCACCCCGAAGGTATTAGAGCGCTTTACATGAGCACCAGTTACGTTACACAAGGACATGGTCCCCAGAAGTCAAAAGGGTAATGTGAGAAGTTGGCCTGATGTGCAGTGTTCACTATTCTAGTGATCACTATATATCAGTCCAAACAACCCTTATTGATGATTGGTTGTAAGTCAACCTTATAGACCAGCTATCCTAGTAGCATGGATACGAGCAGTCTAAGGCTAAGACTCTAGAGGGCGTGTTAAGCCAGCTGTTTTACCATCACATTACCCCTTGAACACCAAGTGAAAGGACACCACACAAGTTGTTATGAAAATAAACAGTGTATTTATTTATAACAAGACTACCCTGGCTCTTTATGAGACAGGGAGCTAAGCACACAACAAAACTCTTAAGAAAATACTTTAAGTCGCACAATTTACACAAATGCCCGAGGGGCACGGAAAACCATATACTACAAAAGTGGAATGCGAATTACTAGCAGGCAAGTAACGATTCTCAGAGGCTTTAGAAACGCTAGGCCTACAATATTGAACACGCAGGTTAGGAGCAGGAGGCCTAGGGACGCCACGTGCAGAGTGGGAACTCTCACGCGTAAGGCGGGACAAAGCCTATGGAAGCTAGTGTTCACAAAGTTAGTGTTCTCGGGCGAACCCGACTAGGTAGGTCAAAAACGAGAGTGGATCTGGACCCTTGGATAGTGAGGCTATGCTGAGACACCGAAATGCCGAAGTTACCTAGCCCAGGGGCTGCAGCTGCATAGGTCTGAAAAGACGTCGGGATTCTCCGTTGACGAACCAGGAGCCTGAAGGAAAGGAGTTGCTGGCAGGCGACCAGTGTAGATTGTTCGGGTGATCCAAGCCTGGATCGAAGAAGGATGACACCTGAAAGCAGAGGGGACCAAGTTCGTGACTACTAGCCAGAAGTCAGGTGGCACCAGGAGGGCACCGGATGGTAGTCACCTCGACTAGGTGAGTGGGCGACGCTGGGCTCTGCAGTCTCACGGACCAGGAGGCGTTGTCGGCGACCAGGATGGAGGTACGAGCTGTCCCACGATGGATGATGCTGTCGACGTCGCTGGACCCAGGATTGGGGCAACAAGTCTTGGCAAATTCAAGCCCACGCGGTGGACCTAAAATGGCGTCTTGAGTGGACCAGGAGGGTCCAGGGTGCTTCTCTGAAGAAGGGAAGCAAGGGCCAGTCTGGAGCAACCAGACCAGCAGCAGTGATATCGTCGGGCGTCGTTAAGAAGGCCACAAGCCAGCGGGCTAGTAGCCAAACAACGCGGTGAGCAGCAAAAAGCAGAAGGGCCCCACGCAGATCGTGGAGATGCTGGGAGGCTGCACTTCGGTGCTGGGGCTGCTCAGGGTCGGGGCTTCTCGGACCCCAAAGCACTCACCAGAGGATCCCTCGGCGGTCGTGCTGGAAGGAAGTCGTGCAGTCTTGGCGATGGCCGGTCCCTCGAGGTCTCGTCGCACCCACGGTTCTCAGCTTAGCTGTAGAGGTGGGTAGAGGTCAGAGGTGCCAGGGAAGCCGGTTCTCGTCGAGCTGGGCAGTCGGATTCCGGAGGAAGGACTTGCAGCAGACCGCAGTGTTCTTAAGATGGTGCCTGCAGATGCAGGGTGACTACTCCTTAGTCACAAGGGAGAATCTTGAAGAAGAAATCTTGATGTCCTTTCGTAGAAAGTCGTGTCTTGATTCCAAAGATGATCTAATTTGGAAGGGGGCCTGCTCCTACCTTTATTTTGGAAAAGGGGGCTGGCACGCGACTAAGTCCTGCCCTATGGGTGGGACCAGGAGGGGGGTGGTTACACCCCTCTCCTTTGGCGGGCTTTCCCCATGCCAGGGGCTGGAGTGCCCCTGGAACTGGTTTCAGCCGGCCTATGCACAGTGAGCACCGGGGTGCCACTTGCAGTCACCTTCCTCTAAAGCCCTGCCTACCTGGAATACACAAAACCCTGTCTGGGACGGTGCTGGCACCGCCCCTGGCAGGAAACCCTTTGTCCTTGCCTCCTGCTCTGGGAGGACTCCCAGCAGCAGGAGGGCAGACTTGTGTCTCGGTGGCAGCATCCATTTTGTGGATGCTAAGGCTCTGTCTGACTTTAACCGGGGTTATAGGTTACATACATGTCGTGTCCCTCTAGAAGGGTGGAATGCTAACCCCGTCGCCAGAATTGGCGAGGGGTTAGTATTCCAATTCGTATGACACCTTACTCGACATGTTTTGATAAAGCGATACCAGAGTTGGCATATAACCGCGAGGATTATAATGCACTTAAGAGTATATGGTATGCGATATCATGGAAACGGCTAAGGGATGGATCCCGAACGCCGCAGACAGGCTCAGCTCATGCCAGAGCACTATCTCACACGATTCCAAGCACTCTGCCTTCAGGATTGTTAAGGCCTGCCATAGGAGTGACTGATAGGAGACCTGTGTGTCCATTTAGGTTTGGACATAGGAATACTATATCTAAAGCAAAGGGTGATTACACCACCTTGCCCCAGCTGTCGTGCAGCCAGTTGTGTCAGCTTTAGTTAGTCAGGCCAGGGGTGGCATAATACATGCTGCAGCCCCTGGGAGACTTCTGGGTGCACCTCAGCCCTGGGTACAGGGACTTAGAGAGGGCCCAGTGCCAATTCAGTACCTGAGTACAATTTGGATAGAGAGAACAGCTAGGCTGTGGGTCTGATTAGCAGGCCCACAGCCAGGGAAAGTCGTAAACCAGTGAAGCAAAAAGCAAAAATCTGGGTGATCATAGGATTGCAGACCCTACTCTCCTACATGACCCCCCCCAAACTTTGGGACAATAAACTAACCTTGACCAGGTGAGTCTTCTTGCTCTAAGTGGAAATACCTGGAGAGCCCATCAGCATTGCTGTGATCAGTACCAGGTCTATGCTCCACTGTAAAATCCATCCCCTGTAGGGAAATGGACCACCTAAGCAGTTTGGGGTTTTCACCCTTCATCTGATTTAGCCACAAGAGGGGCCTATGGTCGGTCTGAATGGTGAAGTGAGTGCCAAACAAGTAGGCCCTCAGCTTCTTCAGGGCCCAAACCACAGCAAAGGCCTCCCTCTCAATAGCTGACCAATTTTTCTCTCTGGGGGTCAGCCTCCTGCTAATGAAAGCAATAGGCTGGTCATTACCATCAAAATTCAGTTGAGACAGAACAGCTCCCACACCCAACTCAGAAGCATCTGTTTGGACAATGAATGGCTTGGAGTAATCTGGACTCTTAAGGATAGGCGCTGTGCACATGGCCTGTTTTAGGTCATTGAATGCTTTCTGACAGCTTGCTGTCCACTGAACTTTCTTTGGCATCTTCTTGCTTGTCAGGTCATTAAGGGGGGGTCACTATGGACCCATAATTTCTCACAAACTTTCTGTAATAACCAGTCAGGCCCAAGAAAGCTCGAACCTGAGTCTGGGTGATTGGAGGAGCCCAGTCCTGGATGGCCTGTATTTTACTCTCCAATGGCTGAACCTGGCCTCCACCTACAAGGTGGCCCAGGTATACAACCTGTGTCTGCCCTATCTGGCACTTAGTGGCCTTGATAGTGAGGCCTGCCTTTTGCAGGGCCTCTAACACTTTCCTCAGGTGGACCAGGTGATCCTCCCAGGTGGAGCTAAAGACAGCAATATCATCAAGATATGCTGCACAGAAGTCATCCAGCCCAGTGAGGACTTGATTCACCAACCTTTGGAAGGTGGCAGGTGCATTTTTCAAACCAAAGGGCATTACCACAAATTGATAATGCCCACCAGGGGTAGAAAATGCTGTCTTGGGTTTGGCCTCCTCAGCTAACCTGATTTGCCAATACCCAGCTGTCAAATTAAATGTACTTAAGTATTTGGCAGAAGCCAATCTATCTATAAGTTCATCTGCTCTTGGTATTGGGTGGGCATCAGTCTTAGTGACTGCATTGAGGCCTCTGTAGTCTACGCAAAACCTCATCTCTTTCTTACCACCCTGGGTGTGAGGCTTTGGCACTAGAACTACTGGGCTAGCCCAAGGGCTATCTGAGGGCTCAATGACTCCCAGCTCCAACATTTTCTGCACTTCTGTTTTGATGCAGTCTCTAACATGATCAGGCTGTCTGTAGATTTTACTCTTGACAGGCAGACTGTCTCCAGTGTCAACATCATGGGTACACCAATCAGTTTGGCTGGGTGTCAGAGAGAACATATGTCTGAAGGATTGCAGAACTTGCCTGCAATCCTGTTGCTGATGCTCAGTGAGGCTGCCACAAAAGACAACACCATCTACTGATCCATCATCAGGATTCTGAGTGAGCAGGTCTGGGAGAGGGTCACTCTCTTCCTCCTGTCCCTCATCTGTGGCCATGAGCAAGCTCATGTCCTTCCTGTCAACATATGCCTTGAGCCTGTTTACATGGAGCACTCTGAGAGGGCTCCTGGGAGTTCCAAGGTCCACCAAGTAGGTAACCTCTCCCTTTTGCTCAATGATGGTGTGGGGCCCAGACCATTTGTCTTTGAAAGCTGCTGGGGCCACTGGCTCCAGCACCCACACCTTCTGTCCAGGCTTGTACACAGTCAGGACAGCCTTTTGGTCATGCCAAGCTTTTTGGAGTTCTTGGCTGGCCTCCAGGTTTTTAGATGCCTTTTCCATATACTCAGCCATCCTGGAGCGGAGACCAAGTACATAGTCCACTATGTTGGTGGCAGGCTTTTTGAGAGGTCTCTCCCATCCTTCCTTCACCAAACACAGGGGTCCTCTTACAGGATGCCCATACAGAAGCTCAAAGGGGCTGTAGCCAACCCCCTTCTGTGGGACCTCTCTGTAAGCAAACAAGAGGCAGGGGATCAGGACATCCCATTTTCTCCTAAGAGTTTCAGGTAGTCCATGAATCATCCCTTTGAGGGTCCTGTTGAATCTCTCAACAAGCCCATTGCATTGTGGGTGGTAGGGTGTGGTGAACTTGTAGTTCACACCACACTTCTTCCACATTGCAGTCAGATATCCTGACATGAAGTTTGTACCTCTGTCAGAAACGACCTCCTTAGGGAAGCCCACTCTGGAGAACACTCCAACTAGGGCTCTTGGCACTACAGGTGCTGTAGTGGTCCTAAGTGGAATAGCTTCAGGGTACCTGGTGGCATGATCCACTACCACCAGTATAAACTTGTGCCCTGATGCTGTCTGGGGTTCCATTGGACCAACAATGTCAATCCCCACTCTTTCAAATGGAACCCCCACCACAGGTAGTGGTATAAGGGGGGCCTTTGTTGTGCCACCTGACTTACCACTGGCTTGGCAAGTGACACAGGAGCGACAAAACTCCTTGGTATTCTCATTCATGTGGGGCCAGTGAAATTGTGAGACAAGCCTGTCCCAAGTCTTTGTCTGACCTAAATGACCTGCAAGGGGAATCTCATGGGCCAAGGTGAGAAGGAAACCTCTCAGAGACAAGGGGATGACCAGCCTCCTGGTTGCACCAGGCTTGGGGTCTCTTTACTCAGAGTACAGGAGTCCATCTTCCCAGTATACCCTGTGGGCACCTGTGGCATTCCCTGCAGCCTCAGCAGCAGCCTGCTGTCTGAGGGGTTCAAGGGAAGGGCAGTCTAACTGTGCCTTCCCCAGGTCTTCTCTGGAGGGTCCCCCTGAGCCCAGAAACTCAACTTGATCAAGTTCAAGCTCTTTAGGCTCAGTTTCCCTCAGCTCTCTCAGATCAGCCTCCTCAGAGACTTGATCCTCAACCTGGGGCAAGGGGGAAGGCAAAGCCTTACCCTTACTGCTCTTCTTCTTGGAAGGTGTCTGGTCCATTCTTTCAGGATCCAGCACCTGTTCAGTGGGGCATCTTCTGGCCTGTGACCTAGTCACAGCAAGCACATGTGAGTCCTCTGCTCCACTTCTGACCATAGTGATGACTCCAAATCATTGCCCAACAAACAATCAACTGGGAGGTCTGAACTGACTACAACTTTCTTTTGACCCTTCACTCCACCCCAGGAGAAAGCCACAATCGCCATACTATGACTGGTAGTGACGTTGCTGGCATTGGTCACCAGGAAATCTGTACCTGGCATGATCTGTCCAGGGTCCACAAAGTTAGGTGTCACCATGGTGACACTGGCACAAGTGTCCCTATAGGCCTGAGCCATCTTGCCATTAATCAAAGGTGTCTGCCTGTATTTGCCCAAAGTATTGGGACTTATATCAGGGGATATATCCATATCCCCTGTACAGACAAGGACAGCCTGAGTGAGTGTGCCAACTAAGTTGTCAGACCCCTCAGTTCCCAAGGTTAACCCAACTATTGCCTTGGGAGGTACACTACCACTACTGACTGTACTAGGGGGTGCAGTTGCCTTAGGGGCTGTAGTGGCAGGAGTTTGTCCTCCTCTTTTGGTGCACTCACTAAACCAGTGAGACTTACTTTTACAGTACTGGCATCACCTTTTTGACTGGCCTTCTTGAGTCTTCTTCTTCTGGGAAGCCTGACCCCCACCCTCTTTGGTTTGTTGGGGACCTGGTGAAGACTTCTGGTCATTTTGTTCACTCTTAGTGTTACCCTTCTGGTCTGCTTTCTTCTGACCACCCTGGTTCTGGTTCTGCTTGATCCTTGTTCTGACCCATTTGTCTGCCTTCTTTCCCAATTCTTGGGGAGAGGTCAGATCTGAATCAACAAGGTGCTGGTGCAACAACTGGTTCTGACAATTATTTAAAATTTGTTCTCTCATCATCAGATTATACAATCCTGTGTAATCAGTAACCTTGCTACCCAGCAACCAGCCCTCCAAAGCCTTAGTGGCACTATCCACAAAGTCAGACCAGTCCTGAGACTGAGTTTTCTGGGTGTCTCTGAACAGCAACCTGTACTGCTCAGTGGTTAAACCAAACCCATCAACCAGTGTATTCTTCAGGACCTGGTAATCATTAGCATCCTCAACTCTTGTAGTGAGGAGCTTATCTCTACCTTTACCATCAAAGGAGAGCCACAGTATAGCTGCCCACTGACTCTGGGGAATGCACTGCACAGTGCAGGCCCTCTCCAAAGCAGCCATCCATTTCTGGATGTCATCCCCTTGTTTAAAGGGGGCACTATCTTAGTCAGGTGTTTAGTATCTAAACCCTTCTATCTATCTCTTAGGAGATTGCTGCCACCAGTGGGAGCTAACCCACTCATCTGCTGCTCTCTAGCAAAAGCAAGCTTCTCTTTGGCCAGGGCAAGTTCTTCCCTTTCAATCCTCAGAGTAGCCTGTCTCCTCCTAGCTTCATGCTCCATTCTCTGAGGGGAAGTCAATCTCCTCTGGGGAGAGTTCCTTCTCCTCTGAGAAGAGGCATTAGAGTGCAGAGATCTATTGGAGTCCCTAGAAAGAGATCTATCTCTCCTAACTCCAAGGTTAGGCCTACTTAGGGTCAGTACTGGGGGTCCCCCAGATCCTAGCCCAAGCAAGTCTAAGTTGGCCCTAGTTAGCCTTCTGACTACCTCAAGACCTTTGTCTACCTCGTCCCCAGAGAGTTCCTCTTGATCCTCCTCCTCAACTGCATTGGCAGTGTTGGGGAGGTCTGGACCCCCAGAGGTACCCTCTAAGGCTGGCATATTCTCATGTAACTGAGAAATCTTTCTGGCATCATATGTCTCTAAGAGACCTATCAGAAAGGGAATGGTGGGGTTAGACCCCTGCTTCAGTTTCCTGGAGGTACAGACTTGTCTCATCTCCTGGAAACTGAGAGCTGCATATCTTGAAGTGACCTGTGGAGGGTCAACGCTCACCAGGGGAGTCTTAGTGGACTCTCCATGGTTAGACATGCTTTTCTAGTGAGGTGTAAGTGGTGCACTTACCTACACTATATGTTTGCCTACTGATCCCTTGCTAGAGTTGTAGTTTAGGGTGTGCTAGGCCCTAGGAGCTACAACAGCTGGTTCAGTAGAACTCAGAGTATTCTAAGCTAAGTTATATGTACCTTTAGTACTTATGTGATCTTTCACAAGATATTCTTAGGATATGTGTGGTAAAACAACAGCAAGCTCAAATCCCAACCGCTGCTCACCAATGTGAGAAGTTGGCCTGATGTGCAGTGTTCACTATTCTAGTGATCACTATATATCAGTCCAAACAACCCTTATTGATGATTGGTTGTAAGTCAACCTTATTGACCAGCTATCCTAGTAGCATGGATACGAGCAGTCTAAGGCTAAGACTCTAGAGGGCGTGTTAAGCCAGCTGTTTTACCATCACATTACCCCTTGAACACCAAGTGAAAGGACACCACACAAGTTGTTATGAAAATTAACAGTGTATTTATTTATAACAAGACTACCCTGGCTCTTTATGAGACAGGGAGCTAAGCACACAACAAAACTCTTAAGAAAATACTTTAAGTCGCACAATTTACACAAATGCCCGAGGGGCACGGAAAACCATATACTACAAAAGTGGAATGCGAATTACTAGCAGGTAAGTAACGATTCTCAGAGGCTTTAGAAACGCTAGGCCTACAATACTGAACACGCAGGTTAGGAGCAGGAGGCCCAGGGACGCCACGTGCAGAGTGGGAACTCTCACGCGTAAGGCGGGACAAAGCCTATGGAAGCCAGTGTTCACAAAGTTAGTGTTCTCGGGCGAACCCGACTAGGTAGGTCAAAAACGAGAGTGGATCTGGACCCTTGGATAGTGAGGCTATGCTGAGACACCGAAATGCCGAAGTTACCTAGCCCAGGGGCTGCAGCTGCATAGGTCTGAAAAGACGTCGGGATTCTCCGTTGACGAAACAGGAGCCTGAAGGAAAGGAGTTGCTGGCAGGCGACCAGTGTAGATTGTTCGGGTGATCCAAGCCTGGATCGAAGAAGGATGACACCTGAAAGCAGAGGGGACCAAGTTCGTGACTACTAGCCAGTAGTCAGGTGGCACCAGGAGGGCACCGGATGGTAGTCACCTCGACTAGGTGAGTGGGCGACGCTGGGCTCTGCAGTCTCACGGACCATAAGGCGTTGTCGGCGACCAGGATGGAGGTACGAGCTGTCCCACGATGGATGATGCTGTCGACGTCGCTGGACCCAGGATTGGGGCAACAAGTCTTGGCAAATTCAAGCCCACGCGGTGGACCTAAAATGGCGTCTTGAGTGGACCAGGAGGGTCCAGGGTGCTTCTCTGAAGAAGGGAAGCAAGGGCCAGTCTGGAGCAACCAGACCAGCAGCAGTGATATCGTCGGGCGTCGTTAAGAAGGCCACAAGCCAGCGGGCTAGTAGCCAAACAACACGGTGAGCAGCAAAAAGCAGAAGGGCCCCACGCAGATCGTGGAGATGCTGGGAGGCTGCACTTCGGTGCTGGGGCTGCTCAGGGTCGGGGCTTCTCGGACCCCAAAGCACTCACCAGAGGATCCCTCGGCGGTCGTGCTGGAAGGAAGTCGTGCAGTCTTGGCGATGGCCGGTCCCTCGAGGTCTCGTCGCACCCACGGTTCTCAGCTTAGCTGTAGAGGTGGGTAGAGGTCAGAGGTGCCAGGGAAGCCGGTTCTCGTCGAGCTGGGCAGTCGGATTCCGGAGGAAGGACTTGCAGCAGACCGCAGTGTTCTTAAGATGGTGCCTGCAGATGCAGGGTGACTACTCCTTAGTCACAAGGGAGAATCTTGAAGAAGAAATCTTGATGTCCTTTCGTAGAAAGTCGTGTCTTGATTCCAAAGATGATCTAATTTGGAAGGGGGCCTGCTCCAACCTTTATCTTGGAAAAGGGGGCTGGCACGCGACTAAGTCCTGCCCTATGGGTGGGACCAGGAGGGGGGTGGTTACACCCCTCTCCTTTGGCGGGCTTTCCCCAGGCCAGGGGCTGGAGTGCCCCTGGAACTGGTTTCAGCCGGCCTATGCACAGTGAGCACCGGGGTGCCACTTGCAGTCACCTTCCTCTAAAGCCCTGCCTACCTGGAATACACAAAACCCTGTCTGGGACGGTGCTGGCACCGCCCCTGGCAGGAAACCCTTTGTCCTTGCCTCCTGCTCTGGGAGGACTCCCAGCAGCAGGAGGGCAGACTTGTGTCTCGGTGGCAGCATCCATTTTGTGGATGCTAAGGCTCTGTCTGACTTTAACCGGGGTTATAGGTTACATACATGTCGTGTCCCTCTAGAAGGGTGGAATGCTAACCCCGTCGCCAGAATTGGCGAGGGGTTAGTATTCCAATTCGTATGACACCTTACTCGACATGTTTTGATAAAGCGATACCAGAGTTGGCATATAACCGCGAGGATTATAATGCACTTAAGAGTATATGGTATGCGATATCATGGAAACGGCTAAGGGATGGATCCCGAAAGCCGCAGACAGGCTCAGCTCATGCCAGAGCACTATCTCACACGATTCCAAGCACTCTGCCTTCAGGATTGTTAAGGCCTGCCATAGGAGTGACTGATAGGAGATCTGTGTGTCCATTTAGGTTTAGACATAGGAATACTATATCTAAAGCAAAGGGTGATTACACCACCTTGCCCCAGCTGTCGTGCAGCCAGTTGTGTCAGCTTTAGTTAGTCAGGCCAGGGGTGGCATAATACATGCTGCAGCCCCTGGGAGACTTCTGGGTGCACCTCAGCCCTGGGTACAGGGACTTAGAGAGGGCCCAGTGCCAATTCAGTACCTGAGTACAATTTGGATAGAGAGAACAGCTAGGCTGTGGGTCTGATTAGCAGGCCCACAGCCAGGGAAAGTCGTAAACCAGTGAAGCAAAAAGCAAAAATCTGGGTGATCATAGGATTGCAGACCCTACTCTCCTACAGGTAAGAACCACTGACCAAGTGTAATGATTTGTTATGATCATATTAAAGTATTTGTTTCCAACACAATACAGAAATAACAAAAAATGTGCTCTTAATTCTGATATATTCTGAAATACTTACCCAGTCCATTTAAATGTTGTTGTGTGCTACAAATAACACTTTTTACTACCCCCATTATCCTGAAAGATGTTCACATAAATCCTCTCACTTTGAAGTCAGAGGCCATCTTTGAATGCTCGGCAATATTTATGCGTGAGCTCGGTTGCCACCCTTGGGCTACTGTAAGTACTCTTTAGGAGTTTGATACTGAGGGGCTTATTTACAAGCCCCGTGCATCGCCAGAAAGTTACTTCTAATGACGCTCAGGCGGTGCACACTGCAGAGCTATATCTACGAGGCCATGTATAGTCACCCTAAATGGGTTTTTATGGCTTAGTAGATATAGTAAAAAGCAAAGCAGCGCAAGTCACTGCGTAGCCTCACACTGAGATAGGGAGACATGCCATAAACGTTGGTGGGTGTTCCCACATAGCACCCTTGGCCTTTGACACATTTGGGAACGCTTCAAAAGCCTACACCTCTGCCAGTATAATGTAACTGGTTTTTTTTAATGGAAGGTGTCCCATCCTGCACAAAAACAACCAGATTTCAATGCAGGCACCCCTGCGCCATGGTGCAATGGTGCTTGTGTTGGTGCTAGGCTGGAATTTGTGCAACTGCGCAGTAAAAGAAGACAGGAATGTGCCGTATCTCATAGATACAGCACATTCCTGCCCATTTCTTTTGATGTAGGGCAGCACAGCAAGAAGGGTTGCGGTGCTGCCCTACGCCAAAAATAAGTAAATGAGGCCCTTAGAATCTAGAGAGATTTAATTGCTTAGATAGGGGTTATATTATGATGTTCTGTATCTGAGCCTTCATGGCAAACTCTGCATTCTTCTGTGTTGTTTTTATTAACAATTCTTTAATGAATCTTATATACTCTATTTTGATGTAGAACTCAGTTATTAAATAGTCAAAGTTTTTATTCTGACTTTTACTTTGCTAAACTATTAACTAACAAGAGATACCGGAGCTGAACTGCCTAAGGTAATAAGCAGGGTTCAGAAAATTATTGGGGTTCAGCTCTCACAACTTCACAAAACGTGTAGGTAGTACTTAAAAAATAATCTCCTCTTTCCCACGGTACCACTCTCAATCCCTGATACTCTATTGGAAAGATCACAAGACACTGACCAATGAGACATAAAATCCAGGGAAACAGTTTCCTGCCCACAGAACCTTTTCCTCTGAATCCACATGCACCCTTTGGGTTACTTTGCTCGATCTTTGATCATGCCATGATGGATTTATTACAGGGCTTGTAAGTGATGAACAGATCCAACAAAATCAATACAGGTACAAATCCCTGTCTATAATGTAAAGATGGTTGCTTAGTGCTCCTGGAGAGCAGTTTCCATTTTCTGATAAGCCTAGAAATTTGCTATAATAGCAATTATATCATAACAGTCTTTATCTCCAATATTTGCCATAAATAGGGACATTTGAATTAGGCCAAAACGGTACAATAGGCGAAAGTGTCCTTTCCCAGCTTTGCACCTGCTCCCAGATCATACTTACTATCCTTATCCATCCAGGTCCTGACTGTGTGTCTTGCAGAAGAATGTGAGAGGAGGCTTGTATCCACTCCGAGGCACTATTGGGAGAACTTGTGGCCTTTCATTGCTCCTGCACATAAGATGGTGGCCACTGGCAGAAAGTGGTAAACCACTCCTAAGGGGCTCGCTGTGTGAGCATGGGGAGTGTTCATTGCCCCCTAGGCCCCACAGCAGCCTACAAGAGTTACAGGTGAACCTATCCAATTGGAAAATCTTTCAACTTGGAAGAATGATCCTATCACTTCAATGATAGAATGGCGCCGGCAAAACTCCTAGGGATTGACCATCCAGAGGAGAGCAAAACTGGTGAAAGACCAAGATCCGAGGCCACATCTGAGGCTGAAATGGAGGGTCTGGCTGAATCCTGGCAGTGGAAGACCTTCAATAGAAGCAGGTGGGAAATCGCAGTAGAAATAAGGGACTAAAGGAGCACTGAAATTTGATCAGAAAGCCAGAGATCATGGCCTTGGTGAGACCTAAAGGCCTGGCAAGTTGCACCGGTCGCTCCTCGAGAGAAGAAGATTCGAGCTTTGTTCTCTATGGTCATAGTTGCCTATGTATGGTAGAGGAGAACTTTGAGGTTTGGGAGGCACTAATCTTAGATGACCAGAATGGTGGGAAATAAAGATAGTTTTGATCCTTTGTATTTAGCTGCATGGGAGGGCGGGGGCAGAGGGATTATATTCGATAACATAACATAGCACAACGTAATATATTCCCAAAGGTGCTTTAACCAAGTATGGTGGATTCTTAATGTTGCAGGGACTATAAATAGGTATAAAATGCTTCTGAAATGTAGTTCAGGAGCCATTTCCACAAGACTTTCTTATGACAAGGCCGGGACAAAAATGTCGGTACCCAGGTGCAATCTCGCATAAAAGTTCAGTAAAGTATTTGGGGACAACAGAAAAAACTACACTGTTAGCAGTGCTTGTATTTTTTCTGCTATGTTTTATTGCACTAAATATCTCCTCATGTCCAAAGTAGCTGCCAGGACACATTTTGCAGTAAAATACAGCTCTAAATAGCTGTTTTGCATTGGCATAATTATGTGCAATTTCACATACTTTTTCTGAAATTTTGCGTTATTATGCAAGTTTCACCCCCCACCACCCCCCGCCCCCCCCAATTTATGCCAGCAGCCAAGGTTGCATTTGGTGACATCGTTCTAACAGGGGACATCAACTTAGTATGGAATAGGCATGGGACAGGTTTAGCGAAAGGAGGAACCTCACCAGTGCTTTCTTGAAGAAACGCAAGGGCATCCTGCGAGAGCTAGGACTTAGAGATTTTTTGCGAGAACCACACACTAATTATAGAATTCACATTTTTCTCCCATATCCATTGATCACAGTCACATAGTTAACATTTTGGCGAGTAATGACCTGACTCCCCTTGTTGGGAAGGTAGAGAGTGCAGTAATGGCAACCCCCGATCATACCCACAAGTCAGTAAGCTTGGACCGGAGACTGGGCAGGACCATGAAGATAACATACAATAATGATGAGAAACCATGTCCTTAGGCATTCGATTTGGTGAATACTTTACCCTAACATTTGGATTAGAAGCTTCTCCAAAGATGGTTTGTGGTACAGAGTAAATGTATTTGCCTTGTGATATACTTCCGACCCTGGCTTAGGGAGACTCAGAGAAGCAGACTGAAAGGATCTGCAGACCCAGCACCGAGTGAAACGCTCTCCAACATTCCTATGCACAGAAAGAATATGTCAGAGAAAGTAGGAAAGTCCGTGAGTGATCCTATAATCTCAGAAAGAAATGCTTGAAGAATTTAGAATCAAGCAAATTCTATTTTTCCTGTTCGTCAAGCTCCATATGTGGCTAAGGCATTTATAAAATTTGTCTTCTTTACAAAGGGAAGAATTATATAGGTCCATCACAGAAAAAGAGGCCCACAAAGCAACTAAAGTCTTGAAAAATAAGAAAGCACTGGGGTTGGATGGGTTTACAGGTAATTTTTACAAGGCATATAGTACTAGAGTCACTCCTACACTGACACATTTCTTTCTTTAATCGGTTTGCGGAGGTGGACACAGTAACTTCCTCCATGAGAGATGTCATGGTCTTGGTCATCGCTAAACATGGGTGCAAGGCCATCTCTGTGCCTCAGACAGGTCAATTGCCCTGCTCATTGTAGACATTAAGGGACAGATTTATCAAGAATTTGCACTGGGGCAAAGTTACATAAAGTCACACCGGTGCAGTCTTGTTTAAGTATTCACTTCAGAGCATAAAACAGTAAAGTGCACTAAACGCAATGCAAATAGTGCTTTGCGTAACTTTGCCTCAATGGGGCATCCCATAGGTGGTTAAATGGGGATTCCCATTCTACCACCAGTAGTTTTTGACACAAAGCTCTAGCTAATTAAATTGCTAGACATGGCTTTACACCAACACATAACGCTTCCTTATGGCAGGAGCTGACGTGGAGATTTTTTTTTATTTTTCTACTTTTCACACTGTATGTCTTCTGTACTGAGCAAAGCTGTATGCCTCAAGCTAGGCAGCCTGTTTATGCGCCAATGCTATGAAAGAGAGCAGCAGCACCACATCCTAGTAGATATGGCTCTGTGACGCTCTCTTTTAGATAATGTGCCCCTAAATTATATACTAACATTCTGTCCTCCAAACTTCAGACCATCCTACCAGGCAAGATCCACCATATTCCGGATGCCTAGTGACAGGCGGATTTATCAAGAATAGACATCTTCAGACGTATGGTACAGCTGATGGAAAGGGTACACAGGGACAAGACACCAGCCATGCTTGTGCCTTTGGACGCAAAGAAAACGTTTGACCAGGTGGACTGGCACTTTCCTGGCGCAATCATAGCCTTCTCTGGCTTTGGAGTGCTATATTTGAAGATGGTACTGGCTAATCATCGCTTTGCCACTGCTAGAATTGCACTCAAAGACCTTGTTACTAGGACATTTGTCATATATAAAGGTACTAGGCAGGGATGTCCCCTAATAATGCTGCTATCTGCTTTGAGTATAGAACAGATTATCTGTCACAGCCATCATTCCCCAAACATTTGCGGGATACCGTTTGGGTCACAAGAATACAAAAACGCTCTATGTGGTGATTCTTTGTAAGTGACCCTGTCACATCCCTGCCAGCATTAGAATAATTCGAGAGCTTGAAGAGTTTGCAAGATATAAAATGTATATGGATAAGTCTACGGCTCTCAATCTGTCCCTTGCCCCAGAGGTTCCCTCACCATGTCTGGGGCAAGGGATAAGGGACAAGTACCACCTCAAGTGGACACGCCCATATTTCAAATATCTGGGCATTCAAATCAAGTGCCCAGTATCAGACATGTATTGTGCAACTTCCCACCCTTACTAGAAGATCTGAGAGGTGAACTGGGCAAATGGGTCTCTATTTATATTTTTTGGGCTGGGAGACAACAATTGTGTTCTTTTAAATCTTGCCATAGTTGGGTGACCCCTGAAGGATTAAATTTGGCAAGGCAAGAATCAGATTCCTACTAATGTGTACTTTAGTAGCATGGTGGTCATTACCCTCCATGTAGTGGACACTTTGGTGAAGTAAATGGGCTTACAAGTTTCCCATCTCCATACATACACTCCTTTACGTTTCAATGACGAATTCACCCCAGCAATGCAGTTATGCCCATGTTACAAGGAGAGGAGCTTCTGAATGTTGGACGGTGGGGCAATTCAGTTATTTACAAAATGTAAAATAGATTTGTCTGTAG
The DNA here is from genome assembly GCF_964261635.1 of Lissotriton helveticus. Taxonomy (NCBI): domain Eukaryota; kingdom Metazoa; phylum Chordata; class Amphibia; order Caudata; family Salamandridae; genus Lissotriton; species Lissotriton helveticus. The sequence continues at coordinate 379,613,675 of NC_136067.1, forward strand.
ATGAATTGGAGAGACCACTTCATAATGCTCAGTTATAGCATTGCATCCTCCACACACCGGTAAACAAGCAGCCGCTGCCACTAGAGAGAAAATGGTTTTCAAACAAGCTGGTGAGAACCAAGGGCCTTGTCTCTAAACTGTAAACATCGCTGATGGATCTGCAGTCGACTGCTGTATGGAAAGAATAGATCCTTCTGGGAGAAAGCCTTAAATAAACACATCACGGTAAAATAATAGGATACTACGAGCTTAGATAAACATAATAGCTCACTCTGCGTGCAGATACGCTATAAGTAAGGTTCCTAGTGTTTATTTATTAGCTATTTTCGCCTGTATTTTTCCAAATTATTTTTTTCTCATTTAACTGTATTCATCTACGTTTATTTTGTGTTCTCTGGAAAATAATTACATGTAACTGGTATATTACCCCACGTATTTAACATTTACTGGTACATTCACCCTTGAATCTCGGACAGGTTTTAGTTAGTGCCTTTTGGAAGACATGTAAATGCTTAACTTGCACACAATACACTCCTAGAAAAACAAAGATTTGTAATATAGACACATGCACATCAGCAACTGTTAAAAGATTAATTAGGGAAACATGCCCCGTTTTTTAAGAACCATGCCTGCCTGCTTTGGGTCTAGCAATCATGATTAACAGTATTAAGAATCACTCAAAACAATACCTTTTTTCTGTTTTTCAACGTTTAAACATAAATACAGACTTAGAAAAAAGATGATTTTCTGACTCCATTTATCTGTAAAAATCAGTAAAAACAGAAAACTAGAAGCCTTAACCCTAAGATCATGATTAACTGACATCTCACACCTACGAAAATGCACTGTATGTAAAACACTGCTAGGCGGGACTAAAGGAGAGGCTGTCCGGGAGGCGTGGCTTGCTCCATTATGGCGGTGGGATCCTTGAATTGTACTTTTCTGCACAGTAGTCAAAGTGCATTAAAAAGAATGGGAACTATGATGCAGTGCGCAAAGGGGACAAGGTGATTGAGCATAGGGAAGGAGGCACAAGAGTGGCTAACAAAACAAAATATTCTGTACCTATTTTTATGGTCTTTTACCTTCAGGCAAACTACATATGAAATAAAGCACAGATTCATTAATAAATAAATACAAGTTAAGTTAATCAGTGGGAAATGCACTATCATACATTATGAAACCTCTATTAGTTCATGCACTGCAGAGGTATGTGTAACCAGAGAGCCACAGAACTGAAACCTGGTTCATGCAGTGGAGAATAGTGATTTACATATGTTTAGTGCTACAAGGTGCCAGTCTGTGACAAAAAGCACTGCATTACACACAGTATGAGATGCATATGGGTAAAAAGGTTTAAGATAAAGGCCCACATGCATCAATATAGGCTTTTGCGAGTTCTAAATTGCGAAAAATAACGATTCGCAATTTAGAAATCGCAAAAGCCTATGCATGAATATTTTTGCTTTTTTTTTGCAATTCGGTAAAAATCGCTATTTTTACCGATTTGCAAAAAAAATGAAAATTTTCAATTGCGAATTCACAATTCCCATTCATTCCTATGGGCCAAAATGCCCATAGGAATGAATGGGAATTGCGAATTCACAATGTGCAATTGCAATTCATCAATGCATTTCAAGGGTGGAGAGGGGGGTCAAAATGACCCCCCCCCTGCACCCATGAAATGTACTTTTCAGCATAAGTTACATACACACATGTCCTAAGGACATGTGTGTCTGTAGCTTAACAGTTTAAAAAATGCATTTTTGTGCATTTTTAAACAATTTCGCAAATTACCACGAAGTTGAACTTCGTGGTAATTTGCACTTCCAATTTTAAAAATCGCACATTTTTCTGTAATGATGCATAGCATTTAAGAAATCGCACAATTGCGATTTCTTATATGCTAACGCAATTTTAGAAATCGTAAAAAAGATGCGACTTCTAAAATGGCATGATGCATCCCAAACAGCACTTTTGCATTCGCAAACGGCCGATTTTAAGGAATCGCACAGTTTGCGACTACAAAAATGCTTGATGCATGTGGGCCAAAGTGTTTCCAAAATATAGATTTTAGTAATACCCATACTGTAAATAGTGCATTTTGTTTTGACCCTGTCCATTAAAAACACACACTTCACAGCTCAGCTGGTTAGCCTCTTGCAATAAATCTGTCACCAGGAAGCTTCAAGTGACTACATATATTAAAGCCAATGCTAGATCCCAAGCACCCTTTACATTTGCTGATTAGCCAGCTGGACACATTTCCATTTCCATCAGGCAAGCAGGCAGAGTGGTAAGAAGGTGTGTTTTGCTGTCTGCCCCTCACTCGGTTTCAAAGCACCAGAGACCTCCCTGCCTTACGCTTCTGCTAGTGCATTTCAATTCTCGGAATTAACAGTCCTGAGATGGATCTCTTTTCTAAAAAAGTAAGGGAATAGTTTTAATAAAAAATTAGAAAACTATGGGCACGTGGTGCCCCTCCGATCCCACCCACGTCTTCCACCGGATTTGCAAAGAAATAGTGAAAGTCTTGAAAGAGATGTTGGGAATCTGTATTCCCTGGGAACCAGGGCTTATCCTCCTGCTTTAGGGACCAACCTGATTTGGGAGGATGTCTAGGTCTGATCAACATCTAATATGGCAATGCTTGTGTGCCGCAAAATCAGTCATTGCATGTTCTTGAAAGAAAGCAGAGCTGTCCTTAGTATCCTGAAGGCATTGTAGACTTTGGTCAGTGGTTGATTAGCAATGTTAATGTGGGTCATCTACTGTTCGGGGGTGGAGGGTGAGGAGGGTGAGGAGATTCTGCTTGATGATCTGCCACTGGATTTCCTGAACAGGGGTCTGTCCAAGAGGGAGAACATTGGTATTATTCTTTTGAACCTAGCATCAATGAGAGAGATAAAATATTAGTTCAAAGAACTACCCTACCTTTTTGAAAATATGTACCATAGGTTATTCAGGAGGTTCATCTAATGGCAGGTCTGGATCTAACAATGCCATAGGGAAGCAGTGGCAGGAGGAAGACCAAGGAGGGGAATGTTCCCTTTCTATGTTTCTATTTATTTCTCTTCTTTTTATTTCAATAATGCTCATTGAGGAACCATGTAGTCGTTAGCAGACACATTCCAATAATATGTCCTCCCTGCATTAGTTTTTTCCTTTATTTGTTGAAATTCAGTAAAAAGAAGTCTGAAGAAAAAAGAGATATTGGTTAAATCACTGCATTGGTTGTAGAGAAGGTGTTTTAGTAAGGGGGTGGGTCCGACCATATATTTTTTTCAACGCAACAAAACAAATGGTGCTAGTTGTTCATTAACAAAATGATTACTATTTCAGATTCATGTCCCTGACCAATTGACAATTGTGATCAGGAATAGAACTTCTGAATGATGTGAATGGATGACTATTGAAATTAAAAAAGACATACTAGTTGTAGGCTGTTAAGGAAATTATTGACTTAAGTTATGTATCTGATGATTCACGTCCATACTAATCCTTACAGCTTTATCGTGGAAACGGGCATCTTGTACACCAGATTACTGCAAGTACAAATGAACTTGGTGGGCCAGATTTTGTAGTTTTTTTTAACAAAATCGAAGGAAGCTCAATGCAATTCATTTTTAGATGCACAATTTCTTTTTGGTGATATTTATGGTCTCCAACAAACACATGATTATCCGTTGAAAAGCTATAGTCAATCAATCCTGTACTTTATTTTACATTATTTCAATTCATAAAAAAGTACAAATACAGGTTAAAATAAATTATATCCAATAAAAACATCTAAAACCATATATCCTATAAAAATGATTTCATAAATTCACAATTTCTTAATTATCAACTCATTCATGTCCATTAAAACATCTGCAAGGACAAGTGTCTGCGCCTAGCCACCACCCATAGGACGGAGGCAAGGGCATAACACACATAAGGGTCTGGCAACTGTTGGATAAAGTGCAATGCAGGCATACATTGGACAAATGTATATTTCCACAGCAAAGGACCATAAAGGCTTTCCTTTGGGGCCCATAGAAAGTGCAGAAGAATAAAATATGTAACATTCTTTGAGCTGCCCTCTCATTACATAGACACAGTGGTAAATCGTTCACAGAATGGGTATTTGCCGGGAATCCAAACATTAAAGGAATGTAGTTAAGTCTGAACTTAATCAAGATGTATCGTGTTGAAGGTTCTGTACAATTGATAGGTATAATTGTAATACATGTTTAAGAGGGGGAAGCAGGCTGTATGCAATTATTGTAGTATGTGCTTTTCCCATCTATCATTTGCAGATTTTACTAGGAAAATCGTTTTTAGTTTGGCCTTTGGGAAATTAATGCTTTGCAACTGTGACTCAAATAAAGCTCGCAATCCCAGCGCAGACAAGGTGTTCTCTACATATTTTAGCCAGGGGATTCTATGGGCATAATACAGTTTAAAGCAATCCCTCCGGATCGCCTGGTTTAATTGTACACACTGCCTTTTCCATATGAAAACTGCTTTTTCCATATGGAAAGCCATAATAAGAAAGAGGCCATTCTAGGTACATCCTCATGGTGTGATAGATCCAATTCCAAATGGGGGGATAGTTTGCACAAGAACGGGCGAGCTACAAGGTGCCAGATCTATCGTACCCCAAATTGCTGGCCCAGATATGATACTAATCATAGTTTTCATTTGGTATATGTTTAACATTTCTGGTATAGGGTTTGTGCCAAAATTTGTGGAAAGCGTTGCAAGTGCCATAATACCATTTTCAAAGAGGCTCTTTCTACTTAGGACCATCTTTTTCCAAGATAGCTTCTTGTCAAATAATGCCCCCAAATAGGAAACTGTATCCACCAATTCCAACTTTCACTCCACTATATGGAAGTTGAAGGATTTCTTAGGGTATGCTCCTGCAAGTAGGATAAAGGATTTAGTCCCATCTACATACAGTTCTAACCTAGCCATAAAGCTTGTATACTCCTCTATGAGCTGCTGCTGCGCCCTTGGAGTCCTTGGCAGGAGCACTGCATCATCCGCATAGAGCCTTATAGGTAATGGGGGATGACTCTACATGGGGAACATCTTTCATCGTTCGCCCCAATATTGCTTCTAGCCCATTAGTTTACTAAGGAGAACAAAAATGGGGCAAGTACACATCCCTGTCTTGCCCCTCTCTCAATATCAAAGGCCCTTGGGCATTCTCCTTCCCTTCCATACTGAACACTTGCTGTTGCTCCTGTATATAGCTGCCTAATAAAGGCAATAATTGGGGGGATTCACTTCTATTTCTTCCATTATTACCAAACGTTTGCTATGAGCCATGCAGTCAAAAGCCGCTGTGAGATCCATAAATTACATACATAGTTGGCCCTCTTTGGCTAATGTATATTTAGATATAATCATGGTCAAGTTTAAGCCTTGATCCATTGTGCCTTTCCCTTTCCTAAAGCCATACTGGGCCTCTGATATAATGCTTTTTTTCAATCAATCAATCCTCTAACCTATTTAAATGCATTCTGCCCATTAATTTAGCTGTGCTATTTTAGTAAAGTAGGATCTGCTTTTATGGTTACCCCCACTTTTTGCCTGGTGCTAAGATGTATTTGACAAGTCTGACTGGGATCCTGCTAATCAGGACCCCATTCTATCTGCTTTCTCCCAAAACTATTGTGTTGAGTACTTAGGTACATCCCAGATTGGATACTGGGGTACCCTTATAAGTCCCTAGTATATGGTACTAAGGTACCCAGGGCATAGGTACGCCAGTGGTCTCCAAGGGGCTGAATCATGTATTTTGCCAGCTATGATAGACCATTCAAATGTAACTACAGGCCTGCCATTGCAGCCTGTGTAAGTTGGTGCTAGGACCATCTACTAAGGATATAGGTTTCCTATATCTAGGGTCACTGCACATAAAACCTATAAGTCACCCTATAGAAGGCCTTAGCCATCCTGAAGGCAGGGTGCTTGGTTCATGAGCAGGACACCCCTGCAGCCTACGGATTCCATTCTCCTGGATTGTCAGTGAAGCAGCCTTATACTATATAGAGGACTACCACGTAATTACACGATTACCACCTCGAAACCAGCTGCAACGCTATCAAGCAGTGGAAGCCTCTCAGTGTTCCTGGTACCAGCCTTCTTGACCCGGACAGTACAAAATGGTTGCTGCCGACCAGAGACACTATTCTGCCCTCCTGCTGCTGAGCCAGGCTCGAGCAGAGGAAGGTAGGACAATAGGCACCCTGTCACAGGGAAGTCTGACCACCTCCTAGTCAGGATTTAGTGTATTGGGATGGGGTGGGTGCACTTGCCAGTGCCACTCAGTCTGCATGAGGGGCACATTTGGTGTCGCTGTGCATAGTCCAGTTCAAACCAGTTCTGGGAGCCGTTGGCTCCCTCTCTGGCATGAAACTGGACAAAGGACATGGGAGTAAACTTCCCCCTGTACAGACCCTCCCCTGGGAGGATGTCCTGAAGTTTTCCAACCCTTTCCCTAGGATACTTGAGGGCTTACCTGGGTGAAGGTCCCTAGATTCGTCGTGGGATAAGAATCAGATCAGACACCACTACTCTTCTACCGTCTGGGCACTCTAGACTTTGCTGTACTTCGTTTGTGCCTTACGCTGTCTCCCTTCCAGTCTGCTGCAACGTCTGTGTCTATGCACCATACAGGAACCATTCAAGGCCTGTGGGCATCAAAGGCACCACAACTAAATCAACCTGTCTGCTGATCCTGAGCTCCTCCGGACTCCGAACGGCTCTGCAACACAGGTGGTGGTTTTCCACAGCTCCCGAGGCCTGCTCCACCCTCTCACCAAGTTTGAGGCTAACATCCCTTGTGGTTGCAATCCCCGGACCCCTGTGTACCGCATTAACTTGCAGTTGCATAGGCTTGTTGACTTATCTCCAAAAAGATCTTCAGGCTCCAAGCAGCCACAACCTCGAGCATCTCCTGTGACCAGAATCTTCAGCTACACCGCATCGTGTGCATCAAGGCCTGCATCTTTTGGTGAGCTGCTTGAGGTCTTCATGTGACTCCAGTGCCACCAGCCTGTGGGTCACCTTTGTTCCTCTTGGGCTCCCCTGATTGCTTGGGCCTGCCCTGACTCCCCTGCTTGTGGTGAGTCCCCTGGACTTTGCTGATCTTGACATTGCTCCTTCATCGCTTGTGTTGTTTGCATTTGCCAAGACTTGTTGGTACTCCCTCAGGAGACTGACCCCTCAGCACGCAACATCCTTCATGGGACAGCTTGTGCATGGCACCTGGTCTTCCTCAGCGTCACCTGGTCCTCACAGCTGCAAGGTCCTCGTCCTCTCTCCTGCAACACCCGACATTAGAGGGCATTCGTCTTCCAAGGAGAAGTGGAGAAGTGTGGCTCACTGGTTAGAGGAGGCAGACCCTGAAGCAGAGGTCAGACCCGGGACCAGGGTTCAATTCCCGACGCGGCATGGTCTTGAGCCCAAATATCCACGGATTCGATAATTCTCGTTTCGGTGCCTACTCAAATCATGGGTTCACACTCTGCAGCTCTGGGCATTAGCCTGCTTAATCTCCACTACGGCCCCCCCGCGGCGGGATGCCTGGCTTTCACCTTGGGGGAAGCCAGGACGGGTTCCCAAGGCAAGCGCCGAGATGCCTACGGGTAATCGAGCGCTATATAAGAACGCATATTAATTATTAAGTCTCCTGGTCACTCCTGAGTGACATAGACTCTGTCCTCTCTGCTTGCAGGTACTTCTCGTCTAGAATCCACCTTCGGATTCCACTGGACACTTTCTCCTCTTCCAGCAGCGGCACTTTCCTGAAGTCCTCCACTGGAAACAACTGTGGTTTCCCGACACCACTTCACACGTATGCACTCGGCTTCCCTGGTATAGGTAACGTGGGTACTAGGGTATCCATGGGTGGGTGGCTCTCCAACCTTCTGTCTTCCACTGTTTTTTTTCAGGGTCCACTGGGAAGGGTCCTTAATCTTTAAAAATCCAACCGCCACTTACACGTAGACTTGTACAGAAGCATGGGGTTGTGTACTCAAACTGCACACGCTCTCCGTGGGGTTCCTAGATTCTCACCTTGGGTGGTTCCTTGGGTCCCCAGTACTTCTACATCCTCTTGACATTGTCTTGACTCCAGTCATGGTTCTTATGCCACTTTCTTAGTATATGGTTTGGACCCCCCTGGGGCCTCTGTGTATTTTGTGCTATTTACTGTCTTTCTTTGCTAAAGTATTGTGCGCATTGTGCATAAATCTGAGTAGGAGATATCTTTATGTGTTAGAGAGTATTATATAAGAAATACATATTTTCATAAATACCTTGTGTGGCTATTTTTCACTTAATCTATACTATATGATTGCATTCTGGTGAAACAAGCTGCTTTACACTCCTTCTGGACTAAGCCTGAAGGCTGCTATCCACAGCTACCACTTAGAGAGCTTTCTAAGGTTGTCTAAGACCTCTTAAATCACCATAAGGGTTGTCTGGACTGGTGCAAGGTGTTCACTTACATAAGTGTACATCAAACAACAGGCCAGCTTCTCACAGCTATCAATTAATGAGATGGGTCTATAATTTTTTTTCGGTTCTGCCCTATCTCCCTTTTTGTAGATTGGTACAATTATCAAATATTTCCAGGTACTCAGGAGGTCTTGTTTGGTTGCAACATTAAAAAATATTAGCCAACAAAGGACCCCATAGTGCTTTTGTTTCTAAAAATACATCTGCCAGAACCCCATCAGGATCAGGAGCCTTCAGTAGTTAGTCTGAGCCATTGCACAATTAATTTCTTCCACCTCAAAGATTAGATGAGAAGGTAGGTGGTCCTATGTTCTACTGTTATTATTTATGATTATAATGGGATTTTTAAATATAATTTGTAAGTATGATACCCATCCATCTTCCTCTATATGTGCCTCTAAGGATGGACCCTCCTCATCCTTTAGAAGTGGCGCCTTTAACACCCTCCAAAATTACCAGGTATTCTTTTTATGCAGTGCCATTCTCAAATCTTCCCATGCTTTGAGCTTTAGCCTCTTGCATCTTTGTAACTTGCTTGTAATGCTTGTATATGGCCCTGATCCCTTGGAACTGCAGGTAAGGCAGTATGCAACCTAGTAGCAGCCTAAGTACAATTATGATCAAAGCCTGAATCTTGTATCATATCTTTGTTCTTGAAATGGCGTGTCAGTTGGTATTTAATCCCCACAGAACTTATTTAAAACCTAAAATAACATGATCTGGAGGGGCACCAATGTCAAGGCAGATCATGATCTTCGAGTACTTAGTGACAATCGGGGTATGAAGGAAGTTTTGCCCCTCCACCTTGGCTCATTTTAGGATATACCTACTATTTCTGGCCAGGACAGGTTTTGGTACTAGATCGGACTGTGCGTAGGACTTAAACTCCCACCACATATTACAAGCAAGAAAGGCATGGTCACTAAAAACCGTAAACACCACCTTTTTGTTATTAAGCCTAGTACCTAAGGGTTCAGAGGTGATTATACAATCAATTGAGGAGCCTGAGTTGAGGCAACCATAGGTCTTATCCATATCTCCTGAGGTTGCATTGACACTATTTTCAATCCCCATATCCCATATTGTAGTGTAGCTCCCATATTCCCGATAGGCTCTGCGCATTGGAATAATATATCCTATAGATTAGACGTAGGACTGAGGTCGACTGGGTCTCTATCGAATATATTAAACTTAATAGTGAGTGCCAGCTAGCTCAGAGGTCACTTGAAACTTTCTCGAATTCACAAGAAGGGATTAGTTTCTGACAACCGCATAAACATGACAACTTTGTTTCCCAAGAATAAGAAATATATCTCTAAAGTTGCGGAAACAATAGATAAGTATTTCACTCAGTCAATCGTGCATGCTTTGTTTCAACAGAGGTGCAGAGAAATAGAGAGACGGGCATTTTCAATAAAAGGATTTATTGAACAGCCTTCTTTCTCATGCAAAAGAAATTAATTGCTACAATCGTTATGCAGACTGCATAGTATAATGCGTACCGCGAGAACAATATTATAAAATAATACTGTAAAAGCATTGTATGGTTTCTAAGCCATATAAAAATACATACATAAATAACAATGACTAAAAGTACTCAACTATTGCTTCTAAAATATGCCTACCCTAATGTCCCTAACCTAAGTCTAGTACGAGGGAAGAAGTAAGTATTGTGTGGCGTAGGTTTAGTTTTCTTTGCCAAGAATCTATCCAAGATTTCTCTTAGGTTCTAATCAGCTCCATACCTTAGTTTTAGAATGAAGGAGGTCTGGTATCTCTGTCTCAGGACTCAATTTCCCAACACCCTGCAAGGGGAGCTTGGAAACACTGGAGCTGGATTCTCAGCGAGAGAAAGGACAGCTTCTCGATCAGTGCGTCAGCTGGAGGGTCGGCTTCCTTTGGCACTTGCTGTAGCGAGCTGCGTCAGGCAAGTAGATAGTCGAACGGCTCCGAACCACCGTGTCTTGCTAGGGCAAGTGTTAGGCATATTTATACCTTGAAGGTGCCTAGTTTGACGTAAAGTCAGACATGATAACGTCAGTAAAGAATCCCAAGAGAATAGTAGATCTTTGTAAAGTACATGAGTTCTTGGACAAATCAATATTCAAGCAAGAGAAGGTCCTTTACTGCTTAAGCCGATTTTCCAAGAAATCGTTGTGACATTTTGGTACGGGTGGAAGTAGCCATGCCTGTATTTGGACTGCATGGGCTATGTCTAAATAAGGGAATGATTTCTATGCCTATATTAGGGCAATGTGAATTGTACCTCTATAAGGGCATGAATCCAGAAAATTCACTTGGATCCTAAAACGCCATACAACAATATAATTAAAATCCTATTTAGTGCCTCCCCACAAATAGTGTGGTTAAAATGTACAGTCGGATCGCCCCAGCAATCTGTGACCCCACACACTATATTATCCATTAAATGACAAACTCTGCTATTAGATTCACCCATCCAGAGGATTCTTAATTTTTGGGGGATAATCTGCACAAACTTCATCAATCACTTTTTCCAGTTCTCTTACCACAGTGTCCATCATCCCCTCAAATTTATTGTTATAAAAATTAATTAATAACAAATCCTAATCTTACGGTCCTTTGAATATTAAATGATGGAAATAAAACTGATTCATTGAAGAACTTTAATATTCTAACGCTGACAGTATTTGCCACAAAAGCCACTATCTTGCCTTTTGCCCTGCCGTCTCTAGCTGGAATCGCCGGGGTTTGGTAAATTCTAAAACCATCCATAGATATTGGTCCCGTCTCCCAAATTTCTTGGAGGCAGACAATATCATTTATTTATTTCTTTAGTTTTGCCACTCTGTTACGGCCCTCTTATGACAGAAAACTGCTATATTCAACGAGGTTAACTTAATTTCCTTAGGTCCATCGTTTCCCTTCTCATGCTCACTATGTCTACTTTCATTGCCTCTAGCATTGACCGACGTTCGGAGTCAATCACATTCCTCTAAGCTCTGTAATGAGGCAAACCTATTGCTGGTAATTAACCCGTTTGGCCCTCTCTGAGGTATTTTCTCCCCTTAGGCACATGTCGGTTGTCTCTTGCACCAGTCTCAATCCTACAAACCTCATGCGGTTTGTAAACAAATCCCAACAGTAAGGCGTATACCTGCGTTCCCATTAAAGGTGCAATAGGTAAGTATCCTAACAAGTTATTCACCAATTCTTGTATGTTAAAATTTATCACAATACAGTCCCCTGGTACAGATTTCAGTGATGGTCCAACCCAGGGGATTCTCCTGGCCATAATAATGTTCCTATGTATAAATGTGCCCACTCTACCAAATTTAGTCAACCAATATAATGCTTTCCTCATGAGTTGCTCTGTAGTTTGTATTGGGACTTCCTTAATTCTGGAACGTTTTCCAAAATAAGCATATTCTGGCCCACTTGTTGTACACATGTTTGTTGTGGGTAATTCTGCAAATTATGTATGTCTTCCTACATACGCCTTTTGACCTTTTCATCCAGAATTGGGCCAGGTGAATTAAGGTGGGGTTAAAAGCCCATGGTGCCTCAGTGCAAGTATTGGCGTGCCCAGACTTCTTTGGTGACTCTCCCTTCTCGATTAGTGTTACTAATCGCTGCTCCAAGGCTTCTAGATGTATCATTAGAGGCTGGATCGCATTTAATATAATCTGTTCTAACTTTGTATGTGCTTCGTAGGCCTTTTCATTTGAGGGGCCCTGAGTGTAAACCAGGTCAGTTACATTAGACGACGCTTTCAAATTCCTTGGTTTTAGTGAGTGCTGTTGACTCGTCCCTCCTCTCTTCCTTTTGACTGGTGGTTTCCTTTGGCGAGTCAGGACTATTATTTAAACACCCGAGTAATTGGAGGAGGATCTGGCAAACTATGTTCCAGGGGGCCAATGGTTAGATTTCTCGGGGGACAGTCGTTAATGGTGACGCCATCATCCAAGGGACAGTCTACGTTCTGTCAATTAAATCTCTTTGGACAGTACATTTGCAGCCCTTACCAGAACGGAATCAAGTGCTGTGATAGTTTTCCATCCTGCTTCCAGTTGTTTGGTCTTTCCTTTTCCCATAGTGCTATGTTCGTAAATCCCATAACCTCGTTGTTATGGGGAGTGGCCCAGCCCAGCCTCTTCCGGGCTCTGGTAGGCGTGAATGGGCTCAACCTTGGCCCAGGTGTGTCCACAAGACCGGGCTGCGTTAAGAGCATGAGAGGGATGTGGCCCTCCGTTTGTGCTGCTGGGTGTTGTGTCCTCTCCTGGACGTCACCCCCAACATGAAAAAGGCTGGTAGTGTCCTGTTGTTGGTCGTTACAATGACTGTGAGACCGTGGTAGGCCATGCTTAAGAGCACGAGAGGGGAGTGGCCTTCCGTGGGGGTTGCTGGGTGTTGTGGTCCTCTCCTGGACATCACCCCCATGCTGGCAAAGGCTTGCAGAGTCCTGTTGTTGGCTATAGTCATAATGTTAGTGTTGGTAATTATCCTTTTTGCATTGAATTTCCCACAGTTTTGCCTTCTGTAGCTGCCTTTTTTGTTGGCATAGGACTCTATAATTTAAATATAAGTCCCTTGTATACGGTTTTACATGTACCAAAGGCCTTGTAAATGTAATGCTATTAGTAGGCTGGAAGCACTAATTGTGCCACCCACTAAAGTAGCCCTGCAAGGCATGTCTCAAGGCCTGCCACTGCAGCCTAAAGTGTAGTTTTATACTGCCATTTAGACCTGTAAAAATAAACCGTTCGCCGGGCCTAAACATTTATTTTTTTAATACTTACAAGTCACCTGTAAGGTAAGCCCTAAATCCTCATAGGGCAGGTTGTATGGTATTTAAAACGTACAACATGTTTACAATTCCACTGGGAATCATTGATGAACTTCTCATCAAAAGCTTGGGAAATTTACAGACTGTTTGAGAGTTTTCCCACAATGAAAGTTTGGGAAACTTATTGGTAAATTGTCTATTTTATAGCATATGAGCAGGGGTGGGCAGCACTGGCGGAGTTCGATTCTGCAGAATTACATTAAGATTCCGAGACATTCTGCAGAATTCTGTGGTGGGTGAAAAGGGTATTTGGTGCTATTTTCTTAATGCAAAAATGGATGCAAGGATGCATTTTGCGGTAAGTCAAACACCACTGGATGCTCTTACATACTCTGCAGTGAGGATAATGCAGCTTATGTAAGGGCGCTGCTGCTGAGTGGCATTCAGTGGTTTCTAAACTTTATAAACCGCTTCATACCACTGCAGTGCATACCCCTCAGCGCCATTATATACTCTACAGTGATTACTGCAGAGTATGTAAGGGCACCAAGGGGTATGCACTGCTGTAATCTCTAAACAGGGCAGGAAGAGGGAGCAGTCCCTCTATGTTGGATTTAAACATAGAGGGTTCAAGTTCAAATTAACTTTATTCAGATTCCAAATAAATCCATAAAAGCACAGTAACACAGCAATTAAGCAACAATAATGATAACATCCATATCAAGCTACACAGTTTATGGTGATGTACAATAACAATTCATCAATTAATTTAGCAAGGTATTCATACAGAGATAAGAATGTTCAGAGGTTAGACATCATCTTACGTGCTCGGGTGGAAATTTTCAAAAAAGTGCTGGTGCAAAATATCAATTCTTCATTGTTCAAAGTGAGCAACAACTGGTAAGCTTTATCCAAACAAACATGTCTCTGCTTTTTAAAAAATGGAATTAAAAGCCACTTCACATATTTTAAATAATATTTACAAAAGAACAAGAAATGCAGATGAGTTTGTACACTCACTCCGTCACATGGGCATGGGGCGTGATCAAGGTTAGACTGATAGCCAAAAGGGAAACATAGCAAAAATGTTACGGTGCCCACTCTCAAATGGAATAAAAGGCTCCTTTCCCAATGGGTCATTGGTAAAGTAAGATAAATTGGTGAAGGATGCCTATACAATTCTATGCTCATATAACTTAATACAGAGGATTTCTTCGCTTCCGTACTAATCCTACCTGTGTTATATAATGTGTAGAGTGCACTTTTAAACTCTTTTTTATGGAATGTTTCAGCTGTACTCAGGTTTAAAAAGAGGCTACCTTTGTTAAAACTACAAAGACTCTGATACACTCCCGACAGCCAAGGGATATCCATTCCTCTCTCACATTTAACACAGTCACTGATAATTCTCTGGTTAAGGACGCAGATTGGTTCCTCCAGACTGATAACCAGAAAAGAGCTGGGCGAGCATTAATAAAATCATTGATGTAATTTAAATTAAGTTCCCTATGGCACATGTATTGAGAAGTGGAAATTGGGACACCCAGCAGCTTTCTGAAAAACCTATTTTCTTCCTGCTGGATGCAGTGACTATTCACAATACCCCAGATCTCAGCCCCATATGTGGCTACTGTGACACATTGTAATTTAAAAAAATTTAAAATAGCACCTGTGTTCTTTGGACGGGGGAGACTAAGGATGGAATTAATGGCCTTTGAGAACTTGCTCCTGGAGTGAGCCAAATGCTCAGTCCATGAGCCGTTCGCAGCAAAGACCACCCCGAGACATGGAAAAGTACTAGTGGTCATCAATTTTTGACTACCTACAGTGATAGAATTAAGCTGGCGCTTTCCGGGCCTGCAGGACAATATAAAGGATTTTTTTAATTGACACATAGGTCTAAACTGCCCATGTAATTTACAAAGGTCTTTACTAAAATATGCAGAGAATTTGGAGTGCGGCCGATAAGGACCGTATCATCTGCCTATAATAGTAACGGTAGTGGTTTCCCATTGATTCTGGGACATCTGGGGTCATGGGTTTCAGGAACTTATTCAGTCCATTGATGTAAATAATAAAAAGCAGGGGAGCCAGAACACATCCCTGTCGGACTCCTCAACCCACCCCAATAGCTCCAGAGACCTCACCCCGTCTGCCGATCCGAACCTGGGCTTTAAGATCTTTATGGAGATGGGCCAAGAAGTGTACCAGTGGCTCATCCAGTCCATAGGCCAATAAGATGGACCAAAGCTTGGACCTATTGATTAAATCAAAAGCGGACGATAGGTCCATAAAGGCCAAATACACTGGGGAGGATCGAGCAATGGTATATTTCCCAATGACCAGATTAAGATTTAAACACTGTTCATTGGTACCAACCTTACTGTGGAAGCCCAGTTGACATGGCTCTAAAATGCTGCTTTCCTCTGACCATTTTAGAATCTTATTATATAAGACTCTGCCCAATATCTTTAAGGTGTTATCGAGCAAAGAAATGGGCCTATAATTAATGCGTTCTGATCGATCACCTTTTTTAAAGATTGGAACGATAGTACTCATGGCCCAAGTGCTCAGCATCGGGGCAAACGGTAAATTATTAAAACCATTCAGAAGAAGTGGAGCCCAGAACTCTGGTTTCCATTTGAATAAATCTATGGGCAACCTATCCGGGCCAGGGGCCTTTTTCCCAAGGCTCTGGTCAATAGCATCTTCCACCTCAGATAGGGTTATTTGCAAACTACACAGTTGGCCAAGTTCATACTGATCGCCCCCTGTAAGGGCGTAGCATACATTTTAGAGAAATGGCTCTCTCACGACTCGCTCCAAATGGTAGAGTTAACAGGTGTTAATAGCTGGCCCATGGAACGCAAATCCCTAACAGCAGACCAGAATACTTGCCCTTTTTAGGTCTCGCTGGCGACAGCGCGAGACCTATTGTGGTTGTGTTTCCTTCCAAGTGGTACAGATCAGTGCACGAGCAGATCCTGGTCTGTGAACGCGCTTCCCAGAAACTGTGAACAGCAAGTCAGCCTCTCGCCTCTCAATCGCGCGCGCGCACACACACAGCCACACTCACGCATGAACGCACACACACACACACACACACACAGGCACCCCCCCTTACAACTAAGCCCCACCCGCCACACTCACCAGGCTACAGGCTCCAGGCTCCATCACGCGGGGTTTCCCTCACTTGGTCAACGCGCTTCCCAGAAATTGTGAACATCAAGTCAGCCTCTCGCCTCTCAATCGCGCGCACACAAACACACACGCATGCACACACACGCAGGCACACCCCCCCACAACTAAGCCCCACCCGCCACACTCACCGGGCTACAGACTTTGAACTGCCTGCTAAGGGCCAGGAGGGTGGACTACCCCACAGTAATTTGTGCTGGCCCATTCTCGAGTAAGACTCGCCATGCTGGGACGCACAAAGAGGGTCTGCAGTGCCCCGCCTGCGACAGCCGCACTTCTGTCCCAGGGGCTTCGCGTCTTTTGTCTCTCTGAGGTGCTTCAGTGCCTCGGCTCGGGCCTGCGCTTCTTTTCATCCGTTCTTATGTTTTATGCCAGAGCATTAAGCAGTGGTTGCTGCCTTTCTCGTGAATTACTGCCTTTAAAGTGAACTAAGAAATGGCGATGTTTATTTATAGGGACAATGGTGCACTGTTAGCGGAAGAATGCGGCTAGTGCGCCCCGCACCCCTGCCGAGTCCAGACTTGTGTGACGTCCACGCCAGCCGGCGCGGCACGAGAGCACTTTGTCCTGCACAACGTAGGCCAAGAAAAGAAGTAAGCGCATACGTGTAGGTCTGTCTGACTTACACAGGGCCTGTCCTCTGCACCTGCCCACGGTGTCCAGATTCACAATTCCTCCGTTGACCCTTTTGCTTTCTGCTTGGCTTTCAACGATCAGATCGCTGAATTAATCTTTTACTCTGCACCGTGTTTAGTTTTAAATCGGCATTGGCAATGCAAATGTTTTCAAGACATACCTTTACCAATTCTGTATACAAAGAGCAGATGTTGTGTGCACTCCGATGAGTGGATATCCCTCACCTCTTGCTATTGGTTGTTTCATGTAACGTTCCGCCTCCTATGGAATGCTTGCATTGCCATGCACGACGGTCTATTTTTCATTGCAAATGTATATTGAATCATCACATATTAAATAAGGAGGGGGCCTGGGGAGTGCAGCATGGGACCCCAAGCAAGAGACAGATACTTCTAGAAATACTGACCAAGACAAAATCCCTTTTTCATAGTGATAAACTCTCAAGTGGTATTTATTTACAACATTTCTGCCATGGGGAAGAACATCCGTCAGACAGTGAATTATTAAATGTAAGTGAGCCAGACAAAAAAATATTTAACCGATGAAAAATCTTTTGACTGCCACTCAAGACCTCTGTTTCCTCAAAAAACCAATCAGACCACCCACCTCCACCTTTGGGGCAAAAGCCCACCTGAACTTTGCTTCCTCAGTTCCCTCTTAAACAAGCATTTGCAATGCAATGGGTCTCGCATTTACGCGAGTTTAAGCTATTGGCATTGCAAATGACAATGCTTTTTATGTATGTTTTAAAAACGAAAACAAAAATAAAGGCATTGTTATTTGCAATGTCAATAGCTCAAACTCGCGTAAATGCGAGACCTACTGCATTGCAAATGCTTGTTTATGACAGCAGCCTTAGATAAGGCTTCCCAACGGTCATTAAGGAGGGCGCCATTCTGCTCACTAATCGCTGTATTATACCTCAATCTAGCTGTTCTCACATCTGCTATGCACCTTGGGTTGGATGTTAAAACCTTACGTAGGTTCCTGTTAGCCTCAGAATACTCATTATTCAACCACCTCAGATCGTTTTCTACCCGGGGCATTGGTTTTGACAAAAGGGTTTTAATTGCCAAACAAAGTTTAGTGAAATTGTCAATTACCCCTGGGTGTGGTTCATAGATCGATAAACATGAGATAATTAAATGCATATTTTCCTTCGCTGGTGTCTCAAACAATTTACCATTGTCAAACCCCCTCCATTTTAGTCTTAGATTGTCAGTTGATGGTATTATATCCCTAGCCCCACATTCATTAAAGAACACGGGCGGGATGCTAATCTCAGGACTATTTTAAGAGGGTTATGGTCCCCATAGTCTGTAGCAGTAACCTCAGCAGCCATTAAGCGATGCGCAAGGGAAGGGGAGATACAAATAAAGTCGATAGTTGAGGAACAATTCCTTCCTCTAAAAGTAGGTGCTTGGTAGTTAGTATCAGATGAGACACCCACAACGTCCATGGCGTTAATGAGATTATGTCGGTTTAGGAGAATATCCAGCTCTGCACCCCTGCGCAAAGCAGAATCTGGAGTGGGTGTACCCACGCCATACGACGTAAATGAAAATTTTGTATTAAAATCGCCACCCAAGAGGATCCCAATAGTCCCGTCTGAACCTTGCTGACTGTCTAAATTAGAAATGTTATCAAAAAGCTCAATAAAATTCCTATTTGGAATAGAATAAAAATCATTATTATAAAAATTAATCAAATAAAAAGGAACTCTCCTTTTATATCTCAGTATTTGGAGGTTACGACTATTAGTTGGTAAAACCTTGGCGCTCCCTCCAGCAGCAACGCTAATCTCAATAAACAATCCCCCCAATGGGTGACCAAATTTGGGCGTGGGTGCAACTATACTGAAACAATGAAACCCCTCAATATGTAATTCATGGGTTGCCGATGTTTCTTGGAAGATTACTACATCTTGGTCGGATATTACACACAGCCAGTCCTCATCACCTAGCCTTGTCTGTAAACCCGCTATGTTCCAACTCAAGACATTCAAATCAGTGTCAGCTTTGAACTTGATTGGGATTTGCAAAATGTCAAGCATATCAGTGGGAACCACAGATGTAGGCCCTATAGAGTTTTCTACCTGTTGTAATTGATCAGTCGATACAGGTGTTTGAATATTTTTTGTTTGCCGATCAGCCGGCTTATCCGTGTGGATGACTGATGTAAGGCCTGATGTGTTTTCAACAAAATCAGAATGACCAACCAGGCAAGGTGGTTGTCAATCTTGGGCATCTAAGTTGGATAGGGCCTGAACCCTATTAGTTTCCAATGGAAAGACATGAACATTCCTAGCAGGTGCGTTTTGGGGTTTATAAAAATAACCCAACGGGAGTGCGCTGATACTAGTATTTAGTGTTAGTGATTGCTCTTATACACTTAATAATCGTTGAACCATTTGGGGTTTCCGGAAATTAATAACAATGCAGTCGCCACTAATGTTTTTGGGCGAATGGCCACCCTACTCGTCTGACCATAAGAATCTCATTCATATCTGAGGCATGAAATCTTTTATGTTTTACCAACCAATCTACTGACTTGTTGCGTAGATCTACCCAAGACACCCTCCGATCGCCAGAAACATTAGGAACGCCAGCTAAGACCAGCACATAGGGACAAGCATCAGGGGGTAGGCTCAACACATCAGCATTAAATCCCAAACAGTTAGCCTTAATGCGGTCCGTGGCCATTAGGCCCATACTTGGGTTGCTTGCATCAGAACCAGGGTTGATACCAAGGGGTGGGTGCCTAGAGTGGCTATTGCCTGAATCTATGGTATTAGCATCAGGCGCTTGGGATATATCTTGTATAATCCTTTGCTCATAATTAAGATGTGGAACAGAAGGGTTGATACGATCTCCACATGTAGTACATAAATTGAGTGCTATAGGGTCATTATGCATAATAGAGCTTGGTAACAGCATATTGGGCCCATGATGTATAAGGGTCGGTACTAACAAGCTACCCCTCCCTGCATTATCAATGGTACAGTTCTCTTTAATACCACTCAAATTATCCATAACAGAGTCCATCCTTTGTAACCTTCCCCATAATGAGTCAAAGTTCTTATCAATCGCCTCTTTAAGTTGTGACAGAGCAGAGTCCACAATTTTCTCAACAGCATTTACAAGCATGGTTTCCACGGTAATGTTTGTACCAATTGCATTCCCTTGTTTACGCGAGACACCAGTCTGAGTACCCATGGTATTCAGGTTAACATTAATGGAGGTAACTACATGATCAGCTGTGGGATTAGTAGCGCGGGGGCACTTAGCCATTGATGTTTTCTGAATACCCACTAGTTGCTTCTGTTTATTTGATTAACTTTTGTCTTGGTATTTCCCCTAGAATTGGCAACCTGCGCTCAAGTGTTGATGTGGGGCACAGCCGTGGCAGTCGTGTCAGATACATCCTGGTTCGGCGAAACCAGATTTGGAGAAACAGGGTGACTCACAATAGCCCTTTCGTGGGATACATGAGATATATTGTCTCTATTGGGGTCATTCAATGGCAAACAAGACTGTAACAAAGCTGGAGACGTTCAGTAATCTCAATTTCATGAGTCAACAGGGATTCTGCCCTCAAGATAAAAGCATCTAAAGTCAACGCAACTCCTTTCCTTTTATTCATGTTGAAATAACGACTATGCTGGCTGGATCCCTAAATAAAAAAATTTGAAGTAACACAAAAGAGAGATGATGACAGGTCGCAGAATAATGATAGCTTTCACAGTAGCTGAATTTTTTCAAGTGGATGGGTGGCAGGGAGAGGAGTCAGAGGAGTGGTCCAGCTCGGCCTCCTCCGATCTCGGACGGGCTTCGCCCGCCACCTAAAATCCCCTGGTGCAGCGGTGAAAAGTTTCACAAAACCTGCGTCCCGGGTGGCGTTGCGCGCTTTTGAGCGCGGGTGTCAGGAGCGGCACCTCCCCCAGGCAGCAGTGGTCTCTGGGACCTGAAGTCCCCTGGTGCAGCGTTAAAAAGTTTCCCATAAACCACGTCGCGCGTGGTGTTGCGCGCTTTTGAGCGTGGTCGTCAGGAGCAGCACCTCCCCCAGGCAGCAGTGGTCTCTGGGACCTGAAATCCCCTGGTGCAGCGGTAAAAAGTTTCACAAAACCCCTTTATGCTGATATAAATCCCCCATAGGTACAGGATGTAGGCAGAGAACTTGGCGCGTTTAGGGAACTTTAACTGACCTTACTGTGTGGAAGCAATGGCTAATTACAGCTTCGGCCGCATTCGAAAGCTGCCTCGCGGCTCCTGCCGCATCAAACATTGTTTGCGGGGTAAATCGCGGCTCCTGTTGCGTTGAAGCAGCGTCAGTGGCATCCGCCGCGCTGGAGAGATGACTCGCTGCTCCCCGCCGCGCTAAAACGGCTCCCGCCACACTGAAAAAGGGGGGTTTGCGGCTCCAGCCACGTTGAAGGGGCGGTTTGCGGCTTCCGCCACGTTAATGCAAAGATTAAGGGTGGGGGTAGTTCGTGAAGTAGTGCTACGCGAAGCTACGCGAAGTGCACTTTACACTATGCGAACTTCACGTAGCACTACGCGAGCTGCGTAGTAGCATGTTCACACTGTGCAAGATGCGTTTTCAATGATTGCATAGTGCGGACAAGCATCCGGCACTGTGCAAGCATTGAAAACGGCATCTTGCACAGTGCGAGCTGTAGTTTTCTGCTGCTCGAGTAGATTATTACTCGAGCGGCAGCTTTCTCAACGCGAACAGGTAGTTTCTCATTGAGAGCGGTCGCGAGCATGCGCAACCACTTACAATGAGAAACCTGACCTCCTCGCGTTGAGAATCTCGCCGGCATGTCATTTTGCTTGCTTGCGGTCGTGAACATGACGTTCAGGACCGCGAACAAGCAAAAAATGACCGCTGCACTACGCATGTTCGCACTGTGCTACGTGTACTTCGCGTAGTGCGAAGTTGCAAAAACTTCGCAAACTCCGCGAGCGTAGCATAGTGCTTCGCCCAGGGTTAGCAAAGATCACGGCTACAGCTGCGTTAGAGGCACAACTCGCGACTCCTGCAGTGCCTGCAGCTTCAGGCCGAAGGGAGTCCCCACGGCACTCGCCGCACCGAAAGTGATAATTGCGGCCTCAACTATGCCGATGGAATAACTCCCAAAGGGACGCCGGGCACGGGAAAGAGAGCACCCGGCTCAACGCTGACAGGGCTCATGACGCCGCTGCCTGCGCCAGAACACCAATTTCCATAGAGGGAATGCTCCCTCTTCCCGCCCTGTCATGGACCTGTGAAGATTCACAGGTCCATGACTGTTCATGGCCTGTTTGAAGCCTGAAGGAAGACTGGGCCTGGTTGCCATGGACCCAGTACTCCAAAAGTGACTCCAAGTGTCATTTGGCCGACCTCCTGCAGTGAACTAAAGGGACACAAAAAGTTCCAGAGGCTTTTTTCCTGCTTCCCAGCTGACCAGACCCAACTAGAACTGACCTGGCTTCCCTCAGCTGACTTTGGTGGGAGTGAGTCCTGACCCCCCAAGTGTTGTCTTCAAGATCCTGGACCCTTAGCTGGCGTCAGAGTGCACGTCCCCTCCTTAACTGAACGTTTCACTGGATCTGACAAAGGCTTTACCCAAATTTTTTGGTGAATAGTACAATTTAATGCGCATTAAGCTGGTAGTAATGATCACAATTTGGTAGGATATAAACAAACACTTTCCATGGGAGTGCAGGTATTCTCCAAAAATTGTTGAGGCAAGGCCTAAATGGAATTCTCTACAGACAATAGAACAGCAACTTAGGTTAGAATCTGTTAGGAATTAACAATCACTTTACTTGTAGGCTGAGGACCTACAAACATTTGGGGAATGTTTCTGCACTTGTGACATTTTATAGAACATTAAGCCATTGATATTGGTCAGTATTTGCAATAGAAGCCAAAACAGATGAATGCCCACTTTGATCGACTAATACACTTAATCATATTAACCCACACCTTCCATCCCCAGGCCTACACTCTACTCCTTTCCCCCTCAAATAAACATACGATGGGAAGGAACTAAACAAACTGAACAAAGTAGGGTAAAATTGGTAATGTAGAACATGAAAATGATCAACCATATGAAAATTCGAACAAGTGCGCAAACAAAGTGAGGAAGACCGAACACAATGACAAGAAATATCGGATACTATGTGAACAGGCATGAAAAGTACATATTCATTAGCGAAAGTCACCTTGCAGGCTCCCCAACCCTAGTAAATACATACCAAAAAGGTGGTCCTCACCTAGGTTAATGTTATTGGTCAACATTGTATTTGTTTGCATAATAGTTATTTAAAATATCTGGGATATCAAAATTGTAATTCATCAAGAAATGTTTGAAAACTACTAAAGACCCACGAGGGAAAAAAATGTTCGTCAAACCTTCGTAGAATGTACCTACCCATTTATTGGGGTTTGCAGGTTCACCTCTAAAGCGTATTTGGAAAATGATGTGACAGATGGTGCATATGTAAATACATTAGACGGGTAAAGTTAATCAAAAACAGGAAGAGTTTAAAGATCACCTTTCTCACAGGCTTTTTTCCACACAGGATCCTTCAAGCAAACGTAATCACAATGACAGTAAATGATGATGCAGGTACCTATGGAATAGGTCACACCTTTGGCACCTGGGTGTGTGGGGTCTAAAGCTCTCTTAGCCCAATGGTCGTTGAGCGCTTGCTACCTTCATAAGTGTGAAGGGTTGCACTCAGCCCAGTGTGCAGAGTCACAGTTGGTCGTTGCCCTGACACCCCAGGCAGGTGACCCCCAACCACCACGGTTGGGGCTCAGATGTGCCTATTTGCGCTGTGCCCTCGCCGAGCTGGCTCTTACAGGGCCAAGAAAGGTTTCTGAAATAATAATCCAGAAATTAAATATGGTGCAGGTTTTGGGCGGCTTAAACGTCCACCACACGTGAAAGGCATTATCAGGAAACTAAAAAGTACATCTGCAAGTTAAGAACCAATGAAATTAAGCTGTAAACACCGTAGTGCTGCCATGGGAGAAGAGTGGGCGTCAGGAGTTGTAATTAGGCGTTTTAAAGGGCGTGCCACTAATCTGCTCGGTGTTGGCTCCAAGCACCCTCGTGTTAGCAGTAACCATCGCCTCGTGTTTATGTACCACGGGGTGCCTTATCCCAGACGCTTCTTTTCTTGTTTTTTCCAACAGTGCGAGGAGACAGCAGAGCTTCAGGTCTGAGGCAGGCGGGCTCAACCTCAGCCAACAGAGGTGCAATCGCCTCAGGCCGGGGAGTCCATTTAACAGCCGCAACTTACCTTTTATTAGGCTAATGCCCCGTCTACGTCACGCAGCAGGCATTCATTAATCTGCCCTATGGGAGGGGGGGGGGGATCATGACAACATTTCAGCAACAAAACAGCTACAAAGCAGGCGCCTCTATGATTCCAGACACTACACTTCAAGGCACCTCTTCGAAGGCGGTCTCCTTCTAAAGATTTCTTTTGAACCTGCGTTTGTTTTTACATTCGCCTGCAATACGCATTCGTTTTAAAAATGTGGAAGTTCGTTAGCTAGGCAGCGAACATTTTCACTTCATAATCTAGCACTCTAAAGGTGCTGAACCGTGGGCGAGGTTTGAGATTGGGCGCTCCTTGCGGCCTTATGAATGGAGCTACCTCGAGGGCTCTCAGATCACATGGCTACCGATGCGTGCACCAGGAGCCGTGGCTTCCCTTGAGAAAATACACAAGAACGACATAGCGAGGCACAGTAGATTGAACATTTTCACAGCCTCTCGCTTTTTCTCTCTCGCTCTCTTTCTGTTCTCTCCTAGGGTGACCAGATTTCTAGAACTAAACAAGCATTTGCAATGCAATAGGTCTCGCATACGTTACGAAGCAGGCATTCATAAAAAGAGTTGAACTTAACGAATCCAGCTCTCAAACTTTCAAGCTGCAATGTGGAGTACCGCAGGATTCCTCCTTAAGCCCTACGCTATTCAACATTTACGTGAAATCTTTGGCAGCATTGATAAGACAGCATGGGTTTTCGGTAGTTTCATACGCAGACGACACACGGATAGTTGTCTCAGTTACCAATAACGTGGAGGAAACTGCCGCCCGCTTCAATAATTGCATGGGCCACGTCAATGCTTGGATGGAATCCAACGGTCTTAAACTTAATGGTAGTAAGACCGAAGTATTGTTGCTAGGCACCAAACCCATTGCTTGGTCTCCAAAACGGTGGCCTTCAGAGCTGGGCGAGTGTCCGACACCTGCCCCAAAGGCTAAAAACCTTGGGATCACCTTTGACTGCAGACTGACGTTTGACAGTCAAATCAACTGCCTGTCCTCCAGCTTTTGGTTTATTCTTAAAATGATTAAAAAGATCCGTGCCATCATCCCGCCTGAGGCCCTAAAAACAGTGGTAACTACTCTCGCTATTTCCAGATTGGATTATGATAACGCACTCTATTTGGGGATCCAAAATCAATTCTTGAAAAAGATACAACTACAGAATGCTGTAGCCAGATTGATTTTGGATTTATACCTAAATATGAGTCAGTATCTAAGCAGCTGGATGTATTGCACTGGTTACCAGTTAAGAAAAGAATAATATTTAAAGCCTTGTGCATCACCTTTAAAGCACTCCAGGCGAAAGGCCCCTCATACTTGACAGCACGTTTAAAATACTACACTCCGTCCAGGAACCTCAGATCTACCCAACAAAAACTGTTGCAAATTCCAAGGTTTAAACAAGTACGTTGGGGAGGCAGGAGCTTCCTGCTCAGATCTGACAAATCCTGGAATCTTTTACCATTAGCAATTAAAAACAGTGTGGACCTGAAAACATTCAGGAAAGCAGTAAAAACATGGTAATTTCAAACCGATCTTTAATGCTCACTTATATACTACCTCACATTAGTCTAGTCCTTAGTGCCAAGACGCCTCAGGGCAATCGTTGCGCTCTATAAATCTAAAAATCAAATCAAATCAAATTAATTAAGTTTGAGATATTGTCATTGCTAAATATTGCAACACCAATTGCAACAAAAGTCTATAAATTGTAGGCCAAAAAAATGTGCATTTATTTTTGTAGTAATGGTGGCATGCTGCGCTTTAGAGGAATATATTTAAAAGTAAAGTGCGCCGTACTGCGATTGCTACAATATTTAATTGTGGATGCGTTAACAATTGATGTGTGCACTGATGGCTAGTGGTGTGTGTGCCTGGAGGAAGTGTGCACTGCCGGCTGGTGGTGTATGTGCCTGCCTGGTGGAAGTGTGCACAGACGGCTAGTGGTGTGTGTGTGTGTGCCCGGTAAAAGCATGCACTGATGCCTGGTGGTGTGTGTGTGTGCCTGGTAAAAAAACGTGCACTGATGGCTGGTGGTTTGGTGTGCCTGGTGAAAGCGTGCACTGACGTCTGGTGGTGTGTGCCCTGACGGCTGGTGGTGTTTGTGCCCGGTGAAAGCGTGCACTGACGGCTGGTGGTGTCTGTGCCTGGTGTGGTTGTGTGTGTGGTTATATGTGTGGTTGTGTGTGTGGCTGTGTGTGTGTGGCTGTGTGGGTGTGGCTGTGTGTGTGTGGCTGTGGCTGTGTGTGTGTGGCTGTGTGTGTGTGTGTGGTTGTGTGGGTGTGTGGGGTTGTGTGGGTGTGTGGGTGTGTGTGTGTGTGTGGTTGTATGTGTGGTTGTGGTTGTGTGGGTGTGGTTGTGTGGTTGTGTGTGTGCTTGTGTGAGTGTGGTTGTGTGTGTGTGGTTCTGTGTGTGTGTGGTTGTGTGGTTCAGTGTGGTTGGTTGTGTGTGGGTTTGTGGGTGGTTGCGTGTGTGGTTGTGTGTGTGGTTGTGTTATTCATTATCACATGAGAGCACTTTGAAAAACAAAAGTTCAGGTTGTGTGCTGTACAAAAACTTCTCTCAGGCCTGCCAAGTGCCACGCATCATGGGTTTGGCTAACGCATTGTAATACCTTCTCCTGCATCACTGCACCAGCATTAAATGGCACACATTAGTGCCCTTAATTGTAGTGTCTGAGAGTGCAGCTTAAGCACCAAACACTGAATAGGTCGGCTGTGAGTGCTTCGGTAGCCAGAGCGTGAGCCGGGCCCAATGTTGAAGCGGGGGCTGTGGTTGTCATGGATACACAGTAATGTCTGCTTGGGCCCGCCCTCACATCACATGCTGACACCTCTTTGCTTGAAATAGGCTACATGGCACGTTGTTGTTAAAGCACGGTTTCCTGTGGTGCCCAGAAAACGGGGTCCGCGATCCGTTCCAATACTGGCACCGCTCGTCAGTGCCGCACACACCGGACCAGTGCGGACAGTCCAGAGGCTCGCGGGGATCAGTTGCTGCCTGGTTAATGAGCTCTCTACGGGTGGGTGAGAAGCTATAAAATAAACATGTAATGCAGTCTGCACTCTTTTGTACCCAGGCACGGTTCGAGCTATTTGAATTGCAGAAAAACGGTTGAAAAAATAAATGTGTAATGATTAAAGTTATTTTTTTACCAGGCTAAATAATGCAAATTTTGCATAGTGAATGGGGAAAATAAAGAGTGCTTAATAACTCTCAAAGACTACGTTACTAAAGTAGTCCGTATTAATTATGAAGAGCTCTTTTTTCCCTATGAAAAGTTAACTGTATTCATACTGCTGAAAAACGAATTGTGTAATGTTTATTCCCCAAAATTTAACCTGCTGAAAAAATAAGCGTGTAATGTATTCTGCAGCAATTATGAAGCTGTCTTTTGACCCTGGGCAAGTTTCACGCTATACAAACTGCCAAAAAAGTGGATTTTGCTTGTCGTCAATGCACTGATTTCAAGCACAACATCAAAGCGGTCGAAAGGGGAGAAAGGAGGGGTGAGTGCACCCAGAGGTGACAAGAAGGACTGGGCGAGAAGGGAGGGGGAAATGCCAGCAGCAGAGGAGCCTGATTAAAGCTGACGAAAAGGGAGGGGGAGAAGGGAGGAGGGAGTAGGGGGCTGAGAGGAGGCTCTGAGGGAGAGTAATGTAAAGCCATATGGCTACTTTGGATGCGTGCACGCCTCGTGCACTGTAGCTCTAGGCCAGCGATGCCAGCAGTAGCACTTTGAAGACCCCCTTACTGAATGTCTCGCTAGCAGCGCATGCGCGCTGGCTCAGCGAGACCTAAAAAACGGGACAGCACTAGACCTAGAAATAGGACTAAACATTGCCATCTACTATCAACTGCTGAAATATCACAATGACAACACCAAACCATGGGACTACAAGGACATAATCTACTAAAAAGGCAGTATGTATAAGTGTATGTATATGTGTGTGTGTGTGTGTGTGTGTATTGTATGTATATATATATATATTGTCCAAACCACTTTACCACGATATTCTTCTGCCTCTTGATGGTGGCGGGCTACCGGCAAGGTCACAACCTTTCAAAAATCCAGCACCATGCAATCCTTTTTACTTGAAAGAAAAACGCCGTAATTTGAGATGTCATCAGTGATGTCATGAGTGATGTCACTGACTATGTCATGAGTGATGTAATATGTGACGTCATTATCAGTGCTTTGCGGGCACGCCAGTTATAGTGAGTACAACTAACTATAACGTGGGAATTTCAATGGTTTTGTATGAGTAAATTGTCCAGCTAACTATAACTGATATAAAACCTATGGTTTTTTCAATGAATTTGGTAGGTTTTTTAAATGCTAATTCCGAACTATAACGTGTGTAAAACCTATGGTTTTTTCAGTGAATTTGCAAGGTTTTTTAAATGCTAATTCCTACCTTTAAAGTGTGTACAACCAATGGTTTTTTCAAAGAATTTGCAAGGTTTTTTAAATGCTAAATCCTAACTATAACGTGTGTGAAACCTATGTTTTTTTTAGTGAATTTGCAAGGTTTTTAAATGCTAATTCCTAACTATAACGTGTGTGAAACCTATGTTTTTTTTAGTGAATTTCAAAGGTTTTTTAAATGCTAACCCCTAAATAAAATATGTGTGAAAATCTTTGTTTTTTTTAATGAATATAAATACATCAAAACAGTTTTTTTTCTCATTTCTTTACTGCCCTTCCCTTAGTTTTGCATTCCCCTTAACTCACTCCCCTACCTATAGTCCCCTTCTTTCACTCACTCTTCGACTCCTCTTTTGTCACTCACCATACTCCCCTTTTCTCACTCTTTCTATTAGTCCCTTCCTTCCCTTAGTCATTTCAATCACTCATTTATGCACTACGCTTTCAGTCAAAAAAATGAACGACACAGTGTATTTGGAATATAACTCTTTTTAGAGAATTGAATGAGTTCTGAAAATAACTTTTTTTTTCTTTTGTTGTTTTATATTTGTTTAGTTTTTTTTAAAAGTTTTATATTTTTTTTGTTTTTTTTGCAAAAAAAATCAGGAACTGCAACTTGGAAACTATTCAACAAGAACAAAATAAATGAAAAATATAAAAAAAATTATCTCCTTTCAGAGCATTTATGATCCTGAATGCTGCGTTCAATTATTTTCAGGCTCTGTTCACCAAAAACAATACCATCAAAACATTTGTTGCATCGCATATGCACATGTGCCAAATATGGCTTAAGGTCCATTTCTGCTGTTGCTGGCGATGGAGGTGGAGCTGTAGATGTGCTGGCCGCAGCTGGTGGAATCTGCTGGGCCAGAGCTCTTGTGGCTGCTTGGGCATATTGCACAGGGTGGACATTTTTTACATGTCTTATCATAGTATGGATTGAAAAAGAGTATTTTTAAGAGGGTTTCCCCTTGAAAGAACAGTACCACAAAGGGTACACGTTACTTTAGGGGCATTTACCTTTTTTAGTCCCTCAGGAAAAGTAAAAAACTTCCAAATAAAAGAAGATTTCCCCTTCTTAGCTTGCTGGCGATATTCCATGTGGGAGTCAGAAGCAAATAGTGAGGGAAATGGGTGGGGTTTTTGAAGATTCTAGATCTGAAACTAATATGAACCAATGAAAAATGTTGTTTGAGTCACATGACGACTTTTTTTTTAATTAAATTGCGAGGTGCGCCCACCCCGCAAATTTTTCAAGAAAAAAAAGGGTTTTTGCACATCGGAGTTGTTTAGGGACCCCCTGAGACGCTCTAGGGGGTCAGGGACTGTCTACCATGCCTCCTTTTCACTTTTTGAAACTTTTATGTAAATCGGGTAAAACGCCATTTTAAACCGACGTGCGCGACCGGGTGCGTGCACCCCGCTATTTTTTCAACCAAAAAAAAGGGGGTTTGGGCACGTCGAGATTCTTCTGGGACCCCCTGAGAAACTCTAGGGGGTCAGGGAGTGTCTAGCTTGCCTCCTTTTCACGTTTTGAAACTTTTATGTAAATCGGGCAAAACGCCATTTTCAAGCGACGTGCGCGACCGGGTGCGCGCACCCGAGCGCGCACGTCAAGTCATGTGACTCGAAAACAACACTTTTCATTGGTTAAAAGTAGTTTCTGTTCTAGAATCTTCAAAAACCCCACCCACTTCCCTCACTATCTTTTTCACTCTCATGGGAGAAGGAGCCTTTGCAACTTTCCTGAGAATTTTCTGAAATGGCTGCAAGACAGGATTCATCTTCTGATTCTGGGGAAGAATATCGGCTACCACAAAGAAAAGGGAAGGAATCTTACATTTGGAAATTTTTTACTTTTCCTGAAGCGCTAAAAAAAGACAATTCCCCGAAAGTCACATGCACTATATGTGGCACTGTCTGTCAAGGGGAAACCCTTCAAAAAAGTACTCCTTTTCAATTCATACAATGATAAGGCATGTTAGACAAGTGCACCCTGTGCAATTTGCATAGGCATCAACAAGAGCTATGGCCACACAAATACCACCAGCTGTGGCCAGCACATCATCTGGAGGACCACCTGCATCTCCACCCACTGCAGAGATGGACTTAAGAGCATTCTTGACAAAAGTCCACATGAGATGTAGCAAATGTTTTGAAATTATTGTGTCTCCGAGCAGAGCATCACTCTGATCGAGGGGAGAATTAATGAACATCAATGCTCCCAGAGAAGATGAATTTTTTCAAAGTTTGAATTTATTTTGTTCCTGTTGAACAGTGTTTCAGTTGAAGATTTCTGTTCCTGTTAGAAAAATAAAAAAATATATAAAACTTTCAAAAAAGAAAAAAAAATATAAAACAACAAAACAAAAACAAAAGTTCTTTTCAGAACTAACTTATTTTTCCAAAAAGAGCTCTATTTGTTACGCACTGTGTCATCTTTCTTTTGTATGAATGTGTAGTGTATAAATGACTAAATGAAATGAATGAAAAATATGGAGTAAGGGACTGAGCAAATAAGTGAGGTACAGGAAGTATAGTGACTGAAGATAGTGAAGTAAAAGAGTGACAAACTAGGAGACAGATGTACGTTACATGGTGCATCTCTGCAAATAAGCAGGGATGCGCCAAGTAACCTACGACAAGCAAAACCACCCGTGCGCCACCACTGATGTCCCACATTTACAATGTGGCGCACCTTGGGGCAAAAACGGCACACATCCGTGACGCATCTGTGCCGTAAAGGTGTCGCATTGCTGGAATTGCGTCGCATGCGCGATGTAGCTCCAGCAATGCTCCTGGGGGGCCCAACTAATGCTGCTTCAAGCCTTACGCCTGCTTCAAGCAGGCTCAGGGTTTTGACATAGCATTGGCCTAAAAGTGATTGAGTGAAATCTTGTAGATTTTACTTAGCCACTTTTAGCAGGCGTTCCTGCGCAGGAACGCCCCCCCCGCTGCACCAGAACACCTCCTTAAGGCGCAGGGCTTTACAACGTGAAACATCTCCCAGATGCGTCACGTTGTAAATAGCCCGCACCATGGCGCATCTTTTGCACTGCCGCTGAGTCACAAAAGTGACGCAACGGCGGCGCAAAAGAGGCGTAAAGGGCTTGTAAATCTGCCCCAAGATGTCTAAAGGTAGGGTAGTGAGTTAAAGGAAATAAAAAATTATGGGAAGAGCAGTATGGAAAAGAAAGTAAAGGTGGAGGAGTCACAGAAGGGGAGTGAGGATGGATATATGGACGGAGAGTAAGGGACAAAGAGAGATACATAGAGTAGGGTTAGGGGCGTGAAGGTAAAAGAAATGGAAAGATGATGAAGGAAGGGGATTTGAGGACGATAAAAGGGAGGTAAGCGAAAGTGAGAATTGGGAAATAAGTGATTAAAAAATTGAGTAAGAGAATGAAGGGACTTAAGAAAGCATAGAAAGGGAATGGAACAGAGGGACAGATTTATGTTACCCAACACATCTCTGCAAAATAGGAGAGATGCGCCAGGAAAGATGCGATACACAAATTAATCCTTGCACCACTCATGATGCACCGCATTTGCAATGCGGTGCACCATGGCACAGGAATAAACAGATGCATGTCACATCTAGGGCTGAAAGTTTGCACAGTATTGAAATTCTGTTCCATGCAGGACGCAACTCCAGCACTTTTCCAACTTGTTCTATCTGTAACGTGCTACGTCAACCTTTACACCTGCTTCAACAGATGCAATGTTTTGACACATCAGTGTTGGTGAAGTGACTCAGTGAAATCTTGTAGATTTCACTGAATCACTTTTCAAAGGGGTTCTTGTGACGGAACGCCTACCCCTGCGTGGAAATGCCCACATGAAACCTGAGACTGGTTTCATGTGGTGCAGGGTTTTACAACGTGATGCATCTCCCTGCACTATGGCGCTTCTTTTGCACTGCCACTGCGTAAGAAAAGGGACGCACAGGCGGTATAAAAGAGGCGCAATGGGCTTCTAAAGTTGCCCCATAGGAATTAAATGAGTGAAAGAGTGTGAGGGAGAGTAATGGAAAGAGAGAGAAAAAGAGAAAAGGGGTGAGATACAGACAGGAAGGGAAGTTAGATTGAGTAACACACAATAAAAGAGGGAGAAAAAAATATTCAAAATATGAGTGAGAGAGTAAATGAAAAGGAGGTAGCACAAGGGAATGAGAAAAATAAATTAGGGAGCAAGATTGACAGATGAAGTGAGGAAAAAAAATGAGGGGTACTGAAGAAATTGGAGAAGAAGAAAAGGAATGGAAGTGATGCACAGAGAAGAGAACATGAAGTGGGAGAAGAGGAGTGAGATTTAGTAAAGGGCAGTGATAGTGAGGGAAGGGATATAAGAGTGAGGGGAAAAGAGTAATGGAAAAAAAGCAAGATAAACGTAGTGATAGTAGAAGATAGGAAAGACAAGTAAAGGACAGAGAGAGAAAAAGGTAGTTAGACAAGGTGAGTGAGGCTGAAAAACAGTATTAATAATGACAGAAATACTGTAAAGAAGAAAGAAGGGAAATTATGGGAATAAGTTAAGGAAAGTAAAAAGAGTTAAGGAAGGCGAATAAGAGATAGATTTAACAATGACCAAGACACAAAGAGAAGTAAGAGAGTGATTAAAAAGTATTTCTGTTTGTCATACTTACCTTAGAAATAGTAACAAACTAATAGTACATTTCTTTTAAAAATATACTATCTGTGGAAGAAAAGAAAAAATAGAGTTATAATATACATTTCATAAAACAAAAGAAAGTAGGAGTGCAGGAAACAGAAAGTGAAACAAAGGAAGAGAAAGGGAGAGAGAGAGAGAGGGACAGAATGTGTAGTGTATAAATCAATGACTAAGATGACTGAGTGAAAGAGAGGAAGGGAGTGAGGGAATGACTGTGGAAAGGAAAATATGGTGAGGGAGGAAAGGAGAGTGTGATGAGTAATGGAAGATGAGAGAAACAGTGTGTAAAAGAAAAGGACTAAGGGTAGAGGAGTGAGTTAAGGAGAGTGAAAGGGCACTAAGAGAAATAGAGTGAAGAAGAGTGAGTGAGAGAAGGTGAATGGGGTAGAGACAGGGAAGCAGTGTAAGGGATGGACAAAGGGAAATAGAGTAGGCTAAGGGGACTGAAGTATGGATTGAAGTATGGTGAATGAGGATAAGTGAATGAAGCAGAGCAAGGGAACAGGGGTGAGGTAGGGTAAGAGAAGGGCATTGAGATTGAGGAAACAGGGGTGATAGAGGGTGGATAAAGGCGAGTGAGCATGAGACAAGGGGAGTGAGAAAGTGAAGAAACAGAGGGAGTGAAGGAAACAGTGACAGAAGGGGACTCAGGGAAGGAGCAAAGAAAGGTAAATGACGAAATGTGGATGAGTTAAAGGGAGTGAGCGTGAGAGAAGGGGACTGACAAAGTGAGGGGATGAAGGGAGTGAGGGTAAGAGAGAGGGAGTGAGGGAAGGATAGGGAGAAACAGAAATAAAAAAGCTAATGAAAAAGTATTTTTTATTAGTCGTACTTACCTTATAAATGTAATATCTGTGGAAGAGAATAAACAAATCAGTTATAATAAATATTTGTGAATACAAAATAACTTGTACAATATGTTATCTGGTTTATTTTTGCTGCTCTCAGAATATATTGATTTTCACTGTAAACAGTGAGTTCAATACTACTCATCATATAACAGCGGGGGGGAAAAACACAATCAAAATGATTGTGTTTAAAAAACCCAGACAACATTTGATTACATAATGTAAATATGAGAAAAAAACATGTCTTAAATGTTTTTCTCTAAATCACAATTTCTTGTGTAAAGATGCTACATCTTCAACAATCACAAAGTAATAAAATAATATGACTTATTTTTAAATACCTCTCAATAAACTTCCGTACAAACATGTTTTAACAACATTTATCTGACGTAGTCATTTTGTTCTCAGATACTATTCCTCACGGCCAAATAGTATGAGTAAAGTCCTTATTTTGCAAATTACTTAATTGTACTCTTGACCATTCTTTTCCCGACCTTTAGAATAAAACGTTCCAATGTGTTCTGTACCATGAAACATTACTTAAACCTTTACCTGATACTATCACTATGCCAAATACAAGTTTCATTTTTAAATTTGGTCACCCTCACTCGCACGATACTTCTGAACAACAGAGTATCTTTTCTTAACAGCAGTAATCTTCCTACGCCAAGTAATTTTACTGAAATTTGGGTTGCAAAAACACCAGATAAGAATTTGGTAAGTCAAAAGGCAAACGTTTTTTAAATGTCAATTGACTATCATTACAGTGCGTCCAGCCTGTTGGAGATTTCAAATAAGCTGTGTAATGTCCTGATGTTGTTGAAGGACCATCATGGAAGATAATTGCTACAGTTACAAACGTTCTTCCAGAAATTGATAGTTGAGAAGCCACAACATTTTTAATTGAAGTTGTCAATTTTGTTCCATCAGGTCTGCATCGTTGGAACATTAAAATTACATACTGTCCATATCTTCGGATAAATAATGTTGATAACATTTCTGAGTTACATTGAAAACAGACCATGTTTTGACGCGCATCTCTAACTAGATTATTGAAAGACACTGATTTACAGTCTGGTAATGTTAAATATATAAATCTTTCAGTGTGTATGTCAGTAAAACTTGAAAATGAACAATTGTCGCAGTTATGTTGCCATTTATAAGAAAGGCCAAAAAGACTATCAATATCTACACCTTCATCTTGTAAAACTGTAAGCATATACATAATAAATTCTTGACAATCTTGCTGAATATTCTGAGAAATTTGATTTAGTCCAGCACATATGTCTAAAACATTTCGAAGTTGAGAAACATTTGCTATTTGACTATTATCACTGTTACATTTCTGAAACACAGAATTTAATGAACAACAAAATGTTTGGTACCGATTTTCAACAATCTGTTGCTGTAAACTTTTAAGAAAAAAAACAACATTAACCACTACATTTGCATAGCAGTTGACACCAGAACTGTTTTCAAATTTAAATCCAACAATCTCTTCAGTAGTAACTTTTTTCTTTTTGCTACCAATCACAGATTCATCTATTTTTTTTCGTTTCTCTACTACTTCAGTACATTTTTCCTCATATCTCCTTTTTCGACCTACCACACACTTTTCAATTAAAGGATATTGAGGTAAACTTGGAGCATATTCTCTTCCGGTTATACTCCTTCACACAATTTAGATCTGCACTAATCTTTGTCTCATCAAAATCAATCAGATACAATCCAGATAAAGTTCTAACACGAGATAAAGCAACATAGGCCATACCCTCTTTGAACACAGTACTTCCAATATTTATCAAAGCACTATCTACACTTAAACCTTGAGATTTATGAATAGTCACCGCATATGCCAAACAAACAGGAAACTGTTTTCGTCGGACATATAAATCTTTTACAAGCAAAAATCGATTTGAACAACGACTGACTTGTTGTACCTCTTCAATTCCATCAAATTTGATTTTTAAAAATTCAATCTCATCTCTATTTGGGTAATTCACAAAACCAACAACATTACCCATTGCTCCATTCACCAAACCTCTTTCCACATGTAAATGTCTTCGTAAAATTATCTGACATTTTAAACATACATACAGATTCTTTTCTAAACCAGCAGTTTTAGATATTGATTTCTCTAAAGAATCCAATTTTAACTTCAACCTTTCTGACAAAATTATAGTACTTCCTTCATGCTCTATTCTATCTTTAGCTTCCAGTTTCTTAATTTCTTGATTTTCTAACTTCTACATTTTTTCATTGAACATTCTTGTAGAGTTGGCATCAAGCATATAACTGACTTATCTTCTGCCTCTTTACTATATATTTTCTCTGCCACATTATTTTCATTTGGAAACAAATTGGAAAGTAATCGTGTTTGTAAAGTTTCTTTGGCATGTTCACTTAGTTTTCCAATTCTTATATCTTGAAGAATATTTCCATATTTAGCATCCTTTGTCTGTCGCATATTTTGAATGAGTTCAGTATATTTGAAATGTGACCATATATTAACATTTCCAATACTTCCCAGGCACTTTCTGGTGTCTTCATGTGTAACAGTTTTAAATACAGGTTGTCCTTTTACAGGAGTTAGCTGCAGTAGATCTCCAAAAACTATGACGTGTTTGCCTCCAAATAACACATCATACCCTGTTTTAAGAATCTGTTGCATTCTTAAATGCACAAAGGCAAGCATTAAATTTGATACCATGCTTACCTCATCAATAATGAGAAGTTTCATTTTTTTAAGGACTCTAGAAACTTCACAACAAGCTTCTCCAGATAGCTTGTGGTATTGTAATTTA
Organism: Lissotriton helveticus; assembly: GCF_964261635.1. Taxonomy (NCBI): domain Eukaryota; kingdom Metazoa; phylum Chordata; class Amphibia; order Caudata; family Salamandridae; genus Lissotriton; species Lissotriton helveticus. The sequence continues at coordinate 379,650,874 of NC_136067.1, forward strand.
TTTTCATGTTCAACTGGCAGCATCAATAAACAATGTAAAGTAATCCCTTTAATGTTGTGTGCTGCCAACCCAGTTGGAGCAGTAACAACACAAGAGAGTGATGACTCAGTTCTTTGCTGTAGATATGTGGCAATTCCTTTAATTAGAAAACTTTAACCAGTTCCAGGCTCTCCACTTACATATAGTCGGACAGGTTGAAATGACATACATGAGCTTTCTTTTTTCTCATGACGAAAACCATGCTCAATCTGCTCTGTCACTTCATCATATATTTGTTTTTGTTCAAGATTAAGTTGCTTTTCCAATTCTTCTAAGTTTATTACATCCTCTTGAACTTGTTCCATTGCTCTTTCCACCTCATCCATGGCAGTGGCAGCTTCATTTTGGATAATTGGTTGTCCTAGTGGATCTTGACTCAATGAAGCAGAACTTTGACTATCTTGAGAACTGTCTCTAGCAATCTCCGCTGCTATTGTTGTTTCTTGCTCTATTTCGTCCTTCAACATTTGCAGATAATTACTAAAAACAGGACATTCTATACTATTTTTAGATGCGTTGAATGAATCTTCATAACTGTCAAAGTCACCAAGTAGTTCCTCTTTACGCCATGGTTTAAAGAGTTGCAAAAGAGCTATATAGTAAAATTCTCTTTTGTCAGGAGTTTGACCACTCAGTTTTCGGTGATTAATCAAATATCCTTTTCTTTGTTTCACCAGACATCCTTCACATCCAATCACAGCATATACACCTTTATCAATATCCTCCGTAATATTCCTTTTAAAAGTGTAGTTTTGTAGTATTTCATACAGACAAATGTTTTCAAGCAGATTACTTCTATTTGGATAGTATGTATCCAACATGTTTGTCTTCAGAATGTCTGTACTGTTTGGTTCTTTCTCTGCTAAATATTCAATTTCTTGAACAGGTTTCAAAACTCGGTTTCGTGTTGTTGCAAGACCTAAACCCACCCAAATGATTGTTCGAGATTTTGCATAAAGACTTGCTGATGATAATCGATCACAACATTCATATGCTCCAATTTCTCGATGAGATAACATCTTCAAACTGTAGGTATACAATTTCTTACTTAGGCTCTTTTCATGAGAAATGTCTTCCCACATATCCTTTAGTTCCGTCTTTTCAGATTTGGTGATATAAGACGTTACATATCGAGCCACAGCAATAGAGTTGTCTGAAACATATTGATTATCCATGTTAGCATTCCACATGGACAAAATGACTGGGTTATAGTCATTTATGTATTTTGACTCTTCATTTCTTCTTAAATTGTACGTATTTTTTGGTGATCTTCTTGTGACAGTATGTCGCAAAGACGACATAAAATTGTTCACTCTTCCTTTTGAAATTACTGGTCGTGGAAATCCAAAACGACATTTGGTATAGAATTTATCCTTTGATTTGAATTTTCATCGACAATATTTGCCACAACGATGGCTTTGAAATCGTAACACTTTCCCTCTTAAGTCCTTATCAATTGTACTTTAGGGTATATCACATGTTGCATATTCTTCAATGAAAGACAGTACACTGTCATCTGAGTCTTTTCCAAATTTGGGAGCATTTTTGATCCATAATAGCATATGAATATGAGGAGCACCTCTCGCTTGATACTCTTTTCTCCAAAAGAAATCCAGAACTTCTCCAAGAGGAGTTTCTTTTTTGTTTGTAATAAAAGACATCATAGCTTCAAATCTATGATTCAAATATCTGCAAACATTAACTGGATCCAAAGAGCACAGTTCTCCAGCTGTCTTGTACTCTATATTTTCGATGTTTGCATTTGCCTATCGAAGAAATTCAAGTAAATCTTCCCAAGCATACTCAGCACAGCTTAGAGTTAGAAACCATGTAGGTGCTCCTAAGTTTCTTAGCATACATTTCAAATCCCCATGACGACGGTACCAATAATCATTAGTACCACGCTGACATGCCATTAGATTAATTAGATGAGAATCCAAAACAGTGTCTTTCTATTGGACTTTATCCATAAACTCCCTTGCTGAAACATTTTGCAGATGTACCCCACTTTTTAGTATATGGTTTACTGCATAAGAAAGTCCAGATAAGTCACTCTCAAACAGAAGATGAAACAAATATGGAATACATTGAAGAAATCTCGGATCTTCTGCATATAATCTTATTGTCCGGTATTCAGATGCAGGAATCTGCATAGGTCGGTCATCATATCGTGCACCTTGACCTGTTGGAAATAACTGAGGAAAACATCGAGCTTCCAAGCTTTCTTCCCATACACTAATGGGAGTTCCTTCTGCTTTTTTCATCTGAAATAATTCAATAGCATTCCCCTTTGCTTCTTTGGAGTGCAGTGGATGTAATGTTCATAAATTTCTTCACTTCTGTATACATCTACTTTTTCAATTTGTCCAGCAGACAGATCATTATCCTCTTCTTCATTTATTTCTTCTTCTCCTACGTATACATTTGTATAGTATTTATTGTTTTTGACCAAATACAACGTTGCCTTTTTCACTTTTCTAACATCCACTAAATCTTGCCAGATTTTATTACTCTTTGTAGATACACCATTAACTAGAATAACTAAAGGTTCCTCTTCTACATTTTCAACACCAATTGTCTCAATGTTTTTCTCTAAATCAAGAGGCAAATATACAACTCTTCCCTTTAATCCTCTTTGTAAATCTGAAGGATTTAATTTCCCTGTCTTAGGCTCCATACGAACAATAGCCTGAAATGGATGCACACATTGAATCAGAATAGTCTCATAGGTATTTAAATCCTTCAGTTCAGATGGAATACTCACCAACTCAAGATTATTATGTACAGCTCTAGCAGGCATTCTATTATCACTTAATTTATTATAACAATATTTACAAATACGTTGATCAGAACCCAAATCAAAACAATTTTCTACCAACAAATAAGTTGCAAAATTTTTCCACTCACTATTATTTTCCTCTTCACTTTTTAAATATAAATCAACTAACCTGGTTTGATTTTTGTAATGAGTGCGTCGACAACACACACAAGGAAAATTTGGTTTTTCACCTGCAATAACCTTAAACTTTGTTATTTGCTGTTCAAAATTTTCAGTATTAAAATTCCGGACATTTTCTACCACATTTCCATCTATTACTGTATCAGTTTCTGCACTGTCTTCTTCTGGACCAAAGTAACTAACTAACCTCAATTTCTTCACAGATCTTCTTAACATCTAATTCAGATCCATGCAAAAGAGCACTATTTAACTGTTTGAGCTTAAGTGCTGGACTTTTTGCATAATACAACCTTCTTACTAATTTCCTCACTTCGGTATGATGCACTGCTAACATCCTGAAATGGTGAAAAACACTCTGGCATACTTTTTTAGAAAGACAAGCCAGAGAATGCCCTTACAGACCTGTTTTTTCTCTCAAACTGCAAGGGTCCAATTCTTGCAACATTGTAACTTTTTGTTTAAGACTTTTCTTAGCATACTTACGTAAGAAATTGCGAAAGAAATCAATTGAATCCTGTCGTACACTGCAAATACTACTACAATTCCAAGTGTACACAGGAGCCTTAGGACGTCTCCCTAAAACTTCATCAGCTATCACCTCTTCTGTATTTCTAGGCACAATTTTCTCTTTTTCAATAGGACAACCGTCCTTCACCTCATATGCTCGACCACTGGTGTCAACTGCATGCAACAAATCATTACTTTGAAAGTAACTCTCTTCATTAAAAAATGGCTCACAACTTGAACTATGCATCCATTTTCCAGAAAAAACATCAGAAAAATTAGTCCGATTAATTACTCTTTTCCATTTACTCTTTGTCTCAAATGCGCGTTCAACAATATTCTCAATATACTTTTTTTTTCTTATAAAAAGCAGATTTCCTTTTAGGAATTTTTACATTTTTTAATAAATTCAAAACTACTCTATTATAAAACATACGCTTCCTGATTTCCGCAAACTGATTAGTACGTCTATTAATTTGTTCACCGCAGAGTTGGGAAACATTTTTCTTTTTTCTCTGATTTCTCCTTGTAGATACTGCCAAATGTTTTTCCTTTCCCACATTATCCAAAAAGTTTTTCCTTTGATATAATTTCTTTATAAAATCCTTGGTTGTCTTGCCAGGAGCACTCTTCTTTTTGTCCGTCCTTTGTTGATTACGTAATTCTTCTAATTGTTTTCTCTTGGAATAGTATGTCTGTTTTTGTTTTTTTCTTTTTTCATTTTTGTTCGGCATGTTGATTTTTCTTTCTGTTCAAAATTATAATCTGTTATGAATAAAGAAAAAAAATAATATAGACCTCTACTAACATATAACATAGAAATTATAACCACTAAATAATGTAAACACTGGTTCAGTTTATAAGTAAAATTAAGGCATAGCAACAGTCTCTGAACAGAGTAGGAAATCATGTAGTGAGTGCTGTTTGTGACTTGATGGCAGTGCATTGGTGTGTCAACATTATAGACGTATTTGCTAGGAATAATATTTCAGGGTTAAGAACAGTACAGTGGTTTTCAGGCGGTGTAGGGGGTCATAGTGGAATTAATGTTTCTGACCCTAATCTCTAACACACTTCATTAAAACATTTATTCTCATTTTGATTAAACACATGAACGATCAATACTACAAGAAGACTGACTCGAAAAATGTTTTATTATAAATTATACATTTATTAGTCAAACATTTCATAGTCCAATAAAACTTGCAACATGACTTCATCCGGTATTTCATTTTCATCATAAACAAAATTTTCATTTTCCAATTCAAAATCTTCTACCACTTCAACAAAAGCACTGTCCAAACTCTCATCCAAAAAATCTTCATTTCCAGTATCATTTTCCTCTGGAAAAAGTCCATCTTTCACTTCCTCTAATAAATCACTTGAGATGTCAAAATTCAAAGCAACGTTTTCTTGATGCTCTTCCATTGTATCAATAATATTATGTTGCTGGTCCTTCCAAAAAAATATAAAGACTTAATTATATCTTTTTCACAAATAGATAATTAAAAACGACCTTTACCAATTTTATAAGTACATACATTACCATACTTTTAAACACATTAACTACACAAATTAATCTGCCACCTTCCTCTTTTTTGAAAACAGACTCACACTGTGATCCTAGACACATAACACTATCCCTTGCAATTTATTTAAATAATTACTGCAGTCAAAGGGGGTCTTACTATGAGTTTTGTTTAAGGGTTTTCTGGACTGTAGAACTGTTGAAAGACTTTATAATTTATTTCTAGGGATGGATTTGATTTTCTGAGTTTAGTACAATAAACTGGTGTTTAAACTGTGTACAGACTGAAGGTGGAACTCACAGTGCACAAATGTAAATTCACTAAAAAGATTACTACTTGCCACAGAGACAGTTGCTTTTGCCTTTCAACAGCACACTCAGCATCTAAATTGCACAACATGTACACAATTTCATGCTAAGCATGAGCAACCATATCATAATAGACCTCTGCAAGTGCATATAAAAGGGTGCAGAGAGATGGTACAGGCACAGATATAGAGATTGTGCTGACTAAAAATGAAATAACGCAGGCAGACTGTAAACTGTTACAGTCAGAGAATACAGTCAGAGAATAGATGGTGCACTGCTGCAAGTAAAAGAACAGATGGAGCAGTTACAAAAAAAGAAGGTGTAGAGACACAGTGAGATGGTATGAGCAGAGAGACTCATAGAGCAGGCAGAGACAGACATAGTAGATTGCATGTAACATGCTGGTTATGTGTCTAAGATCACACGGAGTCAAATTTGATTTTAAAATAATCTGGGTGAATAATTTGCTTAGTTGATGTGTTTTAAAATCATGTTTGGAAGACAATTAGGCTTCAGGATATGTACTGTTAGAGAATCTTAGGCAGCATATCTGCTAGGCCTCTTATTTGCTAAAAAGGCTCTATGTTGTGCAATAAAGATCCAGGGTGTGCTGTTGAAATGAAAAAGGAATGTTATTTCTTGCTTACATGTATATGGTCTGTTTTTTGCCAGTAGAGACGGTGAGATGGTATGAAAACAGACACAGATAGAGCAAGCAGACTCAAACATGGTAGACACAGATGATAAAATGGTGCAATAGAGAAAAAATGCTAGAAACAGACACTGAAATGTTACATCCAGAGGCTACATGAAGCACACAGAGGCGCAGATAGAGAAGACAGAGAGAAAACAGTACAACCAGAGAGTGCGAAACTACAGACAGAGAGGGAAAATATTTATCATGGTAGGACTGCATAACACACACCAACAGCCATATCATAATACGCCTCTGCAAATACACAAGAACGGGTGCAGACAGATGGTACAGCCAGAGTTAGAGAGATAATGCAGATTTAGCGAGAAATAATGCACGCAGACACTAAACCGTTACAGGCAGAAGATAGATAAAGTAGGACTGCAAAGAATACAGCACATGGAGCAGTCCCATAAAAAGATGGTGCAGAGAGACAGTAAAATAGTATGACAACATACATAAATAGTGCAAGCAGATACGGACAAGGTACACATAAAAGATAAAATGGTACAACACAGAACAAATGGTGGAAACATTGAGAGAATTTTTCCTTATTATTTTAAACTGCACAAAAATAGATCCCCTTTACAAATTAGCAACTCACCTTTAAAAATGGTTTTGAAGTTTCACAACACTCAATTACACTCCAGATTCTTGTATTTGAGCAGCAAACACTAAAGAAAACAAAAAAACACTAATTTTATTACCATGTTACACACATCTTTATTACACAGCATAGAGCCTTTTTGGCAAGTAAGAAGCCTAACATACATGCTACCTAAGATTCTCTAGCAGTACATATCCTAAAGCCTAACTGACTGCAAGAAATTATTTTTTAACATATCAAGTAAGCAAATTATTCACCCAGATTCATTTACAATCAAGCTTGACTCAGAGTGTGATCTTAGACATATGACCAGGATGTTATATGCAATGTTTATGATATGTACTGGTAGAGAATCTTAGGCAGCATGACTGTTAGGCCTCTTACTTGCCAAAAGGAATCACCATGGATCTTTTGGCAACTAAGAAGCCTAACGGACATACTGGCTAAGATTCTCTAGCAGTACATATCATAAAGCCTAACTGACTTCAAGAAATAATTTTTTAACACATCAAGTAAGCACATTATTCACCCAGATTCATTTAAAATCAAGCTTGAGTCACAGTGTGATCTTAGACACATGACCAGGATGTTACATGCAATCTTTATGATATGTACTGCTACAGAATATTAGGCAGCATGTCTGTTAGGCCTCTTAGTTGCCAAAAGGAATCTCCATGGATCTTTTGGCAACTAAGAGGCCTAACAGACATGCTGCCTAAGATTCTCTAACAGTGCATATCATAAAGCGTAACTGACTTCAAGAAATAATTTTTTAACACGCAACACATAACATTTATTTCTCATTACATGTAACATCCTGCTCATGTGCCTAAGATCACACTGTGAGTGAAGCTTGATTCACCCATCAGTGTGATCTTAGGCAGATGACCAGGATGACACATGTAATCTACCATGTCTTTAAAAAACATGTACTTCCATATTTTTAAAGACATCAACTAAGCATATTATTCACCCAGATTCATTTAAAATGAAGCTTGACTCACAGTGTGATCTTAAACACATGACCAGCATGTTACATGTAATCTACCATGTCTGTCTCTGCAAGCAGTATATGTGTCTGTGCTCATATTATTTCACTGTCTCTACAGACCAAAAACAGGCCACCTATATATAAGCAAGACATAACATTAATTTCTCATTACATGTAACATCCTGCTCATGTGCCTAAGATCACACTGTGAGTGAAGCTTAACACCATCAATGCTACAGCATTTCCCCCTCAGCGCTGGCACTCATTTTTTTCCATTGTTCATGACGAGTTTAGCTCGTCATGAGCACACGAGCAGTGTACTGCATGACGAGCTGAGCTCGTCATGAGTATGGAAGGGGTTAATTCACCCATCAGTGTGATCTTAGGCACATGTCCACGATGTTACATGTAATCTACAATGTCTTTAAAAAACATGTACTTCCATATTTTAAAGACATCAACTAAGCATATTATTCACCCAGATCCATTTAAAATCAAGCTTGACTCACAGTGTGATCTTAAGCACAGACCAGCATGTAACATGTAATCTACCACGTCTGTCTCTGCAAGCAGTATGTGTGTCTCTGATTATACTATTTCACTGTCTCTACAGGCCAAAAAGAGGCCACCTATATACAAGCAACACATAACATTTATTTCTCATTACATGTAACATCCTGCTCATGTGCCTAAGATCACACTGTGAGTGAAGCTTGATTCACCCATCAGTGTGATCTTAGGCAGATGACCAGGATGTCACATGTAATCTACCAAGTCTTTAAAAAACTTGTACTTCCATATTTTTAAAGACATCATCTAAGCATATTATTCACCCAGATTCATTTAAAATGAAGCTTGACTCACAGTGTGATTTTAAACAAATGATCAGGATGTTTCATGCAATCTTTATGATATGTACTGCTACAGAATCTTAGGCAGCATGTCGGTTAGGCCTCTTAGTTGCCAAAAGGAATCTCCATGGATCATTTGGCAACTAAGAGGCCTAACAGACATGCTGCCTAAGATTCTCTAACAGTGTATATCATAAAGCCTAACTGACTTCAATAAATAATTTTTTAACACATCAAGTAAGCAAATTATTCACCCAGATTTATTTAAAATCAACCTTGACTCACAGTGTGATCTTAGACACATGACCAGGATGTTACATGCAATCTTTATGATATGTACTGCTAGAGAATCTTAGGCAGCAAGTCAAAACAGGCCACCTATATATAAGCAAGACATAACATTCATTTCTCATTACATGTAACATGCTGGTCATGTGCCTAAGATCACACTGATGGGTGAATCAAGCTTGACTCACAGTGTGATCTTAGGCACATGACCAGAATGTTACATGTAATCTACCATGTCATTAAAAAACATGTACTTCCATATTTTTAAAGACATCAACTAAGCATATTATTCACCCAGATCCATTTAAAATCAAGCTTGACTCACAGTGTGATCTTAAGCACATGACCAGCATGTAACATGTAATCTACCATGTCTGTCTCTGCAAGCAGTATGTGTGTCTCTGATCATATTATTTCACTGTCTCTACAGGCCAAAAAGAGGCCACCTATATATAAGCAACACATAACATTTATTTCTCATTATATGTAACATCCTGCTCATGTGCCTAAGATCACACTGTGAGTGAAGCTTGATTCACCCATTAGTGTGATCTTAGGCAGATGACCAGGATGTCACATGTAATCTACCAAGTCTTTAAAAAACATGTACTTCCATATTTTTAAAGACATCATCTAAGCATATTATTCACCCAGATTCATTTAAAATGAAGCTTGACTCACAGTGTGATTTTAAACAAATGATCAGGATGTTTCATGCAATCTTTATGATATGTACTGCTACAGAATCTTAGGCAGCATGTCTGTTAGGCCTCTTAGTTGCCAAAAGGAATCTCCATTGATCTTTTGGCAACCAAGAGGCCTAACAGACATGCTGCCTAAGATTCTCTAACAGTGCATATCATAAAGCCTAACTGAGCTCAAGAAATAATTTTTTAACACATCAAGTAAGCAAATTATTCACCCAGATTTATTTAAAATCAACCTTGACTCACAGTGTGATCTTAGACACATGACCAGGATGTTACATGCAATCTTTATGATATGTACTGCTAGAGAATCTTAGGCAGCATGTCAAAACTGGCCACCTATATATAAGCAAGACATAACATTCATTTCTCATTACATGTAACATGCTGGTCATGTGCCTAAGATCACACTGATGGGTGAATCAAGCTTGACTCACAGTGTGATCTTAGGCACATGACCAGAATGTTACATGTAATCTACCATGTCTTTAAAAAACATGTACTTCCATATTTTTAAAGACATCAACTAAGCATATTATTCACCCAGATCCATTTAAAATCAAGCTTGACTCACAGTGTGATCTTAGGCACATGACCAGAATGTTACATATAATCTACCATGTCTGTCTCTGCAAGCAGTATGTGTGTCTCTGATCACATTATTTCACTGTCTCTACAGGCCAAAAAGAGGCCACCTATATATAAGCAACACATAACATGTATTTCTCATTACATGTAACATCCTGCTCATGTGCCTAAGATCACACTGTGAGTGAAGCTTGATTCACCCATCAGTGTGATCTTAGGCAGATGACCAGGATGTCACATGTAATCTACCATGTCTTTAAAAAAACATGTACTTCCATATTTTTAAAGACATCATCTAAGCATATTATTCACCCAGATTCATTTAAAATGAAGCTTGACTCACAGTGTGATCTTAGGCACATGACCAGAATGTTACATATAATCTACCATGTCTGTCTCTACAAGCAGTATGTGTGTCTCTGCTCATAATATTTCACTGTCTCTACTGGCCAAAAACAGCCCACCTATATATAAGCATATATATACACCAGACTTTTTACTAGAAAACATTTTCCATAGTAAATCGTTTTAAACACAGAGCACAGCCCATTTAAATGACCACTACAAAGCAAAGCAGAAACCTAACTCATTTCCAAAATACATTTCCAATATGCACCATCCAATTTTTAAACAGCATTACAAAACAACATGACACACAATGCAAAAAATAAAAAAGCACAATATGCTTCTTAATCTTCCCCATACTGCATACAGCAGTGTATCTTCATTAAATGAATCATATTTCAGATAACACACAGGCACAGAGTAAGATTAGACACAGGCACAGAATACCCTTTAAGCTAAAAGAGGCAAACTGTTAGAAGGCACATGTGACATTATTGAAAATTATAAAAATATAATTTCTTACTTTAAACAGACACTCAGTGTAATCCTTGACCAAAATTTAAAAACCAGACTTTTTACCAGAAAACATTTTCCATAGTAAATCGTTTTTGACACAAAGCACAGCTCATTTAAATGACCACTACAGAAACAAAGCAGAAACCTAACTCATTTTCAAAATACATTTCCAATATGCACCATTCTATTTTTAACCCCTCCCATGCTCGTGACGGAACCGTTCCGTCACGAGCCTCGGGTGGGCTGTGCTGGTGACGGAACGGTTCCGCCACGGCCCCACCGCCGCGCCTGCGCGGCACTGATTTCGCGCCTGCGCGGCGCGTTCTATTGAGCGGGCGGGGCCGTGACGGAACCGTTCCGTCACAAGCACAGCTCACCCGCGTGCCGTGACGGAGCGGTTCCGTCACGAGCACGGGACCGCCGCCCCGCCCCCTTAGCGCTGCGGCGGAATAGCCGCCACAGCAAAGGGGTTAAACAGCATTACAAAAAAACATGACACAAAATACAAGAATAAAGAAGCACAATATGCTTCTTAATCTTCCCCATAGTGCATACAGCAGTCTATCTTTATTAAAATAATCATTATTCACCTTTAAAAATGCTTTGGAAGATGTAGAACAGTGTCAGTCACACTCAACAGATTTTCTTACGCAGAATCTCTGAATAATGCTTCTTTCACTGGAGCCTGAGAATAATGGCACAGATTCTTTCTCATTTCTCATCTCATTTGTACATAACCAATAAAAATTCTTCCCACATTTTAATTGGTTGTACATTTGAAATCTTTGAAAGTCACATAACATTCACCTATCCCCCCAGTGCTCATTCCCCTGTTACCATGGTAACTCGCTCCTAACCCAGCACACTGTTGAAAAGTTCAACATACTATGTTGCAAAAAAATGCAGCAAGGGTGTTTGACCTCTCAATGTACCTGCTAATCATGTGCAATGTTTCTTGAAATGACTTTTCCTCAACCACTGAAATGACTTCTTTAAAAAAAAAAAAGCATGCACCCTAATTTTCAGTGCTGAATTTTAAGAAAGCACCAATCATTTCTTGTTTTTCAAGTGCACTGAATCTCAACCACTTTTTTTTCATAACTCCTACTTTCAAACTGCCATTTCATTTCCACAACTCATCTGAATACAAGCACATCTACCTTCAAGATGCCAAACGTCTGGTTTGTGGGTCATAGCTTTGTCTACTGGAATCAAAAATACACAGCTAACAGAGGTATTTACAACCTTGATTTACCAAATGAGGACATTGTATGGATTGGACAGAGAGGATTGAGAAGTCACCAATTGATACCATTGGTAAAATCCTTTATGTATTTACCACACCCTGATCTCATAATTGTGCACTGTGGTGGAAATGATTTAGGCACATTGACTGGGGAAGGTCTGGAAATGCTTTTAAAGGACATCTTTGGGCAATTGATGTCACTTTTTCCCAAAACTGCCTTGGTATATTCTAATATATGTCAAAGGCAAAAATGGAACTGGTCCAACCAATTTTGTCCACAGATTGAGAAAGCAAGGAAACATGTAAATAAATCTGTTTCTGCTTACATGAGAGACTATGGAATGGGTAGTATATACCACAAGAACTTGCGTTACAACATGCAAGGCATCTATAGGAGAGATGGTGTACATTTCACCGATGTGGGGAATAGAGTCTTCCTCTGTAACATAAGACTCTGCATCGGTACTTACTTGTAGGTACAAAAACACCCAATTAACACAACGGCTCTTTTTAGAGCCAACTAACATTTAAACACTCAAACTTGTAATTTAACTCAATTTTTTAAATCTTTTTTGTCGCCGTGCGTGCACCGTGCGCGCACCTCGCAACTTTTTTGCGAGGAGAAAACAAAAAAAATGTTTCTTTTGGCTTTGGACCCCCTGAGAAAACCTAGAGGGTCAGGGAGTCTCCACACTGTCCCCTTTCCACGATCTCGGCTATAGTTTTTACCAGTCTTGTAAATCGAGGTGCGCGACCGGGTGCGCGCACCTCGCAACTTTTTAGAAAAAAAATAAAGATTTTTTTGGGCCTTGGGTGTTCTTAATGGACCCCCTGAGAATACCTAGGGGGTCAGGGACTGTCTACTAAGCCTCCTTCTCACGTTTTGAAACTTTTATGGAAATCGAGTTAAACGCCATTTTGGAACGGGGTGCGCGTTCGGGTGCGCACACCCCGCAACTTTTTGGAAAAAAAATTAAGATTTTTTGGGGCCTTGGGGGTCCTTAATGGACCCCCTGAGAAAACCTAGAGGGTCAGGGAGTCTCCACCCTGCCCCCTTTCCACGTTGTGCCCTTTTGTTCTCTACAATATGTTGACTCGCACTGACAAAATGGCGGTCAACACTTCCTGATTTCCTCCGAATCGAAATGTTGACAGACGTCAAACAGCAAATCAGAATTCCACTCGCGCACAGGGGTGCGCGCACGGGTGCGCGCTCACAGATATATAATTGATTTCAACTTTAATTTTCTCAGCAACTACTGGAGGGATTTACACCATTTAAAGAAAAGCGTAATCTGCGAGCCAGACTCTACCTTTTTGCCAAATTTCTTATAATTCCATTCAGCCGTTCGGGCTGTAGCCGGGTCTAATCGTCCTATGGAAAATAACATGGGGAAAACACGTTTTGGGACCCCCCTTTTATCCCAGCCCCTACTTGACAAACCTCCCCAAACTTTCAAGGAAGGAGCGGAGCGGGCCATCTTCTTTGAGAAATTCGTGAAGATTCAACAACCGGCGCCAAAGTTATTCCCAATAGAATGTTGCGGATTTCCTATGGAAACTAGGTCCTAACTATAACTACCTACTGGCGACTGCCAGTAGGTAATAAATATATATATATATATATATATATATATATATATATATAGTGTTTCAAAGGCTGTACACTTTGCTCCATTTAAATAATATAAGGCTAGCTCACATTCAGTCTGATTTCTTTGCATTCTGGGATTTCAAGTCTTTTTTTTTATAATGTTCAAAAAAAGATTACAAGCACATAAAGCAAATGAAAAAACACGGATGCGGTTTCATTTGTGTTTTTGTATCTTCTGTACCCTAGACTGTATCACCTAAGATTGCTTCCTTCTCACCATCACCCCAGGCCCCATCCACTGCCTGAATAACTTGGGCTTCTCCCAACTCTACCATTTACAACCATACCATCCTGGGAGTAGAACCGACTCGGGCTGGTGTCCTAGTGCATTTAGATTCAGGTCTCTTTAATGACTGCTGTGCTGCGAGAATGATGGGGCACAGCTGGTGACTCGTGCAAGCACAGAACTTCTCTCCCTGATGTATTGTATAGTATTGTAATTGCATTTATATAGCGCTTACTAGCCTTGATGAGGCGTCAAAGTGTTTTTTTCGGCGAGTAGCACACTACTCTGGGACACATAAAAGAATTTGTGTTGAATTAGTATAGTGAAATATGAAAGTAATTTAAGTGGTGGATAGGTTAGTCAGTTATTTGGATTCGAAAGGATAGCAGAAGGATAGAAGAGGAAAAAAGGTTTGTATTTAAATAGCGCTTGTTACCCCTGATGGGGTGTTGAATCGCTTTTTTTGGCGAGTAGTACGCTACTCCAGAAACCCATAAAGGACTAGTGGTGAATTAGTATGGTGAAATATGAAAGCAATTTGAGTGGTGGATATTAGTCAGTTATTTGCAGTTAGAAGGATAGCGGAGGGATAGAAGTGGAAGAAAAGTTTGCATTCCTATAGCACCTGTTACCCCTGATGGGTGTTGAAGCACTTTTCTGGTGAGTAGCACAACTACTCCGGAACCCATAAAGATTAGTGTTGAAAATTAGTATAGTGAAATATGAAGTAATTTGAGTGGTGGATATGTTAGAGATGGGTACGCGGCGAGATAGAAGAAGGAAAGAGGTTTGTATTTATATAGCGCTTGCTACTTCTGATGGCGTATTGAAGCGTTTATTCTGGCGAGTAGCACGCTACTCTGGAACCCATAAAAGATTAGTGGTGAATTAGTATAGTGGAATATGAAATTTGAGAAGTGAACATGTTAGTCTGTTATTTTGTCTGAAAAGGATAGTGGCGGGAGTGAAGGATTTAGATTTATTTTTTTGGAGGTCATAGCAGTAAGATGTGAGAAGAGAGCTGGTGAAAATTAAGCGAGCACCAATGTGTCAGGGTCGCGCTCTTCCGACCCTCTTCAAAAACCGGGGCATCAAATTAACTTAGAAAAAAGTGTTGGGACCCCGGAATTGTCTGTCAAAAACGAGTGTGTCTGGGGAAATCCAGGATGTCTGGTCACTCTAGACCAGTGATACTCAAAGTACGGTCCGGGGGCCGCAGGCGGCCCTCTTGACTTTTACATGCGGCCCCCCCGGTGAACAGCAGCACAAGCTGCTGTACAGTTGCTGAGCACTAATATTTAGGGAAATAAGTGCAGATCAAAGAGCTATATCAAAAGAGAGAAGTAAATATGAAACAAGGCACTGCTCTATGTTAGATCTAGGAATTAAGTGGAGAAAACATGATGTAGGTTTGGTAGTACACTAAAAACGGTGACCAAGGGTTTTGTCACTGCATGCATATCTGATGAACTATATACGATTGAACACTGAGGTACATTATAGATGTTCATATTGCACAAAAGAACAATGACTATTTTTAGTATATGCACAGAACTGCACCTAGATGGTTCACAGTTAAGTTGCGCTGTCACCCTTATCAAGGATTCTAATTTTTAGGTCTCGCCTGAGACAGCGCATGCCCTGTCTCTTCGAGACATTTGGCAAGTGGCTTTTAAAAGTGCTACCAGAGGCTTTTGCTGGCCTCCAACTTGCGTTCACGGGCTCGTGCATGTGCACAGATGCCATCTGTGTTTTTATTGCTGTAATCAGGCTCCTCTGCTTGCACTACCCCCTCCCTTTTCCCCCTCCCTCCTGGTCAGCTTCATTTGTGTCTTCTAGCTGTGACTGATCGCACTCCCCCCTCCCTTCTCCCCCTACCTCTTCGTCCGTTTCATTTGTGTCTACTATCACTCTGAATGCTCCTGCTTCCACCAGGCACACACGCCACCAGCCGTCATTTGCACGCTTTCACCATGCAAACACACCAACAGCTGTCAGTGCACGTTTCCACCAGGCACACACACCACCAGCCATCATTGCACGCTTCCACCAGGCGCACACACACCACTTCCCGTCAGTGCACGCTTCCACCATGCACACACACCACACCAGCCTTCAGTGCATGCTTCCAACAGGAACACACACCACCAGCCGTCAGTGCATGCTTCCACCAGGCACACACACCACCAGTCGTCAGTGCACGTTTCCACCAGGCACACACACCACCAGCCGTCAGTGCACGCTTCCACCAGGCACACACACCACCAGCCGTCAGCTTCCACCAGGCACACACCACCAGCCGTCAGTGCACGCTTCCACCAGGCACACACACCACCAGCCGTCAGTGTACGCTTTCTCCAGGCACACACACTACCAGCTGTCACACATTACCATCCATCAGTGCACGCTTCAACCAGGCACAGACCACCAGCCGTCGATGCACGCTTTCACCATGCACACACACACCACCAGTCGTCGGTGCACACTTTCACCGGGCACACACACACCACCAGCCGTCAGTGCACGCTTTCACCAGGCACACACATCACCAGCCGTCAGTGCACTCTTCCACCAGGCACACACAACCAGCCGTCAGTGCACGCTTCCACCAGGAACACACCACCAGCCGTCAGTGCACGCTTCCACCAGGCACACACACCACCAGCCGTCAGTGCACACTTCCACCAGGTGCACGCTTCCACCAGGCGCACGCTTCCACCAGGCACACACACCACCAGCCATCAGTGCACGCTTTTGCCAGGCACATACACTACCAGCCATCACACACTACCATCCGTCTGTGCACACTCCCACCAGGCACACACCACCAGCCCTCAGTGCACGCTTTCACCAGGCGCGCACACACACACCACCAGCCATCAGTGCACGCTTTCACCAGGCACACACACACACACCACCAGCCGCCAGTGCACGCTTTCACCGGGCACACAAACCACCAGCCGCCAGTGCACGCTTTCGCCAGGCACACACACCACCAGCCGCCAGTGCACGCTTTCACCAGGCACACACACCACCAGCCGTCAGGGCACGCTTTCACCAGGCACACACTCCACCAGCCGTCAGTGCACGCTTCTACCAGGCACACACACCACCAGCCGTCAGTGCATGCTTCCACCAGGCACACACACCACCAGTTGTCAGTGCACGCTTCCACCAGGCACACACACCACCAGCCGTCAGTGCACGCTTCCACCGGGCACACACACCACCAGCCATCAGTACATGCTTTCACCAGGCACACACACCACCAGCCGTCAGTGCACACTTTCACCAGGCACACACACCACCAGCCGTCAGTGCACGCTTTCACCAGGCACACACACCACCAGCCATCAGTGCAGCAGGCAGGCTCTTCTCAGAGTTTCTTGGTAAATATGTGTTTGATGCCTGGGAGGGAGTGGGTCGAGTTTCCTTAAGCCATGCTGAGTATGCAGGTGCAGTGCATGAACTTCTATGTGAGTGAGTCATGCTACCTGGGGATCACTCACTCCACACAAATTGTGCCTGAACCAGGCTTTTTCTCATTTGCAAAGTTTGGCGCATGCGCACAGCTAGGCAGCCACCACACCCCCGCGAATGACTGCTTCCTACAACCAGAATGGAAACAACATTCAGAGCAATGAAAACAAGTTCATTTGATGCAAAGAACTGTTAACAAAAACCATGTCCAGCTATTGTAGATCTGGCAACTTAAACAAAACAGCAACATAAAAACAAACAAGCATTGGCATAGCCAATAGGTCTCGCTTTTTGGACCCTATAAGTATTTAGTTATGCAGCAGAATACCCTTGGTGGAACAACACCAACTGTTGCATGACTAAACACTCATAAGGTCCCAAATGCGAGACCTATTGGCTATGCCAATGCTTGCTCTATAGAGCTATGATGATGAAAAAACTTGAGTCAGGTCTATCAGTATTTGAACCCGTGATCTGAGCTGAGCAGCTAGTCCACAGAACAAGTTTATCATCACCCTCCACTCCTGAGTGGGAGCTAAGTGTCACTAGTCCACTTAAGCACTGTTCTGTGATTGAACATGCAATGCTCTGATGAATGCATCAAGGAGGTCATCTGTCACTAGCTGCACTAATTGAACCATGAACATTAACAACTGAAATAATCCAAAGAAAACGTAATCGTCATCTTTGGAGATGTGCAGTTTTTTGTCAGAAAAGTTGAACGGTTTTTGTCTGCAACAAAATTCATAGGCATCTACCATCAGAGTGAGAATGGGGGGAACCGGCAACGGGAGTCAAAGGTGGTTCAGATAGTCGATCGAAGGCCAATGAAATTGAAAGAAACAGTGCTGGTGTCTAATGGATTGGCTATGGCCTTGCATTGGGCAGGGCAAAAGTAGACGAGGTGAGCCCCACAGTTTACTGACACGATTATCCATTTAAATGTAGATGCTTGTGTTTGTACAGTTTCACTACAGGATTTCAACTTGCAGCCACTTTCTCTACCTCAACAAAACACAGGATCATTCCTGCTACATTTTTAACTGAAGTTACCAATTACTCTATGTCACACTGGACATCATTTTCCAGTTACACGCTTTTTCTTTCACAGCGTACTGCATCCTACTGAGCTGGTGGCCATCACATGGAGTGTAGGGATTCACCCTATCTGGTCGAACGTAGGAAATACTTCACGAGATAGAACAGGATCAAGGCAGTTAAACCTCGACAATCTACGGTCATTCAGATGTAATCAGTAGCTGCCATCAGAGCAGTATCATTCCCATGGGTGAGGCAGAAACTAGATTGGGCAGAATCCAGGAAAGAGACAACCTCAAAGACGAAGGAGCTTTGGGAATTCAACATCATCAGAGTGATTTTGATGTGCAGAGAAAGGATGGAGTTAGGGTAGAAGTTCCTAAAATCCCTTAAGTAAGCAAAATACATTTTCAATAGCCTTGGATCAAGGGTCTTTTAAGGATAGTGGAAACTGTAATTGCCTCCAGTGTGTTATCGGGCGACACTGTGCAGTATGAACAGGGCAAAGTAAAAGCAAAAGGCTGCTTTATTAGGAGAGGTATACAGCTCAAACTTATATACCTCACAACATATGTAAGAAACCCCAACTCACTAATACAATTAATCAAACCAACCCCTCACCCTTTAAACTTCCCGCCAATATGAACAACCTCCCAACAAACCACCCGAACATTAATCCCCATTCCCTTTTCAATTCATTCACCATCTTTTCACACGTGACCTAACCTTTGCTCCTCTGTACTCCCTCTGCCAATGCCTGCCCTGGAAGCCCCTTTCTGGCCTAGTGCATGATCCATATGCTAGTACATGAAGCCTGTGCTTCACTCGAGACAAAAATATTCTCCAAGCGAGAGCTGCCTGGGAAACTCCAGCGTGCGGAACTGCTAACTTTGTGCATTCGCGGCAGAGGCGAACAGATCTAACTAAGGCTCTCCCTACTGCTGAAAGAGTCCTTGCACCACCTCCGGATGGAGACACCATTTGTGATCCACAAGGCATCTGTGGTGGAGTTTGTCCACTTTGGTGTTCAGAGAACCCACCAGATGTTGACCCATCAGAGGTATGCTCTGCTTTTCCAACCATGTCCGGAGATGCAAGGCTTCCTGACAAAGGGCCCATCACCCCATCCTGCTTGTTGCAGTACCACAAGGGGGTGGTGTTGTTCGTGAACCTTGCACTAGCCTTTCCTGGATAGAGGGTAGAAAGGTTTTTAATGCCAAAAGGATCACTTGGTGCCCCAACAGGTTGATGCGGAGTCTGTATTCCGCAAGAGACCAGAGCCCTCTGATCTGCACCTCTTCCAGATGGCTGCCCCATCCCAGAAGTGAAGCATCTGTCACTACTGTCAGATCTGGTTGGGGAAGGAAGAGGGGTCTGCTGCTGACCCAATCAGGTTCGTTAACCACCCTTCCAAGATCAGGACCACGATGGAGAGATTTCCCTGATGCTGCACCCACTGGAACTTTAGGTCCCACTGCAGAGTCCGCATATGCCAATGGGTATGTGTCATAAGCAGGATGCAGGAGGTCTCACCAAAATCCAGGATAGAGGCTGAAACACCGGTATCATAGCATGAATATCCTGGACTTGCCCAAATTGCACCTCGTCCTGAACAGTTCAGATGAAAAGGAGCATAAAACAGGGAGTCAGGTGTGACTTCGGCATGCTGATAAGGAACCCCAGCAAATGTACGAGTTCTGCCATAGTTTGGACACAGTATGTATGTATGTATGTATTGCAGTCTTATATAGCGCAAACACTGTCACCCAAAGGGTATCCTGGCGCTTTGACAAAACAAACTGGCACACATTCACAAAGATCACGCTACTCTAGGAAAAAGTTAAGTTTTTAGATTTCTCTTAAAAAATGGAAATTCCCTTTGGCTCCTCAATGGAAGCGGAAGAGAATTAGAAGAGACTAGCAGCGGAAAAGCTGAAAGAGCGACCCCCCATTCTTAACCTCTGAAACCTGGGAACCGTTACCAGGCATGCAGAGGAAGAACGCAAGGTTCGAGGAGCAGTGTACTAGGAAAAAAGATTCTGCAACAGAACAGGTCCCTGTCCATGCAACGCCTTAAAAACCAGACACGAGGCCTTAAAAAGAATCCGTTGCTGGACAGGCAGCCAATGGAGTTCACGCAGCGCTGCGGTGGAAGAGGCAGTACGCGGGCGAGACAGGGCCAGCTTGGCTGCCATGTTTTGTATCCGTTGGAGCTTAAGGCCGTTGGAGATGAAAGCCTGGGGCAAGCCCACCTTCAACAGTCAGTCATCAAGATAGGGGAAGACTCGAACTCCTGATCTCAGCAGATGAGTTGCAGCCACTGCCATCACCTTGGTGAACACCAGAGGGGTGCAGGTGAGACGAAAAGGGAGCACAGCAAACTGAAAGTGCTCATGGCCCACTGTGAACCACAGGGAACGCTTGTGGGCAGGCAGGATGGAAATGTGGAAATAAGCTTCCTGCAAGTCCAATGCTACCATTCAGTCACCCAGCTCCAGGGTATACAAAACCTGAGCAGGCGTGAGCATCTTAAATTTCTCTTTCTTGAGGAAGATATTGAGAGAGAGCCGGTTGAGGATAGGACAAAGGCCTCTGTCCTTCTTGGGCTCCAGAAAGTAGCAGGAATAGCAACCATGACTTACTGATGGTGTCAGCACTCTCTCTATGGCTCCTTTGGCCAAAAGAGAAATCAATTCCTGCAGTGAAGGGATAGGTGGTCCTCCATCAGCCTGTCCTAAGTGAATGGCATGGAGAGAGAGGTAGTCTCCAAGGGGAAGGAGTAGCCCCTTCAGACAATCTGCAACCCCCCTGTCTGAAGCTATGGACCACCAGCTGGGCAGGTGATGACGAATCCTGCCACCCACTGGGTGTCCTTGATGATAAACGGGTAGAATAGAAAGGTTTGGCAGCTGCTGGGGGGGGGTGGGGGAGGGGGCAGGGGGTGGACTGACCGACCGCTGGTATCCAACCAATGGGCCCGGTAGCAACCTCGTCCCAGTCCATGCAGGGGCTGGAAAGCTTGTGCGAAGTGGGGTTGGGTGGGTAAGGACGCAGCTGTACACCCCTTCTGTGGCCACGAAAGGAGCGAAACGAGGACTGAGGGAGACTAGAGGCCTATAGAAAGGCTCAAGGACCTGGCCGTAACTCTGCTGTCCTTAAAGCGCTCCAGCGCCGAATCTGCCTAGTCTCCGAAGAGACAGGAATCATAAAGGACATATCCACAAGTGAGGACTTGACATCCCTAGAAAAGCCAGTAGCCCTCAACCAGGCATGGCACCGCAGGGCCACTGTAGACGAAACTGCCCTGTGTAGTGAGTTGGTGGTGTGTAGTCCACATCTAATGATGAACTTAGATACATCCCTCCCAATCAACAGCCTGGGGGAGCATAGCCTGAGCCTCCTCAAGGACCGTGGGCAGCATCTGCACAACCGTATCCCACAGAGCGTGGGAATAGCAGACCAAAAGCCATGCGGTGTTCAATGCCAGCGCGGTGGAAGAAAAATTTCCTTGCAGCCATCCAGGAAGAGGTACCTGTGCTGCCGGAGGTCAGCTCTGTCCCCTCCACAGAGTGAGAGGACATCAGGCCCAACCAGAGCCGCACAGCACCAATGCCAGGGTTACCAGATCCCTTGCAGCAGTCAAGGACTGTTTAAGTCTAGTCGGGACTAACAGCACCTAGGCCGAGCAGCTGTCGAGGGGCATCAGCACCGCAGAGACCCGCTTCATGAGTAGCTCAGCTTTCCTGATTTCTGAACCCTCCACGATGAGACTGACAACCACAAGGGCCTTGGACGCACACAGAGCCCAGCTGACCTATCTATTCGGCACCCGAGTGCTCCTGCCCAGGTAACCAAAAACCGACTGTGCTCCCTTGCTCCCATTAACCTTGTGATCAGAGCCCTTTGTTGGGAGCTCCTGGACCTGTCCCCAAGATCTCTGCAGCCTGTTTCTAGGTGGACCCCTTTCATTCCACCAGTGTAGCACACAAGGCTATCAACCAGACCAGCACCTCTGCACCCGAATGCCCCAGGGCAGGTAACGAGTAACTCCTGGAGGTACTTTGAGCCTTGGCCCTCTACGACCATAAGCCCAGAAGTAGACCTTCCAGACCATAAATAACTGCTTTTTTTCCCCCCAAAGGAAAGCATTGCTGCGCAAAGATGAATTTAAGTGAACATTTTACTTAACTGTAGTAATCGATATCTAAAAAAGTACTTACTTGATAACTAAGTTATTGATACAAACTTTTACATAAAAATACGACTTATTTTCCTAAATCGGTCTCAGATTTCTTTTTGAGAATGTGTCTCATTTATTGCCTCTTTAAGTACAACAAATGCTTAGCACTATCCTGTGATAAGCATAAGCTGCGCGCCCACGCTACCACAAAAGAGAGCTTTTAGTGCAATAATTTTTGCCTCTGTAAACCAATTAGGGTTACCTGGACTCTAAACAGTGTACCTCGTTTTGGTCCATTATATAGACAGCAGCTTCCTACAGGGGGGGCGCTGCAGCTCCCGGAAAAGCAGAGGCGTGGAGTAGGCCTAGGTGCTGGCTCAACCACAGAGCCAGGCCTCGAAGGACACTCTCTAATTTTTCCAGATAAAGTGAAGTGGAAGCACGCTTCTTTTTTTTGCGAGACCTACACTTACCCAAACGGCTCAACCACTTGGAGTTGGACGACGATCTCTGACTCCACAACAATTCCTGGGACCTCGAGCATCGAGCTGCCATGATCTTGAGGAATAGCTCCCTCAAAACCTTTGGATGCATGGCGCGGCAGTCGGGACAGGCTTATGGGTCATGGTCTCGTTTGAGGCACCAGAGGCAAGCAATGTGCGGGTCAGTCATCAAAATCTGTCGGTGACAGGTGCCCCAGGGGTTCTTTGTTGACATTATTGTCACACCAGGAAATAAGACCTCAAAAAAGACTTCAGCAAAATGTCCAAAAAAGTGTAGTCAAAAAGTGACTTCCTGTATCTGTGCTGACTGGGCGGAAAGAAAAGAACGAACATCAGCGCGCCTAGGTGGCGCCTTTTCAGGCACCGCAAATGTCACTTACAGCACGGACAACGCCCACACCACCACCTACCGGCAGGGATAGTGCTCAAGAAAAATTTGCAGCTACAGTCTGACTCCTGGGGATAATTTTAAGGTAAGAAACTGCACCTAGAATCTATCAAATTAAAGGAAATCTGACCCTACAATGGTGCATGCAAATTAGAACTCATTCCGCATCTAGTCAACGGAAATTAGATGTCAGGTAATGGGGTATCATATAATGTATGTCAACTGTAGAGTGGTGGACTATCCCACAGGTTCGCCGGACATACAAAATATTACCCTTATAGACCAAAGGGGAAGAATTGTTCTAAACATCTTTAATGTGTATGCTCGGGGTACAAAGGGTGGGAGAAAGTCTCCTGTGATAGCTCTTCTCGAGACCCTGTTATACAACACCCCCCATAAGACCCGCACCCTGGTTGTTGGTGATATGAACTGCACGTTCGAGCCTTTGGGCTCGGATGTTTCCCTCGACCAGGATGAGGAGGATGCCAGGTGGGGGATCCCGGCTCTGGACATCGCTCCGATTAAAAAGTGGACAGAAGTGGCGCTCCAAATATACTCCCTTACTCTTGAATTTAATTTAAGGGCAGCGAATGGGAGGACTTCCTTGGATAGGGGGGGTGCACATACCTACAACAGACCAGGGCACACCTCTAGGCTGGATTATGTCCTAATAGACGTGTGCTTATGGCCTTATGTGAAGGACATGCAGGTGGTCCCTTCGACAGAAAGCGATCACAACCCTCTCTCCCTAGAAATGGAACATTGGTGGCAACCCCTAAGGAAGGCCAACTTTAAAGAGGCACTCGTACCACTAGATGAATCTGAAGTCTCCCCATGTGGTAGAAGAATTAAATGGGCGAAATTGGTCCTATCCGAGGCGAAGGTTGGGGAAATTCAATCCCATCTAAACCGCGCGGTAACATCTTTGGAATCCTCGCTAGAAGGGGTGGGTAAAGTGAGTGGGTTATTTCTCTCTCTGATTGAAGCCCTAACCAGTGTCTTTATCCTGTACTCTAAAAAGCCGGGCATTAGAGGAACTAAAAAATTTTTTGAGGGGTGGTATACCCAAGCCTGCAGGACCCATAAGGCAAAGCTAGTTGAGGCAGTTAAATCTAAATCCCAAAGTATGATCCATGAGGCTAGGAAGGCTTACAAAAAGATCCTTAGTTCGGCTAGAAGGGAGTGGGAAGAAAAATACTGGGAGGACCTACTCCAGGCTAGCAAAATTAGGGACTCAGGGGTGTTTTGGAATCTCATAAGGAAACGGACCAAATCCGATGCAGCCATGAGACCCTGCAGCATCCCGCCTCAAAGTTAGGCAAAACACTTTGGGTCTTTATACCTCCCACCAGACGGGGAACTGTCTGTGGGGATGGATCTCACGCTAGCTATCGAACCTCATGCCTATGACCTTTTCACTCCCTTAGAGATTGAGGGGGTTATAGGCTGGGTGGCACCACGCAAGGCACCGGGCCCGGATGGCCTTCCGGGTGATTTGATGAGGGCTTACCCAATGGAATGGGGAAGGATCATAGCAGCTCTCCTAAATGATATTATGAGGGGAGGAGTAGTACCAGAATCCTGGAAAGGGGCGGTGGTAGTCCCCATTTATAAAAAAGGGTGCAGGGAAACCCCGGGAAACTATCGCCCAATAAGTCTGATAGACTCCACCCAAAAGATAGCTGGCAAAGCTATCCTTGGTAGGATCCTCCATTGGGTGGAGGAGAATAAAATCCTATCAGACTTTCAGGCAGGTTTCAGGGCTGGTATGGGGACTATAGAGCAGGTGTTTAGGTTGTCCCTCTTGGGGTGGAAGGTGGTGGAACTGGGCAAGGGCAGTCTTTACTTAGCCTTTATAGACTTGAAGACTGCCTTTGATCTAGTTCCCCGGGAAGAGCTTTGGAGGGTCCTTTGTGAGTTGGGGCTACCACCTTACTTCTTGTCCCTTCTTATAAGCCTTCATGCCCACACTTTTGCACAGGTCCGTTGGGGTAATAACGGAGAGCTCACGGAAAAAATACCAGTGTCTAGGGGCGTAAGACAGGGTTGCGTCCTGGCGCCCACCCTATTCTCGTTATATCTGAATGGGGTGGTAAAACACCTTCAACAAGAACCAGCTGACGCGCCCTGTCTTGGAGGTGTCCGCATCCCAACCCTGCTTTTTGCGGACGACACGCTCCTGATTTCGAAGACCCCACAAGGACTACAGAAACTTCTAACACGATTCCAGGAGTTCTGTGTTGCAAAAGGGCTAACAATAAATGTGGACAAAACCAAATACCTAGTTGTTAACCCACCTAAAAAATTGGGCCGCCCACCTACACTTAACTCTATTCCCCTGGAGAAAGTAGCCGAATTCGACTACCTTGGCATTCGGATTACGGACAGGATGACTTGGGCAAACCACATTGAAAAAATGGTCCTTAACCACAGGAGAGCAGGAGGAGCTCTCATGAGGGAATACAGGGCCTCAACTAGGAGATCACTTACCCCAGTACTTGACATCTACAAGGCCAAAGTAGCGACATCTGCCTTGTATGGGGCAGAACTGTGGGGTCACTGCCGTCTGGATGCCCTAGTTACTGCTGAGAGCAAGCTATTAAAATCCTTCATCGCTCTCCCTCTGAGCACACCGTCAGTACCTGTGAGGATGGACACGGGATGTAAAAACATTAAAGATCAGGCCCAGCTTCGCCCGCTCCTGTTGTGGACACGGATTTGGAGGTGCGAAGAATTAAAATCCTATGCTGATGCACTGAGAGACATAATGAGCCAGGGGGGTTGGGCCAAAATAAAATGGTTAAAGGACACCAAAAAGCTGTTGGAGAATATAGGACTAGGGGACTGTTGGTCATCCCGCTCAGCCCCTCCAAAAGAAGTTGTCAAGGCGCTTTTTTGGAAATGGATTGCTGAGCGTCTAATCTCTAGCCCAAATCACTGCAGGTCCACTGCCACCTTTTTACAAATTAAAGACACTGTGGCCTTTGAACCTTATTTGGACTTGATTACTCTCCCCTTTGACCGTGCTCTTTACTTTAAATTTAGAGTTGGTTCCCTCCCGTTAGGTGCCCTGGTATCGAAATGGTCAACAGCGGATCGCACTTCTCCCAACTGTGCATGTTGCCCGACTAAGATTGAGTCTATTGTGCACGTTTTATTTGAATGCCCGGATTATGCAAGGCCTAGGAGCTCTTGGCTGAAACCACTCTGCCGTAACATGGGCACACGCAGTCATTTAGTAGCCTTGCGTATCCTAAGCACGGACACTTCCCCCCCAATAGTCTGTGGAATAGCTAAATTTTTAAAGCAGTTTTGGCATATTCGATGTAAGAGATTGTCAGTAGCTGTTTAATTCTTGTTTTAGCTAATTTATTAACGGACTTTATATCCTTTTATCACTCTTAAACATTCTAATATTTCTTACTGACTTCTTATGGCATAAACTTTTTTGTATACTGTATTGGATGTATTATGTATGTGCTTATAAGATATCTCTGAGTATCGAATAAAAGCTTATGACTGACTGACTGTATGTCAACTATGATATGTCTGACCTTCATCGTCTTTGTTCCTCAATAGTCAAGTATTTCTTTACTTTGTTTGGCATTCAGTCATTGAGACTTTAGCATACAAGAAATACTTGTTGGAGCACCAGAAGAGTAAAATTGTGAAATGAGAGTGTCAAAGGAACCATGAGCCCACAGACCCTTGAGATAGAGAATATGAAAATCAATGTGTGTGAATGTGGTCACTAGAAGGACCCGCCATCTAAACATGAAACAGTTTTGATATAGTTAAACATATTTCTGTCATGGCCACCCCTTCACCATGGCCCATTTATTTGGCATTTCGTTGTGGTTTAGAGATTGTTGGCTTTGCGCCAGTCCCTACGCCAAGCTCAGTGCACCGTATGAGAGAGGGGCGAAGGTAGATAGGGATGTGGATGGTGCATCACGAGCAAATGTTTATCCTAGGCTCACTGTTATGTCCAGAATTGAAAAGCTGTTTGGTTTAGCTGCAGGTGTTTTTGATCTGTGCTGGTCTGTGAGGTTGCTATTGATGTCTCCTTTGAGGTTGCGGCCATCATAGTGATTTTTTAACTTCTAACTTTCCAAACTGCTTTAGATGCCACAACTTTCTGACTAATCACAAAGAAGTGATTTCCCTAAGAGTGACAGGGTACTGTAGTGGTCTTCAGATTGGATTAGTCTTGACGTTTTCTCCAGAGGGGTATTCCTGCTCTTTGAATACCACTCACATTCAATGTGGGTGTATACCATGTTTTTGATTGGCTTTCTATTGCAACGCCTTTCTAACTGAGCGGTCTTGTTCCATCGGTGGCTTTGTTTGTATGAGTTCAACAGGTCAAATCTTGCCCACGCAAAGTTTCTGTGATTGTTCCTGCTTGCAGAGTGAAGAGATATGGTTGTTGTTGCTATGAGTCCAGAAATGCTTCTTTGAAAGTTGAACTGGAAACGGACATTGGATCAATAGAAGAAAAAATT
The DNA here is from genome assembly GCF_964261635.1 of Lissotriton helveticus. Taxonomy (NCBI): domain Eukaryota; kingdom Metazoa; phylum Chordata; class Amphibia; order Caudata; family Salamandridae; genus Lissotriton; species Lissotriton helveticus. The sequence goes on from NC_136067.1 coordinate 379,679,020, forward strand.
GAAGGTAGATGGCATCTGAGGAACACCTGCTCACAATATACAGGTGATACATTTGCGAAGCATTTGGTGGTGGTGTTTTTGTTGAAGACAGCGACTCCTCTGGCTTGTGGTTTTGCGTATACATATTATTCCCTAGAGAAATAGCTTCATGGACGATAAGTCATCATGTTTCAGTAATGAAGATGAGGTCCAAACCAGAATGGGCTTATTGATAGATCGTGCGTTAGTGGAGAAAAGCAGAAAAGAGCAAAGCAAAGGGATTGTGGTATGGAGAGCGTATGTAAATATTGTGAAGGGGAAGAGGGTGTCTGGCTCAGTTTCAAACAATCTGAGAAAGGAATTAACTGGCTTGGCTGAACTGTGAAGTCCGATGATTGAAGGTCTGGAGAGGTTGTGCGAGCCGGTCCTGGAATGAATGGCAGGTGGATATCCAGGCAGACAGGGCCGGACTGGCTGTAGCGGGCACCGGGCTTTTCTTCGGTGGGCCACCAGAGTGGGGGCCTGTTTTGGGCCCCTGGGGCCGTTTTTGCAGCATATCTGCAATATTGGCCCCTGTAACAAAATCGGCCGGCCCTGGCAAATAGCTCGGATGCACCCCCAACCCCGCGGGGGGTCGGCTGAGCACTTTGCCAGGGCCAGTTTTGGTTCCCAGTCCGGCCCTGCAGGCAGAGTACATACGTATTTAGGGGCTGGAAGCAGGAGGACAGAAATGGTGCAGTTACATGGCAGGCAGAGTTAAAGAAAATGAATTAGGAAACTGGATGTTTGGGGTGGCATAGAAGATCTTAGGCTAGAAGGAAGGGGCCCGCGGATGAGAGTTTAACCAACCAATCAGAGGAGAAATTACACACACAGGGAATCTTAAAGAAACGCCATGAAAGGGAGGGGAAAGCAGGCTGGGAGGAACATGAAAGAACAAAGGCAGGAGATGAAGAGGTTTATAAAAAAAACTACGATGGAAGTGTGGTGGGGGTGAGGAACAGGACACGGGAAGTGAAAGGTAGAAGGGGTGAAATGAAAAAAGAGGCGATGAGATGAGAGGAAGGGTGGTATTGGTGGCGTTGGGTGTAAAGATTGAGTTAGGTGGGGTATAGGACGGGCATGCTAGAAAAAATGAAGGAAATAGGGCACAGAATGGGAAGATAACGGAGGACCAGGGAGAATGTGAGTGTCAGCAATTTTAGAAAGTAGGGCTGCAGAGTCCACGGTGGAAAGTGGCTATTGGAGTACAGGGGTAAAGGAGGGAGATTGATCTGGGACACATGCAACATATTGGGCCTCTGACCAGGACCTGTGCAAGCTGAAATACATTATTTTCAGATATAGATATATTGCTGATGGAGAAGCAGTTGTACTTCAGAGGCCCCTAGTGTGTGTGTTTTCCTAAACTACAAGATTAACTTCAGTATAAGGACCACCGATAGATTGCCCAGTTTCCAAGTCGTAGTAACGCTGATATTATCCCGTTGATGTAAGGTCTGAAGATGGAAGGGTCCAGTTCTATGAAGCAAATACGGAGCAGGGTTAACAGATGTTAAGAGAGAAGGGAAGACGGAGAAGGGAAGAAGAAGGAGAAGGGAAGAAGGAGAAGGGAAGTTTATAAAAATAGATAATGGCTCAAGAAGGAAGGTTAGATCCTTCCTTGTGAGCGAGATCATAAATTGACTGCAGGATATAAGGATTTGCAGCAGGGTCTCTTGCCATTGCCCTTCTGGGTCCTAACACAAACAGCTAAGTCACCACGGCAAGTTGCACCGAATCATCTGACCTTTACAAGGATGACGGAGTGAACACCAAGTGGGGAGTTTAAATAGATGGGAAAGGCGTGAGGCACACAACAGATGCAAGAATGAGGAAAGGTGGCTGGACTGGGTCAGGTTGATGGGTGAGGGATAAGAAGAGGACTTCAATTGGAAAACCCTGTTTGTGGTCATACCGGATAGCGATAAACAAAGGGCTGGCTTGTGTTTGGTAAATAAATCAACACAAGACAGGGCGGATCTGCCATTCTACATTACTCATCCCATACTGTGCAACCAGTTGCCAACGGTCGGTATCCCATTGTACCGATAAGGACAGTAACAGACTAAGGGAAGCACTTTACTCCTACATGGCTCATCCTTCTGGAAATTTCTGCCCACAGTCTGTAATGAACTTACATCACATCATTCAGGAAACAACTGAACATCTTCTTCCAAGCATTCATCCCCTAAATGATTTATTTTCCCACTTATCTTTCCTGCACCCCTTTTTGCTTGCTTAAGTGCACTAAAAAAATAAAAAAATATAATCGATAAATAACTCACATAGTGCACAAAAATACACAGTATATTAAGGAGAAAAGAAAAAGGCAAACCAAATTAAAAAACTTTACAGATGGCGCAGTGACAAGCTGGTCCTCAAGTTTTTTCTTAGGTGCTGATGCGGAGATCAGCGCTTACCTTGTTAAGTTCAAAACTCCACTTCTACTCTCATCTGTGCTAGACAGAAATTAGATGGTATCAAAAACGACCCACTATCTAAATTTAGTAGAGGAACACTGGAATGGCTTTATTTATCGTTTTCACACACTCTTTACAAACAAGCATTGGAAATGCAATAGGTCTCGCAATAACTCGAGTCTGAACTATTAGCATTGTAAATGATAATGCCCTTTATTTTTGCGTTCTGGTTTTTGGAACATAAATAAAAGGCTTTGTCATTTACAAGGCCTATAGCTTAAATTTGAGTTAAAACGAGACCTATTGCATTGCAATGGTGGTGGTGCTGCTGAGTTTTCTCTGAATCTGCACCCTGAATCTGCACTCTGAATCTGCACCCACAATCTGCACCCACAATCTGCACCCACAATCTGCACCCTGAATCTGCACCCTGAATCTGCACCCTGAATCTGCACCCTGAATCTGCACCCTGAATCTGCACTCTGAATCTGCACCCACAATCTGCACCCACAATCTGCACCCTGAATCTGCACCCTGAATCTGCACCCTGAATCTGCACCCTGAATCTGCACCCACAATCTGCACCCTGAATCTGCACCCACAATCTGCACCCACAATCTGCACCCACAATCTGCACCCACAATCTGCACCCACAATCTGCACCCACAATCTGCACCCACAATCTGCACCCACAATCTGCACCCACAATCTGCACCCACAATCTGCACCCACAATCTGCACCCACAATCTGCACCCACAATCTGCACCCACAATCTGCACCCACAATCTGCACTCTGAATCTGCACTCTGAATCTGCACTCTGAATCTGCACTCTGAATCTGCACTCTGAATCTGCACTCTGAATCTGCACTCTGAATCTGCACTCTGAATCTGCACCCACAATCTGCACCCACAATCTGCACCCACAATCTGCACCCACAATCTGCACCCACAATGTGTGAGTGGCGTTGCGTGTGTGAGTGGCGTTGCGTGGGTGAGCGGCGTTGCGTGTGTGAGCGGCGTTGCGTGTGTGAGTGGCGTTGCGTGTGTGAGTGGCGTTGCGTGTGTGAGTGGCGTTGCGTGTGTGAGTGGCGTTGCGTGTGTGAGTGGCGTTGCGTGTGTGAGTGGCGTTGCGTGTGTGAGTGGCGTTGCGTGTGTGAGTGGCGTGGCGTGTGTGAGTGGCGTGGCGTGTGTGAGTGCCGTGGTGTGTGTGAGTGGCGTGGCGTGTGTGAGTGGCGTGGCGTGTGTGAGTGGCGTGGCGTGTGTGAGTGGCGTGGCGTGTGTGAGTGGCGTGGCGTGTGTGAGTGGCGTTGCGTGTGTGAGTGCCGTTGCGTGTGTGAGTGCCGTTGCGTGTGTGAGTGCCGTTGCGTGTGTGAGTGGCATTGCGTGTGTGAGTGGCGTTGCGTGTGTGAGTGGCGTTGCATGGGTGAGTGGCGTTGCGTGTGTGAGTGGCGTTGCGTGTGTGAGTGGCGTTGCGTGTGTGAGTGGCGTTGCGTGTGTGAGTGGCGTTGCGTGGATGAGTGGCGTTGCGTGGGTGAGTTGTGTTGCGTGTGAGTGGTGTTGCGTGAATGAGTGGCATTGCGTGGATGAGTGGCGTTGCGTGGATGAGTGGGGTTGCGTGGATGAGTGGGGTTGCGTGGATGAGTTGCGTTGCGTGTGTGAGTGGTGTTGCTTGGGTGAGTGGCGTTGCGTGGGTGAGTGTGGTGTTGCGTGGATGATAGTGGGCTTGCGTGGGTGTGAGTGGCGTTGCGTGTCTGTAAGTGTTGCTGTGTGGGTGAAAGTGGCACAGAGCCTTTGATGTGGCCTGGCGCAGGAGAAATGCTGCTGCTGCAAATTAAATACAAGAGCGGCCGGGAAGCGGCCGGGAAACACAAGTACGGCCGGCCACATAATTAGGGGAGGAGAAGCCGCACAGCACACGCTGGGAGAAGCCCTTTGATGTGCTGTGCGGCCGCGATGCGCGCTCTGTGCTGGGGGAGGGCCATTAGCCTGAACTCGCGGCAAGATCAAACGAAGGGTGGGAGGGACATTGAGGAACAGATGGCCATGAAAGTGTATGGGCCAAAAGCGCGTGCCTGTGGCCACGTGCACTCGAAGAAAACGCCACGAAAAAATGCGGTGGTTTGACAATCAGTTCGAGCACTTGAATTCTCGCCATTTCCCATTCCTTCGGAATGGTAAAGGACGAGACCTAAAAAAGGTGCCCTAGCTACTTAATTGGGATTTGAAGCCATTTCTTATTGAGTGGTGTAAATGTGGTAGAGGGGGAGAATACGCCTTGATTTGATTGAATGTTAAAACAGCTTTGCAGAGTCAACTATAATAGTAGTTGAAGCTGTCTACAGCAGCCACCCATTTGTTTGCACGGAAGGAAGAGCCAGTTCACCCCCGGATACCCTATGGAAAACATTTAAAATAGTTGTCTAAGGACAGTCCATGTCCAGCATCACATTCGAGAAAAGGTAGAGGAACCCCAAGAACATGGAACTCGAACCTGCTGTTATTGTGGCGGAGCGGGACGTATCTGTGGCACAGCCAGCGAGCATCAGGCAAACTAAAAGATGAATACAGGGAGTTAAACTCGAAGGCCACGAAGGCTCACTATATATATGGGTCAGAACATGATTATAGGAGGTAAGGAACAAGGTGGAAAAAATTACAGCCTGGCTGAGCAACAGAGATGGCACCTCCGGATGGATATCAGAGATAGCTGACACAGCAAAGCAAGAGTCCCAGGGGATTTGGATGGTGTCATAAGGCACAATACTATTCCAAGTGCCCGATGACAGATCCGGCACTGAGCAGCTCTTGAGCGCACAGATATTCCAGAACAGTCAAAAGCAGACAGGATGAAAGTGAGTCATGAAGCAGATCTCACAATTGAGGGAATCGAACAGGCTATTAGTCAATTTTTTCAGCACGGCGTCTGGCCCCAAGGGCCTTTCATAGGAATTTTTTTTAATTTATGTTAAATCAAAGTAGCCCCAAACTGCTGCAACTATTTGAAGGGGCGAGATATGAAGGCATGCTTGCCAGCTTACCCCGTTATTACCCGAGACATGATAATATTGTATCAGTACATAAAAAAGAAAAACAGAATTATGTCAGTGGTACTGCCCTATCTTCCTGTGCGAGCATAGATACCAACATTCGGACCCAAATATTAGCACACAGGATTCTTCCTTTTGTTACTTAATACTACCAATCTGAATTCAAGCCTCACAGATCTACCTTGCTAAACCAAAATAAACTGTACATTTGCCTGGATTAAGTAAAGGTTTTAACAGACTCGCATGTTATCTAGTCAAAAGATTCACCAAATGTATTTGCCTCTGTTGAACGGTGCCTTCTCTTCACAGGATGGGTTTTGGACTAAACCTTCTGTCATGGACCTCTCTCTTGTATACCAAAGCCACCAGGGCAATCTGGGTAAACAGAGTTTACCAAATACATTTAATTTGGGAAGGGGAACCAGACAAGTAAATCCACTGTCCCAGATATTATTCAACCTAGCCACTGAACCACAGGCTTGCTGGATCAGGTAAGATTAATTACATACAAGATTATGTTGGCCTGGTGGAAAGGAGGACCATATATTATTGTAAGCAGACATCCTTTTCTTTGTGGCAAACATTGGCACTCTTTCTCAAGAACGGTCACTATATCCAGAGACTAGGGAGGTTTTAAGAAATCATGTAAACAAGTCAAAACTTTTCCCAGTGCAATATTGGGTCCCTGGTCTGTTATCTAATTATTGCCTTCACTTGCAAAAATAGACATTTTTATACATTCGAATTGAGGTCTCTTGGAATAGGGAGGCTTTCCGTGAGATAACCCTTACAGCACAACTGCAGAAATACAAAGATGAAGCTACATTCAGGACTGAGGGTGCCTCTCGCCCTCAAGGACAGAGCCACGCACTTTAAACGTTTTGCAGAATACCCTTTTTTTTTTATAGATCCAAGTAACATTCTTTAAACAGGGGGATACTGAACTGAGAGGTTTGCTCTAGGGCCCAAAACTCACACATATCCCTGATGCTATCCGGTCCCACCTTATGAGGTATGTAAGCAATTGGGTTATTGGTTGAAGGGGGTGGAAGTCCTATTCAGGGAACAACCACAATGCTTGTCCGAGTGAACCATAAAAGTCACTAATTTAACCTCTGCTTAACCCTTTGGTAGCTTGGCACAAAAGAAATCAGGCTTAACTTGGAGCCAAAGTGTATAGAATTTATACCGTACACAAACAGTAATAGAGTGGAAACACAACACAATAAACCAAATTAGAGAAAATGTTAATAAATACAACGAGATGAGAACGACAAAAGTACAATTAGTAGAATCAGGGATATCCAATTTTAAATATTTAGGTAGAAATGTTGCCTAGAAGCACAAAGTGCGACTCGTGGTCATCTGATTGTGCTAGATTAGAGGAAATTGAAAAGTACAGTCGACTGTGATAGAGCAAAAGCCAGATACAGGGACCAAGTTAGTTCTGCTGAAAAAGTTGCCTTCTCACAGTCAGGCGCGAAGAGTTTTGTTCAAGGTGGAGGCCACGAGGAGCAGGGAGACCAGGCAGGGCGGCCTATGGTCACCGTAGCGCGTAGAGACGGTCTGGCGTCTTGGACGGTCATTTGTGGAGCTTCATGTTTGGAGGTCACTGCAGGCTGTCATTACTGTTGCTCAAAGTTCAGATTGCACGTTGCAGCGCGCAAAGTTGAGTTTACCAGAGCTTCACGCTGCAGTCGTCACAGACGGCAGAATCTCAGCACACGGGAGCCCATTCAAAGTCACAAAGCGCTAAAGACATCAGGATTTCTCCATACTTTTCAGGAGCTCAACTGATGCCAGCCAAGTGTCTAGGACCTGGTGGTGGGGGGAGTCGCCACTTCGGATGAGGAACTAACTCATCCAGAGGCCAGCAGGACGCAGGCAGTTCCAGTAGCACATACAGGCTGGTCCAGTGCAGCAGGTCAGCTGGGCAGTTGCAGGAAGGCCTCTGGAGCACGTTGAATCCCTATATTTCAGACAAGAGGGGATCCAACTGACCCTAGTAGTCACTCAGGTAGCCTGGGATGAAGGGAGCCGGTCCAGTCTTCCTTCTCAGAGAGCTAGGCAGTCCTGTGGCTGCAGCAGGGCACTCTTCTGGTAGCAAGGCAGTCTTTCTTCTGTAATGTCCACAGGCCTAGGAGCGTACTGATGAGTGGCCCAGGAAATCCAATATTTGTACCTGGTGCTAGCCTTTGTATGTGGGGGGGGGGGACATCCTGTCCTAGCCCCACATCTGGTCCTGGAAAGTTCTTCCCTTCCCCTGTCAAGGCTCCAAGAAGTTTAGAGTGACAAAAGCCTGGTATTGGGGTCCTTTGTGTGTGCTGAAGGCAAGTCCTTTGACACGTACGTGAGGCAGAGTACATCTGCACCCGCAGCCATCCAGGCAGGATGGCCCATCCTGCCCTCACCTAGTCCCCTTTGTGTCACTGTCAGGGAGGAATGCACAAACCCTCAACAGTACAGCCATTCAGAGTCATGTGACCCAGGACACTGGCAGAATGCACAAATGGTTAGGACAAGAAAATGCCAACTTTCTAAAAGTGGCATTTTCTGAATTGTGACTTAACATCTGACTTTACTATTAAAGAGAATTTTCAATTTCAATCCCTTTGAATGTAAACACCATATCTCTACCTGCTTCCAATCCAAAGTTAGCATTTACTAAATGAAATATGGTAACCCAGAGCCAGCCAATGGGAGAGCTAAGTCTTATAATACTGAATACCAACTTTAGGAGTTTTCCAGTACCAGGTCATGTAAAACCTAAAAACACAAATCCTACTTTTTAAATACAATGCATCGTGCCCTATGAGCATTTAAGGTCTAACTTAAAGGTGACTTGTAAATATTAAAAAGTAAGGTTTATTCCTGGTGAAGGTTTTTGTTTGCCATGTCAAAATGGCAGTTTAAAATTGCACTACAGGCTGCAGTGGCAGGCCTGAGACATGTTTTAAAAGGCTACTTGAGTGCTGCTACCAGCCAGTGAGTTGCATTAACATTATAGGCCTTAGGTACATGTAGTCCCACTTATTAGGGACTTACAAGCAAATTAAATGTACCAATCTGGTGTGGTCCAATTTTACCAAATTTGACAGCGACAGCACAAGCACTTTAAAACTGGTTAGAAGTGCACAGAGTTCTAAAAGCCAACAGATACAGGTTCAGCAATGGAAGGAAGTGAGGGCAAAACGTTTGGAGTGACCTGCAGAGAGGGCCAGGTCCAACAAGGCGGAAATTGGAAAAAGCTTTATCTTACGTATTCAGAATATTGCCAGAGTTGAGCAGGCTATTTCATGCATTCTTTATATAAAACAGGATTCTAAGATTACTAGGTTGTTAATAGAAACGTTAAGCCCTGCTATACTGAATGCTCTTGTTGCACATTAGAAATAGTCTTATACAAGCTGAGAGGTTGTTATATAGCAGCCCACTTGGTGGTGATGAATAATTGGGTACAGTGTCCACTGGAATAAATCTTAATCTGAATGGACAGAATGTCCATGGGTACAAAAATGTAAGTACATTTACTCTAAGGGGAACGACACAGAAATTATGCAACCAACTATGTCCATGTTGATTAGTGCATGGACCACTACCATGACACTAATGAGCTGGAAGGGGAACACAACTAAGTAGACTCCAATGTGCTGGACACTATGTGTCAATGTTAGGGAACATATTGGCAAATGGTTGGAGGAAACCATACGGACTTCCAGGTGCAATTTAAGCTAGCACAGAGAGAACACCGTTTTATTATAGGTCTGGCACGCCATTGTAAGTTACAAACTGAACTGGGTGGATATCTCAAACAACTTCTGAAAGAACTTGTAATACCAAAGTGTGGACTTGACAGAGGGTGAAACTCAGACCAACTACACTATCAATACTAATCTACCAAAGACCTCTGGGTTGAGAACCAGGGCTACTGGAATTATTTGACTTCAGCGTTTTTTTTTTCATAATTATGGATATGCTGTATTTGCCACAATCCACCTGCTGCACAGTCGGCAGAATTGAACAAAACATTTTTTTTTGTTTTGAGTTAAAAAGTTACATACAAATACAGTGATGAGTTGCTGCGCAGTGAAAGGTCCTTTGCAAAGTTTGACTGGTCACCTTTCTGTGGCTTAACAGTGTTAACAAGTGTAACAAGCATTGGCATAGCCAATAGGTCTCGCCTTTGGGACCTTATAAATGTTCAGCCATGCAACAGTTATTGTTGTTGCACCAATAATATTGTGCTGGATAACTAAACACTTATAAGGTCCCACAGGCGAGACAAATTGGCTATGCCAATGATTGTTTAGCTAGGTGCGGATGGAACTGTGCTAAACCTATACAACTCTCCCAGTGCACTAATCAGGTCTGTAGATTGTTACCCAGGACTAACTCAGGCCTAAGGTTTTAAGTGGAAGCTTTTCCACAAGACAACTATCAGGCACACAGTCATAAAATTATTAAGCTATACAAAATTACATTTGGGTAATAATAACACTAACTCTCCTAAAAAGGGCCTAAGAAGGAATCTCACGCAGCAAACCTTCTACAGCCATAGTTTGTCAGACAGGGCAACCAACACCAAACCCATTATCTACTACAGTAATTTGTGAGATGCCATGTAACAAAATACCTATAGGAAGGCTTAAAAAATGTGGACCATACCAATCTTGTAGCTAGGCTCAAATCACCTGCTGGTTCCACTAAACCCCTCTCCCAGTAGTACTCTCCAAGCTCTTTTCTGTTGATCACCGGTCATATGACAGAAGCACTGTCCAGCCAGGCCTAAAATGTCATCTACGTTAGTGTAGCCCTGTGTATCCCACACTGCCCTCCAACACAAACCTACAACCTGAAGTCTAACTTTAATGATGGATGGACAGGGTGTTAAGAGTGCAGTACATTTCTCAAGAATGCACTCCCCCCATCTGTGAAGCTGGCAGAGAAATAATTACTGTAAATTATTAAGGTATCTAAGACACTATAACAGCATTACAATGCCATGTTTGTGTCACCAAGAGGTCAAGCTATGGCAGGATACCGGTGCATGCTCAGGCAGCTGGTTAAACTAACAAAATAATGACATCTGCCTGGATAGGAACACATTTTTTGCATGAAAGCACACAACTTCTGCCTAATTCAAGCCTGTACTTCTGGCTACCAACATGTGGATGGTGCAAAAGCCCATCTATGTAGGAGTTATGAAAGCTATACTTTAGGTTAATTTAATAACGCCTGTTGACAGCGGCGCCGGCAAGCCAGGCCTAAAAATGTAGGATCCATTTTTCAGGTGCTTTCTTTGGCGCCCCGTGCCCAAGGCTACTACAGAACCAAAACTCCTTTCCTGAAGCATAACATTGCCAGCTCAACAAATCGAAAAGCCAGTATGTAGTTCAATGTCTTGCAGTACAACTTGTATTACCTGATTGTGCTTTGCCGTATGAACGCTTCATGGACATAGAAGGACTCCAAGGCACTTTCATTGTATTGTAATTGCATTTATACAGCGCTTACTACCCCTGGCGAGGCGTTGAAGCGCTTTTTTGGCAAGTAGCATGCGACTTCGGAACCCAGAAAGGATTAGTGGTGAATTGGTATAGTGAAAGTATGAAAGTAATTTAAGTGGTGGATAGGTTAGTCTGTTATTTGGGTTGAGAAAGATAGTGGAGGGATATAAGCGGGAAAAAGGTTTGCATTTATATAGCGATTGCACACCGTTGATGGGTGGTGAAGCACTTTTTTGGAGAGTAGCACACTACTTTGGAACCCAGAAAGGATTAGGGGTGAAAATGTGAAAGTAATTTGAGTGGGGGATATGTTAGTCAGATTATTTGGATTGAGAAGGATAGTAGAGGGATAGAGAAGGGGAAAAAGGTTTGCATTTATAAAGCACTTGCTACCCCTGATGGGGGAAACAATCTCATTGACAGGAAAAGGTTTGAGGCCAGTCCTTTCTGTATAAGAGTCAGACATTGGGCATGTCAATGGAGCTCTCATCAATAGTTCACACACGCCAATCAGAAGCAGAAATGTGGCCTAGCGACAGTTTTAAGTGTCCCACCAGCTTCATGTAATCCAGCACATACATTCATACCTAAATAGATAAATAAATATATTAATATAGAAAGGTTTTGGGTCAGTCCTCATCATCCATGTTCGAGTGTCATTCACCTCTTGCTCCCGCTGACCACAGCCTACATAATACATACAATACCAGGCGACGGATCCGCCCCCTTCAGCCACTCACTCGTGTGAGTCATGACATTTCTCCTGTTCAAGTGCACATTCGACTTAATAAGAGGTGCACTTCAGTACCAGGGCTGGTGTGCTAATTATATTTTTTGCCAGTGCTTTTTACTTTCGATTGTTTATCCTTTTTTGTCATCTTTGCGTGTCTAAACTTCGTCTTCAGGTTACAGAGATTCAAGTCCAAAAGTATATTTTCTTTGCGGCACGTGGATCAAAAGTTCCTGTGATATGAACAGAAAAAGTTTCTATATCTGTTCCGAGTACACCTGTCTGCACACATACTGTTATATTAAAATGACACGCACCAGTTATGTTTTGATATTCAAATTATTAATTAAATTTTTAGATGGCGGTCTTTCTGTGTCATGCTTAAAGCATCCTTGACAAGTGCAGATGTACTGGCTTTTTCTAATGCTTGCTATTAAACGGTCCACCATCTGAGAAACATCCCTAGTTAAGAAAGCTGGAGCATGTGTGTGTGCTGGGGGTAGAAATACACAAACGTTGCATCTGCAATTTGGGAATTAAAATGTATTCTCGATGTCTCTGAGAGAATGTAACAGGGCCACCCAACGCCATTAGACGAGAGATCAGCGAGTGATGAGCCAGGCACTTAAGTATAGAAACAAACCATATAGCTTGAGGAGAGTTAGACTATACGTCGGGCACTGCAGCAAGACTATACGCTCGCGGAGAGAGCGAGAGAAACAAGTGTGCATATTCGTACATGATGTAACATGGGCACCACGCAGGCAGCCAATAGGCGTAGAAAACATTTGCCATTCCTCACACTGCGCCTACCAGTTCCAACTGGCATAGGTTCCGCTCCGGCACATCTCAGGACTGATACATCGCCTGCCAATGCGGGCGTAGGTAGGTGGGCAAGAGTACAACTGTGTGTGATGTCCTCTTACTGCACATGGCTCAGCACAAACCCAGACGGAAATATTAACCAACACAATCGCGCGCCTCGCGCGGCAGCAGGATAGGGGGCCTGCGCGATTCCCTTGCGAGAGCATGCAGCAAGGCGCGATGATTGCGACCATATGGCGCCACCATATGGCGCCGCGCGCTCCCGCAAGGGAATCGCCAGACGTCCATGCGTTGCCATTGCAGGCAATGCAACGCGTGCACGTTTTTGCCCCCAAAGCTGTGCCGATGGCTAAAGGTCTCTCTCGTATGCAGCGCACACGCGCTGCGTTGGCGAGACCTATAAATGACAAAATAATGAAGTAATACTATCAGAAAATGTGCTGCATTACACAGGATAATGTACCTTTTCTTGCCACATAATTTAGTTAACTCTGCCGCCTAAGTTGGCTTTCTCCTGCCGGGGACTAGGAGGAAGAAATGTCTCTCCCCTGGGAAGTAGCAGTGCTGGCTTGTTGCAGACTTATACAACATAAAATTGTACATGGGGCACACCATCACAGGACAACATTTCATGCAACAGGATTTGTGGACACACCACTACATATACCCTGTAAGAAATAAGGTTCTCCATTTGCACAGCTTGGGGCTGCCCAGTGAACGAAGAGTTGTGGGACTAAGATTCTGCAGAACTGGCCATCAGCATTAGTGTTAGGACACTGCCTACTCCCAATACAGCATTCTAGGGAATTAGAAGTCAGAGAGCTTGTCCCAGGTATAAACTGCCTATCTACTTAATGGGAGGGACAAAGCTCGCAAATGGAGCAATAACAAAATACCTGGGGCGGACTAGTGTAGGAGGGAAATGGACGCTAAGAAGTTCATACACAAGGGCCGAAGCAGTCCCGAATAACATGGGAGAAGGTATCGGTCCCATGAAAAGACAACTAAAACACTATATACATCGGACTAACTTTATAATACAGTGTGAAAAGTGCGTGAGAAACAAAGAGGGTTTGTGAGGGTTTCCATGGACTCTGACGTCCACTTATCATTTCATCTGGAAATTAGAAGCCGAAAGCAGTACAGTGAATTGTACTGTCAATATTTATTTTTTCCCAAGGTGCGCTCTTATGATCAATACCATTCATTGTAATCATACATATAAATTAAACACTAATACATGAAAAAACATAGGGAGACGTTTGTAAAGGAAGGTCTGACTCTTCAGTGAGTAGCCATGATTTTTTCACTCACAGTGTAATGAACATCATACTTTTACATCGTAAATTAACTCAGACTCCTCTGTGAAACCACAGACCGGAAAAAAAAATTCTGATCAATAGGCATGAAAAAAAAATATTCGTAGCAATACTTTTATGAAGGCATGTTCACAAGTTTGAAATGTATTTTACAGTGGTAGTTGTTATAACTCAACTATCAACAGGCTTTGTCCATGTACTACAAAACAACAAATCACACTGGTCTGATGATACAATTTTATAGAAAAAATACAAAAGAAGTCAGAGCAAATATTTTACACTGGCTGTTGTACAAAAAAGCAAAACTGTTACGCTTTTATTGTGCAAAAATTCAAATCTGTGATAATTTTACATTACTCGTTATGTTTTATAATTGCACCATCTCCTTCGATTTTTCGATTGTTTTTTCTGAAACCTTGCTTTAAACAGTCTTCGTTCAACTAAGCACACTTCTTCATGGACCAAAGAAGTTTCTATGTTCAATAAAAATCCGAAGAGCTGCAGCAAAAAATTGTAGGTCCTTGGGAAATGTGATTCCTCATAGACAGTCCAATGTTTACATTCCCTGCCAACACAAGGAAGAAATAGGTACGTTAATAATCAGGAATACTCGGTGTGTTCACACAGCACAAATCTCTAAATTACGTTGGGAGGGAATTTAAGAAGCAATTAACATTTGATAGAAGCTCTTTGCTGTACATACATGCAATATCCGAGACTTGCTGCCTGTGCAGAGAGAGATATTGGTCATTAAAGGCCCATCCAGTGAGAGTTGATACTAAGAGCTGGGGACTTGTGAATGTTTTACAAGGTCATTAAAGTTACTGGCAGCGGTGAAGTCGCCCCACTGCTTTTCAGCAGTACAAAAAGGAAAAATAAAATGATAATATCATGATGTTCGGTTTAGGGCGGGGTGGGACTGGACTGTCAGAGCAGGGGGAGGAGGAAATATGTGCACTTAAGTGCGCATGACAGTTTGGCCGGCCGTCTTAGGCCGGCCAAACAGTAATGCACACTTAGCATGTTCTCCACCTGCAGCATTGCACGGCCCGGGTGGCGAACATGCACAGGCTCCCTAAGAACTCGAACCAGGCCACTCAGACCAATCACGGAACTGCTGTCATGTTGGGGACAGTAGCGTTGCGATTGGCTTAGGGAAGCCTGTTTGTGCTCCTTGTAATATTCAGCTTTTACGTCAATTGGATTAACCTTATCACCTATTGGTCCAATTTAAATAGAGCCCTGACAAAGTTCCTGCTCGGAACGAAACGCGTTGGCTGTGTGCTTTGGTTGTTAAAGATTATCTGAATAAAAAGAAAGAAATATTACTGGATTAAAAGTGCGTGTGTCTACTTTCAACGAGTGCACCTTCCACTTTCTGATGAACATTCTACCATCTTAACTTGAACTGAAGCACAGAGACTTAAATCCATTGAGCTGTCCAGTTGCACTCAGAAGCAGAATCCCTTAATAAGATGCCCATATTTGTAATAGCCATCTGATACACTGAATGCACGGCTGCACATTTCCCTAAGACTTTGTAAACGCTGTAATAATAAGGCTGACAGATCCAGAAGTCTTTTCACCTATGCGCAGTCCTTAGGATAATATTTACTGCAGAGCAAAACAGAAGTGTTTGGGGTCATATCTCAGCTTTATAAGGTCTTCTGGGTTTCAATATGCATCTTCATTTTAATAGTCTTTTTTAGGTCTTGCCTGTCTATTTACCTACGACCCAGTGTGTACAACTAATATGCAGAGAGTGGGCTTTTGGTCAGCAACCTGCCCATTACTGGAGGACTTCATTGTCTACCTCAGTTCTCTGCTTCTAAAGATGACCCACAAATGTGTAGATAAGTAGTACTCTTTTTTGGGAGCATTCATGCAAGGTGAGCACCAGAAGATACGGACTTAGAATCACATCCCAGAACTTGGAATGTAAACTGGACATACACAATGGAAAGACCAATGAGAATGAATGGAAATAACAATAATTTAAGGATATCTTCAACTATTAATAGATACATGCAAACTTAGTCACAGAACATATTCATAGAATGTTGACTAAGACCCACCACACACCTCCCTTATTTATACAAAAAAACTAAAAAACAAAATAAAACTTAAATGCATACTTCTATACACAATATAATATACACTTTACCTGTGCTTAACAAAATCCTCACATTCTTTAGGTACTATAGTGTTTCTGTTTTTGGCACCAGCACTTCCTGATGAAACAGTAATCTCAAGAATGACTGCTTCACCATTATCAATATTGTCCTTCCTAACTTTGGAGTTGAACAAATCACTTAAAAATCAGGTTCATTACACACACTTAAATCTTCCTTGACAATATTATTCACACTAGCTAATCTAGAAACACTCTACCACGTTTCATTGCTAAGCAAGGCTGTCATTTTTCCTACTTTTACAATTCTCCATACTTTGGAGAATTTGGAACCCCCTTTCTTAACATGTACATACAATTTGACTTTGACATCCTCTCCAACACGTAGTGGAATTTATTTGGAGTGCACTTTTTTTGTTCTTTAGTTTCCTTACCTACAACATTACTCTTGACTACATTGTACATTTTCTTTGAGTCACAAGTCTTACCACTGGAAAACAACCAGCTTGGATTTAATTCCTATCTTGGTTTCCTCCCTTTAAAACCCCTTCGACGCTCATGACGAGCTCAGCTCGTCATGGAGTTTCCATTGATTTCAATGGAAATTACATGGGAGAATATCAGGCACCTTAGCATCCAAGTGGTTAAGTAACACAAAAGGAGAACATTTGGTGGCCAAATTGGGTGTGCAATGATATGACCATAAAAAATCTGCTACATGTTTTTTAACATCAATACGCCCTCCAAGAGCCAATTGAATGTCTTCCATTAACGTCTTGTTAAATCTCTCTACCAAACTATTCATGTTTGGTGAATATCATGCAGTTCTTAGGTGTTGAATACCCCCAATCCTGAACTAATCAGCTACTTTACTAGCCGAGATCAATGTCCCATAGTCTGAGACCATAGAATCAAGAAAACCTTCTCTCCAGAATGTGTCTTGGAGAAAATCAATGACTGTCTCTGTGTTGCGTATGTAAGACCCACTTGTTCTCTATCCATTTTGAAAAACAGTCAATCATGATTAAAATGTAATCTTTTCCAACTCCAATGACTTTATAAGGCCCCAACAAATCAATGGCTAACTTTTTCCGTGGCTTCGCAGGCAACGTAGTGTGAACATAATCCGATTGCTGAGCTTTCAATACCTAATCCGAATTGAGGCCTAAAGGACAATTTTCTACAAAGCTGACCATATCCTTGTATGTATGTCAGTACATACTTCTGTAGTACAAAACAATTTCAGCATTTTTAAGAGTACATAGTAACATTCTATACAATATATTACAGTGCTCATAGGTGCAAGAAAGGGAGAAGCAATTTGAGTAGGATGGTTACCAAAACAGCTTCCTCACTTTCTTAATGGTGGTAAAGTTTGTCCCATATGACCTAAATGAGCAATCGATATAAGTTCATTTCTGATACCAGAAGGTGTAACATAATCACCTCATTTTCCAATTATAACCTTCCAAAACACTTGATGGTCTTTAGATAAATGCTTCTCCAATGGCCACACCTTCACAATGTACTCTCTGAGTTCCCTCAACACTTAATTACTAGAAGCAGCCTGCAACCACTCTTCTTCCATTTAAATCTATTTGACTGCTAGTACTACATCCTCCAAACTTGCCACAACACATTCTTCCTGAAGATGTGAACAACTAGAAAACTTAACTTCACCCGACAACCAATCTGCTCTCAAATTTTGCATGCCTGATATATATACCACCGTACAATTGTACACATATAATTTGGCCAACAACTTCACTAACCTGGATGAGGCTTTCCCCATACCATGCTTGGACAACAAAGAAATCAACAGTTTATGATCAGTCTTCAAATAGAAAGGTTTACCCACAAGTACATTTTGAAATGTTCCACTGACCTAGTCCACCCCAATCCTTCTCGTTCTAAGGCGCAATTCCTCGACTCAGCGACTGTCAATGGTTTGGACACAAAAGCAATAGTGCATTCCACCCCTTCTTTAATTTGACTCAAAACAGCCCACAAACCAGTGGCCCTGGCGTCCATGGTAACTACATTTACATCATTGTGGGCAAAAGAGGACAGTGGTTTACAGTCAATGACTGCCTCTTTTTAAACGTTGAAAGCACAAGGATGGTCTTCTGACCATTCAAATTTTGCCTCTTCCTTAAAGCCTGCAAAGGAAGCAAAATATCAGCTACCTTTTGTACAAATTTCGAGTAATACTAGCACAAACCCAGAAATGATTAGAGTTGTTCTTTACTACAACAATCAGAGTTGTTTAAATACATCTTTCAGATCCCGAGATTCGTATCCCAATCGCAGATTCGCTTGGAATTTGGTCTATTAAATCAGCACCAAGTCAGACAAGCGGCCGCACTAAAAACAGGTTGGAAATTAAGGGCAGCACAAGAGGACACGCTCATGGGCCTTTGTTGGACTGAGATGAACAACCAGACAAAGGCGACAAACGCCTGGAAAACAGTATTGGAGGATGCACTGTCAAACCTCAAAATGGAAAAGGCATGGAATTCCGACCAAACTTTTGCGGCTTTTAAAAAAGCAGCCAATGGGGCTGCACAGCAAAGGTCATGGATAACAGATAAAGCCGCATTAGCGAAGAAAAAACATGGTTGGATGGTGCTGGCCACGTATGAGAAAATGGAGCCGCAACCTTACTTAGTCAACCATATAACCCCAGCCACCCAAAAAACACTACTAAGATTACGGCTGGGATCCTTCATTTTAAACGACCAGACACCCGCATGGAAACAAACATGGCCGACTTCTGCCTGTAGACTATGTGGCCAAATGGAAGAATCACTGATGCATATATTGTGTATTTGTCTGTCTTTGACGAGCTTGAGACGTAATTATCTACTCCACATATTCCGTCTTTTTCAAATTAGATCATGCCACCCGGCCGTCATGCTAGCACTGAACAGCTGCAGACAGCTTGCAGGGCTGCGAGATTTTGTCAAAAGGCATCGCAGTTAATCTTGAACACTGAGAAAAAGGAGAGATAAAGGCACACATCCGAAGCATGAAGTGCTATGAACAGAGACATTGTAAGTTCATCCAGAATAATATCACTTACACAGACATTACAGAAACTTTTATTTTTAACCATTCTGTCAGTTTGTACATTTTATCTTTAAATCATTTGTTTTTATGCAACACAATTGTAAACGTTTTAATTAACTACAAACAATTAAAAACTTACTACCAGGCTTTAGCATGCATTGGATTGATTCTAATAAATCTTTCTTTTGAGAAATGCCTGTTTCAGCAATAGTGTGTCACAAATATTCTACCTCATGGGCAAATAAGTTACATTTGTCAAGACAATGTGTCATGCATTTTTCTTCTAATATCGTCAACACTTTACTCAAAATTTTGAGATGTTGATAGGGTGACTCAGCATGCACTTAAATGTCAACCTGGAATGCAACTAACCCATTGATATCCCTGAACAGACAAAGCATCAGATTCTGGAATACCGATGGGGCTGACTGCATCCTAATGTATCTTAAAGCCCCATCAGGTGTTCTAAATGTAGTAATATGTGTAGAATGACTAGTTACCTCGAACTGATTATAAGCTGCTTTAAGGTCTATGGTTGTAAAATAATTTGCCCTATTACAAATTTGCAAACATTTTGTGTACCTTAGCCAACAGATGGCAGTCCACAACAACTTGCTTTTTCACTAACCTAAGGTCCACACACATCCTTAGTTCCACAGTCTTCTTTTTAACCAAAACAACTGGAGAAATCCATTTGGATGAATTCACAGGTTCAATCACCCCCCTCCTCACACATGCTCTTAAGCATTGTGGACAACTCACACCGAACAGACAATGGAATGTGCCTTAATTTGTGTCTGTTGGGTACAAAATGCTTCTTCAGTTGAATATGGTGGGAACACCCCTTCACTTCCCCAGTTCCTTAAGAAATACACTCTCATGTTTGTGAAGAAGACTTTCTAATTTGTTTTCTCTCACCAAAACACTTTGAACCCTCACTTTCTCTTCTTTTATACATTTTTGCACTTTGGTATCAGGATTTAGGGTAATGTCAAACTTTTCTTGGTACCTTCAGCCCAATACCTGCAATGCATCAATGGCAACATACACCATGCCAATAATGGTCTGGTGTTTGAAACCTATTTCATACACAAAATAACCCAACATATTAATTTCTTTACCCCCAAATCCACACACAATAACATCCATATGTTTTCCTATACTTTTCCGAGCCAATTCTTATGAAAGAAGATACAATGGCATATGGGGATCCTGAGTCAGTCATGACATTTATACTCTCCCATCAATGTTAATTTTGCATATAGGTGGCACACATGGTTCCGAATCCACCTCATCACACATCTTTTTGATATTGCAAACCTCTTACTCCACTTTTTCAGTATCAACTCTATCACTTACACACAACACTACATTTTACATGGCTACCTCATCATCCATGATATTATCCTGCACACTAGGGGCCACATGCATCAATGTAGGATTTTGCATTTCCTAAATTGCGAAAATTAAGGAATCGCAATTTAGGAATTGCAAAATCCTATGCATCAAGAAATCCTAAAAGTTTTTAGGATTTCTTAATTTTCGGTATTTGCGATTCCTTAATTGCGAATCGCAATTAAGGAATGGCATTACATTGATTCCTATGAGGAATCAATGCCGTTTTGCACTTTTTTATTTTGCGAATCCCATTTGTTTGATGCATTGCAAGGGTGCAGAGGGGGGTCCAAAGGACCCCCCCCTGCACCCCTGAAATGTATTTTGAAGGCATGTTTAACATGAAAGTTTAAAAAATGCATTTTTGAGCATTTTCATAACTTTTTGCAAATTACCACGAGGTTCAACCTCGTGGTAATTTGCACCCCCTAATTGCTAATTCGCAATTTGAAAAACAATCATTCATTGATTTTAAGGAATCGCAAATTTGCGAATCCTTAAAAGCAATCGCATTTTTGAAAATCACTAAAAATAGCGAATTTCACAAAAATATATGATGCATCCCAAAAACTTATTTAGGAATCGCAAACAGCCGAATTTACCGATTCGCACCGTTTGCACTTCCTAAATAGGTTGATGCATGTGGCTCTAGACACCCTCTTGGGTACACTCTGACAAACGACATCAATATGCCCAACCTTGCAACACTTAAAACATTCTTTACCGGTAGCAGGACATTCTTTAAATTGGGCTGAGTGTGTTTTTTAAACCACGATTGCACATGCGCTTATTGTTCATCACAACAGCAGGTGTGTGTGTTTTCACACAAAATTCCCTTTAGAACCTACAGACCTTTTAGCATTCTAAATTGTCACTGCAGCTATCCCCATGGAAACACTGGCAACATTAACAGTTTTAAACAAATTAATGGAACGTTCTACACTCTAACAATATCAGTTACTTCCTGTAATGTTGGATTACACGGACGTAAAGGTTGTTCTTGAATTTTCTTGTCATAGCATTGTATGATTAATTGCTCCCTAATATAAGTGTTGACTTGCGCACCAAATGCACAATGAGCAGCCAGTATTCTTAATACTGAGACATGTAAGTAGATGGACTCCTCCAACAGCTGATGGAGTGTAAAAATTAAATCTTTCTAATACAATATGTGGTTCTTCAGTGAATCTTTTTCAAGTCTGCCTAATGCTTCCGAAACAAATTCTACTCAATGTGGTGCTGTCACTTCAGGGAAGTACTCTAAAATGTCTTCCGCATCCATACCTTTTAAATTGAAAAGCAACCCTTTTTTCGCTTCTGGTTCACATGAATTTCCATTAATATCCAACATGTAATTCTTAAAATGTCTCAACTATTTTTCACAATTAATACTCGGTTGAGTGGAACCTCCAAAGAATGAAGGACGAGGATTTCCACATGTAGTATTCATATTGATAAAAACCAACACCACACTGTAAAATGTTAGTCAAAGTCTTCCGCATAATTCCCAGAATAGTGAAGTAAAAATATGGTAGGCCCAAATTTGGTAAATGATAATAAAGATTTCACCTGAGAATGATGTACAATAATGTTCATTGTGCATCACCAACTAAAACTGGGCACACTGCGTGACCCAAAATGACAAAAGAGGTGAAAAACCCAAAAAAACTGTTACCGCTCTAACTCCAATGATTTGTTCCCCAAAACAATATGGCCACCAACAATGTGCATGCATTGCCGTATCCTTTTCAGTATGCCTCCACATGTCACAGCATGATTTTGGCGCGGCTCCTCTGCTCTCAGCAAGTGGCTCGCGGTTTGATCGCGGCAATGCTGTCTGTTGCTGTGTGCTGCTCTCCTGCTCCCAGGATTGTGGTATTGCTCGAATCTGGGTCCGCGCTGACTTCTGCTCAACTGTTCACCCAATTACATGCAAATCCACCAAATCTCCTCAATTCCTGTCGAATCGGCCGTTCACACATGCTTCCCGTACGTAGGCAGGAAGAACTTATGCGATAAATCGGCTTCAGTACTGCCAAACCTTGGAATATGGCAAAATCCAAATACGACTCCACTCATGCCACACCATGTACAGAATAAGGATTAGTTACTTACCTGTAATCCTAGTTCTCTTCCAGGGGTATCCTCATCAAAGTCATAAGCATTAGAATATTCCCGCCCATGCGCGGGACACAGGAAACAATATATTATATGTGCCCCACATATATATAGACATATATATATATAAATATATATATATATAAAAATAAGCAATTGCAGCCAAATAAAACAATAGAGCTGGAATATGCCGTGAAGAATTTCCACCATACAGTGTATTTTGCATTAGAAACATGAGAAACAACACCAATGCTTGTTTAGAAACTGTTTTAATGCTTAGAAAACAGTAGAAATTCTCATAACACACTGTAAGCATATACAGCTCCCAGGCTGCATTGCAAATCCCCAGTCTAAAAAGACTGAAAAGCTAACCTGTAGCTGAATGTACTAAAACTGACGCCGTGCCTTTAAGGCACCTCTGCCCCTAGCTTCCCATCATGCCTCAGGGGTTACAGTTAGGTCAGTTGTTCTTTTCGGAGACTGAAAACCAAACCATGGTAATAACAGGTTAAAAAACATCTCCTATGTAATAAACAAAGTCCTTTGCCCGGGGAGGCGGGAGGGTTGCTTATGACTTTGATGAGGATACCCCTGGAAGAGAACTAGGATTACAGGTAAGTAACTAATCCTTCTCTTCCAGGGGATCCTCATCAATAGTCATAAGCATTAGAATAGAGTAGCGAGCCTCACCTCATCCCTGCGGGCAAAGGAATCAACAGATAACATTCATATCCGTAGGCCCAAAAATAGGCCTTATTCTACCCAAATAGGTTTCTCAAGGAGGCTTGCCCTACTTGAGAATCCGCTCTGGAATCAGACTCTAGGCAATAATGCCTTGTAAAGGTATGGACTGATTTCCATGTCGCAGCCTTGCATATTTCTGACATAGGAATGTCATGCAAAAAAGCTATTGTGGCTGAGCTTTGGGTGATTGCAACAAAGGTTTGCCAGCCAGCTGGTATGCTAGTTTGATACAAGAGACAATCCATCTGGAGATGGATCTTTTGGCTGCTGCAAACCCGGTCCTCATAGCACCATAATTGACAAACAGTTGGTCTGTCTTTCTGGTGTCCTTAGTTTTTTCTAGGTAAAACTTTAGCACCCGTTTAAGATCTAACGAGTGCAACGACCTCTCAGCTGGGGTCGATGGGTTAGGAAAGAACGAAGGAAGGGTAATCGTTTGATTTATATGAAAATCCGATACCACCTTTGGAAGAAAAGATGGGTGAGCCCTCATTACTACTCTGTTGTGGTGAAACACAGTGTAAGGTTCCTTGGTGCAGAGTGCTTGTATCTCGCTAACCCTGCGCGCAGAGGTTATTTCCACCAAGAAGGCCGCCTTCCAAGTGAGATGCTGCAAGGAGGCCTTGTGTATAGGCTCAAACGGTGTAGACATCAGCCTGGAGAGAACCAGGTTCAACTCCCAGGGAGGAGAAGGATTGCTCACAGGGGGATAGACCTTCTTTAATCCCTGAAGGAAATCTTTCACCACTGGGACTTGAAAAAACGATGTTTGTGCAGGTGATTTTCTGTACGCTACTATGGCGGATAGATGAACCCTAATAGAAGCGTATTTCAACCCTGATGTCGCTAAGTATAGGAGGTATGGAAGAACTACCTCTTCTTGCCCTTTGGTAGGATCAAAGCCATGGTCCTTACACCAAATGAAAAATCGTTTCCACTTGAACGCATAAGACGCCCTTGTGGAAGGTCTCTTTGCCTCTCTTAAAATATTCATACATTCCGGAGGCAGATTTAAGTGACCATATTGCAAGACCTCAGGAGCCATGCAGTCAGGTTCAGCGACGGGAGGTTGGGATGCAGGATCCTCCCGTTCATCTTGCTCAGCAGGTCTGGCCTGCACGGAAGACGTCTGTGTGGACACAGCGACAGATGTAACAGGTCTGGATACCACCATTGTCGCGGCCAATCTGGAGCAATTAGGATCATGTCCATGCTCGATCTGATGAGCTTGGCCACCACCTTCGGAATCAGTGCCAGAGGGGGAAAAGCATAAGCGAACATTCCTGTCCACTCCAGCAGGAGAGCGTTCCCTTGCGTCCCTGGCCGGTGGAACCTGGACGCGAAGGCGTGGCATTTGGCGTTTTCGTCGTCCGCAAATAAGTCTATGTCTGGACGACCCCAGCAACGGAAGAGTTCTTCGACTACTTCGTCGTGTAGCACCCAGTCTGGCTGATCTTCCAAGTGCCTGCTGAGTGCGTCCGCTTTTGTGTTTAGCTCGCCTGGAAGGTGCACTGCCACCACCGACAGTCCCCGAGCCAGAAGCCAGTGCCAGATTGTCTGGGCCTCCAGAGACAGAGGGCGAGATCGAGTTCCTCCCTGCTTGTTCAGATAGAACATAGTTGTAGTGTTGTCCGTCTGAACCAGGATTTTGTCCGTTGATATTGCTGGAAAGAACGCTTTGAGCGCCAGATGAACTGCTCGAAGCTCCAGCATGTTGATGTGGTATGTCTGAAGGTTGGTCGACCAGCGACCCTGAATCTGAAGATGACCCATGTGAGCACCCCAGCCTTCTAGAGATGCGTCCGTTACCACAGACAGCGAAGGAAGAGGTTGCTGAAAAGGGACTCCCTGCAGGACATTCCGAGGGCGAGTCCACCACTTTATTGAGGTCAGTGCTGATTGAGACAGGATGATTCGGTCCTCCCAATCTCCAGTCGCTTGGTCCCACTGATCCTCCACAGACTCTTGTAGAGGCCGCATCCTCAACCTGGCGTTTGGTATTAGGAAGATGCAGGACGCCATGGAGCCCAAAAGAGACGCTACTTCTCGCACCTTTGGACGAGGAGACTGAAGTAACTTTTTGCATTTTTGCCCCATGGAAGACAGTCTCTCCTGCGAAGGAAACGCTCTTCCTAACTTTGTGTCTAGAACTGCACCCAGATAGTGGATAGTTTGCGTGGGCTGCAGGACTGATTTTTCTGTGTTCACGTGGAGGCCGAGCCTGTGTAGTTGTTGGAGACACAGGTGACAGTCTTTGGTGGCTTGACGAGGGGACGGACTCTTCAGGAGCCAGTCGTCTAGATATGGGTACACAAAGAGACCTTTTTTGTGTAGACACGCCGCTACCACTGCCATGCACTTGGTGAAGACCCTTGGTGCGGATTTGAGCCCGAAAGGAAGCACTTTGAACTGGTAATGCTTGGTCCCTACCAGGAACCTCAAGTACTTTCGATGACCTGGTGTAATAGGAATGTGGAAGTACGCGTCTTGTAAATCCACCGAACACATCCAATCTCCGATTTGTAGATGAGGACATATTTGGTGGAGTGCCAACATGCGAAACTTCTCTTTGACCACCCCTTTGTTGAGGAGTCGAAGATCCAAAATCGGTCTGAATTTGCATTCTTGATCTCTTTTGGGGACAAGGAAATATCTTGAGTACACTCCTTTCCCCCTTTGGGAAAGGGGTACCTCTTCGATTGCGTTTTTCTTTAAGAGGACGCTCACTTCCCTTTTGAGGAGCTCTAGTTGGTACGAGCGAGACTTTTTTGGAGAAATCGGTTGTGGTTTCTTCCGGAAACGTAGCGCATATCCATTGCGCAGTATATTCAGCACCCACCGATCTTTTGTGATGCTGACCCACTCTGCCAGGTGTTGTGCAGCACTTCCTCCCACTGGAGTGGGTAACGGCGACAGAGGAAGCCACTGCTCAAGCCTTGCCTCCTCTAGGCGTGGTAGAGGACTGATTATGTCCGCCTCTGCCTCTGCTAGACCTTCCTCCTCTGTATTGCGGCTTTCCTTGTGGCTTGTTTTGAGACCATTGAGGGGTTTGAACCCTCTGTTGGCCTCCCCGGTTCTTGTTGGTCTTGAAGCGTCGTTTGAACGGCGCTTTCTGTTTTTCCAGACCCACTGCCTTTACTGTGTCTAACTCAGTCTTCATACGGGCCATTTCCTGATCGGCATGCTCCCCGAAGAGTGAAGATCTGGAAAAAGGTAGATTGAGGATGCGCTGCTG
The DNA here is from genome assembly GCF_964261635.1 of Lissotriton helveticus. Lineage (NCBI taxonomy): Eukaryota > Metazoa > Chordata > Amphibia > Caudata > Salamandridae > Lissotriton > Lissotriton helveticus. The sequence continues at coordinate 379,705,584 of NC_136067.1, forward strand.
GGCATCTGGTTTGAGTCCAGTTAAACGCAGCCAAGAGGATCTCCTCGCACATATCCCATGTGAGTAGTTATGTCCTGCTAGTAGGGCGTTATCTGCTGATGAACTAATCATTTGGTTTGCCACCAAACAGCCCTCCGTCACTGTCTCCTCAAAGTCCTTCTGGTCTTCCTTGGGCAATTTCCCTTTGAATCGTTCCATGGAATCCCATAGGGCTCTATCGTACCTTCCCAGAAGGGCTGATGCACTAGAGACTTTCAGGGATGAAGCTGCTGTGCTGCATACCTTGCGTCCCCAAGAATCTTGCGTCTTGCTGTCTTTGTCAGGAGGAACTGACGAAGAAGGAGCGACTGTGTGATTCTTCTTAGCTGAGGCTACTATAACTGAGTCCGCCGCAGGCTCTCCTTTAACAAAGATAGGATCTGAGTCGGCCGGCCTATATTTCTTTTGGATACGTGCCGGTACTGCCCTGATCGTTGCTGGCGTGAGGAAAACCTCTTTGATTGGGTCCATTATCCCTGGAACCAATGGGAGCAAAGGCCGTGTATATGATTTGTGATGAAGGGTCTCAAAAATCACCGTAGTGGACACCTCTGGAGTAGTCATCTCTATATTAAGTTTGTGAGCACCCCTTTGCAAGACGTCCAGATATGTGTTGACGTCGTCAAGCGGGGAAGCTCTTGATCGAGGACTGTCTGCCAGCGTGGGAGAGTAATCCCCTTTAGAAGATCTAGATGAAGAAGAAGATGAGGATGATGGAGTTCTTCTTCTCCTGTGGTGAGAATTCCCCTTCCTCACTGGTGTCCTAGGTCGTTCCTCCCTTCGAGGAGAACGTCTCGATCTCTCAGTCCGTACCTCCTTTCTCGGTGTTCGAGATCTGGGTTGTTCCCTTGGTGATCGGGAGACCCTGGGGGTATGCGATCTGTCCGCTCTTCTCTCTCGTGAGCGTGATCGATGAATGGCAGGACTCTGTCCCTCTACCTCTTCTGCCAGCTGCTGAAGAGGGGACCTGTGGACTGGACTCAAGTACCTTTGTAGTCTCTCCGCTGCTCCAGAATCCTTCCATTTACTCAACGGACCATACCATCTTGGCGAGAGTCTTGCCTGTGTGATGTACCGCCGCTGGGGACTCTTTTGCACAGGACTCCTACTCCTAGAAGAGGACCTCGATGAACCAGAGGCACTTAAGGAGGAATGGAGCGAAGCAGATTGTGTCACTAGGACTGTTGAAGGCACTGAAGGAGATCTCCGTCTCACCGGTGTTGGAGGACGCCTCAAAAGCCTTTCCCTCGACGTCGAACGCCTCTGCGGAGTCGACGGAGTGATCACCTTCGACGTTGAATGCTTCGACGTTGACCTGCTGCCCCTCGACGTCGATCGGCGGTGACGAGCCGACGACGGAGTCTTCTGCCTCGACGTCGAACGGCATCGTTCTGCCGTCGACGGAGGGCTCGACGTCGAACGGCGTTGCTCTGCCGTCGACGGAGGTCTCGACGTCGAACGGCGTTGCCCTGCCGTCGACGGAGGTCTCGACGTCGACCGACCTTGGTCTGTCGGCGACGGAGAAGTCAATCGACGTTGTCCTGTCGTCGACGATGCCCTCGACGTTGACCTGACATGCGACGTCGAGCGCCGACGTGCCGTCGATGACGATCCCTTCCTCGACGGCGAGCGTCCGAGGGGGTTCCTACTCCTCGACGCCGAGCGTCTCCGTGGAGACGTCGGCGGAGGTGTCACACTCTTAGAAGCCTGTCGACGTTGAGACGACGGCGGGTGTGATCTGTGCCTCGACGCCGATCGTTGCCTGGTTGACGACGGCGGAGGTGATTTAAATCTTGACGCCGATCTTCTCGTCGACGGCGATCTCGTGGCTTCTCTCGACGCCGATCGTCGCCTAGTTGACGACGGCGGATCTTTCTTCGTCGTCGGTGAACTCTTCGACGACGACTCCCTCATCGACGCCGGTCCCGACGTCGACGGAGCTTTTTCTCTCGAACTGTCCATCAGATGTCGTTTTTTCAGCGCCGAGCCCGGCGCTGAGGTTGATGGACGCTCTGACTTGCCTTTGGAGGGAGTTCTGGGTCTCTTTGAACTCTTCCTCTCTGTAGATCTTCCTCTCATGGATCTCTGGGCCAGACCAAAGAGCCTGTTCCTCTCTCTGTCTTTAAGAGTCCTGTCAGACAGATTTTTACAATGTGAACAGTCTTTAGGATCATGATCCTCTGGCAAACATAAAATACAGACCTCATGAGAGTCTGTTCTTGCCTTCTTGTGGCCAAAAGCAGGGCAATCATCAAATAATGAGGGCATCCTGACAGGAAAACCTCTCAAAAAATAGACTGCTAAGCAGTTATTTACTTGACCCTGATGTTAAAAGTCAAAGTAAATCAAAAAATTGTTCTCTAGAAGATTTTCTGACTGAAAAAGGCAGAAAAGTGTGGAGCTGTGTATCCAGGGTCCTTCCTGAAGGAGCCGGAAAGAACAACTGACCTAACTGTAACCCCTGAGGCATGATGGGAAGCTAGGGGCAGAGGTGCCTTAAAGGCACAGCGTCAGTTTTAGTACATTCAGCTACAGGTTAGCTTTTCAGTCTTTTTAGACTGGGGATTTGCAATGCAGCCTGGGAGCTGTATATGCTTACAGTGTGTTATGAGAATTTCTACTGTTTTCTAAGCATTAAAACAGTTTCTAAACAAGCATTGGTGTTGTTTCTCATGTTTCTAATGCAAAATACACTGTATGGTGGAAATTCTTCACGGCATATTCCAGCTCTATTGTTTTATTTGGCTGCAATTGCTTATTTTTATATATATATATATATATTTATATATATATGTCTATATATATGTGGGGCACATATAATATATTGTTTCCGGGGTCCCGCGCATGGGCGGGAATATTCTAATGCTTATGACTATTGATGAGGATCCCCTGGAAGAGAAACATGGATGCTCCCTCTGTATCCTTCTCCGTCTCATCGCAAAAATGTGGTACGTAAAGATGTCCCACAAACGTGTAGATAAGTAGTACTCTTTATTGGAGCATTCATGTAAGGTGAGCACCAGTAGAAACAGACCTAGAATCACATCTTACAACTTGGAATTTAAACTGAGCATATACAATGGAAAGACCAATGAGAATGAATGTGTATAACAATAATGTTAGGAAATCTTAAACTACCAATAAATACATGCAAGCTTAGTTACTGAACTTTGCCATAGAATGTTGACTATGACTTACCACAATAGTATTTCTCATTGATCTTGTTTTTGTCCTGCACCTGGATCATTGCTGCTTTACACCATTAATGTTGATATGAGAGGGCTAGTTTTTATTTCACTTTCAGCACTCCAAGACAATGCATCACTTCACTCTGAGAGCAGAGTTCTGCTTTTAACCAGACCCTACACATAATAGCCTCCTTTTCACGTCTTGAATTAGGCAAGAGGCTGAAGACCTGGCTTTTCGAGTAGAGCCACTAGGCCCCTAGATTTCGAGTAGAGACACTAGGCCCTAGATTTCACACATGCTCAGCGCCAGGATACCCTACTGGATGCTAGTGCACTCTACAAATTGGAATACCATTGTTTCCCAGGTATACTTTAATCTTAATTTACCAATCTAAAAGGCAGTTGTTCATCTTGGAACAGTGAGTTAATAATGAAGTACTAAAAAAATAAAACAATGATGGCTGCTGGTGCATCATTACACATACACATTCATGGGTAACCATCTTCAAATGTTTTTCATTATACTTTGTGAGATAAACCAGTCCATGAGGGCCACTGTCAGCATGCGTGAGGTCATCTCGAAAAGTGTTTCTATCTCCTATCAATTTAATGTTCCAAGATGGCTAACAACCATTTTCGGACAGTGAAATGATATTAAGGAGTGTGATGCCAAACCTAACAAGCCTTGGCAAAAACAATTGATCTGTGCAGTGGTTGAGACATTAACTTAGATTGTAGCTTACCGGTTAATAAACATCGTATTCTTTTTTGACATTGAATCACTGACTGCACATTAAATGTATTGCTATTTATTTACTGAGTCTGACATCATCTGACTTTACCATTGTAATCACTTCATAGAGGACACTGTGGTTGCCTTACTTTACTCCCATGAAGAGAAAAGTTCAGTGAGGGAGTAAATTAGTTATGCAATTGGAATGTAACAGTATTTACAGCCATGGAACAGCAGTGCTACATGAAAGCACACCAACAAGATAACATCCGTTAACTGATCCATAATCCTAAGGAAACGCCTCACCAACACCCATGAAAGAACATATTAGACAGCACACCAGTGTAAAAACTCATATACCAAAATACAATCACAACTTGGAAACAAAGCCATCTAGTTGGCCAAACTATTCAGTCTTATGAGCCAGTCACATTCCGCACACAATCATCTCCCTCTGAACCACAAGAACATGTTAGCAAGACTGACAATTGAAAACCTCAAATACACACTACAGCACCAAAGTCATATAACTAGTAAACCGATGATTACCAACAATAAACATTACTCATGCTTACCAGTGCCAATAAGAGAACCTACTGAAAAGTCCTTTCGCACAATAATGCATCAAAGGTGTTCAAGCAAAGATTCCCAAGCACCACATCCACACCTCATAAAATTAACCCTTACAGAGCCTAAAGATTTTTTTAATGAACTTGAAAAACCCTCACACACATATTACAGCCCCAAAGTAAATTTCTAGCTATCAAAGGCCTATTACCTATGCAACACAATAAACCCCTCAGGCAATGCACAACCGTTTGTAATAATGACATCAAAGGTAATGTACTATATCTCTGACACAAACACACCCCTCAAAGCCTTTAGGACCACATAGGTATTTATTTTATTTTTTTAATATTTTTATTTGCATTTTATCAAAACTCAACATTACAGTCGTGAAATCAGCAGTGTATCGACCTCTACTCCCACACCCACCCACCTCCAAGCCACAAATCCCTGTCATGATACAAAACCTTCCGTTTCAACATCTACTGATACAAAGTACCATTTTCATGTCGTATCTCACTCTGAGCCCTCCTGTCGGCGTTCTAGGTTCCGGATACCCAGATTTTCAAGTAACCCCCTCATAACCCCCCATCCAACCCATGGTAATGGCGCCATTTGGTCCAGACCCTCGAACAAATTTTGGGCACCCCCTAGCTTTATACGTTACTCTCTCGGCTGCCATGTAAGGATCCAACCCCCTTCTCCATTCCTCTAGTCCTGGCGGCTCCGGTGACCCCCAATACTTTGCAATATCCCGTTTAGCAACTACTAGTGCGAGAACTAGGAAGGTAAGGAGTGGGCGCGGCAGGTCTACCTCATTAGTCATACCCAAGAGTGCCAGCTTGGGTTCCTGTTGGAGCGGGACCCCCAGAACCTCCCCCAGTTCCGTGAAGATGTGTGTCCAGTAGTGTTGTATCTTATCGCATGCCCAAACGGTGTGATAGAAATCTCCTTCATGTTGGTGGCATCTAAGACAATACGGGTCTTCAATTTTCCACATTCTATGGAGGCGCAGTCTATCGTAATAGGTTCTGTGAAGCACATTGAACTGAATAAGACGTAGTCTCGATTTAATTGCTACCTCCCGTGGATGCATTAGTACTATATCCCAGACCAGGTCTTCCATACCTCCCACCTCCGCCTCCCACGTGTGTCTAAGCTTCGCCAGGTCACCTAGCATATTGTTAGTTAAGGTTTTGTATCCCTTGGATCCGTTCTTGGAGTAGCCGTCCCTCCAAAGGTGCATATTCTGGGATGTCGTTTAGTTGAATATTCTGGGCTTGCCACGCATGCCTCAGCTGGGTATATTTAAAGAGCTGTGAGTGATGAAGTCCAAAGTCTGACTTCAGGGCCATAAAGGATTTCAGCTCCCCTTTGGCGATCACATCCCCTATAGTGGAGATACCTATGTCGTCCCATCTTTGGAAGCCGCATAGTTTATTGAGTTCAGTTAACCACTGACAGTGCCATATCGGCGTTTGCCGGGTGGGCTTCTTCTCCCATCCCATTCGCTGTGTGGCCTTTGCCCACGCATTTAACGTCAGAGTCGTCGCTGGGAGGAGCGGTGCCCGTTTAATACCCCCATAGAGATAGTACAACAAGTTCTGTGACGATAATTTAAGCCTCTCTAGGGCATATGTGGGATGGTCCGCCGAGGCATGTAGCCAATCATTAATTGGCACCATGTGTTCCGCCCAGTAGTAGGCCTCCAGTTTAGGGAGTGATATCCCCCCACTATATTGGTGCCTTTGGAGCGTAGTCAGGGCCACTCTAGGTTGTTTACCCAACCAGAGAAAGGTTCTCAGGTCAGCGTGGATTCTAGCCATTAACTTTGTCGGAAGCGGATAGTATTTGTTCTGTAAGGCATAGAGGTATTTAGGTAGGATGATCATCTTACATGGCCGCTCGACCTAGCAGTGTGAGCGGAAGCTGTCTCCAGCGGTCCATATCTGCCACGGAAGTCATTATGATCCGTCCCAGGTTCTTTTGAAATGACAGCGTCTTATCAAGGGTGATGTATATCCCAAGATACTGGAAGCCCTCCACCGTCGTAAGTAATTTCCCTGTCAGCCTCCCCCATCGGTTCCGTCCCCCAGGGTCATACAAGATAGACTTGTGCCAATTTATAGCGTATCCCGCTCGTTTGCCATAGTGCTCTAATTCCCGGAAAAGCTCCGGGACTGTGGTCTCAGGTTTCTTAATATACAGAAGGACATCATCCGCGTAAAGCGATATCTTTTCTTGTGTGGGTTCTGAGTCAATCCGCGCAAACCCGGAGACACCCTCATTATGTCGGATCCTGGCTGCCAGTACCTCAATAGTAAGGGCAAAGAGGAGAGGTGATAGGGGGCAGCCCTGACGGGTCCCTCTCTGAATCCGAAATTCACGCGAAAGCCTCCCGTTCACTCTCACCCTGGCTCGTGGTGCCGTGTAAAGGAGCTGGACCCACTTCTGGAACCTAGGGCCAAAACCAAATTTTTGCAGCACGGCATAGAGGAACGGCCAGTGGACCGCGTCGAAGGCCTTCTCCGCGTCGAGGGAGAGAAACCAGTGTGGGTCGCTACATCCCTGCACTTCCTGTAGCCAATTGTGGGTGCGTCTAAGGTTCAGTCTGGTTGCTCTGTCCGGTAGGAAGTCTGTTTGGTTCAGATGTATAAGGTCTGGGATCACTACCTCAGGCGGCGCGCCAAGATGGTCGCTAGAATTTTCACTTCTGTGTTTAGGAGGGAGATGGGGCGGTAGGACGCACTGTCCTCTCTCGGTTTGCCCTCTTTATGGATCGGGACCATCGTAGCCAGGGATGGGTCTGGGGGGAGCCCTCCCTCCTGGTAGGCCCCAGTAAAGAGGTCCTTCAAATGGCGAGCCAAGAGGTCCGCCGTACGCTTATAAAACTCAGCCGGGTAACCATTCGGTCCTGGTGTTTTACCCGGTCTCAGTCTGGCGACAGCTTCTGATATGTCGTCTACTGTGATGTCCGCCTCCAACGCCATAAGGGCCTCAGGAGACAGTATGGGCAGGTCCGTTTGTGCCATATATTGTATAGCGTCTTCAAGCGTCCCCAGGTCTCTGGCTGAGTAAAAGAGTTCGTAGTGTGCAGCGAATGTTTCGGAAATTTGTGCATCAGCACTGACTAGCATCCCGTCCTCGGTCCTAACGTGTTCCACCCATCTAGCCGCTCGTTCCTTTGTACTTAACCAAGCCAGTAGTTTGCCTGACTTATCCCCTACGTCGTAAAGACGGTGAAGGGTGGCCAGGGATTGAGTTTTCCCCTCATTAGTAACCAACTCTCTGTACTTTCTCTGGGCATCTAGCAGTCTTCTAAGAGTCTCTGCCTGCTTCAAACTCTGGTATTCCCTCTCTAAACCCAGAATAGTCTGTTCCAATGCCGTGACCTCGGCTTGGAGTTGACGTCTTTCCTCTCCCAGTCTATTTTGTATTCTATCTCGCAAGACCGGTTTCAGGGCTTCCCAAAAGGTGACTTTCGACTCTACTGTTCCCTCATTTTCAGCCACATAGACCTTAATGTCTGCTCTCAAGCCACGCAGAATAGACGGCTTTTGAAGGTTCCAGGCTGCAAGACGCCAAGTGGTCCCCCCAGTGCCCCGAGTGTGTCCTACCCTGACTAACAAAGGTGAATGGTCAAAGATGCCCCTAGCCTTATAGTCAGCAGTGTCGTCAACCCTCAAGTACTGTCTAGCCATAAATATATAGTCTAACCTTGAGAACACCTTATGGGCCCCAGAGTAGTATGAGTAGGCTATTTGAGTGGGATGCAGCCATCTCCAGATATCTGTGAGCCCTATATTAGCACTCTGTTGGGAGAGGGTAGTCTGGTTCCCCCTCTGCATGTAGTCCCGGACTGATCCTGTCCTATGTCCATCACGTCGTTAAAATCACCTCCCAAGATTTGGATGGTGTCAGCCGTTTCTAGAAGTATGTTTGCAAGAGCCTTAAGCGTATTTGCCTGTAGCTTGGGCGGAGCACAAACTGAGATAATCGTGTATGTACGCCTAATCCATGACCCCTGAACCCCAGCATAAGTCCCCAGTGGATCTATCCAGGTGCGCGTGATACAGAATGGGGCCACACAGGTATTTTACCTTTAAACCACACTGACCACATACAATATCTTGCGACAACCACTGGAATCAATGACGCGTTACACATGCCTAGGCTGTCCTGTTTTCAGTTTCTATTTTTGGCAAATTCTGGTGGGGTTTTTTCAGTGTTTTCAATATCTTAAAAAACAGTTCTTTTCAGTGGTTACACATTTTCACGCCACTAAAAACAACAGAAACAGTGTTTTTCCGGTGTTTATGGAACGTTTTGTTTTTATCATTTCTTGCTTTCTGCACTGAAAGAACATGGTATAAAGACAGTGTACGTATAGTGTATGAGGTCCAAAGAGATTTTTGCTAATTAATCTTATTGTAGTACACCATACAATACTTCTTCAGTGAGTCTTTGGTCATGTGCGCTCGCACTTTCCTTCCCACGTAAACTTCTGTGAAAAGGCCCTCTCAGCATTCATAGCCCCTTGGGCTGAGAACCGTAAGCTTAGGGACACAGTTGGGATGACTCTTTCTTAATGCCACATAAAGCACAAAATGATAAATATTTGCGTTTTAGTTCCTGGGAATAGGAAAACAGTGCACCACTAGAAACTATGGTCTGATGTATTAAGGGTTTTTACCCATTCTCTGTGGTTAAATGTGATGACACATATTAGAAAAGATTTTTATAAAACTAGCCATTTTACCTATCAGTGAAAGAATCAAATGCAGCCAAAATATCAAATATGAGTTTGATATGTCCTTATTCTCTACAGTTTATAAAATAATTAAACTAGACCTAAAACATGAAACTAAACCCTGCATCTTTAGACCAAAGGCCATAAAACTGAAAAAAGTAAAAGGAAGAAGAAACAATATTTTAGTGGCATCCCTAAAGAACAAAACTCAAGCAGAATAATGTTAGCCACTCTTTCTTACTGCTAGCTTGTATAACAAAGTTACATTTTATTGACCCCTTCAGTAAGAACAAAATGACTTTCACTTTCTTTTTCCTTTCTTTGAATGGCATTTAGTTTGTGGTTGTGCAGGTGTTTTTTCAGTGTTTATATGTTTTCACCGGTGAGGGCTATTTTTCTTTCTGTGGGGTTTTATCAGTTATTATAGGTTTAAACCTAAAACCCCACAGCCTACACATGCCATACAAATGACAAATATGCTATAAAAATGCTGATCACTTTAATTGATTGTTAGTGGTGGTGTGCTTTCTTAGTGTCTTGAAGGCAGGCTTAAAATAGGTTGAGTCGCCTTATACGTAAAAAAAAGCATATTGGGAGAAAATCTCTGACTCTTGTTAAAAAGGCTCAGTTCTTTGTTGCACTTTCTGTGACTCAGGGCCTGTTTGCAATCCCTTTGTTTTAACGGGAACTATGCCAGTGAGCACAGTCATTATACAACTAGAGAGAGTTAGAAAAACAATTTGTATCTTAACTAATCAAATTGAAGTAGGATAGAATCAGCACTGAGCTTTCATTATCGCCCAATTGTTCTGCATCTTCTAAGAATTCTATTCGGTCATGTAGCAATGCTTCAATAGACTTTATATCAACCTCTTCTTCCCTGAGCTGAAGTTGAGGAGATTGACACTGTACAGCTGCCCACACAGTGGTAAACCACAACATCTACATGGGTCATACTTACCCATAGAGTACAGAGAGATGTGTGGCAAACATATCATGGTATTGCTGCAGCTCATAAACCCAACAGACAAGCAGCCATTTCAACAATACAACCGTATAACATTGCGTGTGCTCCTGTAGTACACGACTATTTCTGTGGTCATACGGCAGTCAGAGGGTACTGGGCAGCTAAACTTAGCATTACTGTTGCTTACCACGTATGTCCTGAGGCTAGTGTTACACTCAAACTGATTAACCAAGTGTCAGGAATCCTGGAGTTCATACTCCTCAGGGATTGTGTTCAGTGCTGTCGGGAGACAGGCACATTTCTTAGACTTTGCGATACAAGCTTGCTATAGGCCAGTGGAGGCTAGGGAGGCAAAGGAGGTTCGAGTCACAGGGTAACACCGATTAGCACTTCTGGAGCAAGGCGGAAAGAGCCGGTACATTCTGGAAAAAGGTGGCATGTTCCAGACGCTTCTGGGTCAGTAAGAACTAAGAAGATTCAAGCTCCCATCACAGCGTAATGCTTTGCTAGGCAACAGCGGTTGATGTGTTCAACCGTCTGGTCAGCTTAGCTTGTGTTCCCTACATCTGTTTTTTTTTTGTTGCTCCTTTCAGTTCCCTCAATGGTTAGGGCAACTCATGTTAACCATTCCTTTCAAAGATCCAGCATTTTGGTTGCTGCCATTCTGTAATTCCTGCTCAAATGGCAAACACCCTAAGTCATCTTGATTCTAGGATCTCAGCAATTGGAGGCAGGACTTCATATTCGGTTCCCAGACTGGAGTCTGGTCCTCTTTAGGGGCTAGGCATGGCCTTCCCACTTCGCTACCCAAGACATTGCACCGATACTCTCAAGACAGTGTATGTTGTTTGTATATTTAGATTAACGGTACCATGTTTTACAAGATTACGGGGGTTACCAATCAGTTCACTGCAAACTGAGGGTCTTTGAGGCAGGCCTTACACTAGCCTATGCTTCCGAGGCCAGCAGGTCGAGACGCTTACGCAGTTTTCACAGTCACTACAGATTTAGGAATTCCTTACAAATCTTATTTCACTGAAAGGGGAAAGAGTGGGGTTAGCATCAGAATCCCTTGGCCTACACCAGTGAAATCCTGACACTTGGAAAGAGGATGTGGCCTAAAGGCTAGAGCGGTTGACCTCGAAGCTGGGGAACTGGGTTCGAGTCTCGGCAGGGACGCTCTACATCCTCTGATTCTGGACAAATCACTTAATTTCCCCGTGCCTAACAAAATGATTGTGTACGTTTGTAACGCAATTGGTGCTCATTTAAAGCGCTCCGATATCTTTGGGTAGAGTTTGCTCTATATAAAACTCCCTAGCAGTTAATTAATGGAGTGACCAGGCAGATCTTTACTTTAAAAAATAAAGAAATTTAGTACAAGTAGATAATTAGTCAACACTAAAACAGTACTCACTTTGAAAATTAGAAATATCTAGCAACTTCTGAGACTGAGAATCAACCCCACAAGCATTTAAATCTCCTAGGTGTTACGCTGACCAATGTTCACCAGTAGGGAAAACTATAAAGGGACAAGAGCACGGGTGAAGCATTTGGCCTGCAATGCCTGTTAATGGATCACAGATGCCAGGAACACGAATATGATGTTACAAGATTTGTAATTGATAGGTCTACTCTCGGAGTTAACAGTAAAGCTCTTTCAGGATTAGAGAAATATAGTCACATAAAGACCCACAAAAAAAAACAAATAGGATACTGCCCTTATGGAACATGTTTTAAGTTGATAACAAGGGATCCTTGAGGTGGTGTAGTGGTGACCCTGCGTCTGGTCATCGGTGCCAGTTGGAGGACATGTTAGACCGGTCATCCTCAGGTGGTCTCCCCCAGGCTTTTTGACTGCTTGCCTCCTCTTTTCGCTGTATCTTTTTGTTGGCCTTAGGACTCTGAGCATTTTACTACCGATGGCCAGTGCTAAAGTGCATGTTCTACTCCCCTAAACATGGTGATATTGGTGTGTATATATATGACTGGCATATTTAGTTTACTTATAATTCCCTTTTACAGTGGTATACCATATACCCAGGGCCTGTAAATTAAATAATACTAGTAGGCCTGCAGCATGGATTAGACCTGTAGCAATGATTGTGCCTCCCACATCAGTAGCCTTCCAAACCTGTCTCAAGCCTGCCATTGCAGTGTCTGTGAGTGCAGTTTACTGCCACTTCAACGTGGCATTTAATAACACTTGCCAAGCGTTTAACTCCCCTTTTATTACATGTAAGCCACCCCTCTGGTAGGCTCTAGGTAGCTCTAAGGGCAGGGTGCTGTGTAACTAAAAGGTAGGACATGTACTTTTAAGCTTTACAAAGCCTAGTAGTGACAAACAGCGATATTCGTATTACACTACTTTGAGACCTGCTTCTCTCATGGGCTAGCATTGTGAATTCCTTAATTCACTTTTAAGCTGCTATTCCTGATTGGAAAGGAGTGGCTGCATCACGTTTCATATCTATGGAATGATAATGATAAATCTGCTTTACATGTAAATCTGGATTTAATATTACTATTTTAGAAATGCCACTTTTAGAAAGTAGACATTTCTCTGCTCTTACTGGTCTGCTAAACTGTGTGCATTCCCTCTAGACAGCCACAAACACAGGAAGGGAGGGTGTGTAGCAGAGATCTCATCTACATTCTGATAGTTCTTCCTGGGCAGGAAGAGGGGGAGATGACACACCTGAATAGGCATGGTCTTGTTTCCCACACAAAGGGCTGATTACTCCCTACTGATAGTCTGGAGCCAGGGCTGGGAAGAAAGGGGGCCTGTGTAACTTCAAGGGCCTGCTTTGAAGTCACCCCTACTTCAAAGGCACAACTAGTTATAAGTACTAGGCCTCTGATCCTACCAAGAATGTATACTACTGGTCCTGTGAAAAACTCTGCCAGGAGTGAAGACTGCTGTGCTACAAGGATTGCCACTCTGCTTGACTGCTGCACTGAAGGAACTGCTCCTCTGCTTTGCTGTGCTGCCCTGCTGCCTGGTGATCTCTGCCATGCTGAGGACAAGGACTGCACCCATCTCACTTGAACCCAAAGAGACTCCAGGGCTTGCTGGATTGCCCTCTGTTCAAAGTCACAGGGCCATCAAAAATGTCCATCAACTCTGCAACAGCTCCCGAACGCTGCCATCTGTGAGGCGTCCTGCCCTGCCAAGTGGGGCCAATCCAGTCCAAGGTCCTTGAAAATTGACTTCTGCTGTCCAGAACCATCAAAATGACCAGTGACGACTTTGCGGCGATCAAACAGATACACTGACTTTCAATGCCGATGCAGGAGCCGATCGATGACATCGCTGTAACGGACTGTGTGGCTCGATGACACAGTGTCTGCATTGTAAAGGGGTTCAACTACCTTGCCTACGTCGATCGGAAACGACGCATTGAGTCTTCAATGTCGATGCTTGCCCCATCCAAGGTACTTTTTCAGTGGAACCTGCGTGAGTCCTGTAGTCGGCCTGCCCTCCATCGCGGTCGGCCTGGATTTACCCCAGCCCAACCCAACATCAAGTAACCCCTAAGTGCTATTTGCTTCAAAGCACTACTTTTCGATCTATTCTTTAAAAATACATAACTCCGGTTCTACTTATTGGAGTTTTGTCGTTTTGGCCAAATTTTACTCATAAAAATATAATTATTTTTCAAACCCTGTGTGGAGTATTTTTGTGGTGTTTTCATTACGTTACTGTGTTTGCTGCACAAATACTGCAGACATTGTCTCTGTAGATGAACCTGACTGCTCTGTGCCAAGCAACCAGAGGGTGAGCAAAGTTTATCTTTTAGTATACATCTAACTTTCCCTGACTAGAATTGTGGTTCCTGCTTGTACAGAATAAATACTCTGTAAACCAGAAACCCAATTTCAAACAACATGGTTCAGTCACTTAAGTCCAGCTGCCCAACCAGACTCTGGTGAGAACAATGGCTGTTTAGTATGCAGTACAGTACCTTCAAAAGCCACCAGTCACAGCTGTGATTTTAGAGGGCGGAGACAGCTACGGGTCCTTGACATCTGCAATTGGCATCAAAGAGTCCAGTAACTACTTGCCCAGATACAGGAGGATATTGACTGGAGCTTCAACTAGTGATATTTGTGAACAGGAGTAGATAGGAAGCTGACCCAATGGTTCTGGAATCAGGGTGTCTTCTTCTAAGCACCACATGCCAGGATAGAACTTCAGAATTCTCTAAACCTCCTTAGATGGCAGAGGAGGTACATACAGGCAACACATGGGGAGGACAAGGTACAAAGCAGGTTAACCATTCTTGATGTTTTGAGACGATCTGCCAGTGCTTCAAGCAAGATGTTGTTGTGCTAGTTCCAGGGCAGTTAGTTACGGCAACCCCATGATTCCAGTCAGTCTCAGTCTAGAAAGATGTCAAGATATCCTCTATCTAGGCCCTGCTGGCCAGCTGGGCCATGACTTTCTTCTACAGGTCAGGCATATCCTAGCTGCTTGTCACAGACATGCAGGCCTCCGTTCACACCATAGTTCCAGCAGCAAGATGGTTCTTCAGGTAGCCCAGACTGAAGGGCGAACAGCAAACACACACTGGTCCACTCCTGGCTCATCAGATTTCAGCACAGAGGACCTGTTCAGTGTTGAGTTGAATATATGATCAAGGTGTTGGCAGAAGGCCAGTACTTATCTCTCTCTGGTGGCTAAGTCTGCATCATCAGGGAGGCTGCATGCCGTGACTGTAAATTTGCTCCTCTAATCCTGAGGAAACCTTTTCCCCACTTCTTTACTTGTGCAGACTCTTTGCCTTGTGTCCCTCCTGCAACACGTTTATGCTGGCTTAAGAAGGGGAATGTACACACATGAAAGGATAAGAGGTGCGGTTCACTCAAGTAGGGGAACCCTAGCCAAATCATATGGGAATGAGCTGACTATCTCTTCTCCTCAACCACACTTAGTTTTGGGGAGTGAGGATATGTGATGTGTATATGTAGATTGGCATGTCCAAAAAACACCAGCCTTGTACAATGGAGACAACCATCATGTGCAGCACACATACATGGAAGCCCAAGGGACTCTAGCATCCACCAGTGTGTGTGCGCACACACACACACACACACACACACACACACACACACACACACACACACACACACACACACACACACACACACACACACACACACACACACACACACACACACACACACTCCTCACCCCCACACACACCCACGCACACACACACCCCCACACACGCACACACACCCACACACACACCCCCCACACACACCCACGCATCCTACACACATACACCCCACACACATACCCCCCACACACACACCCCACACACATACCCCCCACACACACACCCCACACACACACCCCACACACACACCCACACACACACACACACACACACACAAGGCAACCTCCACACATGTCTGAGACATGGTGAGGCAAAGGATCCCAGTTCTGGGAGACTTAACTGCCAGTTTACAGATGGGAGTTGAAAGGACATCTTTGTATAGACATGAAGTAAAAAGACATGTCCCTAACTAGAACATACACTGCCATCACTGTCTGTCCTGAAGATCCTAAGGGACCTGGAGGGGACAAGTAGCCACTCTCACAGAAAGTGGGTGCACTGTGAGTGACCACCTTACATCATAATCTTATGGGTGGTTTAACTAGGAGAATCCAGAGTGAGTTTACATGACTGTTGAGCACACCGAGGGGTAAAAACACAGATCCACCCAGAGAGCTTCACAAAACTGTACAGAGAACCTTGGACCGAACAGGGGCTCTTTTTGTTCCTTTCACCTTTTGAGGGTAGCAGGTGTATGTGTGCCTATGTGCTTGTGTATGGTGACATATGTCTATGGAATTTTGATACAACTATGCCTACATGGTTTGGTGTGCGCCTGTTACTGCTATACAAGCCTCTGCTTGTGACTACCTATCTAATATATGGCAATTGAATTTGGTTGTCATCCTGCTTGTGTGAGGTCTGGCATCTTATATGGTAGCATACTGTGTACATACAAATATACCACACTGTGGTTTTGCTTTGCACTTAAAGGTTTGCCAATAGCAGACATGGCAGACATTATGGGTGCCAATCCATTGGATCAAAGTGCTCTCCATCCCATTTTGTATGTGTTGCATAGGTTAGACAGGATGGTCATAGCCATACAAGGGATAGGGTGCATGTGATTCTACATTCATCCTATTGGCGGTTTGATGCCTTGAGGTTAATGTCCACCATGTAAAAAGGTGGTAGAGGAATGTGCTTGCCATCTGTGAGTGCTTGGATACATCATTCCTAAATACACAGTCTCACTCAACTGTATTAGTTCATCAGTAGGAAGCATTCATGTCTTTAAAAAAGTGCATGGCAACTGCTCATTTCACCAATTCCAGTTCTTGCCTTTTTTGCATCTGTTTAGTTATTCAATACCACCTCTGCCTGATGCATGCTGCCATTTAGATTACCGGGCCTTCTCGGAGTACCCTTCTTTTTTAGTGTACCCACACCGAGGATTCTGCTGCTCTTATGACCAGGCTGGTGCTAGGTAGCTGCCTATATGTTTTACTCTTTACTACACTTATAATTTATGTCTCTATCTCTCACATACCCTCACCTATCACACTGCCAGGCGGTGTGTCCAATAACACAATAACAGCACCTGTGTGGTAACAGCATACAACATGAAAACACTTCCCACAAAGGCACAAAGTACGAGTTACTTACCTTCGGTAACAGTGTATCTGGTAGAGACGTTGTCTAGACCCCCCAAGAAGGGGAGGCCTGAGGACCTCCCAGGAACGGGAGAGGACCCAAGGGAGGGCTGAAGAGCCGCAACATATGCCTCCATCTGGGCCCGAGTCGCCCCCACACCCGGAAGGGCAGATATAGGGGGGCGACTGACGGGAGCGCACCTCCGGAATGGTGCAGGAACCAGCGCCACTGACAACAGAGGAAGGGGAGGTCGAAGACCTCGGTGACAAGCGCCTCGACTTACCAAGCGGCGAATGACGGCCCTGGGCCCCAGAGTGCGATCAATGGCGGAACCAGACAGTAGAGGGACCTGCCGTTGTTGAAGAGGCTGGGGTGGGGGGAGTCTGGGGGGGGGGTGGGGGGTGGGACGAGGCGACTCCGACTGGGTCAGCCGTGCCGAGAGAAGCTTCATACGGCGCTCCCGCCGAGACTTCGGCTTCAGGCGCTGGCACGCTTTGCAGTCCGTGGCGTCATGGTGCTCGCCCAGACACCACATACAAATAAGATGCAGGTCGATCGCGGACATCTGCCGCGAACAAGAACTACAAGTTTTGAAGCCCGAAGGCATCACACGCTGTTCCTGACGTGAAGCGTCAAAAAGGAGGCCTGAAAACAGGCCAGAGGAATCGCTCACTCCGGATCCGCGTTGCACGCGGAAATGAAGGAAACTGACGTCAGCGCGCTGGGAGGGACTTATATGAGCTCGCTGACGTCACGTACGTGGACGACGTCAGGGCGGGGTCATGTGGCGCCATCCCCCGGCGCGTAGAGGTGCTGCTGCAAAAAAATCCCTGATCCAGTCTCACGCCTCGGGATATTCTAAGTTAAGGAATCTGCGGCTAGATGTCTCTATCAGATACAAAAACCACACCTACTCGCCAGACACATTACATTGTAACTTCCTATTCACGTGGTTACGAGTAGTAAGCACTATAGAAATACTATGATACAATACAATAAAATACTAACTCCCCATACCTTTTCAGTTCTTGCACACATATACGGTCCAAACTTAATTACAGACACCCACACACAAAAATGCCTATCTGCATCAATGTTATAACATGGCTAACAACTGATGTTGCATGAAATAGAAAGTATGCTGCTCTGGATTCTCTGTGCCAATGGCACATTTTTTCCAAGGCTGCTTTCTCAAAAGACGCACTGTTCAAAATCTTGGCATTTTTGTTATGCCAGCTCCTGTGCTTTTCAGGTATGTATCAATGGTGCACATGTGCCAGAATCAGTTTACAGTTCCTCCATGGACTCAGCATGTGATTTACTTATTTAGTGTGGAATATTACAGAGTGCTGTCTGTAGCTTTATGGTTACTTGGGACTGCTAACTCAAATCTATCACATCTTATAAGAAACAGCAGGAACATGTACCCACTTAATACAAGGTGCATAACCATCTTCCAATCTCATATTAAAATTCAGAAATCTACAAAAATAATATCCTAATTCGAGTAAAACAATTAAAATAACTATTATGTACAAGAATATGACAACAAACCAAGGCGGCACAAATTGTACACTAATTAAAACATAAAAATCGATAATCTGTTTCTGCGACGAGCCAAGCAAACAGGTTTTTACAAGGTCCTTTACTGACGCGAAGTAAAGACACATCCATAAATATTGCTATCTTTTCAAGTCATTTTAAGAGCATTACCACTGACCACAAACCTCGGCACGACTAACACCTAGATTCATGAAAGAAAAATCGGCTCGCAAAGGCCCAGATTCTCAGAATCTGGCCCTTTGCGAGCGCAATTTTTGCATTTGGGATTCATCATCCCAAATGCAAAAATCGCTAATAGCGAAATCGCATATTTGCGAGGAATTGCATTTAAGACATCTCTATTTGAGATTCCTTAAATGCAATTCATTAACCAATTTTAAATTGCGAATTCGCAATATTTGTTCGCTATTTACCACAAAGTCAGACTTCGTGGTAAATAGCGAAAAAAAAAAGAAAAAAGCACTTTAGTGCATTTTTCTCAGTTGCATGTTACACACACACATGTCCTTTGGACATGTGTGTGCGCAACACCTGTGTAAATTTGCATTTCAGGGGTGCTACAGGGTGTCCTTTGGACACCCCTGGTACCCTTGAAATCGCATCCTTATTTGCGATTAGCAAATTGCTAATCACAAATAAGGAATAACTTCCCATTCATTCCTATGGGCCTATCGGCCCATAGGAATGAATGGGGAGTTATTCCTTATTTGCGATTAGCAATTAGCTAATCGCAAATAAGGAAGATGTAGGAATCGCAATATTTTTTGCAATTCCTACATGAATCCCGTTTTGCAAGTCCTTAATAGCGATTCCTTATGAATCACTATTAAAGACTCGCAAAACGGGTCTCTGATGAATCTAGCTGTAAGTCTTGGCTACAGTCCTATTTGGTGAATAAAGGCCTGGACCATTTTTCAAAATTCAATAAATAAAGATGGGCAGGCACATAACACGTTACTTGAGGACAGAGACCTCCCACCACAAAAAGGCAACCCTTAGTTTGGCTATTAAATGAAGTCCAAGAGTGTCTCAACACCATTAGTGGAATTAATAAAAAAAGCGAATTTGAACAAAATGATGCATTGAAACCTTCTCTAGAGAGCAGCAGTTAAGCAGTTCACCAATCCCTTACAAAAAAAAAGACTGGCCGAAATGTAATTTGATTCAAATTACACATAAGAGAGTTTTTTTCTAAATTATTTGAAACTTTATTTTTGCTCAATGCCTCAGCAACTGACAAATGACAGCGTGTTAACTTGTTTTTTGGACCAAGTTTAAAAATGTGCTGGTTAAATCGAAGATTCCCACCAGAATTGTAAAGTGCTCAGTGTCCTGTGCAGATATTCGGTCGACGGACAGTCTGGGGTCCGTTCCTGATAACACACAGATTAAGTATTTTCACTGATTTGCCACACTGACTAACAACAGACCAAAAGCGGTGACATCACCTAAAGAGATGGCTGCTGCAATCTGAACTCTAGTCTATTTTGTCATTGACCAGTGGGATTCGATAAGCCTGAAGGCCATGCCTTGGGTGCAGGGTAACCAGGAACCAACTTTCAATGTAAAGACAGCCAGGCCATAATCAAGAGATGGAAGTTATTTTGCAGTAATGCCAGTCAATATAGGCCTGACAGAAGGTGTATGTAAACTATTATAGTCGACAAATGGCATACGTCAATGATGTAGCTTTGGTTTTCAATGAAGTTAAATGTTCATTCGCTGACCCCCTGTTCCACTATCCACACTCTGAAATATATTTTCTATGTCTCTCAATTGGAAACTTTGCAGTATGCCATCCATTGACCTTACATAATTCATTATTAAACACCAAGGCTGTTGATTTGTTTGTCTTAACCACCAGTTTATTATAAGTGTTGTAGGTATTCAGCTCAGTTAGTGATTGCTGTATGCCAATAACTAGATGATCTACACATCAACTATAAGCGATCTGGGAAAGTTCTGTTTTAGGTTCTTCCTGAAAAGCATGCAGTTAAGTTCTAACATCATACCTGGGCTTAGGGTATCCCATAGTCTTGGGTTTTGCATTATAAGAGTATTCACACCAAGTTTGAGCTGCTTTCCGGAAATTTGTAGGGTCAGGTATGCGTGGATGGCCTCTTCGCGAGTTGTAATGTAGTGCAACTTCTATGGATAAATTAGGCCCACGCTTCAACAGGCTCTGAGTAAAGTGCAGAGGATTTTGAATGTAATCCTTGCCTCCACCAGGAGCCAGTAAAGCACTTTAGGAGCTGGTTTATTGTGATGCTGCCTCTGCAGCTTCAGGCAAAATCTGGCACCTGGTTCTGAAGCCTTTGCAGTTGATGGGTTTCTTTGGGACTTCAGTGTAAATGACATTAGAAAAGAAGAGGCATGCCATCATTAAGGGTCTTGTCAATTAAACTCCGAAGTCTGTACAGAGAAGTTTCCAAAGCAGAGAGAACTGCACGTTGATGCTTTTGGCCACCCCATTTATTGGGGGGTGGTATAAGAGAATTCAGAAACGAACAGGACCCAGGACAGCTGTTGAGGGAGTTGGGCCGAGATTTGGAGACCATGGGAACATCTGCACCCATGATATAACAGGTCTTACAGAATGCCCCATCTATGACATCTTCCAGCTCCCTAAGAGTAAATGTGCCTTTTTTCTTTTAACGCTCAACAGGTCTAGAGTTGTATCTGTTCCTCTTGCTTGTCCCATCACATCTGCCAAGCATACAAAGTATCTATTACGACTCTTGCATACAACTAACGTAATACATGTCAGTACATATTTTGCGCTGAAGCATACTGCCCGCTGGTCTGTGATTCTTACAAGTCTGCTACATACAAAGAGGGCCTGCACCAAATGGGCCTGTTCACGTTTACCAGTTTTATTTTTCCAAGAACTGTTGGAAGTGTCTTGCTCGTAGAAAAGACGGCTACTTCCTAGCAATGCTGTAATACAACACTCTGTTTACACTACTCAAATCATTGCTGTCACGGTACACATGTGATGGTATGCAAAGGAAAAAGAGGACAGGGAAAAAGGCGGGTCTCAGAATCAGATATAATGAAAGAGAACAAAGCCACGACCTGCTCTGTTTGATAAGGTACACAGGAGACGGACGAATCATTTATTGGTTTATTTACACTTCGGAGACGGTCTTATGCAGAACTATAGTTGAAAGAATGTATTTTCATATTTTTAGGTGTACACTTGAATAACCCAAAATACTGCGCGACCTCAAGGAGAAAAACTGGATTAACAGTGGTTTGTTGCCCAGAAGGCCTAGTGTACTGCAAACAACAATAGAGCACTGATGAAAGAGGGACATGGACACGCGTTGTTGTGAAAAGGCTGAACTATAACTCAAAAACAATGTTATCCATTGATCTAAAGCATCACACAAGCCCGCTGTCAAGAGCAACCCGGCTTTGTTTACAGCCCTGGAGGGCTGTTTTGGATGAAGCAGGTATGTCTGCTAAGTTTATCAATCATTGGGCGCAAACCCCGCAATAAAGGGCTGCACATTTTATGGCAGGGTGCATTTCCTTTCTATCGCAAATTGCAATCAATATATTCCCCATATTTTAAAACCTGCAATTACATCAAAAAGTTTGGCACCAGTCATCCTTTCACCCTCAAAGTGCTCTAAACATGTCGTCTTCTCGTTCATTTATTAGAATGTGCCAAGACATGGAACTCCCTCCCCATCCACCTCCAGCTGACACAGGACCATCTCGCCTTCAGGAAACAACTCAAGACCTGGCTGTTCGAGCAGTAGCGGACCCCCTCCCCCAAGCGCCTTGAGACCCTTCCGGGTGAGTAGCGCGCTATACAAATGCTATGATTGATTGAATGATTGATATAGTGCTCATGGCATCCCCAGTCCATCCAACACCATACTGACAACCCCAAACAGGTCACCAGTGCGTATTGAATATCTCAGGAGTGTGTTTTTGACTGATTAAGTAGCGTTTAAAAATATGAAGCTTCCTTTACATTATAGCATAACTCTGCGTATATGCTGGGGAGCATCAAAGTGAAAAGTATGAGTTTCTTGGTGAACATTTGCACACCAATGGACTGTTTCACAAAGGCAACTTAGACTGTTGAGTAAGATTACTACTTTCAGCATTCACAAATTCTGAATGTAAACTTACTATAAAACAGTAAGTTACGTGTCTCCACCCTTGAGTATTGCAATTGGCTTACTCTCGTGTGTGTGGGTGACCTCCTTCCCTAAACCCATCTCTTGCTCGCCTGTAAACTTCATTAGTTCTCTCTAATCCCATTCTCTTTTGTAGAAAGTCCGGCAATTCTTTAAGCCACCCCGAGACCTCCCACATTTAGTACTAAAACCTATTTTTACATGTGCGTAGACTCCAGAGTCGGGCAAAGTATAGGTAATGTGAGGCATAAAATTCCACACGTAGTTTGTGAATTGCAATTTGTAATATGCTGTGTGCTACTACAAAATGTACTACAAAGTGCAGTTTGTGAATCAGGCTCCCACTGTTTTTTTCAATAGAACATGAGTTCCCACTAAAAAAGCAGAGTCAAAATACACTAAAGGGCCGTGGCCTGGTGCCCCATCATGGTGGCTGCTCAGTTTGGGCCTTATCTTAGCACCTGCTTTTCGGCTACTGGTATCATTTCAAACTCAGGTTGAAAGTCCGTAAATGATGGGAAAACTTCCCTGAGGTGACGAGGAGACTAAGGGCTTTATTGCGATCTTACCTGGATCAAATTGACGCAGTGGAGGCTAGTGCAGCATTTAATTTGTATAAGAGTTTGAAGGTGGTGGACATCAGCACTCACCTTTAGAGACAGGAAGACCTGCAAGTGGGAAAAAATTCACTCCGGGAACTCATAAATTGGAGGTCCAGGTGTGATATCTGAATGGGGGAGGAGTCAAGAGAGGCGGCGTATTGAAAAGCAAAATCTGACAATTAACGTATACATTTAATTTCGTTTCTTTAAAATCTGCAGCAAAGAAATTAGCAACAATAACAAATATGACAGAAAGTCTGTTCTGGCAAACTTATTTGGTCACAAAGAGCCTAGATTTTAAATTAACTTATTGAGTTAAGGCATCTGCCACAGAAAGCTTTGTGTGTCCAGCAATTTTAAGGGGTTAATAATACCTGGTGATTAATGGATTTCCTGGACAGATCTGTGTTTCAACTAGTCAGAGTTTTGAGTTGTAAAGTAGCATAGAGGGTGATTGTACCTGCTGCAAAGCACTTCATGTAACATGAAGATCACAGATTGATATTTTTTGTATATAGGTACAGATCCCTTTTTGACTTGCAGTTCATAAGTTTCAATCTTTCTAATATAGCACAGTGAGCTATGAAACAGCATCAAAGGACTGCATGAAACCTGCAAGGCACGACTTTAGACCTAATTTATTTTCTCAATCTGTTACTATTTTAAGGCTGCTAAAATATTTCCTTTGTGTATTAATACAGTGTTATTAGTACAGACAACCCCATCCACTGCATTCGTTTTTTAAACCCTTGCTTTGCACTTCGTTTGTCCATGTACTCTTAAAATCTAATGCCAATCAGCATGGATGATATGTGACTCGTACCCCTTGTAACACATATGACATTCTTACAGTGCATTCATATCTTTTACACACAGGGGTTGAACAAAGTAAAACATCTGCCTCCAAGTCATTGCTTCTTGTGTGGTTTCCCTTCATTCAATTGGAATCTTGGTGTTAGGCTCTAGACAGCTCCCAGCCAGGATGGTACTGGAAAAAAGAGAAAGGCTGATGCCTCTTTGAATAAGGTCTTTGCTTTGGGGCCATTTGGAAGTAAATAAGAACCCCCCCCTTACAGCCTACACTAGACCGTGATGACCTCGTCAATTACCAGCTCATCACCGACATACCATTCATCAGCAAGATTGCTGAAAAAGCAGTCTATGCTTAACTCCAAGATCACATCAATGATAACATCTTATGCATGACTAACAGTCTGGCCTTGATCATGCTGCATCACTAAGGCTGCTACCTTACACAATGCAGACTACAGGTCTTCCAATTTTTTAATGCCGTCCCCCACTCCAGTGGAAAAAATTATTATCGGCCCCCCTCAGACTTTCACAATTATTCAATTAAATTGGCAATGTTTAAGTATGTCTAGACTTTTTTGTTACCGTTTTAAAAATGAAATCAAATACACAATTTCCAAACATACTATTCTGGTTGGACAGGCCTTACTAACCTGTAAAATATCCACAGTGTAATTATTAGAAATGGGGATGGCCACTTTGGAAATAAAGTGGAGTCCCTTCACCTTTGATACATACTCCCAAGTTAGGATGTAAATGACAAAAAAATGTTAGGGTTGTCCCATTGCAGAGCGGCTTACTGCCACTAATTTTTGCTGCTTAAAACAGAACAGTTATCAGCATAATGCTTCTTTTGGCCAGAGCCTGGCACCCCCCTGGGAACACCTGAGGCACCCCTAGGGCGGTCCGTCCCCAGTTTGAAGACCCCTGGTGTAGACAATGCCCTCCTAACCACACATGAAGCTTCCGGATACAGCTGGACCTCTCAGCTGCCTTCAACACTGTCAGCCATCCCACCCTCATACGCACCCTCTAGTTTTGAACTGAATTCACAGGCAACGTCTTTCACTAGTTCTCCTACCATCACCCATTTTTTCACAAAGGCACCTTCAGTCCCAAAAGATCCCTTTAACCTGCTGAGTCCCCAGGGGTTCCATACTGTTTCCTGTTATCTTCAACCTCTACATGCAGCAGGCCTCTTTCATCCATACACCCAAGATCTGTAAAAACATCTCTGTATTCATCACAGGTGCCCCAAATCTGATGTAATTTAAAAAAGAGATGAAGACTCACCTCTCTAAAGAACACTACATCACAGACTTCTCAAGACCTGGTTGTTCGAGCAATAGCAGCACCCCTCCCCCCCTTAGAACCTTAAGATCCTCCATCCAGGGTGAGTAGTGCGCAGTACAAATGTTTGATTGATTAGTTGATTGAATGCATTAGCCATCCATAATCGTCCTACTTATCCTAGCACTTGTCAACTTTATGCTTGTCTTTGACGCTGTACAGTGCTAAGCTGCCTTTGGCTAGGTTTGAGCTATAGAAATACTATTTACATACATACATATCAACTGCAGGTTGCTCCTCAGAATGGAAAGCAGACAAAGGGCCTCATTATGATGGAGGATTTTCCGCCTCCTCCGGGCCGGCGGAAGCCACCTCCGGCCCGGAGGAGGCGGAAAATCCTCTGCGGAGTCACCAAAGACCCACTGCCGCATTACGATGGCTGGTGGGTCTTGGTTTCTGTCCGCAGCTTTTCCGCCGCGGTCGGATTACAACCGCGGCGGAAAAGCTCTCATTTGGCTGGCAGTTTCTATCAGACACCGTCAGCCAAATTAGGAAGCATTTGTAAATATGCTTTTCCGCGGCGGTTTTTCTGCCGTGGAAAAGCATGTGTACTTTTGATTTTGGGGGCCCGTTGCGGGCCCCCAGGGTGTAGGCGGGTGGGGGGTGCACATGGGGGGGTACCTATGGTACCCCCCAGTATTTACATGCACAAAGCGGCAGGCACCGCGCGGTGCCTGCCGCTTTGTGCATGTAAATGTTAAACATGCACTTTTAACATTGCGGCGGGTGCTGCTTGAAGCTGCACCCGCCACAATGTTAAATATCCAGGATGTGACCGCCAGGGTGGCGGTCACATCCTAATTTGCACAGAGGGACCGCCGCTGCCCCTGCGGACGGTCCCTCCACCTCTGGGGTGGCGGACGGACGCAAGTCCGTCCGCCATCCTAATCGGCCCCAAAGTATGGGAGCTGTTGAATGTTTTCCGACATCAGCAAATTATGCATATATTTGTTGGATTTCTCAAATGGACAAACATAAATCCTAGAACGCTAACCATGGACATGTTGCCTTGAATGTCTGGAGTGCAGCTCTACAAAATATGTATGGGTTTCCGTAGGGAATTCAATCGGCACAATTACTTATGTAATATTACCACAGATCACAAATGTGTGGCAGAATCACTGTTTATAGTTCACTTTTCATTTCATAAGAGATACCAAACTCAGGACTATATAAAAAAGGTTGAAAACTATACATTTTCTAATTCTGTATGACCTACGGACTGTATGAGAGAAGCCAGACCTCCATTTTTCTGACTTGCAAGCAGAACACTCTGAACATGGTATTTGTCAGATTTTCACTCCCGTTATCACCCCACTACTGAGGTAAAAAAACTGTCCATTCAAGGCCCATAAGCCTGCCGAATCGACGACGAAGCGAGACTGACGTCATTCAGCGCATGAGGACACGATCGCGTCAGTGCGGTGAAACAGGATCCAGAAAGTCACCGGCCGGCGTCTCAAGGTACCGCATGACCCACAGCGCCCTCACTGAAAAACAAAAAGTGGCAGTGCTCTGGTGGTCCTGGAGAGGCCCCGGTAGAGCCCCCGCTGACAACCGAAGGGCGCGGATGCGCAGTTAAGATCAGCCGCGCTCAGTGAACCATCAAGCCCTGAAGTGCGCGGTCCACACGCAGCAAGATACAGTGCAGCTCACGCAATTAACTGCCTGACAGGGGAGCCGATAACCATTGGACCAGCCCACCGAGCCAAAGATAGAAACAAACAAGCATTGGCACGGCATATCACATCGACTGCCGGAACAAACAACATTGGCAAAACCAACCACTCTTGAACTGGCATACCAAGACAAACATAGAAGCAAAGAAGCATTGGCGCAGCTTATCACATTGACTACAGGCCCAAACAAGCATTGGCAAAACCATGACTGAACCAGCTACCACTGCAGCCGCTCCACAGCCAGCACCTCCGGCGGCACCACCAGTGCATGCACACTCACAAGTCAGTGCGCTCCCACTGTTCAGTGAATTGATTGATCCTGCCACCACATCACTGAGGTGGAATGTGTGGATTGGCCGTTTAGATAAATATTTTATCGCAACAAGAGAGACAGGGCGCCGTAAAGAGATCATTGCTACTACATTTTGCAGGTGGCGAAATCTACAAACTATTTGTCATCTGCCAGAGAGTCCACTGACTACGATGCTGCGGTTCGAACGCTTAATGTCCATTTTGACCCCCAACTTAACCCAGACTATGAACGTTTTGAGTTGCGGCAAGCCCGTCAAAGGGAGGGTGAATCCATGGACACATTCCATGCCCGCCTCAGAGAACAGGCCAGCACCTGTACTGAGGATGACCAAGACAAAGAAGTACAGGCACAGGCCATCCAAGGATGCCGCAACAAGACCCTGCGGACCCTCATCCTCAGGCAACCGCGTATCTCCCTGGAGGATATACTAATCCTAGCACGTTCCCATGAACTATCAGAAGTCAGGGCTACGGTCATGGAAGCAGCGCTTAACAAACCAAACGAACCTGCAGTGACCGTCAAGACAGAGCGAGTGGATGCAGCTCGCATCCCCGCTGGTGGAGGCCGGGGACGTTGACCCACCAGAAGACTGCGACAGTCCCAATGCGGATACTGTGGGAGAGAGGAACAACCCCAAAATGACTGCCCAGCAAAGGGCAAAATATGCTCGAAGTGTGGAATCCCCAATCACTTTTCGAGTGCATGTCTAGGTGTCATGCGAAACAGAGGAACTCCTGGGAGAAGACCCCCAGCTAGATCAGTGAGACACCTCTCACTAGACGAGCCCAACAAGTCAAGGATGCCGAGAACACAGACACCGCGTAGGCCATACATCGAAGATTCCTCCACCGATGAAGAGGAGGAGTGCTACCTCGTCTCCTTCGTGAGTGACCTGAAGCGGAGGCGGCATCCCCAGCCTACATGTGCCATTGAAATTGCAGAGTCACCTGTCACGGCCCTCATCGACACCGGAGCGTCTGTAAATGTCATGGGGAGTCAGCACTACAAAAAACTCAACCCAAGGCCAACGCTCGTGCCATCCAAAGTGAGGATACTCACATAAAGCAGCCAAACGCCACTTCCTCTGAAGGGGGAAAAGGACCATACAGGTGAAGTCAGAAGACCGCGAAGTCACAACGACATTCCATGTAGTCGACAGGGAAGCAGACATATTGGTAGGAAGCCATACCGTAGAAGACTTAAGCCTGATAACATTCGCTAACGCAGTAAAGACACTACAGACCGAGGACATGTTAGAGCTGTTCCCACAATTGTTCAAAGGGTTAGGGTGCATGAAGCGACCACCAGTAAAACTACATATCGACACATTGATAAAGCCAGTTGCCCTGCGACACCGGCATATCCGGTTCCATTTGCGCCCACTGGTAGAACAAGCGCTACAAATGATTGAACAACAAGGAGTGATAGAAAAAGTTACTGGGCCAACTCCCTGGGTGTCGCTCATGGTTTTAGCCAAAAAACCAAAGCAACCCGGCCAAATCAGACTCTGCATAGATATGAGGATGCCCAACCAGGCAAAACACAGGGAGAGACACTTGACACCAACGGTTGATGACATACTCGCTGACCTCAATGGGTCTCAGGGGTTTTCGAAACTAGACCTCAACGTCGGATATCACCGGTTAAGACTAGCTGAAGAAAGCAGATACATAACCACATTTTCAACACACCTGGGGCACAGGCATTATAAAAGACTGAACTTTGGAATATCGTCGGCTGCAGAGATCTTTCAAAACACTGGTAGAGTTGTTCTGTCCAGTCTACAAGGGGTGCTCAATGTCAGCGATGACCTTCGGATACATTCGACAACACTTGAAGAGCATCACCGACGGCTCTGAGCCACCCTCCAGCGTCTGGCAGATCATGGAGTCGCCCTCCACAAAGAGAAATGTAAATTCTTAAACAAAACCATTGAATTCTTTGGGTATGTGTTTAGCCAAGAGGGGGTAAAGGATGACCCCAGGAAGTCTCAAGCCATCCAGCTTGCTCCTGCGCCCACAACTGTATTGGAGGTTCGGAGTTTCCTGGGCATGGCGACATACTGTGGGAGGTTCATACCCAACCTCGCCACTATCGTAGAAATGCTGAAAAGCTTGACGAAGAAAGAGGCTGCATGGAAATGGGGCCTAGCAGAAGAAGAAGCTTTTTGCAAAGTGAAGTCAGCCCTGCAAGAGAAGACGACCATGGCCTACTTCGACACCACACGGCCAACAGAACTAACAGTGGACTCCAGCCCGGTGGGGTTAGGAGCCCTACAGACGCAGGAAACGGAACCAGGGACATGGGTTCCTCTGGCAGTCGCGAGCAAAGCATGGACAGCAACGGAAACTCGACATTCGCAGATCGAACGAGAAGCGCTTGCTATCAAGTGGGCATGCAACCACTTTCATCTATATATCTGCGGGCACCCAATCTGCGTGGTAACTGACCATCTGCCACTGCTCCTGCTGTTCAAGGGTACTGCTCCTCACCCGCCACCCAGAATCGAAAGGTGGGCGATCCAGCTTTAATACTATCAACTGGACTTGGTTTACCGACCTGGTGCAAAGAACCCAGTTGACTTCTTGTCACGTCATCCGGCTGATCCCACAGACAGAAACTCCGAGCAAGAGAAACAGACCAAAGACTTTATCAACATGATCACTCAGTGGGCATGCCCAAAAGCCCTCACTATCCCAGAGATCGAAGCCCACACACGAACTGACATGGTACTCGAGATAGTACTGGACGCCTTGAAGAAAGGCTCATGGACGGGTTTTCTCCATGACGTCAATGGGTGGAACGAGGCAGAACGGACTCGCCTAGTTAAGGTCTGGAAAGTACACAAAGAACTAAGCGCCGCAGCCAGTAGCATCGTGTTGAGGGGGTCATGCATCGTAATACCTCTAAGCCTCCAAGAACAAGCTACTGCTCTGGCACATGAAGGACACCAAGGTAAAAGAAGAATGAAATCCAGAATGAGGGAAAAAGTGTGGTTCCCAGGTCTAGAAGAAGCCGTAGATGACTTTGAGCGCAAGTGCCAAGCATGCCAACTCACTGGAAACCCTGAGTCGCCGGCCCCAGTGATAACTGAAGACCCAGCTCCGTCACCCTGGTCATGGATACGGCTCGACTTTGGGAGTTTTCCAGACGGTCGGACCACCGCGCTCTGATCGACGGCTACCCAAGGTACCCGACCGTGGAAGTACTACCCTCCACTGCATTTAAACACCTACTACCGATGCTGGAAAAGCCTTTTGCCCTGGCCTCCACCTTGGGGGTGCCCAGGAGTGGACACCTCACAGGGAAAGCCAGGATGGGTTCCACAGCGGTATTCGTACAAGCGCCTTGAGATCCTTGCGGGTGAGTAGTGCGCTATACAAGTATCAATTTACATATTTGGGCTGCCACACATAGTCAAGACAGATAATGGGCCCCCATTCCAAGGCAGCCAGTTCAAGTATGTGGCTAGGAATAAAACATTCACGCATCACTAAACAGTGGCCCCAGGCCAACGGGGAGGCTGAATGATTCATGCAGACCCTCAACAAAATCCTACGCATAGCAGTAGCCGAACAGTCAGACCCGGAAATCGCCAACAGAGATTTCTGCGAGAGTACCGGAGCACTCCTCATTGCACAACTCAGAGGGCACTGTGGTCGCTGATGCTATCCGGACACCGACGGGACACCATCCTGGTTGCTGAGAACTGGGTGCCCGAGTCATATAATCCCGTGGACACTCAAGCCCGAAGGTTAGCAACCAATGAGAAGGCCAGTCAGCGGCGAAGAGCACAACCACAGCTGATGGTGCCTGGATGTACCATCCTGGTGAGGAATCGTCGGAGTGGGGGAAAATTCCACAAGCCCTATGAACCAGTGCTGTGGACAGTCAGGGCAGTTAAGGGAACTTCTTTCACGGCAGAAAAGAACGGAGAAGTAATCACTCGAAATGTCTCCTGGTTCAAAGAAGTACTCACTCCGGAGCGCGGAAGGGCTCGGCCCGAGTTGCCCTGCAGCAGTGAACTAGAGTGAGAAATTGTTGAGCCGGACCCCGCTGAGGACCACGCGCCGAATCCAGCAGCACCTGAATTACCGGTGGACACGGGATCAAGAATTTCACCCAGCAAAATAGACGCAGCCATGCCAAGGACAAGCCTAACCTCTTGTCAACGTCATAACGACTTGAGACCGAACCCAAAGCCAACCTAAAGACTTGCGGATTTTGTGTGCTAATTTCTCTTTACTTTTAATTTTGTTTTGAACCGATTTGGGATGGGATGTAGCGGTCTAGTTGTTCACCGCTAGCCACCTCGGGACCCCTACCCGGAAGCACACCTATACTTTGTAGCACCTTCTGGCCAGGCATGGCAAGAAGGCTACAAATAAACGGGCCAGGGTCGCTCGGGACTTCCGGCCCACACAAGTGCATTGCCCAACGTGTCTGTGTCCCTCATTGGAGCGCGCAGGGCGCGACCCCACACGCGAAATGTTTTCACTCCTGACAATAAGCAAAGTATCGTCATCGACACTCGGAGGTACTGTGGTGATTTACTTTTACAATTTGGTGACGAACTACTGTTGGTGCATTCCGGCTGTTCCACATGTGCGACGACCTCTACACACAAGATCATTGCTTTTTAATAAAAAAAAGTTTATTTCTCATCCTTCTTGCTCTGAGGGCAATCACCCGATGAGGAACGATTGAGGTTTTAAGCTGAGGAACAATTGGAGATTTGGAGCATTATGGGTATCATTCAAGCCCCGACTCAGAGGTATTTGTAACACTAATTACTTTACATCCTCGTCAAGGGTGGTGGAAGTTATGCATATATGCTTTTCTCCTTCTGCGTGTGACTCCTGAGTTAGTCCGTCCGTCAGCTCTACGCCATCTTTTCAGAGTCCTCGTGCTTCAAGCAAACTGCCACACTTCTACGAGTGCATCTACGTGAGCAAGATTATTAAATCATGTATCACGTATCCGACACTTTGCTTTAGGATTTCGGATGTGTTCAGTAACACACACACACTGTAAAACTTCACAGTGTGTCCCAAGAGTTGCTGTCAGGAATCATCCGGTTCAGTGCATCCTGTGCATGTCAGTGACACGCGCACTACTCACTTCTAAAAAACAAATCATTGCATCTTATGTGATAAGCACACTTATGGATTTCTATCTTGGATCATTTGGCACATGTTAATGATGCGTACACTGGTTACTGATGCAAAGTCTTTAGTGGGAATATTCACTTTTAAAGTTTCTGCACGCGTTCAGTAACACATACACTAGTTATTTGGCTTACCCATTTGACAGTGACAACTGCAACAAGCACACAACAACATTCTTGTGCATATTCAGTGATGAGCACACTACTGCATATCGTGAGAGAAGTTGTGGATTTACTGTGGCATGCAAACTTATTTGTCTGTGTTCCAAAAACTGACGCTGATAATAAATCACCCCGATGTGTGTGTACATTTGGAAAATCATTTGGTTGCTTTTGTGCTTTGGGGGTGTTTTACCTAATGTCTGAGTGTCATCATCGTGCAAAGTGTTAATGCCTCACCATCATCTTACAAACACCAGGGGGTCCTCCAATAAGTTGGAAGCCCCAGTTTAGAGCTTTTACAAAGTATTTGGGTGCCTTTGCGGGTAATAGGTTCTGCCCAAAAAAGAAAATAATTTTGCTTGAACATAATTCAGGCTTGGAGGGACAGGCAATATATGAACATGTACCACCATTACATGAGGTTTCTGATTAAGAGAATGAGCTTGATGAATATTAGGATGCGGTTAAAAAGTTGGAAAAACAATTTGATGTTCAACCACGTTTGATTGTCAGTAGGCACAAATGTTTTTAGTTGTTATTAGCAAGACCAGGCAGAGTCGATGGACTAGTACGTACCAGCTAAGCGTATTTTGACTGCTGACTGTGAATTTGAAAAGGTCACCACCCAGTTCATCAGAGATCAAATAGTTTTAATATGCTGGGATAAAAAAAGTCAGGTCAAATCGCTTACTTTAAATAACCCTTCACTTACTGAGCCTATTGTTGTGGTCAAAAGCATTGAGATTTCCCATAAGGCGTCCAAGGAACTAATCAAAAAAGAAACTATTAGGTTTCACTCAATTGCAGGAAATGTTACAAAAGATCAGCATATTTATAGGTTTGGGTCCCAGAAGAAGAAGTACAATTTCATAAAGGGGGACACGAGTCAAAGCATTCCTAGTATATGTGGTTTTCCAATTCATTCTCACATGGGCCATTCTTATTTAGCAAAAAATGCAACTTCTAAAAGTTGCGGTAAGGTTGGGCATTTTGCCATGGTTTGCCAGAGCAGTAAAAATAGAGTCAATGTTCTCGCTGAATGATAAAGCGGGGATGAAGCACTTGAGCTAATGGAGAGAACAAAATATCTTGAGTTGGTTATTACAGGTGGAGAGGAGTCTTATTGTATTGATCCCTTTTCTAAAATTTGTGAGGATGGGAAGACTCTGAATTTACTGGTGGACATGGTGTCAAGATGACCTCATCACTGAAGAATTATTCAACAGTAAATGGTCAAGGAACGAGTTGTTGCCACTCGATATGTCTAGTATCAGTCAGTCATTCAATTACTTTATTAGATACTTATAGTATAAGATCAAAAAAGTTCAGGTGAATACAATTTAAAAACGTTAATCAATCAGTGCAAATTCAAGGGTTATATACATGTCAGTATAAAAATAATAAAAACAATTATAACAATCACAGATAAAAAAATAAACAGTTAATAAAAGCTGTTTAAAATTAATTCAATAGTGTTGTGCTGCCGCCTGATCTTCCATGATTGGTTTAAAAAAGATGCCACTGAAAAGCAAACCATAGTATTAGGCAGAGATTGTAAAAAGAACATTGCTACACAACATTGTTTAAAATGGAGTTTGCACATCAGGGGGAGGATAAATCTTTTACGAGGTTCCCTGTAAAATTTGAAGAAAAAGAAGATATGTAAATTTGATTGCGCAGGGGAGCCATCACAGGGACAAAAGGGTAAATCATTTATAGAATAGATTCCTTAGGGTGTGCCAGCATACACAGAATAAAATATAATCGGAATCTAATTAAAAGGAATTTGTGGCGTGGGTTTGTCACAGTAAATAAGTATGACATTGTCTCTTCCGGACGCTTCGGGCCTTCAAGGTATAATTTTGCCAATAGCTTTGTGCAGTTTGTTTGCAGCCTAGCATCTTCTCTTTGTTTAAAAAGACAGGCTTTTAGCTCCCGTTTTGAAATGATCATACAGTCTCTAGGGGTAACAAATAGATGCTCCAAGCCTAAGGAGGAAAGAGTAGCTTTCATGTAGGAAATCCATGGAATCCTATGGGCATTTTCCATGGCTAGACAATCTTCAATTAATTTTTGGGTAGTCTGAATAGACTCCCTTCTCCAAATGGAGTGACACAGGCCAATTGGAGCCATAGAGATTGTATCAGACAGATATGGGACCTCCAATTCTGTGTCGGTGGTAAAGTTAGTGCAGCTAACGGGGAGGCCCATTCATTTTTTCCAAAAGATATCCTCTATCACTTGGAGGGCATACGGATTAATATGGCCCTATATGCCTGCCCCATATGTTGCTACTGATACTGATTTGGCTGCATAGACCTTTCTTACCATATCGATAGGTTTCGCCGCGAGTTTTTTAATGAAGGAGTGGAGAGCAATGATACTTCTCTCAAGTGATAGCCCTCTAGTAGCAAGCATATGGGACCATGAAAGCTGCCTGTCAAATGTTACGCCCAGCGAAGAAAAAAGGTATCGGTATGGGCTATTTTTTTCCCTGAAATATAAAAACTCGGTACCTTCCTATCCTTCCGGCCAGGTGTTAGAATAAAAGACTTTGCCTCATTTATTTTATTTTTAAAAAAAGTTTTATATAACACTAGCTTGACCCGTGGGTATTAGAGCGCTTTACATGCACACATGAGAGAAAAATAGCATTACATAGCAGGGACCTAAGGAAGCAAATAAAGATATAAGCAAAACAAAACAATTAGGCATACAGTGAGGGGAGGGAGAAAAACGCAGGTGGTTGGACATAGTCAAGTAAACATCTATCTTTGATGATCAAGTGAGAGGTGATTCAACTAGGTTATTGAAGTCTAGGTTAGTTGACTTTGTCGGTAAAGTATTTGTTGAGGAGATGGCGTTTCAGATCCCTTTTGAAGCAGGAGAAGGAGGGGTGGCATTTGAGGTCTCTGGGAAGTGTGTTCCACAACCTGGGTACACTACCAGAAAAGGATTGGCACTGAGTGGTTTTCCTTTTCAATTTCAGAGGGATGAGAAGAAGAGAGTTGGAGCATTTCAGAGTTCTGGATTTTCCTGCTTTTACTAGTTTGCTGTTAAGGTAGTTGGGGGAAGGTGAGTGAAGGGTTTTGTGTATGATGCACGCCAGTTTGTACATACATCTAACTTCCATGGGAAGCCAGTTGAGGGTTGGTGTGAAGTGTTCAAATCTTTTTATACCAGTTATGAGTTGAGTTGCCATGTTAAGGACTGACCTTAGTGGGGCTAGGTGAGATTTTGGTGTCCCTGTTAGGATGGCGGTCCCATAGTCCAGTTTAGAGAGGACTAGGGATTGTACTATTGTCTTGAGATCATCTTGGGGAATGAAAGGTTTAATTTTCTTGAGGTGTTTCAGTGAGTACAGCGTACCTTTTGCAGAGTTCTTGATGTGGTCCTTCATTGATAAGTTTTTGTCCAGGGTAATGCCTAGTGACTTAACCGAGTCAGATACGACGAAGGAGCAGTTTAAGGCATCAAGATTCTCGAGCCAGTCTTGGATTGGTCAGTGGTTACTTTTTGGTGCGACCAGTATTAATTCAGTTTTGTCCAGGTTCAGCTTTAAGTGGTTTACGTTAAACCAAGTTTGATCTTGGTTAGTGTGACGTTGAGGTGTCGGATGTCGCTGGGTGATTTGATTTTGTAGTAGATTGGTGTGTCATCTGCATATATGTGGTAGTTAACTCCTGCTTGTTTCACAATGATTGTAAGGGGTTCCATGAAGAGATTGAAGAGGGATGGTGAGAGGATCGAGCCCTGTGGGACCCTAAGTGTGACTTGTGTTGGTCTAGAGAGACAGGAGTTGATTTTAATTTGTTGCAAACGGTGCTGAAGGAAGGAAGTGAACCATTTTAGTACTATGCCATTACTGCCAGAGCGCCTCTTCAAGGTCTCAAGTAAAGCTGGATGATTTATTGTGTTGAATGCCGCTGATAGGTCAATAAGGATGAGGCGACAAGCTTCACCTTCATCTAAGGCTTTGTGGATATCGTCAGTAATATTGAGCATAGCTGTTTCGGTGCTACAATGAATCCCGATTGAAGGGTGTCGAGGAGATTGAAATCATCAATGTGTTTGTTAAGTTGTTGGAGAACATACTTCTCCAATGTTTTAGCTAGGAACGGGAGGATGGAGATAGGTCTGAGGTTGTTGAGATCATTAGGGTAGGCCCCTGGTTTCTTGAGTATGGGTGTGATTTGTCCTAGTTGAAGGGAATCTGGGACACAGCCTGATGTGAGAGAGGAATTGATGATTTTTGTCCAGAAAGGGGCAATGATGTGGTTGAGTTTTTTTTACTATTGTGGATGGGAGGGGGTCCATAGTGTGGTAAGTAGGCTTTACGCTGGCAATTATATTGAAGACCACGTTTTCTGACATGAGTTCGAAGTCTGACCAATAAGCATCCTTTTTCGGCTGGAAGCGGACCCGGTTGTACTTGGTATAATTTCGTTCTGTTTGGTTAAGGGTGCTTAAAGGGGGGGTCGGTTGAGAGGGACAGAGGATTTGAGGTTTGGATGATAAAGTCACAAAAATTGAACAATCTATCAGTGAAAAACCTGGCAATCTTTTCGCATCGATCCTTGGTGGCTTTTATTTTGTGTGGGGATATGCCTATTGTTTGACTTTTAACAATGTTGAAGAGTTCTCTAGGTCTAATCATCTCCTGGTCCAGTTGGCAGCGGAAGAAAGAGGCATTTTCTCTAAAAAATGTGTTTTTTATATGCCAACCGCGCAGATCTAAGTTGCGCGAGGTGTAATGTCGAAGGATTTAGTTTCCAAGTCCATTCCGAATGTCTGAGTTGTCGTCTTTCATTATTAAGATCCACATTGAACCAAGATTTAGATTTGGTAGATCTCATATACTTGTGTTTGAGTAGCGCTACTTGATCTAAAACCTCCGTCATTGTTGAATTAAAGCTGTGAGGTCATCAGCCATCATAGAGGAAGGCTGGAGCTGTAGTCGGGCATGAATCCTGGCTTCAAGTTCGGTTATAGGGACTTCTTTGATGTTCCTGGTCCACTGCTTAGGTTTGCCAGATCGTATTGGTCGATATCTGACAAGGGAGTCAATATTAAACAGCATAAGGAGGTGGTCAGACCAGTCAATGGGAGAAATCGATCTCAGAGAGACCAGCTCATTTTTGGTGAAGATCGCATCCAGAGTTGCTCCTTTGATGTGTGTCGGTTCATTGCAGAGTTGTTTGAGGTTTGTTATTTCAAGCAGGTTGGAGAGGTTCTAGACTGTGGTGTCTTCTGGGTTGTTCCAGTGGATATTGAAGTCACCCAGGAACATGTCTTTCGTGTCAGTTAAGGAGAAACGTGTTATTAGGTCGGTTAGTTCTTCGGCGAAGAGGGTACTCTCCCCAGGAGGATGGTTGATGGGCGAGGTGCCTTTGACTGTAAGTTCCACCCCCAGGTACTCAAAAGTCTGGTATTCTGTAGGGTGTAATGTGGTAAGCGGTATTCCTTCTTTGTGAATGATGGCTAGTCTGCCACCTGTTTTGATCGGTCTGTCGTGTCTGATGATGTTGTATCCTGGGGTGTGAGTAGGTCTAGAATGAGGGTAGAGTGGTCCTTGAGCCAGGATTCTGTGAGGAATGCAATGTCTATTTCTTCAGCGAGTAAAACTTCAGCAATGTCTGTGGCGTGCTGTACCTCTAATCTACAGTTGAGGAGCATGCAGGAAAGAGGACGGGGAGCCTCAATGTTGGTGTGTGCTGTATGGATAGAAGTGTATTGAGCAGGAGCTCTGGGCGAGTGGACAGTTCTAGGTTCTGTTTGTGCCAACTATAACTATCATAGCGAAGGGTGCCGTATTCTGGTTCAATGCGAGGTAAGAGTCGTTGATCTCATCTGCTTCCAGTACTGAGATGGGGCGGAGAGCTCGGCTAGGTCGACGTGCCCGACTCCCCAAAGGAGTGCGGTGTCAAGTGGGGCCATGGAAGAGGCTGTGTGGGGGAAGGCGCGTAGCTACCTGGAGAGTGTGAGCATGGTGGCTTAATCCGGTTGAAAAGGTCTTATTTTAGGATATCGGCAGCTAGGGAGTCTATTTTCTGCTCCATTCGGGTTAGTTGCTGGGTAATTGAGCTTAAAGAGCTTCTTGCTCTCGGCAGAGGAAGTGTATGACTAGGGCTTGTGGAAGGAGAGAGTATTGGGTTTTGTGGTTGAGCGGTGTCATTGGGATTAGGAGTGGGGCTAGGTTGAACATGAGGAGTTGAGTCATTGATGCTTCCAGTCATGAGGATAGGAGGAGGTGTAGTGGGTTTTGGGTCCAAGGGGGAGAGTGAGCAATGGTTAGGAGGAAGTCAGTGTCCAGGGGATTGGCAGTGAGATTAGAAGTGTAGATGGTTTGTGCATGTGGTCGTGGGACAGAGGATGGAAAATGTGCAGTGGTTTGGGGGAGGGAAGGGAAGACGCGATTATCAGTGACGTTGGACATGGAGATGATTTGGGCAGGTGGAATAGGGTCAGTATTGGAGTTAGGGATAGTTTGAGAGGGTAGAGTTGGATCATCTGGGGTCAAGAGGGGAGTGCCCGTAGCGAGTTCAGTCGCGGAAAGAATGTAGTTTGTGTCCAAGCTGCCTAGCTCGAGATCAGCCTTGTGGTGCTTATTAACTGTGAGTTTGCTGGTGCTGGTGGGATCAGTTGATACCTTTATAGTGGGTGTTTGACGACGGAGTGTGATGATGAGGGTAGTGAGATTGTAATGAGTGATGGTGGATGTCCATGAGTTGTAGAGTGGGTCGACAGGGAGGGGAGATTGGATCGGTTCCGTGTTTTTTGTTAGGGATGAAGGGGTTAGGGAAGATTTGATTTGATGGTTCAGTAGAGTTAATGAGAGTAATGTTGGGAAGTGACGATCAAAAGTGGTGAGGTGCGGGTCAGTGGCCTGTATGAGAATGTTTCCTGTTTTGTAGATGGAAATTGTGAGTTCCCCTTTAAAGGTAGGGGAGACTGTTGTGAAGATCTTTTCGCCATAGCGAATATTTACTGATTTGGTGACTTGAAAATGAAGAAGGAAGGTGTTTTTCCACTTTGTTGGGCGATTAGTGTAAAGGAAAAAGTTAGTTTTCGTCTTTCCATTAGTCACGGTGTGGTCGTTGTCTACTATAAGTGTTTCCGGGTGCTGTTTTAAAGTACTGTGCTTAAAGTTCTTTTTAGCATTGCTGGTCAGATTATCTGGTATTTAATGGACCATGAGTTGGGTCCGTAACGCACAAGTTTGGAGTTCCTGGAGGGGTGTAGTGGGCACATAGTTAACAACTAAAAGATCTGGTTCTAAATGAATCAATGGGAGGAGAGGTTAATTGTGCATTTGAGTCCTCAAATTCTCCTTCATCTTGGGTAGGTACAGAGGAAAATTCCTGTTATACTGGGGCCGCGTAGCCCACAAAATGTATGTGTCTCCTTGTGGTTCAGTGTTCCAGCTGTGTCAGTTTATTGGTTATCAGACTCTGAGCCTTTGTTGGCCAACATAGATTACTCAGATGGGGAGGTGCACAAAACCAAAAGCTCCTTTCTTCTTCTTGGGCGTGGTAGACGAGGAAGGCCTCACTTAGTGTCAGGAAGGTCCTTGTGGCCCGAACTCAGAGCATTAAATTAACAACAGGCTCGAGGTTCCTTAGTCTACGCCCCTGATGCTTGGACGGACTCACAGCTGGCCGCAGCACTGAGCAGGGCACATGCAGGGGCAGAAGGAAGGAACATCTGGAGCCCCTGATCCAAACCTGTTCCAAACCAGGGAACTCTCATCACACCTCGGGCCCCGCCAGTCATAAGGGAGCATCGGATCTCGACATTAGAGACCCAATCCACCTCACCTCCAATTGACAGTGCGGCGCACGCACAGCAACTTCAGCCGGCAGTGGGCTCCTCTGTCGCACCACCGGAGGCACCGTCACCAACTCCTCAGTGCAGTGACATGGTTACAAGCCGCAAGGACGGTTCGGCCCGGACAAGTCAGCGCCATATGACCCTAGCAGCGTTCGGCACTCTCCGCCATCCGCCGTGCCCAGCAAGCGCTCCACTCGGTTCAGGAGGCGCGGGCACTCGCTCCCCATTGCGATGTCAGGCAGTCATGACGCAGGAGCAGTTCCGTCTCCTCAACTCCCCAGCAAAGGCATTAGTTTTTAGCCCTAAATTTTGCATGTAGGTTACGTAGAAGTTTAGCAACTTTTGTAGGGCCAGGCCCGTGCGGGCAATTAGCACTGTGTCGTCAGCATACAGGAGGATTGGGGTGCGAGCGATGTTCATTTTGGGGACGTCTGGTGTTGGGTCCGTCAGGGGCGCTTCTACCCCATTGGTGTAGATAGAAAAAATAAAAGGGGCGAGTACGCAACCCTGGTGGACTCCTCTATTAATTGAGAACGCTCTGGTACACTCCCCTTCCCTCCCGTATCTGACGCAGGCTGTGGCTGTTGAGTAAAGCTGCCTGATGAATAGTAGAATAGCCCCATCTGTACCCATTTCCTCCATAGGTGTTCGTGTGCCACGCAGTCAAATGCTGCGGACAAGTCAATAAACACCAGGTATAGTCAGCCGGGATTTGCTTGGGTATACTTGGCGATTAATAGACTAATGTTGAGACACTGATCTTGGGTACCCATACCCCTTTTAAAACCATATTGGACCGGAATTAAAACCTTGC
This sequence comes from Lissotriton helveticus, assembly GCF_964261635.1. Lineage (NCBI taxonomy): Eukaryota > Metazoa > Chordata > Amphibia > Caudata > Salamandridae > Lissotriton > Lissotriton helveticus. The sequence goes on from NC_136067.1 coordinate 379,746,988, forward strand.
TTTTTTTCTGCCCATTCCTCTAAGCGGTTCAATAGAACCCTGCCCAGAGTTTAGCTGGGCTATCCAGCAATGATATTGGCCTATCATTTTTGGGTTCAGAATGGTTTCCCTTTTTGTAAATTGGTATTAAAATTGATTTCTTCCATGAGTCAGGTCGGCCCACTTTTGCGACTGCGTTAAAAACATTTGTCAGCACAGGGCCCCACAGATCTGGCTGGTCAATGAAGAAGTCTATGGGAGTACAGTCTGGTCCTGGCGTTTTATTAGTGGGGCACTGGACAAGGGCTTTTTTAACCTCATAGTATTCAAAGACCAGTGGTGGCTCAATAAAAGGGATCACAGATTGGGGTCAAATATGCGGGAAGAATACCCGACCCAAGATTCCTCATTAACATGGCAATCCAATGTGGGAGCTGTTGGTGGTTTAAGGAAGGGGGCGTTAATAATACTCCAGAAGACCTTGGAGTTTTTTGCAATTGCCGCTTGATAGAGTTGGTCCCATGTTTCGTCCTTCAAAATTTTGATTCTTTTCTTCCTGGCTTCGTTATATTGACAACAAAGTTGCTTCACTAAGGTTTTGTTTCTAGGAATTACCCTCAGGGCCATATGCAAAGTTGATAATGATTTGGTGCATGAATGATCAAACCATCTGGGCCCTGCTGTCATAGTAGTGTGTTTCTCCTAGATGGGTGATACCTAACCTCAGATAATATGGCCTTGAATTCCATAGTTATTTGAGTTGGATTAAAAGTAGGGTCTAGGCATATAAATATGTCCCTTTGGCTCTCTTTAATTATTTTTGGGACAATGGATGCTTTATCTGCTAAGGCCCATTTTAGGGTTATCCCATTTGTTTTTGCAATCGTGGGCTTGATGTGCCCTATCTGCTCCTGAAAAATTCCTGCCCATTTCATTTTTCCAGTATTCGCTGCGGGATCGCTAAAATGTAAGTAGTTGATCTCGCAACTAGAAATAATTTTTTTGAGCGGTTCGGCTGTGATAATGTAATCGATTGTATTACCCTGCGAGGGTGAACCAAACGTATTATATAGCGTGCCAGAAGAAATATCAATCAGATTACAAATCTCTACGTTATTAATCGCTAATAGTCTGTTCAGGGCTTCCCCATAGTGATTATGATTAAAATGGTATAGGGGATCCCCTTCATCATCGTTAAAACCACATGCTGCTGTATGTGAGAGCTGGCAGTAGAGTGCATTAAAATCGCCGAGCCACAGAATTATTGGTGTAACTTTTAAAGTGCTGGAGCAACTATTAATATCTATCTACAACTGATCTGCCACCTTTTTCATATCACCTGAAAAATTATCATTATAAAAATTAACTAAACAATAATATCTTCATCTGAACCATTTATAAATAATAAATGATAAAAAGGGGGAGCATTGTGAAACGAAACAACTTCCACCCGTAGGGTATTTCGTAATAAAGTTAAAATCCCCTGGCTCTACCTGATCTTGCTGGAAGGGCAGCGGTATAAAACGAGAGATAACCATCCCGGTCGGTCTGCTCGATCTCCCATGTTTCCTGGAAACAGATCAGATCATATGTGGTTACAATGTTTATCCAATCTGGGTCCTGGATTTTACTGCTTAAACCAGCGATATTCCAGGTCATGAATGCGATTGGTTTGGACTGATCAAATGTTTCAGTTACACACAATTGTGTTTCAGAAACCCTTAAAGGTGAGTTTTGAACAGGAGTGGGAACACTCCTGTTCGGGGTGTGCCAATCACAACCCTCTAGGTCTGTTAATACATTGAATCTGATATGTGTGGGGAGGGGAGCAGAAAACATGCCCAAAGAGTGTTGGGGAGGATTAGACAAAGGGAGAGGAGCCAGATCCGATACAGGAGATTGTCGACCTCGCAACCCCATTGTATATGGTATATAAAAATAACCCTGTCTAGAATTATATGAAGGAAAGAAAATTGATTTGGTAGGGTACTTTGAGAGTTTATTGTATTTCAATGGTAAGACCATTTTTGGAAAGATTTATGCGGCCAAGAAAGGGCTAAGCATTTTAGGGTGGTACCACCATGGTTTATTTGGAATGACATTGAGGCCAAGGAAGAAAATAAAGATTTCACTGGTAAGTGAGAACAAGCAAATGCATTCTCATACGGACTCTTCTTTTAGCAGCGGGGGACTGAAAGGTTTAAAGGAGATTTTAAAAGCAGTCTTGGTAAGATCAAAGGATTTAAACATAAGATTCGGGTCCAAGAGGGTGCTCTGGTAGTCAAGCATAAGTTGTGAAATCTGCCTTTCAGAATTAGAGAAGACTTAGCAGCTATGTTGGGAAAGATGTGCATTGAAGTGCTATCGAGACTGTAGAACCATCATTGTGGCTGTCTCTTTTAGTCACTGGTAGGAAAACAAATGGAGAATTGAGAGTTTACGGTGATTTGAGGAGTTTGAGTAGTAGGATGATTTGGGTGGAATCCCACGCTTTGCCTTTGATAAAACTGTGATGAGTTTTGCTGTAGCATGCATTTTTAGTAAAATTAAGTTGTCGTCTGCATAACCAAGTCGAATTAGATCAATCATGCAGACATCTTACAGCTTGTGTTTCTCCTGTGGGTACTTTTCAGTTTAAGAGAATGTTGTTTGGTTTCTGCTGCATCAGTGTTCCAACGAATTATGGCATCTGTTCTACATGGTATCAAGGGAGTGATCACTTTTCAGGATGATATTCTTATAGCAGCTAACAACATCCAAGAGCATGATGAGTTGATGCAGTTGGTATTAGAAAGGCCTGAACAGGCTGGCATATTAGCAAACTTGAGCAAATGCGAGTTTGCCAGATCGAGCTTGGAGTATTTAGGTCATGTAATTTTGGAACATGTGGTGGAACCATGCACTGGTTCGGTGGAAGTGATTAGAAACACTTTCATTCCTGACAACAAAGAACAGGTTTTATCCTTTTTGGGAGTTTTTGAATTTCATGCAAGGTTTATCAAAGGCTTTTCTTAGTAAGACCGAAAATCTGAGGGCATTGCTAGAGAAAAACAAAGTCTTTGTTTGGGAAGACAAGTGTCAAATAGACTTTATCATGTTGGAAGAAGTGATTGTGTCAGCTAAGATCAAAGCACCGTTTGATCCTCCTAGTTAGTGTTTAATCACTCTTGATGCCAGTAATAGTGGCTTAGGGGCAACGTTGTCCCAGAAGAGCAATGAAGGCGAGAGAACAGAGGGATTTGCATCTAGGACTCTGAGTGACAATGAGAAAATGTTTTCGGTAAATGAAAATGAGGCGCTAGCATGTTGCTGGGCAATAGAGCGCTTCAAGTGTTTTGTTGGGGGAGGAAGTTCACACTGTTGATGGACCACAAGGTTGAGGATTGCCAGATTGAGTTTGAAATTGTCGCAATACAATTTTGACATCCAGCATATACCAGGAGGGAAGAATATTAGAGCCGATTTCTTGTCAAGGTCACCCCTGCCTTTGATCCCATGGTGTGCACAAGAGGAGAAAAATAATGGGTGTCTCATTGTTGCGATTGATGTGTGCAATTAGGGTGGTTTTGCTGAAGATGATTGGTTCGATTGTTTAAAGATGGATGAGGATTTGACTTTGGTCCAGAAATATGTTATGTAAGGGTGGCCGAAAGAAAAGTCTTTGCCTTTATTTAACGTTGTGGATGGTGAATACTCTAATAGAAGATTCCTCTTCTTAGAAAACTCCATAAGAGCCAGACTGGATATGAAGTTGTTGTTCAATAGTGCTTCCACACACAGCTAGGTGGCACTGGTTGGCTCCATGATGGCTCTGTAATGCCCCAGAAGTGATGAAGCAGAGCTGCATGTAAGCACCACCCCGTGTGCTGCTATCAGTTTCTTATTTTCCCTTTCTGTGCCCTCTGACGCAAAGCATGAACAAATGCTGGTACCAGTGTGCTGCATACCACATTGAGACCTTTTTAGATGATAAAGAGGCCACTCTGCAAAACAGGGAGGTGAGAGGGCAATGAGGTACGCGCTGTTGGGTAGAGTGCCCAACAGAAAGAGCAAGATCGAAATTAAGTAACTTGTTCTTCTGATAGATACTTCTTTTTTTTAAATAAATGTTATTTGTATTTTGCCAAACAAAAAAAAAACACAACAAAATCGGTTACAGCCATGTAGTAACATACATTTGTAGGCCATACATTTATTTATTTATTTTTGACATTTATACAGCACTCTGTTACCCGTAGGTGTCCTGGCGCTAAATATCACACCTTGGGCGAAGTCGGATCGGAAGTTAATTGGTAAACAGTCTTCAGCGCCCTTCTGAAGGGCATAAGGTCAGTAATCATTCTAAGAGCCAGGGGCAGGGCATTCCAGGCCTTGGTAGCGCCCAGAACGAAACTTCTGCTCCCCAGCGTGCTCTCCTAATGCGAGGTACTGCAATCAACCCTACATCAGCAGATCTGAGGTGTCTGGTCGGGCGATACCAATAGAAGTGCTGCCAAAGGAATGATGGCCTAGGCCTCGTAAGGCCTTGAATACCAGGCACAGTGCTTTAAACAAGATTCGCTTTTGCACCGGGAGCCAATGAAGTTTGGCCAACTCCTGGGACATGGGGGCGTATTTTGGGAGGTCCAGAATAAGCCGGGCTGCAGCATTCTGCAGAACCTGCAATTTGTTTAATATGCCCTGTTGGGCGTTGAGAAACAGACTGTTGCAATAATCCAGCCGCGCCAAGACCAGAGTAGTAACCACTGCTTTTCTGCCATTTCCTGGGATAAATGGCAGCATCTTACGAATGGATTTGAGCAGAAAAGCAATGGAGGAGGACAGCGCGTTGACCTGGGGTCGAAAGGTAAGCTGATAATCGATCAACACCCCCAAGTTTTTAACTTTGGGTACGGGAGTGGGAGCCTTACCCATTCGCTCTGGCCACCAGTTTGGACTCCAGAAGTTCACATTTGAGCCAAACATTATGACTTCTGTTTTGGCTGAATTCAATTTAAGACAGTTTACAGCCATCCAGTTTCCGACCGCCAGCATGCAGTCCTGAAATTTCCTGTCTACTCCTTCTTCCTTCCCAGGTAACAAGGACACCACAATCTGGGTGTCATCAGCGTAGGAGGTAAGATCAGAGCCGAAAGCCCGGATTACTGGGGCCAATGAGCTGACATATAAATTAAATAGCGTGGGGCTCAAAGAGGAGCCCTGCGGAACCCCACATGGTAAGACGAAGGGTTTTGATTCAAATTCCCCTAAGGCCACACTCTGAACTTTGCTGGAAAGGAATGCATTGAGTGTGTTGAGCGCATTTCCTTGTACTCCGCATGCCTTCAAGCGGTCGAGCAAAATCACATGGTGGACCGTGTCGAAGGCCGCGGAGAGGTCCAACAACACTAGCGCGGCCCTGCCTTCCACATCGGTCACCGCTCTAATCTCCTCCGTTGTTTTAATTAGGGTGGATTCCATGCTATGGCTAGCTCTGAAACCGTGTTGGGAGGGATCCAGTGCCTGAGTGGCCATGAGAAACGAGCTCAGTTGGGTATTCATCACTTTTTCTATTAATTTGGCTGGTAGAGGGAGCCTCGCTATGGGGCAATAATTGTTTGGATCCCTAACGTCCAAATTTGATTTTTTTAATAGGGGCAGATTTGAAGCATGTTTCTAGCAGGACACAAAGCCTCCTGTCAAGAACATATTATTAAACACGGTCATCAATGATGTAGCTATTGGACCTGGGGCCAGTTTAATCACAGCAACTGGGCAAGGATCTGATGGGGAGCCTGATCTTGCCTCTTGAAGTAAACGCATAATTTCATCAACATTTATCGGGGAAAAACACTCCAGTTTTACCCCTGTGGTAACCTCGGCTGTGTTTCTTGGTGTGTTCGCCGGGCAGATTGGCATATCTAAACCAGAGAAAGCTTTAAAAATTGTCTCTACTTTACCTAGGAAGAATTTGGCTAGTTCCTCACATAGTGCAGGGCTGGTGGGTGTAACCGCAGGTAAAGGGGCAGCCAAAGTGGAAACCGTTTTAAACAATTCCTTCGCTGAGTTCTTGGCGAGGTTTATGCGATTAGTGTAATATTCTTGTTTTGCCATCCCCACCATTTTTTTTATATAATAGCAGGCTTCGTTTGAGTAACTTTTTGTCGGTTTCCTTATAATCTTAGCGCCACACCCTTTCCAGTTTTTTACACCCTAGCTTTTGGTTTCTAAGTTCCTCAGAGAACCAGGGGGCTGAGGGATGGGCTCTGGCCAGGAGGCGGAGTTTAGGTGGGGCAAGAGTGGCACGGCCTTTTCAATCCAGCTTGTATATGCAAGGGCCACCACCTCACCCTCTAATGGGAGTGGCTCTTTAGAAGAGAGCAGGAGATCCTCAAGCGCTCGCCCCTCGACCTTATTCCAGGCCCTACAGGACCTGGCAGATTTGGACGGACACCCTCTGCCATGAGGCTTCAACACTGAAATACCGAATAGCACTACCATGTGGTCCGACCAAGTGACCGGAGTTGTTTTTGTGAACTCTAAGGTTGGATGGTTAGAGAAAATACCATCCAATGTATGGCCCGCATTGTGCGTTGGTCCCTTCACCAATTGTATCAGGTCAGCGCCATCCATCAATTCAGTAAGTGCTTTAGTATCAGCATCCATGAGGTTTTCCAAGTGGAAGTTAAGGCCTTCCTCCAATATACTTCCCACAGAACTAAGGAAGATATTTTTAGGACCTGGTGGTCTGTAGACCAAGAATCCTCTGAAAGAATGGTGATTAAAAAGGGTAAAATTAAAAGCTAGAGCTTCACACCCTTCCACGATTAAGGGTTGAAAGAAGACATTAAGGAAGTTATGATATATTACTGCAAGTCCCCCCCTTTTTTTCAATGGTCTATCCCTCGTATAGCTGAGGTAGCCTGGCGGGGTAGCCTTAACTAAGTCTGGGCCAGAGGCCGCATCCGTCTATGATTCTGTCACAAAAGCAATTTTAATATTTTCATCCTGGATTAGTAAGGCACATTCCAAACTGTGTTTTACCAGCGACCTGGCATTCAGAAGGAGGCATTTAAGGTTTACCACTCCTTCCTTACCATTCCCTAGGTTTATTTTAGATAGGGCCTGAACCGAAGACATTAGAATAGGAGGGATCGAACTCTTGCAGCTTGGGCAAGCACATGGGATTGTTGCCAATCTCTTCTCCATATTCATAACAATGCAGTTGCTTTTTCTATCTGCCACATTTAATTTTTTGAGTGTGTCAGCATCATAGGTGAGGTTGGATAATTTCCAGCTTGTATAGCTGGCAGGGTTCCTGGCGCTAGGTGCGGGGCAGGTGCGGGCCGGGCGCGGACGGGCGCAGACGGGCTTGCCTTTGGCGCGCCGCCGGCGCGTTCGCGCCAGCCCTGTTTATGACTATCTCTGGAGGGGGAAGTCTAGAGGGCTAACCTTGCCGCTTCAAAAATGGCGCCCGTCCGGGTTGCTACTCCGATGTGTTCGCTTCCCTTTCAACATCAGCAGCTCCACAGAACTCCCTTTGTGAACCACAGCAGCAGGTAAAAATAAATAAATGTTAAAAATACACTCCTGCAGCTAGATATAATGGATACGCAATTTAAAATATAGTATCACAATCCTTCTCAAATGGGAAGTGCAAGTTTTTGCAAAATACGCAATATATATACAATACTGCGTCACAACCAAGACAGGCCTCTTGAAAAATCAATTTCAATCTCTCCATACATCCCCATTGTGATATTTCAGGGTTCCTCCTTCTCTTGAGTGCTAGGGAATCAATACTTATCTTTAGGTTTAAAGGTAGGATCCCTCCAGGGTCTAGACATTTCCTACCCCAACATCTAGGCCATAATAGGTCCCCCACTTGCCCATACCTTGCGAAATTCCTTCGGGCCCCCCTCGCCTTATAGGTGCCCCTTTCACTTGCCATATACATATCTATCCCTGCCTTCCATTCTTGCTACGTCCCTTTTCGCTACTACTAGGGCTAACATAGTAAAGATGAGCTGTGGTCGGCCTAGATCTACATCCCCGGGTAGGCCCAGCAATATAAATGTAGGGTCCAAGGGTATAGTCGCCTCTAAAACCTTGCTCAGTTCCCACAATACCTTTTCCCGGTAGGCCTGTATTTTAGTACAATCCCAGATGGTGTGATAAATGTCTCCCCTCTCATAGCCACATCTGGCTCGGCCTATTCGGTGAAGTCTGGCCCTGTCATAATAGGCTCTGTGAAGTATTTTATATTGAATGAGGCAAAGGCGGGATTTAAATGCCACCTCCCTATGGTGTATCAGGGTTGCTTCCGAATCTATGTTTCCGAGTACGTCTAAATTTCCTTCCCAGGTATCTCTCAACTTGCCCAACCTGTCTGGTGCATTGTTATTCAAGGTCCGATAAGTGAGCGATACCGCCTGGGTAGGCATGTGCTCTTGTAGCAGGTGCCCCTCCAACAGCCCATAGTCTGGCAGTGAGGAGGAGGTTAAGGTCCCTGCCTGCCAGGCATGTTTAAGTTGGGCGTACTTAAAGAACTGGGAGGCATGTAATGCAAAGTCTGTCCGTATTGAGTGGAAGCTTTTGAGTTTACCCTTGGCAATGGTGTCCCCTATGGTAGAGATACCTATGGCGTCCAAGCCCTCAAAGTCCTTCAATTTTTGGATGTCTTTTAGCTAGGCACAATGCCAAAGGGGCTTCTGCTTAGTAAGTTTACGATCCCACCCCATTGCCTTTGTTGCTTTCCCCCACGCCTCTATCATGGCTTGGGTAGCTGGGAGAAGTCTCTCCTTACCCCGTCCTCTATATACATAGTGCAGGCAGGTACGCAACGCCATAGTTTCCCTCTCTCGTCTGTAGGTGGAGTGGTCCCCCGCGGCATGGATCCAATCATTCACTGGGGTTAGCTGTTTCGCCCAGTAATAGGCCTCAATGTCCCGCAGCAATATCCCTCCATTATATTGATTGCGCTGCAAAGTACTCCGTGAAATCCTCAGCTGTTTCTCAAGCCATAGGAGAGAGCGTAATTCCGCCTCAATAGCTCGGAAGGTTAGTCGCGAAAGGGGGAAATACGTGTTCTGTAGTACATACAGGAAGCGGGGCAAGGTAATAATTTTAAACATGGCGGCCTGGCCTAGGATAGTGAGAGGAAGGGATTTCCATCGCTACGCATCTTCCGCAAAATTTGTAAGTATACGATTAATGCTTCTCTGGTAAAGATTCTTATCAGTAGTGAGGTAAAATCCCAAGTATGTGAACCCATTATGGGCTATCTGAAGGGCCCCAGGGAGGGTAGGCCATGTGGACAGGGCACCTGGGCTATATATTACTGACTTGCGCCAGTTGATGGTGTACACCGAGTTAATCCAATAGGCGTCCAAAGGTAGAAAACAAGGTGGGGATCGTGGTTTTGGATGAGTAATATAGAGAAGGATATCGTCCGCATACAGAGAGATCTTTTCTTCCCAAATGTCCGCTGGTGTAATGCGTAACCCCCGGATCTCAGGGCACTCTCTAATCGCACAAGCTAGTGTCTCGATCGTGAGTGCAAAGAGCAGCGGGGATAGAGGGCAGCCCTGACAGGCGCCTCCTCTAATAGGGAAGTCTCCAGAGGTCTGACCATTGACCCTAATCCTCGCCCGGAGATCTTTATACAGGAGTCCCACCCAGTTCCGGAAATTGGGGCCTATACCAAATTTAATCAAGGTTGCCTCAAGGAAGGACCAGAGGACCCCGTCAAACGCCTTTTCCGCGCCCCATGACAAAAGCAGATGCAAGGTGTCGCAGTCCTTAACCTCCATTAACCAGTTATGGGACCTGCATAAATTTAGTCTAGTCGCCGGGCTGGGCAAAAATCCTGAATGGTCCTGATGTACTAAAGAAGTAATTACTTGGTGAAGTCTTGTGGCAAGGATAGTAGCCAATATTCTCACCTCAATATTAAGAAGGGATATTGGGCGATATGATGCACATTCATTTGAGGGCTTCCCCTGTTTATGGATAGGGATGATCGTGGCCAGGGGAAGGATTCTCCCCTGAGACGCATCCTGAAAGAGATTCAAAAGGTGGGGACTAAAGAGATCTGTGCACCTCTTATAGAGTTCGCAGGTAGGCCGTTTGGACCTCGGGTCTTTCCAGAACGTAGTTGGGTTATAACCGTTTTAATTTCGTCAACAGTAATATCAGAGTCTAGCCCCTCCCTATAAGCCTCCTCTAAAAGTGGGGTATGAATCTCCGCCAAATATTCTTCAATGGCCGAGGGCATACACAGGGTCTGGGTATCATAGAAGTTTTAATAGTTAGACGTGAAAGTCTGCGCTATCTGCTTACCATGCGTCTGTGTTATCCCTTGGTGATCTATAATACTTGTCACCCATCGGGCCTCTACTTCTCTACGGCTAAGCCATGCCAGGAGCTTACCCCCACATCTGGGCCTGTGCCTTGGCCGCCTGAGTGGCCAGGGACCTATCGTGATGTTGTAAGTCAGTTAGCTGTTGCAGGACCTGGGGATCTCTCTGCGTGATGTTCCATCTCTCTAGGGTAGGAATCTGGGCCTCCAGTGTAGTTAGTTCTTCCTGGTCCTTCCTCTTTTCCCATTCTACCCGGTTTTGAGCCCTATCCCTCAGGACCGTTTAATACGTTCCCAAGATCACCACCTCTGACTGCACCAAATTCAAATTTCAGCAAAGAAGTCTTTGGATCAGCTCAGATGCCCTTGAGCACCGCATCCTTCTGTAGGTCCCATGCCGACAATCTCCTGCCCATATGCCCCATCCGGGCCCGCTCTCCTACTCGTACATACAGGGGTGAATGATCGGATAAACCCCATGCCATATATTACGCTTCGTGTATGTCTTGTATTGCACCACTCGGGAGGAACATATAGTCCAATCTCGAGTAGACCCTATAGGCACCTAAATAGTATGAGTATTGTCGGTCCCCCGGATGCAGGTATCTCCATACATCCACCAGACCAAGTGTGTCAGCAAGATGCACTAGTTGTGTAGCAGGGTACGATTGGACATGGTCCCCTGAGCGGTCTATGGGGATATGCATCACGTCACTGAAGTCACCCCCGATAATGTGTGTCGAGCCTAGTGTCTCCAATAATATGTCTGTCACTTTGTTTGGCGTCCTGGTTTGTAGTTTCGGTGGGGCATAGACGAAAGGATGGTAACATTCCCCTGCCCCACGACCCTGTCACTCCCACAAAGGTGCCTTGGGGATCTATCCACGTACGAGTCACACTGAAGGGAGGAGACTTCTTAATCAGGATGGCGACTCCTCTAGAGCCAGAGGTGTACCCCGCATGCGTCAGGACAGTGTATGCCCCTCGTGCTATGAACCCACATTTAGTGCCTTTGAGATATGTTTCCTGCAACAGTACCACATCCGGGTGAGTGCGTTTTATGAAAGACGTCACCAACCCTCTTTTAATTTTGTCTCCAAGGCCATTAACATTCCAGGTTAGGGTCGTGAAGGGACTATTCCCCGAACTCATCATGGGAGGCTATAGTGCAGTGGTGGTGTATGCAGTAATGTAGCAATCTGATATAAGGGTTTGGTTGGTTGTGTATGCCCTGCGGACTCTGGGACTGAACCTCAACAGAAACTTAAATACCAATAACAACAACGTAAATGGTTGAAACCCCCTCTCATCCCCCCCACCTGTCCCCCCATTTCCACATCCTCATCTAGGATAAGACTACCGAGGCGGTGCATAAGGGAGGTAGAGGTCTGTCGCCCACCCCAGCCCAAAACTTAGGTTAAAAGTTCAAACTCTTGCAGCGCCACAAACGACCCCAAGAAAGAAAACAAACAATAAGAAGAAAAAAAGAAGACACCAAAGACTGAAAAAGAGGAAAAGCACAGGGGAGAGTTGAGGAAGACAGAACAGGGAAGAAAAGAGAAGGAAAAGAGGAGGGAGAAAGAAAAGCAAATGTCCAAGTCTTAGGCCTCTTCTGGAGTTTCACCTGCTCCGGAATGCAACCCTTTAGTCGCTCTGCAGGTTGAATAGGTGGTGGTGTTGGGAGGGGTGGGGGGGGGGGGGGGGGGTGGGGGGAAGAGAGGAGAGGCGCCCAACACCAAACTCAGCCGTTTTAATCTGGTCCCACGACCAGTCTCCAAGGCCTGTGTTCAGGAGTTTGAATTAAGGGCTTCGCCCTGCGAGGCAAGTGTTTCCGGTGCTGCGTCTTGCTCAATTGCTACGATTTCAGCAAACAAGGGATGTTGTGAGGGGTCGTCGTCTTCTCCGAACGTGCTCTCCCTGGTGTTCCATCTCTCTAGGGTAGGAATCTGGGCCTCCAGTGTAGTTAGTTCTTCCTGGTCCTTCCTCTTTTCCCATTCTACCCTGGTGTGTGTCTCGGTGCACTGTTTATGACGGCCAAGGATGCAGCCGTTGCGCGAAGCCACCGGCAAACTGGAGTCCAGCGATCGTCCACTTCTCCGCCGAACACGTCCAATCCCTTTTGTCACATATGGCGTTGCCCCCTGAAGACGTTCTCTTCGGTTGCCCCGGGATCTCAGCGTCCTCCTAATCAAAGGAGTTTTGGGTCTTTCTCCGCCACTGACTGACTGGTCCGCGGCAAAGCTTCCATCTTCTTCAAGACAGGGCGTTCTTCGATCCATTGCCACGCTTCCTCTGGTGTTTGGAAGAAGTGGGTCTTTCCCATGAATAGTACCTTCTATTTCGCAGGGAATAGAAGCATGTATTGGATTTTATGGCCCCTGAGTTTCGCCTTCACAGAGCCATAGGTGCCTTTGTTTTTGGACCTCTCTGATGGTAGTCCAGGAAGATCATTATACGTGCGTTTTCATGTCTATGTCCTCAAGTTTCCTGGCCTCTTTGAGGATCACGTCCCTGTCTAGGAAGTTCAGGAAGCGTGCTATGATGGGTCGCAGCTGAGCACCTGGGGGGGTCGCAGCTGAGCACCTGTGAGTCCTCTCTATGACGAAGCAAGTGGAGAATTTATCCGCCAGGAAAGTGCACTGGAGCCAGGAGTAAAGGAAGTCTGATGTACTTGTTCCTTCAATGCCTTCTCTAAACCCCACAAAGCGTAAGTTGTTTTGCTTCGCTCTGTTTTCTGAATCATCGATGCGCCACTGGAGATCTTTGTTCGAGGCTTGATGGTCTGCCATCCCCATACGGAGATCCTAAAGCGAATCCTCAGCCTCACCCAGTCGGGTCACCTATTCCGTGACTCTGGCAGCTAGGTTGCGCAGGTCCTGCCTCAAGAGCGTCACCTCGGTGCCCACTTCTCCTATTTTCCCCTACAGTGCAGTCCTGGAGGATTGGATCACCTGGAGAAGAGTATCAGTGTCGGTACAACCAGTAGGCAGATCCTCCTGTGAGGGAGGGAGGGGGGTTAGTGATTACCTTAGCGTAACAGTCCATTTTCCACTGGCGCGGTGGCTTTGGTCTTAATGCTTAGCGATGGCCGGGGACACAGTGATGACCCACAGGGATAGTGGTGGGCAAGCAGGGTCTGACCACCCGTGTGGCATGGAAGGTCTCTTCTCACTCCTATGGTAGGGCAACCTTCATGCGCGGCCCCGCTCAACAGGACGTCGTGCCGCTCGCACGTTTCGTAGCCCCAGCCCATGCGAGGCAGCAATAATCCCTCCACCGTGCTCAGGAATTCGGGACCCACAACTGTTGGAGAGGGAAGGGGTACAGTCCAGCCTGGCACGGTAGGTCCAATCCGATGGGGGAAAAGCCCCTCCGCTTCAGCTGCTACAGGGGAATAGAAGGCTTAGAATGAGCTGAGCGGCTCAGGCCAAGCGTGGATCCCCGCACCACTAGATCTGCGGAGCCAACTGCAGCGTTTCCGAGGCCGATATGCCTCCCAATTGCCCCCACAAATATCACCAGGTTGTCCATGACCCATATGGAGCATGAACAATATTTAGTCCAGGCCTTCGGACTGCCGAATAAGTGTTCAGATGAAGATTTCGGCTGGAGCACGGCTGAAGAACGTCCTAAGAGGCTATGCTGTTGGCCACACCCCTCTGATGGATACTTCTAACTGCAGATTCCTCACATTAGAATAGATTTCATGGGACGCGCAAATCTTTGCATCTTGGTGCTGTGAGGGGAACGGCTGTTTCCCAGCACTCCAGCCTTGAGCCGTGAGGGGAACGGCGACTCACTGTAATTCTCGCAACAAGCCGTGAGGGGAACGGCCAACATGAAAAACTACTACTCCTAGCGGCCCCTGTCCATCGGGCGCTGGGTGACGCTGCCTCTGCGCCAGGCGGTGCTAGAAAAGCCGTGCCAGACTACCGCAGGGCGGGACGTGCGCGGGCAAAGCCCGGGCCAAGGGTGGGCCCCTCTGCGCCCGTCCACACTAGATCGTGGCAGGGAAGGGCCACCCCATTTGGCTCTAGGAAATTGAACTTGGATGGTCTTAATCTGGCCCAGGAACCGGGAACCAGGCATTGTATTGAAATAATCCCTAAAGTCAATTGAGTGCCGGCCCAACTTTTACCACCCACCACCTTAAGGTACTATAAAACGGTGAGACAATTAATGTACAACGTTATCTCCTCTAAGTGGCAGTGGGAACGTCCTTTCACAAGACTGTGTTCTTAAACAATTGTAATCCTGGTCACTTAGTATGTTAGTAAGCAAGACAGCTTAAAGCCCAGCCAGGGTTAAGGTAGCCGGAGCGTGTATCGAATCATCTATTAATGGTACATTTACCCATACTTATACCTGATGAATAGCACAAATTGATTGGTTCTCTTTTTAATTCTGATTTTATAGGTTTTTATTGGTCTTATTTTAGGAATTTATTTGTTTATAAAGGTGCCAAGCCTTTTTTTATTCCTGATCCTGTGGTCTCATTACCTGCACTTTGCATATTTTGCACACTTAAGCACCTTCAGCCCCTTATTATTGTAATCCTGATTTTACAGGTTTTTATTGGTCTTATTGTAGGCATTTATTTGTTTATAAAGGTGCCCAGTCTTTTTTTTATTCCTGGTCCTGTGGTCTCATTACCCGCACTCTGCATATTTTGCACACCTAAGCACCTTCAGCCCGTTACTATTGGTGTAAGTGGTTGCATTTTGCACCTTGTTTATATGCATTTTTAGCATTTTAGTTCTCTTTTTTGTTGATTTTCTGTTCTATGTGGCTAGGTTTTTAGCAACTTTGCGCATAGCAGAAAACTAACCAGACCGTAGCCTGCTGAATTTGTCTTGGGCCTTCTCCGACATATTACCATAATTTAGGATTTCGATACGCAACAGCAAAAAAAAAAACTAAAACTCCCAAAACTGTTGTTGACCCCTCTTGCTCTACTATTGATTCCAACTTAGTAAGGGCAGTTAGCGCCATTAACGTAGAAATAGATAGGGCAGAGCGCCGCCTATCATCAGGTGTAGGTATGGTGATGGGAGAACTAGCTGGGTTGGAAGAAGAGCCGGCCCCACGTAACGAACTAGAAACTACCCCTTCTGCTAATACTGGGGCTCCTGACCTAGACCCATATCAACTTCTATCACCCGAGGCACTACGAGTACAATCACATAGTGGCCCGCCTACACCGAAAAAGAAAGGGAGTTGTAGGAAAAGTCAAACGAAAACAGGGATTACTAATAAAAATAAAAAAGGACCTCCATTAAATACTGTTGCTAAACCATTGGAGAAACCCTCTGATCCAGGGTATTTGTCTGATGAGCAGACTCATCATATTGTAGCTCTATTAACACAAAAACTAGAAGTAACTATTAAACCACTATATGATAAACTAGACATACTTAATAGAAAAGTTGAAAAACTGAGCAACTTGTTTAGACATATCAGTAAAGACCCCCAGGTAATTGTGAACGGTTTACAGGTGAGACAGTATGAGCACCCTAAGCAAGGTATAACTACTGCTACTGCAACCACTATAATTAATACCTTAAGCACCACTAATATGAATATTAAGGAATCTGAGGGCCGAGGTCCTAACCCCCAAGCATTCAAAATTGGTGCCAATACCTTCCCAATAGGCCCCAGAAGGCCCGTAACAAATGCATGCATAGAGACAATTAAAACCCTTATCATGCCAAGGAAGAGTGAGGAACAGGAGGAAAGTACATGTCTGTCGATTAATCTTCCCCCCGAATGCTGCCCTTAAGTGGCAGTTCTGGTGAACGTGCATGAATTAGAGCCTGGCAAAAAGGAAATGCATGACTCTTTAAAAAACAAAGTGGTGCACTGGCTAAAGCAAAATTGTGGTTTCCTTGCCAACCATGCAGAACAGATACTTTTGATGAGAAGAGTAAACTGGATCGGGCCCTTAAGAAAATCATTGCGGGGCGTGGCTAGCAGCCGACTGGAATGGCTGCCTAGCAGAGGAGCTCCGTGGTGAACGAGACCCCATCTCTATATCCTCGCATTTATCCGTTATCACTGCTGCTCTGGCGATTGCTTTTACAAGAAGACTCCAAGCGGCATCCCCCGCCGAAACCCCGGTGTTGATCCGACACCGGCATCAGCCCCGCGGTGGAGTGCCTGCCTGCGGCCTGCTAACATCGTGGCCGCACCGGCCTGGCCTGAAGCACTATCCGGCCGGAAGTGGAAGACCGCCGGGAGACCGAACCGGAAGTTCCCGCATCGCGCCTCTGACCGTCGCCCGGAAGAAACATCCTGCATCGGACGGCGGCCAAGGACACCTGTGGCGGCGCGCTTCTGAGGTGGGTCGGTGGATCCCCCACACACCCCCCCCCTCCCTTGGCCTGGTTGATATCGAGGGAGCCGGTGAAGGGCACCCGGAGGCAGGGGGGTCGGAGACACCAGTGGCGACGGGTGCGGCTGCCGCTGTGACTTGGAGCCTGCGCCCGATCCACCCCCCGCCGCACCTGCTGTCGCCTATACTACCGGCGGGCGGGGAGAACACCAATACCACGGTGCCGGGGCGAACCCGAGCACTTGCTGCCAGACGCGCCGCCCCTCCTACATCGCCGACCTCACCTGCGTTGCTGGACGACCGGGGACTGCGCGGGTGAGGTGACGGCTCTCCGGGCTTGTGTTTGGAGACAGACAGGTGAAGATAAACCCCGGACCGGGGCCGCCGGCGTGTCGGGTCTGTGACACGGCCACCTTCACATACTGCGGACCCTCTGCGGCCTCGAAGGGGCGCATTGTACCAGTGAGGATTTCCCACAACGTGGACATCAAGTACTGACCACTGCGTGCACCCTCGTCCCCCAGGGACATAGATCGCCCAGGGTGACAGTGAGAACGCTGTCGCATAGGGGGCAAAAAACCACGTGACGCTCTGCACTGGGATCCACATCTGCCCGAGCCTCGTCTCACCCCTGATCGTCTCTGTTGACTGCGTTGGCCAGCCTCGGCATTGGGGGATCCCACCCACCCATTGCGCTATTCTCAGAGCCTACCCCTGACGCCTCCACGGGCCTGCCTCCTCGACGGCCCGTCATAGTTGCACGTCCAGACCTCAGGGAGCCAAGACGATATCGGGGCTCTAGCCGGAGCTGACACGCCTAACGGCCCACGGAGGGATGGCGGGAAAAGGAACGCGGCACAACGCCGCTCAGTCAAGACTGGAAAAATTCGCGTTCGAGAAGAACCCATCGCAACACCCGGAGGGGCGCACGTCCATAGGCAAATGCCCCGAAGGTGACGGAGGGAAGAAGGTGACACTTGAGGACTTAATGAGGACGCTCACTAATGTCCAAACTACGGTGGGGGCCATCTCCTCGGATGTGGGCTTACTGAGGGCAGACCTTCACAAGATGACCGAGAGGGTGGCGCAGGTTGAGGTGGTCACGAAATCCCTGGTTGAGGACACCTCCGAACTACAGTTGGCCATGGAGCGGATGGAAGCGGTCACTAAGAAACTGCAGGACAAGCTGGACGATCAGGAGGGGCGGGCTAGGCGCAACAATGTCCGAATCCTAGGAATACCAGAATCGGAAGGCAAACGGGCGATGGACCTTTACATAGAAGACCTTATCAAGACCGAACTGAGACCAAAAGGTCTATCGAACTTCTTCTCAGTGGAGAGAGCACACAGGGTCCCAGGTGGAACTCCGAAACTGGGTGCAGCACCAAGACCTGTACTGGCCAGGCTATTTAATTTCCGGGACAGGGATGTCATACTTCAAGCGGCCCGGAATGCCCCGCCCATCAAAATACAAAACTCTACGTTGGGCTTCTTTCCTGACTATACGGCCGAGGTGGCCCGACGCCGCAAAACCTTCATGGAGGTAAAAAAGGCCTTGCGAGCAAAGGAATTGCCCTACTCGATGCTTTTCCCGGCGAAACTGAGGATCGTGGATAATCATAAATCCTGTTTTTTTGACACCCCAGAGGCGGCGTGGGACTGGCTGGACGGTTGGCGACGGGTGGAAGAGACTAGACGCACGGGCAGAGGCCAACGAAACCAGCGGTTCGAGAATGCAGAAGCTTCACCAGCATCGACCGGGGAAAATCCTGACAAGGAGCTGGAAGGGGGACAGGAAGCCGACGAACAATGACCTAACACATGAGTCCCTTACTGGCACAGTCAGATCCATGGGTGGCCATGAGAGATGCAAGGGCTGCCGCTGAAATAGGAACGAGAAGAGCAGACTGTGACTGATGGGGTCACTAGTACCACGGAACACTTACCCCGCAAGCAAGTACATTGGGGGGAAATGGGAGCAGGCACTCTGCTAAGTTGGGGAAGCGGGCGGTTATATGTCCGTGTAGCAGGGAGGCAGGGAGGGGGGATGGGCGGGGGGGATTGTTTGCCAAGTTCTACTGTTCTCTTTTAGGTCTCATGTTTTTCCTAGGGTTATATGTACACACGACCACAGGACACTTACTCTGGAACCAGTACACACTGCTGGATCTTCATCGCCAGCACAGGCGAGGCTTCCTGGTATTCTCTATAGGCCACCTCGCTCGACAGGGGGAGGGTTTTGAAACCGCTCTAGGCACTACTCGATACGATAGATGGTATGGGACCCCTGTCCGAGTTGCTTATCCAGGGACACCAACGCCCCGGCACTTAGTAAACAGTGTTTGTTCGTTAGTTGGGTCCCGAAGTTCCGATAGTCACAGGTTCCTGTATAGGCTAACTCTGCACACTGGCGCAGGACACTCTCTGTATTGCCTCTACACAGGGCCAGGCACTCTTCATCGCCACAGTCAAGGCTTCCCATACTCAACGTTGCTGGACCCCGGTCCGAATGCTATACTCAAAGTCACTGACGCACGAGAGCACCTACAGTCATGGCTGACCAAGACCTTTTAACGTCTCACCCCCACTCACAATCACTGGTTACTGCCCCGCTTACTATCATCTCCTGGAATGTCAATGGGCTGGGCCACAAAATTAAACGGGGTTTGGTCCTCCAATTTCTTAAGAGAAAGGCACCGACAATAGTATTGCTCCAGGAGACACATCTGGTGGGAACAGCCTGTAAGGCCCTTAGCCGCTGGGGGTTTAAAATGGTCACGCACGCAGAATTCTCCTCTGGTTCACGTGGGGTTGGTATCCTGGTTTCCAAAAATGCACCCCTACTTATCAAGCACACATGGGCTGACGACCAGGGACGCTTTGCGGCGATCAGTTGCCAGTGGGAGGGACGGCCATATAATATACTAACAGTGTACATCCCCCCTGCGTTGCATCAAGGAGCCTTCCAAGACCTAGGTAACTTACTGCTTGGACTCCCAGAGGGGGAACTAATTATTGGAGGCGACTTCAATGCGGTGCCAGACGCTGCCATGGATCGACAGCCTCCTCGAGAGGCTACCAGAGCAGACCACCTGTTCTGAGAATTCTTAGATGCGTTGGGACTGTTAGATGTATGGAGACTCAAACACCCCCGGGATCGACATTACACATTTCTTTCGGGGGTATATGGTAGTCTTTCCCGGTTAGACTACTTACTGACACTAGCCGTTCCCCCAGAAAAGATTGCATCCATAGAACATCTACCGCGGCGGATATCTGACCATTCCCCAGTGCTACTCACCTACACAGTGCACCCCACCAGACGACAACGGATTTATCCGGTCTATCCTGGGTATCTTAAAAACTGTACCATTGCTAAAGCGCTCAAAACAGCTACCACGAATTACTTCGAAGACAATGTGGGCTCGGTCGAATCACCGTCGGTACTATGGGAGGCATACAAAACGGTGATCAGGGGGCAAGCTATTTCCACTATCACTAGGCATAAAAAGGCACAGAGGGCAACCATAGAGTCGCTCGAAACAGCGGTCCAGACCGCGGAGTTGGCACACGCCTCTGACCCCACGGAAGACACAGCACACACGCTGACGCTAGCTTCTCAGGACGTACGCAGAGGACATGACAAAGACGAGGTTAACTGATACGCTACACAGGGTCTATGAATTAGGAGATAAGAATGGGAAAATGCTTGCATGGATTGAAAGGAAGGAAAGGGCGAGTAGATGGATAGCCGCATTAACACTCTCAGACGGTACGCACACAACCTCTCCCCCTGAAATAGTGGAGGAACTGGCTTCCTACTATGAATCAGTGTATACAGCACGTGCGGAAGTGTCGGAAGACAACTGCACACAATTCCTACATGACATTCCTCTCTCCACACTCTCGCAGGAAGATGCGCAGTCACTAGAGGATGACCTGACGGGGGAGGAGTTGGGGGTGGCCCTGGCAGCCCTACACACTGGAAAGGCAATGGGACCCAACGGCCTACCAATCGAACTATATAAGACTATGTCGCCGACCCTTACCCAACATATGCTTCCCATGTATGCTGACTGCTTGGAACGGGGCTCCCTCTCGCCAGATCAGAGATTAGCCACTATTGTCACTATACACAAGCCTGGTAAGCCACCTGACCTGACATCCTCATACCGGCCGATCTCGCTAATGAATGCAGATGTAAAAGTGCTAGCGAAACTCCTGGCTCTGCGTCTACAGCCTCACCTCAACACTGGTGCACCCAGACCAATCAGGCTTTATGCCTGGGCGAAACACCTCCCTTAATTTGCGGAGACTAAACGGAATACTACACCGCATTCCCTCACTCCAGGAGGATGCCGCAATTCTCTCATTGGACGCAACCATGGCGTTCGATCTTGTGGAGTGGCCGTTCCTTTTTGCGGTGCTCAGGAAAATGGGCTTTGGCCCTAAATTTTGTGGCTGGGTTAGGCTCCTTTATACAGCACCCTTGGCACAGATCATTGCGAATGGGCACACGTCACGCGTGATCACATTGGGTCGCGGCAACGCTATTATTCGCCCTCATACTGGAGCCACTGGCGGTGAAAATCCGTATGGATCCACAGATCCGAGGCATCTCGTGGGGAGAGCGCTGGGAAGACCGCATCTCCCTCTATGCTGATGACGTGCTGCTGTATTTGATGTCTCCAACCCCGTCCCTAGCGACACTAATGGCCTTACTTAAGACCTATGGAGACGTCTCGGGGTATACCATTAACTGGGCCAAGTCGCTCTTGTATGTCTTGCGCGGTGCGACGCCCATGCTACCCCATGACTGCACCTTGCAAACGGTGTCCAGAGGGTTTAAATATCTCGGGATCTACGTCACCCCACAGGATGCAGTCTTTATGGAAGAAAACCTACTGAAACCTCTACAGAGGCTAAGGTCGGATGTGAAGCACTGGCGTTCCCTTCCTTTGACTTTACTGGGCAGGGCGGCCCTGTTTAAAATGCTCTCACTTCCTAGACTCCTCTATGCATTACAAAACACCCCATTTCCGGTTCCTATCACATATCTGAAGTCGATTGATGCTGAGATCGCCGCGCTCTTATGGGACGGTAAACCAGCCCGTATTGCACAGGCTAAATTGTCACGTAGTTGGTATGATGGGGGCATTGCCTTGCCGAACATCAAGCTATACTACTGGGCAGCACAACTTATGCTGGTGAATCAATGGCTACATGCCCCGCAACAGGATCCGGCCTACGCTCTTGACAGGACCGTCCTCCCCCCAGACAAACTTATGAAGGCACTATACTCAGACAAACGCAGACACACCCTCACGGGCCCTACGGCTCACACAATCAAGATTTGGCACACTGCACAGAGAGCTCTAGGGTGGGAGGGAGTCCTTACGCTAGCCACACCACTCTGGGATACCCCCAAACTTGGCACTCTGTCGAATTCAAAAGGTTTCAGGCAATGGGATCTAATTGGAATCTCGACAATCGGAGACCTATGGATAAGGGGGGAGATTATTTCATTCCCAGCCCTACAAGAGAAGTATGGGATGGGACAAAATGAACACTATCGATATGCACAAATCAAACATGCCTTGCAGGGGGCCATCCCATCTGGTACAATTCTTGCCGCATCCTCCCCCCTGGAGGATAGACTCCTCACTGACCACTTAGATAAGAAGGCGATCTCCCTTACATATCGGAAGCTCGTCAATAATCTCCCTGACCGCACGGTAGTCCTCCGCAGTCGATGGGAGGTGGATCTGGGAGACATAGCTGATGAGGACTGGTTACATGCACTGGCATCGCCCAGAGAGACCACCATACCTTCGCGACTTAAACTGGTACAATTAAAAGTATTACATAGAGTGTACTATTCACGTACTCTACTGCACAAGCTGGGGCGCACCCCGGAACCTACTTGCCTCAGAGGTTGTGGATCCCCAGGGACGTTCTATCATATATTATGGGATTGCCCCAAAATACAATCATATTGGGAGGAGGTTTTGTTTGAGATATCGGAGGCGACGGGGGTTGTACTGCAGAATGAACCTAAGTGTTGTATACTGAATATTTGGTCGCCTACTGATATGAACAAGGGATTGCAACTCTGGGCGACACTGGGTATGGCCATTGCAAAGCGTAACATTGCTAGGAGATGGGGATCTGGTGTGAAACCCTCATGTACTCGGTGGTGTAATGATATGGACTCAGCAATGGTAGCAGAAAAGGCAGTATATGTGCATAGAGGGTGCCCTAAGAAATGGTCGAGAATATGGAATAATTGGAACGAATATCGAGGGAACTTATGTGAGCCCCCGGAGGACCTGCTAGAACCTGATGATGACCCGTAGAGGGAGTGATAAAGTGTCTTCCCTCTATTATGGCCTTCTATATGTTTTAGGGCACGGAGGGGGATGTCCTTGGAATAAATATGCTGAGAAATGGTCTAAGACAAAGCACTATAGACTGTGTGCCTTGGAGTACGCCTAGGGGAGGGTCATAGTTGCAATTACGAGGTATGTCGTGCTAGACGGGGGGAGGCGCAGAGAGTGCCAGGCAAGACTAGTGGTATGGATTGGGATGGGAGCTGTTTCCATAGTATGATAGTGTACTTAGGACCCAATTGAAAATGCTAGTAATGTGTAACCCTGTTGGATTTTGATAATGACTGGTTTAATCCTAATTTTCTTAGAGACAAGTTATGGTTGTTTAATATAAAATAAGACGGACTAGGTCTGTGAACACTACTATCCGAATGTACTCAGCTGATATATACAAGATTTAGGACCTGGCGAGGATGGCCGTTAACATTGCATTAATGTTGTGATACTGTACGTATGGTAAATAGCGGCCAGCCTCCGGGTTGTGTGCAAGACGCTGTGTGTACCTGAAAATTTAATAAACGTCTTTTAAAAAAAAAAAATAAAAAAAAAAAAAGAAAATCATTGCATGGAGACTGTATAATCATTAATTTTAGGAATCCCAACTGGGCCAAGACCTCTTTGGAAAGAGCGGCTATAACTCCGCATAGTGACTCCAATGTATCACTTCTGCCCTTAGGCTTTTTTTTATAGACATTTAAGGCCCTCACTCAATAAGGAAGGGGATTGGGGGCTGTGTAGAATTAATCCAGCAGTGTTACCTCAGTCGTATCATGGATTACCCACATTTAATAGATTTCTACCACTTAGCACACTCGATGTTGATGATTGACAGGGCACCGCCCATCCACCCGTTGGGGAATCTGAAGAAAACGGGTAGACGGTCGTTGGACTGTCTGCAGACAGTGCACGCAATATGAATACGTCTGTGCCTAATTTAATTATTCCCAAGGATTTATCCAGGGATACGAATCTGTCCGCACCAAATACATTAAATAAGGAGACAGATGGTAGTACAGGGGCCCACCCAGTCGAAGATATAGGGCAAGCAACAGAAGAGGCTATAGATCCACTGATATTGCCCCCCCGCATTGATATGGAAGTGGACAGTAATTTAATAAATTACCAATCCACTGTAAGTACAGGAATCTCTTCAGCCAGTTTCTACACCATCGCCACCTGGAATATAGCGGGATTGGCTAATAAAAAGGATATGTTAGGTTGGATGGATTTTATTAATAAGCACGACAATTTGTCTGCAGGAAACATGGAGTATTGATCATGTATACTTCAAAGGGTACACCTCTTTTGATTTACCAGCAATTCCCCCATGTCTGGAAGAGCAAAGGGTGGGTTGCTAATCCTTTTGAAAAATACTTTCCCTCTGATAATTAAAAGGGCTATCAATGTAGGGAACCATTCGCAGATACTATGGCTATACCATAAAGATGTCTGGGATGTTTTATTGATGATTTTTTATAACAATATATTTGATTCTACCAGTCATAAAATAGTTACTGAATTAGAGACAGAAGTAGATAATTTGATTATGGCAGAAAATATAAATTTAGCAATTATCTGGGTCGGAGATTTTAACACTCCAGCCTGTACTCTTGCTATGACCAAAGTATGCGGGTTTAGGAGCAACGAAGGGGACGATTGTATCCATTTCCCTCATAACAGCTATGGAGATTCCTTAAACACCGTCTTGGCAAAATATGACCTTGATGTTATGCAATGTGCACAGGATGGGTTTGGGAAGGAGATACCATCCTTCATAGGAAGAAACGCAACTAGCATTATTGACCGTGTAATAGTATCTGCTAATATTGTACACTTATGTTCTACCCCATGGATTGACGAAATGTTATTGAGCGACCATAGTTGTATCATTATGCCAATATTTGTGTGTGGGAACAAACTTCTGGTAGAACAAACTGTTATTAATAATATTGCCCCATGCAGACCATATGGCACAAGAATCAGGTGGATAGGTATTAATTCAGCTAAAACACTAAAACATATTATCTTAGAATGTGGTAACGAGATCTATGATAGTTTAGAAATCGAGGTTGAACCAGACATGATACTAATTAATTTCTGTAAAATTAATGATACCATCAACAAAATATTTACGGCACCTCCACATAGGAAATATATGCAGAACAGGGGCTGGTTCAACCATTCTTATACCGATTCACTGAATCAGCTAAAACGAGCACTGTCCAATAGACCTAGGGATAAGGTGTTAGTCCAAAAATTAAGACTAGAATATAAATTTAAAACGGCGGAAGAGGGAACTCCAAGAGGAGGCATGGGATAACCTCGCACTGGCCGCAGATTCATCTAACAAATAGATTGTTCTGGGAAACCGTCAACTCGTCATTTCTTAAAAATGAATCATACCCGGAACTTTTATGCCACGTCAGCAGTGAGGAATGGGTGGCACATTTCTCCAGCATATTTAACCCATATGATTGTAACTCTGAGAGCCCTACCAATCCAAGTAAATGGCCAACTATCCCGCTAAACATCACCCTTGATGAGGTAGAAATAGGTATTAGAAGTAGTAAAGGGGGAAAAGCGGCGGGCCCAGATGGGGTACCCATAGATATATATAAAACTGTGTTGAATTTGTGGGGCCCAATTCTTACTAGGGTTATTACTGTGGTAGTAACAGAGGGAGCTCCCACTACCTGGGGTGAATCCATTATTAGCCCCATTTTTAAAAAGGGGAACAAATCAGAAGCCAAGAATTATAGGCTAATATCCCTATTAGATTCATCAGTTAAGGTCATGAGCAGGGTTTTTAAAAAATATTTTTTATTGAAAAAAAGCGACAGACCATTTGCCATTGTGCAATTAATCCCACATTACAGGCCATATTCAGCAGTACAATGACCAATAAATTCAAGCAGCATATACATTTACATATTTTGCTCTCCATTTCTATTTCTTCGCAATTCAAATTCTACCATTGGGGAAACACATAGCTCTCCTCTGTATAGGTTCCATTTGGACCCCTTCCTGTCCCATTTCTTGGGACACCCCTGTGCAATAAACACTTCTTCCTCAGCAATCATACATTTATCTAGCTCCCTCCTCCATATTGCTACTCCGGGTGGCCATACTCTCCCCCATCTCCTAGCAATTTCTCTTTTAAATAATGTGAAGCCCAGTGTTGCAAACTGTCGTTCTGTCTCCGCAAGGTCCGTAGCCTCCCATATGTTTAACAGGCCCAATTGTGGCGTCAGGGCAATTGTCTTTTCGAGGGCAGATTGCATATGTGTTGCAATTCTGTCCCATCGGCTTTGTACCAACGGGCATTCCCAAATCATATGATAAAAGCTAGTCGACTGCTTACATCCCTTAAAACACAAATCGTCTGGCCTAGACCCAATCTTTGCTAGGGTAATCCCTGTCAGATACGAGCGATGTAAAATACGGAGCTGAATAAAACGGTATCTAAGTGTTAGGGCAGCCTCTCTGGGGGACATCAACGCTTGCCTCCAATCCTCATCTTCAACCTCCCCTAGATCTCTTTCCCATTTCTCCTTAAGCTGTATAGCTTCCTATATGTGAGAGAGATCGCCTTGGTGCATAGCTCTCCATCCAATAACCAATCTTCCAAGGGGTATATCTACACAGTCAGGGAACGTCGCCATCAGAGCATGCCTAATTTGCAAATATCAAAAGGCTTCACTGGGTGCCGCTCCTCAAACCGAAGAATCCTACCTTTCTTAATCATATCTCCCACCACCGAGATACTAATCATATCCCATTTGTGGAACCCCGGATGGTGACATAGCATACCTAGCTTTTTTTAATACCACAGCGGCGTCACACTGGTGAGCCTGTTTAACCAACCCAAGCGGGAGTTAGCAAGTCTCCATATCTGCTGAGTGGGGCCTACAAACTGTTTCCTCTGTCGACCAGAATAGAGCGCCCCAAAATACCCAGCCCTGTCCATCTGATATCTATCTAGGGCACATGCCGGATCATCCGGTAGAATATATTTCCATCTATTCACAATCACCAGTTGCGAAGCCCAATAATACAACCGTAAGTCGGACAGTGCAATGCCCCCATCATACCATCCCTTCATTATTTTTTGAAGCGCTATTCTCGGAGCCCCTCCATCCCATAATAGTATACGTACCTACCCCTCCACCACATTAAAATAAACATCTGGGACTCTATTTGGACAGTTCTGCAAAACATATAAGAAACGTGGAAGAGCAAGCATTTTAAAGAGGGCAGCACGACCAATCAGAGACAGTGGCAGGGATCTCCAGTGTTGTACATCCGCTCGCAGTCGCGTCAGCAAGGGCGCCAGGTTACGCCTATAAAAAAGAGCTGAGTCCGTCGTGACAAAAATTCCCAAATATTTAAAACCTTCCTCCGCAATCACCAGGGCACAATCTTTTGGAAGACGCGGGATCTGTCCATGAAGCATGTATAATACCAACTTGCCCCAGTTGATGGCATAGCCAGAATACTTTCCAAAGTTAGTAAACATGTCTAGGACCACTTTAATGGATCTGTATGGGTACGTAAGATATAGCACTATATCATCAGCATAGAGCGATATTCTGTCTTCATAGTCAGGGGACCATCTCAGACCCCTGGTCACCACATCCTTCCGTACCCACGCCGCCAGGGGCTCCAACATCAATGCAAATAATAGTGGTGACAACCCTGTCTGGTGCCTCTGTGGAGGGAAAACGGCCTGGACGTGTAGTTATTTACTCTTACTTGTCCAGATATGTCAGTGTAAAGCCATGAGCAGGGTTTTATTAGTAAGACTGGAAGAGTGGGTTGCTGATAAAGGGATACTGTCACAGGTACAATATGGTTTTAGAAAGGGGCTGGGCATGATCGAACAATGTATTAACTTAGAACTTTTAATTGGAAAATATACATGTGCTAAACAAGTAGGGCTTTTTTTATGTTTCGCTGATCTTAGCAGTGCCTTTGATCTAGTGGATCACAATATACTTTGGCAAGTTCTACTCAACCTTGGGGCCCCGGAGCCCATCATTTACTTTTTAGCTAGGCTATACGAGAAACTAATGACAAGAGTACGATATGGCCAAAGGGGCAAATGCACACCCAATATTAGGGTAAAACGAGGTATCCGCCAGGGTTGCGTCCTAGCACCATTGCTTTTTACCTTATTTATGAACATAGTTGACGCAGCTCTTAAAATGATACAGGCAGACACCCCCCAAGCCGAGGGCCAGGATGTACCGGTTCTGCTTTATGCGGATGATGCAGTGTTTTTATCCAGAATCCCGGTAGGCCTTCAGCGGTTAATTGATGGGTTTGCAAATTTTATCAATGAAAGAAAGCTGTTGATTAATAAGGCTAAAACCTACACAATGGTCTGTGGCTCGAAACCCAGGAATATGAAATCCTTTTTTTTTTTAGATGGAAAGAAAATACAGAACATTGATAATTTCTGTTACCTGGGGTATCCTTTGCTGGTGACGGCAAATGGATGCGTTAAATGTTAAATGTTCGGGCTAAAATGACAAAAAGTGTGAATGGGGTTTTTGCATCCAAACCAGGGAATCGTCGCATCAAAGATATGACTGATATCTATAAAGCTAGATGCACATCTATTGCATGATACGGCGCAGGGGTTTGGGGTCACCAGTCTAGCCAAGATTTGCAAATAGAGGAAAATTCCTTTTTTTAAAAGCTGTTATGTTTGCCTGCCTCAGCATCCTCTGAATTTATTCATTGCGAGGTGGGGCTCAATTATTTGTCAGATTCGATTGCACTCAGACCCCTACTACTGTGGAGGTCAAAATGGGCAAAGGAGGAGACTATATTTACAAAAACAATCATTCAGGACTGCCATCGACTGGACAATTGTCTTAAGATCACCTGACTCATATATATAGCTACGGTATACAGAGATTTATTCAATATACTGATCCTGGAAAACCCAAATGATGTAACAGGATTGGCCAAACAGGAGATAAAGAATACTTTCTTGAACCATAAGAAGGAGTATAGGCTGAGAACTGTAGAGGTGCAATCCACATATCGGCTTACCATCAGCATCTAGAGATTGATGGTTTTCAAGGCTATTTAACATTAGTTACAAGACCATCACACCGCTTTGTTTTAACAAGGATCAGACTTGGCCATAATGAAACAGCGATCAGCTCAGAGATCAGCCTCTCCGTGCCCATGCAACGGGCAAACTAAACAGAGCACCTTGCACTTTTTACTTTTGTGCGATTTGTATTTGAATTTTAGAATTGACTACCTTAAACCACTGTTTAAGAAATATGTCAAAACCATCAATGCTGCTATGAGTCCATTGTTTACTTTAAGAGCCTGAGATATTTTTTTATGCTGCAACATATATTTTAAGATCAATTCATGCCAGAAAATGAATGCTGTTCTAACACTATTATGTACTGTGATTGACCTTTTGCTGCTTTTATATTAATTAGATTTCAGTATTTGTGTATGTACATTTGCTTTTATGGTTGATACTCTAACTGAATAAAGCTTATTGAAAAAGAAAAATGAATAGATTTCAAAGCAGTACCTCAAGCAGGTGGAGGGACTGTGCAGTAGACTCAATTTTTTTTACAGACCGAGAGGGTGAAACGCCCTTTCTGTCGGACCTAGATGTCAAGGCAGTAGTGCTTTGTTAACATGTGCACGGATGCCCGCTTCAGTCTGGCAGATGTCAAGGTAGCAGTAGCAGCCTTAGCCGAATCGGCTTGCAGACCTTCTGGAAGCTGTTTCTCGGCCAGTGCGTAACAGGTCTTAATTCACATGACTATCCTCCTAAACAATAGCCTCTTCTGCACACCCTCCCCTTCCTTTGCTCCAGAGAACTTCCACAAAACGTTGATAGTCTACTCAATGGTTTTTGGTAAGAAAAATTAAAAAACTTAGAGCCCCCTTGGGTCCAGTCAATGGAAACTATCATTCTTTTTCATGGGGTGTGTGGGAGCAAAGGGTGCTGGGAGAGAGCTTAATTGCCTAATGGGGAATGACTTTTGGCAAGAACGCCGCTTGAGTCCTGAGGCTCAAATTGTCTGGAAATAAGATGGTGCATGGTGGTTGCATCGAAAATTCGCTCATGTGACAAGCTGACAATCACAATGAGAAAGACTGTCTTTAAAGTCAAGAGAAGCAGTGAGCCGCTAAATATTGACTCAAAGGGCATACATATGAGAAACGTCAAGATCAATTTAAAGTCTCAGTAAGGCATTACAAACGGTTTGGGAGGGAACATGTGCATTAAACCTTTGATAAATCTTGTCACAGGAGGTGATTTAAACAAAGACGGTTGATAGCAAGAGCCAACAAACAATTTTTAATAGTGCCTACTGCAAGACCTTGCTAAGCCAAAAATAAAACGAACACAAGGATGGCCAACAGCTTTGCTTATAATTGTCTGTCTTGTGAACGGCACACCAGATCACAAATTTAATGAGGGCCGATGTGCTCATATTCCCCGGGGAAGCAGTGAACACAAATAAGTTAGAGTTTTAAACAACTGAAAATACTAAATAGAATATACTAGAATAGAGGTTTATGCCATCTACAAGGGAGAGTTCACAATGTAAAATGTCAAAGGTTATGGGCAGTGGGGCACCTTTTCCCATATAATATAGAGCTGTCCCAGAATTCAGGCATCCTGGCGGGCAATAGCGATTCAACTGACTGAAGTCACAGAAATCCCCTTAGAGACAAAGGCCCCCTGATGCAACAAGCACAAACTCACATTGATTAATTTAGGATTCGCCGTAGCAAGATTGGACACAGCACACAAATGTGGCTGTGCAGGGATACGGCACATTTAGGATTGGAGGAGAGGGATAGATAACTGCATGGGGTTGGAATAAAGGATTTACAAAGATAAGGGATGCACGAAAAAATTGAACGAAATATTGGGGATGGGGGATGGATGGTGGCATGAAGAGATGACTAAAGAAATAGCCATGTGGAGAAATACCAATAAAATATCATATAAAATAAAGTGCACTGGCATTCCAACCATCTCCAGGGGCAAAGAGAGATTACTGGTACAGGACCCAGGACCTCACTCAGCTACACTTGGTTGCAGTATCACATGGTGGACGTGTTTGTGACAACCTGCACCAGTCTCTCTCTGATGGGTGATAGGAAGGCTTTCAGAGACGGACAACTGGCCAAAAACCCCAGCAGATTGATGTGGTGCTAGCCCTCCACCAACCAGAGCCCCTGATCTCTACCTCTCCCACATAACCTTCCCAGCTCAGCGGGTATGCGTCTGTCACCACTGTCAGCTTTGGGTGTGGAAGGGAGAGAGGCATGTTGCTGGACCAATTACATTTGAGCAACCACCTTGGCAGATTAGTGGCAGTTGCCGCAGGTGAAGAGGAAATAGATGACTGCTACATCTGCCAGCCCACACCCTGCCTGCCAGACCAACGTACACAAGCTCGAAAGGAATGAGATACTTGCTGCACACATTGGGAAGGGTGTCTCTGTCTATACATCAGCCCTCTGGGGTAGCCTCTAAACTTTCTGAATGGATGCAATTACTGCTTAGCCTCGCCTCACATCTACTGTCCTTAAAGCCCTCTAACCCAGAGTCTCACTGAAATAGCAGGATCCATTAAAAACCATATTCACAAGGGAGTCTATATATCAGACAGAGAATCCTGTGGAAAGCAGTGATGTATGTGAACAAAGTACAACACTAATACCTACTGTCCTTCGCAGCAAATCCATGGTATCCAGACCTGCAAGGATAACATATTTTGCCACATCTTGTCCATCATGAACCGTCTGAGCTACAGCGGCTGAACGTCTTCTGGAACTGCTGGCAAGATCTCGCTGGCCATGTCCCACTGGTCATGTGTGTAATGATCCAAAAAACAAACAGCATTCACAGATCGTAATGCTAGATTGGCAGGCGCTTGCTAAAAGCCTCAATTCTCTGTCCGGGGAGGGGGGGAGTGGTTGGAAATATGTTAGGATCTGGTCGAGGCCTCCACAAAAACGTTCTCCAGTGCGAGGTACTAGGTTAGAAAATTCAGGTCACCAGGCACTGGGCTGTGACATCTGGTCACTTGCCGATTCACAGGCAGTCAAGTACAAGACTTTGACCAACTAGCCATCAAAGTATCAGTGAGGGCCTTGTCAAAGGGAAACTGGCTCAGAAGGAGCAGGGATAGGCTGTAAGATCTTCTTGATGACATTTGTTTTGGTCTCACCAGAAGGTAAGTGTAGTTTTAGTGCCTTAGCTGCCCTCCAGATCACCAAACAAGGCACTCTCTTCCATTGCTTGTCCAAGTGCTCATTCACGCTCTGTCTCAGGCGAGGTGGCATTCTGTAAATTAATGCATAAGGCGTCATCAGTGTAGTGAGCGGAGAGCAAGTCATCCCCATTATCATCATCTTGGGGTGCCCTCTGCTCTGGCACAGGAACGGAGTCAGAAGCAAAAAGATAATGGAGTGTGTGCTGATAGATGAGATGCAAAAACAACAGGTTAGGGTCAGGTTTTACGAAGACTTGTTGAGCTTTTGTAATTTCATAGTGCAACATCGTTTGGGCTCGAGTTTTAGTTGGTTTGGGCTCTGACATTGGCATCAGAACCGGGCTCTCTTCGGGCGCTAGTGTGGCAGTGTTTAGTGTGGATCTCAGGCCGGAGTGGAAGTCTGTACCGAAGACTGTACAGGGCCAGTAATGGGTCTTAGGGTGATAGATGGCACTGGGATTAACTAGCCTGCGGTAACCTGACTGTGGGCTCTTACAACTCCATAGGGTGTGAAGGGGCGCCAGAGGGTCTAGAAGTGCATGGACATCTGCAGCATAGACTTTTTGCCGGCCTCGATATGCTGCAGGGTCAACAGTGGCCCAGGAAATTTAGGGCACATTAGGACCAGCTAGAGCACATTAGGACCAGCTTCGCGTTCTTATGTTTGTGGTTGGACTTGGACATAACAGAGGTCTACGAGCACGAAATTGTGCCATCGTGGAGCAGCCTCAGGGTCAGGTCCACACTTTGGTTCAGGAGTGAGATCTACTCGAAAGTCACAACTACTTCTTGCGTTCTGCAACATAAAGCTTTGCTTCCAGGTCTCACAGCCCCTCTGAGGGCATAAGAGTGCATTTATTGCACGACTTAGAGTAATGGCCAGGGCACAAACACACCTTGTGTTTGTCAGTGACTGACATCTGCTTCCTGCATCATGGCAGGGCTTGAAACCTGTTGTCCTGGGTGGAAAAATCATTACCTAGCACATTGGTGAAATTGACAGAGTTGGGAGTGCAGATCTGGACTACGCTGGAAGGTGCTGAAAGAAAGTGACGACTGAAGCTGGTGTGCAGGTCTGGAGCTTGTATGAGGCTCCGCTTTGTCACTTTAGGGACAGTGTGGGCCATTACTGAGCTGCACCATGCCACTTAACGGCATGCAGAAGCACTGGTATACGAAAAATTATTCTGGAGCATTAAGGAGTAGTCTAAGGTGAAGAATCTCCATTTAGAAGTATCCATCATAAAAAAGGTTTTGTACATCAGTGCTTACATTTTTTATGCATTATAGACCTGAAACAATCATTTTTTAATTCTTTTTATTGAGTCAGAAAAACAAACTTATGACAGTGTATCAGTACCTTAACCATTACCAATTCATCAGTACATAGCAACATTACCATTACATTGCATATCATCATGTTACGTAATAACCACGAATTTCATGGGGTTATACATTCCTGTATAGAGGTTTCAAGAAACGGAGCACATAGCATACCCCTCGCTTCGTTCCATGCCCCCCAGATCTTGGTTCATTTGTGGGGGCAACTCCTCCCTTCATAGATCACCCTCTCCATCTGCATACACCAGTCCATGTCTGCTTCCCAATCCCGAAGTTTAAGTGCTGTGTCTCCCTTCCAGGCTCTAGTTATGTTACGTTTTGCAACTACATTACTAAGGGAAACTCAGATCCGTTCTTTAGCTGTCATGTCTGTTGCATCCCATATGTTAAGAAGGCAGAGTCGGGTGGTGACTTCCATACATTTCCCGCAGACCTCCCACATTTTGGAGGTAATTTTCTTCCAATACTGCTGTATCATCTGACATTCCAACCACATATGCAGATACGTACCGTCTTGGCCACAACCCCAGGGACATTGTGGGGAGTTTAAGATTCCCATCTTGGCCAACGCAACACCAGTATGATAAACTCTATGGAGGAGCTTAAGTTAAATTAATTTAAATCTAGAATGCATTGCGACCTCCCGGGGGAGGCGAGGACTTCCTGACACTCCTCGTCATCTAAATCTCCCACGTCTTCCACCCACCTAGCACGGACCTTTACCACGGCGTCTGGGGAATTATTTAAGATCTTGTAGGTCAGGGAGATGACTTTATCTTTCAGATAATCATCAAGGAGTCTGTCCTCCAGTGGCAAGGCTGCTGGGAGATCTGTGCCCTTCGGCACTGCTTTATACAGTGCATTACGAACTTGCAGGTAATGGAAGGTTTCCCTCTGGTTTAGATCATAGTTTCGTTGAAGGTTACTAAAGGGGATAACTTTACCTCTTGCTCATAAGTCGCCTACTGTTGAGAGCCCAATGAGGTCCCACTGACGTAATCACGGGCTGTGCGCCAAGAGCCCCAATCGGTCAGACTCAAAGAGGGTGGGTGCTAGGGTAATCTTGTTCTTCCAACCCAAGGCAGAGGGGGCTGCGCACCACAAAGCGACCCTGTTTGAGGTCGGAGTATAATCCGGGGCATATTCCCGCCCTCCATATAATGCCCACTGGTAGGAGCCTGCTATTATATTGTACCTATCCATTCTGTAGGCAGGCTCCGTTAATGGCCAACGTACCCAGTGGTTGGTGGCCGCTAATTGGGAAGCCCGGTAATAACTCTTGAGAGCTGGGAGAGCAATGCCACCATCGTACAAGCTCTTCGTAAGCTTCGTCAGAGAGATACGGGGAATTCCGGTGTTCCAAAGAAGGGTCCTGACCTCTGAATCCAGACTGAAAATACTTGGGTGGGACGGGAAAGGGCATATTTTGTAAGGTGTAAACAAATCAAGGCAAAGCCATCATCTTATATAAGGCTGCTCTGCCAATAATGTGAGAGTCGGTCTGAAGATGGCGCAGGGGTGGGGCCAAACTATTATCATAAAAGGCCACTGGGTCAGTCGTCACTTAGATCCCCAAATAGCGAAAGCCTTGCGTGACAATTTCAGCACCGCAGTGTGCATCAAACTAAGATCCTCCACAGAAAGAATGTATATGAGGGATTTATCCCAGTTTATTGTGTAGCCGGAATATTTCTCAAACAGAGTGAAGATGTGGAGAATTCTGTGTATGGAAGAATAGGGCCGGGCCAGATACAGTAAAATGTCATCTGCATAGAGGGAGATTCTGTCTTCCCATTCCATTGTCCAGTTTAAGCCTCTAATGAGAGGGTACCCCATGATCCTAATTGCCAACGCTCCGAGAACCAAAGCAAATATCAGCTGGGAGAGTGGACATCACTGCCGTGTCCCCCTATGCAAGGCAAAGGTTGCCGAACGGCCCCCATTCACCATCACCCTCGCCAGGGGCTCCGAATATAGGAGCCGCACCCATGACAGAAACTCCGGGCCAAATCCGTACCGTTCTAACACTGCAAATAGGTAGGGCCATTCAATCAGATCAACATCTAAGAACTTGATCACTACATCTGCTTGTAAAGTCCTAGCTGTGCCCAATACCCCATAATGCTTTCGTAGATTGAGCGCTGTGTTTCTGCCCGGCATAAAGCCAGACTGGTCGGAATGGATCAGTTTAGAAAGCAGGGGCGACAGTCGCGTGGCCAAGATTTTCGCCAATATCTTCACCTCCGGATTCAATAACGATATTGGCCAGTAGGAACGACACCGTTCCGGAGGTTTGCCCTGCTTGTGAATCACAACCACATTCGCCAGCCTCTGTGTTTCAGGGTGGATACCCTCAACCACACTTTCCTCGTACATATCTACTAAATATGGGGCTACTGTGGACGCATTTATTTTAAATAGCTGAATCGGAACACGGACCCATCGCCTTCCCCTATTGCAAGGTACCAATTGCTTTGGTGACCTCATCCTTGGTCAAGTCGAGCTCACATTCCTCCCTCTCCGTGTCATCCAAGATAGGGAGTCTAAGGGTAGACAACAGCTCCCTTGCCTCTTCCCCTGTACATACAGATGCAGATTCGTATATCACTTTAAAGTGTTCTGCAAAGGTCCCTGCAATACTGCTTCTGTCTGTAAGTTGGTCCCCACCATCCGTTTCAATCTCTAATACCCACCGAGTGGCCAGTTCCCGCCGGTCCAGCCATGCTAGAAGCTTGCTCGCTTCATCCTCTATCTCATAAATCCGACACTGCGTGGCCCTGTAGTGACCCTTAGCCGCCTCTTTGGCGATATCTCTATATTCTTTCTGCTTAATTTATGTTTGAGTTTGGGGGATACAGAGATCACTTGTTCGTCCTCCAATTGGGCTATCTCACCTTCAAGGGTGAGCAGCTGTTTTTGCTTTTCATTCTTAAATCCAGCAACCAGGGATACTCCCTGACCCCTAATCACTGTCTTATACGCTTCCCACAACATGGAGGATGAGTCCACTGATCCCACATTTTCTTTAAAATAATTTTCTGTCACCTCAATCAGCCCTTCCCAAATCTTAGGGAATCGCAAATACCAGGGATTAAGTACCATCTCATGTCTATTGTCCGGGGGAGAATCTCCATATATAACTACAACCGGAGAGTAACCAGAGATATCCCTAGGGAGCTGACCCACCTCTCTAAACAGAGAGAGCTGATCCGCTCTACAAAATATGTAATCTATAAGAGATAAACTTCAGTGCACAACCAAATAAACGGTGTATTGGAGGGAGGACGGGTTGTATGCTCTCCAAAAATCCAGCAACCCCATAACTGTTAGAGGGATTCCTCGCCTAAACGCCACGCACTGCGTTCTGACCCCACATCTTCGGACACAGCCTTCCTTCAGCCTCCACGCCTCGCCGGACCCGCTCCGCGGGTCCCGCATCGTGGTTTCAGGCTCGGCGCACCTTGGGGCATTCTTTTGAACCACCGACACCGGCAGGGCTGCGAGGGTAGGGCGGAGGACTCCATTGTCCAGGAGTCTCCGCGCGCCCGTCTCCAGCTGGGCTCCTCTCCCTGCCGGCCGCGCCCCCAACACACCAGGATTAAACGAGCTTCCTGCAGGCTGACAAGCGGATTCCTCGCCTAAACGCCACGCACTGCGTTCTGACCCCACATCTTCGGACACAGCCTTCCTTCAGCCTCCACGCCTCGCCGGACCCGCTCCGCGGGTCCCGCATCGTGGTTTGAGGCTCGGCGCACCTTGGGGCATTCTTTTGAACCACCGACACCGGCAGGGCTGCGAGGGTAGGGCGGAGGACTCCATTGTCCAGGAGTCTCCGCGCGCCCGTCTCCAGCTGGGCTCCTCTCCCTGCCGGCCGCGCCCCCAACACACCAGGATTAAACGAGCTTCCTGCAGGCTGACAAGCGGATTCCTCGCCTAAACGCCACGCACTGCGTTCTGACCCCACATCTTCGGACACAGCCTTCCTTCAGCCTCCACGCCTCGCCGGACCCGCTCCGCGGGTCCCGCATCGTGGTTTGAGGCTCGGCGCACCTTGGGGCATTCTTTTGAACCACCGACACCGGCAGGGCTGCGAGGGTAGGGCGGAGGACTCCATTGTCCAGGAGTCTCCGCGCGCCCGTCTCCAGCTGGGCTCCTCTCCCTGCCGGCCGCGCCCCCAACACACCAGGATTAAACGAGCTTCCTGCAGGCTGACAAGCGGATTCCTCGCCTAAACGCCACGCACTGCGTTCTGACCCCACATCTTCGGACACAGCCTTCCTTCAGCCTCCACGCCTCGCCGGACCCGCTCCGCGGGTCCCGCATCGTGGTTTGAGGCTCGGCGCACCTTGGGGCACTCTTTTGAACCACCGACACCGGCAGGGCTGCGAGGGTAGGGCGGAGGACTCCATTGTCCAGGAGTCTCCGCGAGCCCGTCTCCAGCTGGGCTCCTCTCCCTGCCGGCCGCGCCCCCAACACACCAGGATTAAACGAGCTTCCTGCAGGCTGACAAGCGGATTCCTCGCCTAAACGCCACGCACTGCGTTCTGACCCCACATCTTCGGACACAGCCTTCCTTCAGCCTCCACGCCTCGCCGGACCCGCTCCGCGGGTCCCGCATCGTGGTTTGAGGCTCGGCGCACCTTGGGGCATTCTTTTGAACCACCGACACCGGCAGGGCTGCGAGGGTAGGGCGGAGGACTCCATTGTCCAGGAGTCTCCGCGCGCCCGTCTCCAGCTGGGCTCCTCTCCCTGCCGGCCGCGCCCCCAACACACCAGGATTAAACGAGCTTCCTGCAGGCTGACAAGCGGATTCCTCGCCTAAACGCCACGCACTGCGTTCTGACCCCACATCTTCGGACACAGCCTTCCTTCAGCCTCCACGCCTCGCCGGACCCGCTCCGCGGGTCCCGCATCGTGGTTTGAGGCTCGGCGCACCTTGGGGCATTCTTTTGAACCACCGACACCGGCAGGGCTGCGAGGGTAGGGCGGAGGACTCCATTGTCCAGGAGTCTCCGCGCGCCCGTCTCCAGCTGGGCTCCTCTCCCTGCCGGCCGCGCCCCCAACACACCAGGATTAAACGAGCTTCCTGCAGGCTGACAAGCGGATTCCTCGCCTAAACGCCACGCACTGCGTTCTGACCCCACATCTTCGGACACAGCCTTCCTTCAGCCTCCACGCCTCGCCGGACCCGCTCCGCGGGTCCCGCATCGTGGTTTGAGGCTCGGCGCACCTTGGGGCATTCTTTTGAACCACCGACACCGGCAGGGCTGCGAGGGTAGGGCGGAGGACTCCATTGTCCAGGAGTCTCCGCGCGCCCGTCTCCAGCTGGGCTCCTCTCCCTGCCGGCCACGCCCCCACGGTGCAACCCATAAAAGGAACTACTCACCCCCGCGGCGCGGGAGCGCGCGGGAGAGCGCCGGGAGAAGCCCGGGACAAGGGCGGGACCGTCTGTGGCCGTCCGTGGTCGGACAAGGTTGGGTTGGGCCAGGAGTTCTGGTCAGTTCCACATTTTGTATAATCCCACTTAGTTTTAACTAGAAGTATATGGTTTAGCATTAACACCATCTTTTCTAACATGCCTTTAAGATCCGGCAAACAGCGCCTCGTGCACATACAAACTTCCAAGGGCGTTGTTTCAGGCCCCCTCGATGCGTTCATCTCTAGGGCGACTGGAATCTTAGAAAAAGAAATAGAACAGGCAGAACACAGATTGTCCTTGGACCTAGTCACTGGGAAGCGCTCCTCTATAGGCGCCCTGGCCCATGTAAAAAGCCCAATAACAAACGCAGCGTTCAACTGTATTACAACCCTAGAAACAGAAGTTATAGTTCACGCTGATGGGGATGGTGATAGAGCACACACGGGTACTGTAAACATGGATTTGAACTCTGATTCCATCTTGTCTAGCCCTGAAGCTGATAGTAATGACTTCGAGGACGACGTGAGTAGCACGGGCAGTTCTCCTCTTCTAAAGGCCCCTATCTCACCCAGTGTGCCAGTTCCGCAACAAGTCACTACTAACCAGACCTCACGGAAAAGAAAACACGCCTCAAGCCCGCAGGGCGAGAAGGAATTAAAACATCTCAAAATTGATTATGTCAATAGTGCTAGTCACTCTTCCCTACAGACTAACCCCGAACCACCCGTAGTATACTGCCCCTCATTAGTTCACCTTGGGTCCTCTAACCCCTGCCCAACATGCTCTAGCAGTGACGAGGTCTTGTTAGCAAAAATGGAAACTATGTTTCAAACTTTACTGCTCCCGGTTCTTGAATTAACAAGGATACTGTCTGCTAAAATCGATGTCTTGGAAGCGGCTGCCAACATTAATATGGACCTTCTGAACAAACTTACATCTTCTAGTATTAGGACAGGGGGTTCTAATTCCGGAGGGAGCGTTAACCAAAAAGGTGGGACAGTCACAACACTACCTGTAGGGTCAACTAACAACCATAACATTAAGAAGTCAGCCCCAGGGGCAAAACCGGCAGCTTCGTCAACGATTACTGCCAGTAGAACACCTAGCCAAAACACACCGAAAGCCAAATACCCTCCGGCACCCAACAACGTGCCGGTAAAACAACACACAGCGAATGGCACGTCACTACAAACCAATAACAATATAGCGCCCACACCATTACTGGGTAAAGAGAAGAAAACCGCCCACCGAGCCAGGCCCTTTAGGTCAGATAACAGTCACGCACAACATCCGCCTAGAGCTAACCTGCCCCCAGAAGCGGCGCAATATACCATCGTTTTAACAGGGGTAACCCCCCTAAGTGAGGCCACTAAAGAGTCACATGGGGACCTTCGGAATAAGGTTACTTTTTGGCTTAATAAACATCGTCCTCTCCCCCCTTCATCCCCCACTGAAATCCTGTATGTAAGGAGAGTTGACTGGGTAGGAAAGGGTGATAAAGATCTGGAAGGGGATTGTATTCTGATTTCCTTTAGAGACCCATGGGTTGTGGAAAAAATCCAGAGGAAAGCCAGATTTGCCCGTGTAGGTGATATTCAGACCCTGCATCTTGGTTATTTTTACCCCCACACACGTCACAACTATCCAATGGGCCCCAACCTCTGGAAATTTCGAGGGGGGAGGCCCCGAGAACATCTAATTCCCTACCCCCCTTATTACCCCCCTCTTTCTAACCACTTTGAGGCACTGTCAGATTTGGAATGGGTTGACTGACTAAGTACATCGTCTCAGCCACCAATTCTAGCCACAAGGATTGGGGAAGGAACGCCCGGTCGATCTAGTTCCACCGTGGACCCCATAGGGGTGCATCAGTCTCCGCCTCTTAACAGACCTAGAATTCAGGGGGAACGAGTTGGAGAAGCGATCCCCATCTCTAACGAAGAAGAAACCAGGCGGGTAAGGGTAATCCCAACGAGTTGCTCTCTCCCTCCGACAGCTAGTAACACTTCTGAGGACTCGGATATGTTGTCCTCCTATATGGTGTCATGGAATATTGCTGGAGTTAAGTCACGTCTGGCTTCTGAGGATTGGTCGGAGTTTATTGGTAACTATCAGGTTGTGCTTCTACAAGAAACTTGGGCCACTGCACCGTTTTTTATGGTCGGTTATGTAAATTTTTTTAAACCGGCAATAAAAGGCACAAAAGGACGGGCGTCAGGGGGTTTGTCTATATGGGTTAAGCAGGGCTGGTGCTATTCTGTTTCTGAGATTTTGGTGGACAACCCAGATATTCTGGCCATAAGGTTGAGCAAAGCAGGGGGGCAGGACATGCTCATTATTAACATGTATTCTAGAGGCCTTCCTGGTGGTCGGTGTCCCAAGCTGATAGGTGTTCTAGACACCCTACTTTCAGGTTGGAACAAAGGGTCTCTGATAATGCTAGCAGGTGACATCAACTGCACCATGGAGCCACTGTATTTGCCAGAGGACAATTGGGGGTCCGCAGAAGATGTGACCTGGAATATTCCGGATTTATCAAACAAAAACCAGGCTAAAATAACGGAGGCTGCCCTGAACTGGTCTGCTTTTTGCCTCTCTTGGGGACTAAGGGCGGTAAACGGCCGCACCATATCGGACTCTGGAGCCAACTTCACCTTTGATAATGGTGTTAGAAAGAGCCGCATTGACTATATTTTCCTAAATATGGAACATTGGCGTCTAATTGTTGATATGGAAATTGTTATGCGTTCTGAAAGTGATCACAACCCACTGCCCCTGAAAATTAAAATGTATGATCAAACAAGTTTAGTTGAGCCTGCTCCAAGGGGCCAGGGGGTCGTAACCGTATCAAATGACCGGCGGAGACTAAAATGGTCAACCATATCAAACGATGTAGTGCTGCAGGCGAATATAGAAATGGTGGTGAAGGATGCACTAGACAATTTGAGGTCTCTTGTAGTCGACAGGGGTAATGTCTATCTAGATAAGATTATGGGCATACATGATAAATGTTTTACTGAGCTTAACAACCTCCTTTCCAAACCATGTAAGCCTCACCCTGGGAGGCAGCCTGTTTTAAGAGCCAAATGGTATAATAGAGAGTGCAGAGAGGCACACAGCCACCTAATTAAGCAAGTTAAATCTAGGGATCTGAGCGGAGTAAAGGCGGCCAGGCAAAGGTACAAAAGAGTGCAATGGGAAGCTAAGAGGGAATGGGAGGATGATTTCTGGGCGGACCTTTTGGACGCCAGTAAAACAAACAACCAGACCAAATTCTGGGACATTGTTAGATGTGGAAAGGATGGCGACTTTCGTATACCTTCTAACCATGTTTCCCCGGAAGATTGGATAAACCATTATTCCACCCAATTTTGCCAAGAGGTGGTTGATCCAATGATCTCACTGAACCCCCAACCAACATTACCTACTGGCAACATGATTATGACCTTCACCGAAAGGGAAACCGAGATCGCACTAGGTTTAACGAAGCGGGGGAAGGCCCCAGGACTGGATGAAATTCCAGCAGACCTTTTTAAAGCCAATACAGGCCTTTGGGTACCCTATTTAACATACATAGCTAATGCTATTGCAAGAGGTGCCCGCATTCCAAAGACTTGGAAGGGGGCGGAGATCCTCCCAATTCATAAAAAGGGTGACAGATCAAACCCAGGGAACTACCGCCCGATTAGCTTAATTGACTGTTTTCAGAAAGTTTTTGCTCGCATACTCCTGGCCAGGGTACAAGGGTGGATGGAAACAGAGGGAATACTGTCTCCTTTACAGGCGGGATTCAGATATGGCACAAGCACCACTGACCAGGTTTTACGGCTATGTATGATCTTTTGGAAGGTCGTCTTACTCGGAGGGGGTACCATTTTCGCTGCGTTCATAGACTTGAAATCAGCTTTTGATTTGGTGCCGAGGGGAAAACTATGGCAAGTACTAAGGGACCTAGGCATGCCAGGGGATATGGTCGAAATGATCATTAGACTACACGCAGACAATTTTGCTAGGGTAAGATGGGGGGCCAAAGGGCAAACCACAGATTCATTCCCGGTCTCACGAGGAGTACGCCAGGGGTGTGTTCTTGCCCCTACCCTTTTTTTACTATATATAGACCAGGTAGTCAAATTCTTCAGGCTGATTAACACCGATGCACCATCCCTGGCGGGAACGAAATTCCCAATGCTGATTTTTGCCGATGATACCCTCCTCTTGTCTAAGACCAGGGGAGGGTTACAGAAGGCTCTTAATCATTTTGGGGATTTCTGTAACAAAAATGGTCTCCAAATTAACGTGGGGAAAACCAAGTTTATGGTTTTCTCCAAGAAAAAACCTATACGGAGCAGCGTCCAACTTGACGGGGTTAACCTGGAACAAGTCGACGTAATGACGTACTTGGGGGTCACCTTGGATTCTCACCTGTCTTGGAAACCGCAAATAGAGACCCAACAACTAAAACTGGCTCAAATGACTGGTTGTCTTTTGCGTGAGCAAAAGAAAACTATCACAAAAAGAGTCGCCCCTGCCCTTCAAATCTATGATGTTAAAATTAACTCAGCTACACTTTACGGGGCAGAGCTTTGGGGCTATAAGGATCTCACAAGTTTATATAGAATACAGTGTAGATTCCTTCGTAATCTGGTGGGGCTGCCCCAATCTACCCCACTGATCCCTCTCTGTCATGACATGGGTTGCCCACCAATATCCGATATGGCCAGATACAGAGTAGTTTCTCTGTGGAGGCGCCTATGGACATCTGAGGACCTGGTGCTTTTCGCTAATGAGTTAGCAGAGGTGATGGCCATGGGGGGTTCGGAACGTATCCCTTGGCTCCGCTCAGTGAAATCTAGCCTATGTGATATGGGGCTTAGTCACTTATGGGTCTCCCCAGGCATCAAAAACTTTCCCACAAAAAAAGAATTTAAGGGTCTATTTTGGGCCTCAATCCGCCTGTCTTTGGCTCAAGCTTCTGGTTCGGTGAGTTTGACAGGCCGTTTCCTAAGCTTTAAATTGGACCCTGCCCGTGAAACATATTGGGACCTTATCACCAGGCCATTAGATAAAAAACTATATCATCAATTTCGGGTGGGGTCGTTACCCCTGAATTCCTTTACTTCAACGTGGAACAAATCATTTTCTAATTCATGTATATATTGCCCAGGTTGCAAGGAAACTGAGGGTCATTTTCTGTTTGCTTGTCCCCAATATAGCGTACCCCGATCCAAATGGTTGAACCCCATTTTCAAACATCTGCCCTGTAGGAAAGCCTTGGAAGCCATATGGGCTTTAAAAACAAACACCTCTGATCTAACAGTGATTTGTTTCGCCAAGTTTTTAGGGTGGGCGTGGGCAATAAGAGCCAGAAGAATCCCATCTGCTGACCAACCATAAAATTTTATGTGTTAACCTCTGTCTCAATGTACTAGTTGTATTTACTTTGTTGGTGTATTTTATTAATTGTCAGGTTTTTCGAAAATGTAGTTTAATAACGTCTTAATCAGGGACACTATGCCCCATTTTTTATATTCTATTTATATACATATATACCCTGCTTTTATTGATTCTGTAAAATTGTGGAGAATTTCTTTTTTTTTCTCTTTTTTTCTGAAAAATTGTCTTTGATTGTTGTGTTTAACTTGTCTTTTATGATTTTATCATCGAAATAAAGACATTAAAAACCTAAAACCTATTAGAAAATCTCAATATAATTGAAAGGATTTGAGACCTTATTCCATAAGGATCACACGAAAAAAGGTATGACCTGTTAACACATAGTGGATCTCAATACAGCGCACTTGGACATTGGCGTTAAGGATTTTGACTGACAGCAGTTT
Organism: Lissotriton helveticus; assembly: GCF_964261635.1. Taxonomy (NCBI): domain Eukaryota; kingdom Metazoa; phylum Chordata; class Amphibia; order Caudata; family Salamandridae; genus Lissotriton; species Lissotriton helveticus. Next base: position 379,791,901 of record NC_136067.1, read on the forward strand.
TATCGCCTATAGGCCCTTTGAACGCGGTAACCAGTTTTCCTATACAAGAGGGATATACGAAGTGTTTTGACTCATGCCATTAGTGGTTTGCTTGGCGTGAGTTTGGTGGCATGTGTTTTTCATATAGTCTTCCCACTTATGCTTGCATTGAAAGCACTAGGTTGGATGACTATACACAAGATTGTTTTATAGTTTGAGCACATGCTCTGAGGTGTTACTGCTGAGTGGTTTTATCTATTGAGCCACATTTTCTACAGCACTTTAGTTCTTATTCTCGGTGTAACGGATAGGACAGTTGTTTAATATATTCCTTAGCATCATTATAATGTTTTTGATTATTGCAGGTTTGTACCATTACCCTTGTCCGGAAGAGGCCCAGAAGTGATTGGGGGCCTGTGACCCAGTTGCTCCAACGACGAGATCATGCGAACACAGCAAGGAGTGGTGGGCTGCTTTTCCTCCATCACCCTCTCCTTTTCCTCTCCAACAGGACGATTGGACATGGGAGTCAGATCACGCAGTAGGCGAGGAAAATGAACCTGGTGCCTTTAACTGGGCCTTCTACTGCGACGAAGCCACGCCCCCGCTAAACGTCAACAGTTGGCCAGTGGTTAAAACCCCGGAAGAAGAAAACAAGGCGTGCGATGTCACCGACGCGAGGGAGAAGGAGTACGGAGAAGTAGCAGGGAAGGCGAGGAGAGCGTGTGAGCAGAGTTACGGAGGCAGCGAGGAGTACCGGAGAGGAGAAGGGTTGTAAATGTAAATGTAAATGTAGTGCTTATATAGCGCACGTATCACCCCAGAAGGGGTCTCAAGGCGCTGTACACATACCGCTGTGGAACCCTTCCTGGCCTTTTTCCTGTGAAGTGCCCACTCCTGGGCACCCCCAAGGTGAAGCCAGGCATCCTAGCGCTGTTGGGGCCGTTGTGGAGATTAAGCAAGCTATTGCCCAGAGTTGCAGAGTGAGACCCATGCTTAGAATAGGCACCGAGGCAAGAATTATTAGGTCCAGGGAAATTGAGCCCGAGACCCGCCGAGGCGGAAATTGAACCCTGGTCCGGGCCAGACCTCTGCATCAGGGTCTGCCGCTCTATCCTTTGAGGAAAAACAGAACAGGGTGGCTGGACAGGATTATTCGTGAAACAATTCACCAGACACACAGTCAATCTGTACCGTGTGACCACTGGATTTAATTTTCCAAACAAGTTTATTTTTCTTTTTTACATTTATCAGCAATTTTTTGAAACACAAGCACAAACAAAACCACTGTCAATTCAAAAGGTTCATATATACAGTATCTACAAATGCACACATTTACAAATTTACAACAAAGAATCAAACAAAAGATTGGTTAGACACACCAAAAGACAATCACAAAAGTATAATAATTCAAATAAATTGCAATTATATACAGTGCAGAGATTAATCCATAAGCGAACAAACGGGAACCAGTCCTAGAGATTGAAAAAACCAAGTGACAGGCGGGGTTGAGATCAAAAACAAGCCTGCCTGTCAACGAAAGCCTGTGGTGTAATGTTAAATAGGGTTGCAAGGCTAGGATACAGAGTGGTGGTATGATTTACATCCTAGCGGCACCCTTTGTTGTAGCCACAGGGTGGTATTGTCGACGCGTTTCGAACCTAAGTATTCAAGGTTCTCTTCAGGACAGGGACTGGGAAACAGATTCTGCACGCGGGCACAAAGGTTGGAACTGGATTCAAAACACCCACTGGTGTCCCGGCGCTCCACCTACAGACAGCTTGTTCCTGGGAGAGAGTGAGCAACACGGACCTTCTGTGGCTTGATTACTTCATTCAGAAAACGGGCCAACTTTAACTGCCGGCCTGAACTGAGGCCAGTGACCGGCCGCTTCCCTCCCTGTGGTCTGCATAGCCAGACCTACACGCGCAAAATAATGTGAGCCGCCCTGATACCTGCAAGCTTCTGAAGCCTGACACCACGCCTTAAGTCCTGCTCTGCGCCTATTGCAGGTGTGAACACGACATACCTACGCCACGGCAACCTTTGTGCCCGCGTGCAGAATCTGTTTCCCAGTCCCTGTCCTGAAGAGAACCTTGAATACTTAGGTTCGAAACGCGTCGACAATACCACCCTGTGGCTACAACAAAGGGTGCCGCTAGGATGTAAATCATACCACCACTCTGTATCCTAGCCTTGCAACCCTATTTAACATTACACCACAGGCTTTCGTTGACAGGCAGGCTTGTTTTTGATCTCAACCCCGCCTGTCACTTGGTTTTTTCAATCTCTAGGACTGGTTCCCGTTTGTTCGCTTATGGATTAATCTCTGCACTGTATATAATTGCAATTTATTTGAATTATTATACATTTGTGATTGTCTTTTGGTGTGTCTAACCAATCTTTTGTTTGATTCTTTGTTGTAAATTTGTAAATGTGTGCATTTGTAGATACTGTATATATGAACCTTTTGAATTGACAGTGGTTTTGTTTGTGCTTGTGTTTCAAAAAATTGCTGATAAATGTAAAAAAGAAAAATAAACTTGTTTGGAAAATTAAATCCAGTGGTCACACGGTACAGATTGACTGTGTGTCTGGTGAATTGTTTCACGAATAATCCTGTCCAGCCACCCTGTTCTGTTTTTCCTATTGTTGAGATCCGGGTTGGTCAGATGTAGGATCCAATACCTTTACTGTTTCACAGCTCTATCCTTTGAGCCACACTTCTCCACTTGTGTCCCTCGGATACAGCGCCAGGAGGCCAACGTCACCGCTCACTCCCGAACCATGTTCCTGGAGGAGCGTGGCTTCAACAGGTACGAGACAGAATCTCGGGTTGGGTTGGGAGGCGGGGACGCCCGTAGAACAAGCCGTGTACAGTTAAGCCACGTGTGTTCCCCTCCCTTGCTCCTTTCACTCTCCCCTTCCTCACCGGCCTCACCCGACTACCGTTTTGTAAATACCTGGCACCTTATCACGAGTGAAAAGCGGTGTTCCCTCACTCCCGGCCCTGGTGTTTTCAAGTCCACTGAGGACTATCGACCTGACCCAGTCTTTTCTCTTTTACTCCTTCATGCCCTCCCGCACCGCTCTGCCTACTGAGGAGTGACCCAAAGAAGAACTTGAATTTCTGAACGATGGCTACAACTCCGAATTCATCAGCGAAGTTTGCAGAGGAAAGACTCACTAGTAGACAAACTAGAATGGGCAGTCGAACGCCAGATGACTTCAGCCCAACAAGATCGCGAGGTATTCAAGAACACTATCTCCTCAAAACTAGAAAGCTTACAGAAGATAGTCCAGGAACCTGTAGCGCTTTCACAAGGAGAAAGGTGACCGCCCCGCCGCCATCCCTTGAGGGTCGCCCTACAAAAGTATGTGTCAGGAGAAGATCCAGACGCTTTCCTGACAAACTTTGAGAGAGCTGCCAGGGCATGTGGGTGGCCAGAAGAAAAATGGCCGTTCTTTCTAGCCCCGCTCTTGACAGGCGAGGCTCAGTCAGCCTATCAAGTGGCTAACGCTAATGGAAACACACCATACTTAGAGATCAAAGAAGTAATTTTAGACCATGTGGGCCTAGATGCAGGGGCCTATAGGGTTAGGTTCAGCAAAGAGAGAGATACTCCAGGAGAGAACCCAAAGACTCTATTCTTCAGGTTGAAAACAGCAGCTGACAAGTGGCTGAGGCCCCACACCAGTACAAAGGAGGAGATAATGAATCGGGTTTACCTCAAACAATTCATGGAGGCACTCCTCTTTGTCGAATTGCCGGAAATCACGGAAGTGCCGTTGTTGTACGGTCCCCGTTCGGAATTAAACTAATACAGGAACCGCCCAACCACTGCAACTGCTTGCAGTTATCACTGAAGCATTCCTTTGAAGTACGAAAGACAAACCTGATTGCAAGAACCGCTTTACCGTCAAAAATATTTGAAAATATCATGGGAAAGAACGCGTGGACGGCAGCGGATTGATAATTGTGGTTCCGTTTTAAATTGTACTATATTGATCCTGCGTTTTGATATGAAGTAGCCAACTACATCTAGTAGACTATCCGAAGTATCCATGAGAATACTCTATCAATCCAAACGTCAGACTATAATCAGGCACGACGTTCACCAATGTTTTAACTGACCAAGATGGCATATTGATTCCAAACTTTCTCGCACCAATCCAGTTCTTTGCTCATAATAGTGTGATGGTACAGTCCTGAAGAAGACACATAAGTGTCGAAATGCGTAGACAAAAAACAGGGAACCATCTAATCTTTTATACCCATGAACTATTTAAATGATTGAAAATATGCATATGTTTAAATGCTATAAACCTTTTTATCCTTTGTGTAAAATTATGTATCACTTTTAATGAACATCATGTTATTAAATTTGTATCTTGATATGTACATGCAATAGTGTATTTTCATTTTTTATATGTATTGAGTTACCTTTCATGTGCTAGTTGGTTCAAGAATTTGCCTGGGTAATTTACTCACATTGGCACTCCTTTATGGAACACAGAGGTGGCTCAAGCAACATTCGAACCTCTCGCCGGAGCAAGAAATAGAGATGGCAGCCAATTAAGCGAGAGCTCAACCCAGAGCTCTACCTTGGGAGGCCGAGAAAACAGCAAAAAGCAGAATAATACAAAAGGGGAGAAGAAACCGAAAACACAGCCAGAACTTCCTCGAAGCAGAACAATCAGGATTGAACCAGCTATATCCAGAGGCCCCCAGTGCTTCGAGTGTGGGGAATGGGGCCACATTGCTCACCTCTACCCCCAAAAGAAACCAGCGGAGGAGCCCATGGAGCTCAGGTACATACCTAAAGCAGTCCTATACTCTGCAGAAATGGGCCCCTCATTCCATGTAAGTGTCAGAATTAACAGTAAAATGATACTTGCCCTATTGGATTTTGGCTGTAAACAGTCAGTTATTCAAAAAGAGCTGATACTCCCCTTTCAATACCTACCCGATTCCCTTGTCCATATTCGATGCGTACACGGCGACGTCAAGTCCTACCCTGTCACCTTAATCACATTGTTTCCAGAGGACCAAACTCCTTGAACGGTAAGGGTGGGTGTGGTGGACTCTCTACCAGAAGACCTCATAATAGAGATAGACAATCCTAAATTCCAGGCCATGTTCCAAAAACACATTAGTGCGCCCCTGACTAAGGACACTATACAGCCCTATCCAGTCCTGATTACTAAAGAACCCTGGTTACTCGACCACAGTTTTAGGTTCGCACAAGCCAATGACCCCACGCTTTTTAACGCCTGGGAAAACGCCCATCTTAATAGAGACTCCCCTTCTACCTATCCACTTTTTTTTATAAAAACGAACTGTTATATAGAGAGGGAAGCCAGGGAGACCCACCCAAGCTACTGGTTCCCATGGCCTTTCGTGAACAGATATTATTCTATTCACATGCCCACCTCACAGCAGGTCATACGGGAGCAGAAAAGACCACCCAAAATCTTCTTTGCCATTTTTTTGGGCCCAGCATCTATAAGGACACACAGAGGTATTGCCAAACCTGCGAGATATGTCAAAAAAAGAACCTCCAACGCCCACCGGCTGTTCCACTACAACCTATTCAAGTCATTGGTAAACCGTTCGAGAGAGTCGGAATGGACTTGATAGGTCCTCTCCCAAAGACATCTAAGGGAAACCTATACGCACTAGTCATAGTGGATTATGCCACCCGCTTCCCCGAAGCCTTTCCCCTTAGGGCCCCCACTACTAGGAACATATCAGAAAAACTAATTGAATTCTTCTCCCGGGTTGGCTTTCCTAAAGAAATATTAACAGACCAAGGTACACCATTCGTATCAAGGTTGATGAAAGAGGTCTGTGGATCATTAGATCTATGTCACTTACGTACCTCCGTATATCATCCGCAAACAGACGGGCTCACCGAGAGGTACAACAGAACCCTCAAGACTACCTTGAAGAAGATGCTCACAGTAGAAGAAAAGGACTGGGACAGACTACTTTCGTTAGCTTTGTACGTCATAAGAGCTCAAGTACAAAGCAGTTTAGGGTGTTCGGCCTTTGAAATGTTATATGGAAGACAACCGCGTTCACTTTTAGAAATAACACGGGACGCATGGGAGAGAGAAGAAGACGAACAACGGTCCTTACTAGAGTATACTCAACAACTTCGAGGCAAGTTAGGGAAACTACGAGACCTGGCATTTACCAACTTGGAGAAAAGCCAATTAGGACAAAAGAGACAGTACGACAAAGGAAAGAAATGGAGGACACTAGCTGTCGGTGATTGGGTGTTAGTCCTACTACCGTCATCGACCAAAAAGTTCCAAAGCGAATGGCTAGGTCCTTATCCAGTCGTGGAAACCATTGGAAAAACAACTTATCGGATACAGGTTTCGCCTACCCGAAAGCAATGTTATCATTGGCTAGGACCACTGCCTAAAAACGCTCATATGGTGTTGCCCTCACCCTTACCGGACACTACACTTGCCCAGCTGCCGATCAACCAAGATCTGACGGAATAACATAAGGGTGAATTACAACGAATCTTGAAGCCGTTTTCAGAGATATTTTCGAACCTGTCAGAAAGAACAAACCTCACAGAACACCGGATCGAAACCAAAGAGGGCAAGCATGTCAAACAATGGCCATATCGCATACCAGCTGCAAGAAGAGAAGCGATGAGAAAAAAAGTAGCCGATATGTTGAGACTGGGAGTAATACGGCCTTCCACAAGTAATTGGGCTTCGCCAATTGTTATGGTGCCGAAACCAGAAGGGTCTGCCCGTTTTTGCATGGATTTTCGGGCCCTGAAAGCCATATCCTCATTTGATGCTTATCCGATCCCGCAGGTCGATGAGCTTATAAAAAAACTCGGGGAATCACGATTCATAACCACCTTGGATTTAACGAAGGGTTATTGGCAGGTGCCCCTAAGAGAAGAAGACAAGAAAAAGACCGCTTTTTCCACAGAGGAAGGATTATACGAGTTCAATGTACTGCCCTTCGGGCTGCATGGAGCACCGGCGACATTTCAGCGTCTTATGAATACCATCCTCCAGCCTTATACCTCCTTCTGCTCGGCATATCTAGATGACATCGTAGTATTTAGCACTACGTGGTCCGAACATCTACGTCACCTAGGCATTATTCTACAGGCCCTAAAAAAGGCAGGACTGCATGTCAATGCAAAAAAATCACATGCAGCCTATACTCGGGTGAAATATCTGGGGTATATCTTAGGGGAAGGAGTGATAGCTCCCCAGACAGAAAAAGTTAAGGCCATCTCAAACACTCCGTTTCCTTCCACCAAACGGGAACTAAGGGCATTCCTTGGGCTCATAGGCTATTACAGGAGGTTTATACCCCAGTTTGCAGAGATAGCTACCCCACTGACAAATGTTCTAAGGAAAGATGTTAAACAACAGATACTAGGGTACCCCACAGAGGAGATGACAAAGGCTTTTACTAAACTAAAATAAGTCATAACTACAGGCCCTGTGCTAATTTCACCTAACTTTAACAAAGCCTTCATATTGTCCACTGACGCTTCCAACTCAGGGATAGGGGCAATCCTTTCGCAGGTGGGGCAAGACGGGCTCGAACACCCAGTCCTATACATTAGTCGGAAGCTATTCCCGAGAGAATGCAAATATCCCACCCTTTGAACGTGAATGCCTGGCCATAAAGTGGGCGGCGGATAAATTAAGGTATTATTTAGAGGGGCGCCCTTTCCTTCTTTTTACCGATCACGCCCCATTACAGTGGATGTGTAGGAATAAAACCCAAAACCCCAGGGTACTCCGCTGGTTCCTATCCCTTCAACCTTTTCCCTTGAAGTAAGACACCGTAAGGGGAGAGACAATGGAAATGCAGACTATCTCTCTAGAGTACCTCCTCTCCCCGATCAGGAGATTCCAGGGAGGGGTGGTGTGTGACCCAGTCACTCAAACGACAAGATCACGCGAACACAGCAAGGAGTGGTGGGCTGCTTTTCCCCCCATCACCCTCTCCTTTTCCTCTCCAACAGGACGATTGGACATGGGAGTCAGATCACGCAGTAGGCGAGGAAAAGGAACCTGGTGCCTTTAACTGGGCCTTCTACTGCGACAAAGCCACTCCCTCGCTAAACGTCAACAGTCGGCCAGTGGTTAAAACCCCGGAAGAAGAAAACAAGGCGGGCGACGTCACCGACGCGAGGGAGAAGGAGTAAGGAGAAGTAGCAGCGAAGCCGAGGAGAGCATGTGAGCAGAGTTACGGAGGCAGCAAGGAGTACCGGAGAGGAGAAGGGTCGTGTCCCTCGGATACAGCGCCAGGAGGCCAACGTCACCGCTCACCCCCGAGCCACGTTCCTGGAGGAGAGTGGCTTCAACAGGTACGAGACAGAATCTCGGGTTGGGTTGGGAGGCGGGGACGCCCGTAGAACAAGCCGTGTACAGTTTAGCCACGTGTGTCCCCCTCCCTTACTCCTTTCACTCTCCCCTTCCTCACCGGCCTCACCCGACTACCGTTTTGTAAATACCTGGCACCTCATCACGAGTGACAAGCGGTGTTCCTCACCCCTGGTGTTTTCAAGTCCACTGAGGACTATCAACCTGACCCAGTCTTTTCTCTTTTACCCCTTTATGCCCTCCCGCACCGCTCTGCCTACTGAGGAGTGACCCAAAGAAGAACTCGAATTCCTGAACGACCGCTATAACTCCGAATTCACCACGGACCCAGCGAAGTTTGCAGAGGAAAGACTCACTAGTAGACAAACGGGTGTTCATGAAAATAAAACCATACTTACCTCAATCATGCCACCCCGCCACAGGGCCGAAACACGTCAACAGTTTGGATATGAGAAGCCAGCTTAAATAATGAGATTGATTATTCTATTTTGTTGCGCATTTGAGTAATTAGTTTTGAGGTAGTTTTACCTCATGCGTCTTTAGGGTTATCTCTCAATGGATTACCCTGATTTGATGTGTGAACACTGATTTTTGCATAACTAAGTGGGTACTGGTAACTTATTGATGCTTTCTAGTTTTGTTAATATTTGGGAGTTCGATTCATGTTTCTTTGTCCTTTAAATGTTTTGTGAAATAAATGTATATGTAAATGTTGATATACATGTTTGTTTGTTTGATACAAAATGTTAATGTAAAAGTTACCACAAGCGTGTGGTTTATCCTTGTCCTTTGGTCCATATAACAAATAATTATGATTTAGTTTGTCAAAGAACGTCTTCTTGGTATGTGTCAGGTTTATTGTATTTTTCATAAATTCATACAAGACAATGCTTCAAATGTAGGGTAATTTACTGTTCCCTATTGAGTAGTAAAGAAAGAGATATTGGTTCCTCCATACCACCGTGTTTTTCGCATCATAGTTAGAAAATCTCCAAGCGATCTCCTCGCCAGTTCCTCTGGCTTTGGTGGCCGTCTATCAACATCCCCACTCAATGCAGCAAGTAGCGACTCCCCTTCAGGCAAGTTGAGCAGATGTGCTCCAAGATCAGTCAAGGTAGGGAGGTGAAGCCGAGGTGGGATATACAGTGAAGTAATATTAAGTACTCTGTCCTCCCATGTGCCAGTCGGCGTCACAAATCTGTCCAGCTGAACACGGATTGGACCTGAAAGGGGAAGGAGTTACGTAGAAGAATCCCCACCCTTCTAGAACTTTTGGATATACCAACTTATATCTTCATCTATTGAAACAATCATATTCTTGTTATGCTTTTTTTTTTTTTACAGTAGCAGGTGTTTTTCAAGTCCTTTTGCTTTGCCAATGCTTGCTTTATATAATACTCTTGTAACAGTACCAGGGTAACTTCCCATTGTGGCACTGTTCCCGACGTAAAAAATAAATCTGACTAACATTTCCGTTATCTCTCCTCACTAAAGAAAATTGTAAAGCTTGGTTGAAAAATTAAATGAGTGGATATGGCAAGTGTTCAAAAAGAGAGGAAAGAAAAACACTAGACTTACACAGACACCTTTTGTTGAAGAAAGAAAGGCAAGGTTTAGCTCATGGAAACTATCAGTTAAAAAAAGTGATGGCACTTGCATTCAAAGGACTTAACTTGTATATTTTGGCTTGCACCATAATCTTATTACAGGTTCTGATTGGCTTTAAATAATGGCACCTTATGTTTTGTTCGCTGTGCCTTCGTTGATTTTCTTGATATATTATTTTTGGGATCTATTATCCATGATCTTAAATTCTAAATGAACCGTATAAACTGTCTTTCCTTTCCAGATGCTCGATGCCAAGAAACTCGTAAATGTAAAGAAACAGTGATTAGATAGTGGATGCACATCAATTAACAAGATTCACTAATTCGGTTTACATAAGCAATTCTCTGGGTACCAAAACCCTACAACCCTGCCGCTGCCAATGCCTAAACCATTTCAAAACTCTCAGGGTAACACGCCCGTATTTATACACCAATTCACTGGTTGATATCTGTGATAGAAATAGACACCAATTATAATTTGCATATTTTTTTTTATTTAACTAGTTGATCTTATACAGTAGGTCACAATCGTTAAAGCTGTTTTGCTCCAAATGCCAAACATTTTCAAGGTTATGAATACTAGTATTAAAGGGTATGTTACAATGCATGGGTAAGTTTCATTTCACCCGTACACCACATTATTTTCCCTGAAGGTCAACCATCAGGTCAGAAAGTGATGTGAATGACGCATGGGCCAGCATGGCCACCGACATTCGCAGTGGTCTCATATCATCTAGAATAGTGAACACACAAGGCCCGCCTCGGTGCTGTGGAGGGAGCAGACGCCTGCCTGAGCCAGGCCTAGAAGAGCCTGATCATCAAAAAAGCTGAGAAATGCTTACTGATTTCCTTCTGAAGATTTTTAACATATGACACAGTAGAGAATGGGTCTGTATTCACGGACTATGAGTGGGCCAGCAGCAGGCTTTTAGAGGAGGGGAATGACCACAGCTTACTTCAAGTACAAGGGAGAAGAGATAGAAGCGTTGGACAAGGGAGCGAGAAGTGGACACATTGCATCCATTGCTGCAGCTCCGGATCAGAGCAGGGGCAGGAGGAGAGCCTGATTTGATAGATATAGCAAATAATATAATATTTAAAAAAAATGTATTTAACCCAAAGTGTTTCCAAACGGAAAGTATAAAATGCATAATAAAGAAAAGGTAATTTACATAAAGCAACTTTCTTTGGCATTGCCAGAAACTGACCTAAACTGCTAATCCCAACGATTCCATACCTAGCAAATAAATAGCTTCAACCCGAGTAAAGCATGAAACAGGACGTAGGCTCTCCGATGCAATGCTAACAAAAAGAGAAGTCTAATATTATATGGCAAGTGTCTGCTTTGACTAACAGCCCAGATACCGGAATTAGAGAGGCCGCCTGCTGTGGGAAAGACCAGACTGGGCTCAGCCCACCCCAAGGATCTGTTACCTTAATTGTGTAACTGGCAACTTTCGCAGGTAGGACCATCTGGGCGGACCTAGCCAAGCCCCAGAAAACGACAGTGACTGTAGCCGGTCTTTTAATTTGCTGCATTCAGAGCTGCTTCTTTCATACAGGCACAGAAGTTTCATCAATATGATTTGCCAATCACTCATCCCACGTACGGAGTTCTCCCCAAAGCGCCGCTTTATCTACATGGACAAACCAAACGTCATTTTAAAATCCACGAAGCTGACCCGGGGATTCGGCTGCTTTGTTGGGATTGCCCAGAGCGAAACAATGTAATTGTGGAATAATTTGGGTGAAAGCCACCCTATTCTAAGGGAACTAGTTTCCGCGCCACTACATTTTTTCATCTTGTGAAAACTTTAGTCACTGCGTCCAAAACACAAACTTGGCGATAGTAGTGCAGACAGCTCCTATCTCCTTTTTTAAACAAACACTGGCAAAGTCAAAGGGCTGCCTTTGAGACTATTGGCTCTGTGTCACTGTATTTAGTTCATGCTGTACATGGGCATTGCCGAATTCGGCAATAATTTGTAGCCATTCTGTGAAAACAAATAATACAAAAAATGACTATGATGCATTCAGCTCTAATGCACTTTAAAACAATAAAAATAAAATAACATTAGAACTAGCTGCGTCCTAGCAGTTAAAAAAAATTATTGGTAGCCACACTTCAAATCATCCGTGCTGCTGTACAGCATTGCCAAAGACAGCTGCTTTCATAGGCTAGACCTATTGGCTTTGCCACTGCTTGTTATTTATATGCAGCAAAGCAAGCCCTGAGCGTCCAGCTGAAGCAACAGAACTTTAATGACAAAACTCACTCCACACAGCTGGTCCTAGGCTGAAAGAATACTCTATAAAATTGAACTCAGTAGGTTACTGATCAAGCCAGTCACACGTTTAACCCCTTGCCTGCGGGGCTGATTCCCCCGCTGTGCTGGGGGGAGGGGGAGCGCGCACAGCGCCCCTGTGCTTGTGACGAGCTCAGCTCGTCATGAGCCATGGTGGTCGTGTGCTCATGACGAGCTGAGCTCGTCACGGCCACACCCGTTTCTGTAGAACACTCGCACAGCAGGGGAATTAGCCCCGCGTGTGAGCGTTCTAACGGTCATGACGAGCTCAGCTCGTCATGAGCGCATGAGCATGGGAGTGGTTAAAAAGAAAATGAAACTGTAGAGATGAACGAGATAAAACACATGTGTCTCAGTTAACATAATGGCCATTCAAAGCTGGAATGCTACATCTCATTTAAGTTGTGAATGAAAAACAAACGAAAAGAGAGACCGAAACCAATGTAGCAAGGCTCAATATTTAACCTTTTAAGTGCAGGCATCGTCCAGTGGCCAACACCTGCACTATCTCCCCAGTGTGCGTGTCAAGCGACACTAGGGAAGTGTTGGCCCCCCTGGTGCTCAGCACCAGAACAAGTCTTTTATTTATTTTTTTTACATCAGGCTGCTTGAGAAGAGCGTCCCAAGCAACCTGTTTTTTTTTTCCCTTTGCTGTAATGGCGATCAGAACGCAGGTTGCACTGATGTCATTACAGCAAAGTGAAAGTAAAATAAGCTGTTTTACTTCCACAGAGTTAGTACTTAGGAGCATATCTCAGCGCCTCCCCTCCCCCCCCGGAGCACGGATTCTTTTGGGTTAGGTATATTTGGAAAGGGAGCATCTCCCCCCTTTCCGATGCTACCTCTTCCATGTGCATCCCTGCTTGGGAATCACCATAGTAGAGCGATCCTCAAGCAGGGATCCACCCACTAGACACCAGGGATGGGAAAGTTGCCCTTTAGGCAAAGGCCTGTGCTCCCCCCAGAGCATTTGAAAATTACAGTCTTTTTACCACCCCCACCCCCGAAGGGATGGGGTTAATTACCCCCGATCTGTCCAACCCCCTCAAAGTCCATTAGATGCCAGGGAAATATTTTGCTTTGAAATATAGCCGTGGGGGCTTCCTAACATGGGCATGGCCATACTCCCACCTCTAATAAATGAAGCATCAATATTTTTGCCTTACCGGGGGCGGGAGGGGGGCAGGTGGAGGTGATGACTCCCGATCTGCACCCCCACTCCAGGGGCAGAAACCCTACTAGATACCAGGGAAAGCATTTTTTGTTAAAAAACCCACATATAAATATATATATATATATATATATATATAAATATATATATATATATATATTCACAGAAAAAACCATAGGTTATAGACCATATATAGTTAGGAATTAGCATTTACAAAACCTTATTTTACTCACACAAAACCATTGAAATTCCATATATAGTTAGTTGCACTAACTATATATCGCGCACCCGCAATCCACTGCTGATGATGTCACATATTACATCATTCATGACATGGTCAGTGACATCACTGATGACATCACTGATGACATCTCAAATGACATCACTGATGACATCACTGATAACAACATCCAGTGATTTTTTGTTTCTATAAAGTTTAAATATGTCTTACATATTGAAGAATGAGTGGATGTGTAAGTGTCTGGACGAAGGATTTAGTAGGTGCATGACTGACTGTATGAGTGAGTGATTAAATGTGTCTCACTGACTGCATGGGTTAGTGACTAAACTGTCTTAATTTGTGCATCATTATGTCTGTTGTTCTGTAAACTGCTGCATGTGTTGATCAGTAGCTATATGAGTAACTATATGGGTTATTGATTGATTGCCCAAGTATTTGTATGGGAGACTGAGTGTGTGTGTGGCTAGCTGGGAGGTGTGTGACTCTGTGCAGATCAATCTGTACTTGTATCAATGATTGTATAAGAAGGTAAGTATGTGTTAGTATATGTTTGAAAATGTAAGGTGCTCTATGTTTAACTGTATAGACAAGAAAATGGAAGTGTCATTGATTCTTTACAGGACTGACTAGGTGTGTGAGTAACTCCATGGATGAGTGGCAGACTGTGAGTGTCTGTATAGGTGTATGAGTGCATATGATAGTGTTGTAAAGATGAGTGATTGTATGTATGAATGATTGTATGGGTGAATGAGTGAAGGTGTGTGTAGACGTAGCAATCAGTGAGTGCGTATGTAGTAAATAGTATTGGTGTGTCAATGGTTTCAAAAATTATACTCTCTTTTTAACACTGGGTGAAACAGAGGTTATATTAAAATGTGAGGAGATGCATTGTATTGTCACATGAATGATATCATCAGTGATGTGGTCATTGATGTCAAATGAGATGTCATCAGTGATGTCATCAGTGATGTCATTTGAGATGTCATCAGTGATGTCATCAGTGATGTCACTGACCATGTCATGAATGATGTAATATGTGACATCATCAGCAGTGGATTGCGGGTGCGCGATATATAGTTAGTGCAACTAACTATATATGGAATTTCAATGGTTTTGTGTGAGTAAAATAAGGTTTTCTAAATGCTAATTCCTAACTATATATGGTCTATAACCTATGGTTTTTTCAGTGAATTTTCAAGGTTTTGTAAATGCTAATTCCTAACTATATATGGTCTATAACCTATGGTTTTTTCTGTGAATTTCATTGGTTTTTTAACAGCTAATATCTGTAGCTGTAAAATGTATTCTTCTTTAAATCCAAAAATATATTTTATATGTTTATGAATAATTTTTTTTTAAAATATTTTTTTTTCTTCGTTCCCGCTTCGCGAATCGGGAAGCTTCCCGTTAGCTGACCTTGATGCCGCGAAATAGACCGCGAGCCGGTAAACGTTTCTTTACCGCAAGTGCCGCGTTAGAAAACAACATCGTGACGCCTCCCGTCCGCATGACGTTTCACGTTGTCGCGTGATACGTCATATGACGTGCTACGTTAGCGAACTGGTACGCGAAGCGAGTCGCAAAGCGCAGGTTTCTGGAAGCAAACCGGGAGGCCCTGCAAAGCGCTTAACGTAAACACAGCAAGTCATGTGACTTGGTAATAACACTTTTCATTGGTTCATTTCACTTTTGGTTTCCTAATGATGTAAGAGTAGGTCATATAATCTAAAATGAACACTTTTGATTGGTTGAGAACTCTTGTTTTTCCCAAATGATAAAATCCCTCCTTCTTTCCTCACTCTGACTTTCATCATTGTGAGAGAAAGACCCTTTGTGATCACTGAGCAATGGCTTCTTTAGTAGCTTCAGCTGGTGCTTCCCCACCACCTCCACCACATCCAAGGAAGAGTGGACCACCTGCTCAAGTTATAATTCAACAAGAAGAAGAAGAAGAGGAACAGGACGACGAGCACGAAGAGAGGCAGTTTTTGCCTGAGCAGCCCAGGACGTCTCACCGGAAAGAAAACTTCATTTGGCAATTTTTTAAAATTCCCAAAGGTCAGAAAAAAGTAAATGCAAGATACGTAACTTGCCTTATATGTCAAGATAGACTGTCCAGAGGAACCGAGAAAAAATACAGTTTCGGAAACTACACAATGCATCGCCATATGACTAGGTGGCATCCTAACAACTACAGTGCTGCACAGTTTCGGAACGACCTAGATAATCTCCCTATTATGGCCAGAAGATCTGTTGTACCGGAAGTAACGGGACCAGAGGGCAGGGAGATGGTGCCAAATATACAAATGAAATTTGGTGAAGTTAAACACATCTGCGTATTTTGCGATGGATTCATTTCCTACGGAGAAAAAAGCATCACTCTGATCAACAGAGCTATTGACTATCATATGCAAGTTTGTACGAAACGCCCAAAATAATAAATACTTCTTTTTTTGTTTTGTTGCTCCTGTTGAGCCCTTTACAATGAATCGTTTTCATTGCCCCCTCCAAGAAAAACCCAAAAAAATATAAAACTGTTCAGAAAAATTCAAAAAAAGTAAAAAAATGTTCCGAAAAATAATAAAAAAAATATAAAACAACAAAAACAATAAAAAAAAAAAGTTCTTTTCAGAACTACCTCCCCGTTATTAAAAAATTGGTACAATATTTGGAACTGTGCCAACCTCTATTTCTCTTAGTTCGCTTCCCAGTTCGCTCGCCGGTACGCGAACCAGAAGCGAACCAAAAACAGTAAGTATAAGGGAAGGAAACAGACACTTATGTTAAAAGAAAGACAGCTATAGGGGAGTAAACTAGAGATACTATTACCCGTAATCCACTGCTGATGATGTCACATATTACATCATTCATGACATGCTCAGTGACATCATCAGCAGAGGATTGCGGGTTTTTTGGCAACGTGCCTTATCCGCGGTTTAATAACGCTGCCTTTTGCTTTATATAAGTTTTCAAATTGTATGAAATATATACCAATAGGTCGTTATGAACCTTTAGGTAGTGCTTTTCTTCATGAGGTCTGGTCGCTTCCATACACATACAGATGTTTCAAAGATGATCAAGAAGTTTATCTGAATGGAGAGGAATGCACTGAGACGCCAGATCATTCACTAATGTGTAGGCACATACAGTTACACGGTTCATGCAACAAACACCGACCAAATATGGCTTGCGTGTTGCAAGGCACGCCAGTTCCTGCTATCATCCCCACGTTCAAGTTGTTGGAAAATGGTAGTTATTTGATGCTCAATAATGAAGATTGTTCTGAGTTAATTGAAAAGGGTCTGCACCTCTGTACGGGTGTTCGCTATGTGAAGCACGAAAGTTTCACGGGCCGAACTCAAGGCCACCTCTCTCTGAGACAAAAGAGCTCTTATTCTTGCCATGCCGTTGAAATCTGTCCCAAGGTTGGTATTTGTGGCCAGATTGAAAACTCCCTATGTTCATGTGTGGGAGGAAATAGAACATTTCTGCAGCAAATAACCCGTTCACTTACTGTTACGATAAAAGGAATACTTTTAATTCAGATTTGCCTTTCAATTTCAGCAAGATGGTTCCGACTATCTTTAACGCATCCTCCACAAAGACCCTGGCGCACTTTTTTAAAGTTGTTACCAGTGGTCTCGTGACTTCATTTGAGAAAATCTTTGGAGTCATCCCTGCTTCCTTTCATTCTATTTTCTCCACTCTGGTTCGTGGATTGGCATTTTTACTTGCATTACCAGCGGACGCTCTTGTGCTTTTTTACATTTTTAAATATGGATGTCCCTCCTATGCAACCTCCCACCCTGCAGCTGCTGACACTGTTCCGCAATCGCATGCTAGAATATTATGGCACAATGCCGTTGGCGATATTAAGCACGGCATATGGATTATCTTTTCGATTCTCCTACTTCACCTGTGTCCAGCCTGTATTTCACTGCCTGACCTGTGATTTCGATTGGGCCATTGATTTGTGTCTCTGCGGACCGGTTTCTCCTGACGTCGACTTTAATCAGCTGATGACTCCTATCATTACTCACGAGTTGGTTTGTCCTGGCGAAAGGATTATGGCTGTGGCATTGATGCATGGACTACTTGGTCCCTGGAATTTACTGGCGGCAGCACAGTCTTTCTTGGAACAGAGCTTTCTTGAAAACCCACCGAGCTGTCCTCTGATGGTGATAGAGGATCCGGTGCTGGGAGAGCACGTATGTTCTTTTCCGCTTTTAAATTGGATGGCTGAACTGTTTTCGGATGAAGACGGTGACTTCCTATTGGAGGCTGTTGCAGCTTATTTTGCATACACAGTTATGTCATAGACCTTTTTCATGTTTGATATGCTGAGTACTAGCATTTCATTGACAATTAATTGACTTATTTGTCAAGTTTTTATTATTTACCTTGCCTATTGGCTTAAGACTCGATAAAGTACTTGGCTGTTTTATTTTTCTTTAGCATTAAATTTTCCTAGTTTTTAATGCTTTACCTTGCGGACCGTCCACATATAAACTTGCAATCTGCTCTCATGAGATGGCACTTCTATTATCTTATTCAGTTCGTTTCCGGATCATGGGGAGGTGTCATCTAGGTCCTGGATATCTTTACACCGTGTTAAGTTAGCATGGGCTCATTACCGGTTTAAACGCCATTTTTCCTTTTTTGCAACTTCTGCACACGACACTTAGTTGTTGCTTTAGCTTTCCACCTAGTAGTTCATCGTGGTTTACATGAGAATAATATGTTATTGCTCTACTATCTGCTTTGCTTGTTAAACTATATCTGTACAGCGAGTGCTAAAGTTTCAAGAACAACACGATACAGAATTGTTATGAGGTCTGATCTCCACGACTTCATACTCATAACATAAGTGCAACTTCTGCCAATTCTGGGCATGAGGCGGGTTTTATATTGCTTTGCCGAACACACATACACAACAGTTGATGCGGTTCACATGAAGAGAGAGCTGGTGTATGCTGATGTGATTCCTTCAAATCTAAGACACTAAAGTATGGGCACGCCCTAAACCAACACAAAGAGACCTTCTTAGCAAATAATATAATATGTGTATTAGGGAGGGTGAGATATAAGCAGCCGCGGGCCGTGGAGGGAGTTACGGTGAGGCAGGGAGGCGGGGAGGGGGAGAAGCAGGGTGGAGCCCTCTCTACCTTGCCCCTCCCCCTCCCCGCCTCCCTGCCCCACCGTAACTCCCTCCACGGCCCGCGGCTGCTTATAAGTGTTGCTAACTCTTATTCATTTACAGCATGTTAACATACTGTCACCATTCGCTTTTTATGTACTAGTAACTATGCTGGTAATTTTGCTACTGATAATATGTGTACTTGTATTCTCCACCCTGCTTCTCCCCCTCCCCGCCTCCCTGCCTCACCGTAACTCCCTCCACGGCCCGCGGCTGCTTATAAGTGTTGCTAACTCTTATTCATTTACAGCATGTTAACATACTATCACCATTCGCTTTTTATGTACTAGTAACTATGCTGGTAATTTTGCTACTGATAATATGTGTACTTGTATTATCTAAGATACTACGCCTGAGAAGACGGCATTAGTAAATAAACATTTCAAATACACATGTGTTCTTCTTAACTCCATGTTCTGGTTTCTAAGAAATATATAACGACCGACTGTTCATGAGTTCCACGTATCCTGAGGTACTATAAGTTCATATTCTGGATTGTCTAAACATTGAGAGTTTGTTATATCCAATGTGACACTGTACCTAGCTTGCTAAGGAGTTTTTGATTACTAACGTGAGTTTTGGGACACCCTAATTCGCCGAGGTTCCAATCCTCTGTCCACAGTTCTGTGTGAGAACAGAAACCCTGCGACAGGGGCACCCCCGACCCTTGCTGGAGCTTCATCACACTTGCGATACAACTCCAGCAATGCGCCACCTTTACGGCACAGATACATCACGCATCTGTGCTGTTTTTGCCCCATGATGCGCCGCATTGTAAATGCAGCACACCATAGGTGACGGAACAGCGGCACAGAATGACTAACACATCCCTGGTGATGCGCCAGTCATCATAAATGTATCCCTATGCTTCTTATCTTGTTAGAGATGAACCGCCATATGTATCATCAAAGTTTTTTGCATTTCCTAAATAGCGAACTTTAAGGAATAAATAGCGATTCTTTACCATTCCTAGTTTGCGATTAGCTATTTGCTAATTACAAATTACCCATTCATTTCCTTCATTTCCATAGGGCGGTTGGACTCACTTTTAGCTCGAACGGCTGAATGGATTTCCACGAAACTTGGCAAAATTGTAGGGACTGGTAGCCCGATGTGCCTTTGCTATGTCTCAAGATATATGCTCCAGTGGTTTTTACGAAAATTAACTTTGAAAAATATATATTGGGCTACATTGGCCTATATATATGTTGGAGCCCAAATGTAGCCCAATGTAGCCCAATGAAGCCCAATGTAGCCCAATGTAGCCCAAAGATGGCCGCCAGACACACAAAAAAACAAATGTAGCCCAAATATCAGCCAGATGTAGCCCAACTATAGCCCGTTTTGGGACCCCCCTTTTTTCTCGGCCCCCCCTTGACGAACCCCCCCCAAATTTTCATGGGCTGCTCAGAAACAAAATGTGCCATTTTCCTGAAAATTTCAGCCAATTCCGTCCACAAACGCCAAAGTTATTTGACATAGAATTTTCAAAAATCCCATAGAGAAAAAAGCCAGTAGGTATATATAGTTAGGATTTTTTCTCTATGGGATTTTGTTTCTGAGCAGCCCCTGAAAATTGGGGGGGGGGGGGGGGGGGGTTCGTCCAGGGGGGGGGTCGAGAAAAAAGGGGGGTCCCAAAACGTGTTTTTAACATTGAGTTTTCCATAGGGCGGTTGGCCTCACTTTTAGCCCGAACGGCTGAATGGATTTGCACGAAACTTGGCAAAATTGTAGGGACTGGTAGCCCGATGTGCCTTTTGTAGGTCTCAATATATGTGCTACAGTGGATTTTGAGAAATTAACGTTTAAAAAAAGATATATATCTGTAACAGCGGACCGGGCAGCGCTCCAGTACGCGTACTTTTCGCGCAACGGAGCTTTGTGAGGCGAAGCTGATTGGTTCTCCGGCGTCTGTAAACATTCCAAACAGTCCGTAGCGGCCGCCATCTTGTCTCTCGGTAGGATCGAGAGACAAGAGGAGGCCAAAGCGAAGGGGCAAATGACCATAAGGGGGCATAGTAGATCCTCGCTGACCCCCTAGGTTTGATGTGGAGGTTTTAAAAGGGCCCCGCGGGGCAAAAAAAAAAAATAATAATAATAATCGAACGGCTGAATGGATTTGCACGAAACTTGGTAAAATATTAGGGACTGGTAGCCCGATGTGCCTTTGCTAGGTCTCAATATATGTGCTCCAGTGGATTTTGAGAAATTAACGTTCAAAAAAAGATATATATCTGTAACAGCGCTCCGCTTCGCGTAACGGAGGTTTGCGAAGCTGATTGGTCATTCTGTCACTGGGCTATAGTTGGGCTACATCTGGCTGATATTTGGGCTACATTTGTTTTTTTTGTCTCTGGCGGCCATCTTTGGGCTACATTGGGCTACATTGGGCTTCATTGGGCTTCATTGGGCTACATTGGGCTACATTTGGGCTCCAACATATATATAGGCCAATGTAGCCCAATATATATTTTTCAAAGTTAATTTTCGTAAAAACCACTGGAGCATATATCTTGAGACATAGCAAAGGCACATCGGGCTACCAGTCCCTACAATTTTGCCAAGTTTCGTGGAAATCCATTCAGCCGTTCGAGCTAGAAGTGAGTCCAACCGCCCTATGGAAATGAAGGAAATGAATGGGTAATTTGTAATTAGCAAATAGCTCATCCCAAACTAGGAATGGTAAAGAATCGCTATTTATTCCTTAAAGTTAGCTATTTAGGAAATGCAAAAAACTTTGATGATACATATGGCGGTTCATCTCTAACAAGATAAGAAGCATAGGGATAGATTTATGATGACTGGCGCATCACCAGGGATGTGTTAGTCATTCTGTGCCGCTGTTCCGTCACCTATGGTGTGCTGCATTTACAATGCGGCGCATCATGGGGCAAAAACAGCACAGATGCGTGATGTATCTGTGCCGTAAAGGTGGCGCATTGCTGGAGTTGTATCGCAAGTGTGATGAAGCTCCAGCAAGGGTCGGGGGTGCCCCTGTCGCAGGGTTTCTGTTCTCACACAGAACTGTGGACAGAGGATTGGAACCTCGGCGAATTAGGGTGTCCCAAAACTCACCTTAGTAATCAAAAACCCCTTAGCAAGCTAGGTACAGTGTCACATTGGATATAACAAACTCTCAATGTTTGGACAATCCAGAATATGAACTTATAGTACCTCAGGATACGTGGAACTCATGAACAGTCGGTCGTTATATATTTCTTAGAAACCAGAACATGGAGTTAAGAAGAACACATGTGTATTTGAAATGTTTATTTACTAATGCCGTCTTCTCAGGCGTAGTATCTTAGATAATACAAGTACACATATTATCAGTAGCAAAATTACCAGCATAGTTACTAGTACATAAAAAGCGAATGGTGACAGTATGTTAACATGCTGTAAATGAATAAGAGTTAGCAACACTTATAAGCAGCCACGGGCCGTGGAGGGAGTTACGGTGGGGCAGGGAGGCGGGGAGGGGGAGGGGCAGGGTGGAGAGGGCTCCACCCTGCCCCTCCCCCTCCCCGCCTCCCTGCCCCACCGTAACTCCCTCCACGGCCCGCGGCTGCTTATATCTCACCCTCCCTAATACACATATTATATTATTTGCTAAGAAGGTCTGTTTGTGTTGGTTTAGGGCGTGCCCATACTTTAGTGTCTTAGATTTGAAGGAATCACATCAGCATACACCAGCTCTCTCTTCATGTGAACCGCATCAAGTGTTGTGTATGTGTGTTCGGCAAAGCAATATAAAACCCGCCTCATGCCCAGAATTGGCAGAAGCTGCACTTATGTTATGAGTATGAAGTCGTGGAGATCAGACCTCATAACAATTCTGTATCGTGTTGTTCTTGAAACTTCAGCACTCGCTGTACAGATATAGTTTAACAAGCAAAGCAGATAGTAGAGCAATAACATATTATTCTCATGTAAACCACGATGAACTACTAGGTTGAAAGCTAAAGCAACAACTAAGTGTCGTGTGCAGAAGTTGCAAAAAAGGAAAAATGGCGTTTAAACCGGTAATGAGCCCATGCTAACTTAACACGGTGTAAAGATATCCAGGACCTAGATGACACCTCCACATGATCCGGAAACGAACTGAATAAGATAATAGAAGTGCCATCTCATGAGAGCAGATTGCAACTTTATATGTGGACGGTCCGCAAGGTAAAACATTAAAAACTAGGAAAATTTAATGCTAAAGAAAAATAAAACAGCCAAGTACTTTATCGAGTCTTAAGCCAATAGGCAAGCTAAATAATAAAAACTTGACAAATAAGTCAATGAATTGTCAATGAAATGCTAGTACTCAGCATATCAAACATGAAAAAGGTCTATGACATAACTGTGTATGCAAAATAAGCTGCAACAGCCTCCAATAGGAAGTCACCGTCTTCATCCGAAAAGAGTTCAGCCATCCAATTTAAAAGCGGAAAAGAACATACGTGCTCTCCCAGCACCGGATCCTCTAGCACCATCAGAGGACAGCTCGGTGGGTTTTCAAGAAAGCTCTGTTCCAAGAAAGACTGTGTTGCCGCCAGTAAATTCCAGGGACCAATTAGTCCATGCATCAATGCCACAGCCATAATCCTTTCGCCAGGACAAACCAACTCGTGAGTAATGATAGGAGTCATCAGCTGATTAAAGTCGACGTCAGGAGAAACCGGTCCGCAGAGACACAAATCAATGGCCCAATCGAAATCACAGGTCAGGCAGTGAAATACAGGCTGGACACAGGTGAAGTAGGAGAATCGAAAAGATAATCCATATGCCGTGCTTAATATCGCCAACGGCATTGTGCCATAATATTCTAGCATGCGATTGCGGAACAGTGTCAGCAGCTGCAGGGCGGGAGCTTGCACAGGAGGGACATCCATATTTAAAAATGTAAAAAAGCACAAGAGCGTCCGCTGGTAATGCAAGTAAAAATGGGAATCCACGAAGCAGAGTGGAAAAAATAGAATGAAAGAAAGCAGGGATGACTCCAAAGATTTTCTCAAATGAAATCACAAGACCACTGGTAACAACTTTAAAAAAGTGCGCCAGGGCCTTTGTGGAGGACGCGTTAAAGATAGTCCGAACCATGTCGCTGAAATGCAAAGGCGAATCAGTATTTAAAAGGGTCTGCACCTCTGTACGGGTGTTCGCTATGTGAAGCACGAAAGTTTCACGGGCCGAACTCAAGGCCACCTCTCTCTGAGACAAAAGAGCTCTTATTCTTGCCATGCCGTTGAAATGTGCTCCCAAGGTTGGTATTTGTGGCCAGATTGAAAACTCCCTATGTTCATGTGTGGGAGGAAATAGAACATTTCTGCAGCAAATAACCCCTTCACTTACTGTTACGATAAAAGGAATACTTTTAATTAACCCAGAACAATCTTCATTATTGAGCATCAAATAACTACCATTTTCCAACAACTTGAACGTGGGGATGATAGCAGGAACTGGCGTGCCTTGCAACACGCAAGCCATATTTGGTCGGTGTTTGTTGCATGAACCGTGTAACTGTATGTGCCTACACATTAGTGAATGATCTGGCATCTCAGTGCATTCCTCTCCATTCAGATAAACTTCTTGATCATCTTTGAAACATCTGTATGTGTATGGAAGCGACCAGACCTCATGAAGAAAAGCACTACCTAAAGGTTCATAACGACCTATTGGTATATATTTCATACAATTTGAAAACTTATATAAAGCAAAAGGCAGCGTTATTAAACCGTGGATAAGGCACGTTGCCTAAAAACCCGCAATCCTCTGCTGATGATGTCACTGAGCATGTCATGAATGATGTAATATGTGACATCATCAGCAGTGGATTACGGGTAATAGTATCTCTAGTTTACTCCCCTATAGCTGTCTTTCTTTTAACATAAGTGTCTGTTTCCTTCCCTTATACTTACTGTTCTTTTTTTTTAAAAAAAATTTTGGTTCACTTCCGGTTCGCGTACCGGCGAGCGAACTGGGAAGCGAACTACGAGAAATAGAGGTTGGCACAGTTCCAAATATTGTACCAATTTTTTAATAACGGGGAGGTAGTTCTGAAAAGAACTTTTTTTTTATTGTTTTTGTTGTTTTATATGTTTTTTATTATTTTTCTGAACATTTTTTTACTTTTTTTGAATTTTTCTGAACAGTTTTATATATTTTTGGGTTTTTCTTGCAGGGGGCAATGAAAACGATTCATTGTAAAGGGCTCAACAGGAGCAACAAAACAAAAAAAAAGTATTTATTATTTGGGGCGTTTCGTACAAACTTGCATATGATAGTCAATAGCTCTGTTGATCAGAGTGATGCTTCTTTCTCCGTAGCAAATGAATCCATTGCAATGTACGCAGACGTGTTTTACTTCATGAAATCTCGTTTGAATATTTGGCACCATCTCCCTGCCCTCTGGTCCCGTTACTTCCGGTACAACAGATCTTCTGGCCATAATAGGGAGATTATCTAGGTCGTTACGAAACTGTGCAGCACTGTAGTTGTTAGGATGCCACCTAGTCATATGGCGATGCATTGTGTAGTTTCCGAAACTGTATTTTTTGTCGGTCCCTCTGGACAGTCTATCTTGACATATAAGGCAAGTTACGTATCTTGCATTTACTTTTTTCTGACCTTTGGGAATTTTAAAAAATTGCCAAATGAAGTTTTCTTTCCGGTGAGACGTCCTGGGCTCCTCAGGCAAAATGTGCCTCTCTTCGTGCTAGTCGTCCTGTTCCTCTTCTTCCTCTTGTTGCTGAATTATAACTTGAGCAGGTGGTCCACTCTTCCTTGGATGTGGTGGAGGTGGTGGGGAAGCACCAGCTGAAGCTACTAAAGAAGCCATTGCTCACTGGTAACAAAGGGTCTTTCTCTCACAATGATGAAAGTCAGAGTGAGGAAAGAAGGAGGGATTTTCATCATTTGGGAAAAACAATAGTTCTCAACCAATGAAAAGTGTTCATTTTAGATTATATGACCTAGTCTTACATCATTAGGAAACCAAAAGTGAAATGAACCAATGAAAAGTGTTATTACCAAGTCACATGACCTGCTGTGTTTACGTTAAGCGCTTTGCAGGGCCTCCCGGTTTGCTTCCAGAAACCTGTGCTTTGCGACTCGGTAAGCGTACCAGTTCGCTAACGTAGCACGTCATATGACGTATCACGCGACAACGCGAAACGTCATGCGGACGGGAGGCGTCACGATGTTGTTTTCTAACGCGCCAGTTGCGGTAAAGAAACGTTTACCGGCTCGCGGTCTACTTCGCGGCATCAAGGTCAGCTAACGGGAAGCTTCCCGATTCGTGAAGCGGGAACGAAGAAAAAAAAATATTTAAAAAAAAAATTATTAATAAACATATAAAATATATTTTTGGATTTAAAGAAGAATACATTTTACAGCTACAGATATTAGCTGTTAAAAAACCAATGAAATTCACTGAAAAAACCATAGGTTATAGACCATATATAGTTAGGAATTAGCATTTACAAAACCTTGAAAATTCACTGAAAAAACCATAGGTTATAGACCATATATAGTTAGGAATTAGCATTTAGAAAACCTTATTTTACTCACACAAAACCATTGAAATTCCATATATAGTTAGTTGCACTAACTATATATCGCGCACCCGCAATCCACTGCTGATGATGTCACATATTACATCATTCATGACATGGTCAGTGACATCACTGATGACATCACTGATGACATCTCAAATGACATCACTGATGACATCACTGATGACATCTCATTTGACATCAATGACCACATCACTGATGATATCATTCATGTGACAATACAATGCATCTCCTCATATTTTAATATAACCTCTGTTTCACCCAGTGTTAAATACAGAGTATAATTTTTGAAACCATTGACACACCAATACTAGTTACTACATATGTACTCACTGATTCCTACGTCTACACACACATTCACTCATTCACCCATACAATCATTCATACATACAATCACTCATCTTTACAACACTATCATATGCACTCATACACCTATACAGATACTCACACTCTGCCACTCATCCATGGAGTTACTCACACACCTAGTCAGTCCTGTAAAGAATCAATCACACTTCCATTTTCTTGTCTATACAGTTAAACATAGAGCACCTTACATTTTCAAACATATACTAACACATACTTACTCTCTTATACAATCATTGATACAAGTACACATTGATCTGCACAGAGTCACACACCTCCCAGCCAGCCACACACACACTCAGTCAGTCTCCCATACAAATACTTGGACAATCAATCAATAACCCATATAGTTAATAATATAGCTACTGATCAACACATGCAGCAGTTTACAGAACAACAGACATAATGATGCACAAATTAAGACAGTTTAGTCACTAACCCATGCACTCAGTGAGACACATTTAATCACTCACTCATACATTCAGTCATGCACCTACTAAATCCTTCATCCAGACACTTATACTTCCACTCATTCTTCAATATGTAAGACATATTTTAACTTTACAGAAACATACAGTCACTGGATGTTGTCATCAGTGATGTCATCAGTGATGTCATTTGAGATGTCATCAGTGATGTCATCAGTGATGTCACTGACCATGTCATGAATGATGTAATATGTGACATCATCAGCAGTGGATTGCGGGTGCGCGATATATAGTTAGTGCAACTAACTATATATGGAATTTCAATGGTTTTGTGTGAGTAAAATAAGGTTTTCTAAATGCTAATTCCTAACTATATATGGTCTATAACCTATGGTTTTTTCAGTGAATATATATATATATATATATATATATATATATATATATATATATATATATATATACATACACACATACATTACCTACTGGCGGTTGCCAGTAAGTAGTTATAGTTAGAACCTAGTTTCCAAAGAAAAAGCGTTTTTTGTTTTCCCAATAAATTAGGTGCCGTTTGACGAATCTTCACCAAATTTTCAAACCTCATAGCCCGCTCTGGTCAGCGCCTGTCTTGAAAGTTTTGAGGTGATTCGTCAAGCGGGGCAGAGAAATAAGGGGGCGTCCTAAAACGTATTTTCTCCATGTTATTTTCCATAGGAAACTTTAGACAAAGCTACAGCACCGAAATACTGAACGGAATTACACCAAATTTGGCATGGTTAAATGGTATAAATCTGTTAAGTAGTTCCTGAGAAATTTGAAAAAGAAAAAGTTTCGATATCTAGGGACACGGTGGATTTGCGAACCCTGCCTAGCAAGAGCTTTTCTGTGATTGGCTGCCAACACTCCTAACAAGGAAGTGTTGGCAGCCATCTTGTAACTCGGTAGAACCGAGTCACAAGAAAAAAGTAAAATAAATATTTAAAAAACAAGATAAGGGGGGCGTGGCCACGGAGGTGACCAAGATGGCAGCATCCGCTAGAAGCTCCGCCGGTCGGGCCCAAAAGATTCCAATTAGCTCGATGTAGGAGCTTGTTTTGGCAGCGGGACACCACCCTACAGTGCCCGGGACAATGCGGAGCCTATTCTGACGCCCGGAGCGGTGCGCCATTTGCCCCGGATCTACATCGATGCAAGCCGGTGCTGGAAGCTGAGGCGGCGTTGGGGCCTACATCGTAGCTGCAGAGCGTTGTTGCTGGGGCGGTGAGTCTGCGCCCGTTACATGCCCTTGCGCTGCTTTCTGCTCCTTTCCGCCCGGCCAGCGAGATTCTCGCTTCCCGCTCCTCCCCTGCCGACCTTCCGTGCGGGTCTCGCGGTTTCTGGTGCGCTCGCAGGGTGTTGTGGCCTAGTGGGTGTTCCGAGACCAGGGCCTGAGGTGCTGGGTTCGGCGGGGAGCGGGGCTGGGTCTGCGGGGAGTCCCGGGGCTCCGGCAGGGGGGCGTGGGCGGCGGGGCAGGGCGTGTTGGCTGCCCCCCTCGGCCACCCGGAGTGCTCCGTGACTGGTGCAGTGTAGAAGCCTGCACTGGAAGCTATACCGGTGTTGTGGGCTCTGCCTCGGTATGGTCTGGGGCATTATTGGGGGCGCTGGCTGCTTTTGGTCCCTGATGGTGGTCGCATTACCTGACTCTGGCTGACTTCCTGCCCTGCTGTTGCGTGTTGGCTACCACCTGCGGCAACTTTTCCAATCGGGGGCCTGCTGTGACTCTGTGGCCTGGGCCTCCGCTGGTCGATCCCCACTTGGGCGGGGCTGCATCGGTGGCGGTGCCACATATTGCTGGGAACACTGTCTGCTCCAAAGGCCTGTCTCTGGCGCATGCTCTGTCACTGGGCGCAGGCCTGACTTCCTGTTTTGATGCAATCCTCACCTGTGGCACCTGAACAGATTGGGTGCCTGCTGCCGCGTCATGACCGGTGCCTACTACAGCTTCCTACACCATGGTGCCTGGTGCGGGTCGCCGCGTCGCGGCTGCCGTGATCGCACGCCAGCATCCTCACATCTCACCCGGCCTCCAAGCTGGACTTACATGGTTGGTTCCGCATTGTGCCTAGGAGTCGTCTTCTCCTTTTCATTTGCTCCTGCAACTCTGGCTCCTGTCGTTCTATGATTTTGGCCTGGTGTGAGCGGCACTGCCTGGTGGCTTGGCTGCGTATCCCCCATTCACTTGGTGATACCCCCTTCGTCGTTCGGACTGTGCAGTAGTGATAGCCTCGTACTCTTCTCGTCTGGACCCTCTTCTCTTTTTTAACACAATGGTGAAGAAAGATCTCAAGCAGAGTAAGCTGCAATTTGATAAAGCGCTGGGTGCCGCGTCGGATGCTCCCGCCGATCAATTTACTGAGGCCCCTGGCCCGCAGGACGCTGATTGCCCGGCCTCCCTTGCCACGGCAGCTGAAATGAGGGCCGGTTTCAAGGCGTTGGATGGCCGGTTTGATGACCTGGATAAGAAATTGGCTGATATGGGATCTAAAATTCAGGTGCATGATCGGCGGCTGGATGTCGTGGAGTCTAGAGTGTCAGACGTCGAGGACGGTGCTGCATCCTCCTTGAAGCGGCTGGAAAGATTCGAGAAGATCCTCAAAGATGTGGCTATCAAGAACGAGGATTTGGAGGCCCGCAGTTGCCGAAATAACATTCGAATTATTGGAGTTCCAGAGATGACAGCCACCGGTCGGATGGACACGGTCGTGGAATAACTACTGACGGACCTGTTCGGCAGGGAAACATTCACACAGGGCTTCGTGGTGGAGCGCGCTCATAGATCGCTGGGCCCCCGTCCCCGACCGGGCCTGCCTCCAAGGCCCATCATTGCCAGGCTCATGAATTTCCGAGACAGAGACGCCACCCTTCGTGCTGCTCGTGACTTGGGGGACGTCCAGTGGCAGGGTAACAAAAATTGGCTTTCTGCCCCGACTTCACCATCGTGGTGCAGGAGGCGAGGCGCAAGTTCCAGGGGGTCAAGGCATCTTTGAAAAACTTGGGTCTCCGTTATGGCATGCTGTACCCGGCGGGGCAAAAAGTGGACATAAATGGCAGGTCTCGAGCGTTCGACACACCGACGGAGGCGCAGGAGTTTTGCCGGGAATATAAGAAAGATCATGCTGGGGCGTCTGATGTGCCGAGATCTGCTTCCCCGCCACAGGGGGACTAACAGACAAGTGTGGAGCTCTTCTCTCAACCCGGGACTGGTTGACAGATTTTTCATACTTCTTTGATGTATCCTGCTATGCTTAATTTGTTCAATCCTGTTATCTTTCATGCACTGTTGTTATTTGCTCTGGTGCCCGACTGGCGTGGTGTTGCCATGCCCTATGGTGAATACCGTAGTGTCCTTTACTAGTTTTCTAGCTTTGCATTGTGCTTCATTTGCTCCCGCAGATATGCTAAGATTTCCATTGCACATGCACTAAGTTAGCTATTTTGGGGTATGCCTCTTTGGGGTTTGCGAGAGGCTGGTGGGGGGGGGGGGGAGTGTTGGTTCAGTTCTAATGGTCTTTGCAGTTTTTTTGATTCTGTGGTTGCAATGTGGCTTGTATCATGCATGCATGGCATCGCTGTTGTTGTGACAGTATTTCAATGGTTCAGC
Organism: Lissotriton helveticus; assembly: GCF_964261635.1. NCBI lineage: Eukaryota > Metazoa > Chordata > Amphibia > Caudata > Salamandridae > Lissotriton > Lissotriton helveticus. Next base: position 379,822,774 of record NC_136067.1, read on the forward strand.
TGGGGAATTTGCCCGGTCCTTCCGGGCTTGCACTGATGACGTGGAACGTTAGAGGACTAAATAACACTAGAAAGCGTAGGCAGGTCCTTAATTACATAGTACTACACAAGGTCGATATTGTGTTCATGCAAGAGACACATTTGTCTGCATCAGATCAGGCTCCGGTTGCGGCAAGTTGGGGTTCTCATAGGTTCTTTTTCAATTACAGTCGCTATGCTAGGGGGGTTGCCATCTTTATACATAAACAGGTCCCGTTTGCACTTCATAACACGTTCCAGGATCCCGAAGGCCGTACCCTGATTGTTACTGGTTCGTTGATGGGATAGAGGGTTACTTTGGTTGGGATTTATGGCCCTAATGTGGACTCCCCGGCTTGTTGTTCCTCAGTAAGCAACACGTTGCGCAGCGCTATGGCGAGGGTGAGCGTCCCGGTAAATTGTTGGCCAATACTCTGCGATCCCCGCGTGACTCTGCTTACATCACTGAAATGACTGGCCCTAATGATACTCTACTCTACTCCGGACATTTGTGCCCATTTTCTTTCCTATTATAAAGCGCTTTATACCTCTAAGCTTACTGGTGATCTGCGTGGCCAGGGGGATTACCTATCGGAGATCGCTCTGGTGTATTTAGAATGTTACATGCAAGACTTTCTGTTAGTCCCCCATCACTCCGGATAGTATTGTGGAGGCCATCGATGCCTTGCGTGGCTCGTCGGCTCCCAGTCTTGATGGGTTTTCGGCCGATTTTAATAAGGCATATAAGGACATCCTGGTTCCGCGGTTGGTGGAGGTCTATGCGGAGGCGCTTGAGGTCGGTATCCTTCCCCCAACGTTCAGAGAAGCGGTCATCATTCTCCTGCCCAAACCAGGGAAGGATCCTAAACTGTGTGGCTCTTACCGGCCTCTGTCGTTGTTTAACCTGAACTATAAAATATTGGCCAAGGGATTCGTACTCTACAGATCCACCTCTCTTAATTTGAGGACCTTATATACCGTGTTGCATAGGATTGACCCCTCCACGCCTGCCGCTGCTATACTTCTGGATGCTGAGAAAGTGTTAGATTCCCTTGAATGGCCTTTTTTCCTATCCGTCATGCACCGTATGGGTATGCCGGAATGCTTTGTCTCCACGGTGGCTCTGTTATATACCAGTCCGACAGCCATGCTGCGCCTGAACGGCACTCTCTCCGACCCTTTCCCCTTGTCTCGTGGTACGAGACAAGGGTGCCCTTTATCCCCGCTCCTTTTTATTTTGGCCATGGGCCCTTTGGTGCGCCAATTCCAGGAGAACCACTTACACCGTGGCCTTCAATTTCGAACGGGTCCCCTTTTAATTTCATTGTATGCGGATGACACTGTCCTCTACGTTAGGATGCCCCATATTAATTTAGAGCCCTTGATTTTGGAAATCATTAGGTTCGGCAAGTTTTCAGGGCTCAGTATTAACTGGCTCAAGTCCGTTATTTTCCCTCTTACTGTTAGCACCACCGATTGGCCTTGCGAATTCCCACTGGAATGGTGCAGCGACTCGGTTAAATACCTTGGTGTTCATATTCATCTCAACACCGCTACAATGATTAGACTCAACTATGGCAGTGCGATTAGCTCGTTGGAGTCACAGATCGTGAAATGGCTATGTCTTCCGCTCTCTATGGCAGGTAGGATTGCTATAATTAAGATGGTTGTCCTGCCCCGGTTTCTCTATCTTTTTAACAATATCCCTATCCCTCTCACAAAGACTTTTTTCATGCAACTGCGTATGCTACTATTGCGATTAGTGTGGGGGGAAAAGACGCCCCGAGTCTGCTAGCAGACTCTTAATTTGCCGTATGATAGAGGGGGGTTCGGGGTTCCAGATTTTTCTTTATACTATCTGATTGCACAATGTTGCTACGCGTATGTTTGGTTTCACCCGGATGCACGCGTCCCATATTTAAAGCCGGAGGCAGACTTGGTACTCCCGCGCCAGCTCGATACTATCCTACCTACGGGGTTCCCCCGTGATCCACGAGATGTTCAAACGGTCTCTACCACATGTTGGGCTTGGGACAAGCTATGCAGGTTGTTTGGATTTGAATCGTTATACTCTCATGAGTTACCTCTGCCTAACCCTTCTCTGCTCCCAATAACGGGGAAAACCTTGGTTCAACACACCCTGGAGAAATTTCACGTTCGTACACTCGGAGATTTATTCCCGGATGGTCACGCTTTTTATCGGAGGAAGCCCGCTTCAGTGATCGCACCTTTATGGACACCTTTGTCCTGACTCGTGTTCGCTCCGCACTTCGAGCCATTTTCCCTTCCTTTCCTTCTGCCCCTAAGCCGCTCCCTCCATTGACGCTGTTGATACAGAGCCCTGCTGGTGCGCATTTGATTTCAATATTATATAAACAGTGTTGTGCAATTCGGCCAGTATCTGATACCAGGGTGCGGACGGCCTGGGAAGTAGACTTAGGTAAGCCCATTTCCGACAACCAGTGGGAACAGTGTTGTAGGGCCACCAGGGAGGTATCATTGAACAGCAGACACAAACTACTCCATTTTAAGTTCCTCCGCAGGATGTATTGCACTCCCGCACGCTCCCATAGAATAGACCACACCACTGCCAGAGGTGCTTGTCTCCCTTTGCCGACTTCGCTCACCTTGCCTGGAAGTGTCCTAAAATACCTCAATACTGGCGCTTGTTCACTCTACACTGGGGGACATACTATCCATACAGCTTTTCCCCACTCCAGGGATTGCTCTGCTGGGTTATGTGTCCAACTTCCCTCAGAAGGTTAGAAAACTGGCTGCCTTGGGCTTTCTATTAGCCAAGCGTGAGATTGCGTTATTGTGGGGTAGCAGTAGAATCCCCACTCTGCAAGCCTGGCTAAGAAGCTTGGCGTTTTGCAACGTCAATTGTGAGGAGTTTTCCACTTCAATTGCTAGTTCTTCCAGACCCGTGGACATATGGGGCCCATACAGAAACAACATAGTAGGGCACAAGGCGACACAGGGCACACAGGTGGCTGCTGGCATAGTCCCTGAGGGGGTGGGTTAGGTGTCCATTTTTAGGTACGAGTGGAGGGTATTATTTGTCATTGCTTATGGACATTCTCGCCTCACTGCTGCTAGGTTTGGTTTTCATTGCTGTGGACGAGGAGATCTTCTATTTTGAACTATTGTGTTGTTTGATCTCTTATGCTTTGTTTGTGTTCAATATTTGACTGTACTTCACTTCTTGCTTCCATTGCTATATGTGACTGTGTTATGCTTGATCTGCTACATGTAAATTCTGACACCATTGTTGTTCTAATCTGCATTGAACCATCGTTGCAACGCTTCTGTGTAAAAACCAGAAAATAAAGTTGAAAAAAACCAACAAGAAAAGGGGGCAGGGTATAAACACCCTGACCCCCTAGGCCTGCTCAGGGGGTCCCACAAGGACCCCAAGGGCTAAAAAAAGCATTTAAAAAAAATAATTTCGGCGGAATTCACAGGTGGGCCAAGTTTTGGGGGCAATGCCAAAAAAGAAATAGCGTCACATGTATATTTCAGAACCACAGTGGTGCGTGAGGCATGAATTATGAACAGCATTGCACTGCTGAGTTAAAGTGTTGAAAGTACCTAACGAGCAGTGACGTGCGTGTGATATTAGACGGTCTGCTGCCTCCGACATTTTCTATGGTCCATTGAGACAAGCAGTGTGGTGTATATATCCGTATACCTTGTAATATTATGTGGCTGCAGCCTGTCACATACCCACACACGGTTATTTGGCTCTATCATTTTGGCTTCAGCACTTTGTCATTTGAAGTACCTCAGTAGCGTTATAACTATAAGACGCTGTGAGTAAAGGCCGGGGAGTGAGGCTGTGTGTGTTGTTGACTAGTTTACATATTGGAAGGGGGTGGGTGCTCACTGCCTCACACTCCAGCACTCAGTTTGCCCCGATGCATCATAATAAATGCAGTGCATGATAACACTTTGTTCAGTGTTAGGCTTTAGTTTTTCACCCTTGTTGGTGCAGCCAGTGCTGTGTATCTCTAGACACGTGTTTCAGGATAATTGTCCTTCAGTAGCGAGCAACACTTTTTTGGGGGTGCTGGAGATGCTAGTTTAGATATTGCATTGCATTGTAGCACTTGTATAGCTCTTCCTAAACCTAGTTGAGGCACTAAAGCGTTTATCCACAAGGCATCATTGAGTTACACAGCTCAGCGGTCCCGGGAGAGAAGGAAGGCACAGATATTATTGTTGTTCATGGTTAAATCGCATAGCCCCTCATACCTCTTACGAGGAGCCAAAGACTATTTTGGTGGATGCCTCGCACGCAACTCTACAGGCTGTGCTTTGTTAAAGAGTGTTGGTTTCTAGAGTGACATATGATCGGAGTGTTGAGGTATTGAGCATGATCACCATGGGGTGCTGTTTGGGCGTCGAGGCACTAGCTTGCTGGGCGAAGATAAGCGAGAGATTACTTCGTGCATGACAGCGCCTTTGCCTCCCAGAAGATACTGGTGGAGGCAGCTGGGTTATCGCCAGTTTATCATATAGCGCACAGAGGACCTCATTTATTAACGGAGGGCTCTTTGCCTCCATGGGTCATGAAAATGTTCGTGGTAACAATAGCAGTTTGGGAAAGTAAAAGTGTGTGGGGCTACATCATCAAAACCCGAATTAATACCCAGATGATGTGAAATTAGGATTCTACACAAAAATAATGGTGCACATGGATGGAAGGGCGCTTGGCATTGAGATGCATAGGGGCAAGGAAGGCGCCTAGAGGGAAATAAAATAAAGGTTTGTCTGCAACTTTTCTGAGTCACGCACCTGCCTGCACCCTAACCCGGGGCACTGTACATTTGACTTCACTGAGGCTCCAGACACACGCATAGTCCTTTTCACAATAAACAGCTGGATAGTCCTGGGTCTGTCAATTTCAAAAGTGTAAAACACTGAGTGAGTCGGCATGGATTTGAACCTGTGACTTTCAAGTAGCAGCAAGGTACGAGCGGCATGTGAAACATAGAAAGTACCAAAGTGCAATCAAAGAAATTATTAAAGAACACAATAGAGAAATGTGCGTATAAAAGAAAGGATGGTGGGATGAAAAGAAGGCTCACCTCTATTGAAATAGATGACGTAGCACAGCTTGTCCCACTGCAGCATCCTTCATGAGTTCCGTATCCAAGCAGTAATGCTTGGTAATGTATGGGGCGTCTTCCATGTTGCAGCTCTGCAAATGTCTGATCGGCACACCTGCAAAGAGTGCCATGGAGGTAGAGATCGCCCTAGTGGAATGGGCTTGAACCGTGGAACACAAGGGTGGACCCGCTTGCTGATGACAGAAAGTAATAGCTCCAGAGATCCACCGAGAGATACTTTGTTTAGTAAGTGGAAGACCTTTCCTAGGTCAAATGTAAGCCACAAAGAGTTGGTTGGATTTGCGGAACGACTTTGTCCTGTCAAGGTAGAATTTAAGGCAGTGTTTAAGGTCTAGAGAGTGTAGAGC